>NC_090937.1:1052962127-1054330877 GCF_040938575.1 Ambystoma mexicanum | reverse complement strand
CTGATTTATCGATGCTGCTCTGTGTGGCCTGTGTCTCTGTTACCCCTGGTTTATTTGTTCTGTCTTCGTCAGCTTCTCCAGTGTATGCATCTCCCTGTTGGCTGTTTGTTTCTGGAATCATCTGCTTTGTGTCGGTTTCTTTTCTCCTTTCTGCAGCTTCCAACTTGATGTGCTTGCAGCTTCTCTGCTCTTGCTATAGCTTTCTGTCAGCTTTGTTTGCAGAATCCCTGCTCTGCTCTCCAATCAGCCATACTGCCATAGGCCATGGTCTTGCATGTATACAAGTACGTGTCAATTTAAAAAAAAAATAGGATAATCTTCTATACTTATGATGCTCTTAGATCCAACCCTACTGCACATATCTTCTCATCTTAATTGGAGGATGATATGGCTTTCTCCTGCGTTTAGTGAAAGAAGCAGCCGACAAATCTGATTATCACATACTTGTATTCACTTATCTTTGACATGAGCAGCGTTCTAATTGTAGCAAATCTCTAGCTGGCATCTTATGCAGTCCTTCCCATTTAAGATGAGGACAAAAGGTATAGTTATTGCAATCTATCTTGCCATCTGGACAATTGCATTTCCATTGATTTCCAATCAACTTCAGCTCATGCTGGTTAATGTCTCAGTAACCACCATAGGTATAATGCCAGAATAAGATTTGTATGGTTTTCATAAAGGGCGTTTGACATGAGACAAAAGTGAGTAATGTAACACAACATAAAATAGATATTGCATAAAACTCCTTAAAATGACATTTTATATGTCCAAAGATTAGTCAGTCACTAACATGAGCAATAACACCTTAAATGTGTTGTTTGGAGAAGTCCAAAAGCTGCATAAATAATGAGGCTGGGGAGTTCTGTAAATACCAACTTCCTCCAAACAGGTCAAATAAAATATATTCCTATATGAAATGCTATATTGATTTTGAAAACCATTTTAGCTCACGTCAGGGGCAGTGATAAATAACATACATGGCATATGTCTAACAATGTCCAAATCTCAATGGTAGGCACTGTTTTGCATGTACCAATTCAAGCCATGTTCAATGAGACATGGTTCAGATTTTGAACATCTTCAGAGAAATAAGCCCTATTGAAGCCATTTTTAGATGGCCAATAAGCAGAACATCAAATAGGCCCCCATGGCAAATCATATGTAATTTTTTGGTACTGGTTCTAAAATGATCTTAAATAGATTTTCAACATTGATGCTAGAAATCAAACATAATTGTGTGTATATTTACATATGTGCGAAAATTATTTGTCAGGATACCAACATATTACAGAAAGTCAGTCTCTTCCTCCATTTTTTTGTAGTGCAAATAGCTGTCGATGGGTGAGGTTGTTCCCTCCTAGCTACAGGATACACCCTGTGGGATAGTTATCAGCTAGTATGGATGAGGAAGTCAGACGGGCCTTCCCGATCTCTGGAAGGACAGTCCCCAAACATTAGATAGTTACTGCAAACCTGCTCAGGAGTTAATGATATATTGGAGAAATGGAGAACCCTAGGCCAAGAGACAATGCACTCTGCTCCATCAGACACTATGAATACCTTTCTCCCACAGCATCAGCTATTATAAACATGATAAATGGGCAGCCTTCTCTTTCCTGGTCTCTGGGCTAACAGATTGCTTGTAATGGCACGTTGTCCTAGTGCCTTTTGTCATAATCCACTATGTAGCTTCTGCAAAGAGCTCGCCAATGGGGTCCACCAGATAACGGTATCCTGGAATGGACCAGAGATACTTTAAATAGAAGATAGCAGTACTGTGAGATTAACATCCTACCCTCGCCCCCCAACCTACGGCCTCATTTCTTTCACTGTCCTCCTGCTTCCTTTACTGCAGCTGTAGCACCTTCTTCAGTTGAGGAAGAGAAGCATCCAGCTTTCTTGGGATCTTTGAGGAATCCACACCTCACCATATATTTGCCCAGCTACTCATCTCACCTAGTATCAGTGCAAGTTCAAACGCTATCCATGCTGATGTAGGCAATGAAAATACTATTCAAGGGAATGGCTGGTCTAGATCTTGCAACTGTGTTCAGGTTTTCTGCTTCAACGATTGGTTGCTATGTCAACCACAGATGCCACAAGAGCTTGTGCATTGCACGCGATCTAATGACTCTAACTAGAGAGACAATTTCCTCTCAATTCAACCACAGACTAATGCTGTGGCAACTTATTCATCCAAAATCTATCTGCTATTGGCAATAGACAGTACTTCTTCTTTCAGAAGTATAAGCTAACACCACCTGGGCTTGGTGTTTTTATTAGAGAAATAAGAAGCCACAAAACCTTTCATTTTATTTGAGGTTGTTTCAGCACTGACTGTACCTAGAGGGTCTTGTGGCACCTTACAAGGTTCAAAATGTTGGAGGTGAAACAGAAGTTACAAAATGTTTTCAGGATAGGAAGATTAGGATAGGCAAGAGGTATCGGGGAGAGGGAGGTGCTGGATTACATGTGGGGGGAGAGATATGTCTTGAGGGCTTTTCAGAAAGTGGTGATGGAGAGTGCAGTGTGTATTTGTAGTGGTAGGGATTCCCATGCTTTCAGTGCCCTTCTGGATTAATGTTTTTTTTTATGTGTGCATGCTGGTTTGCAGAGTTGAATGTGTAAAATATGCTGGCTAGCTTGCCTGGTGTTTGTGTGGGAGATGGGCTTTTGTTTGTTGTTAAGGTAAGAAAGGCTTTTGAGGTAGATGTCTTTAAATACCATGAAGAGTCCTTTGAAGGCAATCTTTTGGGGTACACACATCCCCCGAGCTGGGCAAGAGCTGGGGTGATGTGTTGATGTGTTGAATGTTTGATTAGGGTGCTGTTGGGGAGTCCAGTGAGGAGAGCCTAACACCTATCCAGCTTGGATAGAACCAGTGCTTGGCTGCTGTGTGAAATTCATTAGGTGGTAGGATGCAGCTTATCCTGCCTTGAAGGTATAGTTGGAGATTGCATGTTTCGGAGACAGCAGTTATGTGTTGTGTGAAGTAATGGTGAGGGTCCATGGTAAATCCAAGGGATTTGGCAGATTTGGAGAGGGATATGTGTGGGTTGTCTCTGGTGAGTTCTTTGATCCAAAGGGTGAGGATGGGGTTGTGCCTATGGGATGAGATGTGGATGTATTCAGTTTTGAAAGGGTTGCATTTTGGGGAGTGGGTGGCCATCCAGGTGATGAGTGCTTAGCTGTGAATAGGATGCGATAGGAACGTATAGTTGAGTGTCATTTGCGTATTGCTCCAATGCATGTTGTGCTTGCTAAGGGTGTCCAAGGGATTATACATACAGATTTAAGAGGAGTGGAAACAGTGAGGAACCTTGCAGGGCCACTTGCTTGACTGTCGTGGGATCAGGAAAGTTAAGGAAGCATGCTGACAAAGTGTGTTCTGTCAGTGAGGAAGGAGGTGAATCAGTCAAGGATGGTGCCTGAACGTTTCATCCTCTGGTGTAGGATGCTGAGAAGAATGGCGTGATTGTGTCGAAAGCTGCAAAGAGGTTGAGGCATACAAGTAAGGCTTTGTGTCCTTTGCAAGTGATGTTGTGAATATCATGGAGGATGTGAAGTGTAGCGTTCTCAGTGGTGTGTCCAGACTGGAAGTGGTTGAGGGGATTCTTTGTGATGTTTATTTGTTGCAGATCTTCCATGATGCTGGCGAGGTATAGCAGGATAGGGTTGGGGCTGTAGTTTACGGTGAGCATGGGGTTGAATGGGTTGTTTTTGAGGATGGGGAGATTTGTCCACTTTTGAGTGTGGAGTGGATGCAACCATGTGAGATACAGGAGTTGATGATGTTGAGCCAGTGTGGGGCGAGGCTGGTGATGCAACTAGATGCAGCTTGAAGTGGGCATTCGCCATGGAGGAAGTGTGCAGATTTTGTTTTGGCAGTAAAGGTAATGAGTGTCTCTGTTGATGGGTTGGAATATATCCCATGTGTGGTAATGTTTGCGACCAGGGAGTAGGAGTGGTAAAGCATAGTGGAGGGCTTTCTTGTATAGTTGAAGAGCCCATGAGGGAGTTGCATCCTGAACTGGATGGGGGTATGGATGGTAGTTTTTAGAGGGATTTGATGATGTTGAAAAACATCTGTGCACGGTTGGTGGTGGATTGGAGTTTTTGGGTGGTGGCGTTGGCATTGCATATGGATCTTTGTATTTGGTGCAGCATTGTTTGGGTGATGTTCGATTGGCGGATCATGGGCTCTTTAGTTTTAGTCTTGCTCTTTCTAGGCATCTGGATTCCTGCTTCATAGAGGGAACTGTTGAACCATGGTTTGTGGTGGTGGTTGTGGGCTTTTTGTGATTCATAGAGGACTATTTTGCTTGTGTGCCTGTGTGATTATGGTTTTGTAATTGCTGAGGAGAATGGAGGATTGTGCGTTTGGTTTGTCTGACAATTGTTCGAGGAGGATGTGTGGCAGGTGGAGGGATCATGTGGCAGGTGGAGGGGGATTGCAAAGTGGTCAGACCATGGCACCCAGATTCGATAGAGACATGAGTTGTACTTCAAATCAAAAGGGCCAGGGTGTTGCCAGCCCTTTTTGTGGGATAGTTGATGAGTTGTGTGAAGTCATTAGGGATGAGACTGCTGATATTGTTTTATATGGGGTTGCTGTCTGGATGCAAACTTCCAGGGTTAAATATTGCAAAGGTAGATATTGGTGTAGGGGGTGCCATGGTTTGTTAGTTTTGAAGTCTGTCCAGTCAGTGTCGAAGTTGGGAATGTGTTTTGGGGGGTGTAAAATGAGGTGGATAAATGTGGTGTGTGTTTGTCATGCAGAGGCTTCCCCCTGGTGGACCTCCCACCCAATGGTGAGAGGGGGTTCCTATTCTATCACAAGTTCGATTTACTGACCATGTCCCATTTATTTCTAAAGAGCAATAAAGCTGAAGCAGCAAAGAGGCACTAAATTGGAAGTGAGTCTTCCAAGAAAAAAAGGCTTAGGTCTTTGCATAATAGGACCAAGACTGACACCTGGACTCCCTCTCCCTTCAGTAACAATATGGCAAAACGAATATTGAATTATGTTATGATAGAGAATGTGTTGGGCCTCGTTTGTAGTTCACTGAATGTCTAGATAATAACTATGGCCCTCTGTTGATTGATGGATAGCACTTAGAAAAATAGTCAGAAATATCTACTTATGCCCTACACTGCAGCTGTTACTCCCAAGCTATGTTTTAGACACTGACCATGATATTCCTTTAATTGTCATGAAGTTTCTCGCTCATCTAGAATGAATATTGGCATCCAGGTTTAACCCAACAAATACACTACACTGCAGGCATACTAAAATGTGTATACATTACCACAGATGTAATGCCCTATTTGGTGATGAAATATGAGAGGCACACTTAAAAGTACTGCCATGTGGCAATCCTTGTTCCAAATTTGGAGGACGCTCTGTTGTGTCAGGAACATTTATCTCCCTTTAACTAAGGAGAAGACAATGAAGCTTGTAAGACTGCAGTGCCAGATTATCTGCCTTTTGGTCTAAATAACTATGATCCTGATTTATGAGTCACAATAGTTGATGGATTTCGGCATACGTCATTCTTACTAATGAGAAAGACTCATTGTGGAAAGGAGCTGAACTCTTGCTCATAATACCCAGTAAAAGGGTCTGTCAAAGCAAAAGTCTGATCTTTTTGGTTAAAGCTCCCAAGAAAATAAGGAGAAGATTCCACCTAAATAGGAATTAAACCTAGATGGATAACAAACTTATCCCAGTCCAAAATGAGGTATTATCAGTGAAGGTGTGGGCCCACTGCAGCGTTGCTTTTGGTTTTCCCTTTTGATCAATAAATGTGACCATCAATAAGCTTTCATTGATTGTTTATGCATTTCCTCAACTGCAATGCAAGGTTATATTCAGAAGACATGTACATGCTATGGAAACTCTTACTCTGGTGCAAATGGATCCTATAAATTATTCAGCTCATCAAAGCTTTCCATGTTAATATCTGTGCAAGGGTAGATGCTGGTCTTGCTTAGGAAATTACCAATTGTATCTCTATGAAACGAGGTTCCCTTTAGGGATGTGTGTCACTGAACCTCTCCACTTGTTCTCAGATTTATTTATATTTATATGCAGGAGGAACAAAGCTCTTTTGATCACAAACGCACATACAATAGATAAGAAATCTGATTTGACAGGAAGCAGCAAGCTACTTACAATGGGGTGAGCTTGAGTTGAGGGACATTCTGACCATGTTTTGGATGGGAGTAAATGGAACAGTCACGGGCCACAATACGTAAGTGGACATACATAGTTTAACGAAAACCAACATTGGACATTTTAAAGTGCATTATGTCCAGATGTGCTCGGGAGGTGACCATGATAGGTGAAATGCTAGAATGGAGGCAGAGAAAGTGAGAGACCGAGGCAGGTTAGAGGCGAGGGACAAATGTTAGCTAGCAGTCATATGAGAGGTACGTTAAGAGGGTAACTCAGAAGCGAGAAGGTAGGCCTTAACTGGCCTGACCAGCTTTTTAGAATGTGCCTTTGATGAGAATTATTCATATGGATGCTCTGTTCTTTGGAGATTGGATACGTCACCAAAATCCTTTTGAAGCCCTTATGCTCTATTATAATAGGTTACCAGTCACTAGCCTTGTAAAACCAAGATCATGGTTCTCAAGCCTTCAGAAGAATGTTCAAGCAGTGAACATATAAATAGAACCCAATTTAAAGCATGAGACCTGAAAAGCGGCATTGCTTCTTTTAAGTGTGGTGCATAAGTTTCAACTGTGTGGAGAAGTATTGGGCCAATATAGCAAGCAGATACCAAAAGACATGGAGGTTGCCTCAATTTAATGCGCGAGGGGCTGAAATATTGCTTAACTTCAATTATGACTCATGTTTCAGTTACCATGAAAAGGATGGACCTGCGGGAGAGATGCACTTACTTGTTTCCTGAGAGATATTATCAGACAATTGATCCAGGTTTTGTAATTTATTTATTTATTACATTTGTAAAGCGCACTGCAGCCCGTGGGCATTGAGACGCTGTAAACGGTGCGTAGGAAGGCTTGTTTAAGGGTTACAAAAAAGCCTCCCCAGAAATGTTCATAGACAAATACAGTGTTACATATGCAGGGGTCCTAGGTGGTGGACATAAAAACAGGCACATTTATTTGAAGAGACTAGTCTTGATGGCCTTGGGGAAGGCAGTGTGAAGTCAATTCATCTAATATGCGGTGGAAGGGAACTCCAGGGGGTGGCTGCCATGGTGGGGATGCTGGTGCCACCAGCACGCACTCTGCAGGTTTTTGGTACAGTGATCAGGTTAGAGTAGGCCACTCTGGATGGCCTGGATGCACAGGGTTTAGAGAATTTCTGGACGAGATACTGGGGGGGCCGAATCGTGGAGACATTTGTGCGTGAGGCCAAGAGTTTTGAAGATGATTCTTTCCTTAACCGGTACCCAGTGGACCTGACGCCTAAGGTCAGAGATGTGATCCCTACGTGATAGTCCAGTGGCGGCCCTAAGGGCATTGTTTTGGACTCATTGAAGTTTAGCAAGGTTTTTACCTGACGTCCCTATTAGAAGGGCATTGCAATAGTCCAATCTTGAGCCAATTATTGCCCTGGGGATTGTGAGGCAATTCTGTTGGGAGAGGTACAGTCTGACTGTGTTGAGAAGTTTGGAGTAATAGGCTGAGGAGGATGCAATGGCATTGACCTGCCTATTAATGTTCAAGTTCGGGTCCATGTAGACACCCAAGGTCCTGACTGTTTGTGAGAAGGGGATAGGAATGTTGTCTATGGTGAAGGAATTGTATTGCTTGTCCAGCTTGCCCAAGGTGGACGGGGAGCCAATCAGCAGAAGCTTGGTTTTCTCGCTCCTAATTCATCAGGAAAGTGCAGCTATGCATTAGTGTTGAATGGTGCACATATCTGCTACACACCGAAACTCAGTTTGCATTGTTTCTATGTGTATTAGCTATAGTCAACGAGAAAACCAAAGCATCTTTAATTTGATAAGCCCACATGCAAAGTGTTTGAAATGGATTGTGAAGAAATTAAAATATAACTTTGGAAATGTCTTTTGGGGAGGATATATTGCACATAAAGGATTGACTTTAAAAAAAATCGACTTGATAAAGTATGTCTTACACTTTGTTGATGCAATAGAAGTGAATAATCCATTAATGCGTGTAAAATTGTATGATGATCTGAGTTGGCTTTGGGCAATGCCGGTTAGCTCTACAGTGAAATCCCTGTTTTAGTTTTGTCCGGTGGTGGGTATAAGAGTCCCATAAGACTGCCTCGGACCATCTGGAGTCGAAAGATGTATGGTCTGTTTCCATGAAAACCCATGAAGTTCAGGGTAATAAAAAGGTGCCATGTGGACCTGGCCTCCAAGTTAATGAGGGCCCGCCCTTGCAAACTCACCTAAGGAGAAGGTATTTTATGCAAATACATCTTAACATACCATAGGCAGAAATATGGTATGCTGACATAAGAATCAGACTTGTTCTTCTTTTGCCGAGCTTCAACAGCAAGTTCTCCAGCATGGGGTCTGGCATGGATTCACATGCTCATGAATATTCCCCCGTCGTCAGGCTGGGAATCCTCGGTAAAGAAAAAAACAGTAACAGTTTCGTTTCTGATCCGTCTTTCGTAGTAGTAACCAATCACTGCTCTCTGCGTCATACTGACCACAGCCAATGACTGCCCTCTACCTAAGCCCCGCCTCTGGCAGCCATCTTCAGATTTTTACCGCACTTTCAAGTGTTGGGATCCTCGTGCTATTGCTCTCGAGCGTTAGTGCTATTTTTTCACGTTTTTTTCTCAAAAACTTCGATTTTTCGGTCAAAAGAGCCTCAAGCTCCACCGTTTCTTCATCCGATCTTCGGGGACCCGTGTTGGATTCGTCTACGCCCCTCAAAGGTGAAGATTTCGTCGAGCCACGCTTTTGGAGGACTCCAGAAGTTTCTCAGGCCCATCTCGGACATGGCCCAGGAGAAGGGAAGCTCGACGCCCGGAAAGCTGTTCAGGGTCTGCCCTGGATGCCAGCTTCAGAATGTCTTTAAGGAGGACGAACACTCCTTTTGTCTGTACTGCCTACATGAGGACAAGACGCACGTGGAGAAGGACTGTGCGTTTTGCAGCAATATGTCGGAGCGGACCATGAAGGACCACCATCAACTGGCTGGAAGGGAAGAGCCCATCAGGCGAGAAGAAGAAGAAGAAATCCGAGCGGTCTTCTAAGACCTTTGAGGACGACCCGGCGACGGGGGTCCAACACAAGGCCAAGCACCGTGAGTCCGCTGGCACCGGGAGCGCCGAACGGTTGGGCTCTACGGGCGCCAGGCAGGGCACATCCTCCCCGGCACCATCAACCACGAGCCAACGCTCTGGTTCGGGTAAGAGGAAGGCCGAGCACCTGGCGAAGCTCCTGGAGAGGCCCCGGTCGAGCTTGAAGGCCCCATCGGAGGGAGAGCGAGGCAGTGACCCTCTCCCCAAGGAGAAGGCGGTGAGCGCACCTAAGGTGGTGAAAGCCTTAATCCATCCGTCCAAGGCCTCTATCGAGACAGTCGTGGCGGCCCTGGCTCAGCCTGTGGAGACTACACCAGTGGTGGTGACCTCGGGGCTCAGAGTCTCCCTGCCACCGCGGAGGGAGTCCTCTTTTATGCCCATCGACAGGACCCCCGTGAAACCTCCGACGGAGAAGAAAAAGGGGGGGCAGGAGGTCGTCGTGGATTCGGCCTCAACCTCTGAGGAAGAGCTGATCGAAGTCTTAAGCCACGGCGTTGGCATGGAAGAAGACCAGCCCGTCGGGAGGGACCCCGACGTGGGAGACCACGATAACGTCGAGGGTGCCGACGGGGCCCCTGACCGCCCATCGGAATCCCCTCAACCAGTGCCGCAAGACAACTCGGCGGCCATTTTGTTGACTATACAGTCCTTATGCTCGGAGATAAGGACGAGACTGCCGTTACCACCAGCGGAGGAACCGCTCCCGACGTGGGACCCGGAGCCAGGCCCTTCTGGGAGCCCTCCCCCTAAGAGAAGGAGGATTCATCCTCCACCTCCTTTTCAGCCATCGCGCCCTGTTCAGCCCTCCTCCGCGTCCACGACTCATGGGGATGATACGGGGACTGTCACGGCTGCGACGGGTACGGACGACGAGGTTTACGACGAGGATCTGCCGTCGTCACCTCCCACCCGGGCTTCCCCTCCCGACGAGATTGGATCGTTTCACTCCATGATCGCCAGGGCATCCAAGCTTTTCCAGCTCTGCCCGGAAGAGAAGAAGGAAGGTTTCCTTTATCAACGGCGCGAGGCCAAGAGGAAGACGGTCCTCTCCGTACCTCTACTGGATGATATTTGGGATGAGGGCCTCGCCCTCCTCAAGAACCCATCCACGACGCCGGCTAGAAGGGATCGGTATGAGAAGAAGTACCGGGTCCGGACACGGCCCCCTTGTGCCTTCGGGCACAGCCGACCCTGGACTCGGTCATCTCCGCGGCGGCCAGGAAGAAAGCGGGGGGGGGTGCAGCCTCTACATCGACCTCCCCGCCGGACGGCGAGGGAAAGAAATTGGATACGATGGGACGCAGGGTCATCTCGTCTGCAGCGACGACGATTAAGGCGGCCAACGCCTTGGCTATCGTAGCCCGCTACGACAGGGAGTTGTGGTACAAACTGGCCCCCCTGCTGGACTTCCTGCCGGACGACAAGAGGGCGGATGCCCTAGAGATCTTGCAGGAAGGAGAGGTGGCGTCGGACCATGCCATTACGATTGCGACGGACATCGCTGACACTGGATTTCGCCAGTTGGGCAACGGCGTGTGCCTTAGGCTGCGTGGATGGCTCAAGGCTACTGACTTCCATCAGGACGTGCAGACCAGAGTCTTGGACATGCCGTTCGACGGAAACAACCTGTTTGGGAAAACAGTGGACGATTCCCTTCAAGCCATCAAGGCAGACACGGAGACGGCCCGGGCTCTTGGGGTTCTCCAGCAACGGCGGCCGCCCTTTCGGAGCGGCGGAGGCAAACAGGGTGCCTCCAAAGATTCTGGCGGCGGATTTTCCATCTACCGTCAAGCGGCCCGTTCGTCATCGCAGGAAGCTTACAGGGGACGAGGCAAGTCAGGCGGACCCCGCCGTCGTCGCCAAGGAGGTCAAGGCGGCAAAGCCTCTTCGAAGCAGGACTGAACCAGCCATGGGGTCGGGCCCCCACCGAAGCACCCCGGTGGGAGGCCGGTTGGCGAGCTTCGTCAGCGTGTGGGAGTCCATCTCCACCGACCGTTGGGTGCTGGACACCCTAGCCCAGGGTCACGCGCTCGAGTTTCTAAAGAGGTGCCCGCGAACCCCCCTCTGGCCAGGAATGAACATCACGTCCCTCAACTTCTCTTGGAGGTAAATGCGATGCTCAGGAAGGGCGCCATCGAGCTCGTCCCAAAGAGGCTTCGGGGATCCGGAGTTTACTCAAGATACTTCCTCGTGAAGAAGACGACGGGAGGATGGCGTCCCATCCTGGACCTATGACGACTGAACAAATTCATTAAGGCACAGAAGTTCCGGATGGTCACCCTCCAACACGTCCTGGGTCAGAAGGAGGAGGGCGATTTCCTGTCGTCGTTGGATGTGGAGGATGCCTACTTCCATATTCCCATCCTAAAGGGACACCGAAAGTTTCTCAGGTTCGTGGTCCAAGGGCGTCACTATCAGTTCAGAGCCCTTCCCTTCGGACTGAGGTTGGCACCCAGGGTGTTCACCAAGTGCCTCGCACCGGTGGCGGCGCAGCTGCGCCGAGAGGGGATCCATGTCTACCCCTACCTGGACGACTGGCTCATCCGAGCGAAGACGAAGGAGCTCGCCGTGGAGCACACGGCAAGGACCGTCCAACTTCTCACGGACCTGGGATTCTCCATAAACTACGCCAAGTCCCACCTGGTGCCCGCGCAAGACGCACTGTTTCTGGGAGCGAAGCTTGACACAGTGTCGCTTCTGGCCTATCCGTCGGAGGAAAGGACGAGGGCCATTTTGGGCAAGGTGCAGCGGATGCCCGGTTGCAGACGCGGCCAGAGTGAGGTCCATCAAGTCCCTCCTCGGAATGATGTCTTCTTGCATTTACCTCATCCCGCTGTTCAGGCTCCGGATGCACCCGTTGCAGGAGTTCCTGGACGCGCGCTGGATCCAGACGACGGGCAGCTTCGAGGAGAGGATCACACTCGACGAGAGTTTCCGACGAGCGATCCGGTGGTGGGGCACCCGCGCGCATCTGACGGCGGGCATGGACTTCCAGACCCCCGGCCACCAGGAGACAGTGACCACGGATGCCTCCCTGGAAGGGTGGGGAGCGCACACCAAAAATCTGCACGCGAGAGGCCTTTGGCTCCCGACGGAGAAGTCCCTCCATATCAACGTCCTGGAGCTCCGTGCAGTGTTTTGGGCCCTCAGGTCCTTCCTTCCGTCCCTCAAGGGCAAGGTGGTGAGGATCTTCACCGACACCACCACCACCATGTTCTACATCAGGAAACAGGGCGGAACCAGGTCCCCAGCCCTGTCCAGGGAGGAGCAGGATCTGTGGCATTGGGCCGTCGCCCAAGGGATGTTTCTGGTGCCGTTTCATCTGGCAGGGATAAAAAACACCATTGCTGACTCACTCAGCACGGAGCTGCCCTCGTGCCACGAGTGGGAACTACGACAGGACCTAGTGGACCGCCTCTTCCGACGGTGGGGCACACCCCAAATTGATCTGTTCGCGACGGCGACGAACTCCAAGTGCCGGAGGTTCGCCAGCAGGTTTCCCCAGCCGAGGAGCATGGGCAATGATTTCTCGTTCCCCTGGGAGGGCCTGTTTCTATATGCGTTCCCTCCATTGCCATTGCTGATCCGGCTCATCAACCAGCTCAAGAGGTCACGGTGCAGGATGATCCTCGTCGCACCTGCGTGGCCGAGGCAGATATGGTTCCCGGACCTTCTGGAATTGTCAGCGTCCCCGTCAATCAAGCTGCCAGTGGACGCGGATCTTCTCTCCAGGGAAGGAGGTGCCATCCTCCATCACGACTCGAAGTCGCTGGACTTGCAGGCCTGGCTCCTGCAGCGTTAGAGTTTGGAGGATACGACATACCGGCTGACTGCAGAGAGGTTCTTGCAAAGGCCAGGGCGTCCTCAACTCTTAAATGCTACGGACACAAATGGAAGAGGTTCTCTGTCTGGTACGGATTACGGCTCCCCAAGTACTGTCGTACCTACTGACGCTGGCCAAGGCTGGACTGGCGCACGCGTCCATCAAGATTCATCTTGCTGCGATCTCCCGATACACCAGAACCACGGGGCGGACGTCTTTGTGGTCTCATCGTCTGGTGAAAGAGTTCATGAAGGGACTGTTCAGATCGTTCCCGCCGGTGAAGGCTCCGGCCCCGACGTGGGAGCTCAACGTGGTGCTGACCAAGCTCATGGGACCTCCGTTCGAGCCTCTGCACTCGGCTCCGTTGAAGTTCTTGTCGTGGAAAACGGCGTTTCTTGTGGCCATCACCTCTGCACGACGGGTGGGAGAGATCCAGGCCCTTTCCTGCAAGGCCCCGTACTTGACTTTTCGCGACACGAGGGTAGTGCTCAGGACGCACCCCTCCTTCATGCCCAAGGTGCCGTCGGACTTCCACCTCAACGAACCCTTGGTGTTGCCTGTTTCTTCCCGTCGCCGGCTGAAAGGACTTTACACTCGCTGGATGTGGCTAGAGCGCTGAAGTTCTACGTGGACCGCACAAAGTGTTTTCGGAAGACGTCACAACTCTTTGTGAACTTTGGACCTGTCAATCAGGGGAAGGCTCTCTCGAAGGCTTCCATTTCCAGATGGCTCTCCGGCTGCATCATGTACTGTCATCGGTTGGCAAACCGACCGCTGCCTGGCCGTCCGAGAGCCCATTCCACCAGAGCGATCGCAGCTACCACGGCGTTCCTATCTGGTGTGCCCTTGCTGGATATCTGCAGGGCTGCTACGTGGAGGTCGACGCACACCTTCACGAAATTCTACTGCGTCGATCGGGATTCCAGGGAGGAGTCCAGGGTCGGCCAAGCAGTGCTGCGCAAACCTGTTCGCCTAAGGTGAGCCTGGTGAGGAGGTAAGATTTGCATAATGTTGAGTTTGATGTAATGCTTAATGTTGAGCCTTTGCCACCTCCCGTGGTTGTGCATGTGTGTAGTGCTATGTATTCATTATTCATGAGCATGTGAATCCATGCCAGACCCCATGCTGGAGAAGGAACAAGTTACTTACCTGTAACTGTTGTTCTCCAGCATGGGTCTGGCATGGATTCACATGCGAACCCTCCCGCCTACCCCTCTGCGGCTCTTCACTTGGTCATACTGCCACTTCACGTGCTACCAAATCTGAAGATGGCTGTCAGAGGCGGGGCTTAGGTAGAGGGCAGTCATTGGCTGTGGTCAGTATGACGCATGGATCAGTGATTGGTTACTACTACAAAAGACAGATCAGAAACGAAACTGATACTGGTTTTTTCTTTACCGAGGATTCCCAGCCTGACGACGGGGAATATTCATGAGCATGTGAATCCATGCCAGACCCATGCTGGAGAACAACAGTTACAGGTAAGTAACTTGTTCCTTATTGCACTTAATTTGTCACTGTATAGTAAAATGATATATACCTCTTTTAAAAATTAGATTGTTTCCATGCAACATCTCAAAAACATGCAGCCGTCTAAGCTGTCTCCATTTTAGGACACAGTTGGTGATGAGTACTGTGCTTACCTCAATGCATGCAGTTACAGGCTATTACATTGTAATGGGAACCTAGGTCCTTAGAGGCCTACATATTGGAGAGGCGCACAAAAGTACCTAAAGGTGTGTACATTCCCTGCATGCCTATTATTGGTTATGATGTGTGCAGTTTGAAAGGGGGAAAGATTAATGTTCTAAATCAAGTTAAAAAAAAGAAATTCAAATATTCATTGATGGCCTAGATTGGAAATTTGACTGGGACCTTGACTACTCTATGAAATAACTTGTAGCCAAAACTAAATTGTGGCATTGGCATAAAAACCATGAGCACGTTTTGAAGTTAAAAACAGTCGTTAACTTCCCTTCATCTATATATAATTATCATCAACCACAAAATATATATTGCTCTATCCATCTGTTAAGTATAGAAGAACATTTATGCTAGTGAAAATAAACCAGCATCCAGTATTGACGGTGTTTGGCTCTAGATTGGGAATACCAAAATCGAGAAGGAATGATCGCCTATGTAGAACACTAAAGTTGGAAAGCATACGTCATCTAGTAACTGAATGGGATTACATTGAGGATATTCATAAGGAACATCTGAGTACGTTTGTTTATAACCAGGATACTGTAAAAACGTTGGAATTTTGGTTGGAATGTATAACTGGCACACAATTGCCTCTATCCTTTTCTCATTATTGATTTATGGTACACAGTAGAAATGATATTCGAGCAGAAAACTGTTGTATTTTAATATCACGTATGATTAGGACGGAATTGAATTCGTAACATGTTGTCAAAGTTATGTATATTTTATTTTAAAGTTATTGATGAATATATGTGCGTCTAAAGTTTAAAAGTAAACTTTGTTACACCAAAATACATTTAAAAATGATATGGACAAATATTGCTCAGGCGAGATCAAATGTTTTTTAATTCTGGAATGAAATGTTTTGTGTCACCTAAGATTGTGCATTTACAAGTTCATCAGCATTTGCTGAACTGAGTAGAGCATCAGTAAGAGGCATAATTTGCTCTTTATTACTGACCGGTTTACATTTACCCGGATTCAGGTGCATCATTTGTCAATCACATTTTCAAGCAAAGGTTACAACCAGATATAGGTAGGTCTTTTGCCAGATGTATGTAATTTACACCCCAAACTTTGATCCTTTGTGAAACAAACCCTACTATATTACCTTGTTACTTGCATTACTTAGCGTTACCAGGAATTTTAATTCCTTTGGTTTCTAATGTAGTTATCTGACATTGGTTTACTACACAGCAGGCGCAAAGTTTTCCATTATAAAAAAAAGAAACCTCTGCGGAATAAACAGATTTTCCCAGAGAACTAGAAAGACAAGCAGCCTGTGGGTGTTAAGTGTGCTGATTACGTGAATTTATCAGAATATGAAAAATAAACACAAACTCTACTGGGGATCACGCATCATTTAATAAACTGATTTAAAAATAAGTCATATCCGTTCAGGAGCAGGTTTTCGTTCGATTAACAGTGTAGATTATAATAGTTGAGAATGAGGAAAGCATAGCAATTGACTAAAACATACAAGACTCTCTATTAATACCCTAATTGTTTGTGCTAGCAATCAAAACAGTATCTGGCAAATGCTTTTTATGTTTCTATTTCCCAGGGAGAATATTAATAACACTGGCAGCACTTATAGCACTAATTGAAATTAAGTTAGTAATGACATTGAGGTGTGTTTTTGACTATTTGTGCAGCTGCATTAACCAAGTTTGAGATGTGTAATGTGCAGTATGTATTGTTGATGCATTCCCACTCTTCATAAATAATAGAAAAGAAATCAGCACACTTTGTAGATGGTTGTCTCATTTCCGTTGTACTAGCAAGTAGAGAGACGCCCTCTTCCTTGAACTGAGACATTTGTGCTGTGATCGTTTCAGTATTAACTTGGACAATAGCGGGTTCTAAATGATGAACTATAATGTACAGCTTCAGCATATTAACTGACAGAACAGCATATTTAATGCACTTTTCATTGTTCTGAATGTTAGGGAGAATTCTCCAGAATGGCTAATTTCCCTTACCCATTGAGTCCCTCAGCAGCTTTGCTGGATTTCTAGGAGTTATTTGTTTCACCTGGTAAGATTGTGAGCCTTTTCTCCCACACTTACATGTGTTTTGCTGTGTGTGTTTAACATTTTTGTGTTCATAGACTGGAGCCTCACCTACTCCATAGGCATGATTTTTTTACTGTGTGTTACACAGCACCTTTAGTGCAGTGACACAGGGTTGTCTTTTTCAGACTTCCCACTTTAAACTCCATTTTCTGGGACTGTATACTGTCTCCCAGAACATGTAAAGTTGCAATTGACTTTATTAGTCTTTTTAAAAGCACGGACCCAGTACAAACTATCTTACATAGAGTACTGGAAAGGGTTAATTGTTATCTCTTTTTGTCTCTCTCATGGAATATTATTTAGTTCCCCTTTATCTAAGATTTGGCTGGTGGTAGTGGTATCTAACCTATTGTATCTACAGCGGTCTATTCAAATAGCCTTGGTACTGTTTAAGGCTAAGTTAGTAGCCTCAAACTTAAATCCGCTGGACCCCATTTACTTTTATTTGGTTCTGGCTGGGTTTATTCGCCATTTCTTTTTGTAAAGGTCTTTCTCGTGTTTTACTCTGCGCACCAAACCAGGTTTGGTTCCTTTGTTCGCCGTCCTTTGGTGGGCTTCTGCACAGAAGCCCTCCTTAGGAGCCTGAATGTCTGAGGGGGACAGGATGTGAGGGAGGGGTTTCAGACTCCCTGCACCGGGTCTCCTTGGAGACCCATGTCGCACTCTGTATGATTGGCTGTGGTGAATGTCCCGTCAGGAAAGCCACCCTGCTGTGTTATTGACAGCCAGGCTGTGTGAATGGGGGAAAACTGCATAAAAAGCTGGTCTCTGGGACTAGGAAGGCAAAGTCGCCACTGGATCGAGAGGACCGAAGCAAAGCTGAAAGTAGAGGACCTCTACCACGACTGAACCTCCCGGTGAAGCCCTGCTGCGGGTCCGAATCTCCAAACTTCAACGACAGAGAAGATCTGCAAGGAATCTTTTTCCCTTGAGCTGGCGGGACCAACTATTACGCCAAACACCAAGCAAGGCCTCCCTACCCTGGTCAAATTTGCTGTGCACAGCTGCAGTGAACCGGATAGCCAGGAGGACCGGACCCTTTTTGGGTTTTAAGGAGTGCACCTTTTATTTGTTGCTTTGCTCTGCTGCTAGTTTCTTACCTGGGCAGTGCAGGACCCTCCAGTCTTCCTACTTCATTTCAGTCTGGCAGTTGCTTCAGGAACCGTGAGGATCTGCCAGGAACGTCTGCCTCAGCTACAGCCTTCTCCATGTAAGGTGCTGTTCTAACCCGGTTGTTCCGTCCGACCACGGTGAACGTGTTTGAAATCTTTCGCAAATCCGATGGCTTGTCTTTCTCTACTCTTAAGTAACTTTTCGCCCGACCAACTTCGTTTCGAACTCTTGGCAAAGACTTAACCGCAAACTACTCTGAGATCCTCTGCAAAGACTGAACCATTAACATTGGCCCAGGCCTATTGATTTGAATCCTCATTGTAGCAAGCCTTTTCTAGATTACCCTGCCTACTTACTTGTTGATGCTGCTTGATTTTGTATAACCTTGTCTTTCCCTCCCTTTTAAATTGCTGTAGTGCCATTTTGCTCACACTTCATTTTGAGCTTAACTTGTCCAGAATTTCATCAGGTATTGTGTAGTATATTAAGATTGTGATTTTTCTGCTACTTCACTTAGTGAATTCTTTTACAACTGATGTGTAAATAAATGTATATTCTTTTACTCAGAATCCCTGAGTCAGTGTTTGTTTAAATCATAGTAATTGTTGTCCTTTGTGTAACTATTGATACTGCTCACTTTACTCTTGAGATAAGTCTGGCTGATTAGCCATCGCGACCACTTTACTGTGTAGTACAGGCTTGTACCAAAGGTGAATTTGTACTGTCACTTGTAGTTTTAATTGTGTGTTGTGTTCCCAAAGGGTACTGCAAATGATTCTACCTAACACTGAAAAAAATATATATTACTCTTGTGAAGTCTTTGGTGGTATTTGCTGCCCGCATTTTACAATTAGGTGAGTTTCTCCACCTTAGGTTGATAAGAAATAATCTTGTCTCCATCAGAAAAATCCTGTAAATTAACATACTGGAAGGCTCTAATAAATATGCCTTTAAGTAGACTTTGTGGTAAATTAAATACCATTTTCACTGTCTTGTTGTATCTTGGCTACAGTTAGTGATGATAACAATGATGTGTACTGTCATTGGGATCTCTGCCTCCACTACACCGTTAATGTTTTTTTAAATTATCTTTTAGTATCAACCACTTTCACTAAAGGTTTTTTTCTTTCACTATTTGGCTTATTTGTGATATGTGTGTTTGTTTATTTTGTAGTGGGTTCCGTGTCTCTATATATATATAAAAAAAAGCATAATGAATAAGAAGCACTCAGCACCACCAAACTACTATACTTTCTTGCTCCTTTTGTCCTGAAGACGGCTATACCTACATCAACAGACAACGTTTTTGTGCATTGCCTGATTCTTTTTGGTGTCATTAGCCGAAACCTATGTCGACCTCCACAAAACTAAACCTAAGATGTGTAACAGGTTTTTCTTGTATGATAGAGCTAATTCAACTAAATAATGCTCTACTTCCAATAGTTTGATGCTGCACATCGAGTGCCCAGACAATATCTCTTGTTTCTCACGTACTAACCCCACTAAAAAATTGTTGGATTTTTGTGATTTTTCAGCTTTGAAAAAAGTATTCGCTGTAGTCATAATATGTACCTTTTGTATGTCATCTTTTAGATAGATTTTATCATGATTAAAAATAAAAATGAGTTTTGTTATTATGAAGTGGTTGTTTAACCTTAACTCCTTTGCTTTCAGATCAGTTAAGTATGCCTATCACACTCAGCTTTTTAAAATAAACAAACAAGTGTTTTAGTGGATGTTTCTTTCCCACGACAGTCACATCATTCACCTACAGTGGTTCCAAGGTCATAAGGTCACCATCCCTCCTTTTGTTGCTCTTTTCATTGTATTGTGATCCCTGAGGGTGGTGTTCCCAGAAATCGGATCTCTCCTAACGCTTAAATAGCAAGTATACCAGTGACAGCCAGCACTGTCTGGACCCCATTTCCCTAAAAATAGACTTCTGAGTTTTAGCTATGATGTCTGCATAAGCTGGGCAGAACAAATATAAAAATCATAAGATCCTCTACCAATGCAGAACATAGTAAACCGCGTTTGTCTGTAAGTTATCTGGCTATATCCCCATAACTGCTCTTAGATGAAGGCAAATACATCTTGCCCTTGTGATATTATATCACATTAGCACTTCCCCATTAGATCTGCACCACTGTGTCACCATGTAGATGAAATGTACCTGTTTTGCAATGTGCTACCTAGACAAGAATATGAGTAAACAACTGTAACATTCAATGTGTAACATCTGTAACCAAACAAATTGTATCTAAGTGAATGTATCTAAGCATACTTTCTTGGCCCGCTTATTGTAACCCGCAAGCAAGCCTCCTTAAATTTCCTTTAAAGCGTCTTGTTGCCTGTGGGCTGTAGTGTGCTCTACAAATACAAAAATAAATAAATATCTTTCATAACCATGATTAAACCATGATCGATAGCTTTGCATAAGGCCAGAAGCTAAAACTGGGTGTGTATGGTTAGATGGTTTCATAAATTCCCAACCAGCTGTCTACTACATTGTTCTGATTATTTCACTTTAGAGAATATAAAATGTGTACAACAGGAGTGTACTCTTTCTCCTGTACTATGTTGGACTGGTTGATCAGAGTGGACTCTGAATTCCCCAATATGGGCAGCTACTTGGTTGTGATTCAGCTATTTGTGGAAGGTGCTGGCCTGTCGGGCTGCTAGCGAATGGGCTGATTAATTTATTAGATGGTTTTTCAGCCCTATTATGACTTCAAGCGGCTACACATCAACATGACCCCAAAGCCGATGGGATGTAAAATATGGATAAGGGGAATGTCTCCCTTTGCTACAATACAAACCCCTTTGCCAATGCTAGGCACCCCTGGTGAATGTATTTCTTTTTTACCCATTACCAATAGTACCATACTTAGGTACTTGGGGTACCTCGCCACTCTCTCCATGATGTGGTGCTAAACCCAAATTGCACTCACCAAGCGCAAGATTCTTAGGATGTGACGGGCAGTATTAAAGCTTTCAGTACGTGATAGGCTTTTATACATATATCTTTTAATCCGGCATATTGGCCATATCTTCCTCCACTCGCAACACTGCTTGTGCCTCAATGTATCTTCAGTACTGGTAATTGACAGCCTTTCAATACTCTGTTTATGAATTCACCGCTAGGATGCTTCTTGCCATTCATTGGGAGTGGAACACCGGCACCTTTTTACACTGTCCCTGGCCATAGGCCATGTAAAGTGGGGAGGAAATTTGACATAAGCATTTTTGCAAGCACATGGGCCATATTGGCATGTACTAACTACAGTGGAATCAATCTACAATACTTGACTATAAAAGCCACTCAAACACCTTATTCAGATTAGATGTTCATCTCAATCCCAGGCCACCTACCACGCACTCCACGCACTCACCTCATTCCCCCAGCCGTTGACACCTAGTGACCAGAGGGTATCAAGTGCTCTGCAAAATGTAAACATATCCATATGAATAGTACACCTGAACATCACAACCACCAAAATTCAAAGGCATGATGAGAAAGGCCAGAAAGATTTCTATATTTATTTTATTACTTAAAGCGCAGACCTAGCTCGAGAGAAGCAAAGCACGGTACAGGGTATCGGTAGCCAGCATTCGAGCTGGCATCTTTTAATAGTAGCACAACATTGGATTATTGTTTGGGAATTCTGAGCCAACACTGGTATTAAGTGCCAGAGGGTGGGTGCATGACAAGAGAAGTATTGTTTCCCAGTCCCTTCTTGCGGGCTAGATGTGATTCAAGCTAGTTTGGTCCATGTTTTGTGTGAAGAGGGTGTGCCAATGTATATGTGGAGCTTAGCTGCCAGGTATGCTGGTGTGCAACTTGTGACTGCTTTGAGGATGATAGATGGTGCGAGAGGGTAGCTCAGGGGCGACACGTTTGTATTTGAATCAAGGCAACGCAGGTTTGAATCTCCGGTATTAAGCAAGTTATAAAACAATCAATTAAATCATGCAGTCTTGAACAGTATCCTGGCTTGCAGTGAAAGTCAATGAAGTTAGCATTGGACAGGGGTGATTCTGTCAAATTTCCACGTACCCATAGTAAGATTTGCTGCAGCATGGTGGACTGCTTTAAGGGCAGCCAAGTTAGTGTCTGGGAGCCCTCTCTGGTAGGCGTTATCCCCATCAATGTGCAAGACCACAAGGGCCTGCACTAGTTTCTGGATGTCCTGCAGTGGGACGAAGGGTTTGATTTTGTGAAGATTGCTAATTTGAAGTGAGGCGGTTGGGGCATTCTTGGCTATGTGTTTCTGGAAGGTGAAAAGGTGCAGAAGAAGGACTCTGACACAGAGGTGGCATATTTGGGGCTATGGAATTGTATTAGTAAAGCTAAAGCCAGAGAAAACCACTAATTGTAAGAGGGGTTTCCCTGCCTCAACTAAAGATCTAAGGTGTCTGTCAGGATGTCTGTTAAAGTAAGTGTTCACCGTCCCATTTCAAGAAAACCCTACTTCGGGCCCTTACAATACAAACTAATAAATAACGAAGCACTGTGCTGATCCCAGGAGAATGCCTCCGTTCACCTGAGTTGTTGTTAGGTTACACTCCATGTCTTCTTGGTGGGCCAGGAGAATGCCTCCCTTCTCCTGGTGTTAAGTCTTACACAACCTCCATTCTCCTGGGTTTAAGTCTTAATCAACCTTAAACAACCTGAAAGAATTATTCCCTTCCCCAGGTCACAAAGTTCCAAAATAGGTTACTTCATAAGCCAGGAGAATGTGCCCTTTCTCCTGGCATTTGGTCTCGGTCTCAGTCTCAAATTAGCCCAGGGGAATGACTCCCTTCCCCATGCTTGTTGGACCTTCCTTCCAGTCCCCTTACCAGGAGAATGACTCCCTTCTCCTGGTAGTTAGGATACAGTGTCCTACAACCTGGTGTTCTCTTCATTAGGTTTCACACTTACAACACCGCACTCGGTGACCCTGGTTTCTCTCTTCTTCTTTGGTTTGGTCATCTTTGTTCACTTCCCTGCCAAGTACAGCCACAAGGAAGATTACTCTTACTGCTCTCTTTGATTGGGTCCTTGACTCTTGCTTCTCTTCTTCTTTGGCTCGGCACAATTGGTAAATTTCTTTGCCAAATACAGCCATGAGGAAGATGACTCATATCTTTCAGATATCAACAAGGAACTGAATGACCTGAAAGGGTCCAGTATTGACCCTGATGGTGCATGGCTGCCGGAGACTGGGAAATGTGCTCTGGACTTCTAGCAAGGATGACAAGAAGGACGCAATCCATTGGAGAGCAGGTATCGGATGCTAAGAACAGGCCAGTTGACACGGGAGCCCGAAAGGCGAAATGAAGAGAGCCAAAAGAAAATGGAACAGGAGACGGGAGAGAGCCAGGCAGAGGATAAGCAAGAAGGAACAGGAAAAACAGCATCCTGCTATGAGAGTAAAGATGCAATGGGCTTACTATTGCCGATGGCTGTTATGCTCTGTGTCTGCACAGCGGTATCTTGATGGAGTGCTAAAACAATGCTTTGAAGGGATTGTGTCCACTGACATATTCCTTATCTTGATAGATTACTTCCAGCTTGCTGGCCTCGGAAAATGTTTTCAGTACAGGGCGCTGCACGTCGACGTCTCTCGAGTTGGTGTCCCTCGACAGCCTCAGTATCGGCGCCAACGTCATCGTGTGTATAAATAGACTTGCGCAGCGTCCGTTGCTCAGCTCTGTTTTTCCGTGCTTCATGGGCCTCGGAATAGTGTTGCTCAGTTCGTTCTTCAAGTAGATTCTACTTATTCCTCGAAGATATCTTACTCTATTCGATGGCTTCCTCATCTGAACTGTCGACCCCACGGTCCGGCTTCAAAAAGTGTTGTGATTGTGGAAAGAAAATGTCGTTGACGGATCCTCGGAGTAATCTCTCTGTGGTGCCTGGGATCGGAGCACCATTGTTCAGAATGTGAGGACTGCATGTCCATGATGGCGAAAGCCTTGAAGGCAAGTAAGGGGAAGCTTGAAAGAGGTAAGACTCTTAAAACTTCTACTCCTTCGAAAGTTTCCTCGGCAGAATCGAGACATTCGTCTTCTCGCCGTCACAGGAAACATTCCCGTTCAAGGTCTCGAAGCGGTTCCCATCAGTCTTCGAGATCCAAACACTCGAAAAAGAGGCGTCGTAGATCACCCTCTTCATCTTCTTCTGATCCCCGGAAAGGGTCACCTGCCCCACGAAACACAGCTCTCCAGCTAAGTGGGAGGAATTCCGTAAAAAGATGCTTAGCTTCTTCGAGAATGCGGCCTCGACCCCCTCGGAGACGGCTAAAGGTGATACCCTGGGTGAAAGACCCGAAAAATCGAAACACCGCAAGTCGTTGCACCCGACAAAAGAAACTGTCCGAGAGCATCATGAAGCCTCGAGCAAAGAGCAAAGGCAGTAAGACTGCGTCATAGACGCCATCGTTGAAGGTCCCTTCGACTCATAAATCTGCGTCATCGACGCCATTATCGGTCGAATCGACGCCATCTTTGACGCCGATAAAGGACAAACCTACTGCTGTCACTACTTCGCAGTCAGTAGTCATACCGAGGGCTTCGACCATGACCTCGAGAATGTCGTCGATAACCTCGATGACTCCGAGTAGGATTCCGATCCTCTCGAGTTCTTCGAGGTCTCTTCATACATTTTCGACGCCTTTTTCGGTTTCTTCGAAGCCTTTGACTTCTGCATCGACAACTTCGACGTTTTCTCAACCGGTTACTACAAGCTTGGCCCCTTCTGCTTTAGAAATGGGTTTTAAGCCATTTCCAAGTTCAGATTATTTCAGAGCCTCGTCCTCTATGAGGAAGGGGAGGATTCTGATCATGAAAGACCTTTCGAGGGGATTGGGTCCTCCGACGTATTCCATATCTAAGACAGTAATCACCATAGCTGTGCTGCTTCAGAAAATCTTTCTGCGTCGATGACATCGATACACCGCCCTCAAGGACCTCGGCCGACGGCACTGGATGTTATAAGTAGGACGCACGTCGCCCGTAGCCTTAGTTCCGTTTTTTCCGCGAACATGTACACTTCGGGAATCTCGGTGCGCTTCGACTCTTTGGAGTTTCTCTTGTTTCTCGGTTCTTTGAACCTGTTAGTTTTGTGAAGTTTCTTCTTCGTGAAGGATGTCTACCTCGTCTTCCACCCCGCGTTGGGGATTTAAGAAGTGCGGGGACTGTGGGTCCAAGATGTCGGTTATGGACTCGCACAACGCCTGCCTCTGGTGCCTCGGGGAGGCCCATGACATGGATGACTGTATCGACTGCCAGTCGCTCATGTCTAAAGCCTTGCGGGAGCACAAGAAGAAGTTATCGTGTAGGTAAGGTGTCTAAGCCACGGAAGTCGAGGTCTGCGGGGCGTTCGACGGACGATTCGAGAGGCGACTCTCCGCGGTGTCGTTGGAAGTCCAGTAGGTCTCGGTCCTGGAGTCGGTCCCGCCACTCTTTCCGTCGGCGGGTCACTCACCCTACCAAGCAGGCGACGCCAGAGGAATGGGCTTCCTTCTGGAAGAAAATGTTAGCGATTCTCGAATCGCAGGGCACCAGTTCGTCCGCACCTCCGACTGGGGTTGGTCGTGATCGTTCACATCTTCGGGCTCGGGTGGTCGGCACGATTCGTGGGAGAGGTCCCGCTTGGACAAGGGGAATCGTTCTCGTCATGCCCGGTCCAGGACCCGGTCCTCGACGCGCTCGAGACCGTGTGAACCTGTGATGTCTTCGAAGAAGACGTAGATGCTGGTGGTGCCAAGGTCGACGACGGACTCTTTCGAGGCCCCACCTCCGAAGAAGTCGTCGGTGCACAGGCTGTCGAAGGACACGCTCGGGCCTCCGGCCTCGAGGCCTGTGTCGACGCCATCGATACTGTCGGCGCCGACACCGATTCACTCGATGCCTTCGACGCCTTTCGAGGCTGTGTCGATGGGGGTACTCCGAGGCTTGGTTTATTTCAGAGGCGGATGTGGGCTCGGATGATGGCATGGTTCCTAATACGGTGCCAGACGAGATTCTCTCAGGTCATAGCCAATTTGAGGACCTGAGGCTGTCCCTGCACGATGCTAGTGGGCTGGACACCTCTCCAGAGGTGGATTTTTTTAGGCCTGAGCCTGGCACTCATGCCGACTTGTCGTACCGGCGCCTTGTGTTGAGGGTCACCGAGTACTTGGGATGGTCTGCTCCCCCGGGGGAGTTTCTTCAGGATGACCTTGCGGATATTTTCGACCTTGGTCCACCAACTGACCCGGTACTGCCGTTTCATATGGCTCTACAGAGGAGGGTGGCAGTGGCTTGGACTGCTCCGGAGAGTCTCCCGGCAGTGGGCAAGTCTTTGCCGCGAAAATAGCACCCAGCCAATAGCGACACCTGCTACTTGTCCAAGTACCCCACTCTGGAGAGTTTGGTGGTGCAGGCGGCTATGGCCCCGGCAAAGCCGGCGTCAGATCCCACCATCCCTCCTGATAGGGACGAAAAGCGTTTTGACGGCTGGGCGAAGAAATTGTTTTCTTCAGGGGGTATGGCGCTTCAGGCGGCCAACTCCGTATGTGCCTTGTCACGTTTCACGCACACTCTGTGGAACTGTTTCCTTAGCGGCTTAACATATTCCGAAGGGGACGAACGGGATGGTTTCCTTGCCATGGTTCAGGATGGCAAGGATGCCATGTGTGAGGCCGTTCAGTCGGGTTTGGACATGGCAGATTGCGTCAGCCGGTCCATGGCTGCGAGCACCGTGATACGCAGGTTTGCGTGGTTGCAGAAGTCGGGGTTTGCTCCTGATGTGCAGGCCCAGCTCCTCAACATGCCCTTTGATGGGGAACATCTTTTTGGCAGCAAGGCTGACGAGAGCCTTGAGAGGTTGCAGACCTCAAAAGCTGCAGCGAAGTCCTTGGACGCTGCAGTTCTACAACCTCTGCCTTTTCGTCCTAGGGGACAGCAATGGAGGGGAGGTTGCTTTCGTTATTACTCATCCTTTGGTAAAGCGAGAGTAGCTGCCAGTCAAAGGGGCCACCGTAGGAGTGCCAGAGGTGGAAAACAAGGTACTCGAGGTGCCAAGGCCGCTCGGGCTATTGCCTCTTTGCCCTCAGGCAACGCCGCAGCCACTTCAGCTCAGTCATGAGGCCATGTCCCATGGTTCGCCGGTTGGGGGAAGGCTGGCGCAGCATCTTGCAGAGTGGCACGCCATTATTTCAGATGTGTGGGTTCTGGAGATCATAACCCACGGCTACTGTCTTCCTTTCCGGCAGAGGCCTCAAGGCAATCCACCAGGGAATCTCTCTTTGAAGAGTCCGGATCCGCTCCTTGCGCAGGAAATTCAATCCCTGCTGGAGAAAGGCGCCATAGAATGGGTGCCTGTAGCAGAGTGGAACAAGGGATGGTATTCCCCTTATTTTTTGATATCCAAGAAAGACGGGGGATTGAGACCCATCATGGACTTGCGCGGTTTGAACAAACTCCTCAGGAAGGACAACTTCAAGATGGTTACTCTCTCTCAAGTCCTTCAGGCCCTTCAACTTCAGGACTGGTTGGTGTCTCTCGAACTCAAGGACGCTTATTTTCATGTGCCGATACATCCAAAACACAAGAAGTACCTGAGGTTTGCGGTTGGCGACTCAGACTTTCAGTTTCGGGTCCTACCGTTCGGATTGACGCCGCCTTGACGGTTTTCACCAAGCTCATGGTAGTGGTGGCTGCGCACCTCCGGAAAGGGGGGATTCCCGAGCAAGTCCTGGATCATCTGACAGTCACCTGCCACTCCCTCCACAAGCTGGGCTTCTCCCTCAACTTAAAGAAGTCCCATTTGACACCAACTCAGAGCCTCCAGTACATCGGAGCAGTGCTCGACACGTCCCTGGGGCAGTGTTTTCCTCCCCAGGTGAGGGCTAATCACATTTAGCAGATGCTGCTCAAGTTTCAGCTTGCCCAGAGTCTCCCAGCATTCGAGTTCTTGAGATTGCTCGGCCTCATGGCATCCTGCATTCTTCTGGTGCCGGAGGCCAAGTTGCAGATGAGAGCTTTGCAATGGGCACTCAAGCTCCAGTGGTCTCAGTCCTCCGGCAGGATGTCAGACCCTGTTCAGGTGCCGTCCTCAGTCGCCCAGGATCTTCTGTGGTGGGCCGTCGAAGACAATCCGATGAAGGGGGCTCCATTTTGGCTACCCTGGCCGGAGGTGACGATCGTGACGGACGCATCCCTCACGGGATGGGGAGCTCATGCCAACGAGTTGACAGTCAGCGGTCGTTGGTCTCCGTCGGAGTCCAGGCTCCATATCAATTTGTTGGAGCTGAGGGCCGTCAGGCTAGGCCTGAAGGCTTTTCTGCTGACTGTGCGAGGAAAGAATGCCCTGATTCTGACGGACAACACGGTGGCCATGCACTACCTCAACAAAAAGGGGGGGGGGGGCAGGGTCACTTCCTCTGTGCAGGGAAGTGATGCAGCTCTGGTTCTGGGCAATCAAGCAGGAAGTTTCGATCTCGGCAGTTCATCTGGCCGGAGACGAAAATGTGACGGCAGACGCTCTGAGCAGGCAGAATGGAGTTGGCTTAGGAGATTCTCCTGGAGATCTTCGCCCTTTGGGGGACCCCTCAAGTGGATCTCTTCGCCTCCAGTGTCAATCGGAAGATCGGAAGTGCGAGAGGTTCTGCTCGTGGGAATTTCCTCAGAAAGGAGCCTTAGGAGACGCGTTCGTGGTGGAGTGGTCATTCCCACTGCTGTACGCGTTTCCTCCAGTCCCCGTCATTCCGCAAGTGCTGCAGAGGTTACGGAGGTTCGGTTCCCAGATGATCCTCATTGCTCCGGCGTGGGCCCGGAGGACGTGGTACCCGGACCTTCTTGACTTGTCCATCTGCCCTCCACGTTAGGGGGGTCAGGTTCTCCATCCAGAGGTCAGATCCCTCAACCTTCACGCTTGGTTTCTGAAAGGTTGAGGTGAGGTATAAGGATTGGGACCTCCCTGAAGACGTTATGGAGGTGTTGCTCTCAGCCAGACGGCCAGCAACAAAGTCCCTGTACCGTTGGCGTAAATTCTGCGACTGGTGCAAGGTTAAGAATGTGGATCCTTTTTCATGTGACATTCCTGTAGTTCTGTCTTTTGCTTTGTTTGGCCCATAGGGGCCTGCAAGTGGGTACCGTTAAAGGTTACCTGGCGGCGCTGTCCATATTTAAGTGCTCGTCTGAAGAGTGTTCCTATTTTAAAATTCCTTTAATTTCTCAGTTTCTGAAAGGGCTCACTAATGTTTTCCCTCCGTCACCTTTCCAGGTGCCCGGTTGGGATTTGAACCTTGTTCTCAAGTTTCTGATGGGTGCTCCGTTTGAGCCTTTGCATTCATGCCCTTTGAGACTGTTAACTCTTAAAACTGTATTTTTGGTTGTGGTCACTTCCGCTCGCAGAGTGAGTGAGTTACAGGCACTTTAGTTAAGCCACCCTTCACTGTGTTTCATAAGGACAGGGTTGTCCTTAGAGTTTGTCCTTCCTTTCTTCCGAAGGTAGTGTCGGAATTTCATTTAGGCCAGAAGGTGGTTCTTCCGGCGTTTTATCCTCCTCCACATCCTGGTAAGGAAGAGGAGAGGCTCCATACACTTGATCCTAGCAGAGCGTTAAGCTTTATTTCACGCATGTCCCAGATCAGAGTGGACGATCAACTCTTCATTGGTTACGCTGGAAAGCATTTGGGACAAGCTGTGACGAAACAGACTTTGTCTCGCTGGATTATTTTGGCTATCTCTGAGTGTTAACGCTTGGCGGGTAAGGACCCACCGGTCAGCTTACGGGCCCATTCTACCAGGGGTATGGCTGCCTCTAATGCCCTACAGAGGGGTGTTCCTATTCGTAACATCTGTGATGCAGCCACCTGGGCTTCGGTACATACTTTTGTACGTCACTACTCCCTCGATTCCATCCAGGGGCAGGATCTGGCCTTTGGCAAAGCGGTCCTTTACTCTGCAATTTGATTGGGCATTCTAAATTTCTGTTTTCTAAATTCTTTTCCCACCTCCTTGCATTGGTACTACTTTGGGAGTCTGTCATAGATATGGAATACGTCGGAGGACCCAATCCCTTCGAAGAACAAGTTACTTCTTACCTTGTAACGTTCTTTCGATGGGATGTTCCTCCAACGTATTCCTTATCGCCCCTCCCATCCATCCCCTCAGTAAAACTTCCCTTGTAGTTGAAGCTTACGCTCCTTCAAGGTCAATAACCAATTCATGCACAGCTACTCTTAAGCTTCAAAACGGAACAGAGCAACGGACGCTGCGCAAGTCTATTTATACACACTATACGGAGGCTGTCGAGGGAAACCAACTCGAGGGACGTCGACGCGCTGCGCCCTGTACTGAAAAGAATTTCAGAGGCCAGCAAGCTGGAAGTAATCTATCAAGATAAGGAATACGTCGGAGGAACATCCCATCGAAAAAAACATTACAAGGTAAGAAGTAACTTGTTCATTGGGTCCGTGGGATGAGCTGACCGTCATCTGGGTGGTATAAAACAGGAACAGATCGCTGTTCACTTCCACTTGTGCCACTAATGCCACAATTTCTAGGCCCTCTTCTGGTTCCTGTCCGTATCACTCACCTTTCTACCCCTATTGGTCCCTATGCCTCTCCCGTTACCTCGTTTGCACTCAGGATGCATGGCCGGTTCTTCCTGGGGTCCTTCTCCTTCTCTGAGTGTTGCTTAGGCTTCTCCATGTCTTGGTTCCTATGCCTTGCCGATCTCCTACCCGGCCTTTGGAGTGACGGTATGGACACTGCTTCCTACATTTGCATCACTTTCTACGAACCTCCCGGTATTGTCTGGATGCCAGGTAAAGGTGTCCGTTTTGTCTTCTTGAATCTGGGAGCTGACTGCTCTCGGCTCTTTCCTGGCCTTCTCCGTGTCTCATTCGTGCTTCCCTCGTGCCACAATCTCTCATCCTGTTTGGCTGTCTCTCTCCTTCATGCAGTCTTTCTTTGGTCTTTATCGCGTAGGCAGGCCCACGCCTCCCGCAGAAGTTCTATACTACTGCATTTCCTTCTAAACATGGTTCTTCATTGCTCCTTTGTCCCACCTCATACCAGTACTTGAGATAGCTATGATTTTGATCTTCATCTCAGTACTTTCCAGGACTTTGAGATTTCTAAATGAGAGATTAGCAGAGGAAGAAGAGGGATAGATTTGGGTGTGAGTGTGATGTTCCAATAAGTGCTACCCCTTAGATGGTTGTCCTTCTACCTAGGGTATGTGGGTCCCTCCCCATGAGATTATTCCTCATTATACCACCCCCAGGGGGAATATTGGGGAGTGGCCTCACCTCCCAGGCTTCACGGGAAGGGTTTCCCTCTTTGTGATGATGCACTACATGTCACCACTTCTCCCAAAGTACAAGCTGCTGTCAATGGTGAAGTGTTGGGTGTCCTGACCCACGTTTGAGCTATCATGCTGCAACATTTGGTGCTGTGGGCTTAGAAAATCCAAGATGGCCAAAAAGCCCACATGTGCGCCAGAATCCAGGAGAACCACACAGTTTGTGCACACTAAAATGGTTGCCTAACTTGCCACCCACCAGTGCGAGCAGGATGGGCCGAGGTGCCATGAGTGAAATGTGTGCCAAAGGAAAAACCACACTTTAAAATTACCTTTGGTTTCTCTGAATGCCAGCTCAAAATGCCTATTTTCAAACATTGCAACACATCCAAAAATCTCACTGAACACCAGCGGACATCTGGCAGAATGAAGTATGTGTGCATACTAAATCTGGGAAGTTGAAGAGCCCCAAAACAATGTTCATAACAAGACTGGCTGAGCTCTGCAGGTCTGCAGCAGCCTAACTGAAACTGGATTTAAAACTACCAAACATCGAAAATGTTTAAATTAACTGAGTGACCTACTTTTGAGTGTCACATAGTTTGTAACTGTTAAAATGTCATAGTTTTGAACTTCGAATCAGCATTCTAGCTGCATATGTAAAAATTGTCTTGACTTAAACTGGGGAACAAAAAGTGACATTTTACCTGAAACCTGGCTTAAGGAAACTGGAATTCTGCCAGACAGCTACCCCCGACAGGAGTGGGGGCTTGCCCAACAAATGCATTCCCTGGCCTGGCTGCATTCTGTTGCACCTGCCAAAAGGAGGTCACACACTCTGATTGAATTACCAGGGTATTGCAAGAAACTAAAGAAAGGGCCCAGGCAGATGGTTTATTAGGGTGATCATATATGGCTTCCTTTTGAACAAAGCCCTGCCTTGACTCAGGCAGATGGGTTATTGGGGGGACCGTAAAACAGCTTCCTCTTGGCAGAAGCTGGGAGGGGCAGGGTCTCTGAGCTTGGCAGAAACTGGATAAACTGGTTTCTATACCATGTGACCTGAAAAGACACACCCCTGTTGGCCAGAATATGATTCTAAGAAAGATGTATAACTCACAGTGCGGACTTGTCAAAATTATTTAAATGATACCATAATTCTTGTGATTTTTCGGTGCACGTTTTAAGACGCGTTGGGAATTTGTGTGATGTTCTGGGGCAAAACCTGCTATTTATTGACACCACAGACTCTGTGTTTAAGCTAGAGACATGGGAATTTACTGGAGTATGTATGGACAGGCCGTGTATATGTGTATCATTTTTAATGAAAAACCAATGTTGCAAAATCAGTTAAAAAACGCAAAATGTTGCCAGTTCTGAATGCGAGCTCTTAGAAACATCAGAGTTTGAACAGAGTATACCTCATGTGATCCGTGATGGGTGCATGTAATTTCAAACCACTGTGTATCTATGAAATATGTCTTTAGGTCAAATATAGATTTGTGGGCAAACTGACCAGGGGAGGATCCTCTGACCCATAAAACCTACAGCATCACCATGACACACATTTCCTTCCCCCAATCAAAGCAGTGCGGAAAGCTTGACCAATGGGCAGTTGAGAGAGGGGCTGGCTAGTGATGCTGCACACACACCCACTTTCAAAACACATAAAAAGAGACTGCTGGGACATGTAGAGACATTCAATTCCATTTGCTCCGGAGCATGCTGACCGACGACTTCAACTCCAGAGATCCAGACTTCAAATCCATCAATCTCCAGAACCTGTAGCAGTACCCTTAAAGCAGAGCAGTATCCAGAATCCAGAGAGGCTAGACCAGCAGAGCAGAGCTGACCCAGATCACTGAAGTGCCGAGCCCAGAACCGGAGTCCAGTCCAAAACCTGACCAGATCCGTGGCAAGGCCTATTTCAAAATATATTGTGAGTACCTAGCAGAACTGTGCAGAACCAATCTCTTAGTTAAAATAATATAATTCAATCTATTTAATCTAAGTAGAACTGCCTCCTAACTGTCACTTTTCAATTCTGCAGCCGCATAGCTGTCACCTGTCATTTTTAAAAGCTGTCACCTGTCAATTTGAGTTACTTTAAATTTGAAAAACAACCTTTACAAAATCGTTCATAACTCCGTAACCGTTTGGGCTAGGAACTTGGGTTAACTTTCCTCTGAAAGCTTAGAATCTTACCTTTCCAACAAGCCTTCGCCGTAATCACGATTCACGCACTTGCGAATGTTACCGCGATTTGCGATTTGGTTAAAAATCCAGCCATGTGTAACCATCAGCAGTCATCTCTTTCCTTGCTAAAAATCTGTTTGCCTCTTAATCACCATCTCTGAATCATTACTAAAGAGAGCCTGAACTCATATTAACTAGATACCACTCACCCTGAACCTCCTGAAGGGAATTAAAAGTATTTTCAGCATATTTCTCGCTGCATTGTCACCATATTCAAAGCATTTTACCTGTGTTTCAAACTTCTGTAGTCTAAGCTTGCTGGGGTGAACTGAATTACATTTGATTGCATTTCTAGGAACTGTGTGCTCTCCTCTTCATTTCCTTACATTGCATAAGGGGGGGAGTGGATTGCCAGAGAAAAGTGATCACATTTTTTTGTTGAAATCATATTGAGTATTTTCTGTATTGCATTTTCATTCAAAATTTCATCCATCTGATACTAGATAAAGCATTCTCTACCACCTTATTCTTCTGTTCCTATTCCCAAGCATGCTACCTCATCCTTTATACTACTCCTGGGTAATCAAATCAGTTTATTAGTAGAACATTACCCATTGTTGTTAACTGCTCATGTTCTGAAGTGTGATATTAATTATTAATTTATTATAAAGTGTGATATATATATATTGTTTACATTCTCAAATAAACCATTTAAACTTGCAAAACAGAACTACTTCTTGGCTCAGTGGGGTCAGGGGGGGTTCCAAGAGAGGGGTGTTATATAAGGGTAGTCATCCAGAACTCATGAACTGGACATAAAGATATATCAATAAGGGTTTCCATTCAGTATCCCAGACTAGGCATTGACTTAGCTGTAGTGCTCGATTGAATCCTCTTACAGAAGCCTAAGGATTTTGCTGAAACTGAGAGTTGCAGATCAAATCTTTTTAAGTGCATGTTACTAGGCCATTGTTGGACGCGTTATTTGTGGGGATCGCTGAGGACAAATTCAGTCTCGGATGGTTTACATTTGAGGTAGGCAGTTGACATCCAGGGCTGGATGATGGCTAGTTAATCGGGATGATGACTAATTGTCCTGTGGGCTTTTGACTCTCATGTATAACTGATTATCATCCACATATTGGTCGATGGCTATATTGTGACCTTTGAGGATTGCGCCCAGAGGATCCATGTAAAGTATAAAAAAAGATCCGTTAGAGGATGAAGCCTTGGGGACTCTACAGGAGGCTGGGAGTCGGTGTCTGCTTGAGAGGTAGGAGGTTAACAAATTTAGGACAATACCAGGGAATCCCATCCTGTCAGCGAGAATGTAGAGTAGAATGCAGTGGTCAATGTTGTCAAATGCAGCCAAGAGGTCAAGGAGGCATGAGTCACGCTTATCCATGATTTGCAGGGTATGGTGGGTACCTGGGTGGTGGCTGTCTGTATGCTACACGTGGGACAGAACCCTGACTGATAGTCATTTAGGAAGTCTAGTTATTCACTTCTGGTGAGTAGTTGCATAGTGACTACGTTTTTCAAAATGTTGCCAATGGACGAGATATTTGCCACTTCATCTGGGTCTAGAGTAGTTTTTTTTCAAAAGAGGTCCTATGAGACACGTCTTGAGGGTGTCTGGGAATAAGCCTTCCATAAGAGAAGCATTAATGATGCTGAAGAGTGCGTTGAGCGCCCGGCCCACCATTTGTTTAATGATGGCGTCTGGTATGATATTGTCATAGTAGAAATTTAAAAAAGGTGCAGTGAAGTATTTTTGGGCTGTAATTATAAGTGATCCGTCTATTGGTTTCATTTCCCTTTGTATTTTAGTTGTTTGAAGGCCTCAAACCACCAACATAAATTAAGCCAAATACACAAGGTAGGGAAAAACTTCTTGTCTGAGTCTAGCACGCTCACCACTTCAGAACCAACACTGTGAGTTTAAACCAGGAGAAGCATACTCTAGATCAGGGGTCTGTAACCTTTGGCTCTTGAGATGTTTCGGACTGCAGTTCCCATGCTATCTGGCTATTGACTATGCTGGTTAGGGAAGATGGGAGTTCTAGTCCAAAACATATGGAGAGCCAAAGGTTGCAGACCCCCTACTTTAGATGAACATTAACTCATCCCCTTATATTGCAATGCATGCTGGTACAAAGTTACAATAAACTTAGCATACTGTGGCAAGATATGTGATTGTCACTCTATTCCTGTGTGTGTCTGTATATTATGTTAAATCAACAATAACACTCATCTCTAGCTAGAAATGATGCACAGACAACATATTTTCCACCTGCCAGCCAGTGAGAAAACGTGTCTTTTTTGGGGGCAGAAAATGCATCATGCATCATGCGTCAGCAGATATTTCATATAACGATGACGGTAACATTTCTTTGTTTTTTTACAGTATAGTGTACACGCCCCATGTGCCCTGTCACAAATCAATTCAGTCCTGTTCTTGTGTTTTATTTCTTTATCACAGTATGGAAGAGGGGGTAGCACATACGATTCATCTCTTGTCATTTGTCATCCTGCTTCACACCGGTACCAGTTCCATTCATGAATCCCACACTTGAATTATTATGCCATTCTGCCTTTGACTGCTCTAACAGTTGGGTGGTAAATTCACAACTGACTGGAAGCGGCTCCAACTTTAGAAATGGCTCTTTAACTGGACCCTAATTAATTAACAATTGCGGACCAGGCAGCTTAAGTGTCCCTCCCTTCTGGTACCATCTGCTGTCAAATCGCAACCAACTCGTTTGTTTCCCACGAAAGAAAACAATGACATTGCGCTGCTCCTACCCCCAAAGACCTCAAAGTTGCTATGGTTACCAGTCTTATTATTAATGTACGTCTGGTGGCTTCTCTCTGTCTCTGTTGTTAAGATAGAGTTGGGGTTGGTCAAGAAATGTATTCATACATACTATACAACATTAACAAATGATCATTTATAGAATACCACATTTTTTCTGAACTACTCTTAACTCACATGTAGGGTAGCTATAAAGCAACATTAAAAGTCGAAAGCCAACGAGTCTGTGATTATAGCAAGCTATTACCTGCAGCAGCCAGTGGTGAAAGGTTGGTCAAAAGACAAGGTGGACATGTTCAGTCCCGTTGACAGATTTATGGGTGAGATCTAGAGCTACGGCACTTGGCATACCTGATAGCATCAAAGTCATACCCAAAAGGGTTTTTGTCACTACACTAATTGTATTGTATTGAAGCAGCAAGCTGCTTTGCAGTATACTGAAGGAAGTAGTATTGCTTTGGTATGAAAAATCCAATGCCATGTCCAGTTTTGGCTTGGTTATGAACATTATACTGTACTTTAACTTTAGGTGCCTGTGTAAGATCAATGGCTCTTTGATTTAGTAAGATGACAAAGGGACTGTGACCCACCTCCAAACCGTCATGATTTTCAAGTTGTGGGAGGAGGGGACAGAGTCCTCTACTATGTTCAACGCTCTCAGGATTGGAAATGGGGAATGGTGGCGTGCCAAGGGACACGTCCACATTTGGATGGTGAGTGTCAATTAACTTCAGCCGGATCGATTGACAAAAGTTTTGAATTCTCCCACCTTGGAGATTCAAGTTTGAATGATATCTGGCCCTGGTGCACTCGGGCAGATAGAACAGTAATCTGACAGGGTACAAATGCAGACTTACATTATCTGCAGCGTTGATATGCATTGTTTATGTGCAGTACAGAAATGTGTTTTGAGTCTCTAACCTGGTGGTTTAAAAAAACAGTATTACATTCTGTGAAGTATTAATGGGCACTGTTTATGCAAATAAGAGTAAATGTGTTTTTCTGGTATGTCCTGTGCTTTTAGCTTTGAAGTGTAGCAACTCTGTCTCATGCCCGGCAATACTATGAAGATATGCTTTTCATGGATGCACTTGAATGGTTTAACGCTGGCAGGATAACAGTCTTGACCTTTGGAAGAGATCACACCCTTTTAGTAAACTGCTGACCAAGCGCCCAGTGAAAGACCAATTGTGGGGAGTGTCAGAGAGTTTAATGATTGATGCTAGATGAGACTTGACAGCCAATGATGTGCGGGTAGCCCAACAGTTACATGAAGTAGGTATAAGAAAGATCCCAGAGCATTCCGAATCTGTACCAAGACTTCTGTTTTGAGCCACCGTTTAACAAATACTCTCCTCCCATTTATCTGCAAGGGATTGCGCCCATAAACATTTAATAGGAAATTAAGCCAAAGGTCCGGTGTGCAGCATTCTTGTCAACATGACCGCAGAATAATGGTTTTCTGAGTGTCACAAGTTTAAAATCATGGCCTGATGGATGATGCCTGAATGCATGCACAGGGCCTTGCCCATACCCTAAACTAACCATTTTACTCTCTCACGATCACAGAATAAACCTGGTGTTGCTGAATGGTGATGACTGCTTCATGTAGAATAAATTGCCTGTGAATTTTAAAAGATGTGCCTCCCTCCATCGGGGTACAATGTTTGTTCCTGTCTCCACCTCCCTGAGACCTAGTGGCCTTACAACCATTACAAAGATGGCCGCCACCGTTGCTCACTTGCCTGGCCTCCCCGAGTTACCTCGAGAGGCACTTAACATCATGCAGCCGCCTGATTGGCTCTAACATTCAGAAAATGAGCCATGAGGCCAAGCTGGGCCCAGGTCGAAAGGCCGGGTTTAAGGGCCCTGTCTTTCCCTATCTGTCCATGGTGGACTACCATCTGCCACCGTACCTTGCACGCCGGAATTTGCGGGGGCCGGACACCTCCCTCCCATTCTCAGGGCATCCCCTTCAGCTAAAATGCACCCGACCATCAAGTTCACGACACTGCCTGCAATATCATCGCCCCCCATTCTTCAGGACACGTTGACTCATGCACCTTACCTGAATTGCACTTATTTCACTGAACTACTTCTGGTGCAACCCACAATCTTCGCGTCTACAACCCTTGACGCTCTATCGCCGTTTCTACCCAAATGCCCTTGCAATCATGGCTGCGAGAGCAACTCAGAGTATTAGTCGCCCAGAAATACTGTGCATCCACTAACCCTAGCAAGCCGCTATTATGGCACACCCAACCTCGGTCCCACACCACGCCTAGTCTTATAGTGATCCTGTAACGTTGCTTCAAATCCGCCTGTTCGCATACGCTCTATGCATACTACCTAACCGCACAAGCTATAAGTATTTGTCATGTATATGCTGAACCTTGCAATACTGCTTTTTCTTCCACCAGTTGCTGCCTCTTTAATGTTGTAGCTCCTCCAAAATGTAGTGTGTCAGTGCAAGATGGCCCACTAGTGATGCATTTCATCTGATAGTAAAGCAACCTTCCCTTCGTAAAGCAATTTACTCATCTTGACCATGTGCCTGATTTGATCTGATTTTTTTTTCCTGCAACTTACCTGGCTTGCCCCATTGCCTGTATGCCCACTGAAGCCCCTGTAACATGAGGTGTGTGTCTGACAGCGGGCCTGCGTGCAATGCAATCTCTTAGCACTTTACAATGTATCCTTGTAACCACCTCTGTAACCATTGTTCATAAGTAAAAAACAAATAAAAAGGGTCAATCTTGCCTATACATATGCCCCAATAGTTGGTTATATGCAACATAGAAGACGCACCTTATTGTGTTAGTACAAGGATAGCACACATAAATATAGGGTTTTTATTCAAAAACATGAAACAAATACATGATACTGTAAAACAAACATTTTTGAGATAATTGAGACTCAAAATTCAATACATTGCATTTTGGCAATACATTACCTACTGCTGTGTAGTACCACAACAGGTATCAAAACAATTATTACATTGATATAGCAGAAAACATGAAAAATGTCAGTAGAAGCAGTGTTGACAATGTTGCACTGCACTTATGATTGAGAAAATCGTCTACACAGATGTGTTTCGGCCCTCACTAGCTGTTGTGACAGCCGTTCTTGAGCGGGCCTTCATCAGGACGAAAGAATGCTGGATGGACTGCTCTGTGTGTGCTGTTTATAAGATGAAACAAATGGGCCAGTGTCAGTACTTGGGTATCAAGGTGTAGGTAAGGCAAAGAACATCACTAATGACTTATGGATCAATGAAAGATTGACTATCTTACCGTGTTGGAGGAAGAGTGATTCCGCACGGATTCAAGCAAGAAGAGTGAGCACCCGTGACGAAATGTGTGACCTCTTGACTGATTTCATACTTCTCATTGATGAAATACAACCTGTGTGACAAAGGCAGGTGTCAGATCTGAATGATCAATATAAAGGCCTCACTTCAATGGTGTTAGCCGAGAGAGAATCTAACTGGCTTACCTGTATGAGATACAGTGTGTCATAGGCTCAATGTTCTGGTCTGTCTTCTAACACTGAACAATGTGGATTGACCACTTATGATTAGCAGACTTCTGCCTAGCTGGGTGTACTCAGTATCATTCCTGTCCATCATTCCTGTCCATATGGAGTTTGAGAGACACATAGAAGAATAGTTGAGTAACCCATGCCAATACTATGGTGATGCTCGTGCATAAAAATCGGAGTGCCATGGCTCGAGGAATATACAGAAATTACCTCAAGTACACTGTGTCTCCAGTGGACAGAGTGATGCGCTGCCGTACTCTTATTGCAATAATAGTGTGTTTCCCGCAGTTGTCCAACTTGTATGGGCGTGTGATTCAAAACGGGGCACAGAGTGCATCTCTGTAAAAAGTAAGAGGAGAGTGTGGCTCAATAATCCCTAATTAAAGTGTCATGGTGTGTTAAAAAAGACGCATCTTGTACACGCTGTACAATATTCAAAAAAATCAAAGTGTCACCTTAATTGGTTTTCGTTAACGATGCGAAGGTGCTGGCGGTGCCGTGGGCATCCGGGGAGGCTATGGCTGGCGTTACCTTCTAGCGTCACTCGGAGCGTGATTATCTATGAAACATATTGCGCATTTAGTGTTAGCTGACTGATAAAAAATGAAAGCTTAGCTCAGGAAGGGGACCGCTTACATTCGCGAGTTTGCAACAGCATCGTCAAGCAGGGACAGCAACAAGCCGTTGTCATGCCGACTGGAGTATTTATAGCGGTCGGCTATTTTGAATTGCATACATGGCAGTACGCAGCGTGTCGCTGGGCTATAACTTGTTTGGTATTGATCTATTACGTGCCAATCAATTATTGATGGCATGTGTCTATTACTTAACAAAATCATACTTAAAAAATTGTTGTTGTGGAACGGTTGTCATGGCAACTGTAGGTCCGACCTGGTCTGTTTTCTAAAATTTGTGCTCACTCATCCAGATTAGTGAGACACAAAGAAAAAATGTGACCATGAGATATGGTAAAACCATATTCGAGCTAATGGTCGTGTTCATAAAAACAGGGGACCCCAGAATCCAGCACTCTGGCATTATTTCACACAACTAATGTCCTGGTTCATGTATGGTCTAACGTGTTAAAAAACGTGTTAAAAAATTGCATAGCCTGTGTGGAGGGAACCTTAATGATTAAGCGACGGATGATGTTATCATATAGTATAATACTTTCATGCATCCGAATCACTGGATTAGTTACAGATATCATTTTTTCAACATACATGCAATGCAGCAGAGCGAGGGCATTCGGTGTGATGTATAACTATACATGATTGTTGACCTGAAAATCTGGAATCGGACATATTAATCAGTAAACGCATCATTACACTCTATTGTCCCCCAACCGGGGTTCAGGTGTCCCGAATAAATTGCAGTTGGTCAATGTCTATATCACATAAAAGTCTTCCATTCAACTGCCACATTTGGGCCATCATTTACAGTGTTTAGCCTATGGACCCATCGTTGTTCAAGTTGTGCCAGGGCTTTGTTGACAGCCCCTCCCCTCACTGCGGGTTTCAATTTTTGTAAAAGGAACCATTTCAAGTCTGTGTCACTATGTTTTTTTTGTATATAGTACTCCACCAAAGGTTTGTCTGGTACCTTATTCCAGATACATGAGCAGTGTTCTGAAATCCTAGTCAACCGCTCTGATTGTTTTGCCTACGTAAAGTAGGCCACACGGGCACTCAATCACGTAGATCACCAGTTTTGAGTTACAGTTGGTATGCTCCTGTAGTTTCCATTTGACGTTCTTGTGTTCAAAGGTTTGTATTTGTACTCTAAGGTCTTTCTTGGAATGTGTGTACCAAAGATTGTTTGAAATGTTTGTTTTTTTTAAATGCGAAACAGCCTTTTTTCAGGGTTCCGGGGTGCTTCACTAAATGCCAGTGCTTTTTCAGTTTTTTGGATTAGACTGCTTAGGGGGGCTGAAAGTCGTTACACAGACCAAGCGAGTCAGGTCCTCTTTCTTATGAAGTATTCGCCGCTCTCTTTTTGGCATCTCTGATCGGCTTTTTTGGGTATCCTCTGTGGGCTAGTCTCTTTAAATCGGTGGCGTGTGTGTGGAATTTTTTCACGCTCTGTGCAGTTGCGCCTCAGCCATAAAAATTGCCCATAGGGCAGATTATAATTCAGTCCATCAGGATGGTAGCTGCTGAAATGTAGTAATCTATTTCTGTCTGATGTAAAGTTCTGTGACAAGTTTGTCACCTGATCTGTAGATATGAAATCGAGAAAATTGACACTGTGATGGTTCCATTCTATGGTCAAATTAATGTGCTGGTTTCGTTGGTTTAGCCATTGGTGAAACCGCATGAGTAGCGTGGAGGTTCCTTTCCAGACGAGTAGGATGTTGTCTATGTAACGTTTCCATGTTAAGATATTGCCAAGATATGGATTGTCAGTTGAGTAGATGTCTGTTCCCTTCACCATAAAAAATGATATATTGTACCGTAGCTCAGTCTTAACAGCATGTTCTTTAAGGTACACTCTTTCTGCGGTGCGCTTGCCCGCCTGTGAAATTTCCGATACACCATTCATTAAGAGTCAGAGGGGGAGGGGGTTCATTTGGTCAGTAACCCTCCTGAGTCTTTGAACCTAAATCCAGTTGAAATTGTATGGGTGCTGCTCACATGATTTTTGAGGCAGGTCCATAAACCTATACAAAATGCTGAGTGGCTGAATGGCATCAAAGTTTCAAATTGAAGTACTTTTTTTGAGACATTTGCATCAGGCTAATTGCCCATGTAAAATATAAACCTGACTAGTGGCCATTGAAAGTAAGGGGACAACTATGACTATTGTGGGGGTGAAATAGCCCCTGCATGCGAGGAATATGTATTTGGCCTGCACAGAAATATTCTGATCGAAGGCCCATAAAATGGCATATTTTTCACTGATGTAGTTCCGGAGTAAATGAAGAAAAACTGTATCTTTGCACAGGAATGACCTACAGACTTCTGACTAGTTTTATGTGATTCGCTGTCAAATGCAGTTTTAAAAACTATATTTATATCTGTCAAGATGATACAATTAAGGGCACTTGCCTGGTAGTGAGATTTCTATGTCCCCAAATCAGACCAAGCCCACCTGTCAAAGTGAGATGATGAAGTGCTCTCCTCCCCTGGTGTCCCAAAACACTCCTAGCCCGTCCCTTTTACGAGAATCATTACATTTGTGATGTCCTCTGCCCTATAACTAAGCTAACTTGCCTCAGAGCAGGACTTTTCCCACTAATCCCATGAGGTGACCTGCTGTCAAAATCTGGTGTGTACTTCCCAGCAGAGAGAGGCCTAGCTTGCAGTTGAGCCCAGAAACATAGAGACTGATTGGATCCTTGGAGCCAGGAGAAGAGACATTTGACTGATCCCCTTTGGCTGTCACAGCAGTGCTCTCTGATGTCCTGTCCAGACCTCTCCTGTAAGTAGAAATCTCCCAAGCCATAGATTGTATAAGCCCTGTATTGCCTTATATATTTCCTCATTTGCAAAATCCCCTGTTTGTCTGTGTATCTTAGTTACAGACTTACTGTCACTTTTACCGCTTTGCCAAATCCCGAGTTTGGCCTTGAAGTGGAGGATTTATCTCCAGCAACATGCTGTAGGTAAATCCTCTACTTAGCACCACAAAATCTATCAAATTGGTAGAATTTCCACTGGAGGAATTACAGCCAATGTTAATTCTGCCAATATCCCCATAGGGTGGTAACAGTAATTCCGTTCAGCGGTAGTTCAGCAGTAATTCCACCAAACTACCGCAAAACTCAGAATGACCTCATCTCACAGCACAAATTATAGAACAATTTCAATGGTAACCTATACTGTAAATCTAGCACACCCATTAGAACAGGTGATACAGGTACTTAGGCCTCACACAGCTTCCCCTGACTACTGACACCCTGCACAGCACAGTGGTTCTGGTATGTTTATACACATTCACATGAAGGGAGGTTGATGATTATTTTTGTATCAATACAATTACAAATTAAATAGTTTGCCATAATTTAATGGGATCTTAAATGGTTAGTGTCAAAGTTAGCAGAAAGTGCTGGACAACAATAGCCAAGCCCCTGGTAATTGAGGGTTTCTCTGACATATGTTATATCCACAAACCTTACAGCAGAGTAAGAATGTGATTGATAAGACTTATACGCCATAATTTTCAATCTCCATACTGTAGGTTAAACAATCTCAACTGTTTAAGTGGCTCAAGTGTTGAATGACCTATAAAGTGCAACGATTCACTGGAATTAAGTTCCATGTTTATATTGTATTACGTTGCAAAAGTTGGATACACCAAAAACACATTACATTAAGATAAAAACTCACACAGTGATAGGTTTGGCATGACATTATACATTGAAGGCTAGTACATTAACCTGACTAAAACAGGGACATACAATTTGTGTAGTGGCCTGAAACATAGTTCCCAGTTGATTCAAGGGATCACGTACTTGATTGTGGTGTTCACCAGGTTGATCCCTGGTGCCCAATCGATTGATGCACACTAGGGAAATGCTCAAAGTCAGATCCACTAATGGTATGGAGAACAATGAAGGCCTGAATTGCCAAGTGCTTCAGGGAACATGTATATCCTGCTCTTCTTCTTACATTGCGGTCTTTGAGCGCTTTGGATATAATATGGACGACCAGGTACATCAACTCGCATTGAATGATCTTGAGGCATCTAGTGGCAAAATGATAGTGTCTTGGTGGCTGTGTCCAGTATGTATCAGAGTTGAATTTGCTCTAAAACAGTGGCAACAAATGTTGATGAAATGGCTATTGTGGCCGATTAAAAAGAAGTTATCTGTACAAAGTCAGCACCAAGTCGCATATGCTGCCGGAGGATATGAATATGAGATCTCTCCTTGGTGTACCATTCTATATACTAAATTCCATGTCTCTCAAAGCCAATTTATGTGTGGACGATCTAGACATGGCAAGATAAGCAGTGAAAACCGAAACCTCAATAAAGAAAACACTGAAATTATGAACTCCTTCTTAAGCATATTACAATTTCTAGGAGTCCTTATCCCTCAGGGTAGAACAGGGATATTTAAGGTGATTTTCCATTCAATTTTAAAGAGATGAATGGCTCACTCAGTAAAATTGTGAACCTACCCCATGCCTCTTAAGAAAATGAACTATTTAACATTAGTACCTGGCAGTGGTCAGTCAGTTTCAAACAACAATCTGATTGGCCCTCGCTGGGTCCTTACCTAACCGACAAGGCACCGGTCACCATGGAAAGGGAAAAGGGACTAAAAGTAGCCCCTTCTCCCTTTCCATGGCGGCCATCATCTTTGTTTTCTTTTTTCTGTTTTTAATAGCCACCATGGAATTGGAGAAGGGACTATGTGCAGTCTCTTCTGCCCATTCCATGGTGGCCATCTTGTTGGCTTACTTTTTTAGATGTCCGCCATGGAAAGGGAGAAAGGACTACTTATCCCGTTCAAAGGGATCCATCTTTTTTTTTTTCAGTTGCCAAACACAACTGAGAAAAGACACTATTAGTACCCCGGTCTAATGGGCTTGGGTACTAATAGCAATACGCCTCTCACTGGTGGGGGGGGCTTTTACTGCTTGTGGTAATGCTCTGGGGCCTACGTTAAGTCCATCGCTTCGCTCAGGCCTGTAACTATGGGCCCTGGGGTATTACCTGAAGTGGTAATGCCCCCCCAGCTCAGGGCTTATTACGTAAATATTTATTCTTCCAGAAGTATAGTATGGGTTTGTTATTGTGATTGCATATATCCCCAATCGTTTTTTTTCACACACCTGGACTTATTAATACCTTTTATATGGGCAGTGAATAAATGACAACCCTGTTAACTGAGCTATACTTGGAAAACGGCAGCTAGGTTGTAATGATGGTAGGGCAGACCTTCTGACAACCAAATATGGATTAAATACTACCCTCTAAGGAAAACATCTCACAACACCTTTTGCAAGGATAGCAAAGTTTTACTTCCAAAAAGAAAAATACATGTCGGCAGGTGCATACACTCCCTACTGCCACAGAACACACTGGTATATTCAAAGCAACGGAGCATTTTAAAGGACAGCAACGTCACCCATGACGCAAACCTTTATTATTTAAGATTTACATCCTCCCCCTTTGTAATGATTTGGAATTCTTTCAGATTTTCTTTTGCAATTATGCGGATGACTTCCAATTGGTCCTTGACATCACGGGTAATCATGACACAGACCAAAATTTGGTAGATATGGTATATCAACTGATAAAAAAAATGGATGTCTACAAACTGGCTCTGCCGTAATGCCTCGAAGACTGAGCTCATGCTATTCGGACCCAGTCAGGTACTAACCAAACTGGACCAGGCGTACTCAGGTTTCAGGATTGATGGTAGTGATATAAAAGTTGTACAGAAAGTTAAAACATTGGCACTTTCATGGAGAGTAGCTTAGACTGTGAAGCTCACGCAGCTGCCATATCAAAGAGCACCAACTACCATCTTAAAGTTCTCAGACCGGTTGCCCCTCTTGTTTCTATTGAAAACCGTACTAAACTGGTGAGAGCTGTTATTCTACCACGCGTGGATTATTGTAATGCTCTCCTATGTGGGGCAAGCAAAGCCAACATCCTTGAACTCCAAAAGGTACAAAATAAAGCTATTTGCATCATCTACCAAATGAAATATTCAGAACCAACTACCGCTGCTAGGGAAAAGTTACACTGGCTTCCTGTTGAGGCCCGAATTCGGTTTAAGTTACAAACCATCTGTCATAAATGCGTCTTTTTGGACTGCACCAATTTATTTGAAGGATGTTGTAAGTGTTTATGAACCCTCAAGAAGGTTCAGATCAGCGGAAGATTTCCTACTAGTCCAACATCGTGTGAAACGATCCCGTGGGCTGGGCAGAGCGTTTCATATCCAAGGCGCTAAGGCCTGGAATGCGTTACCAGCTACATTGCGTAAGACCGAGGATTTACTCTCCTTTAGGAAACAGCTGAAGACCCATCTCTTTCACTAGTACCCCTTCCTCTCAAGGGTAGCCTGCATGTTTCTGTCTCTCGGCGCCTGCATGCCTACGGGCTTTGGCGCGTTATAAGATAAAATAACATAACAAACAATATATGGTATCCTCATCATGTTCATTGGCCGTGCCCCTATCTACATAATGTTGTCACTTTTTGCACCTATAGATGATTGGCTGTGGCTGGTGCTGTCCATCTTCTTCCACATGGTCCATGGCCTTGTTAATGTTACACCCCAGCAACATAATTGGTCATTAGTTGAAAAGACTTGTTTCTCGATGGTGCACTTGGGAAATAGACATGAGCTCAGTCCATACTCTTGAGGTCAAGATAGCTTCTCTGAAATGCAAGGAGCCTTGTTTGATCCCAGACACACTGGCGCCCCCACTATGCCTCTGCACCGTTGGTCTACATTTGTTATCCTCATCCTGCGCACCTTGCAATAAAAATTACAGGCCATTTTGTTTGTGCTTCCCCCCTTGGCATTTGCCCCCTCCCTGGGCTGCCTATTGCGGACACATGAATCAATCTGTCGATGAGGTTCCATGTAATAATGTCGCCGCAAAAATCTCGCCGAAAAATGGCCGTTTTTTGTGGCGACATTATTGCATGGAACATGCGGGGGACACCCCCGCAATCCCCAAATTCTTTTTTTTTTTTTTTTTAATTTTTTTTTTTTTTTTATTTTTTGCCCCTGTCTCCATATATATGGTCACCCTTTTCCCGGCGATATTATTTACGGCGACCATATATATGGGGATAATATTACCCGATACCGTTGATGAGGGATTTAGGAGTAAGAATAGTGGGCACCTGGTAGTCCAAATAAAATGACTGGGGGTTTTGCGGGCATGGGTGCTCTTAATCTAGTATACATGTTTCGGCAGCTCCAGACCTCTGGCCTGCCTTCCCACGAGATCGTCCTTCAGGGACAGGCTCAAACCTACTGTGATGCTGGAAATGCATTGGAGGGACAGGGCCTCCCTCCCTTGGCCTGTAGTCCTTCATTTGTGTTCTGTATTGTTTTCTGCCCAGGAGTCCATGTGGGACTCCTGGCAGTGCATCTCTTCTTGTTTTTGGTTTGGTGTACAGACCCCTGGGATACCCTTATGGCACCAATGGGTGGGGGTACAACCCTATGCCCCTAGTGTATGTTTTTGGGCACCTGTGGGCTGGTGGCAGCTCCATGCTGAATTTGACAGGTGCTCTGATTATCCTCCATTTTGGGATACCCAGGCCCTGCCATTGGAATCAGTTGATTTCTGATAGAAAACAAGATGGCCCCTTTGGCCTCTTGCTTTCTATTGCCTGTTACCTTGTTTTCCCAAAGTCCTGGGAAGCCCTGCCTCTGTCCCTTCCCCCTGACTTGCTGTTGGGTGAAAGTTCCATATATGGTGTTGTTGTGAAGTCTTCCCAGTGACTGTATGTTGTGGGTACACCCTGTGGGTGGGATCTGGGTGAATGGAGTGTGTGACCAATATGCATTTCTTGTTGTGGCTGTCTGGTTTCTGGTATGAGAGAAAAAGACTGAGACAGCCCTGCCCGAAACTGGCCTGAATGCAGTGTGTAGTGTTGAATGGCTGGGTACTTGTCCCAATCCACGTTCCTTGTTGTGAGTGTCTGAGAGGGAGGAGGATGGCCTGAATGCACTGTGTGCCTGATTGGCTGACCTACTGCATGAATGCCCTTCTGTATGATTGGCTGCTGAGTGTGTCCCAGCAGTGTGGATGAGAGACTGAATAGTATATCTGGGGACCTCTCACCACTGAAAATTGTTCAGAAGCTATGTCTACACTTGAAGAGTAACTGGAACTGCTGATCCTCGACGACCAGCTGGAAGAAGACTACTTGCTGTTGCATTTGCTTCGACCTGATCTGAAAGCTGCAGAATTTGTCGAAGACTGATCCGAGAGAGGACCTGGTAAGGCACCCTCTTCCCGTGCTCCGAGGGACCATCGAGCACCGCTAACCTTCGCCGAAGCTCCCTGGAAGTCAGACCCTTGAAAGGCTGCCGACCGGAGACGGGGACCGCTGAGAAGAACGAAGTGAAGCACCTGAACTTCGCCGCTGTCGAAGTCCATTGCCGTCGACCAGGGTTCGCAGGTTTGTGTAACCGCTGGTGGCCCGCCAAAGTTGTGTTGCCCCAGAAGAGGGGACCGCTTGATGCTGTGACGCCGACGACCGGAGCCACCCGCTCCTTTACCTGAGAACATTTGAATCGAAGGACTCCCTTGTCTGCAACGTTGACCGCTTTGTCCTGCCGGAGAAAGTCAAGGCCGCCGAGGAGAATCCACCGGTGGGTTTCCCGCCACCTGAAGGCTACAAAGACTTCGACAACTCGAAGCCCTTGCTGGGCCACAGTTCTTCAGAAACTCTTTGCGGTTCTGAACAATCAATCGCCGAGGTGCCCTGCACACCTCATCCTCTCAGGACGTTGCCGACGAGCACCGCCTGGATCGACGCTAGTGGTCTCGGCACCCTCAAACTTCTCATTGACGTAGTCAAAGCCAAGTTCACCTTCTTCGACACCTCTCGACGATCCGTGATTCCTGCTTTAAAGGGATTCACTCAAGAAGGATCCCTCGACGCCTCTTCGAAGAACTCTACTCCACCAGGTACATTGGGCAGTAAAAACATTATAGGAGAGAATAAAACTATTGATCAATATATGGGCTTGGCTTGTGCTATATCTTTATTTTACAGGTTGCCCAGGTGGGGGGGGATCTCCACACAGAACTGTGTCTAGGTAGCTGGGCCAATAATCTACCTATTGTTTCAATCATCTTGCTTTCCTTTGCGTCTCTACTGTTGGTTTCTTCTTTATTGATCTGTGTGACATTTTGACAGTATAGTTGATGCACTTTAATGAGTTCTAATAATATTTGTGGTACCACTGTAGAACTGTATATATTTACCATTGTTGATTTTCTGAGTACAAAGTGAGTTTTTGTGATAGGGTGCATAACCTTGAATATTAATTATATAAAGACTGTGTTTTCAGTAATACAGTGTGTGGTCATTCCTTTGTGGGGGCTTGGGGACTACACTGTACTTAAGAACCAGCCTGCATCACCTCCTGAGAAGCTAGGCCTTGATTGCTCGACCACGTACCAATAATAGAAAATCTTGGCTGGAGTCCTCTGTGCCTCTCCTCTACCATATAGAGAGCAGAAGTACAGACACCCCCCTCCAGTCTTTACACCTACCCACGCTTTGCTGTTCACGTTGCTTTCATATTACACAGGCCTGTACTGTGAAACAATTGTGGGTTGTATCTCACTTGATAAATTGACCTTTTATCCTATTACCTGATATGGGAGCGGGGATGGGAGAGTGTATTCCTGCTAAGGCATATCTCCATCATTCTCCTACTGGGATTCGGCCACTCTGTGCCTAGTCTAAAATTGTGGCGGTTCAGTATAATTTTGCTGCTTAAAAAGCCTATTGCATAAGAACTCTATGCTTCCATCAAGCTTCTACATCATATTATCCCTCCTATACACCCCCCCTGCCACCTTGTGCCATTAGGTGCACTCACACTTAGCATATTTCTCTCAATCTGAACTGCTTGGAGGCACAGGGGAGCTGGGCATGCATCCCAACATGATTTTCAACAATGTTGTTTCAGACATTTTAAAGTCTGTTTTACGCAGATTGATGTATTAACATTAGGTTGTTAACATAGGGGCATTTACCCCCTATTTATACCTCAGCCCTGATTGGCCATTTCACCCTCCAGCAACAACACAGGTTAAAACCATGTGCGGATGCTTCCTCTCCATTTAGGTGCCACGGCTGAAGGTAAGCGGTGCTCAGTGTGCCTTTTTTCCATGCCACCGTTTAATTAAACAGAGCATGCTCTCCTGTGCCTTCCTGTTAGCCTGCTCCCGGTGCTTTGTCCTGCTTCCCGCACCTCCCCCCAGCCCTGATTGGCCATGTTCACCTGAAAATTACGACCAACCAGGACAGTCCCATGCCCGTGCAGCCTCCTCAGCTAAGGTGCTGCTCCAGATGGTGTCTGCCGGTGTCAGATGGGGAAGCAGGCAGTTGTCAATTAGCAGCGACAAAGTAGGTGTGCTGGGGATAGGGGGCTCTGCAATCAATGCACCCCACTAAACTGGCCCACCTCTATCCTACCCTATACTCCCCACCACCCATTAGCTTAAAGCCTGCATGATATACCAATCTCCCTTTGGAAACTGTTAACCCCATTTATATCCAATAAGCTGTCAACTGAATTGCCTAGACATCTCTCACATCTAGATGAACTGTACCCTAACTGTGCTAGCCATTCCAGAATAACTGTGAATATTAGCCTGTGTCACAGCTAGACAGGATTGTGAATATTAGCTTGTATTACATTTAGATAGAATTGTGAATATTAGCTTGCGTCACATCTCGACAGAAACGGGGGAATGTTCACTAGCCACATCTAGAAAGAATTTGGAAATTAGCAGACACTACATCAGGAAATAATTGTGAAAATTAGCATGCTTCATATTTAGATAACAATGCCACTAACCAACCCGCTAGAAATCTCACCCTTCTGCATACACCTCGCAAACCCTAAACAAACACAACCACACCCCTAAAGCACACCAAACCACACATACACTGCAACGACAAAACAAATCACACACAGCCTTGCACAACAGAACATGCCGGCTACCAAACGAAAAGCACGCCTAGGCTCAGCGAACAGTGTTAACCGAACTGAAGATGCCATCCGCACATCAACTGCTCACTTGCACTTTTCCCGCTCAGTCCTACTGTGGGATATTTTGACCCACTCAGATGTACCTCACTACATCACTTTACTGCATTGCTGCAAGAACAGCACAGAATGGCCGCGCTGACTCCTGTGCGCGCCAAGATCTCGAAATTGCTTGTTTGTAACAATCAGATAATGCCTGTGCCACACACATTTCAGGTGGGGTGGAACAGAGTACTCACTGCAGGAATGTTTCAGTGTGCTCTGCAACATTTAACCTGGAGTGAAGTGAAATAGGCAGCATTAGTTAGCTGAAAACCCAAAAATGCCTCTTTAAAATGACACTTTCTCAACCTTAAAAGGGCTGCTTGGTGCTAAATTCATCAATTTCTTATGGACCACTGTGATTACCTAGGCATTGCAATGCCCAGGATCATCCTTGTGTCTCAGAGGAACCGGGCCTCATTTGAATGACAGCTCCTGTCAAATGTAATCAACCCGGGGCTTTGTTTTCATTTTACACGGGGAAACTCGTCTATTTACTTTGCAACAGTATCAAGGATCAGCTATCCAGAGAAAGACTCTAAATAGATGCCTGTAACTGTATCCATGCTGCAAAAGAACTCCAGCACTCAAGAAAAGAACTGTAGCTGCACAAAGTATATATTTGCTGGAGATGAAAACCGAATTTAAAGATATAGTAAAATGTGCTTTTTCCTGACCGAAGGGGGAAAATCGCCTATTTAAAAGTACATTGTTGTATAAAGGCCTGATTACTTAGAAATTTAAAAGCATTTGGTACTGATAGAAATACACCTATAAACTGTTTGAATTCAATAGGTCACAAGTCAATATTTTAAAGGAGAAAATCGAACCTAAAACCCAGGCTGAGTTGGCAAACTATATAAAAAAAACCTTGCTCTGCCAGTTACTAGAGAAAGGGTGACACCTCATAAACTTCTGGAACAGGAAAGTGGCTAATTGCTAGCTTGGAGGCTTTAAATACCCAGGCAAAGGGACTCCCCAGGTCGTCATCAGACATTCGTCTTTGCTCCAGGCTGGGAAAATAGCAGGCTGAGACTCTCACCTGTCAAGTGTGAGGGGCAGTAAACTTCAATCAAAAGAGGCCCCTCATCCTGCTTCAAAGGAATTGACATTTGCTTGCACTTGGGGAAAAGAAAAAAACAGATTAAGTGACAATAGACTTCTTTTTGGTTTTAAAAAGCCTATTTTGTACCTGAACTTTAAAGACATTTAACTTTGCAGCAAGATTGAGGAAAAATATGAAAAGTTTGTAGTTTTAAATCTAATTTAATGTTATTGCGTTGGAAACTTCGTAAAACTCATTACTGCATAAGGAACAGAAGTTGTAAAGAATGACAGATTGTGGGGAAAGTATTGATTTTGCAAGCATAACATTTGTACACACATTGCAGGGGTAAATGCGCATCTCTTTACAAAGTTGGGAAATTTTAGGCCAAATCTTTCATGGTTACAATTGCCAAAATGTAGCAGAAAGGCAAAACCAGGTCCCACAGTTTTGGGGTTTGGATTGAAATGTGACCCACAAAATATGTAACCTGTGTGTCTGATTTTGTCAAAGGTTATAACTGTATAAATATGTATTTGTAGCAAAGTTAGATTTTGGTTCCAGTAGCTAGGGGAGGTTTCTAGTCATTGTAAAAATCATCCCATAAACATGACATCCTTTTCTGTGATCCAATCAGCGAATAGCAAGGCGGAAACTATGCTCTCGCCCAATCCTAGCATTATGGGTGTGGGTAGAAAGCCTTCCCCTACCATATACTGTAGTGTTGTCATTTGGCATGATAAATAAGGGAACCTGACAGCACAGACACACACTGATTCCCGACTTTCTTCCTTATTTCCTGCGTGGCGTCCTTTTCCTTATTTCTTCATCCTGCTTGATCCTGATTCCAGATTTAATTGCAAAGGCGAGGCCTATGCATTGCTGAACTCTTTTGCAGCTAGGCCTCAAATTCTAAAAATCCCAAAAACACAAGGGAAGCATCCTGATACAACCTGGCTTGCTACTACTAGATGCATGCCTGCAAACTTGCCATCCCACTAATCTCCAGTCTCCAGTAACCAGAAAAGCCAGTCCAGTGCAGTCCGGTGACCAGAACGGCCTAGATGATCCTGTCCCACCCAATTTGCCCAGCTGTCCTTGGTTAGACCCGATCCGTGTGATGACCAGAACCCTTGACGGTCTAAAATCCTAAATTAAAGTGGACTGTAAGTATTAATAGGAATCATAGAAAACCATAGCATAACTTGCCTTGCGTTGTCTCCTCCCAATCTCTAAACCATCCTATCCTTACCTTAAATAACTTGTAACATTGTCAGAATCCTTATTGCAATCCTGTCTTTGATTTGTCTTGCTAAGCGCCATTTCTTTAGTCATTTTATCTTGTGTAAAACTTAAATTATCAATCCTACTTCGAGTGATCCGACTGGTTCCGCCGGGACGGGCACTTGGGATCTGGTGTTGAAGTCATGAATCAACTCTAGAGCTTACTGTGACCCTCCTTGGTATTCTGGCCGGAATGCTCAAGTCATAGGATAAAACTACAGTAAATATTTTCTTGTCCAAACTGAGTTTCATTTCTGTTTTCACTACCCGATTTCTCTAAAAACGCCTCTCATTCAACCTTGCATATCTTCCTCAGTTTAATAGCTAGAAACTTAATTTTAACTCTGGATTATACCTACCCAAACGCATTCCAAATCAGTGTATTTCACCCGTTTTTTTTTTTATCAGGAATCCACAGTTTTGCAAAGTTTTACATGTGTGATTTTTATTTTAAAATATGTTCAACCTTCCATTCAGATTCAAATGATTTACTTTTGCTCAAACCATAGCTCATGTTTGTTAGTATCTTTCCAATGTTGCTCCCATAGAGATTTGTACTGATTTAAGGATTTTTGCACACATTCATTGATTTACCCAGCCATTTTCAGAATGTCATTTTAAAGTGTAAGATTTCAAATCTGTTTTTCTCTCTTGTTTGGGGAGGGAAGGCTGGATTCAAATTCCGTTTTCTATTCCTCATTCCTGAATACCTGCTGCTTTTATATTGCAGGGGGAAATCCTAACTTAAGTGCTATCTTTACAAACAAGCCAAAAGTGTTCTTTTCTCTGGTGTTTGATATTTGTGTTGCTAAAGAGTGAATTTAAGTGCATTACATACCTTCCTATCTGTTGTTGTCACCACATTGGTGATTGCTGCTCCCTATTAAAAAGTATATGTTCGATTTGAATTTTAAATAAATAAATATTACCTTTAGCAAACAGCCTGATTCCTGGTCCATCGTGACCCGGGGTATTTAAAAAGGGGTGTGATATGAGTGGTATCACTCATAATATTGATCCTACATATATAATAAAATAGGCATTTCAGCTGTGTGCTGCAGACAAGGCTGAGACCAGGGTGTATCACCTGATTGAAATACTTAACACTACTAACTCACCCCACCCCCTTTCCTTTTCAGGTCCGCCAGAGCGTCTGGGGACCACTCCGGTAGTGATAGTGTGCGGTACAAATGTCCTTTAACATTAACATAAAATGACCTAGCCTATTACGTGAGATGGGAGCGGGAATGGCAGAGTGTATTCCTGCTAAGGCCTACGCCTATCATGTTCTGGTACTGGCTCCTGGCCACTCTGGACCTAGTCTAAAATGGTGGCGGCTCATTATACTGTTGCCACTTAAAAAGCCTAATGCCTATGAACTCTTCGCTTCATACAAGCTTCTACATCCTATTATCCCTCCTATACCCCTCCCCCCCACCATCTTGTGCCATTAGGTCCACTCACTCCTAGCATATTGCTCTCAATCTGAATTGCTTGGGTGGTCAGAGGAGCTGGCCACGTATCCCAATATGATTTTCAAAGATTTTATTGATATTTCAGGCAATTTAAAGTCTGTTTTACCCAGATCGAGTTAATAACATTAATTTGTTTACATTGGGACATTTATCTTCCCAGAACAACCAAAACATTAGTTACTAAGATTTGGCTTCCATAAGCACCTTATGAAAGTCCGACTACAGGGTTTTCGTGCTCTATGCACGGCCTGGTGTGATGATATTAAGGTTCACAAAATGAAAGAAATGAATTTCCTTACACAACTATGGCACAATATGGTGGCATTCCATAATTGAAATGGTAAGCCGCATGGTCCTTGCATAAAGGCCATTGGTAAATTGTTTAACTTGGGTGTGTCATTTAAAGATAGGTCTGAAATAATGGGACCATTGCAAATATTGTACTTCATTCATTGTCAGTTAGAACAGTATTTCAGTTGTGTGTGGCTATAACCCAAGACAAGACATTTACTCCTAGTTAGCGCTCTGTTCAGATATCGGCTTTAAAATGGCAAGAAAATGTCACAACTATAAACTTGAATAATCTTGTCAACCTTCAAGAATAATCTTGCAGATCAGGCAGACTTGCACCTGTGATGAATCATGGGATTTGGTCACTTCTTCCCAAAGGGGAGCCTTTCTTGTGAGACTAGGAAAGTGGACCTGCTATGCATTTTCCGACTAGGGTTGGCGGAAAGTGGGATCTCACAGAAAGAGACTCCCCTCTTAGGGATAATGACTCCTGTTCGGAGAAGGAACTCCCTTTTTATCTCATACAAGAGACAAAGAAAGAAATGGCTATAACTCCAGAATCCTTTGTTACTGCCTGAGATTGCCAGAGATATAGTGTTTCTAGTCGCCTAGGAACTATAGCTAACATCCTGGCAGGGGACCTCTGATGTCAGACGAGAGACCCTTAGCTTGTTCATGAGAATAATGTCTGTTTGACGAGTACTTGAGCAGGCCGGGGATATTCCTCCTTGTAATGGCAAGTGGGAATCACAAGTTTGCCACGCCTTTAACAAGAAGTCTAGGAGGGTAACCTGTGGCCAGAAGGAGACAATACCTATACCAGAAGACAACTCAAGGCACTGAGTGAACCAATGAAGCATACAGGGCACTAGATCCCTGTGGCACATTGAATTAGTTAGGGTATTGGACATGTACACTAGGTGCCACAAAAACTGTCCCCTTGTACTTGTTGTATCTCCACATGGACACAGTTAGAGAAAGATAGCCCTTTCGTATTACCATGTATTCTCTGTAAGACTTAAACCCATCCCGTACACCACCAAGAAATAACCTCATGGCGTGACCCTGACTTCCTCATTGGGAACAATGGCAGACATTTAGAATGCTTAGGACTACCCTTTTCTATTTCCATAGCATTGTTATTTTCATATTTCTCACAGTGGAGGCCGTTTAATTGAGTTTACCCCAAAATATTGGAAAAAAGACCAAATGAGCAATTAGTTTGCATTCGGCCTGATAAGAAAGATTGAATCTCATAATACCGTACAAGGGGTAGGAGGGGATGCAGGGGTGTCCCCTGCAGACATTAGATGCCTGGCAGAAGTGCAATGGGACACACCTCCTATTAGTAAAGTGATGGGTAGAAAACAGGAGCTTTAGGGGATGACAACAGAGTAGGGTGAGTCAAAGAATGGTAAATAACATACGCAGTAAGGATATTAATAGGTCAACAGATTACTACCTGGAACATTGACAAGGACATCAATTAAGTCAAAGGAAAGTCTTGGCCCTCTCTGTATCATGTACAATCCACATAGAAAACAAAATCTTGTAAGGGCCTAACTAAATACCCAAGTAACTGAAAAAACAAGACAAATAGAATGTATTACTTCCTGGAGCAAGCAGGAAATGTTGCGAGAACGCTACTGCAGCCTCTCGTAAAGCCTTATGTATGAATCCTTTGAAGACATGGTGATCAGGTGAACGTTACACCGCTTTGGAGAAAAGAAGCCTAGCTCGCCGTGTGCATCGGCCTGGTTGCCAGGAAAATTATGCGTCATACCCAACAATGCACAACAGCGTAGGAAGGAACTGCTGCTCCGGCATTCGAACGTGATGGGCAGCCGCCACGTCGTATCCTAACACAAATAGAGCCATCTGGTTAACAAAAAAGGAATTTGCGTGCTTCTATGGGAATTTGCAACCACACAAACCTGGACATAAATATCACATTGTTGATAGTTTTCATTGAAAGTTGCTCACTTGCTATGACTGTTTAAAAAGCACTTTAATTTAAAAAGGTTAAAATAAATGTGTTCACTTTTTTATGCCCCTTGTTAAATTGAAGCTCTAGGGATTTAATCCAAGTGATTTGCTATATCTTTGTGATTTAAATACATTTCCGGATGCAAAGAGACGAAGGTGCATACTGCTTATGTAACACGTGAGATGCTTTGTTATTCGTCGAGTGTACAATATTTGTTTGGTCACAGCCACATTTTGGGAATATTGTAATTTTAATACAAAAGGAGTACTTTGTGAATCAGTGTCCTTACATTTCTTCTGGCAAGTTCAATGTACCTATTGAAGAAATGTAGATAGCAGACTTTGCTGTGAAGCTTTTTTTTTTAACTTGTTTATTTATGAACAGCACAGAGGAGAACAACACAATGACAATACTTATTACCTCACAGAGCGTGTAAAATATAACGTCCAATCCCCCACCCCCTAGGTACCTCCAAAGCATTGTTCCTAATCCTTATTCGGCCTGACCAGGTGGTGAGGAATCACCCATAGATTGGAGGGCTCTTATGACCAAGTGTGGCTTAAAGGTCCGGGCCGGATAGTTCTGGTCATAGTCTAGTACTGGGGTCCAGACATCGGTAAATCAGTGGAGTTGGCTCGCTCTTGCTGCCGTGACCTTTTCGGCTATCAGGATATCCCATAGTTTAATCCACCATAGGGTCATCAGGGGCCCTTCCACAGACTTCCAGGTGTGGGCCACCGTGATTTTGCCGGCCAACAAGAATTGGGATATCAGCATGGCCCCCCTCCCTGTTCTCGGGTAAGCGTCTGCTAGCGGGATCTCTAGGAGGACCTGCTCGGGCATTAGTGGAATAGCCACTTGAATGATGTCTTTTTTGGTGGCAAGGCACTGGGTCCAGAACTCCCTTACCTTCGGGCAGGTCCATCACATGTGGAAGTAAGATCCTTGACGGCCACAAAGGTGCCAACAGTGAGGGGTCCAGGGCCTGATGAAGGTGATGGAGGCACAGGGGGGGGGGGAGTACCAGCGCAAGAGTAGTTTATGGGTGCATTCCCGGTTAGTGATACAGCGGGATGCTGTGCGCGTCCTAGTCCAGATGTCCACCCAAGTGTGGTCCTCTATGGCATGGCCCAGGTCTGCCTCCATTGGGCCATGTCAGAGGGCTTAACATGAAAGTGGTCTTCTTGCAGTAGTTTATGGCGGGCCGAAATGTTCCCCTGGGCGGGCAGGTCATTCACTATGAGCTCTAGTGGGGTGAGAGGTCGCACTGCTGCCACTCGGGTCCGGGGGCTGGAGCACCAGTGTCTTAGTTGGGCGTAGGTAAATCTGTCAGTTTCTGCTAGTCGGATGGTCGCCTTACATTGTTCGAAGGTGAGGGGTGTGCTCCCTGTGAAGAGCTGCCTCAGCGTTTCAAGGCCTCCTGCGACCCAGTTCCTGAAGTTCGCTGGGTGAGCTCCCGGAGAGAAGGCCGGGTTGAGAAAAATCGGGGAGAGTGTACTTAAGTCTCCTGGGATCCCTCCACATCTGCGGGCCCACTCCCACGCCTTCACCGATTGCTTCGTGGCCGTCAGGACATCCGGCCAGCTCCGGCGTAAGTCGATGGGTACGAACGGAAGAAAGCGAAGAGGGAGGGGAAGGCGGGATTGTTCGATCTCTACCCATTTTGGGCGACCTGCAGCCAGTCCCCATGCTTGAAGGTTGGCCAGCTTTGCTGCTATGTGATATTTACGGAGGTCCGGGACCCCTAACCCTCCAAGGCTCGTGCTGGCCACCATCATTCTCTGGGGAATCCGTGCCTTCTAATCCCTCCAGATGAAGTCGATCATTTTCTTTTGGAGTCTCTGCATGGGTGGAGGGGGATTAAGACAGGTAGGGAGGCGCAAGCATATAGGAAGCGGGGGAGGAGGTTCATTTTGCATGTTATGCGGCCCAACAGCGAGATTTCCTGCATCCGCCAACGGATAAGGTCCCTTTCCAATTCCTCGAAGAGTGGGGGAAAGTTGGCCTTGGAAACTTTCGTTGGATGTGCGGGGATCTGAACCCCCAAGTATGGGATTGTTCGGGTGCTCCATTGGAACAGGCTTTGCTTCTCTAGGGCCACCCTTTCACCTGGGCTCAAGCCCACTCCGACGGCTGTAGATTTTGAGAAATTGATGGCGAACCCTGCTACCTCACCGAAGCCCCGTATCTCCGTCAGGGCCGTTCTCAAGGAATATTTGATGCTTGTGATGGTTAGCAATACATTGTTTTTATGGCCTCCTCCTCAGTTGTAATGGTATCTCAAGTTCTTCTCCTACTTCCGGAGTCGGGGACGGGAGAGCCGCCTCTTGGATGTAGGAGCGCTGCTTGTCTAGGTCTCTCAGGACTGCAGTCATAATTTCCGACTGGTAGGCAACCTCCAGTTGTATTTTCTCATGCTCTGCGTAGTGGGTCGTCCCTTGTGGGTCGCGAAGCCCTAGGATGGAGTGCCGACTCTTCTCCTTGGCCAGCTTACTAACCAGCAACTTGTTAGCCTTGTTGTTACGGGCATAGTACCATTGTTTGGTTCTAGCAAGCAAGTTTGCTGTGGCATCGGTGTAGTGCGCCTCAAGCCTCTTCCTCGCCATCTGTAAAACCTTGTAAGATTTGGGGGACCAGCCTTTTCGCTTATGGGTAGTTTCGGCTTCACGGACTTCAGTCTCTAGGGCTGCTCGGATCGCCTGCATTTGTTTGTGGAATGCGGCGCCCTGGCCGATCAGTTCCCCTCTAAGCATGGCCTTCATAGCGTCCCAGGTGTTAGCCGGGGAGGTGTCCTCGTTGCAGGTTTTTAGACAAAGTTTTTTTATTGTTCTGGCAATTGTCTCTCACTGCCATGTCCCCCAAGATAGGGTCATATAGGGTCCATTGGCGGCGAGTAGGAGGATCCGGGTCATGGGTCCGGAGGGTGAGTCAGACTGGAGCATGATCCGAGAGGATCCGGGGGCCAATCGTGACGTCGTCTGTGAAGGCCAGAATCTGGGGGGAGGCCAGCATCAGGTCGATCCTGGAGAAGGAGCGGTGCATGTACGAATAGAAGGTGAGGTTTTTCTCTTACTTGTATAGCACCCTCCAAGTATCGACAATGTTGAGCGTGCGAAACAGGTGAAGTAGGGCCGCCGACAACTTCAGGTCCCTGGATGTTGGAGGGTGGGATCTATCTCTGAGGGGGTCCGGGGCCCCTTTTAAATCTCTGCCAATGATGACTTGACCCACGATGAATGGGAGGAGGGAATCCTCCAGGTCCTGGTAAAAGCCTTCCTGGTGCTCATTAGGGGCATAGGCTGAGATGAGAGTATAGAGTTGGCCCAAGATAATGCATTTGATTGCCATAAAGTGTCCTTCTTGGCAGCGCAGCAGGTCGAGGATCTGTGGCTTCAGGCCCGGAGCGAAGAGGATGGCGGTTCCTCCGTTTTTTGTACCCTTGGATGCCAAGAATTGTGTGGGTAAGAGGCTGCTTCGCAGACGGGAGAAGTCTGCTGGGATTCGATGCATTTCCTGCAGAAAAGCGATTGAGGTCCCGTCGTTATGCAGTCTTTGTAAGATGGATTAGTTTTAGATGCGAGGGCTGGCTCTCCGGGGCCGTGTGCTAAGGGGGTGGGGGGGATTGGGAGGGAGTTAGGTTAGCCATAGCTGTGAGGAATCCGCGATTTGGGTTCTCCTGTGGCTGAAGGTTTTAGAAATGATCTCCAACGGGAGATCTGAACTTCCGACATCGGCCTCCAACGGGAGGTCCAAACTGTGGCCGGGGGGACCCATTTTAAACTGTCGGTGTCTCCCCCAGCCACCCAGGCCGTCAACTGGCGGTCTGGGCAACAAGGTTGAGGTTCTCTCCAGGGGTAAAATGGTGACATCCACTCTGGAGGAGTGTGTACAGGCCGCATGGGGTCCGCGGCAAGCTTAAGGGAGTTTAGCTGGTTCCAGCGCTTTGTGTTCTTCAGGAGTGGCTTGAGTCGTCATTTGGGTTTGCGGGTTTTCTGCACCCTTGACCTGGGGGCCCGTTTCGGTTTAGGGGAGACTGCGTCCGAGAGCAGGCCAGTCTGATTCGAGAGGGTCGGCTCCGCGCCCTCGGGGGGAGACCAGGTGCAAGATGGATGCGGCATCGTCGAGGTGGCTGATGGTGCCGGAGGCACCCTTTACAAGAATTGCAGTGCCGTGGGAAACAGCCATCGATGACGTATCTGCTGATCTTGGAGCAAGAGTGAGAGAGTACGGAGCAGTCTGCGCTTTTGACAGGTTAGAAGGGATGGATCCTGGAAGATTTGAAGTGGGGAGCCCTGGAAGGAGAGTTCGTTCTTTGAGCGGCTTATCACTGAGATGGCCTCTTTGGTGGTATAAAAGTGGACTGTCATGATAACGTCCGGAGGGGGGTCCGTGTCGGTTCCCCGGCTGGCGCGCATCCTGTGGGTGCGGTCGAGTAGGAGATGAGTTTCATCCAGGTCTGGCAGCAGGTGCTTATATATTCGGGGAGCTCCTTATCAGAGATAGATGAGGGCACCCCTCGGATGCGTAGGTTGTGCGCTGGGAGCGATTTTCCAAGTCTTCCTGCTTGAATTCGAGGATTTTGGTTCTATCCATCAGCGTCTGGATGGTGTGTTGCATCTCCGTCAGTTAGAATGATCCACGGCCAATTCCTCAGCCCTCTCCATCCTGTGCTCAATATCGCCGACTCATTGTTCTGTTTGCTCCAGTTTGGCGGTGAGCTCCGACATACAGGATCTGAGGTCCGATTTAATATCGGACATGAAGGCCTGGTGGCGAGCATCCCCCTGTCATCGGTGGCCCTCTGGGTAGTAAGTTTGGGGGAGGGGTCTGTTTTCTTTCCCTTCTCCGGAGGCAGCAGCATGGTAGTAATGTCTGCTGATTTAGAGGGCTTTGGTGCTTTAGACATGGCTTCGAGGTGGGGAGGTGACTTCCAGGAGTTGGCCCAGTGTCGACATGCCTCAAACACCGCCAGTAGCCACAAAATTCAGGGTGTCGGTCGCCGTTGGTGGAGTGGGCCGGGGCGCCCCAGGAGGATGCATGGCAGAGGACGCGCCTGTGCGTGCACGGGTTGGTGGCGGTACCATGGTGGAAAGGCCGCACGGGGTAAAGGTGACAGACCTGCAGCTCACCCTCCGTAGCAGGAATCCAGAGTAAGGGTGGTGAGGACTGCTCTCTTCAGGTGGCAGGAGTAGGAGGTGGGCAGGGGTGCCCCATGAGGCTGCAGGGGGTAGTAATTCCACTGCTAGAGGGGAAACAGCCGGAGGATCGGGGTTCCAATGACCCGGAGCGGGCGAGGCTGGGGAGCGTCAGCCAGTAGGGGAGGAGGGAGACGTTCCAGCAAGTCACAAGGAGGATGGCCGGCTCCCAGCAGCAGGCCCCACAGAAAAGAACTGGTGGCAAGGACAGCAGTGGTGGGGCGTTGCAGAGAGCAGGGGGGCCCAGAGAAGAGGAGGGAGGCAGGGTTGTAGGGAGCTCCGAGCTGCAAGAATGGTGCCTGCGTCGTGTGTTGAGGGTTGTAGGGGCCAGCGGGTGTGTCTCCCATCTCTGGGAGCGCTGCCCCGCATTAGGTGGTGGCCGTGAGCACTCCTCCAGGAGGGCGCCTTGCAGGTGTAGATGCGCCGGGTCCCCCGGTCAGGAGGGTGCAGGAGGTCGGGTGATGGGCTCCGACGGCATCCAGGCCGCAGCGGGAGCGGCCAGGGAGGAGGCGGGGCCAGCAGCTGTGGGATCTTCCGCCTCAAGAGGCTCCGTAGGAGCGAGGGAGTCGGGGCGCCAAGGTGCGCAGAGATCGGGTCCGGGAGTGCTGAAGGTGCGGGGCTCACTCCGGGGACTCAGGTCAGCAGCAGCACCCGACAGCCCCCAGCCGAGTGTCACGTGAGCTGGCAGGCAGGGGGGGGGGGAGGGCGGCTGAAGGTGCTGTTGATGCGCTAATGGTGCGCGTCGGGATGGGCCGCCCATCCGTCCGGGGCCGAGGCCGCTTCAGGGAGAAGGGTCTAAAGCTGCGACCTCCATCTTGGATCAACGCGGTTTCAGTGATCCCGGAGCGTTAGGCTTCGCGATTAAGGCAGTGGGTGCAGGAAGTGTTCCACCACATCATCACATGGAACAACAGCAGTAGGCTTAGTGGGAACCGGCAGGATTGCATTAATAGCCGCAGACCCATACGGACCCATACAGAGGCTATCAATGGAGCTGCCTCATCACTGGCGCTCCCGCTGTGAAGCTTTTTGATGTTTATTATTTGGATGGCTGAGGGAACAAATACTATTGGTGACATTGACCGTTTAAAACCATGAGATAAAGTAGGACTAGTGAATTCAAAATGGTGTAAACATTTCATGCTCTGGATTCAGGACTTATTAGCTCAGAATATTATGTGTCCTCTTTCTTTCCCAACAACAGTGAACACTTATGGCCTCCTTTGTTCCCAAGGTACATTTGAAACGACTCGGCTGGAAGCAAAGAATGTCTGACTTTCTCAGATTGATTCAGTCGTCTCTTTGGGCTAGGTCTTACCGATAATTATTTTTTTGTTGTCGAAACGTTCTTTATTAAAGCTCTTGGCTTACAGCATTACACAATCTGAATACATATAATCAATAAGCAATCACCGTAAGCAAAACCAACAAAAAAGTAGTAGAGAACAAACTGTATCTGAGGGGATGTGAATTAATATTAAGTACAGTGGTACACATTGACGGGGTTGAAGCTTGAGGGGAAACATGTAGACGGTAGAGCACAGAGACCATGCATAGCCATATTTAGTCCCTCTGGGAAGTCTCTTGCATTCGTGCCAAGTAAGCTTTGAATGGCTACCATATGTCTTTCAGCAGTTTCCCCACTGGTTGCATGGAAGCTCACTGGTATTTAGCAATGCTAGCTCAGCCAATGGCATGCAGCCAATGGTCCATTGAAGGTATAGTAGGCCTAGTCCAGTCCAGAAGTAAACATTGCATCGCTAGAAACAGACATAGACTGACAGGGTTGTCCCATTAGATCTTCAAATACATGGAAACTGCTTTGCATGGGAGTAGCATCCAGCCTGCCGCTGTTCATTTCATTCAGAATACCACAGACATCCTTCCAATACACGTATAATCTAGGGCAGTCCCACACCATGTGAAAATACCCAGCATTGTCTTCACTACACCTAGCGCATCCTGCATATGTGCGTGGACATCCTCAGCAGAGTTGAAATTCCCACCCAGAAACCTGTTCCCCAGAGAATTAAACCCATACTGAGCCCATCTCCGCTCAGTAACGGCATATATCCTAGGAATGGACAAAATACAGTTCCATAAGGGGAAGTCCCTGTGGTAGGGATGAGCAACCATCAGCAATTTCCACATTTTATCCGAGTTCAAAGCATTAACACTCGCAGTGTCAAATGGGCATGAGTCAGCGAAAGTGGGGAGCATCACCAGGGATCTACGATCATGCTCTCCTGCTGAAAATATTTTGGGCTTCACGTGTGGGGTGAGAATGTCCCGCCCAAACCAAAAAACAGCATACTGCGCCTGTGCTACCAGCCAGTAAAACTTGAAGTCTGGGGTGGCAAATTCCCACTTGCCCATAAGGTCTGCCCACGGTATCCCACTTGAGGCACACCACATCCACGTGCCATACACAAGCATTCATGGTAGCTTCCAGCTCTTTAATGAAATTCGTGCCAGACCATACTGGTATATCTTGAAAAAGTTGGAGAAGTTTTGGGAGGGCTACCATTTTGAGAAGTGCAAATTTACCCGAAATGGTCAATGGCAGTTGCACCTAGGCCGTAAACCTAGGCGCAAGATGCGCCAAGTACTTGGTCCATTACAATAAAGTAAGGTAGTGTGGTGTCTAGTTAGAGTGATCCCCAAGGATCGCATTTCAGAGGGAGCCCATGTGAAGCTAAGTAAATCAAGGGGTTTAGATACTGCATGTGCAAGAGGCAACATTTCTGACCTATTGCAGTTTACATGAAGGCCAGCATGATCCCCGAAAGTGAGGACATCGCGCATGATCGGGCACAGGTGAAGATATGGATCGCTAACCTACAATATAGCGTCATCCGCATTAAGAGATATGACTTCAGGCTTGCCGGTCATTCGGGTGCCCCTCTATCTGTTTGCGTCAAATGAGATCAGCCAGCGGCTCTATAGCTAAAACAAATAGTAGTGGTTATAGTGGATAACCTTGATGTGTGCCCCTGGCTATGCTGAATGGAGCCGATAGCATCCCATTAGAGCAAAGTCTTGCAATTGTGGAGGTATAAAGAAGCCACACTTATGACATGAAGTTGGGACCAAATTTACATTGTTCTAATACCGCATACATGAAATGCCATGAGACTGAATCAAAGGCCTTCTGTTTGTCAAGCGTGACAGCCAGCCATGGCCTGAACCTCCGGGCCTATTTGAGCAAGAATATTGAAAAGACGGTACAAGTTGAGCACCATGGAGCGCACTGGTATGAATCGTGATTGGTCGGGGTGAATGTGAGGCATTTATGGCTTCAAGCGAGAATCCAAAATCTTACTGAAAATGTTCACTTTGGAATTTATCAAGTTGAGAGGGCGGGAGGAGCCGCACTGATCGGGCTTGTCTGGGTTTAGTAGTACCATGATAACCGCTTCACTCATAATATTGGGGAGCCTGCATATCTTGAGGGCCTCCATCCATACTTTGTGAAAATAGGGTACTATGGAAGTCTTAAAATGCTTATAGAATTCGGCTGTAAGGCCATCCGGGCCTGGGGCCTTTTCCGGTAGATGAAGCGTTGATTGCCTGAGCAATATCCTCCAGGGAGATATGGAGATCTGGCTGTTCACTAGCATCTAGCAACAGTTGTGTGAGTGGAAGACCCTTCAAGAATGTGTCAACATCAATATCGGAGCAAGTGCCTTTATTCGTGTACAACACAGACTAGAAGATTTCAAATACTTTATTCACCTTGGTTAATGTATGTACAAAGGTGTCATATTCATTCCTATTGAGTGGATTTTAGCAATTTCTGTTTGCTTTGTGAGCTGCATGAGCCAGCAACCTGCCCGGCCACTCCCCCTCCCCGTATCCCCTTGCCACCAGTGTAGCATCCAAAAACGTAAGCTCCCACATAACATTCTCTGTGTTCAAATGCTTCCTTAACCTGTAAAAGTGTGGCAGAGGGAGGGTGAGCAGACTGCTGCTGCTCCAGTCGCCAAAGGCTTTTCTCAGTTTCTACTATCCCGCCCAATTGTCTTGAGGATCCCAAACTCTGTGGACATCGCAATGCCACGGATGTACACCTTGAAGGCTTCCCATGGAGTGCCCCTGATGAAAACAATCCCACATTTGTCTTGGTTGTTGAGGCTGGTTTCAAATGCAACATATAATAATGCCTGATACGTAAATCACCAATTAGTAAAGGTTTGGGGAGCCCATCAAGCAACAAGGTAACCAGCACAGGGGAATGTATTTATTGTTTGCTTGTTAGCTGGTTATACAGCAAATACATTCTGTTTCAAAGCGGCAACAGAGTGGGAACATGGGATTAAAAATACACAAATATAAACAGAGGGGGAAGGAACACACAAACCTACTATGCCTTGTGAGTATTCAGAATGTGCAAGTGCAGCAAGGATTTGGACAATGGGGTAGATACTGGGGTGTCCGTGTTCGTGGGTGAGCCAGAGATGAAGTGCTAGGTATGGTAAGTGCTCTCCGCCTGGAGCCGCGTTGGGTGGAAAAGTGCAAGTCTCCAGGGTAGAGGGTGCGGTGAGGCAAGTGATGAGGGTAGACAGAAGCTGGGAAGATTGGTATGTGAGTGGTCAGGGCCCCAGAGGATGCATAAGGGTCCAGGACAGCAATCACAGCAACTGTGAGATTAGCAGAGGGAAGGAGGAGGAAAAGATGAACATCTTCAAGTGCTTTTGGAATTTAAGAAGGTCCTGCTCAAGACGCAGAGGGAGGGGGAGGCTCTTTCATAGGAGGGTTCCAACTGAGGAAAGCGAACGGCCCCTCCTCTCTGTGTTGTGAAACGCTTTACACACAAGGAGTTGGTGCCAGAGGAATATAGCGGTCTAGAAGGAGAGTAGTTTGTGGGCGAGAGTTGCAGATAGTGTGGTCCCCTGCCCCAGATGGCCTTGTGGATGATGCAGAGGGATTTGAATTTGATCCATGCAGCCACCGGGAGCCAGCAAAGACGTTTTAGTGCAGGAGAGATGTGGTCCCTGGATTTAAGGCCAAGGACAAGTCTCAATACTCTATTCTGGATACGCTGAAGGGGTCGCAGAGTGGAAGAAGGAAGATTGAGGAGGAGGCTATTGCAATAGTCGGCCCTAGAGAGAACCAGGGCTCAGGAAACATTGAGTTACTGGGAGTAAGTGAGAAGAGGGAGAATTCATTTGAGAAGGAAGAGTTGAAAGTGGGACTTCTTAGCAATGTCCTGAGGGTGAGGGAGGAAGGGGAGAGAGGAGTCAAAGATGACACCAAGGTTTCTGGCTTCAGAAGGAGGAGTCTGGAGAGAGCCCATGGAGGGAGGCCAGACAGAAGGGAAGAAGGAGGGAGCAGGGGTCCCAATCGGAAGGATCTAAGTTTTTCTGGTATTGAGGCAGACTGGTCCGTCCTGGGCAATATACCCGCTGCATGAACCCCACTAAGAAGGGCATCAGAGATAAGCCGCAGCTCTATGCGAGAAGAGGAATCATGCACCAAGGAGTAGAATGATTATGTGCGATCACATGGGTAAAGAGCTTGCCATGCATCTACCAAACATAAAACAACCATTTTGTCATGCAACAGTTGCGCAGCCTTCATATTCGTCCTAAGGGCCCGGCCAGATCTGTCCAGTTAGACATCTAAGATGGTATTGAAATGCCCTCCCCACAAAATAGGTATCGGGGGGTACAGAGCTAGCATGATTTTGGTCTAGAACTCACGATCGTCCACATTAGGACCATACACATTCAGCAACATCATTTATCGCATCACCATAACCCCATAAACCATAATGTACCACCCCACTGGGTCAATGTATACCTTTTTGTTTTTAAAAGGCACTAGTCTGTGAAGCGGTACCATCACACCTCTGGAGTGCGTCGAGTATGTGGTGTAGAACCTATTTTTGCCCAATCCCCTGGCAAATCCTTCACACTCAGAAGCCAGAGCATGGGTCTCTTAAAGGAACAAGAGTTTAGCTTTGTGGCACCTAGCAAAAAGCCTAAGCTTACATCGTTTAATAGGATTCCCGAGCCCACATACATTCCAGCTCACACAAAAGCGCCATGTATCATCTGTGTTCTTGCCCTTCCATGAAGTACTGCAAAGAGAACATATCTCCAGACATTTCCCAAACATTGTCTGCAAATCATTATTGCTTTTTTGTTGTCACCAAGTATGTTTAAAACCCACTGTGTAACCCCACTTCCTTCCATCCTCGTCCCATCCCAATTGGGAAGATGAATCCCCCAAAACAACCAACCCAACTAACATTACTTTGGGAGACTTGTCTCTACAACAGCCATTGGACTATACAGTGTTGAACAGTTATATTTCTCCTGTGTTAGAAATTGATCAAAATAGAAAACCTGATTGGGAACCAGCAACTAACTGAACATATAATGTAGTCACAGCCATCTATACGGGCTCTTGCGGTTAGTCCTCAACCAAGCTGCAACAAACATTATGGCTGACAGCTTAAACGTCAAATGTCAGAAGTAGAATGGAGGCCAACGAGCCTCATGGTGTGACAAAGCATTCGTCCAGGAACTTCATGGCCTCCTCAGGAAGTGTAAAGAAATATGTTTTGCCACTATATTCAATACGAGGTTTGGCAGTATATAACATGGCGTACCTCATCCATTCTGGATACAACATGGTTTACCTCATACCTTGCTCGCTGAGCCTCCTGTTCACTGCTAGGAACGTTTTCCTTTCCTGCTTCACAGCTACAGTAAAGTCCGGGTAGATATGGATCTTCTTGGAGCCCATGAGGAGCTCTCCCTTCTCTAGGGCAGCATGCAGGATAGCATCTCTGTCTCTATAGTTCAATAACCATGTAATTATCGACCAGGGTGTTTTTCCAGGCTTCGGCTTAGTCACCAGGGATCTGTGGGCTTGCGCCACTGTAAACTGTGGCAAAAGCTTGGGCTTGTCAAGTAGGTTCAAAATGGTGTGTTCCACAAAGTCCTCCATCTAGCCATTCAAGTTCTCAGGAACGTCGATAATTCGAATATTGTTGCAGTACGATTTCAAGTTCATTATTCTTTTGTAAACGGTTTGAACTTGTTTAGTTAATGAGGCAACATCATCCTCCACCACTCCCACTCTGTTTTCCACTGCTGTGAGTCGTAGGTTTCACGTTCTCAATTCATGATTTGATGGAGCCAATTGTGCAATTGATGTAATCAAGCTTGGTATGGATAGCAGAGAAGCCATCTTGCATGCTGCCAATCATCGCTGATGTTCTGTAGGTTCACAGATGTCTGCAGCCTCTTCTGAGGCTGTAGCACTGCAAGCAGCAGCTGGCGCCTTAGGGGTGGATTTTATATTTATGGAGCTCTGCTTTATACTGGCCCGCTTCATCATTTCTCGGCACTATATTCACTGGTGCACCCCAACTGATTTAACGGAGGGTTGGCAGGAACCTCTGTCACCAGCAGATTTACGAGACAGTAGATCAAGGTGTCGGGGACTAACAATTTAGACCCCTACTTCCTGCAAGGAGGGCAGAGCGCCAGTAGTGGATGCAGCTCACTGTCAGAAAAGGCGATAGGAGTAGTAAGCTTTAGGTGCGAACAGCACACTCAACCAACCCGTACCGCAATCACTGGGCGGGCCAGGACGGACAGTTGCAATATCCCTTAATGGAAATCCAGATACTCGGTGTGGCTCCAGATAGTGCCTCCTGCCCAGTGTGCCACCACATAAGCGCCATTATCCAAAGCTAGACAGAGCAGGGCCAGTTGCCCACAATGGTTCACTGTGTATGTGCGCACCTGTGCCCAGGGTAGAGAAGCAGCACTGGGTCAACATGTAGTATGGTGGACTCGCCTAGTATCCAGTTGGAAAGACTATGGTGAAGTTCACGTGGACAGTAAAATAAATGGCCCGCCTACATCCAACGGCGAATGACCATGCAGAACAGCCTCAGCTTTTAAACCCGGGGACCATCTGATCCTGCATAGAATGGTATCGGTAATCGGATTCCTGTGGCGAGATCAGGTAAGTGTGTGTTCCAACTTGTGCACGCTGCCCCAGGCACTGGGTGTTGTGGGGACTGCAGTTAATAGGGAAGAGTAGGTTCCTGCTCTTGGGAAGGTGTTTCAGCATGCCGCGCTCCAACACAACAGGGCCGCAGCAGCCCAGCGAAGCCCTTGCCCTCCTCGACCACACAGCAGGATCACCGGTGTAAGCGCCCAGCAGGGGATACAACTGCTCGCCGAGCCACCATCAAAACAAAATGTATCGCAATTATGAATCCTCCACCGCAATTCTATATTAATGTACTTGGGTTCTCCGAGTCCATTATTATAGAATTGCAGCAGAGTATTCATGATTGCCATGATTTTCGTTTTAAGTTTCCTGGGCTTTGCTAGGTTGGGGGAGCCCAGGAAAATTAAAACTAAAATGATGGCAATTATGAATACTCCGCTTCAAACAGGCTTGACATCAGCCTTTTCATTAGTTTTGTTTTCTAAACTAATGAAAAGGCTGATGGCCGGCCCGGTTACACACACACACTTGTGTCCCTGTGAGTTCAGCCTCCAGCCTTACTATTAGCTTTTTCGATGAAAATGCTAATAGTAAGGCTGGAGCCCACGAGAACACACACGTGCACTGTACCTGGTCGCACCCTTCCATCAGCATTTTCATTAGTTTTGGTTTCGTTCCCTGGACTCCGAGCCCCCAGGAAACATAACGAAACAAACAAAATTGTTTTGTTTGTTTCATTAAAGTTTTCTGGACTCGAGTCCAGGGAACAAAAACAAAACTAATGAAAATGCTGGTGTGTCCCCTGTGGGCTTCAGCAGGGAGCCATCACCAGACACCTCACTGGCCCTTGTGGTGTGCAGGCGCTGTGATAGGGATCGTGAGCAAAGAATGGCTCAGGAAATCCTCAATCAGACAGGGTTCCTATGTGTGCAGAGCTGCTGGGGAGAGGAAATGGAGTGACCGCATGGCGCTGTATGAGGTGAGTTATAGATTAGGACAGAGCCATGAGGCAGACATTGAGTAGTTTGAGGACATTCTTACTTTTGGTTGCTGCTTCTGGGTTTGGCATTTCTCTGCATTTCTGAAATAGGTCTGTGCGGGGTGCACGTTTCGGGAGCGGGGATCTAACCCTTCAAATGTTGGGAGAGGGGTTAACTTCAGAGACTGTGGGGGCAAACTTTTTGTGTGGGCGGCTTCTGACTTCTTTACACATTCTAATGACACCATTATGGTGCAACTTCAGTATTACAAGAGGTTAACTCATTCCTTCCTGAGACCAGACACTTAAGGACTACTGTGAGAATGAGAACTGCTATCCTCGCTCTGATTGCTAAAGAAAGTGCTGAGTCCGTACAGAGAACGGGCCGCTTCTTAGAAATGGCGGTGGATTGCAGGTCACGCTTTCAGTATTTACATAAGTCGAATAGCCATGGGAAAGGATTACAGACAGCTACCACAGGTGAAGGAACCCTGTCTAGAGGAAGCACCCACATGAAGGAGCGATTACTGGGAAACTCCATTGACAATAATTCCTTAGCTGCATCAGAGGACATAAACACTCATACGGGTCGTGCTGAATGCATGCGTTAAGAAATAAAGAGCAAATCAACTGTAAGACCAACACTGGTAATACGAATCACACAGTGACTATGCCCCCGCTAAGAGTAAGGCTAACCCTGCCTAGAAGTTAAAATTCTTATTACTCAACACACGGTCTCTTTTGAAACGTGCACTAGAAGTCTCCTTTCTACACATAACATTGATATATGTGCTTTAACAGAAACATGGAATCCTATAGCGGCGGGGCCCACTCTTGCCCTCGCCATACCTCAAGGCAATAATATATTTTGTCAGGATTGATATTTTATTTCTATCGTGCTCATACACAGGTGTTTCAGAGCACGACAAGGCAAGGGAGGGGAACAGGGAAGAACAAAACAACAATATTACTAGGCCCAGTGACATTGAGAACATGCATGTGCATGCGAGAGGGGGAGGGGGAAAAGGGCATGGAAGGGGGAGAAGTGGAAAGTGCAGGTCAAAGGAGAAACAGAATAAATAATAAATAAATAAATGATAAAATCAACAAAAGTGGTAGTGCAGCAAGCAAGTGGCAACTGCTGAGTTTAAGGCAACAGACAGGGTAGGCCTGATAAGTGCAGGAGGAAAAAGGGGGGGGGGGGCTGTATGGGTACAGATACAGACCCCCAGAGCAAGAGGTGGCCTGGAGGCAGTGTGGTAGGGTGAGCAGGAACCTGGGCCCGGAGGACAGAAGGTGTCCAGGTGCACGGTGCCAAGCAGGCCCGGCTCCAGACATTTTCATCTAGGTGTGCCAGGGTGGAGATCAGGGGGGCCCACATTCCAATGGGTGTGGGTCTAGAAGTACCCTAAACAAAGTGCTGGCGTTGATACAGATTTCCCAGATCCGTGATCCCGCAAAAAATGTCTTCCCAGATCTGCAAAAATACTTTTGCACCCCTCTATAAAAAAAACTGTACATAGCAAAAGAGAAGCATAGAAAATAGTGTTGCGACATCAATCTACCTATCTTCCCTTACCATCTGCTCTCCCCTTTCTGTTATATCTGATCCTCCTTCACCTTTCACTGTCCAGTCACCTTCCTTCAGCTGCCCTAACCACAATTTCCATTTACCTCCCCTCCCACCTATTCACACCAGCACCCAGCATGCCTTTCCTGGAATAACTTGGGAGAATTGGGGGTGATGCCTCCTCCTCCTCCTACTCCTCCTCTTCCTCTTTCTCTGAGAAGGCTGACTAGTGAGGCCCCCAGTCTTTGTACCATCTCAGATGGTGTCCGCCCAACAATACCTTTGTGAGCACTGTGGCTAATCCCAACAGTCCCCGGAGGAGATGCTTGTGGTTCCTCCATCTTGTTTTGAAAGATAGACCCCCACACAGAATACTGACGCAAGGAATAGGAGATTGTGTTTCCTACAAAATTACATTTTTTTTCAAACTTCTTTAAATTTCAAGAACAGAACATACCATGTCCAATCAATACAGGTAGTCTTGTTGATCTTAACAATATTTTGAGCACAACCTATCTTCCAATAACATACACAATCCTCCCTTCACCCACCCATTCCAGAACCTCCTCCCCCCTCCTTTCCAACTGAACCCCTACAGTAGTCCCATTCGAAATGTCCCCCATAAATGGTGCATGTCCAAAATTACATTTTAAACACAAAATGTTATTTTTTGTTGCCTTTTTGCAGCACATTTTAATTGAGTTGAGAGTGCAGGGGAGTGCTAGGGCTGTAAGGGCTGCATCAGGAGGCAGACAGTGCTTGTTGAGGGGTTTGCGGCCTCCTACTATCGCTCCTGGTGGGGCGTGCCCCTGTACATCGTCTGGTACGGACTGTTTACATACTAGTTATAATATGCAATTGTCCATGATGACTCTTTGTTTTATGTGTTTACTATGATTTGCAATTGAATGACAAATTGTGTTCAATAAATGTGGACCAGATATTTTCAAAGTTGAATATTTTCAATGTTAGATATGTGTGTGTGTGTGTGTCCTAATCCATGTGCTGCCCCTCTATTAAACCATGAGTGAGGCTTTTTGGAATAGCTTATAATGCAAACTGAATCACTTCTAGGGGCACCTAATTTTAACCGATAAGGCATATTGAAATAAAAAAATATGCCCAGGATCACACACTTTGATCAAGTGGTAAAGCCGCAGTTTGAGCCTAGCCTGAAATTTAGATACTTGACCACACATCTTCCGAGCTCAAGTTGGTAGAAATATGTGTTGACGTTTCACTTTGAATACCTAAAATAATACTTCATTGTATACAGTTTACTTTAAAAAAATGCACAAGTCGCATGATAAACCAACATGACAATGTATTCATCATTGTAGAAACATGTTGTTGAAAAGATTAAGGGGGGCATTTTGTGATGAATCCTAAATTGCATAGATTGGAATTCTCCTGTTTGCACTTTTTTTGCAAAAGGGACCATTCATTAATTGTAATTGTTTCCTCCAAGTACTGCAAAAGTAAAGAGTAAAACACAGACGAAAATCGCCTTTGCTCTTTACTTCACCACTATGTGTCTGGAAAAGTGTAAATCACTTCCACAATTAACGATTGTGGGAGCCATCCACATTCGATTCCTTTGTACTCTGCCCGCTTTTTCCAGGTGTAAAAGTCAGGCAGGACCCATAGGAATCTATTGGTTTTCTACCAACATAAAAAAAACATGCTGGTGGAATACCAATCGGATTTGGCAGGGGGACCTTGTTAAATCCAATCTGCTCTCCAACTTCACCTGTTAAATCATACAAAATCCTGCAGCTCATAAAAAGTGGAGCTACATGCATTTAGCACCACTTCTTCCACTCTGCTTGACCTAGAAAATCATCCCATATGACTGTAGCTTTAATTTCCCCATCCAGAATGGAAGCCTACGAGCTACAGCATAGCAATTAATAAGAATTTACAAAAAATCTCATACAGACACAAAGGGAAATGAAATGCACGACGAGGTTATTGTTTCACACAGCTTGTTCTGTATCACCTTTCTTACTAATCACCCAACAATCGCACTTAAATAGCTACTTGTAACCCTATGTACATTTTTTTAAGTGCCACAGCAATGGTCACTGCCTTTTTACCTTTTCTCATCTATAATCACTTCCTGTTGTAAATAATCTTCATCTGAGACACGATAAAAAGATAAGTTCGAGGGGATTGGGTCCTCCGACGTATTCCACATCTATGACATGTAATCACAACAGCTGTGCTGCTTCGGAAACTTTTTTCTGCGTCCTGCGTCGATGACGTCGATGCGCCGTCGTCGAGGACCTCCTCCGACGTCATCCGATGTGATAAGTAGGACACACGACGCCCGTAGCCTCAGTTCCGTTTTTTCCGCGAACGTGTTGCTTCGTGAATCACGGTTCACGCCTCGACTCTTTGGAGTTCTGTTCTTCTCGGTTCTTCGAACCTGTTCGTTTTGTGAAAATCCTTCGTGTGAAGATGTCTTCTACTTCGTCTTCGACCCTGCGTCCGGGTTTCAAGAAGTGCAGGGAGTGTGGGACCAAGATGTCGGTGACGGACTCGCACAACGCCTGCCTCTGGTGCCTCGGGGAGGCCCACGACACGGATGACTGTATCGACTGCCAGTCGCTCACGTCCAAAGCCTTACGCGAACGTAAGAAGAAGTTGTCGTTAGGTCGGGTGTCCAAGCCCAGGAAGTCGAAGTCTGCGGGGCTTTCGATGGATGATTCGAGGGGTGACTCTCCGCGTCATCATCGGAAGTCTCGTGGGTCTCCTTCTAGGAGTCGGTCTCGCCACTCCTCAGCCTCTACGAGGCATTCTCGGAAGCGCCGACACCGGTCGTCTTCCAGGTCCTCTTCGGAGGACTCTGCCCGGCACGTCGCTTACCCCACCAGCCGTGCGACGCCGGAGGAATGGGCTTCCTTCGGGAAGAAAATGCTGGCGATTCTTGAGTCGCAGGGTACTATGCCGTCCGCGCCCCCGAGTGGGGTCGGTCGTGAGAGGTCGAGAGACACCGCTCGCAAGAGTGGTCGGCACGGGTCACGGGAGAGGTCCCGTTCGGACAAGGAGACTCGTTCTCGTCGTACCCGTTCCAGTCCCAGTCCTCGACGCGTTTGAGACCGCGTGCACCTGTGAGGTCTTCGAGGAAGACCTCGACGTCTGAGGCGTCGAGGGCGTCGACAGGCTTTCTCGAGGCTCCGGCTCCGAGGATGTTGTCGAAGCCGTTGACGCTCAGGTCGTCGAGGGACACGCTCGAGGCTCCGGCTTCGAGGGCTGTGTCGACGCCGCCGTTGCTGGAGGCACTGCATCTGACGTCGACGCCGATTTCCTCGACGCCGATCCTCTCGGCACCGATGCCGGTTCTCTCGACGCCGGCGCCGATTCGCTCGACGCCATCGACGCCTTTCGTGTCGGAGGTACCCCATGGCACGGGAGACCCCCTAGGAAGGCTCTGGTTAAGAGCAAGCACTCTCGGGTGCCTTCTTTTCACCACCTGGACTATATTTCAGAGGCGGATGAGGATTCTGATGGCCTGGTTCCTAGTCAGGTTCCAGATGAAATTGTCTCGGCCCATAGTCAGTTTGACGATTTGAGACAGTCACTGCATGATGCCAGTGGACTGGACACCTCTCCGGAGGTGGAGTTTTGTAGGCCTGAGCTTGGCTCTCATGCCGATTCCTAGTACCGGCGCTTTATGGCTAGGGTTTCTGAGTACTTGGGATGGTCTGCTCCCCCAGGGGAGTTTGTGCAGGATGATCTGACGGACATCCTTGATGTTGGTCCCCCAACTGATCCGGTACTGCCGTTCCATATGGCTTTACAGAGAAGGGTGGCGGCGGCTTGGACTGCTCCGGAGAGTCTCCCGGCAGTGGGCAGATCCTTGTCGCGAAAATACCGTCCAGCCAGTAGCGACCCCTGCTACTTGACCAGGCACCCTACTCCGGAGAGTTTGGTGGTGCAGGCGGCCACGGCCCCGGCAAAGCAGGGGTCGTACCCTACCATCCCTCCTGATAGGGACGACAAACGTGTTGATGGCTGGGCGAAGAAAGTGTTTTCTTCTGGTGGTATGGCGCTTCAGGCGGCCAACTCCATTTGTGCCTTGTCTCGTTTCACACACAATCTGTGGAACTGTGTTGCGTTAGCGGCTGAACATCCCGTTCGTCCCCTTCGGGAATATGGTTTCCTTGCTATTGTCCAGGATGGTAAGGATGCCATGTGTGAGTCCGTTCAGTCGGGTTTGGACTTAGCTGAATGCGTCAGTAGGTCCATGGCGGCGAGCACTGTGATACGCAGGTTTGCGTGGTTGCGGAAGTCGGGGTTTGCTCCTGATGTGCAGTCTCGGCTCCTCAACATGCCCTTTGACGGTGAACACCTTTTTGGCCGCAAGGCTGACGAGAGCCTTGAGAGGTTGCAGACCTCGAAAGCTGCAGCGAAGTCGTTGGGCGCTGCAGTTCGCCAACCTCCGCCTTTTCGTCCTAGGAGACAGCAGTGGAGGGGTGGTTCCTATCGCTATTACTCGTCCTTCAGTAAAGCGAGAGGAGCTGGCAGTCAAAGAGGCCAACGCAGGGGTACCAGAGGTGGACGACAGGGTACCCGTGGTGCCAAGGCCGCTCGGGCAGTTGCCTCTTTGCCTTCAGGTAACGCCGCGGCCGCTCCCACTCAGTCATGAGGCCATGCCCCATGGTTCGCCGGTTGGGGGAAGGCTGGCGCAGCATCTTGTAGAGTGGCAAGCCATTACTTCAGATGTGTGGGTTCTGGAGATCATAACCCACGGCTACTGTCTTCCTTTTCGGCACAGGCCTCGCGACAATCCACCGGGTAACCTCTCTTTGCAGAGTCCGGATCCGCTCCTTGCGCAGGAAATTCAAGCCCTGCTGGAGAAAGGCGCCATAGAACTGGTGCCTGTAGCGGAGAGGAACATGGGATGGTATTCCCCTTATTTTTTGGTTTCGAAGAAAGACGGGGATTGAGACCCATCATGGACTTGGGCGGTTTGAACAAACTCCTCAGGAAGGACAAGTTCAAGATGGTTACTCTCTCTCAAGTCCTCCAGGCCCTTCAGCTTCAGGACTGGTTGGTGTCACTCGACCTCAAGGATGCTTACTTCCATGTGCCGATCCATCCCAAGCACAGGAAGGACCTGAGGTTCGCGGTTGGCGACTCGCACTTTCAGTTTTTGGTCCTGCCGTTCGGATTGACCTCCGCCCCGAGGGTTTTCACCAAGCTCATGGTGGTGGTGGCAGCGCATCTCAGGCAAGGGGGGATTCACGTCTACCCCTACCTGGACGATTGGTTGATCAGGGGGAGCTCTCCCGAGCAAGCCTTGGATCATCTGTCCGTCGCCTGCCACTCCCTTCACAGGCTGGGCTTCTCCCTCAATTTAAAGAAGTCCCATTTGACGCCAACACAGCGGCTCCAGTACATCGGAGCAGTGCTCGACCCTTCCCTGGGGCAGTGTTTTCCTCCCCCAGGTGAGGGCTCTTCACTTTCAGCAGATGGTGCACAAGTTTCAGCATGCCCAGACGCTCCCAGCGTTCGAGTTCTTGAGGCTGCTCGGCCTCATGGCATCCTGCATTCTTCTGGTGCCAGAGAATCGCCTGCGGATGAGATCTTTGCAGTGGGCGCTCAAGACGCAATGGTCGCAGTCCTCCGGCAGGATGTCGGACCCGGTTCAGGTGCCGCCCTCGGTCGCCCGGGACCTTCTGTGGTGGGCCGTCGAAGGCAACTTGATGGAAGGGGGCTCCTTTTTGGCTTCCCTGGCCGGAGGTGACGATCGTGACGGATGCATCCCTCACGGGTTGGGGAGCTCATGCCAACGGGCTGACAGTCAGCGGTCGTTGGTCTCCGTCGGAGTCCAGACTCCATATCAATCTGTTGGAGCTGAGGGCCGTCAGGCTAGCCCTGAAGGCTTTTCTGCTGACTGTGCGAGGAAAGAGTGTCCTGATTCTGACGGACAACACAGTGGCCATGCACTACCTCAACAAAAAGGGGGGGGGCAGGGTCACTTCCTCTGTGCAGGGAGGCGATGCAGCTCGAGTTCTGGGCCATCCAGCAGGAAGTTTCGATCTCGGCAGTTCATCTGGCCGGAGACGAAAACGTGACGGCGGACGCTCTGAGCAGGCAGAGCACGATCTCTCACGAGTGGGAGTTGGCTCAGGAGATTCTCCTGGAGATCTTCGCCCTTTGGGGGACCCCTCAAGTGGATCTCTTCGCCTCCAGTGTCAACCGGAAGTGCGAAAGGTTTTGCTCGTGGGAATTTCCTCCAAAAGGAGCCTTGGGAGACGCGTTCGTGGTGGAGTGGTCGTTCCCGCTGCTGTACGCGTTTCCTCCAGTCCCCGTCATCCCGCAAGTGCTGCGGAGGTTACGGAAGTTCGGTTCCCGGATGATCCTCATTGCTCCGGCGTGGGCTCGGAGGACGTGGTACCCGGACCTTCTCGACTTGTCCATCTGCCCTCCGCGTCGTCTTGCTCTCACGGGAGGGGGGTCAGGTTCTCCATCCAGAGGTCAGATCCCTCAACCTTCACCCTTGGCTTCTGAAAGGTTGAGGTATATGGATTGGGACCTCCCTGAAGACGTGATGGAGGTATTGCTTTTGGCCCGAAGGCCAGCAACGAAGTCTCTGTACCGTTGCCGTAAGTTCTGCGACTGGTGCCGAGTTCAGAATGTGGATCCTTTTGCATGTGACATCCCCATGGTTCTGTCCTTTTTGCTTTCTTTGGCCCACAGGGGCTTGCAAGTGGGTACCATTAAAGGTTACCTGGCGGCACTGTCCATCTTTAAGCGCTCGTCTGAAGAGTGTTCTTACTTTAAAATCCCTTTAATTTCACAGTTTCTGAAAGGGCTCACTAATTTGTTCCCTCCGTCACCTTTCCTGGTGCCCGGTTGGGATTTAAACCTTGTTCTTAAGTTTCTTATGGGTGCTCCGTTTGAGCCTTTACATTCCTGCCCTTTGAGGCTATTAACTCTGAAAACTGTGTTTTTAGTTGCGGTTACTTCCGCTCGCAGAGTGAGTGAGTTACAGGCACTTTCAGTTAAGCCACCCTTCACTGTATTTCACAAGGACAGGGTTGTCCTTAGAGTTCGTCCTTCTTTTCTTCCGAAGGTAGTGACGGAATTTAATTTGGCCCAGAAGGTTGTTCTTCCGGCATTCTATCCTCCTCCGCATCCTGGTAAGGAAGAGGAGAGGCTCCATAGGCTTGATCCTAGGAGAGCTTTAAGCTTTTATGTTTCACGCATGTCCCGGGTCAGAGTGGACGATCAACTCTTTATTGGTTACGCTGGAAAGCGTTTAGGGCAAGCTGTGACGAAACAGACTTTGTCTCGCTGGATTATTTTGGCCATCTCGGAGTGCTACCGCTTGGCGGGTAAGGACCCACCGGCTGGCTTGCGGGCCCATTCTACCAGGGGTACGGCTGCATCTACTGCCCTGCAGAGGGGTGTTCCTATTCGCAACATCTGTGATGCAGCCACCTGGGCTTCAGTACATACATTTGTACGTCACTATTCCCTTGATTCCATCCGAGCACAGGATCTGGCCTTTGGCAAGGCGGTCCTTTGCTCTGCTATTTGATTGACTATTCTAAATTTTGATTTTAAATTCTTTCCTTCCTCCTTGCTCTGGTACTGCTTTGGGAGTCTGTCATAGATATGGAATACGTCGGAGGACCCAATCCCCTCGAAGAACAAGTTACTTTCTTACATGTTAACGTTCTTTCGATGGGATGGTCCGACGACATATTCCATATCGCTCCCGCCCTGCCTTCCCCGCTGCAGAATTTCTTTTACGATTGCAGCTTACGTTCCGCAAGGCTTTGTGTCTGGCTGGCTGTTGACTAATGTCACACGTTCGGGGGGGAAAAAACTACAACTGAGGCTACGGACGTCGTGCGTCCTACTTATCACATCGGATGACGTCGGAGGAGGTCCTCGACGACGGCGCATCGACCTCATCGACCTCATCGACGCAGGACACAGACGCCGAAAAAAGTTTCCGAAGCAGCACAGCTGTGGTGATTACATGTCATAGATATGGAATACGTCGTCGGACCATCCCATCGAAAGAACGTTACCAGGTAAGAAAGTAACTTGTTCATCTCACTGTAGGCCCTGATCAGCCCTGCTGTTTGTATGTGAGGGAGAGAGTAGAGCAGGGGGGCATTCGCATTTGTCCCTTGTCCAATCCACCTCTGATTGCATTCTTTAGAAAATATTTAAATACTGCCTTTTAGTTATAAAAGATGTATACCTTTTATACTTTGCCTGCAACATTACAGAAAAAGCTCTTCTTTTTTGTTATTTTACGGTTGTTCATGTTTCATATCCGGCACTGCCTAAACACCATTCACCCAGGATTTACATCATACTTTCCAAACAAATCCCACAGCACACATGACATATTCTGTTTGCATGCAAACTCTGTAATGTTACTCAGTCTGAATGAGGTTATCAAGTCAGTACTTATCAGTTTGAATCATGAACAGTTCTGTCAGAGTAGACTAGGCTTCCAAACCAAGATACATTCTATTTAGTTTGGTGCCCCACTAGTAAGTCTGATTGAGTAGATCTGAAATTGGTCAATACTTGCCAACCTAGCCTTATCAGTTTCAAGTAGGGCCTTGTTAGACCGGCTCAGTGAGGTGCAGCTTGAGTCTCTAGGCATAGCAAGCAAAACACCCACATCTGGGCATATACACATTCACTTAGGGAGACAAATGGAAGCCAACATGCATTGGCAAAGCTAACCGCTTGGCCTTTTGATTAGGCATGGATAGGCATTTTCCTGGCACTGCCATAAGGGTAACACCTGGCCATATGGGAGCAGCTGGAAAATGGTGCAGTTAACTGGGCATATGATGGCATTGCCTGGCAAATGTCTGCTGATACCTATACGCAAACCAAAACTACTGGCTTTGTGATTGCTTGTTTAAGACAGGACTTCAGTGCAAGCCACAGAGGCATTGAAAAATATATTGCTTATACAATAAACTGGCTGAAGACACACATTAAGAGAATTGGACTACACCAGGAGCTCATTTGCAGAGGCAATTAAGCAATTCAACATTCAAAAGAATGCTTAGATATAACACTGGCAGGCCCTATACAGCAACACGTTTGGTGTTACTTTGTGATAGAGCTTGCTCAAAGAATTCTAGAAACATGGCTAGTTGTTAGGTGAGTAAATGACCAGACACACCCATAGGATGTGTGTTTCTCCTCACATTTTATTGCCATCCTATCTGTGTTCCACAGCATGCGTTCTGCTTGTACCCAATAGGTAAAAAGTCTCTTAATCAATTAGATCCACCATCATTGCTCTGGCCAGGCTTCCATACCATTGTTTACACATCAGCCTTGGCCCCGTCACTAATGTCAGAAGCCCTTACCAAACTGCTAAACCGCATGGCCTAAAGATTCATATGGTTGTTTGTGTTCCAGTGGAGAGGGAACATGGTCTAGCAATTGAGATTGAACTGCACATTTCATGGATTGTCCCCTTCTCTAATTGCAGAGGCATACTACAGAATTATGGCATGCAATGATGCGCAGAGCAATGGTAGTGGTAATGTTTAATTCAAAGCCTTGCATTTATCACTTTTTGATTTTACTACACTCTCCCCTCCAGAATTACATTTGTGTTAATACCAACCTTATCCTTTCACTTATACTCTAGTAGTTAAGGCAGAAGAATATATACTTTGAATGCAATTTGTAAGGGCCCCCAGTCAGTTGACGCAACATCTGCAGAAATCTGGGTTCAAGCAACTTTACCTGTCATTTATTGTTTGATATAGTTAACCATTTTATTAAGCATGAGGTGAAAAACCACTATATTCCCACAAAAAATAAACATACTTTAAATTACAGAAACCAAAACTGTAATTTTAGGTTTGAGAAAATAGTCTTAGGCAGCCTGCTTGAATAAGTGTGCTACCTCACTTAGAGGTGTGAATGGTCCTCCATCTCCCTGGCCGTTTGTACTTTTATGGCTGTGGGGCAGAAATCATTGGCTAGGGCAAGAAAACAAAACCTGGCCAGGCCTCCTGAAATTCAGCCTCTCAGAATGATGTCTCTGAGGTTGCTGCTGAATATTTAGAATGACATCCACCCCCCACTTCCTCGGTTACCAGTGGTGTATAACACCACTGACATGGCCTCCTTTCTAGGGGGGGCCAGGGTCTGGCTCTGTGGGGGCCTGGCCCCCTGTTGGAGCCAGGCCTGAGAGAACAGATCAGCAGGGGAGACATGGAGCGAAGGCAGAAGCAAAGAGGAAGGTCTTGAGGTGCATCCGAAACCGGAGATGGTTTTCCTCAAGTTTTAGAGTGGCACGGAGGCTGTTCCAGAGGGAGGCCCCAGCCAAAGATAGAGCTCTACCCCCAGCACGTTTCTTTGAAAAACGACTAACCCTGAGGGAGTTTGAGGTACAGGAACGAAGAGCTTGAGAGGGGAGGTATTTGCAGAAGGATAGCTGAAGGTATTTTGGACCCAGACCCCAGAAAGCCTTGTGGACAATGCAGAGGGTTTTAAATGTAATCCTTGCATCCACTGGGAGCTAATGGAGAGATATGATCCCAGGGCTTGAGGCCAAGGACAAGTCTTGCAGTCCTGTTCTGGATTAGTTGCCGAGGGTGGAGAGAAGAGGCAGGTAGATTTAGAAAGAGGCTGTTATAATAGTCCAACCTAGAGAGAACCAGAGCTTGGGAGACAGTGAGCTTCTGGGGGGGGAAGGAGAGGAAAGCCAGAGTACCTCTGATGGACAAGAATGTAAAGGGGGAGGAGTGGCAATCATTTTTAAAGATTCCTCGATGTATGGAGAATTGATACCACGAGTACAGACAACTGTGATATTCTCCATATCAAAATAAGATTACATGCTGAAAGCACTATGAACATTATTCTTGTATATTGACCGCCCACTATAATGAAGGATTTTACTAACTTAATATCTGATCTTCTTTTAACCTTTTTAAAACCTTCCTCTTAAGTTTTACTTCTTGGGGATTTTAATTACTGGTTATGTGATAATAACGATGTGCAAACTAAGTCACTTGATAGAGCTTTTTCTAACCTTGGCTTCTTTCAATTTGTCAATGTACCCACTCTTGTGAAAGGGAACGATTGGTTAGTAGGACATAACATCACTCATACCAATCAGATTTTAAGCCCTTGTCCCTGGTCTGACCATTCTTTTATTCACTTTGATATTATCTCTGAAAGGTTAGTAATAAAAAAGAAACTAACTCCCACTACAATTCTTTCCAGAAATCTAAAGAAGTTGACGCCAGAAGCCTTGGATCCATCGATCCATGCATTGCAGGAGAATCTGAATGATGAGTGTTCAGTAGATGAAATCAGACACTTACCAAGACACTATGCAGAAAGCAGTGGACACTTTAGCTCCCTGTCGAAATAAGAACATACAGAAAAGAGAGACCAATTCATGGTTCTCCCTGACTTGCAAGATTTGAAAAGTAATTAAATTAAAGCCTTGTACAAGTGGACACATTTGTTAACAGATCTCGACAAAGAAATATAAAAAACACAAGTAAAAAGCTACAAAAAGGCTGTTATTATGGCTAAGAAAGTTTACCTTGATGATCGTATAGTAAGGCACAGTCCCAAACCAAGGAGATTTTTAAAGTCTTTAAGGAGTTGAAAACAACTACAAATACTAATGCGGACACAATCTTCAGAGATGCCAACTGGTGTAACTTAGTTCAAGAGGCCATGGATGCCAAACTTAACAAAATTAAAGATGGAATCATGCTATCAAATAAAACTATAACACGAAAAGATTCCAATACTATCAGTCCGACACCTAGGATATGGAAATCAGAAAAGCTATTCTCTTTTAAATCCATACGCAAAGCTGAATTTACTGTGATTGTAGAGAAATTTAAACCCTCAAATTGCAAGGGGGGGACATGTATCCTGGGTTAGATATTAAAGCATGCTGCGCCGCTCTGATCACTACTCTCTGTAGGTTTGTGAATGCGTCATTCAGAGACTGCTATGTGCCGGTATGCATTAAGAAATCTTGGGTTACACCTCTTTTGAAAAAAACCTGGCCTTACACCCTGTGATCCTCTGAATTATCGACCTATTTCAAACTCCCCTTTTCTGTTAAAAATCTTAGACTGGGTGGCGTATATGCAAGTGCTCACCCACCTGAGATCCTATAATATATATTGAACCAGAGGCAATCAGGATTCAGAGAAAGGCACGGGATGGAGACAGCATTGCTGGACTTAAAGGCACATGGACCAGGGAAACACAAGCATGCTGATGCTTCTGGACCTGTCTGCCGCCTTCAACCTGGTGGACCATAGAGCTTTGGTCACCAGGTTGGAGGAGGTAGCAGGCTTCAACACCTCCGCGGCTCAGTGAGTCAAATCGGTCCTTGGGGGACGGCAATGGAGAGTGAGCAGTGCCGTGGCTGATGCCAATCCCAAAGAGTTAGCTCAAGGGGTACCTCAGGGAGCTTGTCTCTCCCCTATTTTTTATATCTTTACAGTGCCGTTTCTGGACTTCCTGGATATTAATGACATTGAGTTTACTAATTATTCCAATGACACTCAATGTATCATCCCCCTCACTGGTGTCTTTGCAGAAGATAAAGCCAACATTAACAGGATTTACGGCCTTATCCACAATTGGATGTGTGCTAACGGCCTATAACTCAATATGAGCAAGACAGAGTGGATGATATGATATGATATGATATGATATGGTATTTGTAACGCGCCTATACACAAGTGTTTCAAGGCGCGACGAGGCAGGGAGGGGGGGTACAAGGGGAGACAGAAAACGATCCTACTAGGCCAGGTGTCATTCAGATCGCGCAAGTGCAGGGGTAGGGGAGGGGAAAAGGGGAAGGGGAGCTTGTGGGAACAAAATCTAAAAAACGTAAGATGGAAGTACGGTACGCCCAAGTACAGATTGGGGGCTGTATTATTAAGATCAAAAAGAAGGTTAAAACGCTGGGGGTTTACCTGACCTGCAACCCGTGCATGAAAGCACAGGTTAGCAGTCTGGTTGCCTCTACAGCAAATTACATTAAACTTCTGTCCCTTGCTGACCGTTCCTCTCCAGGACAAGTCGGGAAACCCTAACGCGTGCTTTAATGGGATCGAGAATAGACTACTGCAGTAGCCTATTGACTGGTCTACCTAGTTGTGAGATTAATACACTTCAAGTGATGCAGAATAATGCAGTCAGAGTTGTTGTGGACCGAAATAAAAGGGACCACATTTCGGATGCAAGAAGGGACCTACACTGGTTGTCAATCAAGGAAAGAATTTGCTTTTTGGCTGATGGTGATCACGTTTAATTGTATGAAAAATGCCGGGCCAACATATCTCAATCCCGCTGACTTCTGATTCCTCTGTGACATGACTTTAGGTTGATTATTTGTCCATGTCCTGTGTGTTTAGTGCCCTTAAGCCTCCGTGTCACTGGCTGCGCTATATATAAGTCATTAAAGTAAAGTAAATGAGCTGTACCCCCTACATTTTCAATCACCCCAATGGCATGCAAGTGCTAACACCTCATTACGATTTCAATGGCCTAAAAATCAATTGCTACCAATGAACTGCTTTACTTTAGTAATTGCACAGGCGCCATTTATTGTCTGCCGTCCTGGCCTGCCAGGCTTGGTAGGTCTGCCAGGTCAGGCCAACATAATCTAAAACGTGGAGGCTAAAGCCCAATCTGCCCAATTGTTGTTGCGCCACTGGGTCTGTGGGGTTTGTGCCTACTTCTGAGCATTATTCAGCTGCATCCATCCCGTTATAAATTCGAACCCTCTTGGTGCAGACTTTTCTTATATCTGTGTGCTTGGTTTAAATCAGCTTTTCAAACGTTTGTAGTTGAAAGAATGAATATCACCAAACCGTCTTACTTAAGCAACAAGAAGCAGCTCCATTTGCAATAGGAAGGAATATGGCGGGTCTCAGACCCAGTAATTAAGTATTTCATGGTTGTCATACTTTGGTATGCAGTAATAAAATCGCTGCAAAAATGGCACCTTTACAAAATATTGCGGCAAAATTGCTGTGGTTTGATCCAGTAAAGGTGTACCCCATTATACCATTTATGGGGAGCAGGGGTTGCTGGGGTGTCACCCGCTCCCCTTAAATGGTGTAATGGGTCTGGGGATTGCGGGGATGTCCCGCGCATCCTTGGATTGCTGCGGCGGGGACAAAACTATGGCCTTTTTGTCGCAATTTTTTGTGTAAATTGCCATTTTTGCCGCGATTTTAACACATGGAACCCATACTTTGGTGGCTGCACTAAGAGTAAAAGGCCTGAAAAATGCTCTACATATTCACTGGTATTTATTTAGTTTTCATAAGCGATGCCTGATGTGTCAATGTATGACTACCTACAGAATAGTTGGTGCTATTTGCACTTAGATATCTGCTTTATACTCCCTGGATAACCTTTATGTCCGGGCTGGGAATGTGGTGTTGTGGTGTGGTAGTGACATGGAGTTACCCAGGCATTCCTAGGTATGGCTGTCTGCAAATACAAACACAGTGACGCTGAAATGGTGACGACCCCGACTGTCAGTAGCATAAAGGAAAGCACATGAACAGCAGAGAAATATTGTAGGCTTTTATTGTGAAGCTCTTTGGTCGAATGGGCATCTTGATATAAATGATGTAACGAATTCTCCCTGCTATTTCCACCTTTTCTCGGAAAAGCGTAACAAAGCAGGCGCCACCTTCAAGTCGGTCTGTATTGGGACTGTTTGTTGGGGCGGTGTGTGTGTGTGTGTGCGCTCAAGTAAGGGGGATGGGGAGTGTCTGTGTGTGAGGATACAGAGTGTCTTTGTGTCAGGGTGCTGTGTGTGTGGCATTGTATGCCCATGTGTTTTTAGGACAGTATTCGTACATAGGGCAGTGTGTGCGTGAGGCTGTGCATAAGGATGACAGTGTGTGGTTGTAGTGTTGGTGTGTTTTGTCTCTGTGACCAATGTGTGTCTTTTTGGGCTCTGTGTGTGTGGGAAGGTGTGTGTGAGGGGCATTCTAGTGAGCAGTGTCTGTGAGGGGGTGACCTATGGGGCAGTGTGTATGTCTGTGTGTGGATGAGGGCTGTGATTGTGTGTGAGGGGAGCTTGTGGGGCAGTCTGCAACCAAAAGTGCAAGGGGCAAAGTGCTTTTCAGAAAGCCTGCAATGTTTTCTTGCCTGCTTTGGCCATTTAATAGAAGGGCTTCTGGTTGAAATGGGTCCACAATGATTCACATGGCGAAATTCACTCTTTGGGAGATGACTTAAAGGCAAACGGCACAAAGGTGTCTTTGATTTGCTCTTCTAATGTCACCTGTGAATCTTTCTCGTATTGTCCTACAGACATTCAGTTACAAAACGGTTTAGAGGAAGGAATATTGGCGTTCTTAAATGGCATTTTTACCAAAGCTGCAATTAGTTTGGGCCTTTAGGTGGTGCTGTCCCATTTTAGTTTTGGCTTTCAGGTGCGCTTATGAGGCATAAACTATTGGCATGGGAATAGACAATATCGGGAGATGGAATGTGAGGAGGGACACAGCCTGCAGATGTTCTTTGGCTATTTGCCTTCGCCATCAATGCTCGTTGTCATGCCAAGGCCTGTGTCACTTCCCTCCCCATCCCTCACACAGCAAGTCCACCTCAGACACGTTACCCATGTTGCCAGTCGGCTCCTTGTGGCACAGACTCATCAGAAAGCCTGTGATGTTCAACTGAGTGACACTTGGAGAAAACAGTGAGCTGACACATGACCGCGCAGGGGTTGTGTTTCTTTAGATCTTTTTTTCCAGAACGGTTACACACATCTGATTACTGTGTAGATCTATGAAGGCTGTGGATAGCCTGCTTTCTTCTTTCTCGTGCCAGAGATATGCTGGCAGTGTGTTTTCTGGATGCCGAGACGTGTTTCATTACTCCAATGACCTCAGGATTTCTTTTTATCAGTTGATGTAGAAAAAAGGGAGGCCTACTTTACAGGTAAGAACAAATATTTGGTAGTGGTTCTTTGTGTGACATGAAGGCATGTTTGTGATTGCTTGTGGCATTTTACAAAGTAATACATTGTGTTTGATTGTGTGATTTGTACCAGAACATGGGGTACTTAATTCTTCTTTAGAACTGCCTGTGAAACCAATATATTTTGTGTCTTTTCGTTTGAAAACGATATTGTAAAATGCATACTTTTAATCCTTTTTTTTCAAAGTTTTCTAGGGAAGAGAGCCACCCCAAATCCCCCGGGTGTGGTTTCAGATTGTGCGCTACACACGCTTGCATACGTTCACTTCCGCCATGCTTACCACCCCACCACTTGGAACTTTCATCAGCTGCCACTGGTGGGTGGGGGGGAGGGAATATGTGTGTAGAATAAACTCTGATGATAAAAATCATCAGATCTGGAGATGCTGTTTGTGTAGTGAACACTATTACATGTTCATCATTAATGCAAAAGTATATCAATCGACCAGAAAATCTTCTTTTTGTGTAACTTTTTTATAAGTGCACCAGCACTGAAGTGGCAGAAACTGTAGCCAATGCATTTCGGACAAGCAGTCCATCTTTACGGCTAGATCTATAAAAACACGCAGTGCATATAATTACAATAACATGTGAGTAGTGAAAAGTGAACATAAGCACCTTAGGGTATCCAAAGGTTGGAACAATAAGTCCCTACCTTTTCTGGGGGCTAAGAGATGTGTGTGTACATGTCACCCAAGTAAAAAGGAAGCTGTTGCCAAAGTAATGAAGACCTGTAAAAAATGTAGAAAGAAAAGTATTGAATATCAGAATTTATCAGACACAGTGAATATTACATCCAAAAAGTATATTGCAACCTTATGAAGGAAGCATACAAACAGCCAGTCATAAAGTAATACGGGATGGTGTTCCTCTGCTGGAGGATGAAACCACCACACCTGCATTTAATTAAGGAGATAAGACTTCGAATTGTCATGTTGTGCATGTAGTAGTTTTGATTATACACACAGCATCTCCAGGTCTGATGGTTTCTTATTCTGATAAGGTATTTGTACCCGATACAGTGCTTATTCAGGTACTGGACGACATCTTGAATTGTTGTAGATTACCAGTACTGCAATATTTGCGGGGGAGAGGGGTAAGGGGAGAGGGAGAGGGGGAGGGAGAGGGAGATGGGAGGAGGAGGGGGAGGGAGACACTCACTCTCTGTGACAGCTGTCATTATAGAAGGCTGATGGGGCCAGGGAAGTGAGTAGTGACATGGCTCTATTAATGTGGTATGTTTGTAGGTAGCTTGTGTAAAGGTGGATTGCTTGAGTAGTGTAAAGTGGAGAGAGATGAAGATGTGACTCAGTTAAGTGTGGCAGAGGGGAATGGTTTAGCAAAAGAGAACCTTTTGGTGCAAGACTAGTGTTCTGGTATTTTTCAAATATTCAGTTGTTGTCAACGATGATGGGTTCTTGTTATTCTGGTTAACGTTATGGGTGCACGCCTATTGCATGTTCATACTGATCTGATGCTGCATCAGATTTACGCATCGTGTGCAGAGACCTGTGCTATATTTGTGTCAACAGGCTGAGGAGGAAGGTCCCCTCTCCTCGATATTGGATTACTGTTATTTGTTGGTTAGGGTTTTTGCAGGTGGCCGAGGTGCTCACGCTCCGTCCGTATTGTACTGCTGTTGTTTTGGGGCATGTTGGATAGGCAGGTGCTTTTCTTCTCTGCAGGTGACTGGGCATGGGTTCTACAGCTTGCTCGAGTACATGTAGAAGTATGAACTTCTATCGAATTTCTAGTTGACGCTTTGTCTAGCACCTTTAGAAAATATGCAGTAAAATACTTTGGCAGATAAATCTATTTAGGATGGAATCCTCCATCCCAATTTAAACAATGAAATGATGAACGATGGCACACGATATCGTGGGTGAAAACTCCTGTGCAGTGGGAATGTCAATTAAGATGTCCGTTGTTTCAGAGTTTAATTTTGTACTGGGCTGTTTTGGAGGACTTGAATGTTTAATTCTATTAATATTGTGCATTTATAGGTCCATTTGTTTTTTAATCATTTGGGTAAACCTACAGAAAAATTGGATACCTACGGGTTGTCTTCCCCGCATGCACTGCAGGTGAGCAAACCTTGGCACTCTTTAAGCGCAGCACACCCATTCTCTTGCATTATTTCACCCCTCTTGAAGTCGGTGAAGAGGAAAGTACAAGACGTGCTGTTATTGTGATGGGCGCCTTTCTAATGCACCCGAATTAACGAGCATTACGGAAAGGAGGCGAGATTTGAAGTCCTGCATCTGGGAGCCTCGCTGTCGTGAGGTTAATACTGCTACCTGTGCTGAGCCAAATGGGAAAATGCAGAGAGCAGCGTTTCTCCTCAGAACATTAAATCCCACAACAAACGCCGCCAGACTAAAGGATCGTCATTTGAAGGCACATCCTTTGTGCAACCCGCCATCGCGCAGTGTTCGTTCAAGCAACACAGCCCCGCTGCTCCTGGCAGGTAGCAGCGCTGGAGACCAGAGGCAGCATCTGAGATGGGCAATAATGTTTAAATTCTAATGTGCGCTGCTTCTGAACCTAATTGAATTGCCTTGTGGACATAAAGAGAAACCCTCACCGAGGCCCTCTTTTCAATTACTGAGATTCTGTTACGGTTACCCACTTTAACTTGAGGGGGAGGGTGGGGTGTGAATGAGCTCTGCCTTCGCTTAATGTAAATGTCCCAATGAGCCAATGAGACTTTCACTGTGCAGGTTGTAAGCACATGCATGATTTAGACAAGCTCATGTATGATTTCCTCTCCACATAGACTGGGGACTCAATGCGTCTTTAGAGCGACAGGCATGTAAATTAAAGAATGCGCCAAACTCCCCACAGATACAGAGCAAAGGTCAGCCAACAGTGAAAGCGGGATCTACAAACCTGACTTAAAAACAAAATCAGGTTGCTTTCGAAGAGGGAACCTATTGTCAAACATATTCTCTAATCCCCATTTTAGGAATGGTGTGCTATTGGTGGAGGGTGATATTGGTAATTCAGAAGTGTAAAACATTTACAGTTAGTGTTGGTGTCAAAAGAGAAAAAAGGGTGTGACTGATTTTGCATTTAATGATGCTGCTAACAACGGATGTGTTTTATTTAATAAAAACTTTTGGCAAAAGCCTTCCAATTTACAGTAAAACACACTTTTTCAAAGACAAGGGGCACATTTAGTCAACAACAAGTACAAAACAATAAAAGCGATAAGCACTGGCTCCATTTTTTTCCCTCATAAGAACATTACCACCTTTTGAATGATTCAAAAAGTCAGGAAACAAATGAGATGTCATTGACAACTCGTATTTGCACCCGCGGCCGCTACATTATTCAGAAAGGTGCAAACTCTAAATCACATTTTCCTATAATCATCTCAAAGATGTTCAAGCCAGCTGGGGATGTGCTCCAAAGACCCAGGGCCATCTCGGGGATGCTCTGGGCGGTTGCCAGTCAAAGGATCGACAGTGAAAGGGTCGACAGGTCAAAGGATTGAATTTTTTTTGGGGGGGGTCCCCCAACCCCCTTTTTTTACTAAACAAATTTTTTTCCCCTAAACTAAAACCTAAAAAAATATATATAATTAAAAAAAATTCGATCCTTTGACCTGTCGACCCTTTGACCTGTCGACCCTTTAGATTCGATCCTTTGACTAGACGCCGCTCTGGGCATCTTCAGACATGATCAGGTTTTCATCCTTCTGACTCAGTTATGAAGGCACAGTGGATATACTCCCAGGCATTGAATGAGTTTGATATGTGCACTACCCATGGCTAATGTGCAATTTACAAAGGTTCCATGTCATTTCATTGCAGGTCATTTTTACAACTGGAATTTTTTTAATACATTTTCCTGAAAAGTCATCGAAATTTGTATTTTTTATTTTAGGGGTTCCCCCCTACAAACCTCCCCTCCCCCACCTATTTTTAACTATCCCCAACACCCCCAAACCCTTATCTACCCTTTTCCACCCCCAAAATGGTGATGAATTATTTCGGCAAAGTGTACAAAAAAAAAGTCGTAAAAATGAATGTCGATGATACAACGGTATACCTTTACAAATACCCATCAAAAACGCATAACATAATAATTTTCTGTGCCTTGAAATGAGACCCCAAATGTTAAACTGCTTCTTTAAACACATCACTCTCATTATCAATTTCCTCTGGTACTTCGTAGCAAGTGGAACATAGTACTGTCTATCCAGAGGAAACAGATCAAAAGTATTTCCTTCCTATAGAAAAATGATGACTAAATGAAGAACTTGTCATCACTGAACTGATTAGCTTGCCTGTCAAACACCTCAGCAAGATTCTCTTGGTGGTGCTGTTGGCTGTCCTGTTGTCATCTCTGTGCGGAGTGCCCCTCTACCCCATTAATGTCCCTGTTGACTGGGCAACACCAATCCTAGATATGTGCCAGGGTCGTGTGACGAATCAAGGATATTCGTCCCCTCTCCCCACGGGGGAGTCTCCGCCTTTGAGGCTAGGAAGGTGAGCCCACTGCGCAAGACCCTCCCTAGGGTCCTCACTGGGAAAAAGAGAAGAATTTGTCCCAAACGAGGTACTAAATATAAAACTGTTTACCTGGAGGTGTGAAAACATGATAAGGAGAATAACGAATAAACCATAAATAAAAGTAGAGACTGGGCACAAATCTCATGGAAAGAGGTGAAAGTACCCCATGGCTTAGGAATTGAAGTGCAGAGAAAGCCAGAGATAAAGTCCACTAATTACGAATGGCAATTCAAAATATCCTATGAGCAAGATAAGAGAGCCAATCAGAGTGAGAGACCCCAGGCGAGGGGAAAGGTTGCATGGGAGCAAGGCATACTCAAACTAAGAAAGCCTGAGTGTTAAGACTCAGAGAGGCGTACAAGTTTAGCCCAGAGTATAAGGGAAGTGTTTGAAGAAGAACTGTCGAATATCCATCCCTAACGAGGGAATAAAAGCTAAGTATGTTCTCAACGAATTACAAAACATTTCTATAAGAAACAACCAGGAGAAGAGATATGCTCTTGATCTCATTTATGTTAGTCAACATAGTGGTAGGGTCGGTTAGAGTTAGTTTGGACCATGGATATATTCATGTGGGACTTCCTGACGATCGAAGAGCACATTTACTTTATTTAAATAGGCAGGGATACCCTTTATCAGTAGGGTAAAATAGGATAATCTATAGGGCTCCTGGCTATTCCCTGATCTATCCAGGTATATTATTAGTTAAAGAACAAATGATCAGGGTAACCAAACGAGAACACACCACTCAAATAGTCATTGAATTACAACACAAAGGCCATTTGTTAGTATAGTATTGCAAATAAATTTTAGTTTTTAACCATGTGATTCAATAGATTCATTCGTGGTAGATAAAACTATTTAACAGGACATAGAATAATACCTGTACAATTAATACACAAAATAGATGGAATTTTTTTCAATGCATTTTGAACAGAACATACATAAAACACAAAGTCCCATATAGCGCACAGGGATCATGTAATCAGATTCAAAGAGAACAAAGTTATTGTGAACAAATAACGGTATTGACAGTGTTGACATTAAACACTGGAGAGGATTTATTTATTTAAATTTGTATAGCGCGCAAGCAGCCCAGGGGCATTGAGGCGCTGTTACTTGCATGAGCTTAGTTACAGGCATGGTATCAGTAAAAGGCATATTACAAGGATGTCGACACAAAAGTGTTTCGGCCATTGATACTGGTCTATTGTCCATGAAAAGTTTTGGCCTTCATCAGAACAGAAGAGGGGGTTCAGTGATGAGGTCCTGTTTGTTTCGAGTTGGGCTCATTCGACACAGTATATAGGGAATCCACTCCATGGTTGGCGGTGGTTTCTGATCAAAATGCAGTGTGAGAAATTGCCCAGCTTGATCCTTACACTAACAAAGTCATGTGTTGGATTATACAGCGCAGTATTATGGGTATTCCCTCCATGATGAACAGTGAATTACAGTCAAGGTGTGGCCATGAGTAACTGCACATTTTATTCTTGCCATGCCAGAAATCGCTACATTAGTCAGCGTTCCTGTCTCGCTGTCGGTGTTCTCTGGTGCATGAAAGCTGTGTGTGACATGTAGGGTCCTTAATTTGTCCGACTACATCTTCTAACCCACCACAGTCTGTTTAAGACTTAATGAGTTGGTCGCCTCGCACAAGACTGCATATTGGTGCACCCCTATCTGGTTGCATAAAAAAAGTAAAGGATGATTTGCCAAACTTAACAAGAGCCCCATTATGCCTGCTGACTGTCCCACCTAGAGGTCTCCATTAAAGCTATCATCGTACAGACAATGGCAAATATACATATGTATACACACTGTGATGAATCCTTAGATTACGTCACTTCTCCCCGAGGGGGATCCCCTTTCCATGGGGCCAGGGATGTGATGCCACTACCTGATAGTCCCCCTGGAAGTGTTAGTCAGCGGAAGTATCTCATGGGGAGAGATCCTTCCGCATACATCCAAATAGCCCTTACACCCCACCTACATGTTATCTAACCTCTCCATGTTTGTGTGAAGGGCTATAGCGCTGACCTCTATTGAGACGAAGAAGAGGACAGATGATCCAAGTAAAGCCTGTGCGACTCCAACTGAGATGAAGAAGAAGCACAGAGCCATGAAGAATGCCTGGCGGAATGGTAATCGCCATTCTAGCTTTATGCAGAAGGGAGACTGGGAGGTTAGGATACAAACTGACAAAGGACCTACAGAACTGTCTGAGAAGCAGGAGGAACTGCCTTGGTGAGAGCCGCAGCAACACCAGCAGCCTAGAAAAGACCGTCAAGCTCGGGTCCTGAAACAGTTAACCGGAATGAGAAGCAGGGAACTAGAGCCAGCGGGCAGAGAAACACCTGTGCAGCACTGCAAATGACTGCAAGCACCCAAGGAGGATTAGCAGATTGTCCAGAGACCTGCAAATGTGAAGGGCTAGATGCTGGTAGGGCTTGGAAAGCAGGGCCTGGGAGCCACATATAAGAATAAGGTATCTTCCTCGTGACAGTACTTGGCAAGAGAGGGAGCCAAGTTGGTAAAACCAAGGAGCAAGAGAGACCATTGTTGGGGATCCCACAGGAATGAGATGTCTTCCTCACGGCAATGATTGGCAGGAGAGTGAACCAAGTGGGCCGAACCAAAGAGGGAGAAGAGAGGTTGAGTTCCATCTAGCATTTGTGAATTGCAAACCAAGCCTGAGAAAAGGCCTGGGGAAGGGAGTCATTCCCTTGGCATTGTGAAATGAAAATCAAGCCTGAGAAAAGGCCTGGGGAAGGGAGTAATTCCCGATGGCATTGTGAACTTCAAAATAAGCCTCAGGTCAGGGGAAGGGTGTAATTCCCTGGGCATATTGAAAGTACTGAAAGCCAGGTACCTTGAGAAGGGAGGTGTTCTCCAGGAACCCAATAGTGAAGAAACAACTATGGACAATAAGGAATGTTGATGGTACTTTAATCTGGAACATTGTCTTGTGCCCTTGGACAAGGATTGAGACCTGGGTAGGGAGTAATTCCCTCAGGTAAAGATTCCACCTAAGAATTGAAGCTGTGGACCATTGTCCAATACAATTGAGCCATTCCTCTGGATTATCATTTCATTAGTTTAGTTAAAAGTGTAAGGGACAGCATCAGGGTTTGTGACACAGGATGGCGTATAATTGATTTATATGCCCATACTGAGACAACCCTTAGTATTTTGGTTGAGAGTTCCCTCATAGAGTTGGGGAAACATAGGTTTTCTCTTTTATTTATGCTACAATAAGAGTATGCCAACAACCATGTCACCTGTGTGTCAGTCTCCTCCGTGTGCACCCTTGCACCACCTGCCTGCTGAACTAGTGAGCAGCAATGGGTACACGGGCTGCCTGGACCTTCTTCCAAGCCACACACTGTAGTGCAACAAAGCTGTCAGTTATTACCACAGCAGGTGGTGTGCCTGCAGTGTGTTTGGTGGTTAATGTTTTGAACCTCTGCTGGAGTAGCTAAACAGAATGTCTGTCTACACTTTCCTTTTTTTCCTGAGGAGGAAGAGGATGAACTAGCCTTCGAAAAACTGTAGGCAACACAGAGCGTGAACAGTGTGCCCGCAGTGTGTTCCGTGGCTCCGGGCTTTAGGCTGAAGAATTACACTCTGCCTCATAAGAGGGTCTGAACATACTCTTCCGAATACTTCAGAATGGGGAAGAAAGCAGATGAGTACTCTGCACTCGAGCATTCTGCAATTATGAAGTTGCACAGTCACGGTAGGGCTGGGAACACTCCTTTGGTGACTTCACAAACTACCTGCTCAGCATTCTGGCTTCTGAGATGGAACAACTGTGTAATGTCTTAGACCTCCCCATGCACAACACTGCCTGTATGGCTCCTATCTTTGAGCCCAAGAGCCTGTTACACGAGCAGGATAAACAATTAGAGGGGAGAGGGCACTTAGACAACAGAATTAGCAGTGATTCAATTCAAAATAAAATTGGAGAACAAGTTCCCTGTATCCCGCCAATGCTGTCTGATGAGCTTACTGAGACTGAATCTCAGAGTTTGGTTCTTCAAGAAAGCCCAAACGTTGGAGGGGTGGAAGCAGAACATTCTAAACCGCAGAATTTTGAGGGGTTATCCATGACTAGTCCGCTGTCTGATTCTTTGTCGAATACGCCAGAACTTTTCTGTATACAAGCGTATGTTCTATCATTGGGCACCCACGACCTGATCAATTGAACTCCTCAGACTGTTCTACTCCGGAGACTCTCTCATTGGACCTAAATACCTTATCACTAAACTTTGTACTTACCTCACTGGTAGGTCTTTGATAATTTCAAAGAATTTGAAAGAAGACAATAGGAAAAATACTGAATTAAGTGACTACTTATTTGCCCTTATGGAGCACTAACCCAAAAGGGACGAGGTTAAATGCTTCTTCAAAAATGAGGTTAAGGCGATTGTTACAAATTTAGTTGATAGTCAAAAAGAATTCACCTTACTACCCTTTCACTCAAAAGTCCCGACTCAGCAGTAAAAATAGATGATATCCAAAAACAGATTATTAAGTCTATTCCTTGCTTGGATAAATAATTCTCTGGAGTTGCTACACATACTCCAGAGATACAGAACTCGAATGTGCTGGACCGAAGCATTTAAATAATACCTGGAATTTTGGAGGAATTGGGAACCTGTACACTGGTAGATGCAGCATTTGAACTTTCCTTATTTCTGGAAACTCCTCCGAACCCAGAGGCAATAGAGGAACTTCTAGGACCGGGAACTATTTAAATCGATTTGGAACAAACTGGCCATTCGCTGAAATTAAATGAGCCTGTGCAACTAAAAGTTAGCTTTCCAAACCATGAAAAAGAAATAAATCATGGTAAAAAATGCAAGGGAAAAAGAAATAAAAACCTGGCAGTATGGACGGAGAAAAAAATGTAAGAATCAAAAAAATAAAAGGGTGAATAGCAACGCTTCCAGGAGGCTTCCAGAAACGCTGGTTGCCCATTCAGAAACAATTCCCTCCCAATCATTAAACAAAAATACGAAGTCTATAGAGGGTATGAAGGTGGCCCCAATATTTCTAAAACAGGGTCATTTGAAAAAATAAGGGCCTTATTGAATCAGCCTCCCAACATTCTTTAAACAACATTGAAGGTGGTCATTTATTTCACCTGGACAACGAAACTCGATCGAGTAGTAAAGAAAAGTCTCTAAATATTCAAGGGGTATGTATACAGAAGAATACCCCAGGGCTTCCACTAGTAGGTATCATCCTACAAAAGGATAAGCCTAATAACTGGATTTCGGCCCCAACGAAAGAGCAGGAGCAAGAGGGTAGGTGAAGAATCCTTGATGAGCCAGGATAAAAGGATTATGTGCCTGAAGAATAAGGTGGCTCAAACAACTCTGAGGGAAGACCTACTGGCCTGAGTAATACCTTCTTCCTATCCTCCTTTGAGCCGTGAATTAATATCAGAGAGAATTATTGCCCGCATTTGCTATCTGGGGATAGCCTGCCCCAACCACCTAAGCTACCCTTACCTATTGGCGATGTAGCCTCCCATGGATCGGGAACTGCCAAAGGGCAGCATCAATTACATGGTTATAGTGAGGGTAGGCTTGTGGCAAAGTTGAGGGGAGTGGGTGATAACACTTCATAATGGTTTTTTGACTTGGCAGAGATGATTGCAGCACAGGTATTGACTACTGAGAGAGGGGAGGGAAATCATCAGCCACCCTTTTCAGAAACTGTGCGAGTAAAGCTACATCAGCCATATAACATGGTACAAACGGTGGCCCCTCACCCTCTCCCTAAAGTCTGCTTTCACTTTATGGAGAAGAAAATACATGAGGAGTTCACAGATTCTTTCATCATGGAAGCAATATTTGAAGACCCAGATATGCAGTTTGTAAATGGGGCCAGAATTGTAGCTATACTAAACGATACTCCAGGATTGGAAAGGATTTCTTCTGGGGATATTAACCGAATTGAATTTTGTGATTGGGAGAGATGGGATGTGGCTAATTAAATCGACGCTAACCAGACAAGGGATTATCCTAACCGTTGATGAAATCCGACCAAGGTTTTGATATTTATAATGCAGAGTACCCCAATACACACTATCAAGATTCCTCTCAAAAATGGAAAGGAGGCTTGACCAAGCAACACGAATTTTACCGAAACTAAACAAAGAAACATTGGATGAAGAATGGAAAGAAAGGAGAGAAGGGACAGAAAAAACAAAAGAAACATATCACAGAGATTGGCTGTGGTTGGCACATCCCTCGGGAAGGGTCCCTTTGATGGAGCAAAGTGTTAGTTCAAACCTTTTTTAATCACTTGTTTGGTTCGGGGGAGTGCCAAGGAAAGCTGACTATGTGTGATTTCGTAATTTTGTAAGAAACCTTTCTCTCCAAGCAGGTGATCATGGATGGCTATTCTATTTGCCAATAAATGACTGTCTGTGGCAAAGCAGTTCGGACGAACGGTGGTCTACTTTTCGGGTTAAAAAACAAACACTTTCTGAATTTGACAGTGGTAGATGACCTACTGTACTATTGTATGGAATTTTGCTTGTTTCTGTAAAACTAAAGGATAAAAATACCCATTTAATGGTTATAAATGTGTATTGTAATTATGCAGAGCATGCACAAACTGTAATAATCGATCACATTGATGAAATCCTAATGGGGTGGAAGGAGGTGTGGCCTGATGGGCTCATTGTAATTGCAGGCGATTTTAAAATGAACTGTCCCCTTGAAATATAGCGAATTTCTAACAGAGTCGTAAGGAGAAGCCACTTCAGGCCCTCAAGGGGAGGAAATGGTGTGACCTATTTGAGGGTTGCAATCTGAGTATGCTAGGTGAGAAGACATCCCAAGAAGTGGCAAATTGTAATTCTTGGTCCAATGGTGCCAAATTCTCCCTTATTGATTTCATCTCGACGTCTGAGGAATGGGAAATTAAGAGTATTAGCTTTGAAGTGAAATGTGGTCCCCCTAGTGACCATGCAATACTCTCAGTAGTCCTATTACTTGTTTCTCAAATGAGTATATTAAATAAAATTAATGAAGTCACAGTTTCAGGGGGAAAACAGATTAATCTGGACTCGGAAGGATAGTTATGAGTTCATTGAGAAACTTTGGATAAATCTGTTAACTCCTCAGGGAGAAATGTACAAACATATTTGGTCGGTGTACCAGTTTACAGAGCTTTTAGAAAAATGTCTGTGCCCTAGGAAATTTAGGCAATAGAACAGTAGGCCCAACTATAACTTATTCAACAAATAAAGATGGAATTTAGAAAAAAAATGTAATAAAAGTGATCCTGGCGCCCCGCTTGAAAATGAGTTTAGGAGACTGAGACAGAACTATAGACAAACATTGAGGGCCCTCAAGGCGATGAGCTACCAGAGGGAAAGTGAAAGGATGCTTGCCTGCGAAAAGCGATGTAAACTACTGGAAGCTGATTAAACAAGAAAAGCACTTCCAGAATGAAGTGCAAGTGAACCCTATAACCGAGCAGGCATGTGTCTCGCACTTTTTGCTTTTGTATAATCGTTCATCGGAGGCCTTGAAGTGGGACAGCCTACATTCTGCAGGCTTGGCCCTAGTATTATCTATAGAAGGTATTGAGTCAACAATCCGTGGCAGACGTAACTCTAGGGCCCCAATGAACTTACCAACAAAGTGCTGAAGGCGGCCCCCGAACTCTTTCTATATAGTCAATTATACAAATAAAAAGCACACCTGAATCCTGGAAAGGAGCACACATTGTCCCTATTTATAAGAAAGGAGACAAGGAGGCTCCTGAGAACTATAGACCACTCGCTCTGCTGGACTCCGATTCCAAAGTATTCAGAGCAGTATTACTTTCCTCTTTAGAAGAATGTTAAATGATATCCTGAAACCTAATCACCTGGGATCCCAGACTGATGTAGGTACAAACTTGGCGGGATGGGTGATAAACCTGGTCCAACGCCTAGTGTGGGAAGGAATTTGCAAAGAGGTCTATGTTGTATTGGTTGACATATCCCTAGCCTTGGACCACCTAGATAAGGACATCCTATGGAAAAAACAGAGGTCTGGGGACTGCAGAAGGGATTGCTGGCTCTATTGCTTCATTTGCACGACCGCTCATTTATTAGGACCAGACTAAATCAGGAAGGCTTCCTCTCAGATAGGATGAGTACTAACAATGGCTTACGTCAAGGTTTCATTCTTGCACCATTCTTATTTAACGCATATATGGCGGATTTGGGAGAACACCTGGAAAAAGCATCCCTCAATGCTCCTAAAGTATTGGGTACAAATATCTCCTGGATTACCTACGCAGATTATATTAATCTGATGGATTGCCACTCTGTGGGTTGTTGGGGGTGGTGTAGAGGTCTAGGGGGTACTCAAAGATTGCTGAATGCACTTTATCCCTTTTGTGAAGAAAATGTATTGATCATAAATACAAAAAAATACAATTGGTGACCTTGTCAGCAGGATAACATAGAAAGAAGAAATTGGTGTGGTTAGGAGAGGAACGAAAGCAATTATGGAAGATGCATCCAAAGCAGTGGCACAGATGAGGAATTTTAATTCTAAATAAGTCAAGTTCCCCATAATTCTCCATAATTCCCCTATTGAAATTTTACAAATCCAAAATTGTTCCCATGCTGATTTACGGAGCAGAAATGTATACTACTACGTACTGAAGGGAGATTTTTGCCATCTTGAGGGGCTAATCTGGAAGAATCTTTTAAGACTTCCCCAGTCTATTCCTATTGGTTTAATTAGACATGAATGGGGTTTACTATCCCGAGAAGTGCATGTAACATGCAAGAGAATTTTGCTTTGTTTCAAGGTTATTATTAGAGGGGGTTGCTGGATTAAGAAATAGTCTTCTAGACTGGACAGAACAAACACTGGAGGAGTTGGGCCGGTGGGGTTCCTTAATAAAACAGCCTCCTAATACATTCAAGCTAAGGCTATAGAGGGCTGACTGGTGAAGAACGTGTGACTCATTGGGGAAATACAAGAGATATCAGAACAACACCCTATTCGTAAAAATTGGGAATTTGAGCTCAATATCTATGAAATATCCGTCCTGGAAGATGGGCTATGCGTTGATCACTCAGATTCGATATCCTACCTACCAGGACAAATTGGGCAAAATGGAAAAAAATAGGTGAGACTCAGGATTGATGTAGATTTTGCTGTGCCCCAAATGAATCGTTACAACCCTTACTTCTGCATTGTGAAGCCCTTAAAGCACAACGCCTCACATGCTTTAAGAAATATATAGACCATTAAGGCAGCAATACTGGTCAGAGGGTCTGGAATATGTGTTGGTCTAGGATCTCTTAACACTTAAACAAATGCTTGCTTCACTTTTTGATGTAAATTGGGCTGACGGAATAGGTGGAGTTGTGGGATTAGGCTAGTAAGGAACATTAACAACCTCTGACAAACTGATTTAATTGCTTTTTAATATGATTACATTTGGTGATTTTTAAAAGAACATAATGAAATAGGGCAAGAATATTGTTTATGATTGTAACCAAGGTAATTTTAAATGGAAATTATTAGATTGTATTGTTATTTTCCTTTTTACTGTGTATCAATGAATTTGTGTAACATTTTAATGTATTCTAAAGCTGTAAGAACAATAAAAGCAACACAATAAAATTACTGCAGCAGAGTGAAAACAATGTCATGTAGGCAGAGTAGAGCAGTGTGCTTTTATGACCAGCATGAATGCTCAGCCCCATTACCTTCCAGTTCATTGTTATTCATAAAACTGGTTAACAGGCAAAGCAGCACTTCAGTCGTTCAGACTATTGTGTGGCTATGACTTAAAGGCAGTTAAAAAATAAAGTTGCCAGAACACCCTCTCCTTTTTTAACAGAGTCGGAGAGAATAATTGGTGGTGCTCAGAAATAAGTCCCATTGCTTAGTCCTGGCACCCATTCCAACCAATGAAACACTACACTGGAGAAAGATATCTTGAATGCATTGAATGCCATCTCCAGCACACCAGTAAGCCGGGTTAGACGTCTTTTATAAAGTCTAACACTGTGTTTCAATCCCAAACTTCAGCCAGAATCATTACAGGGATAACGATAGAAGAAAATAACACTACAAAGGAAGGCTGGCAAACTCTGTACATGCAAACTGCACACCCAGTACTTGGCTGCAGGAACATTATGGGGATTTTCTGTAGTTTTTTTTTTTTTTTACTCCTTTCAGGCTGTGAAGAACAGAAACATGATTAAAATGCATGTCTAATGTAAACTCAGCAAAACACTGATTAGCACGCATTTCACCTGACATCCGATTAACCGATAATGATGTCCCCATTGTAAATATCATTATTCCTGTAGTTAAAAATGCTAACCATCTTCCCCAGGCAATTCCTGTGTCTACCGTATGTGTGGTCATCTTCTGCACACCTACACGTCAGTGGAATAAAGGCACATTGCCTAGCTGTTTGGCACAGTCTGAGTGTAGATTTTGAGAGCCTAGCTGGCGAGTGCCCGCATAGTCATGTGTGCCTCTTGAACAGACATGGATTGGTGTACTGCGTCATAGGGCAGCCAGTCAAAGAATGATTGCTGTTATTTAGCCTACACCTTTCTATGCGGACCTATCGATAGTGACATACTATTAACCATGGTAAATCCATCATAGAATGCATAAATACAATATGCAGCAAAATGCAGATTTTTTAGATGTTTATTTTTGTGGCGTTCGCCTGTTAGAAGTTATATCTTGGCAGTGCTCAAAACAATCACTGACATCCAATTGTGGTCCATGCCGATGGTGTGATCAGTACACCTAAATACACGTCACTGCCTCTGTGCATTTTAAGGTAAAGTGGTTTTACTTTTTAAAATGCAGCCTGATAATCAATAAGACAAAATTAACAGCATTGAGATAAGAACACAACATTGTTTATGCCTATTTGCGATCAGGATATAGGAGCTAAAATGGCCAACTTTTCAGGCAGAATAAAATGAAAATAATACCCTTATGCTTCAAAGCACTATAGTAATTGGTGCTATTAAAACCCAAAGATAAATACTCTGACGTTTTAATCAAATAGACATATTGTTTTGTAAAATGTATTCACATGAATTTCATTTATGTGATTAATGTATTCACAAGATTGTTTGTTGCCACACTATGAACACAGGTCTTAATTTTCTTTTTTGCCGACATGTGTTTCGATCCTATTGGCTCTTCGACAAGGATTTTTTTAAAATTAATGTGATTTAATTACAAAAAATAACTTTACACACCATTTCATATAACTTAGAGTAAAGAAGAAACACATTTACAAAATAACCATGTTAGACAATGTAACCATATTACATTATTGCACCAATGTATCTGTTTAACATTCATCAAAATTGCACATTCATAAGATTGAATTCATTGGCATACTATTTAAGTAAACCGTTCATATTATTGCAGAATATTAACATTAGCATCTTGGAATGAATCCTTCTTGAACAAAAAATAAAAAAAAATCAATGTTCTTCTCTAACTTCTCTATAAATATATTCAAGACTTTATAAAGGGCATTCGATATGGCAAAAAATCTACTAGAGGTGCAATATTCCCAAAAGCAATATGTTGTGACGGCATGTATATTTTATACAAAATCTATAGAGATGTTTATAATATATACATTTAAATTCAGGGCATTTTGTAAGAATATGCTAATTCTATCAGGAGATGATTTAGCCTTACTAACATTTAACATTTTCGATTTTTTTTCATTGGGAAACAGAATCGTGTACATTTACCAGCTTTAAAAAAGGGTCATGCTACTGGCGTTATTCTTGTAATTTATTTTTGTCTCTAAATATTGACTGTTTCTATTCCAGACCCTTAAATGTGCTTTTTTAAGAGCTCTCTTTTGAGAAACAGATGGTCTCTGCTTCAATCTGGTTCCCAATCAATTATACTCTGAAATGTATGGCATTGGCATAAAGACACTGTTACTAATGCAAAAGAATCTGACTATGAAACTCGAATTAAGAATGCAGTTCTAATATGAATGAATTTTTTAAAATCTTGAAGGATCCCCACAGAAACTAAGGTTGGTTATTGGTGCAGATCCATCCATGAATCAATGATTGAGACGGTACAAATATTAAGAACAATATTAGAACTATATTTGATAGTCAAGGTTACAGATCAAACAAATGTGAGGTGATTAAACCTTCCCCCGCTCGTCCAGAGGTTGGGGGGGTCAATTTGTTTTTAAAGCAGTCACAGAAAAGGAAGCCACAGCGATTATTGCACAGCTCAAACACACAACCTGTAAAGGACATATCTATCCAGCCATATTGGTTAAGGACTGCGCACCAAGTGTGGTCCCTTTTATCACAAAATGTATCAACGCGTTTTTCTGAAGGGACATGTGCCGGAATCAATGAAACAGGCTTGGATTACACCATTGTTGAAGAAACCCACCGTAGACCATAACCAATGTTCCATTTCTATTGAAGATCTTAGATGGAGCTGCTTACCTGCAAGTTCAGGAACATTCAACCATTCAAAATATCCTGAGAAAACATCAATCTGGCTTTAGACAGGCACATCATACTGAGACAGCTATGCTGGATCTAAAACAATACATTCTGTTAGTGATGGATCAAGGTGGCACTGCTATTCTGATGTTATTAGACCTGTAGGACGCTTTTGATGTTGTTAACCACTCCCTTCTAGTTGACAGATTGCTTCATACTGCAAATTTCTCAGATGCAGCAGCTGATTGGGTAACATCTTTTCTAGCTGACCGCTCAGCTATAGTGTTCAGTGGCAAAGAAGCTGCATAGGCTGTTAAAACACCCTATCGGGTACCACTGCCTCTCACCAGTTTTATAAAACGTTAACAAAACCACTGTTTGATCTGCTGGACAACCTGGACAACTTAGGTGTCACCTACACCAACTATGCAGATGATGCCCAATGTCTGATTCCCATATCAGGGAGCTATAAGATGGACTCAGAAACAATTGACAAGGTTTATGCTCATATCCAGCAATGGATGGTATTGAATGGTTCAGCTATTAAGATTAAAAAACAGAGCTTATGTTTGCCAGAACTGCTAAGAGGTTAAAAAAGCTAGCCCTAGATTATAAAAGCTTCAAAATAGCTGAATGCCCTATCCCCACTTTATCAAAAGTGAAAACTCTGGGCATGTATTTAAATTTAGAATTGAGCATGAAAGCTCAGTTGAGTAACATTGTATCCACCACAGCTTACTATATCAAACTACTAAGCCAAATTCAACCTTTTCTGTCTATGGACAATTGCTCAACAATGGCAAGGATAATCATTGGAGAAAAACTGTATTACGGCAGTAGTTTGCTATTTGGAATTAAGAAAGGGGAGCTTTTCAACCTGCAGATTATTCAGAATGGTGCTGTACAAATGGTCGAAAGCAAAGGGAGGAGAGATCACATCTCCATGCTAGACGTGGGCTCCACTGGTTACCAGTGAAAGATAGGATCTCGTTTAGAGTTCTTCCCATGACGTACACATGTCTTTCAGGCATTGGTTCAATCTACTTAGTATTTCTCGGCTTTTAACCCAGAGACCATTAAGATAAAATACTGCAGACACGTTGTGTGTATCCAGATCAAAACAGGCTTTAGGGAGTAACTGTGCCTTTACTACTGCAGTTCAGAGATTGTGGGAATCATTGCCATTAGAACTAAGAAGTATTTCTACTTTGGCTTCCTTTAAGCAATCCCTAAAAACGTACCAGTTTAACTAACACCATTGATACCTAATGGTCCTTATCAGAAAGAAGCTTGGCCTGGTTGTTATTTATTTGTCCCTGTTAGGTATATATGTGTTTTGTTGTCCTTTGTGAGCGCCCTGATGGCCTTGCTTTGGCACAACATACAACAACAAATACATAAATAAATGCTTCTCTAAACATGGCTATTGCACTATCTCTGTTTTCCCTTATCAATGTCTCCATATATCCGTTGAGGGTTTCTGAGTGTTGCACTCTTATTGTAATGTAAATTAGGGATTCCTTAGTTCAACCTTCGTAGTCAAAGCAGTTAAGCCTAATTCCACCCATAAAGCTTGAATAGACCTGCTCTGAATAGATTGCCTTCTAATTGTGCCCAACCAAGTTAATTTTAAGTCTAACATTAAACCTGACGTTTGTCTCGTGAACTTTGTAATGAAAAACATTCTAGCCACAACTTTATTATAAACATACATTTGAATTCTATTCTGTACCTTTTCATAAGCGATCAGAACATCCAAATATTTAATTTTATTTACCTTTGTCATGTATGAGTTCCCACATGACCACAGATGAGACATCACATTGATTACACTTTCAACCGTGAAGGCCATGACTCTACATTTGTCAATATTAACAGTCAAACCAATCAGCTTTGGCAGATTCTTCAAAAGCTTTTATAGACCGCTTACATCCTGTCTGGGTTTGATCACTAAAGATGATATCTGCATTGATCATAAAACATATTTTCTTATTGCACAACTTGAGGGAAAAATAATGAACCTCAGATATACTTTGTTCAAAGTCTGACAAAAATAGATTCAATAAAATAGGCACTAATATACAGCCTTGTCCAAATAATCACCAAGGTTGTTTCAGGGAATTCTTACTGTATGGTTTGAATAAAGTTGTTGGATGAAATATAACACAAAAGAGCATATGTTGGGATATCCTTCATTTTAATCTTATTAAACAAGCCCAATAACAAAGGGGCCCAGATAGTGGGAGTTGATTTATAAACTATACTGACCATTCCATCCGGACCAGGGGCCCTTGAAGATTTTAATTTACTTATAATTGTGATAATTTCTTGTAATTCAAAGACTGACAGCGTCTCCCGGATATGTTTAGAAATTGAAGGGGTATACTGAGAATCCCTGTGATAGAGGTTTTCTATGTGTTTAAACCATATCTCAGAGGCTATAGGATTGAGCTGTACACTTTTGCTATTTCAAAACATTTTTACAAAAATCCAAAACCTTTTTGAATTCTTACTATGTAATGCTTCCAATAATAACTGACACCTAACAGTCTTTATGGATAATTCATGGGTATTGTGCCAATTTTAAATTTCATTTTTGTTTTATCATATATTCACAGGTCTCAGGGCTTATGGTCCTATCCTTCACAAACAGTTTAATAGCTTGTTGCGGGATACCGTTTCTTTCCCTCTACACTCGCATCATAGAAATAATCCTTGTTGGATGATGATGATGATGAAGTTATCCATTTGCTTTTTGATCTGCCATAATCTTCTGTCAAGACACCATCACAATCTGAAATCTCAGAGGGCAAAAGGACCTCTATTTTCCCTTTTAAACTCTTTGATTTCATACAAAAAAACATTCAATCATGTGCTGTTGTACGCTGACCAGAGGATACCTTTTTTCTTTCCATTCAAAGTATAAGATCCTAAATTAAACTTTTTATTCTCAAATATTTCCAAATTGAGAGTAAGGGTCTTCCGCTTCTATACAATCAGTATATTGGATAATGTACATTTTGGACCATTGATAAAATAATCAATAGTATTCTCCCTCTAATCCATGGACCATGTACAATTCCTAGGCACAACTTCCTCCATTCAACATAATCATATCATCATCCTCCATGATGTAGGCCCATTTCCTGCACATAATTATTTTTCTTAGGTTTACAACACATTATAGCCTTTGGCATTTCTTTTATTTTAGTATGTGAGTTATCTATCTGAACATTAGTACAGTAACAATTAAAATACACCCAATGATAATAATTTGAATTTCTTTATTAGCATACGTGGTAATTGCCCCTAGGATAGAACTGATTATTCCATCACAAATAGTTATACCTTGTGGATTATAAACATTGATCAGCAACATTTTGGACCAACGTCTGTAATTGGTCCACTTCTCTTCACTCTCTATACTTCAGCTCTTGGCACCCAGATCTCCTCTAATGGCTTCTCCTATCAACTCTTTGCTGACACTCAGATCTTCTTTTCCTTTCACTACTTATCCAACGAGCTGTTGCCAACATTTTCAAATTGTTTCTCTGCCATCAAATGCTGCATGGCATCTCATTTGCTCATGCTGAACTTCACTAAGACTGGAGTTTTCTTCTTCCCACCCAAATAGGCTATCTCTACCTCTGCCCCTCTTCTTCTCTCGTTTCCTGACTACCTGCCTTAGTCTGCTTTCACTCGTAACCTTGGTGTCATCTTCGTCCCATCAGACAACTTCTCGCCCTTCATCTCCAAATCTGCTACTGCTGCCAGACTCAACCTCCTCAATATCATAAAAATGTTGTCATCCTCCTCTCAATAGTTCTAACAGCTAATCTCATCCTTGGCCATAGAAGAGACAGTTCTATTCTCCCCTATTATGGCCTTCCCAACTATGTTTTTTCACCACTGGACAAAGTCCTCAACTTTGCGGTCTGCACACTTTTCAACCATTCTCGCTTTACCTCTACCCCCTCTGCCCATTGCCAAATTGACCGACTATCTATGAAAAAAAGTACTAAGTATAAACTTCTTCTCATCAGCTTCAAAACTGTACATGGACTCACCTCACCCTACCTATCTCCTCATCTCACTCCCTACTCTTCTCCTCCTTGCTCGTTATGATCATCCTTGGCTCACCTCTCTGCCACCACTCGAGGCCTCTGTTCTCCTCCTCATTTCTGCTCTCTATCCTCACTCCCCTACTCTGGAATGCTCTTACTCACCCTCTCCATACTACTCCAACTCTACCACTATTTAAAGCCAACCTCAAAGCTCTCCTTCTTTCTGGAAAAACCTGTTTGCTAGCACTCTACACTACTGCATCACCCCATTTTCCACTCTCCCTACACTTTATGGACAACTGTACAGCAATCTTATGTCACCCATCCTTAATTCAGCACTTCCTCCACCACCCAGTTCACATGTCATTCTGTCCTGTCCTTGTCCCTGGTTTATGTTGTGACATTTCCCTGAAACATCTGGTCTTCAAGTCACATTCTCTCACCCCATTGTAAAGGATCAATTTCCTCATCCCTGTTATCAATGTTGACATTTTGTATGCATTCATGTGCCAAAAATGCATAGCTCTCCCTGTGTTTTTAAAAAATAAATAAATAAATACTTAAATATATTTTGTACATATTCCTCCATGGTATTCCCTCGACAATAGCCGCCAAAACATAAAGACTGTTGGTACTAAATTTGAGTTCAATAATACTACAATTGTTAGTAACTGCTATCAGGAGCCCTGGGACCTTTTTGTGCCAAGCTAGTGATGGCTGTATAGTTTATAGTAATCTGCTAGAAATGCATAACCCTCTGACATCCTTAAGAATTCCCCATAATATTCAAAGAGAGAAGTTTTAAATCTGAAAATGTATCCTCAGGATCTCAAATTGGGCCTAGTAAAGAGCGGAGACAGCCAACCCCAATTCTCTGAAGGGTCCCTGGGGGGGGATCACCTTTGTTGATCATCTCAATAGGGCTTACTTTCCTTCCTATGTCTGAACTTGTATGCACATTTTCGAATTTCCTACTCCTCCCACAAGTCTCAATTTCTCATTTGGGATGGGAGCTAATAATTTCGAAGCCCATGCATAATAAGTGAGTGCCATGCTCAATTATCGTTGACGCAATGTACTCAAGTTCAGTGGACTCTTGTCACATTGGTATCAACTGCCGATAAAAATTCAGTTAATTTAAAGTCACTTGGTTTTATGATTCTAAGTGATGGTATAATGTTCAATAGTTTGAACATTTTCATGTGATTTTAAAGCCCCTCTCTTCCAAAAAGGTCCACTATGACAAGTTCTTCCCATAAGAAGACTATCTTTCGAGGGATTCACTTCCATGGCTTATTGGAGAGTCTCCTTTCTCTATCAAAGTTTCTTTTATTGTCTATTCTTTATGTGCACTCTCCAGGTCATCAAGATCTTCCACAACCAAAACATTATTAGACAATTTAAGAGATGTTTGCTTAGCCAGTTTTCAAGATTTGCAGTTTCCTTATTAGCATCCCTGATCTTTTTTTTTTCTTTTTACTTTATTTGCCACACCATCCTCTTGACTTTTGACTTTTTCTTGTATAGGTTGAATATGCACCCCTCTTTCCCTCCCCTTGTTCATCCTTCGCTTTTTGCCACTCTTTTTCGCAAGGTTCCTTCCTTTACCTCTTTTCTTAACCATTATGTTTGTATTCCCTTGCGCGCAATTATATAAAACCTGTGCAGCAGAAGAGTCTGCGAGGTCCTGATCTTTAGCTAAACTTACCTCAATTTGTGCATGCGGTTAAGATTGTATAATAACCACCGGAGAGAGGAACATATCTAGCTTACCATCTTGTGAGCCCACATTTTCCACCACAATGTAATGAATTTGACAGTTTGGCCACAGACTTTGAGCAAATGGTGTCATTTTAGTTTGCATTAATTGTTCAATACAATCCCTTCTACTCATTAACTTTTTCTGCAACTCCCTGCTCAGTTCCAGGATTGGCGTGATGGCACACACAAGCCTTTTTTGAGCAGCGTCTGCTTGCTCTATTAATGTAGATTCAAAGGCACTAAGTGATGTTTCCAATAATTCGAGGAGATTTAGACAAGTTATGATTTGAGACTTTCTGTGAGGAATTCCTAATCCTATTTCCCGAGCTCTTCTGAATCATTTAATGTATTAGCTGGTTTTATCAGGTATAATCGAGTCACATTGGAGGTTGTAACAATTAGCAGTGAGTAATTATCAATGGGGATTTCTTGACAATCGTTGGTTGCCACAGATACCCTTCAGGTCTGAGCGGTCGCTAAAGACCACCAGACCAAAATATTCTTTTATTGTGCCTCAGTTGTTCTCACTATAGTTTGCTTTGTTGTTAATGCAGCTTTCGAGTACCAAAGCATCAATTAATGTGCTGTGTCCCACTCTCTGGGAGCGATTTTGTGCTGTGTGAGTTATGGTAAAAAAAAACCTGTATAACAAAGCAATCCAAGCACTTTTCTGTTTTTAAAGAAACCAAGTGAAAAAGGCTTGCTTTGCAGCCTTGTAGTCCCCACCTGGTCTGTACCTCTGTCTGCTCTACTATCCTAACTGAGTAACTGTTCTACAGGGCACTCAGCGGACACTCTGTGCAAGCACTATGCTCTCTACACAGCTTTGTAGGGTTCCCAGGCTCATGTGTTGCTCCACCACCAACAATGAAAATGGAGAAAGTATTCAAATCTTCATCGCCATGGAAAGCCTGTGCATGCACATAAATCGGGGAACCTTGAGAAAACCACAAAGAGCTATGTCAAAGCATACAAAAACCATCAGAAGTGTCTTTGTGATGAAGTATAAAACATTATTCATGCTTCTTTGATTAAACTATCTTCTAAGGTAAACACCAAACTGTATTCAGCGAACGCAGCGAAGGTGATGTACATGTATTGCATCAAACTGCTTGGTAAACCCATCGCCAATAAAAATGCCCTGATATATTACATTAAATATTTATTTTTTTACAATATTACAGTAGTAATACTGTGGGGCTTAATGACGGCCCCAGGATGACATGACCTAAAAGGTCATGCAGGTCCAAAATTTGAAGGTTGCACTGAGCGTTAGTGCGTGTCCCCACGTAGCTCAGAGCTGGTGCGGCTTGACGACCAGACGTTTTGCTGGGTCCTTTCTTCGAAAGTTGTTGAGCTGCAGAGCCTTGTACTGTCGGAGAGCCGGAGCGGAGCGCTGGTGAATCGGAGAGTGCGTTTGCTTTAACCTCTGAGCCGTGCCATGTGTGTGTGCGCCTGGAGAGACTGCTGTGCAGCGGAACTGCGGCAGGAACTACGGCAGGCAGTCTGCAAGTGGGACCGGGCGTCTGCTGAGCCCTGAGACGCCTTGAGTCCTGGGAACGGCAGACGAGGAAAGTAGAGACGCCTCTGAGTTCTAGGGTGCCCTGGGCCCTGGCTGGTGAAACGTGCACACCTAAGAGCGGAAGGTATGAGTAGGGGCTGGGGGCAATACTGATGAATGGGTGCTAATTTGCCCATTCAGTGTCACCATTACCCAGTGCCAGTTTGGAATTAGCTGTCTGCCTCCCCTACTTTACCCTACTAGCAGCTCAGTTACAATCTGCTTTGGAACTTGTGGGGTGGGCCCCTTTAAGGCTTAGATTTAAGGCCTCCCTTTAAGGAGGTGACTCTGCGATTTCGGGCTGTGTGAACTCACGCAGGGCTGGCCGGCCTGGAGTGGAGCGCGGAGAGAGGAATTTGCCCAGAAGTGACGGGGTTGTGCGTGTCCCGTTGGTAGCGGCGTTGACCCTGGTGAAGTATACCACGAGTGCCTGCGAGTACCTGTGAGTACCTCGAGAGCCCCCGAGAGTCCCCGAGAGGCTGCAGGAGGGTAAGCAAGTACTCTGAGAACAAGGCTATCTGTGGGAGACTGCGGGGGAGTGATTTCTCCTTTGATCCCACAGCTGCTGTTGACTATTGCCTGCACGGGTGATTGTCGGACTTAATAATTGCGCCCGAGAGTGCAGTGTGAATAGGTCTGCAATTCTTTTATTATTCTGACGTTAATACCCCTGTATCAACTCCCCTGGAGACATTATGCCACCAAAAGCACGCGGTGCCAAAATGTCTTATAACCTGAGGAAAGGCAAGACCAACAACCTAAATATGCCTGCTACCAATCTGTCTGGGGGGAATAATTTGAAATCCCCAGTTAATACTAGAGGAACTATACCTGCTCTATTTGAAAAAATTCCACTGGTGCGCAGTATTGAACATACTGAGGAGACACTGTTGACAGCGCACAATGGAAGTCGTCCCTTGGATGTGACAAATTTTGACGATATAGACAACAATTCTTTACTCGATTTATGTCTGTCCATACAGAAATCAATGCCCCCCCCCCCACAGATTGATAGGGGTGGGAGTGTTGAGATGGGGAACATCCAGAAAGCTGTAAGTATTACAGTAGAAGCGCAGGAGTTACAACCTGCAAATGCCTCATCAGAGACCCCCTGTATGGGCCGACTATCTGAATCGCCTAATCTATTGATTGATCTTGAAGAACCAGGGAAGCATAATGCAGATCGATTAAATGAATTATCTCAATTGAACTCTGAAGCTATTGCAGATTTGCAGGCGTCAATGACCTCACTGCAATTTGCGTTAAAAATCCTCCTAAAACTCTGTGGGAGAATACATGTTAATACCGTTTTGCAGTTGAACTTACCTGGCCCGGGCACTGATTCTGTCTATGAAGAGGAGCCCGAAGAAATAAAGGAGCCTGAAATATCGGCTATTCCCACGAGCATTGAGGGGGCTGAGTCGTCTCCTACAAAAGAAGAAAATATCCATTTGACCAAAAAACAGCGTAGAAGTGCGAAGAGAGCAGCACTAAGGAATGTTCCTTTGGAGGTGGCTTCACCTGTGCCTAATACAGCAAAGTCGCAACAAAAATCAAGAAAGGCAAAAAGAAGGGCTCTGAAAAGGAAGAAACTCTTAAGGAAGGGCCCTGGAACACTTACTAGTTGGATATTGCCGGAGAAACCCAAAGAAATATCGGCGGTGAGCAATGCAAGTCAAGACTCTATTCTTATAGATAATCATTCTATTATGGACAATCAATTCTCCACCCCGCAAAGGAATAGTGCTAATAGTACTTGTGAAAGCGTGAACATTGAGAGGGAAACCTCGGTGCCAGTAAGAGAAGAAAATTGCGAAGGAAATAGGATCTGTATTGTGAAGAACTTAAATCAGAAATCTAGCGGTAAATGGTTACCACGAATGGCTATGCTTGAAAAACTCCACCTGATCCCCCAATTAAGAGTCATCAGGTCGGAGGACTTTTCTTTTGTGGAGCCTTTACACACCACTAACCCGAATGTGACGGCGTTACATTGTACGGTCTTGGCCTCTGCACAGCTGATTCGAAAACACAAAGACTATCTGACGCAAGTGGGGTTAGGCGTAGATGTTAACCCTCACGACGTAGATCCATTGATTAATGATAAAATGAAACTTGTTAAAATTAATGATGTAACCAACCCCCCGCCAATTGTTGGGAAACAAGTACAAATGAGCGATATTCAGAACACTCTTAAATGGATAGCGGAGGTGTTACCCCTGGCTTTAAATAAACCTTGAACTTGCTCACTGTTATCTTGGAATACCAGGGGTTTTAAACATTTTACTGCAACAAATGGGTCATTAACCTTTATCATGAACCATTCTTTTTTCATGTTGCAAGAAACCTGGTTGACTGCACCAATTGTAATAGATGGCTATAAATTGTATCATACTTTTGCTAAAAAAGGGCAAATGGGAAGACCATATGGAGGATTGATGATCGGGGTAGGGAAATCAATAATATCTAGAGAAATATTCACCGAATTGGGGGATAACATCAAAGCGGTTGAAGTGGTCATATCAATTAAGGATAATTGGGCCAAGTTATTGTTGGTCAATCTCTATAACCCATATGACGCTTCAGCCAGTGATCAAATTCAAGATAGGTTGCATGATATGCTGAGTGCGTGGAAAAATGAATGTAAAAGTAATCTTATCATTATTGCAGGCGACTTTAATTGCCTTATCAAAGGAGAAGGAGGCACGACTAACAACAAGTCCCTTTATCCGTATTCTATTATGCAACATGATTATAATGATGAGGAAGGGGGGGAAGTGGTTATGTTTTATGAGGAGCTGGGATTTGGAATGTCTAAACGGACAAACTATGAGCGATCGCCCGGGGCACTTCACTTAGGGAGCGGGTGTGGCGTGTCGTACTCTTGACTACTGCTTCACCAGCGCCGAGGTGGCATCCTTAGTTAATGACATGAGAATCGTAGATAATGATTGGAGTGATCATAATGGTCTCAGTCTAATCTTGAATAGTGGCATTGAATCTCCCCCCAACTATAGCGACAGGAAATCTGCTTGTTAACCATGCTGTATCGCGAATAATATGGTCTGAGAAAAATATACTCAGAGCAAGCCAGGACTGTGGTGATTGGGATAATGACTATCATATCATGTTTGCTAATCTGTCTATGGAGGACCTAGAAGGATGGATCTACAACTTTACGGGCAAATATGTAACTAAAAAATCATTACTTGTTATTAAAGAACAGGGCGCGACTGAGACTTATGACAAGGTAATACGAGATTCCAAACGCTTATTAAGAGGGGAGATACGTAAAATTAGGGCCAATACAAAATCCCTCATCGACCTACATACTAAGACTAAAAGGATACAAAATCAGTACAGGTCATGGTTAAAACATTGGAAAAGATCAAAAAAATTGGCATGCTGGCAAAAGACTGTGAGAACCATTTGCTCGAGAAACTCCCGCAATATTTGGGCACTATTGGGGAAGGCAAGGGGGAGCAGGGAAACCCCTCAAATAAATCCGATTGACGCTGAGGAATGGGTCAATTTTCTTGAGAAACGTAATGGGTCAGTGGCTGGTATTTTTGAAATTTCTGGTACTACCATACATATCCCTAAGCCTTTCCCGGTACATCTTGAAGAGCTTATAGATAAGATCTCTAAACTTAAAGCTTCGCGTGCACCCGGGTGTCACGACTCGCTCCCTTCGCTCCCGTTCCCGCCACTTGGGGGCATGTTTTGGGGCTTATTCCTTGCTGGACATTTCCTCCGAACCTAATGCCACAGTGCTGTAATGAATTGGGAGCGCTAAATCCCTATTTTCCAAACTACTTCCCTTCCGGATCCATTCCAGGTTTTTGGCAGCCAGCATGCTTCTTTAACCAAATGACTGTGCTTCCCAGAATGCCTGGCCCACTGCTCCACCTCCACCCTTGCAGGACAAGGTTGGGTGGAGGATAGGCAACACCTGTGGCTGCAGGTGCAGCAGTCAGCACACCTGAGGCGTGTGCTCGTTAAACAGCTTTAAAAGCCTCAGTCTCACTTCAGTCCAGCGCTGGTCATCGTTTGCAGTGTTCCTGTTTTTGACTAGTCCCTGGTTCCTGGTTCCTTGCCTTTGTACCTACTTCCTTGTTCCCGTTTTCTTGTTTCCTCCGCCCTGAATTTCGGATTCATGCGCTAATTGATTTCTGCTCCCTTGATTTCCCTTTTTGTCTTCCTCTGTTTGCAGGCAGCAATTTTCAGTGCTTTCCCCTTTTAGATGCAGCCCAGTTTGTCTGTGTTCTATATTTCTTTGACTCTGTCCTTTGCTGCTGTTACCCATTTGCCTTAGCCTTCCTCTTAGTTTAGTTTCCTGTCTTTTCCTTAGAGGGGTAGGAAGAAGTTTGCATAGGTTATTTCGTTTTTCCCTGCTCCTGATCCTTACTTCCTAGAGGATCCATTCCATGTTTTCCACTGCACTTCTGCATTTATTTTCCCTTTGATTATTAGGTGTGGTGTGCGGTAGTAGCTAGCTCCTGTGTGAATGCTTATGTTTTCCTCACTATTTTGCAAACACTATTCCCATTTAGGTATTTAGTTTTCCTTCCATTGCTGTTCTAGCCTTTCGGGGTCCCAGTTTCTTCAACAGGATTCGTGGGCTAGCTGACATTCAAGAGGTTTATCTCGTCCTCGTGAGTACAGTTCTTAAGTTCCCTTATGTAATACCATCAAGAGTGTTAGTACACAGATCCTGTCATTGCTTGCCCTCCACGTGGGTTTAGCGCTGTCAGTACCTGTAACAGCAATTGGGGGTAAGGCGCTTGCCGACTTTCCTCGCGGTCAGGTGCTTACCCCACATCCCTTTTCATGTATTGGTTTTGATGTCACACTCTATTTGCACTCCTGGGTTCTAGCATACCTGAGTCGTAGTTCCTGGGTGCACATTTCCCTTGCCATATTCGCTGCCTTTGTACTCGCCTGACTAATCCTGACACCGGGCCGAATGGCCTCTCGAATTTACTTATGAAGAATAACCCGGTTTTCTGGGCTAATCTTCTAAAAATACTTTTTGAAAAGGTGTTAATAGAGGGGAGAATTCCGGAGACCTGGCAAAAAGCAATTCTAGTGCCGGTATTCAAAAGAGGTAATAGACCGGACCCAGGAAACTATCGTCTGCTTTCCATGTTAGATTGTTTGGGCAAATTATTTGCCTCTTTACTTCTGCAGAGATTACAGACTTGGGTAGAAAAGACAGGAATCTTGGATCGCTTTCAAAGCTGATTCAAAATGGGATATTCTACTACTCATAACCTACTGATCATGAATAGCCTTAGAGATAAAGCCCTTTCACCTAATAACCCTCCGCTGTACGCTTTATATATCGATTTTAAGGCGGCATTTGACACTGTCAATAGAGAGAAACTGTGGAGGAAGTTAAGGGGAATGGCATGCCCAGAAGGATTGCTTTACTACCTACAGCTCCTTCTTCAAGGTACCTCAGTGCAGCTGAGGCTAGATGGAAGTGGGACTACAACTAGGGTGATAAAGCAAATCAGAGGGGTGAAACAGGGGTGTGTTACTGCTCCCACCCTGTACAATCTATTCGTCTCTGATATCCCGGAATATATACGAGAGGTGCATAATTGCCCCCCCAAAATAGGCACCCAGCATTGCCTAGTCATGGCATATGCGGATGATGTGGTTATTTTGGACCACACGTTCAGTGGAATCTCACGCTCGGCTGAGAGGCTCTGGAAATATGCGGAAGAGAATGAACTTATAATAAATCATATGAAAACAGAACTAATTCTTTACAGCCATGGTAAGGTGAGCCGCCCTAGAATGATGGTTAGAGGTTTGGAAATTCAATACACACATTCCTATAAATACCTAGGAGTGGAATTTGATCATAGAGGAAATTTTCAATCCTGCGTACAAAATCGTAAAATAAAGGCGGCACAATTAACCGCTATGATTTGCCAGTTTTCTTACAACCAGAGTGGTTACTCTATTTGGGCGGCCCGCCAACTTTACATCCAATGCTTGGTGCCAATGGTAATTTATGGACTGGAAGCCCTGATCCATCTTAATCTTGAATGGCTCCAGGTATTGGAGGGTAGGTTTTGGCGTAGGCTACTGGGCCTATCACAGGGAATACCGATGGCGATATTAAGATTGGAATTGGGGATACTCTCCCTAAAAGCTCTAGTCCTAAAGAAAAGAGCTGAACTCTATATTAAGATGCATACGAGCACTACCAATCCTCTCCTGTTGACAATGAAAGAAGAGATAAATGGGAACAAGCAGATTAAGTTTGCAAGAGAAATTACATCTCTATTTGAGAGGATTGAGTGGACCCCTAATTGGAGTGAGAATTTCGAACACTTGAAATATCAAATGGGGGAGCGATTAAAAATCTGGGACTGGCAAAATAACTTTAAACATCTCGAAAGCTTACATAGCTATGGGTTCATATCCTATACACTTTACACCTATAGAAAGGCACAAGGATATCTGAACCTATGTCCTTCGGACAATTTAAGACGTTTTTTATTACTGTTACGTATTAACCATCTACCAGTCCTAACTGTTCTCGGCTCTGAAAGGGCTATCCCTAAATAAGAGCGCTTCTGCAGGATATGTAAGTATAAAACCTTCCCTGAAACGACGAGACATGTCCTCATGCTATGCCCTAGACTGAGTACAACCTATATGAAGCATTTTAGTAAGTATGTTCATAATTTAGACCACATCAAGTCAAAAGATTTCTGGTATATGTGTGTTAATACCCTGAATGCAAGCTTACATCTGGCTCTTTATAGAGTATGGAATATGGTCAAGGTAAAACTCGATGAATAGTTAACCACCCCAGAAATAGCAAGGAAATAAGTTACTATATTAAGTTATTTGGCGGTACATATGATGTTGATTTGGACAAATTTGTAACACTGAAATTGAATAAGATGGTTTTCTTTTTTTGCTGGAAAAAAAGTTATTTATGTATATGTGTAAATTATGTAAATTATGTAATTAGTTTATTATGTTGAATTATGTGTAAAGTTTTTGTTTATAAAACTATATCACATTAAATAAAATAAAAATAAAATAAATAAAGAAACGCCCGCCTCCAAACTTTAACACAGCCTAGATGCCTGGTGATTTCACCTCTGTATACTGTAGTTGAAACAAGGGAATAGGTGGAAAATTAAGCAAAGGGACATTGTGAGTTGACAGACAAAAGGCAATATTTCAATTTCAGCTACCACAAAGACACTGATTCAAAAGCGCCTTGCATGTGATTGATAAATCCAGGAAAAAGAATGGCTTAGTCTATATGGAAAGGCAGGGCTTTGCAAACACTGTCTAAAGGTGTGTGCATTTTGCAGTTGGAAATCAAGACATGGAGAAAAATGTTTCTCCAGCATGGGGTCTGGCATGGATTCACATGCTCGTGAATATTCCCCGTCGTCAGGCTGGGAATCCTCGGTAAAGAAAAAATCTGTTTCAGTTTCGTTTCTGAACTGTCTTTATACTAGTAACCAATCACTGGCCTCTGGGTCATACTGCCCCCACTCAATGACTGCCCCCTATCTAAGCCCCTCCTCTGGCAGCCATCTTCAGAATTTTACCGCATGTTCAAGTTTTGGGAGTCCTTGTGCTATAGCTCTTGAGCTTTTACTGCGTTTTGCGATTTTTTTCAAAGAGTTTGATCTCATTTTTTCGGTCAATCGAGCCTCAAGCTCCACCGTTTCTACTTCCGATCAACGGGGACCAGTTTCGGAATTTTCTACGCCCCTTAAGGGTGAAGTTTTCATCGAGTTACGCTTCTTGGAGGATTCCAGAAGACCTTGAGGCTTACCCTGTGGACATGGCCCAGGACAAAGGAAGCTCGACGCACGGGTCCAAGTTGTTCAGGAACTGCCCTGGATGCGGATTGCAGAATGTGTTCAAGGAAGACGAGCATTCTAGATGCCTCTACTTCCTTCACGAAGACAAAACGCACGTGGAGAAGAACTGTGCGTTTTGCAAGAACATGTTGGAGCAGACCATGAGGGATCAGCGGGTCCGCCTCACCAACTGGCTGGAAGGGAAGAACCCAGCGGTAGCTGAGAAGAAGAGGTCCGAGCGGTTTTCTAAGTCCTTTGAGGGTGCTCCGGCGATGGGGATCCAACAGAAGGCTAAGTACCACAAGTCCGCGGGCACCGGGAGCACCGAACGGTCGGGCTCCTCGGCTGCCAGGCTGGGTGCACTTTCACTGACGCCATCAACCACAAGCCAACGCTCTGGCTCTGGGAAGAGAAAATCGCAGAACCCGGGTAAGCTTCTGGAGAAGCCCTGGTCGATCCCGACGGAAGCAGCCGAGGGGGGAGCAAGGCGGTGACCCTCCCCCCAAGGTGAAGGCCTCAAGCGTGCCAAAAGTCGTGAAGGCATTGATTCACCCGTCTAAGGCCTCTATCGAGGGAGTTGTGGCGGCCCTGGCGAAGCCTGTGGAGGCTCCCCCAGTGGAGGCGACCTCGGGGCCCAGAGTGTCCCTGCCACCATGGAGTGAATCCTCTTTTCAGCCCATCGATAAGACCCCTGTGAGAACCCCGGTGGAAAAAGAGGGGGGGCGGTGGCCATCACAGACACGGATACAGCCTCTGAAGAGGAGCTGGCTGGCTGGAGTCGTGAAGATCCTCAACAAGACGTTCGAGGAGGTCTGGTCCCACGGGAGGGATCCCGACGAGGCGGACGAAGAGAGCGACGGTGGTGCCGACAAGGTCCCCGTGGAGGCAGAGTATTCCACTCCCCAACCGTCGCAGCCGGCACCCGAACCATGGGACAACTCGGGAGCCATCTTAATGGCGATCCAGGCCTTATGTACGGAGATAAGGATGAGGTTGCCCTTACCCCCTACGGACGATCAGTGGTGTCTGGCCCGTCGGGGAGCCCTCCAAGCAAGCGGAGGAGAGTTCATCCCCCCACCCTTCCAGCCTTCATGGCCCTCACAGCCTTCATCTCCTTCCCCTGATCCTACAGAGGACATGGGTACAGAGACGGCCATGGCAGGGACGGGTGACGACGGGATGAGCCTTCCATCACCACCCCTTCGGGCCTCCTTGCCCGACGAAATTGGCTCCTTTCTTGCCATGATTGCCAGGGCATCCGAGCTCTCCGAGCTCTGCCCCGAAGAACAGAAGAAGGAAGGTTTCCTCTATCAACGGCATGAGGCCAAAAGGAAGACGGTCCTCTCGGTCCCGTTACTGGATGACATCTGGGACGAGGGGCTGTTGCTCCTGAAGAACCCGTCCACGACCCCTGCCAAGAGAGACCAGCACAAGAAGTAGTACTGGGTCCCGGATTCCGCCCCTCTGTGCCTTAGGGCCCTGCCGACCCAGGATTCGGTCGTCTCGGCGGCAGCCAAGAAGAAGGCGGCGGGGGCTACGGCTACAACATCAACCTCCCCCGGACGGCGACAGGAAGAAACTGGATGCCATGGGACGACGGGTCATCGCGGCGGCGACGACGATTAAAGCAGCCAACGCCCTAGCGATTGTGGCCCGCTACGACAGGGAGCTTTGGTTTAAGATAGCTCCTCTGCTGGACTTCCTCCCAGATGACAAGAGGGCGGAGGCCCTGGAGATCCTGCAGGAAGGCGAGGTGGCGTCGGACCACGCCATAACGGTGGCCACAGACATTGCTGACACCGGTTTCCGTTAGTTGGGCAACAGTGTTTGTCTTCGACAGCGTGGTTGGTTTAAGGCGACCGATTTCCACCAGGACGTGCAAACCAGAGTTTTGGAAATGCCCATCGACAGGAATAACCTGTTTGGCAAGGCAGTGGATGAATCATTACAGGCCATCAAGGCCGACACGGAGACGGCTCTGGCCTTGGGGGTTTTGCAGCAACGACGGCCGCCCTTTCGTAACTCCGGAGGCAAGCAAGGTGCCTCCAAAGGATGCGGCGGCGGCTCCTCGACGTACCGCCAGGCAACCAGCTCCTCATCGCAGGAGGCCTACAGGACGCGGCAAGTCAGGAGGAGCTTGTCATCGCCAAGGAGGCCAAGGTGGCAAGGCCGCTGCCGAGCAAGACTGAACCGGCCGTAGCGTCGGACCCCCACCCAAGCGCCCCGGTGGGAGGCCGGCTGGAGAAGTTCGTCAGCGTGTGGGTGTCCATCTCCACCGACAGTTGGGTGCTCGATGCCCTGGCCCACGGGCACACTCTTGAGTTTTTACAGAAGTGCCCCCGCATTTTACCCATGGCCAGGAAGGAAAACCACGTCCCACAACTGCTATTAGAAGTAAGGGCCAAGCTGAAGAAAGGAGCTATCGAGCGCGTCCCAAAGAGGCTCCGGGGCTCCGGAGTATACTCTCGATACTTCCTCGTAAGAAAGAAGACCAGCGGTTGGCGACCCATCGTTGTTTAAACAAGTACATCAAGGCCCAGAAGTTCCAGATGGTCACCCTCCAGCACGTGCTGGGACAGCTGGAGGAAGGCGACTTCCTATCATCGCTGGACTTGGAGGATGCCTACTTTCACATCCCCACTCTAAAAGGACACCGAATGTTTCTCAGATTCGTAGCCCAAGGACGGCACTACCAATTAAAGGCCCTTCCCTTCGGACTTAAGGCGGCGCCCAGGGTATTCACCAATTACCTAGCACCAGTGGCGGCGTGGCTGCGTCTGCAGGGGATCCACGTCAACCTCTACCTGGACGATTGGCTCATCCGAGCAAAGACAAGGGATCTTGCCGTCGGGCACACAGCGAAGACCGTCTAGCTTTCAAGGATCTGGGATTCTCCATCATCTCCATCAACTTCACCAAATCCGACCTGGTTCCGTCGCAGGTCGCACTGTTTCTGGGAGCTTGGCCGGCCGGAGGAAAGGACGAAGGCCATCATGGGAAAGGTGCAGCGCCTGTTGAGCATGGACGTGACCAGTGTGAGGTCCATCAAGTCCCTTCTCGGCATGATGTCCTCGTGCATCTTCCTAGTGTGCCTGTGCAGACTGCGGATGCAGCCACTGGAAGAGTTCCTCGACGCCCGTTGGATGCAAGCGGCTGGCAACTTCGAAGACAGGATCTCGCTCAACGAGACCTTCTGCCAAGTGATCCGGTGGTGGGGCACCCACACGCATCTGGCGGCGGGTATGGACTTCCAGACCCCGGCACGTCAGGAGACGGTGACGACGGACGCCTCCCTGGAGGGATGGGGAGCACACACCGCAGATCTCCATGCAAGAGGCCTTTGGCTCCCGGAGGAGAGGTCGCTCCATATCAATGTACTGGAGTTCTGGGCCCTCAGGTCGTTCTTTCCGTCCCTCAAGGGCAAGGTGGTGAGCATCTTCACCAACAACACCACCACAATGTTGTACATCCGGAAGCAGGGGGGGAGGTACCAGATCCCCAGCCCTGTCCAAGGAGGCACAGGACCTGTGGCACTGGGCCATCGCCCAAGGGATGTTTCTGGTACCCTTCCACCTGGCAGGAATAAAGAACACCATTGCCGACTCACTTATCAGGGAGCTGCGCTCGTGCCACGAGTGGGAACTACGACAGGATCAAGTGGATCTGCTTTTCCAACAACGGAGCAATCTCCAGATCTATTTGCGACGACGACGAACACCAAGTGTCGGAGGTTCGCCACCAGGTTTCCCCAGCTGGGGAGCATTGCCGATGCCTTCTCATTCCCCTGGGACGGCCTGTTACTGTATGCGTTCCCAACGTTGCCATTGCTGCTGCGACTCATCAACCAACACAGACGTCCCGGTCCAGGATGATCCTCGTCGCACCGGCGTGGCCGAGACAGATCTGGTTCCCGGACTTTCTGGACATGTCAGCGTCCCCCCCAATCAAACTGCCGACAGACACGGATCTCCTCGCCAGAGAAGGAGGCGCAATCCTCCACCACGACCCGGGGGTTGCTGAACTTGCAGGCCTGGCTCCTGCAGCACTAGAGTTTGGAGGGTACGATATCCCGGCGGACTGCAAGGAGGTGCTTGCAAAGGCCAGGGCGTCCTCGACTCTCAAGTGCTATGGACATAAGAGGTTCTCTTCTCTGTCTGGTGCCGTGCACAGAAGATTAACCCTCAACGAAACACAAAACACAACACAAAACACAAAACACTTTTATATGACACAGCCAGGTGTCTGGACTAATAGCCTCTAATTTAAATTCTTCCTGCAGCCATTTTTTATTGTTGCATTAAGCTTTGGTGACTTCTTATGGCCAAATGTAACTAGCGTTCCTGTGTCAAATTGATTTCAACATCACAAGCTTCGTCTCAGACCCATATACGTAATCTCAATGCACTGTATCTAACACAAAACAGAACAATATCAACAGAAGTGTGTTTTTTGCTTCTGAGTTGGTTTTAACTACCCCACCCTACAATTTCATTAGGCCTTCATCAGGACAAACAACAAATCGCTCCCCATGGTGAAACTGCACTTTGTAGCATGGATGGATCCTTATGTTCCCGATCTTGTCCTGAAAGAAAACATACTACCATCAGTTTCACCTCTCAGTCACTCTTTGCAAATGCTGTCGCATTTGAACGGTTGGAAAAAAACAAAACATACTTGGGACTTTGGGTTGTAATCCCTTTCACAAGCTGTATATGCGGTTTCAGTATGTATTATTCATCATTTTCAGTGTTCCTTATTATGAAACCAATCTGGGAAAAAGGTATAGCACAATGGGTATACATATTTCCTTATTCCATTTTACTCTCAGCGGACCTAAGTATACATTTCTTTACCTTGCCCATCTGGCAGATTTCATTGACACACACAAACCTCTGAGATATTTTCAAAGAAATTGAGCCTCACGTGATGTATCTATAAGAATAGACAGTTGGGAATATTACTGAACCATGGGGAGCCCTTTAAATCAGTAACGCATCATACACGGATTGGGATACAGAATAACTCTTACACTCCCACCCCCTAACCCCCTGTGAGTTCAGATGTGACCCCCACCCACCCTCTGCCCCCAATGATTGTGTTGGTTGCCCCTTACTTCCCCTGACCTTCCCTCTTCCTGTTCACTTCAGGCACTACCTCAATTGCCGTCAGGCATAGTAATAGTAGCTGCCTGTCTCGCACAGCCACCTACCCCCTCTTACCCACCCCCCTTCTTGTAAAAGTCTGGCTTTACCCCTACTGCTGTTAGGCATAGTTATCGTATCCGCCTGTCTTTCACATCCACCCTTCCCCCTTTGCCCCCTCTCCTTTCCCCTCCGCCTGTCTTGCAGCCACTCCCTCTCTCCTCCTCCCCCCTTTATATGTCCATTAGCACTTACTCTATCATTTGTCCCTTGACCTCTGATAGCAGCTTGTCTGCCCCCCTTCCCTCCCTGTCTTCTCCCTCCCCCCAGAACTACTGTGAATCGTCGTTCTGACCTATTTTGATTGGCGCTTGTTTGTTCCTCTCCTCCACCCTCTCTCCACACCCCCCTCCTTTGCCACTCCTCCTCTTGTTATTCATGCACTACAAATATTGTCAGGCATAGTAATGTTACTGCTGGTTTTGTCTCATTCTTCCCTCACCGTTTTCACCTTAATTGTTCTGTTGCACTTGCACTATCTGAAATGTCGCCAGGCTCCTTGAAGTGCTTTGAAACACATTGTGTACAGGCGCTATACAAATAAACAATCACTATCAATATCAACTAAATAATAAGACCGCGTCAGGAAGTTGGCAAAATGTCTCTCCGGTTTGTTTTCAATTTTCTAAAACAGGGAGTTACAGTGGACATCAACAGACGTTCACTCAAGCTCTCAATACCTTGTTCATGAAAACACATTTATATGCTGAAAGTTCGTCAAACATGACATCGTATTACGTGGCAAACTAAGAAAACCTATGGGGAGTTGTGATAGGACTAAGGGGAACATCTAAGTATACTTTCTTTAAGGGGTCGGGTTGTGATTGGGTCTCTACAGTCAGGTGGACAACTTATGCCCACCCCTAGTGCAAGTCATGTTCATCAGTTACTAGATACACGATACACCATTGGCTAGCAAACTATAAAGCCCTTCGCCATATGGCCCTCTCCTATTGGTTGGCATGGTGTACCCTTCTGGAACATTCGATTCATTAGCAGCACGTAAACTGGTACCCTAGGTGCCAGTGGGTGGACTTGATCGTGTCTCCCCACCCAATTAGCCCAACATATCTCATCGTTCATGCCGTCTGCCATTCAAATTGTCTTTGAACTTGTCCTTGCAAAGTATCATTACTCCTGAGAATAAAAAGGAGTAGAGGCACACTCTTATAGCAGTTTCAAGTCTGTACGCCTAACTCCGATTTTCATCCTTGACTCACTTGACAGAAGACTGTATTTCAGCCTGTTTTGCAGCATTTAATTGTCTTGAATTAATAAACTTGCCACTCATGGTTTTCTTTCTTGCACCTTAACAAGAACTGATTCAGCTTCTCACGTTCACTGTTCTTCAAGGATAGATAACCGGTTCTTGGCTGCTCCATCCTTTGACACCAGGCCAGACAGCTATCCCATGCCTTTCCTTGATCTTCAGCTGTTTCCTTACTGCGACACAGCCTTCCGATCCTTCTTTCTTCACGTGGTCTGAGCTTACTAAATATGTCTGAGACTAGCCCTACCCTCTCTCATTGCTTTTTCTAACATCTATAATTAGGTGCACACTCTTGGAAGTCAAATCTGTTTCTTTATTATTATTGCTTCCTCATTGTGTGACTTATGAAATCCCAAAATAACAATAAAATCTAACATACAGATTATGTTTTTGTCTTTTTTTATATTTTGTGTGTAGATATATTCACAATCATGTACATACAGAGTCAATCGGACCATTAAAATTATGCTATTCAACCGAGCTTGTAGAGTTAATAAACATGTCTCAGAAGCCAGGTCATCACCCTGAACTTTGTGGTCAACCGGTTTCAGCGGGATTTGAGTTTCCTTTTTAACTACCACGCATCTGCCCGTTAGCTGACGTTTTTCCCTTGCCTCGAATCTGTCTCTGCCCCTCACTTTACCTCCATTCTAGCTCTGCAATCCATCTTCACCACACCACTAACACAGATGGCCGTACCGCCTAAATGCACTTAAACATGTCTAAGGTTGATTGCCCTTAATCTATGTAAATCCACCCATGTATTGTCCCTGGTGACTGGTCCATTTACTCCCCTCAGCCTGGTCAGAATGTCACTCAAACTCATCCCATTTTAAGAAGCTCACTGCTTCTCTTCAAATCTGATTTCCTATCTATTGTACATTCTTTTGTGATCAAAAGAGAATTGTTCCTTCCTGTATATAAATAATATATGCATATAAATAACCTTGATTGGACATTAATTTATTTTACACTGTTGCCTTATTGATCGATACTTCAAACAAGGTAACCTTACCTAAGAACGAGCAAGCTAGTCATTCATATATATGTAAGAAATGTATTACAAACAAGGTTTGTTCTCTTTCTAACTGTGCTCTAATCCCGCTAGTAACAATGTTCGATATACAAAGGTTGTGACAACAATGTGCTCAATACTTCACAAATATCTGAACTTGGACTTAAAATAGTCAAGCTTATAAATGGAATAGTTCATATGACATTTTTTTATTCTAGAGTTCATCTTATATGTATCTAAAACAACCAAAACATCCAACACGTGTTTCGCCTGCAAGGTCATCTTCAGAGCGGTACTACTATGAATCAAAAACCAAACATCCAGAAACTGTTGACAAATCTGATCAAACATAATAGAAATATTATGAGGGGTCAGAAACGAGAGACGGACACAAAATTGTAATGTTTTCCAAGATTAGACACTTTATTAAAACAAAAGGGTTTGGATAAAGGCCTTTCTGTCCCTATCCTAAGGAGTTTCCCTGCCTAGGAAATCAAAACTAAAGATCAGTCTGTGTCTCATTAAAATTGGACAAACTGTCATTTGTTCCAAAATGTATCCGACCCTCACATTAAAAATGAACAACAAAAGGTGAAAGGCAGATTGTCTGTGCTCTAAATTCAGCAAAAGGTGTGTGGAACCGAAGTATGTAAATCCAACAAAACAATCCTTGTATCCAGAAACTGTTTCAAATAGAATATTGAAAATGTTCTATTCAAACAATGGTTCTTTATGAATAGTAGAAATGTCTCTTTCACATAACACTTTCTTAAAGATGGGGAGACATTTCTTTTACAAGCAATGGTGTTTCTAAGGATGGCAAAAGTTTCTCTTCTACACAGAAATGCATTAAGGGTAGTCTCCTGCCAGGAACCTTTTCACAATATCTTTTCCTTTCACAGACTCTAGATGGATTACCTGGTCTACTCCCATGCCAGGAATCCTTTTCACAATGTCTTTTCCTTTCACATACTCTAGATGGATTACCTGGTGTACTCCCCTGCCAGGAATCCTCCTCTGGGCTTGGTTGATCCACTGGTATAGTCTCATGTCAGGTATCAATCCCCTAAACGTACCTCTTCCACCAGGTCTTCTCATTTTATCTTTCAGTTCTCGTTCTCTTTTAGTATAACACAGTTGTACTCCTTCACTGTTTATACTTTATTGTCTGAAGGTATTATTTGTTCCAAGTTCCCACATATTGACATCCCATATATGGAGACTTGTTCAAATTGTGTTTCTTAACTTCACTGTTAGTATTGATTGGCTTTGGCAAGACTTGTTCCAAACTTCTCCATATTGACATCTCATATATGAAAACTTGTACAGATCATGGCTTTCAACTGCTTCATTAATGTTCATTTGCTTATGACATTTACTTCAACTTTCCCCAGATCGACATCTCATATATGGAAACTTGTGTAAATTGTCTTTCTAGATATTCAAAACAAGTTCCCAATAGTTTATATGCCTGTCCGTATGCCCCAGGACTCCCAATACTTCTGCACAAAATTCAAATGGTCAGGTAAGCTCACCAGTGTTTGCTGACATTTCCGACCCGTGGCATATGGCTGCGGCACAGTCCTGCTTCGGGAAAGCATTTCCAGCTCTTTAGACACTCTTGAGGTTCTCCCGTTGGCTTCACCTTCACTTGCCGGCTGAACTGCTGCTCTTCAGCATGACCGTGTCCCCGATAGCCTATCCACTGCTGCCGGCTCCTCAGCGGTTCACCTGCGGCACCCACTGTGCTTCTCCTGGTCTCTCGCCTTAACAGTAGGAAGCACCTGCCTCCTTCCACACAGTCCGCTCTCATGTGCCTGCCTCCAGTTCTGCTTTCATTTCACACAAAAAGTACACAAGGTGTAAGAAGTCAATTCAAAGAAAAGCTACTAAATTAGTTACCTTAGTATCCAACAAATGGATATCCTAACTTGAAACCTCCCGGACTGTCCAAGAGAGACATAAAGCAATGCAAAATCAAATCCCACACAATTTATTGATAAAAATGTGTTACCATTTTTTATTACACAAAAGTGAATACATATAACCAATACACATCCTCCTATACCTTTAACAAGAATGTGGTAGGAGTATTTGCAACGGATGCATGAAGACAAAACAAAAAGTCAGCTTTTTTTGGTCAATATCTTAGTTTGCCATAAGAATGCACCATATGCTTGAAATTTTGTGCTTACAACAAATGCTTAAATGTGCCTAAAACAAGTGCATAAAGACAACCAAGTACAACTTCTTGGTAGTGCAATTCTGCCAATTGTGCAGAAATATTTTCCGTACATAATACAGGTCTGCCTACGTAAACATTTTACTTTGTTCTAGTGCAAAAGTCGAGGTCTCGAACAAAAAATGTTGTGAAAAACAGACAAAGAAATAAATTTCAACAAAATGAGACCACTGTTACGTTTCGGCGGGCCACCCGTAAGGCCTCTTTAGAGAACCGCCTTCCTCGGGGCTGAGTAACTGATGGTAATCCCTACGGGGAAGCAGACAAAACAATCCATCACATATAAATATGTACATAGAATAATAAATAAAACACAAAAATGACACTGTGGCTTGCTGTATGTCTCTCAAACACATGACCTGGGCATATCAAGTATAGGGGCCCTAAATACTCAGGCCAAACAATTGTAGAATAAAACAGACTACTGATTAGGGTCTACCTAAGAGAGTAACCTTACCCAAAATAAATGTGGGTGGAATTCATCAAGGGCAGAATTTCTAGACGCAAAGTTCAACCTCAGGGTGAAGCATGATGCAGCAGGAAATGAGGCAAGTCATCTCTAGAAGTCAATCGATTGTAAAAATGAGCGCTCATAAATGTAAAATGTTTGCAGAAACTGCCATAGGAATTATTAGAGGCAGAAAAGTGGGAAAGAGAAAATGATTACAAAAATTGTACCTGAATGTGAAGGTCTGTTGAATTCTCACATCATGGCAACAGACATAGAAAAATCAAAGCCAGTATCTAGGAAGAAGAACTGCCAGGAGTCGCTGGCAAATGAATGTCCAATAAAGGGACGATAATTCGGTAATGAATACCTAATGAATACCTAATCTGCACAAGAAAAGCAGAAGCAACGAAGAATAACCATAAGGAGGAAACAGAACAGAGAAAACCCCATGATTATTGTCAGGTTTAAGAAACTTAAAATGGCTGAATTAAAAAAAAAAAATAGTAATAAAGAGCATCTATATTTAAGAGTTCTTCAAAATCATGCATCATATTCAAACGTATATGGGGTGCATGAGTTAGTGAAAACGGGATGCATGCACAAGAACAATGTTGATTAATGGCCCCTTCAGAGTGATGAAAGTGAAATAGAGTAAAATAGTAACGTAATAAAAAGGCGCTCGTCAGCTTCATGCATCGTGTTAAACCGTTCATGAAGTGCATGAGTTTATAAAGAAAATGCATGCACAGAGAGAAAGTTGATAATTGAACCCGTTAGAGTGAAAATGAAATCGTATCGTAATGAAAAAGCATTACGGACTTAGAAACTCACCGTGAGTACGGACGGACAAAGAATTATAGCCTGTACCGATGTTAACAGGGGAAGTGCCTGCATGCGTCTGGCAGAGAGGCCTCGGCTGCAGAATAGCTTATGTTGGGGCTGGCAGCGTGGTGACGCCTTGAGGGGGAGGAGACGCGTAGGCGTATGGAAAGCCTCACGTTGACAAGGCTGACACACCTCTGTAACTATTGGCTTACAATGTGCAGCCAATCACAAGTGGTTGTGGTATGACACATCCAACTAGGCAAAGAAGGCCATGAGAAACGGAAACCGGACTTGGAGCCTCACAGTGTGCGAAGCACATGAAGCGGCCGGCCAAAGCAGCGAGCATGAAGCGAAAACAATGCTTGTCATGCCAAGATGGCAATGTAATGTGCGCCAAAGAAGTGTGATCTACCTAATGTATTAAACATGCTCTGCTGGAATATGAGTAGACACCTGAGAAATGGAGCAAATAACTGGTCCTGAGAGAATAAAGGAAAAGCTACAACCAATAAAGGCTGCCTAATTACGTGTTTGTCATGCTTAGCTGGAATATGAATGGGCACCTACAGGATCAAACACATTACTGGTCCTGAAAGAGATGAGGAAAAGCCACAAACTGTGTATGAGCTGGTGTTCTTCCAAAATTTGTGTTAAAAACCGGAAAGGCTACGGTTAATAGGACACTGAAGCCTGTACATCTCAGATAGAAGTGTCGGATGCTGAGATGTCAAAGATGAGGGGGTGTGGCTGCATCGTAAAAATATATAATAAATAACTGCGTCATGAAGGTGGGATAAATTCCTCATTTAAACCATGCTTTTTGCTTCGCCTGCTCTGCATCTCTCTTCTCCTCCTTCACTACTAAAAGCCACACCATTTTTAAATGTCCCTGACAGCTTATTTCCATTATAACAACTAATCTGCATGTTAACTTGGTGTTTGTTAACCCAAATTAACTCATTCTTCCTTGCCTCAGTAATTGAGGCTTTATGGGAGTTGGAGTCCATGGGATTTTCCTTTTTAAAATTGCATTGCTTTGAATACTTGTTTGAATCAAAACTGTCAGAAACAGGAGGTGTTATGTATGGGTTATGTGTAATGGTATTGTGCTCAGATTGACAATATGCCATAAGTATTTTGGAGGTTATAGTTTCAGAGGGGTAGTGGGGAGAACACTGTGTCTCTTCCAATGTAGTCGTCACTTGCTCACGATAGTCATCCCCTCCCACATGATCCTTGTGATGCTGGAAATGCATCGGAGGGACAGGGCCTCCGTATCCTTGTCCTTTACTGTTTTTATCGTGTGTTCTGTCGTGTTTTCCGTGCAGGAGTACATGTGGGACTCCTGGCGGTGCAGCTCTATTTTGGTTTGGTGTACAGGCCCATGGGATACCCTATGGCACCCATGGGTGGGGGTACAACCCTGTGCCCCTAGTGTATGTTTTTGGACAACAGAGCAGGGTACAGGCTGGTTGCAGCTCTGTGCTGAATTTGACAGGTGCTCTGAGTATCCTTCATTTTGGGGATGCCCAGGCCCTGCCATTGGAATCAGTAGATTCCTGATGGAAACAAGATGTCCCCCATGGCCTCTTGCCTTCCATCGCCTGTTACCTTGTTTTCCCATAGTCCTGGGAAACCCTGACTCTGTCCCTTCCCCCTGACTGGATGTTGGGTGGAAGTTCCATATATGGTGGTGTTGTGAAGTCCAGGCCAGACTGGCTGGAGCCTTCCCAGTGACTGTATGTTTTGGGTACACCTGTGGGTGGGACCTGGGTGAATGGAGTGTGTGACCAATATGCACTTCTTGTTGTGGATCTCTGGTTTCTGGTGTTTGACACAATGGGCCTCATTACAACCCAGGCGTTAAGGGTTAACGCCGTCGTTAACCCTTAACGCCTGATTCCAATTTTAACGGCTGCTTTTAGCAGCCGTTAAAATCCATGGCGCTAAACCGCCTTGGTGCTAATTACGGCACCGTAATTTACGGTGCCGTAATTAGCGCCTTCCCCACTCCCATTATGCCCTATGGGGCAAAAATGGGAATGGGGAAGGGTAAATGGGAAATGGGGATTAACCGCCCCACTCACCTTGGAATGGGGTGGTAAATCCGCCATCCACCATGGTGTAAACGTAGTTTTACACCATGGTGGTAAAATTGGTGTACTTACCGCCTGGGTCGTAATGACCCCAAATGACTGAGACAGCCCTGCCCGAAACTAGAATGAATGCAGTGGGGAGTGTTGAATGGCTGAGTACTTGTCCCAATACACATAACTTGTTGTAAGTGTCTGGAGAGAAGTGAATGGCCTGAATGCACTATGCACCTGATTGGCTGCCTGCCTGCATGAATGCCCTTCCGACCGATTGGTTGCCTGAGTGTGACCCAGCAGAATGAATGGGAGATCAGCTAGTATATCTGGGGGCCTCTCACTGCTAAAATGTGTGTTCAGAAGCTGAAGAGAAACTGGAGTTAAAACTGAAGCTTAACCTTGAAGCCCTGCTGGAAGAGAAGTCTAGCTGCTCTACTTCATCAATCTGAAAGCTGCTTTGTCTCCAAGGACTGACCCAGAGAGGACCTGGTAAGGCGCCCTCTTCCCGAGCTACGAGGGACCCTCGTGCATCAGATTGATCTTTGCCAAAGCTCCCTGGTAGACAGACCTACGACAGGCTGCTGACTGGAGACGGGAACTGCTGCGGAATCCCAAAGAAGCGCCCGGACTGTTGTCCGCCACCGTCGATGACCGTCGTCATCGACCGGAGCCGCCGTGCTCCCATTACCTAAGAACATTCGATTCACAGACGCGCTCCTCCGCACCGTGGCCCGTCTTATCTCGCCGGAAAAGGCCAGGCCGTCTATAAAGCGAGGAGCATCCGCCGGTGGGTTTCCCGCCACCCAAAGACCACAGAGACGCCAACGACTCAACGCCCTTGCTGGGCCACAGTTCTTGAAACTCTTCGCGGTCCAGAACTATCGCCATCTAGGTGCCTTGCACGCCTCTTCCTTGCAGGATGTTTACGCTTCCCCGTCAACGAGCACCACTAGGAACGAAGCTGCCCCTTCACCGCCGTAGTTCACTGTGTTCATCGCCGGACGTTCGACGACCCGTGGCTTCTGCCTTAAAGGGAGTGCACTCAAGAAGGGCCGTCGATTTCCCGACGAGGAACTCTACAACACCAGGTACTTTGAGGTTACTGAACTATTGGAAAGATTCTTGTGAACAATATATGGACTGGGCTTTTGATATATCTTCTATAGGTTGCCCAGGTGGGGGGGGATCTCCACGCGGAACTGTGTCTAACGGCAGAGGCCAGTGTTCTGCCTATTGTTCTCATCTTGCTTTCTTTCTATATCTATTGTTGGTTTCCTTTACGAACTGATTTGTGTGACATTTAACCGTACAGTTGATGCACTTTAAACAGATCTAATAGTAATAGTGGTACCACGTAGAACTGTATATTTGCCATTGTAGATAACCGAGTGCAAATTGAGTTATCGTGATATTGTACACAACCTTGAACATTAATTATATAAAGACTGTGTTTTAACTAATAGTGTGTGGACATTTGTTTGTGAGTGCTTGGGGACTACACTGTACTTGATAACCAGCCTGCATCACCTCCTGAGAAGCTGGGCCTTGATTGCTCGTCCATTGCTACCACAATAGAGAATCTTGGCTGGGGTCCTCTGTGCCTCTCCTCTACCATATAGAGAGCAGAAATACAGACACCCACCTCCAGTCTTTACAATCCTCCCTCATAATACCACCCAGGGTCAGGATCAGGCAGCGACTGCCTTCCCCCTGCCATGTGGGAGGAGATTATCAGGGAATCAGTGATGACTCTGCAGGATGCATCATAATATACATTGTTAAAAACAGGGACCAATGCATATACATAGATCCCAAAAATATAATACATCACACACACAGTATACCAATCAGTACAAATCAGACCAAAATTACAAATGAAAAAATAAACAATCAACGAAACCGAGAACAAACAAAGAAACCCAGAGGAGAATAAATAAAAAACGAGTTAAAAATCATGTTCTTCTTTTGGAATATTCCAACATGCATGATCAAATTGCAATTCAACTGTTATTTCCCAGCCTCATTCGACATCACAATAAATAACACAAAATAAAACTTTCAGAATATACACGTTGTGAGTCAGAAGAAGAGTGGATCAATCCAACACCTGTGCCGGATTAGTTAAAAAAGGATCCCATTTAAACAGGTTGAATGAAAGGCCTGCCTAGCATGCCAAAAGTGTATCACCCCCGGTCATCAGTGACCCTTTAAATACATCCTAAACCATCTATTCTCTTACACTGTGAGATTGTCAAAACAGCCACGTGTTGTTTCACTTAAACCAACTCATTGCTAATCCTTTACACGTGGGTGTTAGACAGTCAAGCGCTACTTCTTGAACACCAATCTGTTTAAAAGTGCATCACTGTATTGGGCCAAAAACAAAAAAAGACACCAAATCATTCAAAATTAAGCCCACAAATACACTTCACCAGTTAAAAAAACCACTCAAAACCAACTCGGAGATGCCTGTTTCAAATGCAAACATGAACATATAATCTCCTTCATCTGTGTCAGCATTCGGTTTATGTACTCATAAACAAGTCCTCATCTCCATGTACATGAATGCCCATACGAACCCTTCACACTAAACGAAGAAACACAAAAGAATGACAGAGCCATCAGTGTCACTTATATAGCTTTGCCAAAATAAATCTACTAACTAATCCAAAGTACTAAAGGAAGTAACTTGCATATATAACAGGTCTGTGTGAGCCCAGAGCCCGCAATAGACAAAGCACCAACGTTCCGTATCAACAGTCCCAAAACCTCACACTGATATCACCTGATGTGTGCGGCTAAATCGTGAAGCGCTGCATCAAGTCACGCTTCTCATCGCTTACCCAGTCTTAACACATTCACAACATGTTCAGCATGACAACTAGTGCAACCATATAGCTGCACTGGATTCCCTCAAAAGGAAAACCTGTATAACTAAACCCTACATGTGTCTGCCTCTACTGTAAATTACAGGACTTTACAACTCCAGCACCAATCATTGTTAAAGTTTGCTAAACACATAATTGCTGCCCCCTGTTAGCAGAGACCCGAACTCATTCGCAAACCGAAACAAATGAATTAACTGTATTGACCCAGTGTAGTCCTGTACTCATCCATGCCATCATATTATTATTGCATGAGAACTCATAATTCGCTTCTAAGTGACTCTATATTGTTTAATCATGAAATAAAAAGTACCATATTGCTTGAACCTAAATCGAAACTTAATATGCACTGTCTCACACATTTCTCTACATTAAATAGCCAAATCATGTCAGTCAGCAACATCGTGTAGGGTCTCAATGTCACCAAACAGTAATAACATTCATTCAATAAGATGGAATTTAAACAGAATGGGAACGCATGCTTGAAAGTGAAAAAACACCCGTAATTAATGTTATATCACCATAGGTATTGCCCACTATTAAGAATGTGTATCTTGTAAACACAAACCGACGTTTTCATATAAATCCAAATAGCATTTCTCAAAGGAACACCGCCATTTCATGATCAGTGTTAAGTCTTTGCATCACAGTATTACATGTGTAAATCAATTCTTTGTCAGCACCTCTGCATTCTCTTCTGATGGTTTTGAGTCCTATGGAGCATATCTCACTCTTCTCATCCAATTGATGCCTTGCGGCCTGCTGCTGCTGGGACTGTCTGCCCCTCATGCTGAGGTTTATCACTATAATAATACCTCCTCTGCTTTAATTATGCAAATGTCACACTTCACACAGAATCACATTTTTATGGTATCATTCTTCTTGGACCTCTAAATATCAATTTAGAGGTTTATTTGCTACTTGTTATGTAACATTACTCCGCTTTTAATTCGAATTTCACACTTCTCCTTATCATACTTTTAAGGTGGCATTCATAATTGGTTTAGTTTGCTGGTCCTTTGGGGCTACTTTCGACACTCCAAATTATCGTTTTATATATTTAAGTAGATTTCCATTAAACACATTTTTATCTTGTAATTCTCGAGATTACAGCACTAACTGGGGAAGCACAAAAAAGATTTTAAAGAACCTACAATGAATAACAAAATACGGCACTCGTGCACAAAGGTGGCACGGCTGTACGTATGCAATACTTGCTGAAAGTAGGTTTAGAAAAGGCATTGCATGAATTTTACAACCACTTCCAAGGTGAGTTCAAGTGAAATTCTGACCAGGTTCTGGGGAGCAGGGGTAAACGCAACAGCCTTCGGGGACAATACATGGATAAACATACATAGATTAAAGACAACCAACATTAGAAATGTTTAAGTGCAGGAAGGCGGTACGACCAGCTATGCTAGGGTTGTGACCATAATGGATAAAGTGCTAGAGTGGAAGCAGTAGAAAGTGAGGGACAGACGCAGGGTAGAGGTGAGGGAGAAATGTTGGCTATCTGGTGCATCTAAACTCTATGATCTCTTCATTTGTTTGGCTATGAAGAATATAACTGCCAATTGGAAAGACTCCCGCTGCTTGTGCATAAGAAGCTGGTGGAATAACATTTGTCTCACGCAAAAGATGGAAATGTGTATGGCAAATCTTAATTCTATACCCAAGTTCAATGCTAAATGGTCATTTTTCATTTATCTGGATCATGTTAATGTAACTACGCATGCAATGTGACTTCTGTTAATATATAACACTTCTATGATGCTCCCAAGATTTTTATGTATGAATCTTAACCCTTTCACTGTATTGAATATTTATTTTATCATATGCTAAAGAGCCACACTTCCACACCTACCCCCGTACCTCCCCCATCCCCTCATTTTTCGTGTTTGTCAAATGTCAGTCTTGTGTTCGTCCTCCCCCTACTTAAAACATCATAATGCAGAAATCGTTCAACACGAAGTCGTGCGCAACACTGTGCCACAGTCGTTTCGTTTATGTTTCAATTATTATTGTAAGTTGTTCCTCAAATGCTTAACCTCAAAAAGTATGTAGTGCACTCTATTAATAGATCTTCTGGATCACTCCTATTTTACCATAGATTATACTTAAGTACATGTAATGGTTAACTGCATTATGTTTTGGATATTATGACGTTACAAATGTATTCTATATACCTTAATAAAAATTATTAAAATAAAAAAAGAAGGCAGATGAGAGGTAGGCTAAGTGGGTAACTCTGAGGCGAAGAGGTAGGCTTTGAACAAATTGGTGTGGATGGTTTCTCGGATGTCCAGTGGAAGAGAAATCCATGCAAGTGGAGCAAAAAGAGAGAAAGAGCGGAAGCGAAAGGAAGCACAGGGAGAGTGAGGTGCCACAAGGGTAGTCAAGATGGCAGAGCCAAAATTACGAGACGGCTTGTAGAGCTGGATAGATGATGAGCAGACTGCAGCTTTTGCCAATGCCTCATTGCCCCAGCCTCCCTGCTGCACACCGATTCTGCCTTGCCCACTAACATTGCTGCAGCCACAGACCAGAACAAAACTACCTCGCCCGCTAAGTCGAACATCATACCTTCATGCGTCGGTCTAGGCAATATCAATGCCCACCCTAACCTTTCACTGCCTCCTTTCTATCTCCACACCCTTAATTGTGCCCTCATCAATGCCTGCTCCCTCCCAGCCCACGCTGCAGACATGCAAGACATGATCGCCCACAACCTTGACCTCTGTGCTATCACAGAAACTTTGCTGCATGAAGCATCCGGCCCTGCCCTTGCTCTTGCACGCCCCGTGGTTTACACCATCTTCTGTCAAGACCGCCCTCTTTCTAGAGGAGGAGGGGTAGCCCTCATAGCCAAACACTCCATTGCTATTAGAAAGACTGACCAATCTAGCACAAGTAACTGCGATCTCCTAACCCTCAAACTCACTACCTCACACAACTGCACTATCACACTACACATTGTCTACCGCCCTCCTTGTCGTGTAGCTGACTTCCACTCCACAATCACACATCTCCTCTCAGACAACCTCAAAATTTCATTCAGGATTATTGTAGCAGGCGATCTTAACCTAGGACTACATGATCCTAATGATGCCCCAGCTAAAGCCCTAGCAAAGGTGTTGGAAACTCTAGGCTTCACTCATTCCATATCCATCCCAACCGATGGCAAAGGCCACATCATCGACTGGATAGCCCACCACAACTGCCCACCGGTTGTCACAGCCAATTCTCCCCTCACCTGGACAGACCACCATCTCATCTTCTTTACCTTCTCCCTACCAAAGCTCCAAAAACCACTTGCCATACCTCTACTTTCCTCCTTTACCAGAAGCGCACGCCTACTCACTAAAGAGAGGCTAGCCCCCTACCTTAGTGTCCCAGCCCTGTCAGCCCTTTCTCGAAAGACCCAAATGTTCTCGCCCTATCCCTCAACACCATTCTGACTGAGCAATTGACGCCATTGTCCCCCTAAATGCCCGCAAAGCCAAGCACCCCAAACACTCCAACCCATCATTTACTCCAGAACTCTTGCACTGCGCGTTAAAAAGCATACAGCCCTATCCAAGTGGCAAACCAACCAACTTGCCTTCAACAAAGTCAAATTCAACAAACTATCCAATACCTACTAAAAAGCAATAATTCTCACCAAGGCCAATTCATTCATTCATTCAAAATAAGAATCGTCAACACCAAATCCAGTTGTAAGGAAATCTTCACCATCTTCAGGGAGCTAGAAACTCTTGCCCTCTCCACTCCCCAAGCCATCCAAAAAAATTAAGCATGGTGCTCGGACATTCAAGCAGCCATGCTTCACAAGCTTGACACCCTTCAGAATAAAATCCTAGCTAATCAACTCCACTCACTCCCCACCAACCCTACCCAGCCACACACTCCTAACTAGGAGGCTCCCAACATTACACCCTTCTCATTCAGAGATGACATTGAGAGCAAAGTCGCCGTAATCATGAAAAATATTAAACCCTCCATGTGCAAAGGGGATATCTGCCCAGCCTCCCTCATAAAGGAGTGTGCAGATCTGCTCACACCATTCATCACAGCATTCATCAATGCTTCCTTTGCATCAGGATCGGTTCCTTCCAGCCTAAAAGAAGATTGGGTTCGCCCCTTCTAAAAAAGCCTTCACTTGACCCATCCAACCCCAATAACTACAGGACTATCACCACTGTGCCCTTCTTACTTAAAATTCTAAACAAGGCAGCCTACCTGCAAGTTCAGCAATTCATAGAGTCAAACAAGATCCTAGGCTCCGGACAATCTGGATTCCGCCCTGGTCACGGAACAGAGACAGCCCTGCTGGACCTTAAAAAACAAATTGATGATATCAGAGACACTGGCAAACCTGCAATCCTCCTCCTCCTCCTCCTCCTCCTCCTCCTCCTAGACCTCTCAGCAGCATTTGACTTGGGGAGACCAAAGAAAATGCTGACACAGTCCGGTTTAGAGAATACAAGAGTGGTTACGAGATGCTTGGTGTTGTTGAATGGAAGGAAATGCCTGATTTTCCTAATGTTTAGGAGGATGAGGCGAGCCGCCATTGCAGTTTTTGTGATGAAAGAAGAGGGGGTGTGAGGAGGGTCATAGATGACACTGAGGTTTCTAGCTGAAGAAGAGTAGGGGACAGTGTCAGGTGGGAACTGGATAGGCAGGGGAAGAAACTAGAGTATTTGGCAGGGAAGAAGAGCACCTCTCTTTTGGTAAAGTATGTATCAGAGAGTGCAAAGCCATCAAATATTTAATGGAAGAAAGTTTGAATTCTTTTTAGAGAGATCAGAATAGAGTTATGGGAAAGAGAAGATGATTTGGGTGTCATCCGCAAAGAGTTGGCACCAGAATACAAAGGAGGGGATTAGTGCCCTAAGAGCAGAGGTCTAGAGTGTAAAGAGAATAGGACCCGAGACAGAGCCCTGCGGAACACCAACAATTAGAGTGATGAGAGGTGTTGTTGCTCCCAGAAATGGAGAATTTGCACGTTGCCAGGTAGGATTCAATCCAGGCAAGGGCTCGATCACGAATCCCAAGAAGGAAAACAGTATTATGGAGATCTGAATGATCGGCTGCGTCAAAGGCAGCAGACAGGTCAAGCAGAATTAGGATAGAGGATAGGTTGGAGTGCCTAGCAAAGGAGATGAAGTTGGGGACATTCATGTGAGCAGTTTCCATGGAGTGACAGGAGGTTATGGATGTCTAAGAAATGTTTAAGATGGTTGAACACAACCCTTTTGAGCACTTTAGAGTAGTGCGGAAGGAGAGGCACATGGCGAGAGCTAGCCAGTAGATTTGGGTTTGTCCCATGCTTTTTTAGGAGTGGGATGACTGTGGCCATTTTGAAAACCGAGGGGAAGCAAGCAGAGACAGGTTGAAGTGTTCAGCAGGGAGAGAGGTCACTAATGGGGCAAGAAGCGTGACTAGATGAGGAGTAAGGGTGTCTGATGGGGCACGAGAGAGGTTAGCCATCTTCAGTATTAATGTGACTAAAGTGGAGATAGAGGCAGAGGATGTAGGAGGAGGGAGTGTGAGGAAAGTCGTCAGTCTTTAATTTTAGAAATGTTTGTAGCTAAATATTCAGCTAGGTCATTGGCTGTGAGAATGGAGTTAATAGTCCTAGCTTTATGAGGATTGAGGAGTGAGTTTAGGGCACCCTGTAGCCGGTGTGGATGGTTAGAGTGGGATTCAATGAGGGTGCAGTAGAAATCTGTTTTTGCTCTAGCAAGAGAGGACTTGAGAGTTCAGGACAGAGAGGTACATTTTCAGGTCCTCATCCAAGTGGGTACACCTCCAATTGCTCAGCATCTGATGCATGTCTGTGCAGGGACAGCATATGAATGGGGTGACCCATGGTTTAGGATGCAGAGACGTAGGGGTGAAAATTAACAGTGGGATGTGAGAGGAGAATGAGTCCTATAGTAGTGATTGGAAGCTAGAGGAAGGCAGTGTTGGTGGTAGTTGCATCAATTGTGAAGGAGGAGCGTGAGAACTGTAGGTCCCAGAGAAGGGGAGTAATGGCAGAAGGTTTAAATTCCATTTTAGCAATGGGTGAGGCAAGTGGTGAGGAGAGGTCAGAGGGTGGAAATGAGGTGGTGGTGGTGGAAACAATGGAGTGATCAGATAGGGATGGAATGATGGTAGTATTATTGGCAGAGAGAGAGGGAGGTAGATATGAATAAGAGATCCATAGAGTTATCCTCGGTGTGGGTAGGTAGGTTATGGATAGAGTGGGGAACGTTGTCACTAAAAAAAGACTCACATTCAGATTTCTAAGAAGTGGTTGGAGATGGGAAGGTTAAAGTGCAGCAGGGAGGAAGGCAAAAGCAAATGCTCATAGGCAAAGAGGCTGGTCAATGTCTGGTCTTTACCTTTCACTGTTCCACCGTTAACTGGGACTCCCATGGCTGGACTCCCCTAAGGACTTCAAAAGTGATAACACGCTCTCCTCTCCTGATCGCCAAGTCCATCAGTGATTGGTCTCTGATTTTGTCCCTGGTGTTTCTGGGATGAGGCAATTACTTCTGGATTGGTGTTCCCAGAGGAGTCTCTTGTGGTCTTCAGCTGGAGTTTGGGCTGACTCAAGATGGCCAGACATATATTGTCCTTGGTGACTCTTCCATTTACTCCCCTCCACAACCTGGGCAGAATGTCACTCAAACTCACTCCATTGTAAGAAGCTCACTGTGTCCTGTCAAATCTGATTTTTTTTCCTCTATTGTACATTCTTTTGGGATCAAAAGAGCATTGTTCCCCCTCACCGAATGCCCACATCATCACCTGCAACTGGCCCCCGCCTTCTTTCTGTGCTTCCTCTCAGAAACAACCACCTTGCATGCTATGCCCAGACACCCGGAGGGTGCCCCTGCCTTTTCCTTCACAGCGCATTTCTCTCACCCCTAGCGCTGTCCTGCACAGAGGTAGGATTGCATTGGATCAGGGAAAAGGGCTTTTTGAAATGGGCAAAAGTCCACTTTCAAGCAACTGAAATATGCATTTCTTTTTTTCGAGCGCTCCTCGGAACGTGGCGACTCAAATGCTTCTTTCTTCTACCAAGCTTCATACATGGGCAGCATGCAACAGGGCTAATGTGTTTTTTTTACCTGAATTGCCCATTTGCCCGTGTTTTGTTGTGGCAACCCCAAGATGGCCGCCTTGTTGTAGGCCTTTGCTGGAAGCTTTGTGTCCTCCCCTCTCCACCATATTTGTGCTGATTGGCTTGGAGCCACACAAAGCAGCAGGCTTTAGCCAGCCCCCTCACCGAAGGCCCACCTCCTAACTCCCTCTCTGTTCCCCTGTCCGTTGCATGGCCGGGTCTGGGGGTCTCCCTGCACCCCCACCAATTGCATATGGAAGCTGAGGTTATATGCCTAGGACACTGGAAATCAATGAACACCTAACTTTTCTCTGAAAGTTGGCTCTCTCCACTAACTATTTTGCACCTCTTCCCCCTCTGAGTCTGTCTCACATTTCTCCCCTAGTTGCTGGACTGTTTTCTTCCTCCTGTCCTGCCAACTTGAATGTGGCTTTTCCTAGTGCGCACACATTGCATGGTTTCATTCTGCAAAGTTTAATTTTTAAACTTACGTGTGCCACGTGACTGCTTCCTGTCTCATCCTGTTTTTCCTGTCCTGTTCTGCCTCTTCTGCTTGCACACCCCCATGGTGTTCTCCCCCTGTTTCTCCACCACCCCCCTTCAGCTCTTCTCTCCAAAACTCCACCCACCCCTCCACTCTCCTCTTCCCCTTCCTCCACATCACCCATGGCTCTCTCTGTTTCTTCTATCTTCTCCAACTATTTCACCATCGACTATCCCAGCCTTCTCACCAAGTCTGGTAGGAAGAAATTCAGAAAGTATATCCTGGTCTCCAACCCTCCCTATCGCTGATACCTACACCAGTGCCTACTCCAGACAGACCCTCACCGACATCCTCTTTGTCGTCCCCTCGCCAGACCTATGGACTCTTCATATGGTCTTTGTGTCCCCTCCTTTCTCTTCCTGGTGGCACCCGCTGGGAGGCCCTCCTGGCTTCCTTCCCCTCCTCTAAGGTTATCACTAATGATTACCTTAATGGCACCGTCTTGGTCCAAGGCCCTCAGGCCAACCTCCTCCTCCTTTTTGATAGACGTTTCTTGCGACTTATCAATTTCCTTTCTGCTCCTGCTGTACCATCTTTCCCTTCTTCGGCTTCCTTGCCTTCACCCTCTACCACCTCTCTGAGACCCTCTTCCTCCCCCTCGCCTACCTTGCCCTTTCCTCTTCCGCCCTTCCTCGGGCTCTTTCTTCACCTCCGCAGGGAGTACCTCTAAATTCTATCCCTCCCCGGAAGTCTTTCAAGGATGGCAACCTTTTCCACCTCGCAACTCTTGTTCAGCTGTCAAACACTTCTCCGACATCTCCTGGAAGACCTGGACCTTGATGTCCTTGGTCTCACAGAGATATGGTTCATGGCCAGCTCTGTCACGAGCTTTGACACTCTCCACCCTGATGGCTACAAGATCCTTTCCGTGCCCAGATCCAACCGTCCCGGTCGTGGTGTAGCATTGATCTTTCCACAGTGGATCCCTGCCTCCATCATTCCTATGCAGGCCTAATCCTCCTTTGAATGCCTTGTCTGTCGGCTTTCTCTCTCTGCTGGCCACTCTCTCACAGTCACCACTATCTACCGGCCACCTGATCAGATCACCTCCTTCCTCTCCAAATGGGCGGACCTCTCCACCTCCCTCCTGGCCTCGACCACTCAACTCCTCCTCCTTGGAGATTTCAACATTCATCTGGATGCCTCCTGTCCCACCAGGGGTCTCTTTCGTGAACTCCCTCTCTGTCTATTCTTCCCTCTGGCCCAACTCACTCAGCAGGGCACACTCTCGATGTTCTGATCTCCTCTGACCTCGCCCTCTCTAACCCTCTCACCACTCCTCTCTCCTGGAGTGATCACTTTTTTCTCTTCTCTCATCTCTCGCTCTCACCACCCCCCAGGCCAATCCTACCCCCAAACTGCCATCCACCTTCTCAGCCATTCGACCTATGAAGCGTGTGTTAGTTGAGGCTTTCGCCACATCTTTCTATCCTCCTCCTGCACCTTTGGCTGACACTCACCCTGATATAGACATCTACATGCTCCACTCTATCTCTGATAGTCTTGATGTACTTGCCCCTGTCATGAGGATCTGCATGAAGCCTAAAATCAAGTGCAACTCCTGGTACAACTCTGATCTCGTCACCCTGAAACGCAAGTGCAGGGTGGCTGAGAGCTAATGGCTGGCATCATTTACATCCTCTGACAAACCGGCCTGCCGCCAGCTTCAAAGGCAATACTGAATCTCTGTCCTTACCAGGAAGAGAGCTTCCATCCAAGCCCACGTCTCTATGGCATCCAGCAACTCAACCAATGCTTTAAAATCTACAAGGAATTGGCCAATCCTTCTGCAGTCTTTACCTCTCCTGTCCCCTCTCAGGCCCCCTGTATGGCCCTGGCTTCTCACTTTGTCTCAAAAACCCAGGACATCCTGTCCACCCTCTCTGCTTCTCCAGCTTCACCATCCACTCTCTCCTCTTCCTCTGGCACCGTTGCAGCCATTCCCCCTCCCTTCTCTGCCTTCCCTCTCCTCTCCCTTGATGAGGTTTCTAGACAAATCCGATCTATGAAAACCTCTTCTAAGCAGGTTCTTCCCTGTTCTTCCAAAACCATCAAGGACTACATTGACACCATCGCCCAAGCCTTGACTGACTTCTACAACCACTCTTTTGCCTCTGCAACCTTCCCCTCCACCCTTAAGCACTCTCTTGTGCATTCTCTCCTCAAGAAACCCTCAGCCGAGCCCTCCCTTCTGGCCAACTATCGCCCGATTTCTATCACTCCTTTCCTGGGCAAACTCCTGGAAAAGCAAGCCACCTCTGAGCCTAATCTTCACACTGAATCTGTTGGTTGTCTTCATGGCCATCAGTCTGGCTTCTGAGCAGCCAGAAAAATGGAAAATGCTCTCCTGAACATCCGTGAAGTCCTGCTCTCCAACCTTGATTCTAACCTCCCCTCTGTCCTCATCTTACTGGATCTCTCTTCTGCTTTCGACACGGTCAACCATGCCCTCATGCTCAACCGGCTCCATGATAATCTGTGTATCACCAATCAGGAGTTTGTCTGACTGACCTCTTTCCTCTCTGACCGACCCTTCCACGTCCAACTTGGGTCACCTCCTGTGGTGTTCCCCAGGGGTCTAACCTCTCTCCCTGGTTGGTCAACCAATATCTCGCACCCCTCGCCCACTGCATTGCTGCTCTCTGCTCCAACTTTCAGTGCTCTGTGGATGGCACCCAGCTCGCCCTCAGGCTCCCCTCTACCGCCTCTTCTCCTTCTCTCATACATGACTGTTTGTCTGCAATCCAGGAGTGGTGTGCCACCAAAGATCTCTGCCTGAATGCCAGTAAGACAGAGATCCTCCTTATCTGCACACCTGCACCCACCTTTCCTGCCACTCTCTGGCCAGCCTCCTTTGGCCCTCATCCTCCTCCCACATGTGAGGCTAAGAACCTCGGGGTTATCTTTGATTCCACCCTCTTCTTCACCCCTTACATTTCCAACATCTCTAAGAAGTCAAACTACCAACTGCACCTCCTCAGAGGTATTCTTCCCTTCCTCTCCTTCCCCCAGAAGCTCACTGTCTCCAGAGCTCTGGTTCACTCTAGGCTTGACTACTGTAAAAGCCTCATTTTAAATCTCTCCTCCTCTACTCTTCGTCCTCTTCAACTCATCCAGAACAGGACTGTGAGACTTGTCCTTGGCCTTAAGCCCAGGGGTCGTATCTCTCCAGCACTGAAATCTCTCCATTGGCTCCCTGTGGCTGCAAGGATAAAATTCAAGAAAGACCCTTTGCATTGTCCACAAGGCCTTCTGGGGCCTAGGACCAAAATACCTCCAGCTTTCTCTTCAGGAGTATCTTCCTTCTCGAGCTCTTCGCTCTTCCTCCTCCAGCTCCCTGAGGGTCAGTCGCTTCTCTAAGCAACACATTGGGGGCAGATCTTTCTCTTCGGCCGTTCCAAACTTGAGCAGAACCATCTCCGGTTCTGGAAGCAGCTCAAGACTTTTCTCTTTGCTTCTGCCTTCTCTCTTCCACTTCTCTGCTGATCTCTTGCCTGAAAAGGCACTGGTTCCTGGCTACCCTCCCAGATGGTCACTTTCACTGCCTCTTGGCAAACCTGCACTCGGGCTGTATTCTGCATCCCTACAGTGCCCCCACTTGCACTTATCTAACATCCTTTGTCTGCAATTAATTCCTGCAACCCTGCACCACCACCTGTTGGCCGCAATGTTTTATTTCCCTATGTCTTGATCCTATGTCTCGCACTTCTGCTCCTCTCCTTCCCCCTGCACTTTTCCCCTTCCCTCTTCCCACACTTGCGCAGTCTCAATGTCACTTGGCCTCATAAGATCGTTGTCTTGTCCTCCCCTTGCCTTGTCGTGCCTTGAAACACTTGTGTATAGGTACGCTATAAATAAAATATCATATCATAAATAAAAATAAATACAGGGAGAATGGAAAGGATGCAGAAAACAGTGGCAGACACCCCAGGACACATCTGGCTGCATAACTCGCCCTGTAGCTGCCACCTCAGGTGTTTGATGATGCGAGCCCTAGGATGCTCAACCATGTAGTTAAGATTCCTCAAGTCACTGTAGCTCGCCCATGGGATGGGATAGGGTCCTTGAGGGCAGTGGTTCATCTGATATATAGGCTGCTCTCCCCGCTACAGCAGTTGCATGGGTTCTCTCATAACTCATCACCAATATTGCAATTAGTAAAAGTAGGATACTCTTATGCTGCTCTGGAGCCTCTTGTAAGTTAACAGTAACTTAATTACAAGTGTAAGGGATACTTTACAGACATGACATAGAGCTATAAAGGACCACTGCCATGCCATGCCATACCAGGATTAACTGACTGGGGAGGAACACTCATTCAAACATCCACAGAGGGAACCTTCCACGCATCACAATCACGCAAAGCTCAGGTATTCACAAGCAGGTACAGGAAACACACTAGACTCAACTTGCAAAATCTTGCTTTTGCTATGATGATCTTTTTCATAAGTCTGTCCGTTTAGAAATCCTGCCCTATTGGTTGTGCCAATGCTTGTTTTAAATGAGACAGCAGCAGAAGGAGGTGCTCCTGTCCCTCTTGAATTCCTGTCTTTCACTGCATTCCTTTTTCAAACACTTCATGACAGGCAGTTTAAGGGCTTGCCACAGGGAAATGTGCTTTCAGAGCCCACACTCATACATTAGTATCAGGATTACACAACAGGCAACTGATGAGAGCAACATTTGTTCTGGTGCAGACCCCTCTGAAATATGCAAACCACCTTGTGAATAAAGTGACATGAGCATTTATTAGAATTGCGCAAGTAAAAAAAAAACATTGTTTTTTCCCTGCATGATTCTTTCGAAATCGGGACAAACGAGTCCACAAAAAACACGGGCTTGATCCCTGTTTCTGTTCCACGTAAAGCAGTGGTCCTCAAACTGTGGGGTTGACACCCCTCGATGGGCCCAAAGGATGGCCAGACAGGGCGCGAGGCTCTTCAAAAAGGGAGTACGGTCACTGCTTTCAATAGAAAATGTAGGTAGATTTGGCATCTGTAGGGGGCGCGACAACACTATCCTTACTAAGTGGGGGGAAGGGGCACCACAACAATATTTTTAAACAAGGGGAGGAAAAACTGCATGGAAAAAGTTTAAATACCACTGACTTAAAGTAACAAATATGATGCAACTGTTGAATCAGGTGCTTATCAATGTTAGGAAAAAACTCCCAGGCAAGTCGAGAGGTGCTAGGAGTTTGTGAACTCTTAACTCATGGAAGGCCTAACTCCTTCCGTTCCCAAAAGGAACGCAGGTCCAGACAGACAGCAAGTTCAAACTGTGGTTTATTACAGCCAAAAACCAACAGGAATCAGCATGAGGAACAGGCTCCTACAACTTCTCAAAGATCGCAGGCCAGTTTTGTATTGCTATGTCGTCAGCATGACATCACGCTCTGCGCCCATCTCCGGGAAACCTATCAAGCGAGTGGATTGGGTGCTGAGTTGTATTTCCCCTATAGCAGTCCCTATATGTGTTAGTTAACTGGCTCTCCCATGTCAGGCGTCGGGCCTGCGCAATCCCTCAAAAAGGCTTCTTATACAATGTTGCAGTGTGAGAGTCGGATGATTGCCACTGCTACCCACCCCTAGGGTCCTGATCTGTGATTGGTCAGAGTTCTTGCCCCCAGGCCTGGGATCCAAGTCAGTTCTCAGCTCGAAGTGTACCTTTTCAAGTAATAAGAACAATTGTGTGTCTGCATTGTAACGTGTGTGAACCACCACAGACTGAGAGTGCTCGTTCTCATCAGGCAATACTCTGCTTCTCTGTAATGACTTTGTTGCAGGCCATTGTTTGGCCGCATGAGACTGCATCTATTCCCAGCCGCTCGTTTCGGTTTTTGGCCGATCACGTGTCCAGAGACCGTGTTTCTGAGCTCTGCAGCTCAGAATTTGTCTGAATTTGTGAGGAATTATTTGTATTTTCGGTGCTGGTGTTACTGCAGTTCAGGGAAAGGAATGTCACTTGTGTCATGATGGCCTTGGCGGCAGGCCCTTGTCCCACACGGCTTGTTTTTCTGTTTGCACTGAATTTAGCTCAGCTTTCAGTGAGACGGTTGTGGCCTACTTGTAATTTGCCTGAACCATAGTGTGGCTCCTAGCCCATTGTACTGTTCTATAGTATCCATGGGTTAGTTGTGTATGGCGCTATGAGGTCCCTCAGGTGCTCCTGCAGTTCCATAGAGTTAATTGCACATAAGCATCTGCAAGCATTTACACAGGAGCTCTTGCTTCTTGCGGTTTCCGTGTTGCTGCAGTCAAGCTAATGACAAAATAATAAAGGCTAAGACAGTATGTATCTATGACTGTCCTCTGGCTTATAGAACTGTACACAAGTGTTCTTGATGTATTCGAGTGCGTGATCTCCCTTCACTCTTCTCAATCCATTTTGTTTCTCTTTTCTACTTGGACTGGTGGTGTTTCTTCCAATGACCTCTTCCTTTTTTTTGTTGTTTTCCATTTTTAGGAAGTCATCAAGCTTCATGTCTTTCTTGGGTACCACCATGAAGGCATGGTGATGTGTACTAGGGAGCATACCCCTCCCAAATTAGTTGTAATTTCACATATGCTTTAGACCCACATGCCCAATAGTGATCCATTAGTATGGCTGTTCTTGTTCCCATGAACGGGATAGTTTCAATCGGCTTCCATTCCACATTTTCACGAACCTCCTCATCACCATTGTGTTTATAACACAGCGCCAGCGTTTTAAAGGGGATTATTGCCATTGGCCTAGCTTGTTGTACACCCACGTTACCAGCTTTGCACTCCTGTCCCATTCCTTCAGGCACTTATTTTCTTCTCAGTCAGTGCCTTGCTTCCCAACGCTCCATCTTCCCAGCCGTCATTAGTATATACGCTTCCATAGATCAGGATCTGTGGTCTCTCCTATTCCCGATTTCCTTTTCTCGTTTCCAGGGGCGCAGCAATTACTTTAATGTAACCATCATTGTCTCTCCCTTCTCTGGCCCATCAGTTATGTACTGCAACCCTTTATCGAGCTGCCAGTAATTGTTCATCTTGCCTAGTGTGTTGATGTAACTGTCTTCATATGGGAACATTCCCTTTGACATCCATCTTAAGGTTGCTGTCTTCCCCAGAACAGGCCTTGCGTCTGGCACATTGCAAGGTACATCAAGCACTGCGCCCTATCTGCCAGTATTTCTTTTGCAACAAATGTTCTCGAGGCACTAATTGCATAGGGGTTTAAGGAGCAGACATAACAGCTCTCCCCGGTGGTGTCCCTACCAATATTGGACATGTGCTTATACCACATTTTTATTACCTGTGCTGTGTCTGTGAGATACATGTAAACTCCCTTCATGTCTGCATACACACTGCGCTAACCTCCTCTTACATTATCAGCAATGTTTGCTCTTCCAACTGACATGGTAGTTCATCCTGCTTGGGTCGGGAGAATGTTAGTAGGGTACACAGCGGAAGCATGCATTGCAAAGTAGAGCGTCCAGACTAAAAGACCCAATACTACAGTGGGAATCAATAAACACACAAGGGTTAAAACAAAGTTAATTTTCTCCACATTACCACTAACACTACTTAGTCCGTGAAGCTGATGAGGCGATAAAGTTGCCCGCCTGAAAATCGCAAGAAAAGCATTATTGTTTTAGTATTTGTCAGTATCCTCAAGCCCTGAGAACTAAGTAGTCACTAACTGCAAAAATAAAGATCTCCTCCCAGAACTTTCTCATTGATGGGTCTGTCAACGTAGGTAGGACGAGGGAAGCACTGTGTTCAAGTTGGGGAAATGCCTGGGCTAGATACTCTATAAATACCAAGAAATATATTTCAGGGGTTCAGGCTCTAAACCGTCTAGGACTTCTTATGTAGTGAACAAATTGATGAGAGAATACTTCAAGGTGGTCAGTGGCAGGTAACATTAGGATAACTCCCTATACAGTGCTAACAACATGGGCATCAACCTGCATGTGCGATAGAAAGAGAGAACAATCAGTGTTTCAGCTGCCATGGTGCAGAAATATGAACAGTTGCTAATTCATGATCTGCGTGTGCAAGAGAAGAGAAAAACAAGCAATGTGTTTCAGCTTTCGATTTGCACAAGTATGTCTGTTGCTACGTCAGCTACTTGGGAACGTCGGATCATGGAGTGGCCAGGTTTCCCTAACTCAGGAGGATTTATGCTCTTGTAGTCCTTCAAGATCTGTACCTTTGGCCCTGTCAGTTGTCGTTGTTGTACTGAAGGGCAAGGCCACCCCTTTGTAGGGCTAGATGTCCTGTATGTGATTCCAAATGCCTTTCCCCTTAAGTCGGACAGCTCAGTCCATAACAGCCTCCACTGGGTGAGGACCACTGAATTTGGGCACGTTCCAGCACATATCAGCGTTTTTTAGGAGAACCAAGTCTCCTACTGCACTAAATGTTTGTTCCAGTCTCTTGTTCTGTATCATCAGAATTCACTTTGTTGTCTTCAGGCCTGCCTTGGGTGGGTGCTCTGTGTCTGGCGAGAGATAAAAGAAGCGATAGAAACCAGGGAAGTGACATCATGCATTTCTTGACCCATTATCTCGGCGTTGTTCTCACAATCCTTCAATGCCCTAGTTGGAGGAACCAATGGGAGATAGATGCATGCGCCGTCCTTTCACCACCTCATGGGGAGCTAAATGGTCATCGGATCCTGGCTTGTTGCACAATTCAAATAGTTCCAGTGGCAAACAGTGAAGCCAATTCTTTTTGGTGCTCTACTGCGTTTTGGCAATGCACTCCTTCACGATACCATTGAGGCGTTCACACAAATTCCATTTGCTTGCGGGTGGTACGCACAGGTGAATTTGTGTTTAATTCATAACAGGGCTGTGATATGTTGGAACAATTCAGTGGCAAAGTGAGGCCCATTGTCAGACCGCAGGACCTCACAGGCGCCCCATATTGGGAATACCTCCCGGACCAGAAATGTTGCTGCTCTAAGAGCATCAGCATGTGAACAGGGCCCAGCCACAATCCACCTGGAGAATGGGAAGACAACCACCATCATGTAGCGGTATCCTTGACACACTTGGATCATGTCTACATAATCTACGTGTAGGTGCAGGAATGGGCCTTCGGGTCTTGGTATGGCTCCTCTCACGACTCTCAGGGTGTGTCCAGCTGTGAACTGCTGGCAAGTCAGACAGGAACTAATAAAATTAGTTACATGTTCATTTAAATTCAGGCAAAACCATGTTTCTCCAATATGTGCGGCAATGACCACTTTCCCTGTGTGTGTTGGATAATGTTGCTGTGCCAGTGCTGTTTTCAGTAGTGCCAAGAGCATGACCACTTTCCCTGTGTTATTCTGTCACCATAAGGCATCTGTAGGGGACATGGAATATCGTCTCTTCACCCAGAGCTCACTTTCCTCTGATGGTGCAGCTCCCTGCATTTGTGGTAAGTAGTTGTACCCTTCTCTCATCACCATGTTCCTCACCCCTCCCAGGACTTTTGGCCTTTCCTCCATTTCCCACAGCTCTCTAAAATATGCTGTGCGTTTTGCCTCATAATCTGCAGCTTAATTTCCCCTTGAAATGCTGTCTTCCCCCTTGGTATGAGCCTGACACTTAACAAGTGCTAGCTCTTTCGGGTATGTGATTACTTCAATCAATTTGCTTAGCAGCAGCACATGCTGTACCGGGTTCCCATCTGCTCTCCTGAACCCCCTCCTGAGCCATTGCACTAATCCAGAATGTACTGTTGATGTAACGTAAACACTGTCAGATTATATCGTCACATTTTTGCCTATGCTGTGCTCTAGGGCCAGTATAAGGCCACTAGTTCTGCTGCCTGTGCTGAATAGTGAGATGATAACTGTGCCCTCGCAACTACCTCATTTGTCCAGTCCTCCTTCAGGCTTAATACAGCAGTCCCAGTCCTTCTGACCCCATCAGTCTGGTCAATGGTCGATGAACCATCAATGTACAACATGTCTCCCCCTCAAGTGCATCTTCCTCCACCTTGCGTCTCTCACTAAATTGCCCTATGTTGTTGATGCAGTCATTGGCCCAGTCCCCTGGTTGGTAGACATCTACCAAAAATGTGGCTTGGTTTACTGTCTTGTAGCGCACTATCCTCAGTCCTACCTTTTGATAGTTTGACCTCATTCCCTGATGATCTCTGCATGGTTAGTGTGCTCTTTGGCTTATGCAGTATCGCAAACAGGGTGTGCTCCACGTAAAGAGTGGTGGTGCACCCCATTGTCACAGCTGATTCTCTCTCCATTGCGAAGGCTGCAGCTGCCAAGAATTGTTCGCACGGATAGTGTCCTCTCATCACTGGGTCAAGTTGTCCACTGTAGTAAGCAATTGGCGTATGGCCCATGCTTGTTTTCTGTGTCAGTACTGCTTTCATCATTACACCGCCAGTGTGGGAGAACAGGAATAACTCTCTCTTGTAGTCAGGGGTACCTAGCACTGGGCCAGTACTTATGGCTAGCTTCAATTCCTCAAATGCTTCAGTCACCTCTGTGGTCCAGTGTAGTCTCTTTGTTCCCTTCGTAGCCTCTTTAAGTGCAGTCAGGAGTGGTCTAGTGTATGTGCTGTAGTCAAAGACCCATGTCTGCAGTAATTGCACAACCCCAGAAATTGTTGCCTTTCCCTCACTGTTTTGGGCTGTGGTGTAGCAAATATTGTTGTGACTCTCTTTGGGGCGATGTTTCTCCCATCCTTAGATATCATCTGTCCAATGTACAATACCTCGTTTTGACAGTACTGGAGCTTGGCCTTGTCTACCTTGTACCCCGTGTTTGCTAACATTGTCAGCATGTGCACTGAGTTTCTCCTGCATTGATCTTCTGTCTCACTGCAAATCAAAATGTTGTCAACATACTTTAGGATGGTGCTCTCTGTCTCAATAGTGCTTAGATCCATCTGGATTATTTTGTTAAAAATAGATGGTAATTCACAGTGCCCTTGTGGTTGCGGTACATAAAGCTGGTGAAATCTTGAGAGAATGGGTGTAGTGGTACTGAAAATAATGCATTTTATTTTAGAAGACTGTGAAACAGGTGGCTTCCGCTGGAATGCCACACAAAATTGTCACTGGATTTGCTGCTACTGGATACTCTGCTTCTACAATGTGGTTAAGATGGCTTGAATCCTGAATAGAACGCCATGTACTCCCCGAAGAATGAGGGTGGCGCCTCCAGCACCAGCGCCATCCTCTGTGGTACCTCCCTGTAATATATCTGTAGCCAGAATGTTACTCATTTCGAACACCATTTCCATCTCCAGCCTCTCTTCCGCAAAGAGTTCCTCATCTGTCACTGTTGTGAGCCTGCACCCTTCTGCAATGGCAATTATTGCTCAACATGCCCTCCCTGTGTCATCTGTTGCATGTACTGTAATCCAATCCTCTCTAGCCAGCACTGCCTAAATTTCAATAGACACAATCGTCCCCTCTGGCTCATCTAATGGTGTTTCTGGCCTGAATAGATATTCACTAGACACCCGCCACACCTTCCCTGCCATGCCTGGCATCCATGCAATGGCAATATCTGTCTCATATTGAAACATTTCTGGATCCATTGGCACCCCCCTCTGTACTGTGCTCCCACAATATGGCTGGACAATCTGTCTTACATTCAACATGCGGATGCCTGGTGTTGAGCAAATTATGCCTTTGTTTGTGAATGAAATGGTCATGATCACTCTGCTCATGATGTCATGTCCCAATATGTTTACAGGCGCCTGTCGGGAGTAAAGTAAAGGTAGTGATAAGTCGTGATCTCCTATAGCTAGAGAGATGTTATCAGTGAAAGGAGCCACTTCCAGAGCCCCAGAGAATCCGTGGGTGTTCATGGCATCGCCTGACCACGCAAATGCCCCTTCCCGGATGCATGGCCTAGTCGCCAACAAGAAAGGAAAACGTTTTGTCACCTATCGCCTCCCCTATGCAATAGGTGTGGTTCCTCTGCAGGATTGGGTTTGACCGACAGGATGGACACATCAAGTTCATCTGTGGGCTGTCCTATGAGGGTATAATGACAATCCATTTCCTGTGAAAGGGTTGTTCCCCACCATGGTAACCCCTCCTAGTCGTCTAACTGGCACCCTCGCCCCTGTGTCCATGGGCTCCGTTGGGTTACTGTCCTGTATTTCGGCTAACTGCTGTACACTTCCTCTGGGTTGTGATGCTTGTAAGTACTGGGGTAATGTTGCTGTCATTTGTGCGGTCTGTCTGTACCTGTGGTGGTGCTGGTGCCTGCTTTTGTGCTTGTTGCATCTTCTGATAGGTGCCTTGTACCTGTCCTTGTTATTGTACACTTTGGGCATAGTAATAATCATCCTGTCCCCTTTGATAGTTCTGTTGTCCTTGATCTCCCCAGCTCTGTTGAGTCCCTCTGAACCTACACGCTTTTGAAATATGACCTAGCTGCCCACACGTCCAGCACTGAGGTGGTTCCCTCTCCTGTCCTGGAAAGCCCGCTGGGAAGTCTCCTGGCCCTTGCCGTATCTGTTGTTTGTACCCTCAAAACCCCCCTTGATTGTGATGCGTTTGCAGTCCAAAGCTATGCCCCCTTTGTAGTCCTCCCCTTCCTCTGAACCCCGGCCGGAACCCGCCTCACCCCATGTACCCTCCTCCCATTGGCGATACATATTGTTCTGGTTGTTGATACTGCTGCTGTGGTGCTGATGGTTATCACAACCCCTTCAATGGCATACTTTGATAATTTATTTTGCACTAACTTGGCCTTGTCTGCCTTCCTCTCCTCTGCCTTTTGCTTAACCTTCTCCTGCCACAATCTACAGTGATGTATTATGGTGAGCTGTATCTCTGGCCATCCATTTGCTTCCATCCTGACCAATTTCTTCAAACTCGCCTGTACAGGTTCTGGGAGTTCCTGCACTAAGATATGATAAAAGATTGCTATTGTTTTGTCCTACGGCTCTCGAGTTTCAAGGCGCCAAAGCTCTTGAATCTCCAAAATGTATCAAATGGAATCCTCGTCCTCATGCATTTTGCGTGATGTGATTGCCCCAATGTCTGATGTGTCTGGGTATTGTGTCCATAATGCTTGCCATGTGCTGTGTTTTGTATCGTCACCCCTGGGAACCCCACCCTCTTCCATATGTCATCCGCTGCGCCACCCAATATTGATACCAACAGTCCTTTAACGTCACCCACTGCTAGTCTGTGCCCCGCTGTCAGATTCTCTGTTTCATAAATCCATTTCCCAGCTCCCTCACTCAATGAAGGTAATCTACACTTGACATTTTCCTTGTCTGTATGTTGCCAGGGCACATACTGAGACCTTGTCCCTGAGTACGCTGACCTTTCTTCTGGCATCCTCCGATACTGCCTGATCTGAATGGGCCCCCTTTCATCCTCAACTTCTATGCCTATGCCCACAGGTTCTAATGTGGGCACGTGTTTGTTCTCGTCCTGGGATCTAAGTAGTTGCCCTGTAGAATGTGCCAGTGTTGTCTCTTCTCTCCTGTGCCCTGGGAGGTCCTTTAGTCTTAGTCCCTTAGCTCATTCTACTGAATCGCCCCTTCTTCTCTCTGTCAGTGGGATCTGAACTCCCATGAATCTCCCTCTCCTGACCTCATGAGGTAGAGTCTAGTCGGCACCCCCTCTTGTCACTGCTATGTCTGTCGTCATTGTCAGACCCTATGTCCATGTTTCTACAAAAGTCATCTGAGAAATGAAATCTCCTTGATGTCGAGTCTGCATCAGGGTTTATCTCAAGATCAATGTCCATCAAATTATACTTTCTGTTCCCCTTCCATAACCCTAGGCGTACCACGCCACTCCCTACTGAGCTTCTCCCATTTATATTCGTCCTGTGTGGTTCTACTCGCCTTTCCTCCTCATGACTATTTCTCTCCCATTCCCAGCCAACCTGGTCGCCAACTTCCTTTATTGCTCGCTCCTCCTCCTCCTTTCGTGCTCTTTCCCTCGCCAGTCTATCCAACTGCAATTTCCTGTTCCCTCTCTGCTAACTTGCATGCTTTCTGCTCCGCAATCTCCCTCTGTCTCTCTGCCTTTTCCATCTCTCTCGCCCTTTTCCCCTCTATCTCCCTCTCCACTCTCTTCCTTTCCTTGAGCTCATTCTACTCTTTCCTCGCACTCCTTTTCCAGTCGCTCTTTCCTCCCCCACTGCCTATCTTCCCACTCCAACTTCTCCTCTCTTCTCCTTTCTCAGTCCTCACCTTCTAACCTTACTTCCTTCTCCTTCTCCCTGTTATCATCTTCCTCCATTATGTTTGCCCAGTCAGATGTTTCCTTCTCCCTTTCCAGGCTGTTGATCACCTTAGTTGCCCCTTCTGCCTCCCCTGTGGTCTTTCCTTTAAGTTTCAAGAGTATTTGTACTGTTATCCATTCGTCCGTACTTATGCCTTCAAATTCTGCCTTCGCGCTCTGCAGCTCCTCCTCGCTTGCTGCCGGGCCACTAGCTGGTAGTTCTGCACCCTTCTGTTGTCCTCTTTTGTGTATGGTGGTGGCTTGCATCTCTGGTTTGAATAACCTCCTGCTGCCTTGAGTTCCCTCACTGGGTACATCGATTCCTGTTCCTCATCAGTTAGATATTACCCTTGGAGGAGTGGGAGGAGAGGCAGATGGGTGAGGCCCTTCTTCCTTCACTTCTTGCCTGTCCTCCCCACGCCTCTCCTGAAACATGCACCATAGCTTGAATATAGCCATGCGCTTGGCCAACTTCTTCCCCTTATATGTGCCCTGCAGATGTGTCAGTAGTGATTGCTGCACGTCCCTGGAGAAACTGCTGCAAGGCGGTCATTCTTGTTAATTTGCCTTCAGTGATTTTGGACACATCTACACTTTATTTAACAAGTTTTTCTTTATAAAGTGGCAATGTCTTACACAGATGCTGAAGGGGAGTCATTCTCCCGCTATTTCCCTGCTACATTGCATAACCCTTTTTTGTTTTTAACTTACCAAGTCGAGGCCTTCAATCATCCGCTCTTCTGGGAAAAAGGGGTTAAACTGCAATAAAAATAAGTTTCAATTTCTATGAGTCCCCTTGGCTCTGCACCTTACCAGGCGTTCTCCGCCCCTCCTTCACAATTGCTGCCTACTTAGGCCCACCACCACAATTCTGCGCATGCGCCTTCCGCGCAATGCCACTGGTTCTCCTCGTCTGCCAATCCCAAGTTCTCAACACAAGCTCCTCGCCGTCAAAATTCTCTAGTCTGTGCACCTACTTAAGGGGGATGTCACCAAGCTAAATATGAACACATCTTGCACACACAACAGTGACCCGTAACTCCAACCCCACAGAAACCCCACAACTGTCTTCCTGCGCCTCAAGGGCAGAGTATACTTCTATTCACTTGTGACTAACTGAACGTTTACCTGCCGACGCGTGCGACTATTTGTGTTCCAGGAACAGATTGTTACTGGGGATCTCACCCCGTTAATACTACATGGACATCAGTCTTATGAACTGGTTACATCTAATTTCGGCCCGGATTTGAAAAAGGCTCAGCAGAGCCAAAACATGTTATCAATTATGGGCTCAACTTTTTTGATGAACAACAAAGGAATAATGACATAAAATGACCTTTATATTTGATGGCGCAGAGTCCTGTATTCTCATTGATTCTTTTCTGAACCGGTTACGATGCCTAACGTGGAAAACTCCTCTCACCAGGAGACTTAATCAGCTAGTTCACCTTCCACAATCTAGGATAGCTCCTGCTAATCCTCATGGGAATACTATCATCTATGACCCGAGCTAAAAGACCCCACCCACCGGAATACCTTTATTTACAATCTGTCATCATCCAGGTCCTCTAAAACCAAATGTCACCTACCACAGAAAAGGGACTTCTACCTCCGCTCAGGTCCATACTATTTGACACTACTAACAATGCTACGACACGCTAATGAACAATGCTTCCCTAGTACCCAACACCCCCATTATTACCCCACAGTTGCTGGTTGTCTGGACAAATACTTATGTTCCGTGTTGTTCAGCTGCTGACTCCCCCATCAAGGCGCTCGCCTCCCTGTTGTGGTCTGCTTGGACAACTCGCCGATTCCCGGCGGGATGGTTTCCAAACGGCTCCCGACGACCTTTATGCAGTTACGCATTTCCCGGTGTTCTCGAAATGCACGCGAGGGTCCCACAGCCTCTCAGTTTCGGCAGTGAAGGGGTCACTTTGGTGCCGAGCTGGCGCAGCGAACCATCCTCTGCCTACCACCTTGTTAGGATAATACTCCCAGGAAGGTTGAGAGGTGCTAGGAATTTGCACTCATGGAAGGCCTAACTCGTTCCCTTCCCAAAAGCAACACAGGCCCAGACAGACTGCAAGTTCAAACTGTACAGCCAAAAACCAACAGGAATCAGCATGAGGAACAGGCTCCTACAACTTATCGAAGATCTCTGGCTCGCAGGCCAGTTTTGTATCGCTATGTCATCAGCATGACATCACACTCTCGGCCCATCTCCAGAAAACCTATCAAGCGTGTGAATTGGGCGCTGGTGGTAGTTCCCCTATAGCAGTCCCTATATGTGTTAGTTAACTGGCTCTTCCATGTCAGGTGTCAGGCCTGCACCTTCCCCAACAAAGGCTACTTCTACAATGTTGCAGTGTGAGAGTCTGATGATTGGTTCTTGCCCATTGCTACCCACCCCTAGGGTCCAGATCTGTGATTGGTCAGAGCAGTTGCCCCCAGGCCTGGGACCCAAGTCGGTTCTAAGCTCGAAGTGTGCCTTTTTAAGGTAATAAGAACAACCATGTGTCTTCGTTGTAACGTGTGTGAAGCACCACAGACAATGAGTGCTCGTTCTCATCATGCAATACTCTGCTTCTCTGTAGTGACTTTGTCGCAAGCCATTGTCTGGCTGCATGACACTGCATCTGCTGCTAGCCGCTAGTTTCTTTATCTGGCTATTCACGTGTCCAGAAACCGTGTGTCTGAGCTCTGCAGCTCTGAATTACTCTGAATTTGTGAGGAATGATTGGTATTTTTGGTGCTGGTGTTACTGCAGTTCACGGAAAGGAATGTCAGTTGTGCCTTGGTGGCAGGCCCTTGTCCCACATGGCGTGTTCTTCTGTTCGTGCTGAATTCATCTAAGCTCATCTTTCACTGAGCCAGTCATGGCCTACTTGTAATGTGCCTGAACCATGCCGTTGTTCCCAGCCCTTTTGTGCTTTTCTATAGTATCCATCGTTCAGTTGTGTATGGCGCGGTCAGGTCCCTCAGATGCTCCTGCAGTTCCATAGAGTTAATTGCAAATAAGCATCTGCATGCATTTACACATGATCTCTTGCTTCTTGTGGTTTCTGCATTGCTGCAGTCAAGCTAATGACAAAAAATAAAAGGCAAAGACTATCTATATGTGACTGTCCTCTGGCTTATAGAACTGTACGCAAGTGTATTCAGGTGCGTGATTATGTCCCGATGTGCGGGTGGCACATGTGCTTCACGTCTAACGCTGCTATGTCGTGGTGTCTCTAATGACTTGGAGTACTTTTTTTGTACTTTAATCAAGGCTGTCAATTGAAGTGTCTTTAAGGGCATTCAGCAGCTCCTCATCCACTCTAGGCAGTGTCTGGGCCTGCCCTGGGCTGTAAGGTTGGGCAGTGGGTACCTCTCCTTGTATTTGTCCATCAGGGGAGCAGTAGGGGTCGGTCCCGAATGGTACAAACAGTCATGATTCCTTCTATTCCTTCTATTCAAACAGATGTTCTAGACATCCTCAAACATCACAAACCATCACATTGTAAGGGTGATGTATGCCCACCCAAAATCAAAGAATGCACTGAGCAACTCGGCCCCCCCTTACCGCTTTCATCAACGCATCATTCAAAACATGCATTGTCCCAGACAGCCACAAAGAGGCTTGGGTACGCCCGCTCCTAAAAGAGCCAACGCTAGACCCTGCTCAACCAAACAACTATCGTCCCATACCAACAGTCCCGTTTCTGCTGAAAATACTTGACAAGGCCGCTCACAGACAAATTCAATTATACCTCGAAACTAACTCTATTCTAGGAAAGAGACAGTCTGGGTTCCGTAAAGGACACGGAACTGAAACCGCCCTACTAGACTTAACAAAACAAATTATTAATATCCTAGACAAAGGTAAACCTGCCCTCCTCCTCCTCGACCTATCAGCAGCGTTTGACTTGGTTGACCATAACACACTCACCAAGCACCTCACGTATGCTGCACACTTCTCCAATCACGCAGCAACCTGGGTCACTTCTTTCCTAGAGGGCAGAGCTATGAAAGTGTTTTCCAACATAGCCTATGCAGAACCCACTATCATACACTGTGGTGTTCCCCAGGGTTCCTGTACAGCTCCCACTTTGTACAATCTATTTACAAAGCCCATTTTTGATAAACTGGATGCACTTGGGATCACATACACTAACTACGCTGATGATACCCAAGTGCTCCTTCCCCTTACAAGGATCTATCACCAAGACGCCACAACCCTCCAGCAAATCTACTCCACAATCCAAGCCTGGATGGCCACGAATGGGCTTTGCCTCAACAGGGACAAAACGGAAATCCTCATTCTTGGTCAGAAGGCTACATTAGCCAAGTTAGACTCTTCCTATCTCAACTTCCGGATCGACAACTGTCTCATCCCAGTGCTCTCCTCTGTCAAAACGCTCTGAGTCCACATTGATGCTACACTCTCCATGGACAAACAAGTGAGCGCCATTGTCTCGTCCTTCGCACTGAGTACTAAACTCATCAATGCTGTTAAGCCGTTTCTAACCAAGGACAACAGCCTCTCTATCGCCCGAGCCACCATTAGATCTAAATTTGATTATTGCAATGCACTCCTTGCCGGCACATCCAGAAAAAACCTGACCAGACTCCAAACCACCCAAAACAATGATCTTAGAGCCGCTCTGAGTATACCTAAAAGAGAAAACACTACACAAGCAAGAAAATCAGCTCACTGGCTCCCAGTCAAAGACCGTATCACGTTCAAACTACTTTCTACCACGCACAAATGCATCAATCACTCTGCACCCTCATGCCTTTCTGACACTTTATCTAGAACTATATCAACAAGGCCCATCAGACTAGGATACACAAACCAACTCTCAGTGCCCCGAATTATCAGGGCCAAGGCAGGAGGAATAGGATTCCCTCATCTTGCCCCCAAGCTATGGAACGCGCTCCCCACCACCCTCAGAGCCGAAACCTCTCTCCAGGCCTTCCGTAAAAACCTTAAAACTGCCCTATTCAACTAATACACAAGACCATTTGCGCACTATAGCTACAACACACACACCGTAGGTGCCACGTACCCCCACTAGCAATCACGGCCCCACTTCGTCTATTACTTTACCATTATGTGATAAACTACTGTATGTCTATCGTATAAAATGGATATCCATCAGTGTAATGAGCACAGTACGCCGTCTGCATACTGGATGTAACTAAGCTATGAGTAACCACTGTAACCAGCGCCACGATGCTCTCGGGCTGATGTGCGCTTAACAAATGTGAATTGATAAATAAAAATAAATATACTTGCGATTCATGTGCCTGGTGGGATGTGAGGCCGGGGTGGATTTCGACCTCCCCTCTTCATTAACATGGTGCTTTTTCTAGTGCAGCTGAAATACAATTTATGTATACTCCAAAATGCTTACCAGCAGCTTTTGCAGACACTTCTAATATGGAGTCTTAAGGATATAGCACAAGTGTTTTTTTTTTTAAAGAACAATAGCATGCCAAAGGTTATCTCTAGGTCATATATTGAAGAGAACCCAGAATGGCACTTTGCTCTTGGAAAAGCATCCACTCTGCCTTCCCCATACTCTAGTGCATCAGCTCAGAAATAAACATATTCAATTTTTTTAAAAGGTGAATCAATGTTAAAAGTTATTCTGTTTAAATGAACGATAGTATGGCCGTTTTGTTTGAACTGCACATTTCTAAAGGTATTCCGAAAAGATCTAGGACCTTTGAATATCAGGCTCTTGCTTTATTGCAATGTTCAGAGGCTGCTGTTATCATCTGAAATGCTTTCCAGGTCAGAACACGTTTTTGCATTTCCAATGAAAAATGGTGGCTACTGTGAAAATGATATAATCCACCAGCTGGTTCATTGATTTTATGAGCAGCCCCAGGATATTCTGCGCTCAATCGCGCGAAGGTTTCAAATTAAATGTTTAGCCATCTGTTTGTGCCTTTAAGTGAAATAGTAAACCGTGCAAACTTATCACTGCACATCCCTCTTAGTAAGAAGTGAGTGAAAATTAAGCTGTTAATCAAAAGATGTATATGGTATGCTTTGCTCAATGATCCGCCCAAGTCCTTGAACTACAAGAACGCAACAGGAAAGAAACTCGGATATCTCCGTGCGTGCTCAGGCTGCTGTTGACCGCCATGTTTTAAATGTAATTTTTGGTCGGGAACATGGGGTTGTCGCCTCTGTCATTCTAAACGTCTGTGTGGGGCTCTCCATCACTCTGTCCATCCATTGTACTGGCCTTTACATGATTTTTCCAAGCTGCTGGTCTCTTCACTCCCGAATTCGGTTCTAGGTCATATTTTCGCTTTTTGCAGGTAGCCTAACAAAAAGACTGTTTTTTTCCGGCCGTTTTTTTCAGCGACAGGATTTCTCTTAAAACAGCCTCACTTACCTTCAAATGCCTCAATAATGCAGCTCCCCCCTACCTTGCAGAGAGAATAGTGAGAAGAACAAGTTCAATAATGCACTAGCACTATAGAGTCTATTGTAGCCTATTAACTCATGACGGCCACACCACCAATGCTACCACTGGAACTTTAAATCACAGTTGTAAATGGAAAGTAACTGATGGTTTCACACAATGGCTTTGGCCTACACCTCAGCCTTTGACTGCTTTGGCAGCATTCTCAACTACCTGCAAAATTAAAGTGGGCCTAACAATGCTTTGTGGTATTTCTACACATAGAAATTTCACATGTGCCTAAACTTTTTCTGGTACACTCCTCTGCCTACAAAATTCATGCATGCCTAAGACGACATAGGCCTAAACCTCTGCATACATTCATACGTTTAATACTGCTTTGGCATTCCCCTTTAGCTAAAAAACTCATGTATGTCTAAGACAACTGTGCTTCTCCACCTACAATATTCACATGTGCATAAGACTGCTGTGGGGTACTCAGCCTACCAATGTACAGGCACCCTAGAGTCCTATGGTGTCTCCTTTAGCCTGCAGGAGACACTTTGTCTTAGATTAATTTGATATTCTCCTTCCCTTGCATAATTCACAGACATCCAAGAATGTTTTTGCATACTCCCCTTTCTATACATTTAGTTTGTGCCTAAGACTGCTTTGGCATACTTCTGCACCACATGGTTAACATGTTCTTTTCACTGCTGTGCCATACTCCTCATACACATTTTCATGTGGCTAAGACTGCCTTTACATCCTTATTCACCAACAAAATTCATATGTGCCTAAGATTGTATTGGCTTACTCCCCCAAGTTAAAAATGTAAGTTTGCCTAAACATTGTGGCATCCTACTCTGTCTGCACATTTTACATATGATAGCATATGATAGGATATTTCTAACGCGCTTAATACCCGGAGGTTTCTATACGCAGACCCGGGGATCGAACCTGTGTTGCTTCGTGTCGTCTTGCTTCCAAGGCGAGCACGTTGCCGCTGAGCTATCCTCCCAAGACTATGCCTTACACTGTTTTGTCCTACTATGCCTTCAAACAAAATTCACATGTGCCTAAATTCTTTGTGGCACACTCTCCACCTACAAAATTCAAGTGTGCCTAAGATTGATTTGGCATACTCCCAGATCTACAGAATGCACATGTTACTAACACTGCTTTGGCATCCTTCGTTGCCTACAAATTACAAGTTGGGCCTAAGAATGTTTTGTCATACCCTTCTGCTTATGAAATATGAAATTCATGTTTGCTGAAGATTGCTTTGGCATACTAATCCCCATATGAAGTTAAAATATACCGAAGTCTGCTTGAGCATTCCTCAATACTTAAACCATTATTATTACCCGGCAAGGGTCAATTAGCTTGTTAAAAGCAAACTCATTCTCCCTCGCTCGGGCCTTAACCAGCCTATCAAGGCTCCGATGCTGCGGCATCCCAAAGTTCTTTCCCGCTAGTGGCTGCCATGGAAAGGGAAAAGGGACTACGTGTATTCCTTTCGCCCCTTCCATGGTGGCCATTTTGTTTGTTTACTTTTTTCATTCATTTTAATGGCTTTCATGGAAAGGGAGAAGGGACTACGTGCAGTCCCTTCTTCCCGATCCCTGGTAGATTTTTGTCTGTGCTTTTTTTTCTCAAGCCGAGAAACGGTTGCAGCACGGTTTCTCAACTCGAGAAAAATTGCTTTCAGTACTCCGGTACGACGTGCCGGGGTACTAAAGGCAATATAACCCTCGGAGGGGGGGCATTACCAGAAGGGTAATGCCCCTGAGGATTCGTTAAAGCTCTCAATTCACCCAGGCTTCTAACTATGGGCCTGGGGCATTACCTTACTGGTACTGTCCCCCCACCCCCTTGGGTTTATTGCCTAAACATTTGGTGTATTCCTCTGTTTTGGCTTACTGTTCCGCATACCAAATTTACATAGGCCTAAAACTGCCTTGGTGTACAAAATTCAGGTCTGCATAAGACCATTTTGGATCACTCCCTGAAAAAACTTTCCATGATGTTTAAGACTGTGTTGCCATCCTCTCCATCTACAAAGTTCACCTGTGACTGCCTGCTTTGCCATACCCCCCCTACAGAAGTCGGGTTTGGAAAAGATTGCTTTAGCATACCCCTCCACAAACAAAATTCACATGTGCCCAAGACTCCGATGGAGTATACTTCCAACTTTTGAATATACTTCTCTGCATACAAAAGAAACATTTGCTTAAGACTACTTTAGCTTACTTTATTGACGACACATTCAAATGCGCCTTAGTTTATTTACTCATACCCCTACCCCACTGACAACATTCATGTCCGCCTAAGACTGAAGTGGTATTGTGACGAATCCCTGGGTTTTGTCACGGCTTCCAAATGGGGAGTCCCTTCTCATGAGGGCAGGAAGGTGAGGCTGCTAACTGATAGTCCCCCTGGGAGTGATACTCAGCAGGTGTTTCTCCTGGAAAGGGAAACCCCTTGTGGGACCAGTGACGGACATATCAGGGGAAAGCGGTATACTCGCAAATCACCTAACCATAGACCCCCTTTCTACAACCTTAACAACCCGTTCCCTAATTGGAACATGAGTTATTGTCACACTACCATTTCCCTAGAAAGTGCTTGGACTATGAAGAGCACAAACGGACCCAATGGAGATCAAGGATAGAAGTACTGAGATGAAGAACTCACTGACTCAGGATAACATGCAGTTTAAAAGTACTGAGACGAAGAGGAGGTGCAGAGCCATGAAGAGTACTTATAGGAACCATAATTAGTAGTCTGATTGTTGCCACGTGCTTATTGGTCAATGTAGAGTAGAAAAGGAAGAGAGACTCAGGAAGCAGTTGTCAAATCCTCCCTGGAGGACCTGCAGGAGCCAGAACAGTGCATGAAGGTGGAAGGAAGCAGACCAGTATGCCGAGAAAGGAGCTTGAAGGACCAAGGCCAGTCAGAGTAGAAGGACCAGAAAGCGAGCTAACATTGAGAAGCTCCACGTGTTCCTGAAGCCTGGAAACCGTGTGAAGGTAATACTGCGTGGCCCAGAGGAAGATTGAGACTGCAGGGTTCCCTGGCAGACAAGAGCCCACTGCAAGGCTCCCAAGAGGAAGGAGGAGCACTTGAGCGGGCTGGTGTGGAGTTAAGGGGTGCAGTCAACATCTTTATAGTCACAGTACCTGGCAGGCTTGTGAACCAGGTATGTCCCGCAAAAAGAGAAGCTAAAGGGTCTGGGACCCACCAAACTAAAACCAGCACAAGTCATCTTCCTCATGGTGGAATTTGGGAGAAGAGGGCTCCAAGTACCTGTGCACAAACAAGAGGGTAACCCACTACATGAGAACCACATGAGTAATCTTCTTTGTGGTGGTACTTAGGAGAAGATGCTCCAAGTACCCGAGCATAAAGAAGATGGGTCTGGGACCTATTCCCATGAGAAGAAGAGAAACAGAATACTTTACTAAGGACCATACTTGACAGGCAAGTGAACCAAGGTGGCCCAAACAGAAAGAGAGAGAGCAGAGGTCTGGTACCTCCAAGAGACTTTTAATAAGGACCATACTTGCAGAAAAGTGAACCAAGTTGGCCCAAACTAAGAGAGAGAAGCAGAGGTCTGAGACCTACAAGAGTCTTGACAATTGATAAGGAAAGCCAAGGGGTGGGGTGGAGACATTCCCCATTGTGTGATGCTAAGAACACTGTGGAGAGGTCAAGAGAGGAGAGACATCCCTTTAGCTTTGTAAAGACAGAGAGAAGCCAGGGGAAGAGAGTCATTCCCCTCTGATTGGGAAATATTTTAAGAAGCATGGCATTCGGAAATCTGTTTAGAAGCCTGGCATTTTTTGTCCCAGAGAACATCTTGTTTCTGCCAGAGATAAGATCCTCATCTCTTTAGACCTACAGGTAATCCTCCACTCCACACGAATGTTGCCATCTATATTATGCCTCCTGGGGGAAATCAGCCAAAAGAGAGAGAGCAGATTACTACCCCTCCTGTCCTGTAGCGAGGAAATTAAGTTTGCCCTCTTGAATTTCTCATCAGGCCCAGTTAAGATTGGAAGGGGTGAGTTGCTGGGACACTTGGTATATGAGAACCTAGGGGAGTTTTCATCCAGTCCAACCCCTAGAGAGAAAGAGAATGGTCTCCCTGATCATCCGCCTAGGGAGAATAGGAGCCAAAAAGATTTTTTATATCACACAGAAGGGCGGCTGAGCTAGACTCTGACTTTGAACATGGACAGGCACAGGGCGACGCCTAGTGGGAAAATGCCAACCCTCCCAGTACCTAACAACTCTGGAAAGGATTTTAAAGCCCCAGCATCCTCCTATAGGGGTGACACCACTATGGGACCTAGAGGAGCTGAGAATACCACTCAATACCCTGAGAAGGTTGAACCACCCGAACAACCGAGGTATAACGCCCAATCAACTCTTCCGACCAGCATACCCTAGTTATGGCCCCTATCACGAAAGCATCAGCCACCATCTCCACAGCAACGTCAGTGCTATTCATTGGGGAGCCTGTAGATAATACAGGGGAGGAATTTGAACAGGAAAAACAGATTTACTGTCTGACCATCCCACCTACACAAATACAATTTACCAAGCTACAGGGAAAACTCCTGGTCTGTTGTTCCTGGCTGATAGACGGGAGGTCCTCAAAATATATCCTGATAAAATGTCACCCTGACATAGCTTCATGATAGGATAGGAAGAGAAGGGAGAACCTTCTGCCCTGTTAAAACGCCCCCACAATTTCCAGGAATTATAAACACCTACAAAATATGTAGATAGTGAACCAGATATCGACGCCCTTGAAGTCAGACATGAAGAATAAGAAATGCCATCCTCTGTAGCCCCATCTTTTACTCTAGATAATAAATGTTTCTCTCGTGAGGAGTTTGGTCACAAGCCAAGGGATTTCCCATCAAATAAAATTAATTTCCTTGCCATCTCCTCATTTAAAGAACGCAGTCAGGAGGAAGAGATTAAGAAATTGATTACCAAACTACCCTTTGCTAATATCCTCTTTGCCAGCCCAGTAAGACAACAGGACAGGGGGAAGGAAACAAAATATATAGATAGTGAACCAGATATCAACGACCTCGAAGTTAGACATAAAGAATAAGAAATGCCATCCTCTATAGCCCCATCTTCTACTCTAGATTATAAATGTTTCCCCTCGTGATGAGTTTGGTCACAATCCAAGGGATTTCCCATCAGATAAAATTAATTTCCACACCATCTATCATTTAAAGAACCCAGTCAGGAGGAGGAGATTGATTACCAAACTACCCATCGCTAATATCCTCTTTGCCAGCCCAATAAGACAACAGCACAGGAGGAAGGAAATCCAAGAATTCGAAGTCCAAAGGGACGTCAACATCACTTAATTCACTGGGAATAAAAAACAGTAGAGTACCTGCCACCCTTCAAGGAAAGAAAATCTGGGCCCAACTAGATAGTGGGATTAGGGAATGTGCCAGAAGATTGGAGCTACTCCTCCAGGGGTAGATGAAAATGAGGAAAGAGTGAGTCAGATGTGTCCATGGTCACGTGATGGTCCTCCGACCCGAATCCCCACCAACATCCTGGGGAAGAAACTATGGATCAGGGTGACGGTGATTACCAATTTGCCGACCCAATTAATTATAGATAGCACAGTACCCCAATTCAATCAGATGATGGATCAAATATCTAGAATTGAAATGGAAATGGAAATGGTGAGGTGACAATGCTAAATATAGCACTCTCTGAGAAACCCCAGGAAACTCTGTCTACAACTCTAGATGGGGAAGGGTATCTGACGGATCCCAGGGTATTGTCGCTGCTGCCATTGGGGAAGCCCCTGAATATGAGGCCAGTGGGTTGAGGCCACTACCTGACTGTCTCCTTGGTAGTGGTACTCTGCGGGCGGATCTCATGAGAGGAGAAACCCCCTGTGGGACCAGTGACAACCATATGGGGAGACAGCAGTATCTAGAAGACTATTTTAATTAATAAAGTTATCGAATTTTAGGTAAAATATTTCTCACTGAAAATGATGAAAAATTATTAGAAGGCCGAAACAAAGTCCTACAAACTTGGGAGTGGGAGTATTATGCTCTGTGTGAAATATCTGCCTATGTAAGTTTCAAAAGTGCCACAACAGTAAAAAGGTGCATGTTTGTGCCATAACTGGTTTTGGCAAAAGTAACAGTGGGATGATCCTATACATTGTAAAGCACACATCCTAAATCTGATGTCATGCCACTGAAACCCAACCGGCTGACAGCAAGGCGGTAACAATCACGCCTGACCAATCCAGTTAATAGAGGCATGCCCAGCCTAAGCCTGCCCCACCGTATAATCCTGTGATGTCATCTGCCTTATAAAAAGGGGGAGCTCGACACTCTATTCTGAATTTTCCAAAGCCTGCGTATCCAGACATTCCAGATTCACTCTGCAGATTCCAGACTGCACTGTCAAAAAAGGATAGTTGATCCAGGCCCTCCTATCCAGGCAGAACCACCCTTCAGAACTAAACTCCATACCAAAATCCCACTAACTCGGGGAGAAAGGGGGAAAAGCTGTGGTACCCTTTTTGGAGAGAATCCTGACCGGCTTTTTGCCCCACTACCTACATGCCGGTGTGCCGTGACCAGATCTTTGCCCAGCTGTTTTCTGTTAGGAGAGCCTGCCGCTGTGACCAGTGACCAGATTTTGCCTCGCTGTCCAGAAACTCGGTTGGCTGTCCCAAAATCTCAAACTCAAGCGCTGATTGTGAGTATTACCCCATCCCATAGCAACACAAAGTATACCCCAACTTGATACCTTGTCTTTGTTCCACCTTCTAAGTAATACAATCCACACCCTGATAACTTGAATGATAGTCTGAATCCTCTGTGTTTTCTGTTCCTTGATTTCCTAGTTTTAGCGCAATTCTTCCATTCATTTCTGTCTTGCATAAATCCTTAGTCATATTTTGAATAATTTAATTAGTTCCCACATAGAGCTGAACGTGGGGTGAACAGATTAACCTTGCAAATTAACCTTGGAGCGTACTGTGTCTTTCTTTAACAATCTAGCCACTAAATCTGGTTTAAGTGAAACTTGTCCTTTCCTTTTTAAACCGATTTTCTCGTTTAACTGTTTTTATTTTTAAACCAAATTTCCTTTCATCTTGAAAATCCCATCCAGTTCTTCAGCTAGAGTCACTCTTTCACTTTCCTATTATCCCTGTGATGTGCATCGATCACCCAGCCTAAATACCGCATTGTAATTTTGTCTATTTCACCTGTTTTTCAAACCATTTTTGACATTTAAACCTGTGTAATTTAGCAAATGCAAATTCTGTACATGTGATTCTGGCTGCACTGTGTTGTCACTTCAAAGTAGATTTTTGAATTGTATGCCCTTTGTTGGTACCTTGCTTTGTAGTTGCTAGTGTCATTACATCTCTGATACTGTGATAACTCATATTTACCTCGTTTATTCAACCGCACATTTAAATTAATTATTTACCAATTCTGAGTGTCATTTACGCAATTGCAAAGGTTTTCAAACCCGATTTTGCCTCCCATTTCGTGAGGGAAGGTCAGATTTTAATTCTGTTTGCTGCATAGTATCCCAGACGCATTGCTGCTCCTTCCTATCCACTCAACATTCGATTAATAGGGGTTTGAGGGAGCATTGCAGGGGGAAATCCTAACTCGGGTGCTATCTACCTGAACAGTAAAATTGCTCCAATTCATCTGTGCTTTGGATATGTTCTAGTAGAAGGTCAACCAAGTGTATTTCATCAGTTTACATTGTAATTATCACCCCATTGGTGATTACTGCCCAGTATTAACATTGTGTGATTTTCTTTGAATTTAAAATAAATATTGTATTACCGCCCACCGGCCTGGTTCATGGTCCATTGTGACCCGGGGTATTTGTAAAAGGGTGTGTGAGATGGGTTGAGTGCCAGCTCAATCTTCTAGGAAATAAAGAAAAAGTATTCTAATTGAGCGCTGCAGCATAGGCTAAGGGCAATGTCATGATTCCTGCCCCTCATGTACCCAGCCCTCCAAGATGTCAGGCTGGAGCCAGGCCACAATAACCTACATGGCCCTCAAAGGCCTCTCCATCCCTCCAAAGACCCACTTGGAGTCAGACTTGGCGCTTGTGGCACCAGACTCACTCACTCCCATAGGATAACATTGGGGATTGGACTTGCAATGCATTGATGGGGACAAGATGGATGCCCCCACATATTTCGGTTCCCAGAACTGCATGTGCAGTCTAGTCTTTTGGGTGGGGTTCAGCCCAGAGACACCTGGGATACCCAGAGACTTTTTAAGCCACGCCCAGGCTGAGAAACATGCTTTGCGTTTTCTGCACCTGCAGCGTGACACGCACCGTATTCGGATCGGTCTCCAGTAGACCTGCATCTTTCTTCTGCGCTCAGCTCCTGCAAGAACAAGAACACCGTTAGGAGCAGCCTTACCTTGCAGCACTTCTGCCCATCATTCATCACACCTTCTGTTCTGCGCAAATCTTTGCCGGTGTCATTCCCATCCCGGCACGCCGCTTCCTAAGGGAAAAGAACAGACAGAAAAAAGGCATTATTAAGCATTCTGCAAATCTTCGCTTATTTTTAAATACTGTTCGAGCTTCAAACGCTTACCTGAATCCCAGCCGCTCCGGGGGAACTGTCTCCGGAACTTCTCATCTATCTGCAAGAGGGAAAAGACACTCAAGGTTAGCGTGGAAACATCTAGAGGCGCCGCATACCGCGCTTACTCACCACATTCGTTCTCCATAACCGGCATCCACGCTGAAAACGTCACAGCACCTAAAAGACACAGAAAAAGAACTCGGTTCAATACAAATACGAAAAGGGGTGCATCGCTCATCTTCAGCGCTACTCATCTCAGCAGCACGCCGCCATCCTCGGATGCCGGCCATCATCTATGGAAGGAAAGGAACAAAGTTAGAGAACTGTTCAAAAGACTCATTATACTTACCTGTCGGACTCTTGCCAGTGAAGTAACTAGGCAGCAATGAGCCTGCATCAATCAACGAGCCCCTGCGCTGAAAGCAGGACTGAGAGCACACTATCCAAGAAAACAAGGTGAGCTGTGGATCAAAGGGAAGGGTTGGACCCCGGGGAAGAAGGGGTTCAAGCACACAGAGACAATAGGGAGTTAAACTCTACCAATCCTGTGTTTTAGGCCCAGTCTCCAGTCGAATAGCCTCCAGGGAATGGTTCGAGGTCGTAAGAGGTCAGAACAGGCTGAGTGACGTCCCCGTTGTTAGGCAGAAACCTGTGCAGTTCCCTCTGGGAGCACTGCAAAAGATTTAAGACTACAGGTGTTTGGCAGTAAACCTTGGTAGCAATCTGTACCACCCAGATTCACTTGGTAGCTGTGGCTGAGCAGTCAGACTTCCCTCAAGAAGAGTTAGGAAGTATACAGAATATTCACACTAGGTCAAAAGAACACGGTAGAACAAGTAAACACTGACCAGAGCTTGGTGTAAAAGAGATATATAATTATTTATTTAAAACCGCATCTAGTAAAACACACAGACACTAATGTTAAGCAGTTCAAAAACACGGTCACTAAAAGATATACACTTCCTTAAAAGAATATTAGACAATTCTTAAGTAAAGCCCCACTTATTTTCAGACAGCGGTGAGCGCTTAACGCAGATGGCACTCTAATAATTCATTTTAAAAAGGGAGCGAAAAGCAGAGTATAATTTGAAACAGATCCCAACACTTTCACAAGAACACAACAAGAGAGGAAGGCAAAGTAATACCGCGAAGTTAGGGTTCAGAAGGCCGGATCCACTTTAAGAGGATCAGAACGAAATGTGTCCAAGGTCACACGGTTGAAGTGCACAAAAAGTCTTGAAAAGGTTCAGGAAGAGTTGGACCAAAGAAAGGGACCAGTTAGGTGGTCAAGGCGGCCAGCCCAGTCCAGAAGGTTAAGGGATTATTATTACCTTGTAGCAATCTTTAGAAAGGGAGGCCTGGCGGACACGGTACCTTAAAGTGGTGAGAATACTCGGGGGCAGTTGTTCCTGGCAGCGGATGCAAGTCGGTGCTTTGTCCGGGGGAAGAGAGGATCTCGTCGGGGAGGAAGACAGGAGTCCGTTGCACTGCCAGGGAAGAAACCAGCCGCGGAGTTCTCAGGTAAAAGGAGCGGTCCTTTTATTCGCGGTCCAGTGGTAAGTGGCTATCCGGTTGCCGGGGTGCTTGGCACGGGCAATTCGACCACAAGACATCCTGGGATGCGAGGAAAAGAAGGTAAACTGGTTGTGCCCACCAGTCAGGGGAAGAAGCCTCTCCAGCCGGGAGATCTTCTCTGTCGTCGGTAAGTGGTGAGTCGGTTCCGCAGGGCTTCACCGGTGGTGTTGTCGTGGTAGGTCGGCTCAGCTTCTCCCTCGTCGGATTCTCAGGTCCTGTGGCGACTTCTGAAGTTCCAGTCCCAAAATCCCTGCTTTTATGCAGCACACCCCCATTCACTCAGCCTAGCTGTCAATCAAACATGCTAAGTGGTGAGCCGGCCGGCTCACCACTTGGGCCAATCACACAAGAGTGCAACTTGAGTTACCAAGGTAACTCAGTCCAGGGTGCCTAAACCCCCTCCCACACCCCCTGTGGTACCCAGACAGAGTGGCACCACTTTTCGAGGCTTCTGTGGAGAAGCCTGCCAAAAAGTGGAACAAAGGGCTCGACTTGGGTTGGAGTCGCAGAAGAGAACACAAATGCCATTTTAGAATCGAGTCCTGGCAAAAAATATCAACCGGCAAATTAATATTAAATAAATAAACCGGCGGTATGTTAGAGGCTATGAGAATTAAATAATTAAAGTTGGTAGTCTCGAACAATGGGAAAATCCCATAGAGATATATTTGGGGTCGAATATAAAAAGTAGTATCCACTGCCACCAGCCAAAACTCGATCAGGGGGGACGGAGACGTGCCCCCTCGACTAACAGACCACGGGGCAATCGAATTGCCCCGACCAGTACGTCCACAATATGATGGTTTGTACCGGTTTCTGTTAATAATTTGGGACTACTAAAGCCAATGGTGACTTTACATGCCCTGGGAGACAGTAGTCAGTCAGAGGGTATGGAGTCTATGGTGGGGTGTCACTATGACACCCCTGTGTCACTGCACGGAGGGTGCTGTGTAACACACATAGTAAAAACACACGAGACCCTATGGAGTAAAGGACCCCATAGCCCATAAAACACATTAACAGTCAAAGGAACACCACAAATCATGTCCAAGAGTGGGAGAAAAAGAGTCTCACTCTTGGCAGGAGAAAAAAACAAACTCCAGAAATCCAGCAAAGCTGCTGGGGGACTCACTAGGTTAGCAATTTCAGCCTAAACAGAGAATTCTCCCTTACACCCGTTGATACCAAGTGAGCGTTACAGGCAAGAGTCCTGGTCCAGTATGTGACTCCCGATTAGAATCCTTAACAGGAGGGAACATCCCCGTCCAAGGTAGAGCCAGTGAGCAGAACCACACAGGTGGCATGGAGGCAGAGGGGCAAGTAAGCCCATCATACGCTGCTGCCTTCCCCACGGCCGGGAGCCAGAGGACATTGGGCCCGCCGAAAGGAAAAGGGATGTGACCGGCTCAGGAACAGTCAACCTGCACCTACTTCACTTGACACTGATGTCCTGTTGTGTACTGACAAAAGAAATCGATGAACTGAAACCATTTTAAAGAATCAAAGGATCCCGGAGTTGCAGTTCCTTGCCAGCCAAGGAAACTGCCTGCTCCAGCGAGCACTGCAGCAAAGAACAAGGTACGCATTCTGACCCCGAAATCAAGAGGCGAGCAGCAAGACCCAGCAGTAGCCCAAAAGGGGATGAGACTCTAGAAAATCCAAGAGGAGATGAGAAACCTTCTAGCCCATGAGGGGCAAGACTCGAGAGAACCCAAGGAAGGGCCTGAAGGAGCAAGATACTCCAAGGCTGGGTGAAAGACAAAACAGCACAAATCGGAGTCAGAGAGCAGATACTGTTAGGTGGGATAGAAGACCGGAGATCCCAAGACTGGGTGTGAGAAGTAGGACGACAAGACAAGGTTTTACACAAAAAAGCATCCCAAGCGGGGAGAAGGAGCATATACTCCAGAAAAGAGTGAAGGGCAATATTATACAGGACTGGTAATTTAAAGACCAACCTAATGAAACACTGTCACCCAAGGTGGAGAATACAGAGACATTGGTCAAACCTGAAGTATGAACTGTACAAGCAGGCAGATTGTCTAGAAGAAGATATAAAGACATTTTAGTGAGGGTCAGAAAACAGCCACCATTTCCAACACTAATGGAGAATCCCTTAGACATTTCGGGTTGAATGTGTTAGTGTATTGGTGATGGGGTCAGACGGCAGGTAGATAAGGTTTTTGGACAGAGAACTGGTTTTGATTGTAGGACATCCTGACACCCATAGTATGTGAGTGAATGTGTACGTTAATGTGTTTGTGTGTGTGTATGTGAGGCTGGAGTGCAGGGGGCATTGAACAATGAACATTTGGCAGGAGCATGGGCAAAGCAAAGCCAACTTGAGCAGTGTTCTTACGTGGAGGAGGGGTTGAGGTTTGGACTAGGTACTCCCCATGAGATGGGATGGGAGATGATGAAGGAAACCCTGCAGTGTTGCGTAACATGGACCGACCCAGGCCCAGATCTCCTCACTTGAGGGTGTGCTTTCTAATGATACACACCTCTAATTAGCGAATATCACACAAGCATAGGAGAAGATCTGAAAGATCTGAAAGAGTGGGAAAGAACACCAAAACACCACCAGTACTGGCAGGCTGCAAGAAAGGAGAGATAATTACTGCAATGTCTCAAGGAATCGGAAGTAATGTGATACCAAGAGAAGGAACTAACCTAGTAATGCGGGAAAAGAGGGCTGTCCTGTATATGGTGCTCTTGTTATCCTCAGGAATCTGGGAGTCACACTAGCTCTACTAAATTGGAGGAAAGAGACGAAAATAGCCAAGTTTCCTTACCCAAGGAAATAACTGAATGTTCTACGGTCATAGGTAGGGTTCCAGTCACTGTGCAAGGTGAAACGACGAGAGGAAGGCTAGTTAGTAGGGGACTAATAACCGGGCGGCACGAGGGGCGCGCTAGTAGCAGTATGGTGCACTTATTTTTACAGCAGGGCGTCCAATGTTAAGTGCACTGAGTTGGCTAGAGGTTCCAAATGGTTTTTAGTGAAGAGGATGGACTCTTGAGAGTTGTTACCAGGAAGAAACAGGTTCCATGTAAATGACAGGTGAGTTCTTCAAGGTGGGCTGAAGAAAATAAATAATGAGCGGGCACACTTCCCAAAACAGCAAGACACAGAGAGTCCGTAATTCAGGCAGAAAGATATGTCAGCATACGTGCAAGTTCGCGGCAGAATCACACGGCAGAGGCAGTCCGTACTGCCGACTGAAGATTGTTCAACGTGCGGGCGAGATAACAGCAGAATCACAGGGCAAAGGCAGTCCGTAAATCAAAGCAGATGTCAATTAATTCATAAAAAGTACTAACCATAGCACGAGTGATGACTTCAATCATAAGCGCCACACCAAGTGTTTTATGATGCTGTGAGAGGCGCAAGCCGTATAGCGGGGCGGAGTTAAGCGTCACATCACCGTGACGGGACATGCTGCAGGCTGTAGAGGAAGGATCGTCGTGAAAGGGCTTGAATTACCTGAAAGCATTGCACGTTTCTCTGACAACCTCCAACGCTGGAAAAAAGGATTTGCCTAGGAGGGTAGCAACGAGGATGATGCACCCTTCAAGAAGGATGTGGACGGGTGGCATGAACAACTGGCTGGCGAGCAGGGTGAACCGTGACACTGGCTGGACCCAAATGTGATCTGGAATTTTGTACTCGCATTCATGGAAAAGCCAACATGGTGAGTGTTAAAGATTCCAATCGGGCGTCACACACTGGACCAAGACACTTGGCCTTAGCTTGGAATGTGGTACTCAATAGGACTGCTTTTGCTTTAATTTCAACTAATTCAAATTGAGCCGGTACCCGACCCGTCTCACAAACCCTTTAACAAATACCCCCGGTCACAATGGACCATGAACCAGGCCGGTTGGTGAAAATTCAATATTTATTTCTAAAATTCACAAACATCACACACATTTTTATATTTGGCAGCAATCAGGAATGGGGTGATAATGACAATGGAAATGGAAGAAACGCACTTGGTTAGCCTTCTCGTCGAACCTTTCAGCACAAGTGAATAGGAGCACTTTTTGAATTAGGATAGATAGCACCTAAATAAGGTTTCCGCCTGCAATGTTCCCTCAACCCACAGGAATTCTGAGTGGATAGAAAGAATCAGCAGGTAGTCAGGGAGAAGAGGCAGCAAACAGAATCAAAATCCGACCTTCTCTCACAAAATAAGAGATAAAAGCCTAAAATGACACTTTTGTAAAATAATTAATTATATGTGAGTTTAAAGAATGGTATACAAATGTTTTATCACAGTATTAGGGATGTTATCTCACTAGCAACCATAAGGTAAGGTATCACAAAAGAATACAGTTCACCAAAACAGATTGAAATTGAAAACCCAGTGCAGCCAAATTCACACATGGAAAAGTTGCATTTTTTCTAGTTTGCAATTTTCAAAAAATGGGTGAAAAACACTGAATCGGAATGCGGTTTTTGGGCAGGGTAATAGATGCACTGCACAGGGACAATACAGAAGTGAAAGGAGGGCTATAGCTGGTGAATCAACAGAGATTTGGAAGGTAGAATGAGGTTCGTTTTTTGGAAAATAGAGCAGTTCAAAAGAGAAAATCGGTTTTGAAATGAAAGGCACATTTTACTTAAACTAAATTATTCAGACTATATTGTTAAAAAAAAAGCCACGGTACATTCAAAGATTGATTCACAACATCAACCTTTTCCCGCCGGGTTCTGATCTATGTGGGAATTAATTTGAATTACTCCAAATATTACTAATAAGTTACAAGATAAGGTGAATGAAAGGATTGCACAAACGCTATGAAACAAGAACAGGGTTCACAGAGAATTAGATCAGTCTATACAAGTTATCAAGGTATGGATAGGGTTGCTTAGAGAGTGGAACAAAGAGAAAAACCAAGATGGGGTAGACTGTGTGTTATGGGATGGGGGATACTCGCAGTCCGCTCTTAAATTTGGGATTAGGCACAGTCAATCGGGTTCTGGACTCCAGGGCTCGGGTCTCCAGGTAGCGGCAGACTCTCCTAGCAGAACAACAGCTGGGCCTGTCTGGTCACCAGATAATCAGGACGCTGGATGGCAGGGTTGCAGTGGGCATGCAGTTAGTGGGCAAAAAAACAGTCTGATTTCAGGATGCTTCCCAAAAGAACACCACAGTTTTTCCCTTTGGTTATTGGGATTCTTTTAGTGGGATCTCTGGATTGAGGCCTTGCTGGGATGGCCAGCAATGCTTTGGCCTTGCAGTGGAATCTGGAATCAGCTATGCTTTGGCTTTGCAGTGGAATCTGGAATCGGCTAGGCTTTGGCTTTGCAGTGGGATCTGGAATCTGAAAAGATGAATGTAGAAGATCAGGAACACAGGCACAGGAAATTCAGGAAAGAGTCTGTCTAGAGTTTTGTCGGCCACCCTTTTTATAGATCAACATCATAGAAATATACGGCAGGTTTAGTTAACCATGCCTCTAAACAACTGGATTGGTCAGGGGAGATAGTTACCGCCTTCTTCTCAGCTGGTTGGGTTTCAAGGGCATATCATCAGATTTATGATGTGCATTTTACAATGTCCAGAACCTCCCACAGTTACTTGAGCTACAATTCAGTTTTGCCGTAAATGGCACATTTGTGCAGTTGGGGCATCTTAACAAATTACATAAATAGGTTACATATTTTCTGCAGAGCATGCCGTCCAACTCTACAGTTTGTTAGACATTGTTATGCCCTTCTAATTTATAGTCATTTTTAGTGTGAAATATTCAGCCTAAAATTCTATAACTTTACATGTGTGTATGGATTATCCTCAGGAATGACGGTATTGAATTTTACATTGGCATCATGTACATTTTCCGTGGAATACCCAATTCTCTGCCATTTCTGTTCCCAGGGTGGCAGTGAAGGCTGCAACGTCTTAAATTAAAACTCACAAACGTACATTAAAACTGTTAACTTCTTACATTCCTGCGAATTTCTGTTGCAAAAATAACCGTCTACAAAGGGTTCTTAATAAAATAGTCTTTGGAAACAAATGGGCATCTGTTACGCTCACCTGGTCTCTGCAGAGGCGTTGGGGCACGGTTGCAGCCCTCCCGGGGGTGAGGTTTCTCAGGTCCGACTTCATCCTCTGCGCTTATGTGATGTCTGGTGGTAATAGGTGATGCTGATCAGGACTGCTCCTGCATGGAGAATAGGGGGCGTGAGTATGCCAGCTTGTGCGCCTGATCCCCTTCCAGACCCCTTCTCCCAAACCGTGGTACCCGTGGGATGTGCTGTCCCTGGAAAGCTCAACTGTTGATTAGTTTTGGTGAGCACTCCGTCCTGCTGCTTCTGGCAGGGGCGCTTGTATGATCTGGACTGAGTTCCTTCACTGGTCCCTTGCATGTGGTAGTCCAGGCCTGCTGCAACTAAGCCACTATACTTCAGGTAAGTGTTCCCGTTTGCCTTTGTCTTTCCTCGTTTGTTTTTGTTGTATTGTAAAGTTTGTTGTCTTATATTGCTGTCCGTACACTTTTGATGTTTGCTCCTTTGCTTTCTTCCCTTGCAGGTGATGTTGCCGCTGGCAGAAGCTGCGGAGCTCGAGGCGGCAGCTGTAGGGAATGAGGAACAAAGCTGTAGCGGTACAGTAGCTGGTAAGTTGCTAACTAGGGGGCGCACAGGGTTATAATGCGGTGCGGCCCTAAGATGGATGTTCTAACCTTGTCTTTCTTCTTCTTCACAGGGTCCCAGTTCGTGGATGCAGAGTGCAGTGCTATGGCGTCGGGATCAAGATCACTGTATGTCAGGAGATGAGTCTGCAGATGAAGCGATGAAACACGGGTTTACAGGAGGTAGTATGCAGGAGAACGCCTGGTTTCAAAGGTAAGTAAACTGGTCCAAGTGGCGGTGAGCGCCACGTTGCTAGCGAGTGCACAGTAATGCGAACCACCGGCCTTAAGGATGGAGCAGCTTATATAGCTGAACTTCTGAAGCCACGCCCACAAGGTTCAGCCTGCCTGCCACACCGATGAGTCAGCACATGAAGACCAGGCCTAGGGAGCCACACCTGATAATACAGCACATGAGGATGTTCTCTGGAATAAAGGCTTTCAGCTCCTGGAAAGTTCTTGTAAAATAAAGGTACTCATGCACTGACATAAAGTTAAAGCACTCCTCCTGCACTGAAATAAAGTGTTCCCGCTCACATCTCTATATGAGCCTGGTACCAAAGGCACCAGGACTGAGTCCAGCCAGGGCCCTTGTGTTTATAGGTCCCAAAGGGACATAAATGAGTCAAGTGACCCATTGCCCCCATGGGCTCTGCCTTTCCCCTTTTTTCTGCTGACGAGGTTTCCAGACAAGTCCAATCTATGAAAGTCTCGTCTAAACAGATTCACCCCTGTTCCTCCAAAACTATCAAGGACCACATCGACTCCCTGGCTCCTGCCCTGGCTGACTTTTGCAACCACTCGTTCGCCTCTGGAGTCTTCCCATCCCCCCTCAAGCACTCCCTTGTGCACCCTCTCCTTAAGAAACCTTCTGCCGACCCCTCCTGTCCGGCTAACTATCGCCCAATCTCCATCACTCCCTTCCTGGGCAAGCTCCTGGAGAAGCTGGCCATCTCCCAGCTTAACCTCCATCCTGAAGCTGTTGATAGTCTCCATGACCATCAATCTGGCTTCAGAGCGGCCAGAAGCACAAACTGCTCTCCTGAACATCCATGAGGACCTGCTCTTGAACCTCGACTCCAACACTCCGTGTGTTCTCATTCTGCTCGATCTCTCTTCTGCCTTTGACACTGTCAACCATGCCATCCTGCTCAACCGTCTCCGTGTTAACCTGGGTATCACTGGTCAGGCTCTGGCGTGGCTGACCTCTTTCCTTTCCAATCGACCCTCCCAGGTCCAACTTGGTTCCTTCCTCTCTGACATCTTTTTCTCCACCTGTGGCGTTCCCCAGGGATCTAATCTCTCTCCCTGGCTGTTCAATCAGTATCTGGCACTCCTTGCCCACCCCATCGCCGCTGTCTGCCCCAACTTTCAGTGCTATGCGGACGATACCCAGCTCATTTTCAGGCTACCCTCGGCCTCCTCTCCCTCCCTCATCTCTGACTGTCTGTCTGCTATCCAGGAATGGTGTGCTGCCAATGACCTCTGCCTTAATGCTAGTAAGACTGAGATCCTACTCATCGGCACACCCACTCCCTCCTTCCCTGCAGCTCTTTGGCCGGCCTCTCTTGGCCCTCTTCCTGCTCCTACCTGCAAGGCAAAAAACCTCGGGGTCATCTTCGACTCCACACTCTCCTTCTCTCCTCATATATCCGACGTCTCTAAGAAGTCACATTACCAGCTGCAGCTCCTCAGAGGTATTCTTCCCTTCCTCTCCTTCCCCCAGAAGCTCACTGTCTCCCGAGCCCTGGTTCTCTCGAAGCTGGACTACTGTAACAGCCTCTATCTTAATCTGCCTGCCTCCACTCTCCGCAACTCATCCAGAACAGAACTGCGAGACTTGTCCTTGGCCTCAAGCCCAGGGACGTATCTCTCCAGGACTGAAATCTCTACACTGGCTCCCAGTGGCTGCGAGGATTAAGTTCAAAACCCTCTGCATTGTCCACAAGGCCTTCTGGGGCCTGGGGCCTAAATACCTTCAACTCTCTCTTCCTAAATATCTTCCTTCCCGAGCCCTACGCTCATCCGTCTCCAACTCCCTGAGGGCCAGCCGCTTCTCGAAGCAACGAGCTGGGGGTAGATCTCTCTCCGCGGCAGGGGCCTCCCTCTGGAACAGCCTTCCTGCCCCCCTGAAACTTGAGGAGAACCATCTCCGGTTCCGGAAGCACCTCAAAACCTTCCTCTTCGCTTCTGCTTTCTCTCTCCCTCTCCCCTGCTAAATTCTTCACCTAAACTGCACTGATTCTGCAACTGGGCCACTCTCACCGACCTCGGTCCTGGGCCCAGTCACTCTTCACTTGCACTGCCTCCCTGGCAACCCCTGCACTGCGGGACTGTCTCTGTATCCCTACAGCCCCCCCCCCCCCCAGCACTTGTCTGCACTTACCTTGCACTTGCCACCAGCTGGCCCTATTTATTTATTATTTTATTTCTATTCTACTTATTTGTACTGCACTCCCCCCTCCCCCTTGCACTTTTTCCCTTCCCCCTATCCCTGCACTTGCGCGGTCTGAATGACACCTGGCCTAGTAGGATCGTTGTCTGTCTTCCCCTTGTTCCCCCCTCCCTGCCTCGTCACGCCTTGAAACACTTGTGTATAGGCGTGTTACAAATGCCATATCATATCATCATATCACTAGATGGTGTGTTTTTTGTGTTCTGGGGCCTGTGACCATGACAGCATCCTTTGTCCTTGCCTGGGACCATTCTTTTCTCTTCAGCTACCACCAACTGTCACTTCAGCCCAGTGTGGGGAAGGGTTTTCCCAGTTTGATTGAAGGTTTATGGCCGCTTCCACTTCACAGGTTGGTGTCCCAGAACTTCCATTGTAAGAGGCCTCGGCCCAGACGAAAGTCTGCCAAGGTAGCAATTATCACCTAGCATCTACTGTGAGGGGCCTTCTGTTGCTGGCAACCCCCAAGCAGAAACCTGCTTGGGGCTGATTTCCCCCATGTAGCTAATGCAATTGAATTCCTTATTTTCTTTATTTTTGTTATAAATCAGAATAAAGCCTGTTGAATAAGATCTCCCATATATGTTTTGCAGCACAATGCCCCTTCACATTGCTAGATAAGGGCAGGGCCTTATCCCACATACACTTTTAAACAAGTATTTTTCTTTCTTTGCAAAAGTACATTTAAACATGTGGTGTCTGCTAACATTTTCCTTGCAAATTCAATGTTTCCCTTCCCTATGACTCCCCACATTGTTTTGTAGCCAGAGTTAGCTTCTTATATGCAGCAGTGGGTTAATACACAGATGCACTGAAATTGACATAAGCCCAGAGAGACCGGGCCTTTTTGACGCATTGATCCTTGACATTTTGTAGCCAAAAAGTAAAGTGTTTCCCGTGTAGCTGAAGTACAGCTTCTTTCAATTTCTTCAGATCTGAACAACAGCCTGTCATTCAGGAATACTGCTCTTCTCTGCTGGAGCATAGTGTGAATGTGGATAAGTATGACAAGGTCTCATTAATAAAAGTATTGTGATGAGGAACAGAGGAAAAAGAGCACTAGAGCTGCATCATTTTTAAAAGTAAATATTTCCCTTTTTCAATGGGAAGTTTGCAGTTTGCAGCAAAGCAGTGCTGCTTTTTTCACTCCCCTTCTTTGTTCATGTAAGAACACATTGGCAGGCTTTCTCAGTGTGCCCCCTTGTTCCATCCTGCCCAATATGTGCTTGGCAAGATGGTGCAGCCATCTTTTTGTAGCTGAAACACAGTTTTGGGGTGAGGCAGTGGTGCTCATAGGAGCCAGCACAGCCATTTTTCTGCTTCTGCTGAAGTACAGCTTGGTTATGAAAGGGAGCAGAGCTGAGTGGGTAAATATGTCCCACAATGGGGCAGGGAGAGGGTATGTTTCCTTACTGTGGCATTGGTTTTTCTTACAGGTGTAAAGGGCAAAATAACGAATGTTCATACATGGTTGAGCATTTGGGCAGCACGTAAGGTAGGCACAACTGATTTTGACAGAGGGCTGAAAATACCTTACATGATGGCTATAGTGGGTCGAAAAGTAAATGTGGGTGGGGCGGCAGGCACGGCACAGCGTGGCTGGAGGCTTTTTCAACCCCCAATTTGTATTAAACACATGGAAAAAGAATACGTTTTTGAGGTGTAACAATTCTTATTTGTATTTCAAACGTATATTTTGTACTACACATTTTCCATTGTTAGAATTTATTTCTATTTAGTTATTGCGTTTAATTAAAGTATATGTATTTTATTGACCCTTAATTGGACATTCCGTTATTTTGGACTGCTATACTTTGCTGTTTGGGTTGCCCAAGGGGAGTATGTCCTTCGTTGAGTCAGGTTTCCACAAAAAGCAAAGGATGTGCATCTCCTAACTGTGCCTGTTTTAGCTTTATTATTGGGTTTAGTCTTGGAGTCTGAAAACTATGCCCCATAGCCGCCACCCCCCAACCAAACACTATGCCCCATGGCCCCCACCCCTCAACCAAACACTATGCCCCATGGCCCTCACTCCCCAACCAAACACTATGCCCCATGGCTCCCACCCCCAACCAAACACTATGCCCCATGACACCCACCCCTCAACCAAACACTATGCCCCATGACACCCACCCCTCAACCAAACACTATGCCCCATCGCTCCCACTCCTCAACCAAACACTAACTAAACACTATGCCTTATGGCCCCCACCCCTCAACCAAACACTGACCCATGGCGCCCACCCCTCAACCAAACACTATGACCCATGGCGGCCACCCCTCAACCAAACACTATGCCCCATGGCTCCCACCCCCAACCAAACACTATGCCCCATGCCACCAAGCATGCACCTTGCATACATATCCATACAGACCCCAAACACCCACCCCTGCATACAGACTAACAAGCAAACACCATGTACCCATACAGACCCGAACCTCCGCACACAAACTCACAAGCATACACCAATACACTATGCACCCATACAGACCTGAACCCCTCCCACCCCCATCTCAGCATACACTGCCCATACACACAAAAAACGGTTCCATATGACCATGTTGCCACAAAAATCTCGCCATGCAAAAACATCGCCGAAAAACGGCAGTTTTTTGTGGCGACATTGTTGCATGGAACATGCGGGGGACACCCCGCAACCCCCAAACCTTTTTTTTTTTTAAACTTTTTTTTTTAAACTTTTTTTTTTAAACTTTTTTTTAAACTTTTTTTTTTTTGCCCCTGTCCCCATATATATGGTCACCCAAATAATATCGCCACAACATGTTCCCGGCGATATTATTTACGGCGACCATATATATGGCGATATTATTACCCGATACCCCAAAAACAGTGTCAGACTGACATCCCCCACCCCCACATCTCAACATACACTACACAGACATACCAATACAAACAACCATACAGCCCCCCACCCAATATGTACTTACCGGACGTGCTGGAAGGCAGGCTAGCTGGAACTCTGGCGAGGCTTCTGGCACTACGGCTGGCGTGGCAAGGCTGAAATGCCTTCCGGCATGAAGCCTTACTAACCACGCCAGTCGTAGTGCTGGCATTCCATTGGTCCTGCACACATGCAGTACATGGCTCGTAGGAGCGACGTGGTGCGTGTGCACTGAACCAATGAGGGTCTGTGTTTTGTCCGGCCAGGAAGACATCACAGACTTTCTTAATGGAGGGCAGCCGATGCTGCTTGCTGGCCGCGCTCCATTAGGAAAGTCTTTGGTCCTTGCGGGCCGGACAAAATGGCATGGCGGGCCGTAAATTGTGCACCTGTGCCGTAAGCCAACGTTTTCCCACAGGGGTGTGACATTTCTTACAGGCATTAGTGCGCAAATACATGAGTGTTCTTATATGGAAAATATTTGTATAGTCAGCAAGGACATGTTTTTCTTACTCTGGCATAGCTTTTTTTCTGACTTTAAGGCAAAGCCAACAGGAGTATGTTCTTACGTGTGAACACTAGCATATAATGGCCGAGCCAGCATGAACCTTTTCTGTGAAAGTGTCACTAATGACACCATGTGCAAAGCTAGCTTGACTATTTATTGCACAAAAACGGTTACAGAATTTGCCATTGATAACCAAATGGAGGACATGGGTCCTTTACAATGGGGTGAACAAATGTGACTTACAGACTCAATTTTGCAATGCAAGGTGGAAACATAAATCACGGATGAGGACATGACGGAATGACTCAGGAATGGGATGGTGGAGGAAGTGTTGAAATAAGGATGGAGTGTTGACAAAAAAACAGGGTGATAACAGTAGCTTAGAGTGCTGGGAAAAGGGTTCTTCAGAAAGAAGGTAGAGCTTTGAGGTTGGATTTTAATAGTAGTTGAGTTGGAGTAGTACGGAGAGGGAAATGAGTATTCCAGAGTAGGGGAGCGAGGAAAGAGAGCGGGGGGCACAGAGGGCTCGAGTGGTGGAAAGGTGGTGAGCTGAAGATGATCATACTGAGTGAGGAGGAAACAAGGGAGTGAGATAAGCTATAGGGTACGGTGAGGTGAGTCCATGGATAGTTTTGAAGAAGATTATATTTAGCCCTTTGACTCCTAGATAGTCAGCCAATATGACGATGGGCAGAGAAGGTAGAGGCAATACAAGAAATAATTAAGTGTACTGACAGCAAAGTTGAGGACTTTGTCCAGAGGCGAAAAAGCATAGTTGGGAAGGCCATAGAGGAGACTGGCAAAGTAGTTAATTCTAAAAAGGGCTAAGGAGGAAATTAGCTTTTTGGCAGTATTGAAAGCAAGGTGATGACAGATTTTTCTGATATTGAGGAGTTTGAGTCTCTCTGCAGTGGCAGATTTGGAGATTACAAGCAAAAAGTTGTGCGAAGATGACACCAAGGTTACAATCGGAAGCAGAGTAAGAAAAGGTGGTCAGGAGAGAAGAGAAGAAGACGATTTTCTTATGTGGGAATACTAGCATACATAGAACACCAGCATTGACGTGTGTGGACACAATCAGCATGAAAATGTTTTTTTTGCATTGGCAGAATACTTGTGACATATAGAGAAAGGAATTATGAAAATGTGTTAGAAAATGCTCCTGTGCATTCTTGGTGAATTGGCATCTAGTGGATTTTGATCATGTCTTGCCCTACAAAACCGATTGTAAACTATGTGGCTTTATAATTTGTCACAGAAAGTGTATTGTAAAATGCACCATTTGAACCCGTTATTTAAAAAACATTTTTGGAGTGACAACCCCGAGAACCCTCTTAGGTTGGTTCGGGCTACCTTGCAATGCTTGTTTGCTTCTGGGCATTCGGCTGGCGACAAAACAAACCCCCTTCCCTCTGTGGGCTCCTTGTGAGTGGGCCCAACTACATTAGCTTCAGGCCCCACTTGTTAGACAATCCTGGCTACACCTCTGAATTGGTGATAACGGAACTACAAACTACCCGAATTAAACAGAAATAATTGCATGACGAGAGATACATCAGAGGTCTGCTGACAGAAGAACATAGCCAGGACACCTGCCTGACGGCTTGCCTTACAAGCGCCCTCCTTGTGAGCTTTCTTTCCAGCAGGATCCACGACCCGTGATAAAAAGTATCTTTTAATCCCACTTCACAGCTGTGAGTTTTGGCAGTGCATGGGGACGTGATGTTGACCCTTGCTACATTAACAAAGTACATCTAGGCAAATCTGAGAGAGCCTAGTGGCTGGTAGTTTAAAAGAGATCTTCATTGTTGCCTAGCCATTCAGGAACATCACGAATGAGTGAGCAGATAAAAGCGTGAGCACGCACCTCACCATTGTGCATATGCTCACCCGACCCCTTCTCTAAAATGAGGACATGATTTTGATGCGCAGAAATATGCTGGCATGACAGCCAGCCACACAAACCCACAACATGCTTGGAAGACCAGTGACTTTTGGTTACCCTACTGGTAATGAATCAGTAATGTCACTTAAAATGTAATTGATGATCTAATTCGTGCTGCCATGGTCGTTGTTCAATTATGGCAACACCATTGTCATCAATATGACCATTGGTAAAGCGATCTGCGAAGTCTTTAATTTCGCGAGCAGTGCTTCGGGGGAGGAAAGCTAGCAATCCTCTCTTACTGTGGCATTTTGCAACTCCTAAAGTTTTGCATCATTACCTTTATCACACCATAAATTCACTTTTCATCCAAGTCTTCTATGCTGTTGGTTTGCTGTAATATAGAACACTTCTTCAGGACAGCCACCCTTAACTTTATTTGTAGTGGAGCTATATAGATGGAACACCTTGGTTAAGGTAGCGCTGTTTTATATGCATTAAAATGTACTGAGATGTGCCTTTATGACCTAAGGCTGTGCTCCTTTTGTTATTATAACTGCACTGTTAAAAAGAGAGGGACATTGAGGACGTTAGAAGTAGTAAGTGGAATGACTTTTCAAGGTCCAATTTAAAAATAAATAAAATGTCACTTTAATGTATAAAATGCTATTTGTATTGTATATATATATAGTAGTAGTACGTTGACTTATCCATCCGTCATAACGTTCACACAGCCCGCAGCTTACATTTTAGAATGCCATTGTTAACAAGTGCATTTTCAAAATGTTTAATTTCAGACTGCAAACTGTTAAGCAGCAATTTTACAATGTCAGATACTCTTTTAAAAACCAACCCGAAAATCCTCATATCTTTTGCTTCTGTGATTGCAAGGGAGAACGTTGTCCATAAATCGTAACAAGAGAGTACTGTCAATTGTCAAAATTACTGTGCAAAGATGAAAAATGTTTGAAGAAATGACAGTTAACCAGAACCTATGATATGTACCAGAGAATATATGTCTACTGTCTACAAAGAGGTTAGTGGAAGGAGGTGAGGTTGGAGTGTGTGGGGGTCTGATGTTTTATCAGGGCAATACCATAGAAGGTAGTCCTTCGTCCTTCTCCCAAGGTGTGTGGGGTGGGGAGTCCCTCCCCATGAGATCCTCCCTCATTATACCACACCCAGAGGGACAATCGGGTAACGGCCTCTCCTCCCTGGCCAATGTTGAGATGCAGTTAACAGCAGCGTCCCAGCCAGGCAAAACGGTTCAGGCTGAGAAGACCCTATTAGCATGTCCCACGGTGGAAACAGGGTGAGTTTTGCATGGCAGAAGGCACACGTATCAGTTGTAGTTAGTTTTGAAACATATTAGATACCAACATATAGCAATACAGAAGGAGCAAATGATGTATTAAAGTTGTGGTTGCAGAGGTTATAGAAAGGGCAGTGCTATAGGACCTGTGTTTAGAGGCACCTGCAGTGCACAGGTAAATGCTAATTGTATCGACCTGCAGTGCCTGAACGCGGTGGAAACAGAATGTTAGTTGTGGGGAAGGCATGAAGGGATGAGCTATTTTGAGGGACACATTTTTGAGAATGGAGCTTGAGGTTTTGTGATGCCAACAGGATAGACGAAGATTTAGAGCACTAATGCCTCCACCCACGGAGTGGTCATCCCATGTGAATTGCAAGTAGACGCATAAGTAAAAGCAAGTTTCTCCAGCATGGGGTCTGGCATGGATTCACATGCTCATGAATATTCCCCGTCGTCAGGCTGGGAATCCTCGGTAAGGAAAAAATCAGTATCAGTTTTGTTTCTGATCTGTCTTTCTTAGTAACCAATCACTGATCTCTGGGTCATACTGCCCCCAGCCAATGACTGCCCTCTCCCTAAGCCCCGCCCTTGGCAGCCATCCTCAGATTTTTACCGCACGCTCAAGTGTTGGGAGTCCTCGTGTTTAGCTCTCAAGTTTTTTACTGCGTTTTCACGCTTTTTCAGGAGAATTTCTAATTTTTTCAGTTTAATCAAGCCTCAAGCTCCACCGTTTCTACTTCTGATAACGGGGACACATTTCGGAATTCTTCTACGCCCCTCAAGGGTGAAGTTTTCGTCGAGTTTACACTTCTTGGAGGATTCCGGAAGATCTGCGGCCTACCTCAAGACATGGCCCAGGACAAAGGGAGCTTGACGCCCGGATCCAAGCTGTCAGGAAGTGCCCTGGATGCGGATTATATAACATTTTCAAGGAGGACGAGCATTCGCGATGTGTCTACTGCCTCCATGGGGACAAGACGCACATGGAGAAGGACTGTGCGTTCTGCAAGAACCTTTCGGAACGGACCAAACAAGATCGTTGTTCCCGCCTCGCCACCTAGCTGGAGAAGGGCAGAGCAAGTGAGAAGGCGAAGAAGAAGTCTGAGCGGGCTTCTAAGTCCTTTGATGGCGCCCCGGCGACGGGGGCCCAACAGAAGGCCAAGCACGGCGAGTCCGCGGGCTCCGGGAGCGCCGAAAGGTCGGGCTCTTCGGTTGCCAAGCAGGGCACTACTTCCCCGGCACGTTCGACCACGAGCCAGTGCTCTTTGTCGGGGAAGAGGAAGTCCGAGAACCCGGGTAGGCCGCTGGAGCGGACCCAGTCGATCTTGAAGGGAGAGCGAGGCGTTGACCCTCCCCCCAAGGCGAAGGCCCAGGACTAACCTAAGGTGGTGAGGGCCTTGATCCACCCGGCTAAGGCCTCTACCGAAGTGGTCTCTGCGACCCCGGCGGAGCCAGCTGAGACTACGCCAATGGAAACGGCCTCTGGGCCCAGAGTATCCCTGCCGCCACGGAGGGAATCCTCTTTCCAGCCCATCGCTAAGACCCCTGTGAAGCCCCCGGCTGAAAAAGAGGGGGGGGCACCGGTGCCCGTTACAGACTCGGAATCAGCCTCTGAGGAGGAACTGGTGGAGACCGAGAGGGGCCTCAACGAAAGGTCCATGGGCCTCAACGAGAGGTTCATAAACCTCAAAGAGAGGTTCGAGAAGGTTCGATCCCAGGGGACGGTCCCTACTGACGTGATCGATGAGAGCGACGAGGACGATGAACAGGGCCCACGGGAACGGCCATCCCGTCCGTCGCAGCCATTGCCAGAGCCCCAGGATAGCTTGGCGGCCATTTTGTTGGCAATCCAATACTTATGTACCGAGAAAAGGATGAGATTACCACGCACCCCGACGGAGGAGCCAGATCCAGGCCAGTCGGGAAGCCCTCCGAACAAGCGGAGGAGAGTCCACCCTGCTCTGCCCTTCGTGCCTGTGAGACCGGCGGACCCCTCATCCCCCTCGCCAGGAGAGGATACGGCAACGGTTACGGGGACGGACGACGACGGTGGCAATGACACAGCGGACATCCCGTCGACGCCTCCCCCGCGGGCGTCCCCAGCCGACGAGGTTGCTCTTTCCATGCCATGATAACCAGGGCATCCGAGCTCTTCCAGCTCTGCCCTGAAGAACAGAAAAAGGAGGGGTTTCTGTACCAGCGACGAGAGGCTAAGAGGAAGACGGTCCTCGCGGTGCCTTTACTCGATGACATCTGGGACGAGGGGCTTGCTGTCCTCAAGAACCCTGCCACGACACCCGCCAAGAGGGACAGGTACAAGAAGAAGTACCGAGTCCCTGATGCCGCCCCCTTGTGCCTCAGGGCCCAGCCCACGCCGGACTCGGTCGTCTCGGCAGCGGCTAAGAAGAAGGCAGCGGGCGCGGCAGCTTCAACTTCCACCTCCCCGCCGGACAGCGAGGGTAAGAAGTTGGACTCTATGGGATGAGTCATCTTGTCAGCGGCGACGACGATTAAGGCGGCCAATGCCTTAGCGATCATGGCCCGCTATGACAGGGAGCTCTGGTTCAAGATAGCTCCCCTGCTAGATTTCCTGCCGGATGACAAAAGGGCGGAGGCCCTAGAGATTCCGCAGGAGGGCGAGGTGGCGTCGGATCACGGCATTACGGTGGCAACGGACATTGCTGATACTGGATTTCGCCAAATGGGCAACGGACTTTGCCTCCGACGACGAGGATGGCTCAAGGCGACAGACTTTCGCCAGGATGTCCAGACCAGAGTGTTGGACATGCCGTTTGACGGCAACAACCTCTTTGGTAAGGCAGTGGATGAGTCTCTACAGGCCATCAAGACCGACTCGGAGACGGCCCGGGCCCTTGGGGTGCTTCAGCAGCGACGGCCCTTTCGGAGCTCTGGAGGCAGACAGGGTGCCTCCAAGGATCCATCGGTGGCTCCTCCACCTACCGCCAGGCGGCCCGCTCCTCTTCCCAGGAGGCCTACAGAGGTCGCGGCAAAGAAGGGGGTTCCCGCCGTCGTCACCAAGGAGGCCGCTTCCAAGCAAGAATCACCCGGCCATTTTTGTCGGGCCCCCACCGAAGCACCCCCGTGGGAGGCCGGCTGACGAAGTTCGTCGTGTGTGGGAGTCCATCTCCACCGACCATTGGGTGTTGGACACCCTGGCCAACGGGCACTCGTTGGAATTCCAAAAGAAGTGCCCTCGCATTCCTCCCGTGGCCAGGAAGGAAAATCACGTCCCTCAACTGCTGTTGGAGGTAAGGGCGATGCTCAAGAAAGGTGCAATCGAGCTCGTCCCCAGAAGGCTCCGGGGCTCCGGGGTGTACTCAAGGTACTTCCTCGTCAGGAAGAAGACAGCAGTTGGCGCCCCATCCTGGACCTGCGCCGCTTAAACAGGTACATCAAGGCACAGAAATTCAGGATGGTCACCCTCCAGCACGTGCTGGGACAGCTGGAGGAAGGCGACTTCCTATCGTCACTGGACCTGGAGGATGCTTACTTCCACATCCCTATTCTAAGAAGGCACAGGAAGTTCCTCAGGTTCGTGGTTCAAGGACGCCACTACCAATTCAGAGCCCTACCGTTCGGATTAAAGTCAGCACCCAGGGTTTTCACCAAGTGCCTGGCACCAGTGGCAGCGCGGCTGCACCTGCAGGGGATCCACGTCTACTCCTACCTGGATGACTGGCTAATCCGGGCAGGGTCAAGGGAACTCGCCATCGATCATACGGCGAGGACCGTCCGGTTGCTCAGAGAGCTGGGGCACTCCATCAACTACCCCAAATCCCACCTGGTTCCGTCGCAAGTAGCACTGTTTTGGGGGGCGAAGCTGGATACAGTGGAGCAATTGGCCTCCCCTTCAGAGGAGAGGACCAATACCATCCTGGGCAAGGTACGGCGACTGTTTGCCACGAATGTGGCCAGGGTGAGGTCCATCAAGTCCCTTCTCGGGATGATGTCCTCCTGCTTCTACCTTGTACCCCTCTGCAGACTTCGGATGCGTCCGCTGCAGGAGTTCCTCGACGCCTGCTGGTCTTAGGCGGGGGGCTGCTTCGAGGACAGGATCCCCTTCGACGACGAGTTCCGTCGGGCGATCCTATGGTGGGGCACCCGGGCTCACCTCACGACGGGCACGGACTTTCAAACCCCGGCGTTTCAGGAGACGGTGACTACGGACGCCTCTCTGGAGGGTTAGGGGGCCCACACCGGAGATCTCCATGCAAGAGGCCTTAGGCTCCCGGAGGAGAGGTCTCTTCACATCAACATCTTGGAGCTCCGTGCAGTGTTCTGGGCGCTCAAGTCGTTCCTCCCCTCCCTCAAGGACAAAGTGGTGAGGATATTCACTGACAACAACATCCACAATGTTCTACATACAGAAGCAGGGGGGCACGAGATCCCCAGCCCTATCCAAGGAGGCCCAGGAGCTGTGGATGCTGTGGATGTTTCTGGTTCCCTTCCACCTGGCAGGAATAAAAAACACCATTGCCGACTCACTCAGCAGGGAGCTACGCTCGTGCCACGAGTGGGAATTGTGCCAGGATCAAGTGGAACGACTCTTCCGATGATGGGGCAAACCCCAGATCGACTTGTTCGCGACGGCGACGAACTCCAAGTGCCAAAGGTTCGCCAGCAGGTTCCCCCAGCCGAGGAGCATGGGCGATGCTTTCTCCTTCCCTTGGGACGGCCTGTTTCTATACGCGTTCCCTCCATTGCCGTTGCTGCTCCGCCTCATCAACCAGCTCAAGAAGTCCAGGTGCAAGATGATCCTCGTCGCACCGGCGTGGCTAAGGCAGATCTGGTTCCCGGACCTTCTGGACTTGTCAACTTCCCCGACAGTCAGGCTGCTGGCGGACGCGGATCTTCTCTCCAGAGAAGGAGGCGCCATTCTACACCACGACCCACAGTCACTGAACTTGCAGGCCTGGCTCCTGCAGCACTAGAGTTTGGAGGGTACGATATCCCGGCTGATTGCAGACAGGTTCTTGCAAAGGCCATGGCATCCCCAACTCTCAAGTGTTACGGGAAGGGCGCCTTTGTGGTCTCATCGCCTGGTAAAGAAATTTATGAAGGGACTATTCCGATCACTCCCGCCGGTGAAGGCCCCTGCCCCGGCGTGGGAACTTAATGTGGTGCTGACCAGGCTCATGGGGGCCCCATTCGAGCCTATGCATTCGGCACCTTTAAAGTTCCTGTCATGGAAAGACAACGTTCCTCGTGGCTATCACCTCTGCACGACGAGTGGGAGAGATTCAGGCCCTATCTTGCAAGCCTCCATACATGACTTTTCATGACACGAGGGTGGTGCTGAGGACGCACCCCTCCTTCATGCCCAAGGTGCCGTCGGACTTCCACCTCAACGAGCCCTTGGTGTTACCAGTTTTCTTTCCGTCGCCTTCGACGCCGGCTGAGAGGACTTTGCACTCTCTGGATGTAGCTAGAGTGCTGAAGTTCTACGTGGACCGCACAAAGAGTTTTCGGAAGACGTCACAACTGTTTGTGAACTTTGGGTCTGTGAATCAAGGGAAGGCTCTCTCGAAGACTTCCATTTCCAGATGGCTCTCCGGATGCATTATGCATTGTCGCCGGTTGGCAAACCGACCGCTGCCTGGCCGTCCGAGAGCCCATTCGACCAGAGCGATCGCTGCTACCACAGCGTTCCTGTCTGGTGTGCCTCTGCTGGACATCTGCAGGGCTGCTACGTGGAGGTCGACGCACACCTTCACAAGATCCTACTGCGTCGATCGGGACTCCAGGGAGGAGTTCAGGGTCGTCCAAGCAGTGCTGCGCAACCTGTTTGCCTAAGGTGAGCCTGGTGAGGAGGTAAGAGATGCTTAATGTTGAGTTGGTGTATTGCTTAATGTTGAGCCTGTTGCCACCTCCCATGGTTGTGCATGTGTATCCATGCCAGACCCCATGCTGGAGAAGGAACAAGTTACTTAACTGTAACTGTTGTTCTCCAGCATGGGTCTGGCATGGTTTCACATGTGAACCCTCCCACCTACCCCTCTGCGGCTCTTCACTTGGTCATACTGCCTCTTGGCGTGCTACCAAATCTGAGGATGGCTACCAGGGGCGGGGCTTAGGGAGAGGGCAGTCATTGGCTGGGGGCAGTATGACCCAGAGATCAGTGATTGGTTACTACTAAGAAAGACAGATCAGAAACAAAACTGATACTGATTTTTTCTTTACCGAGGATTCCCAGCCTGACGACAGGAAATATTCATGAGCATGTGAATCCATGCCAGACCCCATGCTGGAGAACAACAGTTAATGGTAAGTAACTTGTTCCAAATCCCTGAAATTCAGGCTCAAGAGTGGTGCCCTGGTCATGTCATTTCTGGGCACCTGGGCTTGAAGGAGATGAGGTTGGAGCAGTGTCTGGAACGTTCCGTGATTTGGTATAAGAAGAACAGAGGTGATGCCGATAAATGCAGTGCAGTGTCGAGGGTACAGCTTGTATGTGCTGCGATGTCTGGGTTAATTAGGTCAATTGTCTTTTCAAAGCATAGTTGGCATTTCCAATTTTACTTTGAACGTGTCTGGGTCATTGGGCTGCACATCACGTGAAGGTCAGAACGTATTACTGTGTCACTTTTCTCCTTAGCCAATCCCATAGTGGGCCATGTCGAAACGGTAATGGGTTTAGATAAGGTGTGGCCTATAGGTGGTAACAAATGACGACGATGGAAGAACATTGTATGCAGATTTGCGGTGCGTGATCATTTGGGTCTCTTGGATTATTTTTACCATATGGGTTTTGGGTTGCTCTTCTCTTTATACCTCATGGAAAAAGGCTCACCCTTGGGGAGAAGTGATAACCTACAGTGAATGGTCACAGGTGCCACCACCTCTACATCCCCCACAAGTATTTCATGGATACTGCTGCAGAGATAATCTGAATGTATCTAATAAGTTCCACAAACCTCTGTGAACATTGTCCTCCTTTTAATGTGTTTTTATCGGACCGTAATGCTTTATAACCATCAGTGACACTAAGGGCCTGATTCAGGGAAGTGTTTTATAATGGTGCAATCCCATAGGAAAATGTGCTATGAATCAGGCCCTAAATGTTTCCCTCCTGGTATCTGATGCAAGGACATAAACCCATGGGCACTGCACCTTTTTGAGCTAAAATTGCATTGCATTTTTGTATCCACAGCTACTTAATTTTTCAACATCTAGCTTTCTTTATTCTTTGTCTTTCACTGTTTGATTATTTTCATGAATATACAATTGCTTTGATAAACCCCGAGGTAGCAGATGGACAGTGTGTTTTGCATTTTAATTCTTCAATACATTTTCGCAACATAACCTCTTTTGAGAGGCCTAATTCAGATGTTTCGATTGGTGCTTAAAATCCAGCAATGTAGCTTATTTATGCATATCGGGTCCTAATACGGTCCTGTCAATGATCCCAAAATAATGTTTCTGCATTTGTGTCTCGTAGGCTTATCTGGTTTTTTGGGTTGGTCTGTGTTGTAACCCTTTTCTTTTTTTTTAACGATTTCACAATAAACCCAAAAAAGTATATGTTAACTGTTTTGCCCATATAATGTAAGTTGTTAATGGGCCAACATTTCAGCTGTTTTCTTTTTCAGTTTTAGTGAGTGATCTTACTTCAGCAATATTTCTAGTATGGTGTTCAAAGCTTCGAAGAAGGTTCTATATAACAAGGGTCTTAAAATCATCCTTCGTTGGACTAGAATTGACAGGAGCCTGGGCAGAACCTGCTGGGGCTTGCCGGCTTACTGTGGCCATAAAGTCCATTGACATATATAATGTGGCGAGGGGTGTGAGTTGAATGATAGGTTTTTGATTTTGGCGTCAGATTGTTTTCATTTTAATAGATTGTGTCAACGTTTGTCTAGTGCTACTGTCTCTCATTTTAATATTGAAAGAGTTACGCTATATTAATTTAATACATTGTTATTTTTGTAGTACTTAGAACCATAAAACTACATACCTATTTTTGGAGTGGTGGATAACTTTCATTTTACAGACCTGCCAAACCCCTCCTCCTCAAATACACCTCAGCTTAAAATAGTTAAATTTCAAACATCTTTTCTGATGTATAGTGCGCCTTATCAATAACCAATAAATAAATAGCCAATAAATACATGTGAGTGTTTTGGACTAAAATGGGCCATTTATTAAAAACAAGAGGCATTATTCTGATGAGCTGTTAAAGGTAATATAGACATTGTGATTGGCCAAGTGACACTGTGCACTAATGCATTACGTTTTAAGCCAGCGAGTGAGGACTAAAGTTTCTAATTATATTGTCTTTTTTTTGGGATGGAATAAAAACAGCTTTCTCACATTTGGAACATGTCTTAAGCTATTATTTAATTTTCATGTTTGACCTATCTTGCTCTCCCTCCTTATATCAAGTGTCTTCATTAAATAATTTCACGTATTCTCCATCTGTGTTCCATCTAATTATGTACATCATACTTCTCATTTCAGCAGGCATCATAATTCCTCGTCCATGCTTCAGGGTCCTGTTGCATCATCCATTATAACTGCTTGACATTTTTGAAATGCCTCCATCAACAATCAAACAATAGAGAGAGGAGTGGATGGCCTTCCTTTATTCAGGTGAATCCCAGTGAGTGATTTTCAATACTGTTTTGCTCTACCCATGTAATTATAAACACAGACTATCCCAGAGACTTTTCATGATCATACAACTAGCTAAGGATGCATTTTCACATCAACATCATCAAAAATCGCCAGGTTCCTAAAATGGTAGGCAAAGCTCATAAGGGTGAGAGATGGCAAAGTTCATAAGGGTCAGCTACGTGAGGTGGATGCTATTAATTTGAGAATGATTTTGCTGATTGTTTCCAAAAATGTCAAGCATTTTGGTTCATTTTCCTGACAGTGTAAAGTGCATTGCATTTCCCGAACTAGTCTTTCCTTTCAAATACACAGCACATGCAAACTAGACACATTCTATTTATGTTTGCACCTACAGAATACTGATGACGTAACCTAGGTCAAAATCAATAATTGTTTTTGCATATGTGGGACCTCAGGTGAAGGTGGTTATTTAGCCGATTGGCCCTCGGACTTCCTGCAGCTTCACGTGGGCTTGTGTGCATCAAGAAGCTACCAGAGCAGATCCAACCAGGACAGAGGCATAATAATGGAAATAGTTGCATTCTAGGCTCTAAACCCGTGTTCCCTTGATCAGGTGAAATTTAGAAGACCTGGTAAATAAAAGGAAGTGAAATCGTGGATAAGGACAGAACTGTTGATTCATCTTTTATCGGATGTTTATGCCATAAGTGTTGTGAACGAACAGTTAATGTAATGCATCGGATTGCAAATTAAATTCTTTCTCAGATTTTTCCATAAGGTGGAATTATCCTTCGGGGAGTATTTTAAATAATAAATGTATGCTGTGTGGGCAGAACATTGTTGCCTTGCTGGTAATGAAAAGGTATGACAGCTTCCACATAAATTAATTGAAGCAACATGAAATCTATAATAAGAAAGTCGGTATAGGGACTGATTGATTTTTAGGACTGTGTTGGTTCCTATGTAAACCAGGAGAGCAATCATCAGGAGAAGCTTTCAGAGAGAATACAGACCAGCCACAACTGACGCAGTCAGACCGGGTTTGGTCAATATACAGCCATGACAGACTTTAGAGGCTAGGCCCTTAACCTTACCAACACAAAACAACTAAATTGGGACATGTTTTAGTACTAGATTTCTTGTTGCAGCTGTAATGTGTTGTAGGTAACATTGGGGCGGCACAATGAAAAGCTAATTGTGTCTGTGTTATCCAAGCGGCACGGAAATGTCTGTTTAAATTCAGAAAAGTTGTGTTCTTTCGATTTTAATAGCAGAGTTATAGATTGCTGCATATATGAAAACATACGGCATTGCTAGAATTACACAGGATTGTGTGTGTGAATGCACACAAATGAACCTTTACCATTAGAGAAAGTAGTGCTTCTGCATAAGCAATAGAAATGTTGTAAACTTGAAAAGTGATACCTTTATTGTGGTGGAGAAAATACATGTTGAAATTAAACTAATGCAATGATTGGGACCCGAGATTAGTTTTCATTGAAGGGGCATTTTATTAAAAACGTAATGCGTCCTGTGTGAAGATTAATCGGGTAAAGCCTGTGTAACTTGCAATGTTTTGTATGTAAAACATCTTCTACTGTTAGCAGTTTTGATCAGTGATGTACAGAATTTGTTTTAACAGAACCTGAAGTAGCTTGAAGTTCCAAGAGCCATAAGAACTTGCTTCTCATAGTGCTCACTATCTGGCTTTTCTACGAATCCAATCACAATGACAATTACGAATTACTTAGGATGTGTTCCTTGCATTTGAATTATTGTTTGACAATTCATATGTCTATATTTTATGACAGTTGAAAAGTGTGATCCCATTGGGATTTTTATATTGCCTTGCAATTAAATATGATGTCTGTTTGTACTGTGCTATTAAGAGACAGGCATATGAGGTCTTATTGGGAGGTCAGTATTAATAAAGTGAAGTACAATTGCAAAAGAAGAACACGTGATTGTATCTGACTTGCTAGACTAATGGTGAGGGATTCAATTATTGGATTCCTAATCTTCTGTCCATCTTCACTTATCCTACAGAAATCCTACAAAAAAGGGATATATGTGTAATTTGTTTTACGTTGTTGAGCATGTGGTTGAACACTTCAGTTAATGATACTGTATTGTGGACTAAAACAGGCAGTGGAGAAATCCCTTTGAACAATGCTTTACAAAACATTGAAGTAGTTCTTCAGTTTGATAAGGAGGTGTAAGATGGGAGAGATATTCATGATACTTTACTGTGGACAGTACATTTGAGTGATAAAACGCAAATCCATTGTGAACAGTTGAGGATGTTCATTTCATAGAACACATTGATTTGGGTACATACAGAAGGTAATTTGTTTTGCAGGGATGGGGTGACTCCACTTCATGCCTCTGTGCCCCTTCCCTAAATTGAAGGAAAGTTTTGAGGGCAGTTTTGAACTCCAGGAATGAGGCTATATTGCAGTGGTGTGGTGCATTGATGAAGTAGATGTAACAAGGTTTTCTAAATGAACTAAGGAATGTAGATTTATCATAGTTTATTTCCTTTGTCAGGATTGTGGATGTGTTAAGCGTTTCCGACACTGTACAATAGCCTTGCATGATCTTGTCCTCTTCCAGGATTAGTCGTTAAGTGACTCTTGCGGCTTCACTTTGTCCTGAGTTAGTCCCAAAGTGACTCTTTCTCTTGGCCTTCTTCCTATTTTATTCCTCACGAGACCTTTCTGGATTGTAGGTGTCCTACATTATTCCAAAGGTGACTTTTCATCTTTCGCTAGTCTCGGTTTAGACCTCATATGATTTTTTCTATTCATTGCCCCCACCATGGCCTTTGCTACCCTCACCTTGGTTGAGGCCTCCGTCTTTCCTTCCTCTGCCTTTTCATTGCTCAGGGCCTCTTTGCTGCTTTGTATGCTCTCTCCTTCTGCCCCCTTCTTTGACTTTTCCCTGGTTAGGAATGTGATCTTAAATTCTTGTGCCTGGCCCTGGATCAGATTCATGGCCTTTCCTCTCAGGGCGTTTTCGTTTTCTGTTGCTTCACACTTTCCTCTGTTCCCTTTCCATGGTTAGAGCTTCAACCACTACTCTTTTGACCTACTCTTTTGCCAGGAGTTCTTCTTTCTCTCAGTTATTGTCTGCTAACATCCACTATTCCTATAACCTCATCCTCCTCCTCAACTCATCTCTTCTATCCTGCAGTCCTGCTGCATCATCTTCTCTCCTCCTCTGACTTTTCTCTTCTTCTCTCCTTCAGTATGTCTCTTCTCTCCATGTCTTACAATCTGCCTCTGTTTTCTGTCTTGCCATCCTGCCTTTTCTCTGCTGTCAACATATTACAAACTGTCTCCTTCTCAGTCGCTCGGTGGCCAGTTCATCCTTTGACAACCGTCTTACTCCTCTGCAACACTGCAAATACCCAGTTCTACATTGTTTTACTTCCTGTTGCAGGGGTCCTGGAAGATGGTCCTTGTGTTTTATTTGGCTGACCGAGTCACATGGCTTATCTGGGCACGATAGTGATAGGGAAGCTTTGTCATTCTAACTCTATGGAGGAGTTTTTCTTTTTAAAAGGCCAGCCAGACAACATTTTAAATCAATTTCCTGTGAATGTTTGCTGGTGGCTGAGCTGGTTCTGCAGCTCTCCGTTCTGCTTCTTACTTGTAAGATGTCATGTGGCCAAATGTAGTGTATTGTAATAAAATGTGGTCAGAACTGAATGCCATGATGCACCAGCTCAGAAATCATTAGTGGCTTTTTTTAATGTAAATATGCTGTTTCGAGAGACAACTAATGGTAAACTAGGCCTATTTTTACATTAAGTACAGTGTTTGATTTTCCACACAATCAATTAATTTAAAGCTTCCATTTCTATTTTTCTGTGCATATATCTACTTATATTTGAACAGGGTCTTCATAACAGGAAACAAAACTGTCTGAAAAAATGTAAACTATGGTATGTGTTTGCTTGAATCAATACTGAAGGCCCCCCAAAAAGACCTGCTTTCCCAAGGAACAAAACGGATGTTGTTACGCAAGCAGCACACATACATTTTGTTAAACCTAGAAATTCCTTGAAGTTAGTGCTGTAGAATTGAAGGCTTTCTTAAGTTTTTGAAGAATAGATGTTCTCTACTGGCAGGTGTGAAGTGGGTGTTGTAAAACACATCATAACTAGACCCCTGAAATCAGATATGCACTGAAATGGTAGAAAAATGAGAGAAATGTAAATCAAGTTGTAGTCTTATATGAGACACAAATGAGGGCCAAGGTTTCTCCGGTGGATAATCACTCTAAAGACGATTTCCACAGACTTCCAGACACTGTGAAAGGTGAAAAGTGTGCATTATTTTAGTTATGATCGGATGTTTTGTGCACATCCCTGTCTGCCAGACTGTGAGAAGTGAAGAAAATAAACACATTCTGAAATTCCCCAAAAATGTTATTACACATTTTAAGTTTGAACTGGCAAGCCATCATTCCCTGATTGCTTTTTGAGACAGGTGGTTGAAGGAGTTTTTATTAAAAAAAATGAGTGAGTTTTATTTGTAAAGAAACTGATTTTAATTTGTATCTTTAATAATGCATTCTATCATTAAAGCTATGCTGAAAAGAAGAAATAATGCAGAATATGCTGCAAACAAAGACTTTAAATTGATGCTTTCAAGAAATAGGAATTTGTTTATCTTTACAACCATTCTATCCAGAGATGCAATGAAGATATGATATTTAGAAGGATGGGTTTTAAATTACGTTAATTTTATAGTGATTCTTGTATATCTTAATATATAAACACGTTTTGATCATTTCTGCTTATCCCAGCTACATTTATCTTGCTTGGCGGAAAAAACACTTTGATAAGTCCTACTCTGTTAAAATATCAAGTTGTTGCAAATGTAAATTAAGTAACTTCGTACTTATTTTCTAAAGCTTTTCTCTTGGTGATGTGATTTAACTGAGAGGAGGCATCAAATGGACCATATGATCTCTTCTCCAGCAAAGTGGAGGAAGACATTTGAGACATCCTCCTCTCCCCAATATTTCATATGCACCTAGCAAATCATGGGTTAAGAGGGATGATTTGGGATGTCTAGTACAATCCGAGCTGTTAATTCAAAATTATTTCAGCAAAAATGTCTCATAGATGGAGTTCCAAAGATCTTTATAAGACCCAACCTTCATAAGCCCTGGTTCTATTCGTTTGGCAAAGGAACAGAGGGATTTGTAGGAAACAGAGTAGAAACACAGAGGATCCAGGCAACATGTACGGGATGGGATCATGCGAGGAGACACTGACAATTTCGAAAGAGTGGACAAAGCTATCCTAGTTTAGAGAGACCCATTCCAGATGCATACAGTTGGAGCTGGTTCCTGTAAGTAACTGAAGGCTGTGCTGGTGTACACTGTGACAACACCTTTTCCAACAGGAGCCATTAGTAAGTCACCTGTGCTGAGTCCCGCTGTCTTGTGTTCACTATGGAATGGAAAACATAAAAAAAAAGTGAATTGACACCTTAAGGAATGCATAAGTTACATCCATTCAAAAATTGAATGGGGAAATTTCCTCTAAAGATTACATTATTTAACAAATGATCTTCCCTAATTTTCACATAAACAGAAGGCCTAACTGGATCTGTGAACTCTGAGTGTACACTAAATATTATTCATTTATATTGTGATTAGAGACCTGTTTGCCATGTGATGACCATTACCTGAATAATAGTCCTCAATGAACATATTTTTTAGAGTCCTCAAAGGGTTAAAAGGAGAAGGTGAAAGAGGAAACAGAATTAATCACCTGTGGGTGTCTTAGGTTCGTGCCCATGTGGCCTTCTGTACGTAGGAAAAGCCGTTAGAGCTATCAAGCAGAGAATTTCAGAACATAGGTCATGCCTCAAGAACAGCGTACCGGACAAACCCTTAACAGAGCACTATTAAAAAATGGGACATTCAAACACAGACATCAAATGGTTCGTGCTACAACAGGTTACCACACAAATACAAGGAGGAGACATCAACAAAGTCCTGACCCAGTTGGAACAAAGATGGGTGCAGAATCAACACTGTGAAGGATGGTCTAAATATTACAGTGGAATTGAAACACTTTAGGCACCCTTGAACGCTGAACTACCTCATGGCGCAGCCATCATGCCAACATTAATCATGCTGGTAAATCGCCCATTATGATTCCCACAAGTGCTACATAATGAGTCAGGATATGCTTGCTCTTCATGTGTTCTTAAATATTTATATATGGCCCCATTTATCGATACACGATCTGGGTAACAACTAATTGGTGAGAGATGATCACCGTCTATATTTGCGTTTATGGTACAGCAACTAGGACAATATAGATCATGCCATATGTTATTTTAATTTATTTGCTATGTTGTTTTTTGATCATACACTTATTTCGGATCAGAATGATGGTTTTACATAAAAAAAATAAGCCAGACCTTGGATGCAATTCCTGTGATGTAAAATAAGGACATCGATCTCGGTGACTATCAAGTGACATGAGCCTTGTGATTACCATTGTGAATATGTGCCGAACGCGCATTGATACACTAATGGTCAACCATGCTATGCAATTATTATTATCATGCATATGTGTTCATCGCCTCATGGATATACCAATGTCTAACTAAGAAAAGTGATTCACACCAGCATATGGGCATTACACTAATCATGTAAACTATAAATCTATAGCATAACTGGGTGACAATCTACTGTCGAGAGTCGTGTGACCATTTTTGTTAATGTGACGAAAGCGGCATTGATACACTAATGTTTCCAACTATGCCATGTGAATATCATTGTATATTAGTGTTTGACGCTTCAGGTATACAGCAATGTTTTACCATGAAATGTGATTCATGCCAGCATACGGGCGTCACATATGTCATGAGCCCCAGGACCATGTAGACTTCCATCGGTCTCTTTGAGCACTACGATTTTAGCTATGCCACAATTTCAAGTTGGCCAAATCAAGCGCATTAGGCACCAGCTTTGTTTTCACTACACTGCCTTTTTTTCCATTCACGCCACAGCCTGGGAGGGCTGCTGTCTCAAACGTGCATGGTCTGAGCATGCGTCCATTTCAGATGCTATCGGGAACGCTACACAAGCTCCCATGGCAACAAGACGATCCCAAAATGGTCACGGGCAATATAAAACAAACCAGTTGCCTAGGCAACCTTGCACGGCATCGGGAATCGGCTACTTGAGAGCAGCGACACGGGTGCTGCACGGCTGCCGATCTCCTGCAAATACGATTTCTAGCGAGTTCGCTTCCAATGACTGTTTAGTCAACCAACTAGGCGTTACCACAATGCCCACATCCCAGCGCATATGAAACCTCCAGCTAGCTGTCCGCCTTAACAACCATGGCAGCATGTGAGGTCTTTCTCCCACTACGCGACACGACATCTAAGATTACTAACAATAGCATTTCCCCATACTTATGTCATGGTATTGTCAGCACAGATACAGCAGCCGAACTAACACACAAGGGGCTGCGCGCCCCGTCCTCGTCCATGGATTAACATCCATCCATGAGCTCATTGTTAGATCGGTACTTTAATGATCTGTACTGTTAAACACACGGTAGTGTGGACACTTATTCACTGCCTCTACAACACCCTCTTTCCAGCCATTTGAAGGCATTGTGATGAATCGATACGCACAGAAAATACAGTCCTCTGAACCCAGTAATAGGATTTTCAGACTAGCGGATCAAGAATCTTCCTGCTCCAAGTCAGACAATGAAGGTATATATTTCTTTTCCCATATTTTGACCAATAGAGAGTCTTTAAGGACCCACTACCACTAATCTATCATGGGCGCACATGTGTTTATTTGTTACCCATAGGCTCGCGGGTGAACTAATAAAACAATACCTACGGCCAGGTTCTCCAAGACTCAGCACAGGAGCACCACAACCGAACCAGTCTGTAGCAAATTTATGCATACAGTAAGATCAGTGACCCAACCCTTAGGAAGAGGCCACTTCTTTGCTACAATTGTGCAGCATTTATATGTGTCCTTAAAGTATGTTAAACAATCTCTAAGATCACACACCTTTTAAAACGACACATCTCATGTCATTTTAGGCAAAGACTCGTAGGACACCCTGAATTCTACCTGCTTTTGCATCCTGATGAAGACCTACCACATGCCAGCCTTACTAAAGAGCGCACAACTGGCTGAAACACAGTAGTGTGGACTACCCATTTGTTTATACTGTGTGTACTGTTTACACTGTCAATTGATCACTGTTTTTCCTGTACTTCACATACACTGTCAATTGATCACTGTTTTTCCTGTACTTCACATACACTGTCAATTGATCACTGTTTTTCCTGTACTTCACATACATGTCATTTGTTTGCCACACCCTTTCTTCATATAAGGAACAAAACATGTTTTTCTTGTATTTGAATCCAGCCAATTGAACCGGACAAAAAAGTTAATCTATTATGTACAAAGTTTATGTTACTAATGTGTGTCCTACCCTACAAATTCAATCGTTAAAATAATTTTTTATGCATTCATAAATATTGGGGCAAAACATAGGTTTTTGTCTACAATCTCACCAAGAGCAATATCTACCGTTGCTCTGGGCAACGTGATAAATGTGTGTGGATCCCTTCACTATATAGTTCTTAAAATTGATGACAGGGTTGTTTGCCATTGTGTATTGTTCGAAAGCTGAAAGGAGTCACTGCAGACCTATTTGAATGCAATACAAAAGGTAAAACTTGTCGTCATAGGAGATCCAAGCCAATTTTGTGTTAAAAATCTTTGGCAATAAAAAAGAAGCCATGGTGAGTACACTTCCCATAAAAGAGAGATATACATTGAAAAGAGGCCAAAATGCATCCCTGATGCAATCCTTTGTAGTTTGTAATTTGTGAGTAAACATGACCAGAGAGATTTAATCTGATTCCGATTGGTGCCCATCTGTAGGTGAATTAAAATGCTTAATAAATGGCGGGGTAGACAACACAAAACCTATTTGGCCCATAAAAGGTTCCTATTTACCCTATCAAAGGCCAATGAGAGATCGATACTGGCCATATATACATTAGGGATCTTTCCAGACACTGTGCTTCTTTGAATGGTATCGACAATAGGTCTGGAAAGATTGGTCCCTAATACTGCCCAAAAAACAGTTTGATTTTAATTTTTAAGATGTTATTCAAAATTGTTCACTGATTTAGTTCCCTTAGTAAAGGAGATGCAAAGATTATAGAGTCTGCGTCTAAGAGGGCAATCGGCTAGTAATTCAAGGGATTGGTTTTATCGCCTCTTTTAAAGATTGGCACAACATTTGAGGATTGCCATGTGTTTAGGATAATTTTCTCTTTATGAATGGACAAAAGGAGAATTTTTCAAATATTATCCCACATGATTTGATCTTGTTTGAAGTGCCTATTACATACACTGTTCGGGTCAGGTGCAGAGGAGTTATTGCTCTTATTAATGAACCTTACTTATGTCATCTACATCAAAATTTAGGCACCTTTCCACATTAATGTCATTTACTGGGATGGAGGTCACTGGTTGGGCATAGTACTGACCAGACCAACTCCAACATGTGGTTTTCTTGAGATGTTAGTTGGGCCTGACCCATTGAATTTACTAACTTCCAATAATTGGAGTTAGATATGTTCAACACACAATTCTTAATCATTTCGGCATCACCCTGCAATGAGCTCATGCACAGCATTTGAATTTTGTTTTTATATTTTTGCCTGCATACCCGTATTTCTTCTGTTTTCTACTGACTCATCCAATCACACTGAACAATCGCTTTGATGGAAGATCTTAATTCCTCTTTTTAAAAATTTGATCTCAGGATTTTGAAGTTTGAGGGGTAAGCAGGACATGTATGTGGATTTGCATAGCCATGAAGCTCCTGATGAATGTCAGAAAATTACGTGGATTCAAGGCTTCTATTCTTGACTCTATGGTACATGAGTCCAGACTTAGCAATAATTTACAATTAAATGTATTACTAGTGCGCAAATTCCAAATCATGCTTTTCAGCCCTCTGACGACTGCCAATTCCGTAACAATATGTTTTAGTGGTCGGGACCTGCCATTAAAAAACGCACACAACATGTGATAGCACTCCCTCCTCAAAAATAACAACATTTGTACAAAACACCCTCTGAGACCAAAATTAAATCAATGTAGGATTGGCAAGGGTCCTGGTGCCAAATATTCCTTCCCTCCCAATCGCCCTCCACTTTCCCGTTTAACCTAAACAAATTCCCATTCTTTAAAGGGGGACAGCCACTGTTTACTTCTGGCACAGGATTTCAGATTGTAATTGGTGACCGAGTTGGCTGGTGTTTCTTGAGTTAAGTCCCTACCTAATCAGTCAGAGGTGAAATCCCCTGTGATCAGAATGAAATCATTCGAATAGACATCATGCCGCTTAGCTAAAATAGTTGGCAGCTTGGTCAAAAATTATTTTATAGTGTTCTGTGCCTCGTTAAAATTACGAATTAATTAATAGAACATACGACGGGAAACTCTTTATGGTAGTGCGGAGTGCCAAGAGCCCCTAGTAACTGTCATCGAAGATATCAAAATTAGTGATACAGCAAGAATTAACATTGATGAGCAAACTGCCTTCAGGTCTTCCCTTTAAGCCTTCTGTTGCATATTGCACAATCATAGAGAATCCATCTAAGGTTACTGCACCACATATCGCTCATGATTCTACTGGGAATGTCAAAGGCAACTTCCTCAGAGCGAAAAGGAATAGTAAAGTCAGCTAGGCCGATATCTGCCAACATAATCATTCGAAATGATAGCACGTCATGTGAAAGGTTTAAAATGGTTTCTAGATTTGAAATGTCTTGCTTTTCTGAGGGGAACACAGATTCTAATGCCAGACGTGGATTGAATCTTGAATGCTCTTGTTATTCTAGCACATAGAGAGAAGTGCTTGATGCACGTTAACTCCCCTGTGATGGCAGCAGCTCTTTTGAACAGAGAGGTGGTGGCAACAAGGAGCCCTCCTGAAAAGTCACGGGGGAGTATTGCCCAGAGGCCCCGCCAGCTGCAGAGGCTTGGAGACCAGACGAGGGAGTACCCTCGGGAATGTCACCCAGCTCAATCTGAGAAGTGTCCATCACACTGGGGTTGGGGAGGGCCTACCCCATGACCTTTATTGTGCTTCTTGTTATTGGATTGCTTTTTTGCATGATTGTTATTGGCTGAGGAAGGTGAAAATATGGGGGCAATTGGCAGAAAGGGGGTATGTTTCATAGCCTGTGTGTGGGGGGGCTTTGCCCACCTGTTTGTCTTCCACAGCAGGGAGTGCACAAAAGAATTTCATACACAAGCTTTTTGTTTATTTTTTTAGATTTTTGATTTTTTGGTTTCTTCCTTTGTAACATCTTGGGCTCTTTTATTTTTTTTCTTCAGCAGGCTTCGTCATGGTCGACTACTCCCATGCATAATATTGAAGATGAGAGAGAGTTTATAGGACTATCATTACAAGGAAATCTGCTCAGCCTTTCAAATTTTAACAGGAATTCCCTTGAAGAAGGAGTATCCAGCATAATCATCCCCAAATTTCCATGGTGTAAAACTGGGCTAATGATAGCCTGCTCGCCTACCCTACTCAGGACAGGATGTGTAAATATTGCAGTCTGCTTAGCAAAATTACTTAAGAAGTTCTCCAATTTGTGATTGATAGAAGCTAATTGAAGGGTATGTGTGTTTACTTCAAGTTTAATGAGATTGACCAAGGAATTGAAAACTAAATTTAAGGGGAGAGGTGAGGGAGCATTATTATCCTTGAGCGCTTCTGGAAAGTTCTGTAGATTAGAAGGTAGATGTTATACCGCCAGTTCCCGCCCACTTGCCACCATCCTATTGGAACAGTCTGAGAAAAACCGTAGCTGGGACCCCATGCATCGTTCCTATACTGCATTGAGTGTTTGAGAGATGTTATGCACTGAAACAGCCATACAGAATGTACCCTTGCAATGAAAAGTGTGGAAGGATGATGCATGTAAGAATGCTACATGGAAGGATGTCGCCTGCCAAGATTGTCAGAATACATCAATGAATATTATGGCTGGAAGGTAAAGTGAAATCTGATGAATACAGAGTGATGTCATGAAGAAGATATATGCACCCATGCTGAAATGATATGAGTATATTGAGTAACAATGTAACTAAAGCACTAAGAGTAACATGTACCTAAAGCTAAAGTCATCATGGATCTAAAGGAGATTAAGTAACTTATTGACCAATAACTATAAATACACAGTAACGCAAGGTAGAAGAAAACATATAGAAGCTTGCTATAGAGGAATATATAACGTGGCAAGGACAGCCATATTAGGGAAATGGACACTGCCTCACGTTGAATTTAACTAAGCTGCCTCAGGCCAAGGCTGCAAGAATCCGGAGATGCAGGAACACAGCTTCGGGTTCAGAACCGACAATGAGTCGAGGTTGGCCCTGAGTTAACGATGATATTTTTAATTTTAAAGGATAAGCGCAAAGCACAATGGCAGAACACGGATAAGCTCTGAATGTGGGACATTCTTCAGAGATGGAAGACGAAAACATCTGTGAGAGCCAAACTGCTGGTCAATTAAAAGTGTACCAAATTCATATGAGAGAGAGTGAGCAAGTCTCTTTAGTCCAAGAGGTGCAACTGCACCCTGCATAATTAAATAAAATAGCAGTAAATGGAAGGCCGAAATGGACACATTTGTGGTCTTTTCACATGTGACTCAGAAGTTGAAAAAAGGCTATTCATTAGAGCCTTAAGCTAAGATAGTGGTGTACTCACACTCCCTGGAATGTTCCAGGACAGTGAGCATACACAAGGTCAACTGCAAACAGAAGACTTCGAAGGGATTGTGTCTTCCGACGTATTCCTTATCTTTGATGTTACCCATCCCAGCTTGCTGGCCTCGGAATTTTTTTTTCAGTAGAGGGCACTGCGCGTCGATGTCCTTCATTTCAAACGCCTAGGTTTTGTTTCACATACATGTTGCTAAAGAGCCAAAAGTCCAAGGTTGGGATAGTATGTCTACCAATCAGTGGGGTCGGGTTGTGGAAACAGAGAAATTGATATGAGGATGGGAAGCCCAAAAGGAAACACACCAACACAGGTTACAAAGGACATACAAAGCGCTTTATTTCAAAGTTACAAAGTTACCAAAGTCAATTGACACGCGAATAGCTATTCGGCCCTCTGACTAACACGCGAACCTTCAACGTTAGGTTCGCACTGAAAGTGGGAGAGACCGATAATCGGGATATTTGGGTTTTTATACATTTCGTACTGCATTGGCCAGCCCTCTTACAAGTTAACCATTTCTGGAACCATGGCTAGGGTTCGTAGCCAGGTCGAACACACAATTTCCATACATTAGATCAGTTCCGCTGATACGGTTACATATTTACACATAGGTTAAAGAGAGGACAGGGTCTTAGTTCATGACCCTAACAAGTAGCCTGCGGACATTTTATTCATTCTCGTGTGCGGAGGTCACCATCGCCGAAGTCTTACTCGAAATGTCATTCGGCCTCCATTTTGTGATTCAGGGTGACTTCCACACTGCAAGAGTACCTAAAATGGCGGCTAGATCCAAGATGGCGGCTTACACGATACATTAAGGTCAAGACCTTGCCGCGGAACCTATGTACATAGTATTCTTTAGACAGCTTGGCGTAGGCCAACATACATTTAAACGATGCGATTGGGGTCACAATATTATATCGATTTCCACAGACCCTCCTTTTGGCCTATGCCAAGTGCTAAAACATTATTTCCTAATACTTTTGAAAATACTTGAAGGCATTAGCATCCATAGGTTCCGCATCATTGTCTGAAATGTCAATAGCCATAAAGTTGTTCATAAGAACTTCTTGCAACATGAATTCTTTAGATGCTGTCTTCGGGGTATATATTCTACGCCCTATTGCGCTCATAACTTGGGCGCAACATCCCCCTATCATTCCGCATATACTCGGGAGGCATTGAAAACAGCAGCAAAGGAATAACAGAGTCCCTAAAATACCTAAAATAACAGAAAGCACCTTCCACCCCCAAGATCGTAGAGAATCCCAAAACCAAGTACTAAGGCTCCAGTCTCCTACAGGGATATGGACTTCAGAACTAAGAGTGTGTAAATTCTGAATTGCTTTGAATATTGTTGGTGAAGAATCTGGTACGAAAACACAGCAAGCGGACCCCACTAATTTACATACTCCACCTCATTCAGCTAAAATGACATCTAATGCCATTCGATTTTGAAGTGCTACCAATCTTATCGCCTTTTGCTCTAAGGTCATATTGTAAAGTATGTCCGTGGTCCGGTTGATTGTTTTCTCCAACACCCTCGCTAATCCCCTGATGTTTTCTGAATTTGCTATTTGTCCCCAGAAGGGAACTACTGATTTGGCTATATCCCCGAACACTTGTCCAGGGGTATCTCCATCATTATCCCGTCGCGGGCGAGCCTTAGATACCTCTAAGGTACTGGCTATAAATACACCTGGTAACAATATCCCTAAATAGCAAGTCCCCTGCCAATCCTTGGGCAACCAGGGAAAAGCTAAACTACCACACACAAAATAAACGGGTCCCCCTACATACAAAGGCCTATTTTCCCCAGTCAAATTTACAATATTTATACAAGGCTCGATATCTCCCATTGGCCTAGTGCCGTTTCTTTGTACACAGAAAGGGACAGAATCAGGACTATGATTTACAGAATAAGAAGGAGGCATGGCATCCTTATTGCCTATCGGAGCCATCTTGAAAGAAACTAGATTTTGAAAAGGAAAAGAAAGTTTATCAGACGGCCTAATAGAAGCGATATTAGGTCTACTCCTATTTGCGAAAAGCGAGCATCCCAGGGGAGTCAATTCATGTTTTTCAAATTCATTCAAATTAGTCCCATCGAAGTTCCCTGAGATGCTATCATTCCATCGGCCAAAAAAAGAGTGCTCTAAGAGAGGCATAGCAGGAAGTTGTTAGAGGTAAGGGATGTATATACCATCCCAGTCCCTTGTTCCCATGTTGTGGTAAGTGAGTGCAGATCCAACAATTACTCCTATTAAAAATAGCATGCGTAGCATTCATCACTATCATCAGAGTGTTATTATAATATTTCTGTCTATGCCGAGAGTCCCTAGGGGACAGAGTGTGAAGGTGTACAGAGGGAGTCAAAACAGTTGGTACGATTTTGGTCGGTAACAGAGGCTTCAAAGGATAAATTTCTTCAAAATACCAAAGTCCCACGGCAGCAGTTGTAAAGCTAACAATAATCAAAACAAGAACACAACAGTACGTTTTCAGGGCCCAGGCACATTGTTCGAATTGGTCACCTCTTTATCTAATAGTTCAATACGAGGAGCAGCGGTGAAGGCGGCAGGCATCATGGTTATCCCGATCGATGGCCCCAATGTTCGTTGCTGGCGGCACTTCGGCCGCGCGACTTCTTAGTCCTTCCCAACCCTGGCCAACAGAACCCCCCTTTTCTTTGTTCCAAAAAAAGGGAAGACGATAGTATTTCAATCACTCCTTTTTCTTCCAGATGCACGATACTCGTGCGGCGATTTTATTTGCGTGGTCGAAGGTTGTACCGGATGGTACCCAAGTTTGTTGAATCCAAAAGCAAAGTATCGTCGCTCCCTGAGGGGAGCGTCGTATCAGTGGCGACGGAAGTCGCAGAGCTCGAAACAAGATTTTCCGGAAGTGATTGATCAAGGGAGTGCGGAGACAAAATGGACGGCTCCCCGAGCTCCTCAGGCTCGGAGAACTTCTCCGACGCACTCACAGCGCTGCCTGCTACTCCAGGATCAGAGATCGTAGCATCAGCGAGGGGTTCTGTTTCTTCTGTAACGTGTGGCGTCGGGTGAGGGATCTTCTTCACATGCGCTGCATGTACCCAGTTCTTCTTTCCTGCCACCCGTACTGCCGTCCTGGTGACCAATAAAACCTGGTAGGGTCCCCGCCAGCGAGGCGCGAGACAGGAAGACCTTTCGTAGGCCTTCACCAGGACCCAGCTGCCGGGCAATATATCGTGTCCTGGGCCCGTAAACCGTACAGGTAAGGCGGCATTCACCTGGTGGTAAATGAAATACAGATTTTTAGTCAATTGATTACAATAATCTATGAGCAATACATTCTCCACATCCCTCCGGGCTTTAGGTTTAGGGAGACCCCAAATATTAGCAGGCCTTCCCATTACTACCTCGAATGGAGAGAGCCCAGTCCTAGTCTGGGGTGTGGTGCGCATAGCTAACAACACAATAGGTAAAGCATCTGGCCATTTTAATTTAGTGTCGGCACATGTTTTTGCAAGTTTGTTTTTCAAAATACCGTTGTGTCTTTCTACCAACCCCGCACTTTGAGGGTGCCTAGCTGAATGAAAACGTTTCTCTATCCCTAAGGCAACACATATCTGCAACATTACGGCTGCGATGAAGTGGGGGCCATTGTCCGACCAAATTATCCTCGGGAGCCCAAATCGAGGAAAATAGTCTTTTACCAAGATCTTTGCAGTGGTCATGGCGGTAGCATCTTTGACGGGGAAAGCCTCGACCCATTTGCTAAAAGCACAAATGATGACAAGAACATATTTCAAGTTATTACATCGCTCCATTTCAATAAAATCAAGGTGAATGGTTTCAAAGGGGACAGAGGGGGGCCCGAAACTTCCCCTTGGAGTCACTGTCCCTTTACCCACATTGTGCTGTAGGCAAATCATACAATTCTGAATATGTCTTTTTGCAGTTTCCAAAATTTTATCATTCACCCAAACCTGCTGTAATATCTTCGCAATTTGCTGGGCACACACATGTGTTGGACCGTGTGCCATCGTGACCATTGCTAATACATAAGAATCAGGAAGCAACCATTTCCGGTCAGATGCGTCCACCCAACACCCTTCGTCGTCCAATTTCCCCATACCTTCAGCCCATTTCCTAGATTCTTCAACAGAGGCATCAGTCTGAATATCTCGCACAGACCCAATGCCTTCATCTATTATACAACCATCTCTCACTTCCCTCGAGGTATACATGTCTGTGCTAAGGTCTGTGGCTGTTTGTCTAGCTATCGAGTCTGCAAAGGCATTTCCTCTGCCCACATCGTCTATGACCTTGCGATGTGCTACACATTTCATGATCGCTAGTTGTTCGGGGAGTGAGAGCGCTAAAAGTAGTTGTTCTATTAAGGGGCCATGCTGAATCTTGGTCCCGTGTGAGGTCAGAAACCCTCTTTCCGACCACAGTTTTCCGAAGTTGTGAGCCACCCCAAAGGCGTACTGACTATCCGTATAAATGTTAACTGTATGCCCTTGGGAGAGCTCACAAGCGCGGGTCAACGCTATAATCTCTGCGGCCTGCGCGGAGTTATGCGGAATCCTTTTAGTTTCTACAATCTTGTTCAAAGTAGTAACTGCATAAGCAGCTGTAGATGTGCCATTCGGAAGTTTAAAACAGGAGCCATCACAGCTCCCCTTCCGCATTCTCCAAAGGAGCATCTGAGAGATCTATTCTGCCCTTTGTTTCTTGTTCGGTGGCATACAAACAGTCATGTGATCCGTCATCGCCGCAAGCCGTAGTGTGCGAGAGAGGCAAAAGTTCAGCCGGATTGAGAACACAACACCTTTTAATTTGGATATGAGGAGCAAATAGAACTAATTCGTACCTGGTCAACCGGGCAGAAGTAAGGTGTTGTGTTTGAGTTTTATTCAATAGAATATCGACAGAGTGAGGCACCATCAAAATTAAATCGTGGCCTAGGACCATCCCCTCACTCTGTTTTACAGACGCAGCGGCAGCAGCAACAGCGCGCAGACATCGCGGCAAAGCGCATGCAACAGGATCGAGGGCGGAGGAATAATAGCCGCACGGCCTATTCTTCCCTCCATGTTCCTGTGCTAACACAGACAAAGCACATCCATTACATTCATGCACAAACAACACAAAGGCCTTATCGTAATTTGGTGTACCCAGAACCGGTGCTGAACACAGCGCGGCTTTGAGAAGCTCAAATGATCGTTGATGTTCCGATTCCCATGGCAGTGGCAGAGAAATGCCCTTCTTCGTCAAAGGCAACATCGGTTTTACCACTAGGGCAAAGTTCGGGATCCACAGTCTACAGTAGGACGCCATCCCTATCAGGGCTCTGACTTCCTTCTGTGTTTTTGGGACAGACATGCCAGAAATGTGTTTTATTCGTTCAGGTGTCAATCTTCTCCCCTCCTTTGACAGGAGGTAGCCTAAATAGGCAACCTCCTGGCAACAATATTGAAATTTCTTAAGTGAAGCTTTGTGACCATTTTCAGCTAAATGAACAAGCAACAATATAGTGCCTTCTTTACAAGCTTTCTCAGAGTCTGCAGCCAGGAGCAGATTGTCTACATATTGAAGCAGCGTGCAAGTAGGTGGCAATTCAAGGGTGTCGAGCTGCTCTTTTAAGGCTCTACTATAAATACTAGGACTTTCAGTATACCCTTGAGGTGCCCTCGTGAATGTAAACGAGCGTCCCCCCAAGGTAAATGCAAACAAATACCTGCTCTCCTCATGTATCGGAACACTAAAGAAGGCGTTTTTCAGATCTACGACACTAAAGTGTGTAGCCGTAGCAGGGATCATTGTTAAGATTGTTACATCAGGCATGATTGGAAATTGTGGGGCTACCACCCGGTTAATAGCACGAAGATCTATTATAAACCGGTACGGAATTGCATTGTCGCCTTTCTTATATACCGGCAAGATCGGACTATTACATAAGCTACCTGTAATCTCTTCGATCACTCCACGATGTACAAAATCGGAGACAATGCATTTCAGAGCGCGCTCACCTTCAATAGAGATTTTATATTGGGGAATGCGCGGTAGCTTAACCCCATGTTTCAATACTATCTTAACAGGGTCGATGCGCAATATCCCGACATCATTGTCGTCCATTGCCCACAAAGATTCTGGGACAAGGTCAAATTCAGGAGGTAGAGGTCGGGTCAAGTATTGGGAGTTAAAGGGTTGCTGTGATGAAACTGTTAATCTTATTCCGTCAGGGGAACAATGAATCACCGCATTCAGTTTCTTCAACAAATTCAACCCCAGCAAATTTTCTCCACAATTTGAAGTAAGAAGAAAAGGGCACTGGTCTGTAAAAGGACCCAAAGAAACGGATACCGGCGCAGAAACCGGACAAACAGTTGGTATACCAGAGAACCCTATAGAGACGTTTGTTTGCCCTGACAGTGGGATGTTTGGAACCCTCGAATGGTCGATGGAGCATTTTTGTGCTCCAGTGTCGATCAAGAACTGATGTTTCCTATTCCCCACCAATAATTCAACATAGGGGCCCTTCTGAATAACGGGAATAGGTAAAGGTTCCAAACACTGCTTCGGGCAATCCTAATAAGGCAAGACTTCATCAAAGGGAAGTTCCTCAGAAAGATAAGCGGCGGAAGGGTGATCAAATATATTTCTCGAGTCCATACTCGGAGTCTGATTTTCCCGTGAAAAAGGTTGCTGGGGATCTTGTAGAAGCTGACCCCTATCAGGGCCCCCTGCTCCAGGGCGGCCCCGTGGTCGCCTACCCATTCCTCTGAATGTGCCTCCTGACCTCTGACGGAGGGCAGGGCACTGTGCTCGCCAGTGACCTTCCTGGCGGCAATAAGCACACTGATTAATATTTATAGAATTTGGAGGAGTATTTCCTCTTGGAATGTACTGACCTCTAGTTTGTGTCGTACCTCCTCTGGGGTTTCTGACAATTTGCTGCAACAATACCTTAGTCTTTAGGTCACCCCTTCTTTTTTCGATTTTCTCTTTTTCATTATTAACCCGATTCTCGTAATACTGAGCCATATGCAAGACCTCTGACTGAGATTTTGCCTGCCAAGCGCTCTCTGAGGACATAATTTGTGACTGGATGTCGGGCAACAATCCACGCACAAATTTGTCCACAAACAACCTCTTCCCCGACTCTGTACCTAAATCCTGTCCACTGAAGTCAGAGAACACCTGTTCGAATCTATTAAAGAATTCAGTAGTACCTTCAGTTTTCCCTTGGACGCAGGCCGTAAGCTTGTCCCAAATAATCCTTTTTTCTGGAACTATAGTTTTTAATTTGGCGACTATTCTATCGGGTAAAGTGAGTATTACCTGGGGTGGTTTTTCACCAGCAGGTCGTTCCCCATCTATTCTAACCAGATTTACCCATGTATCCCCTAACCCCGGCACATCATCTATTGTTCGTACCTGTTTCCATACATCAACAGGCAAAAGTACTGGAAACAATAAATCCATGTCACTGAAGATTGCAAAATGGATTCTATTTCTTTATAAAATCCTGTCGGGTTCTTCCTGATATCAGGAACTGATTGTCTAATCGTGTTCACTTCCTGTCGAGAAAACGGGACGTGAACGAACTGTGATACGTAATGTGCAGGGATATCCACCGCGGCAGTACCAGCCGCCACGTTGGCGGGGATTTCTACTTTTGGGACAAGGGTCGGAGGGACCTCTCTCATAGGCAACTGAGATATAGGGACCTCCGACCGCTTACTAAGTAATAAGGCCAAATCGAGTGCTAAAGCAGCTGTAGAAGTGTCGGGCGAAAAAGCTCTTTTACAAATACCTAATAACTCTGTGGGGCAACCAACCTTCTTCCTTATACATTCCTCCTGTAAATGCTGTACCATCACTTGGATTACCTTCCTTTGCATCTCTACCGTGTATTGACTATATGTGTCATATACCTCATCTGGCGATATCGATGAATCCGAGATCCACCGAATCGCATCTCTGGTACAAATCCGTACTTCCTCAGGTGCTGATCTTCGGCACGAAAGGAACCGTTTCTGCACATATATCCTATCGTCTTCATCATCCTCGTTTTGTGACCTTTCAAAGTCCCTTCTAAACTCAAACAACCTATCAACATGTCCATATACCTTCTGCTCTGTATCCCTCGACAGTGCCAAAGCGTTCAGATCTCTCACCCCTTGTGGGAGATCCGAAGTCTGCAATCTACCCCACATTACACCTAAATGAATCCCCAGTCCTTCAATAAAAACGTTTTTCTCGGGAAAATCGTGCAAATTAGATAATGTCGAAAGTACATCAGTTCGATCACCTTTTTCCATGCAATGTTTAGCCCAAGCAAATAGTTCCTGTTTCCTGCCCGCAGGAACAGTACTACGAGTCACAATTTTCGACCCTGCACCGGGATCTGATTTAATGAACACGGGACTCCCCGAAATCGGAGGTGTAAGTGAACCTAGCAAGGGTGCAGGGGAAAGAGGTAATGTAGACAGAGGAGCGACAACCAAAGAGCTAGGGGCAGTAGGCTGCGCAGGAGGAGTAGGAATAGCAATAGGAGCAATAGCAGGAATGGGCAAAGTGGCCACAACAGGAGCATACGGAGGTGGCGCTGAAGAATCAGTCCTCCGTTCGTTTAATATTTTCTCAATAAACTCCTCGGAAACATGGAAATCTTTAGAGGGGTAAATTTTCTGGACCCCGAGCGAGAAAGCTCTATCCAGTTTCTGGGTTTCTTCTAATCGTTTTTCCTTGTCATACAACAATGCCTTCTCGGCATTCGTTTTATGACGTCGTGCATATTTATCCCTACTTTTAAGCTGCTGTAATGCTTCCTTTTTCCAATTTTGTAACACATCAAAGGCTGCTGGCCTAGCCTTCTTCTTAAGCAAGATCGACTCTAAGTATTCAATACGGGGGATCTCAAAGCTACCATTGATTGGCCACTGAAATTCGGAGGCATTTCTGGTCTGTCTGTGCCAAATGTCATTAAATACAATACTACCAATGCCATACTTACAGTACATAGTACACGCCGGCGACCCCTCCTGTGGTGCCGGACGGCTAAATTCCAAAGATTGTCGATCGCTGCGGAACAGAACCCTAAAGCAGCTAGACAATTTCCCAGGCATTTCTCAAAGAATTGGTGTTACCTGGTCCAATAATTGTGTCTGCAGATGCAATACGCCAAATTCAAATTGTCAGGGTTAAATTAAGAGCCGGGTCACGACTACACCTGACCAAACCTAAGGAGGACCGTACGGTTTACAAAGGACTTCAACTAACGAATTTTACCTGCGTTCGGTGGTTTCGGCAAATCTGCCCGCCTCGGAATTGGACCCTCGTCAAGATGCCGTGTCATACCGCACGACTATCGCCCAAGGATCGGATCGTGCAGCGCTGCCGAGGTATCGCGTCTCGATCGATCGGGCCCGCAGAATCACACCGTCCGATCCCGATTCGATAGTCTGCGTCAACCTTCGATGATCCGGCATCAATCTTGAGGGTCCCTATTCGGGCGCCAACTGTGGAAACAGAGAAATTGATATGAGGCCGGGAAGCCCAAAAGGAAACACACCAACACAGGTTACAAAGGACATACAAAGCGCTTTATTTCAAAGTTACAAAGTTACCAAAGTCAATTGACACGCGAATAGCTATTCGGCCCTCTGACTAACACGCGAACCTTCAACGTTAGGTTCGCACTGAAAGTGGGAGAGACCGATCATCGGGATATTTGGGTTTTTATACATTTCGTACTGCATTGGCCAGCCCTCTTACAAGTTAACCATTTCTGGAACCATGGCTAGGGTTCGTAGCCAGGTCGAACACACAATTTCCATACATTAGATCAGTTCCGCTGATACGGTTACATATTTACACATAGGTTAAAGAGAGGACAGGGTCTTAGTTCATGACCCTAACAAGTAGCCTGCGGACATTTTATTCATTCACGTGTGCGGAGGTCACCATCGCCGAATTTACTCGAAATGTCATTCGGCCTCCATTTTGTGATTCAGGGTGACTTCCACACTGCAAGAGTACCTAAAATGGCGGCTAGATCCAAGATGGCGGCTTACACGATACATTAAGGTCAAGACCTTGCCGCGGAACCTATGTACATAGTATTCTTTAGACAGCTTGGCGTAGGCCAACATACATTTAAACGATGCGATTGGGGTCACAATATTATATCGATTTCCACAGGGTGACAACCTAACATACAATGTTGCAGGAACCAATCCACTGTTATGTCCACTATAATTAGTACCCTATGTATTTAGAGGTAGTTCAAGGTGGCCCTACAAACAAGGGTTTAGCCAATGATGCACACATCCATATATGTTCTATAAGTAGAGTTGTTCTCTTCGCCAATCCCTTCCCTTGATATGTTTTGTATTTTGCCACATAGAATGACATCATAGATGCTGCATATTGGGGTCTAAGACCTCTGTGTAATCAAGTTGCTGTGTGAGAGTGCATGCATCAGTCTGATACCTGCCAGTTGCCCTGCTTTATTGAATTGATAATAAAGTAGTACTTTGCCATATTCTTTGAGTCTATCTGATTATCTGGTCTGAGATCATTACTAAATCTCCATCTAGCAGAAAAGACGCTTCAAGTTGCTAGAGCACAGTTCGAGGTATAGAGGTATAGAGTAGCTGAGAAGAATGAGAAGACGGGGATGTATCCAGAGAAGAGTCCCTGGGATGCAGATCCTGTGAAGGGAACAAAGAAAGACATAGTTTAATGCTTCAACAAGGAAATGTCTGCTCACGCGGCTAACCAAGATGCTGTGTTAGTATCCCCGCAGATTTAAATTCACAGGAGATGGTTGACAGTGTGCCTACGTTCCTCCTCTCCCAACTGCTCGCACTCTGCAGTACTCCACTCTGTGCTAGGTAAAGGTTTTTAAGCAGTGGAGTGTCACACAGACTACGTTCTTCTAGGAAACAGGTTGTGCACTACCACAGGTTCCGCCGGAACAAAACAGAATAACTGCTCCCAACGGCAGGCACTCTGCAGCACTCTAATGTACATTCTCTGGCAGCTATTTGCAGGAGACGCCTGCTGTTTTATAGAACTATTTTAGCAGTTTGGGAAACAGTGGTGGAGCTCTGGATATTCTCACCATTTACCACTTTCAGTCGTCACATCAGAGTTCCCCAGTCCCCCATGTCTGGTTTAGCCACAGTGAGTGGCCTCATGAAAGTACTAGATCCTGAGGTAAGAAGCATTTTGTGTGCTATAACCCTGAGACTGATACAGAAGGCAAGAAGTGGGATGGGTGCTACATCCCTGAAACTGAGCAGTAAATTAACATGCCGGTCACTATGGCCCTCATTACGGGTTTGGTGGCTATTCATGATTAAATCTGCTGTATTACCAGCAAACTCAATTACCTTTACCAACACTTGGTCCCGAGGAGTTACCGTGGGATTACAAGTGTTGGTAATTCCCCATTTTGGGGTCCTTAGGACTCCATGGGGATTTGTGCTGGGTTTATCAGCAGTGTAATTACAGTGTGGAAAATAGTGGAGAATGTACGTCCAGCAGCAAGCTCGAGGTGAATCCATAACTTTTCCTCCAGAAATAGATGGGTTTACTGTGCAGTAATATGCAGCCGGTAAATCTGGCAATAATTATAATTTGGCAGTGCAGGAAAAGTGTAAACAAATTATCGCCACATTTTTCCAGCACAGACAAACTCATAATGAGGCCCTATATCTCGTAGACAAGGGTTTTCTAAATGCAGGGCATTGTGGGGTTGAAAGGTTTTCAGGATATCATTCATTAAAATGAATGAGAAATATACACCTCCCCCGCAGCCGCAGTAAGGGTAAATGGGATCACATTCCGAACTTTTGCATTGGAAAGAGGCACGCGACTGGGCTGCCCCTTCTCGCCGCTGCTTTTCATCGTCGCGATAGAACCACTTGCTATACGGCTCAGGGAAAGCACAAATTGGGAGGGATTCAGATAGCCATGGGGGGAGAAGACAGAGTATCACTTTACGCGGATGACCTTTTAATTTAAATGAGCAACCCCACGGTCTCATGCCCTATCGTGACGGGAATATACAGGAATACTAGACCCTTTCCGGGCTTAAAATCAACTAGCAAAAGTCGGTCCTTTTCCCAATACAGGGCAAAACAGGGCCTCCCCGAGAATGCCTGTACACAGTGTCCACAACAGCTTTAAATACCTTGGAATCCAGTTCAGCCCTCAACTGGGAAAATACACCCAACTCAGTCTAACCCCGGTGATGAACAGGTTCGCATCGGATGTCACCCACTGGCAATCCCTTCTACTGACCCTTCTGGGCAAGGTGGCCCTGTTCAAAATTCTGGTCCTGCCCAAATTTCTATATGTCCTGCAAAATGCCCCGCTCCCAATCCCCAAAAAGACTTTCACTGACATTGAGGGATCCCTGAGAGGGCTCCTGTGGGGTAGGAAACAACCCCTGGTGGCACTACAGACCCTACAGAGGTCTATATGGGAGGGATAGCTAGGCCTACCCAATCTGCACAGGTATTACTGGGCAGCCCAGCTGGGGTCAGTAAATGACTGGCTGCACGGAGACCAATCTCTCCCTTACACCGCGGCGTAGAGGGGACGACGGGGAGGGAGGCCACCCGGACAGGCCCTTCACGGGGGAAACGATACCACGGAACCCAACCTGGGCCAATGAAACTCACGTGTTGCGTATGGGCTGAAGCTCATCAGGATATAGGATGGGGCCAAAGACCGACCCTCGCACAACCCATTTGGCACAATGCACTCCTCAGGGAACTGTTGAAAGTGGGGTACCTGGAAATCTGGGTAAAGAAAGGGATAGACAACCTGGCAGACGTTACAAAGGACGGCAGACCTAGGCCGTTCTGGGAACTACAACTGCATTACGGGCTGTCCACAGCAGAGGGTTTCAGATACAGGCAAATATCCCACGCTATTTCAGCCCAGTTCCCACCACTGAGCAACATTCCTAGCAACTCCCCACTGGAAGCCAACTTATTCAAAGCAGCCATTCCCACTAAGGTAACATCCACCTTATATCAGGTACTAACGGCGTTCGGGGCAGAAGACCTAACCAACTTGCAACGCAAATGGGAGCAAGATTTGGGTAGGATCGAACATGAAGAATGGCTAGAGGCCTTGATGTTCCCAGGAGAGGTCGGGATAGCGGCACGGCTGTGACTGATGCAATTTAAAATCCTCCATAGGGTATACTACTCCTGCACAATGCTCAATAGATGGGGGAGGCTAGATAATGACACCTGCCTTAGATGCAGAAGGGAGGGCGGCACTTTCTACCACACACTCTTGGAATGTTCACAAATTAGAACCTTTTGGGCCAAGTGCACCCGGAAATGTCCACCATAATGAAGGCCCCGATCCTCCTGGAACCCAAACTGGCATTACTGGGAATTTGGGAAAGCACAGACTTTAACAGCTATGAGAAAACCATCCTGGCCGTAGCCCTTGGGCTGATTAAAAGACTGATAGCAGCCGCATGGGGCTCAGCGGAGCGCCCCAAACTAAACCAATGGGTGTCGGACATGGACCGCTGTATGGGTCTGGAAAGGAGAGTATATAGAGCCAGGGGTAAACCCCGGAAATTTACAAAGGTATGGGGGAAATGGGAAGACAAGGCCTAATTGGGCAGTACGTCTGAACACTAAGAACTTGTATGTTCCCCCACAGACTCTCAGTGCCGACGCCTGGAATTCAGACCAGCAAGAATTCCAAGTTGAACTTTAACTATATCATGCATAAATCATACTTGTTTGTATTGTTTATTCTGTAAAAAACAATGAACAAATTTGTAAAAAAAAATGAATGAGAAAAATGTGTGTAGATTTTCAATTTATTTCATGGAGACTAATGAAGGCCTGAGAATCCAACATTTGTGCCTGCCCGTAGTTTGACAAGCCACACTTTGATTAACACGGTCCTTGAAAGGAGGATTGTTTTGTGGGACAATTAGTTTGTCTAGCACCAGAAATGTATGCTACTAGAAACAAGACAAGGAGTATTCAGGGCACTATAGGGCCTCATTATGAGTTAGGAGGTAATACAGCGGTATATCCACAGAATTACCGCCAAACAGTAATTCTGTTACTGTCACTTTTTCCACACCGCCAAATTATATTACTGGTGGAGTTTAAGTGGAGGATTTACCTCCAGCAAAACAAGCTGAAGACCATTCCTCCACTTTTCCTCTGAAGATCGGCGGATTTACTGTGCGGGACTACTGCCGGCAGTAATTCCGCCAAGAATTATAATTTGGCTGTGCGGGAAAGTGACGGTAACGGAATTACTACCACTAATTTCCTGCACTGCCAACCTTGTAATGAGGACCATATACGTAGCTTCCCACTGCATTTCTACTGAACGGTCACCTAATTTACAGCATATGCCTCATTGGCCAGTCTTAGTTCTGCCAAGAGTTGTATTTTTCTGCACTGCTAACTAATGGTATTCAACTCTGACTCTACTGGATATGAGAGGCATTTATTTATTAGCATTTATAAAGCGTGCAGCAACCCTTGGGCATCGTGGCACTGTTACAGACAAAATTAGATTGCATAAAAACATACTTAGTTACTTGAGCAGTACATAATACAAGACTTGGGTAAATGACATTACATACAGACATACTTGGTGAACGGGGAAGCCTGAAAGGAGGGGAGGGGGGTGAGGAGGGAAGTGGTGTGAAGAGGTTGAGTTATTTGCGTGTGCATGTGCGTGATGCTCTTAGTTAATGTATGTGGTGTTTGCATGGGTGGAATTCCAGACATGAGCAGCATACCTGGACAGCGGGCATCTGTCCACAATGTCTCCGTACACATTGTGCAAATTGTACATGTATGCTTTTAAACTAGAGGCCAACTGTGCCCTGTGCACTGTTACATGGATTTAATCAAAGAAAACCACTCCTGCAATTTCTTTAAAAAATCAAAAAATGCCACCCACTCCTTTACAATTAATTACATACAGGTGACACTCAGCAGCTCCACGCAATATTCGCTTAAAGTCTGCATGAGCCCTCTGCCTTTGTGGGCTTCAGTAGAGTCTGAGATTGACCTCATCCAGCCAGAGAGCTTCGACAATCAAAATCAGTCATACCAAAAAATGCTGTAAATTGGAGGCAAATACCTTCTAATCAGACAAACGAGAACAACCTTGGCATCCGGCAAGATGACGCTTTTGCACTCGATAAAGAAGTCAAAGTCTGGTTCAGACAAGTGTACAACCTTGGACAGATGTTGTAATACCTCTATCACGAATCCAAAAAATGCCATAAATTGACTGATTTGCTGTAGATTGGAAAACAGCCATAGCCAGAAAGCAGTGATTCACCTTGACAGGTCCTTGAAAATTAGGCTGCCACTTCATCATGGGCAGAAACAATTCAAAACACATCACTGATGCATTAAGTGTATTAGGCTGTCTCACAATCATGACGAACGCATGCTCTGCTTTTTAGGCAAGCCACTCACAAATTCAGACCATACTCGCCAGGCTACACAAATCCTTAGATCAGAAGAGAAAAGCTACTCCATAAAGTCACAGCAGAAATGCATGGGCTTGGTAGAAGAAGTGCTATGCCTTTATCAAGACCAAGGGCCTCCTTATCAGTTTTATGGTATTCCGGTGGTAAATCTGCAAAAATCCTGCAATCGAAATTACCGTTACTGCCACTTGACCAGTCAGATTTACTGCCGGATTATAAATGTTAGTAGGCAATGTAAGTACCCATTTTTTGGAGTTCATAGGACCCCAAAGGGATTTCAGCTGTAATTCTGTCTGTGGTAATTCTGCCGATTATTGGCGGTAAGGTGGTGGATTTACTGCTAGCTTTTTGCTGGAGGAAAATACTCCACTTCCCGCCTAACCTGTATTATGGTGCTGTTGTAATGCAGTATTAATGTAGTTCCCACTGTTTTTTTCTAGCACCGTTGTACTCGTAATGACGCCTCAAGGCCTCATCCTTTGAAATAATTGCCCTGTGACAAGAAGGGCATTGACTAGCGCTCTGCTAACTAAAGGGGGTAAAACCCCAGATACTATCCTTTCAGGATCTTTTAGACTGTTTACGCACTTACACCCTTCTTGTGGAACAATATGCTTGTTTGTTTTGCCTCTCTCTCAACTGTTCCTAGTTTCCAAACACATTGAGGTCCGAGTTGAATCAGAAAGAAGTTATCAGTAATAACTCTAAAGCTAAAAAGATGTCGGAAATAAATCCCCTCTACTCTTGAAGCTTGTTGGTAGGAAAGATTTCTCTTATCAACTTTCCCTCCATATTCTATGAACCCCCCAAATCTTTGTTTTTGCACCATGTTCTAACTTTTTGCAGTGAAGTGAAGCCTTCAGCTTCACTCCATAGGCCCTTTTCTCACTTGATATGCGGAAACTGACTAGTCCTTCTGACTGTCAGTACTGGAAAATTATGTTTCCCTTAGTCTTATGATTTTGCTATCTGTTTGAGTATTTTTTTTATGTTGCACACAGCAGCTTACAGTGTACTGAAATGGGGATGCTTTTGTATCACCCTAGACTACTCTCAAATGGAGTTTTGATTACTTACAGATGTTCCTAAGGAAAAATTGGTGACAGCATTTACTTTTTCCTGATTTTACTGTACGTTTATTAAGCTTTACTGTGTTTACCGCGTTTGGTTACTAATTGTGGCAAGTGTGCTAACATGGCCATACCAGGAGGTTTTTGTTCATTTGTTCCTTGGCCATCTTGTATTTTTGCCTTCTTCTGCCTTGCCTGGGAAAACAGGGCTTTTTGCCTGGAAAAGCAGTGTTTTTCAGTCTAGTGCAGGCCATGTGTGTTGAAAGCCAGGAAGTGATTTGGGACTGGTTGGTCCCAATCCACAAATTGGTTTCCATATGTCTGGAGTGTATGCATGAGTTTCACCAATGGTCCCTGATTGGACCGCTGCTGGGGTGTGTGTGTGTGAGGGGCAGATCTTCCATTGGTTGGGCTGAGTTTCTGTGCTCACCTGAGTTTCTGGATAAGAAGAGGAGACCTGCAGCCATTCCCCAGAGATCTGAAGAGTATCTGGCAAAGCTGTGAAGACTTTGGAAGACCTTTGGACCGATCCTGAGAATGCCTGGCAACCAACTTTTGCTGCAGTCCTGATGGAGCCCTGCCTGGCTACTGATCTTCGAAGATCCTTGTTGGTGCTTCGACCGATGGAGTGGTGGGAACAACCATTCTCAACGTCTTCTCAGTGCCCTGCCATTTGCAGTCTTCGGAAGTGTTCCTGGGACATCCAGTGGACTGACCAACTCCAATTTGGGCTATTTCAGTAGAGGTTTTACCATTCCATGTTTCCACTCAGAAATTTTGGTGTTTTCAGCGTGTCCTGCAAGTAGCCTTTCTGCATATTTTCAATATCCTAGCATCTAAGGGTTCCGGGATAGAAGGCTTTCTTCAACCGCAACATCTGTGACACCTGCTATCGCCATGCATAGGTGACCGTCACTGAACCCGATTTTACCGTAATCTGGCCGAGTGCCTCGAGCAGGCCTGTATCAGTGTTTTCTGCATTCATCCAGAGGAACAGTTTGCACCAGCTCCTGGACCCGACTGGAACCTCTCTTGCACCTCGGACTCCTGGGCATCTGTGACCAGAACCAACAGTGGGAAAACCGACCTCTGGCAACCCTCCAATGATTTACCAAGTCTGAGGAGAAATTGAAGTATAGCTGGTAAGTTACAACGGTACTTGCCTACACTCCTAACTGCACCCTTTTAAAATGCAAAGAACTTTTAACTGGTTTTGCATCTTTTGGCTTTGACAATACTCTCCAAATGGTAGAAAAAGATTTTACTCACCAGTGTACTTCATCTGTCTTCTGGAACCTTATTCACATCCACAGGACCCTCCTCCTAACTGTTTCCCACTGCCTAAATCTCTTTGGAAACTTTGGGTACTTTGGGCACATGCCCCCATACAACTTAGGGTGGAAAATTTTAAGTTAAGGTTGTAATTCCTGTGGACTGTTGGTGGTATATCCAATTACCTACCTTCCCTTTTAGGCATGGGGTGGTGAACTGATTATGTCACACTAACTCACTGTGATTGTATATATGTGTTCTACTATTAGTGTTGTGTGATAATATTACCTGTTCTTAGTTATTTCCATAGTGTTTTCATGGCCATAACTAAATATGGTATTTTTATTACTAAGTATCTAAGCATAATCCTTAATTACTCACTGTGTGGACTCATTGTGGATCCCTGCCCCACTCACTTCCTCCTGAGACTTAGTCTTGACCACTCTCCATGCTACCTTGATTGGTTTGGCTACAGCTCCCAGAGTTTCCCTGTTCACTACAACTAGGGTGGCCTCCTAAACATGTGTCCACCAGGCCAGAGTTTAGAAATCCTGTCTAAAACTTGTCTTTGAATTAGTCTCGGAGAATATTGATTTTGGCACAGGTCACACTTTATCTGGGAATACTTGTCTTGAAAACGGTTTCACAAATGGAATCGGGTGTTAACTACCACCATCGGAAAATGTGTTAGTTACAGCTGGTTTACAGAAAATGCCCATTGCATCCACAATTGGCTGGTCTGACATACGCTTAAAGTGACACAATGTGGCAACACTAAACCCAAACCCATTTCTGCCATGCTATCCTGCAACCATATACTTAAGCATGCCTCTCTATGATCTGCATTACCTCTAACCATATTCTTAAGCCTGCCAAAATCCATAACTCATTTCTCAAGCATTATTAGTCTGCAACCATTTCCTTAAGTCTGTTTACCTAGCCACCTAAGGGCTTTTAGGTCTACCCTGTAACCATATTCTTTAAGCATGCCTATCTATGATCTGCATTTCATGTCACCACTTCCTTAAGTCAAGCCTGTAACTAATCTCTTCAATTGTTGTCTCTGTAACCATGTTCTTAAGATTGTTGTGCCCAGATGCCCAAGCGTTAGGTGCCCCTTACAAATGTAATAATAAATAAATACATAGACCTAGTGCCATGTTCCTCCTCAAACAAATTTTACAAAAATGTTTTATAACTGTGTGTTTCTCTCAGTCCAAAGCAAAAATATGGTATACTTGCTTGTATGGCTCCCTTTTGCAGGCCGCCATGCAAATTGAGGGAACTCTGCCTGTCCTGTACGTATGGCAGGCCGCATTTGCAATTGATTGCTATGGAGTACAGTGCCTTTTTTCATAGGAATCCCCAGCATTTGTCCCGGCTTGAAAATCATGTTGAAGTATTTGTATGGCAGAAAGGAATGGAGTGGCAGACATGTACGTTACACCATACAAATCCATGAAAATGGGCCATAATGGGAATTGACTGCATAAAAGCCTTACTCGAGGCATTTACTCAGCAGATTCCTGAAACGTGGGTCCCAAAATTAGCTCCATACACTTTAATTCAATTTCACACCTCACATCGTACACTTTTACCTGCAACGTTTGGGCATAATTTAAATGTATTCATAGATTTGAACATATGTGTACATGTGTTTGGATCTCCCAGTCAAGCATCCGATTCACATGGCCATGACTCCCTGATGCATCCGCATTTGTTGGTTGTGAAATAAGTTGCACATACCTAATTTACTCCAAAACCTATGTCAATAGAAAACTTGTATATTGTTTTGTGAATTGCTTATCTGACCATGTGAAGTCTGCATTTTTGACTTTTGGTCATATTTCTTACTTCTTCTAATATGAAAAACTGACTCCTAGAAGAAACTATTTAAATGGGTTACTTTGTGCGCACAGTTATGGTAGCAATTATAGCACATCATAGTTCTGTACGAGACATGGTCATTCATTTTGTGTCCTTCCAAATGTTTGGAATTCAGTTCGCACCAGTCCTAGCCACTATAGGCAATGATGAAGGATCATGGGAGGTGTAGACTGTATTCTTCACGAAGGCTGTGAGCCAGCAAGGAGGCATCCAATCAACAGGTCTGCTGTACACCTAAAATAAAAGGCATGCCCAATGATCTTAATAAATACAAGAATTCAAGAAAAACTAAAAAGACTGATAAACTAAAAAAATACACTATCAACCCACCCCTGTAATCCAATAAATAGAATATGCAGACATTTGATTTAAAGGGGCAATCTGGGTATAAAGAACATTTTCTAATTCAATTATGTGTCTTTAAAAAGGTAAAGAGTTGGTCCTTAAATGTCACCTTTGCCCATATAACATGCCATGGGGAGAGAACAACTGTTACTGACCTTAGTGTCTTCCTTGGAGTACTGCAAGATACTCCTATGAGTTTTTGTCCAAACAGCAGGTCACTCCAAATATCCCACTGCAGTGGCTGGAGGGAAGGTTTTGCTTCCTTCTTGGAACAATGTATCTTCACTCCAATGACTGATGACATTGTACACCAATAAAATTCCAGTTCAATCCTTCTTCTGAGGTCCAAAGATTAATTAATGAGGGGGCATCTCATCCCTTATATACTCGCTTTGCCATAGCTGATTGGATCATTTCAAGCCTTTTGTAAGGAGTCCAGTTTTAGCTGTTGTAAACAGAATTGTGCCTTCTGATGTCTGTGCCAGTGTATCTTGTTTGCAGAAAATGTTAAGAGGGCACAGGAAGTGTGTGACCTAGGGAAATCAAGGAAGTGTAATCTCACTCTTGGTTGAAATGTCTCTCCTGGACTACCCCAAGCATCCCCTCCCTGTCTGCCTATCATCAAGGAGACTCCACAACCCCCTCTCACTTTTATGGGTTTATGATGGGTATGCGATTGATAACGAGAGCATGTTAATTGTGGTGCACAGTGTGATTCACAGTTGCACACCCCTGGAGTTTCTATTAGATGCACTTTTTTTTATAACATAGTTACTCTGCACACATGCTCCTCACAAGGCTATGACATGCTGGAATCTGTCCGAAAAAGTCAGGAGATAAAATAACATGATTGCTCGCCCACTGTCAGAGTTTAGGTGCATGTTTTCATTTAATAAGTAGCATCAAGTTTATTTATTGTGCTTTTCGATGTAAACTATTCATATTATTGTATTGTATGTTGTGTGGGTTTCCTAAATCACATGTTTTTCTATGTAATCACACTAATGACTACTGATGGTTTTCAACTAAAAATGTTTGGCAACTTCTTATGTGATACTGAAATGGGTTATTTTTCTTTTCATATTTTTCAGAGTTATATACATGGAAGCAGCCAAGCTCAGTTTGTTGCAGAATCTCACATTATACTACTGCTGAGTATCCTTTACAAAGGGAAAATAATAATGTTAATTTAGCACAACCTGCTCCCGAAAACATCATTTGGGACTATGAAAAGGGAGACTGTGCCTGGTATGTCAAGGCAATACAATGTTGGTGTGTTCATGTTATTCTTAAAAGTAATGTACCTGCTACATGAAGTATATTTCCAGAACATGTTAATACCAGTACATTTTATAATGCAACACATCTATTATTTATTAATGAGAAGATGCCAATGCATTGTGCAGAAATGTCCGAGTCACCGCAAGAGGACAGGGAAAAAAACGGAAAAAGGTGAAAACGGGTATTCAGTTCTTGGGGCTTGCAACCCATATAGGAGCAGGGACATAGGTAGCAGGAGAAACCCAGAATGGTACCTGGTAGGAAAAGTGCAAGATAGCCAGTCAATATACGCACCGAGACATGTGCAAGGACAGGAGGGCCAGAAGGACTTAGAAAAAGTGCAGTTATGAGTCGTTGACAAGAAGTGTTTGGACCTGGGAGCTGAGGATGTTGCCAATCTGTTAGGCCTTTCTACCAGGTTGATGCTCGAACTTGGCACCCCAGTTCAAAGAGGTGGATGTATAGCAATCATCTACATTTCGTGTGGTTGGCTTCAGACTTTCCCCATAGGTGGGAAAGGGTTGTGCCACCTGAGCAGCAGATCCCAGATAAAGTACATTTTTCTCAAGGGGGTAGGCAATAACTTCTTTCCTGCGAGGGATCTCATTTGACGGAATCTGGTTTCAGACATCTGCAGCTTTTATGTGTCTTCTTTCCTAAAATAGCAGTATCAAAAGAAGGCAAATTGACCTTGATGAACGAGTAAGGGCGTGTTAATTTCATTTACTCCATGGAAGCTATATAGTTGGATGGAGAAACAGCTCCAGTCTTCTAACTCTGTGATTATGCAAAATAGCAACAGTCTAGTGAAGAATTGCATTATGTCTCTTGTTTTCTTTTCTGCCTGCATAAAAATGAAGGTTGTGCTGTATTTTACTGAGTCGTCTCGCACAGTTGCAAACATTGTCATATCCTTTCTGACCAGATTCTGAACTGACTTTATCCATTTTATCAAGACTATTCTATGCATTTTCCTACATTCTCTGCTAGCAGTTCAAGAGATTCCACCCAACAACTGTGACAGAATTTGCGACATTTTCATTGAATCAAATAGACGAACTCTGACAGATCATCTTATCAAGCGGCGCTAGCCCCCTCCCCCTGCACCCCAGCATGCACACTGCTCCTCTTGACTGATTTATCTGCTCTCTCCCTTATGTACCTCCTAAAAAGCTCACCTCCCTCAAACCTACCTCCTATCATCCCAGCCTCCATCTTTAATAAATTGAAGGGCCCAGTGCTTATTTTTGATTTATTTATTGGTAATTTATATAGCACCTACAAACTTGATCAATCGTTTCAAAGCGCTCCATCGCAGGGAGGGTAAAAAGGTTACAAGGATTGCAAGGATTAACATTCTTACTAAGTGTTAGGATGCTCAGAATGTGCATGTGCAATTCGTTTAGCGGTACAACATAATACAGGGGGAATACAATACTGTAACAACATGAGACAGGAATATTGCACGTGCCTGACGGCCGTTACAACATGCAAGAGCTAAACATGTAGAGAGGGGAGGGGGGTGGGCGAAGATGCACGACAGGAATAAGTGCAAGGGACATAAAGAGGAGAGGAGAGGGGGTTGGGGGAGAGGCAGAGGAACACTCAACACATCCAGGCAAAGAACAAGGCTGCAGATGTAAAACGCCTACATTCGATTGTAAGCAGAGCAAAATGAAACGCATGGGTCAACAGTGGCGGAGGTGTAAATAAACACCTAAATTCAATTTTCAAGCAGAGCACAATGAAACACATAGGTCAACAGTGGCTGCAGATGTCAGTCACATGATGCAATAACAGATATGTTGGTTACTCACAGGGAGCAATGCTGGTGTGCCATGCATCCAGGCAGGTGAGGAAGGTCACATCATCCCAGAGTCTGGATGTTTTATCGAGGAAGTGATGGAACCAATGCTCTGCTCATCATCATTAATGCCTCCCTCACGCAGGGGTCATTGCCGGACACCTTTAAGACTGTTCTCATACAACCCCTTTAAAATAATAACGACCCTAGAACTAAACAGCCTGGTTAACTACTGGTCCATTATGAACCTAGCATGATTTATTACTTGACGACAGAATTAAAAGAAACTTGCGGCTTTACTGCGCTTATTGTTTTAATGGTGTCCTAGATAATACAGTAGTGTTCTGTCTAAAATGTGCACAGTTTGATTCCCAGCCCTGATTAACAGCACTTTTATCCCTCTGTTAAAGATGTGCTACTGCTAGGGAGACATTTGATTTTTTTTTTTTTTTTTTAAATTTCTTTTAGGCCTTAACTTCTAAAGTAACTCTTTCTTCATTTGTATCGCCCCATTTCAATTTTTGGTTTGGAATGCATTGGTAGGAGTGTGCCCTTCTGATATTGAGATGTTAACCCCCTGCAGAGTGCCTGGTCCCACCTTTGGCCAAATGCAAAATATGTCCACATTATATATGGGTATTTTATGTCTGCTGGGCTGTCAATAGGCCCAGATTAAAATGCCAGAGCTTGATAGATGTTCTTAACATGGTACTCAATAAAACAATCAAACTGGAGAGATGTTCATGCCATATGCACTGTCCTACTAAGCGTCTGCAACATTCAAAGGACCCTGTGCCGGAGACGGCCTGGCAGATACTCATTAGGCAATTTAACTTGTGGTTTGTTGCACCTGATAACCCTGCAATGACTACATGCATTAGCCCAGAGATGAGCACCAAGCAGAGGGGCGTTTCTGGAACTGTATATTGCATTATTCATTTTATTTAGTATTGTGCAGTTAAATTAATACCTTTTTAATACGTAAGTCATCATTACAGAAATTGTAGAATTACATTATCAAATTGACAAGGGGGGTCCTGGGAGAGTCTCTGCCCGACATTAGTCCTGGTTACGAGAGTCTTACCCAGAGTCTTTAGCTCACTATCTTTCACAGAGAAGAAATATCCCAAACATATCAGGCTTTGTCCTGCCCTGGGGCAGTCCAGCACAGAAATGCTAGGCAATTCTCCTCTGAACAAGAGTACCAACAGCATCCCCAGACACGTGTTTCGGTCTGGTTGGACCTCGTCAGTAGGGAGGAGCTGTGCCTCTCTAAGAATAGTGAGCAAGGGGTCCACATCTGGATTCCCCTAGTAATTTAGGGTGAGACCCAAAGTTACTTAAATATGCAAATTGACAAGGGGGGTCCAGGGCAGGACAAAGACTGATATGTTTGGGATATTTCTTCTCTGTGAAAGATAGTGAGCTAAACACTCTGGGTAACTCTCTCGTAACCAGGACTAATGTCTGGCAGAGGGACTCCCAGGACCCCCCCTTGTTAATTTGCATTACATTATCATCCATCATTCATTAAAAAGGTGTTTGACGCTTCTAAAACTGCCATCTTTTCATATATTTCCTTCCATAATTTAGTGAAGTGGATTATGCATCGCCCCTGATTCCCAGACATAAAAATGTCCCAGAGCTCATTAGAGCTGGCAGATGAATCAAGCCCCGAAGCTTTGGTCGATTTTGCCCATAGAACTATCATTGCACAGCAATCAAAGAGGAGGTGGCAAACTGATTCACCACAAAACCAGCAAAATCTTTGTTTTCTGGCAACTTTGAGCCAGCACCCAGTAATCTCGAACGTTTTAACCACATTTAATTTAAGACGCATGTAATCCCAAACAAAGTGGTTACCAATGAAATTCTGTATTTAAGTGGGAACCAGCTGTCTTACTGTAATATATTCGAAGAAACATTTGGCTGTCGATTTCAAGGCCAAATAGACTGTCAGCAGGTCAACACCCAAAGCCTCCAGGGATATCCTCATGGCTCTTTTAAGTTGGCTAATGTTCATTTCTATGGAATCACCCAGAGATCTCCTAATCCATGGGTTGGACAGATGTTTGAGCGTTCCCAAAGTGGAGGTTTTCATGAAAGCAAGTTTAGCGGAGAACACCTCAAACAGCAGCCCCAGAAGAGTGTTACTCAGAGCAAGCACTAGCTTCCAATACATTGACAGACAAAACAGCGTGATTTGTTCTCTTGTCAGTAGTAAACCAAACTCTAGGTAAAACATTTCCAAAGAGACATATGGCGGTAGTCTTAAAATCCTTTTAACGGTATTCAGCTAAATTCTAGAAACAGCCTACAAGGACCCGAGAGCCCATACCTCAGCAGCATAACAAATAAGGGGAACAATTTTCACAGAGTAGAGTTTAACCAAACCACCCACGGCTTATCCCCCTCCTTTGGAGGCAAAAGAGCAAAAGGACCCAGAAGTTTGGGCACAATGGACTTTGAGTTTGTTCAAATGAGGGTAACTCCCAAGTTTTACATCGAACATAATGCCCAAGAAAATGTATTCAGTGACTACTTCAATAGGAACCCCCATGAGATTCCAAGCAGCTCCAGCAGCTTGTTTACGTGAAGGCCCAAACATCATCATTTTTGTTTTAGCGGTGTTCACTTTTAGTGAATGTTCTGCCGAAAAGAAGTGGAGTTTATCCAATGCTGATTTTAGGCTGCGTGGAGTGAGGTCAAGAATAAGCAAGTCCCATCCATTGTACTACTTGATCCCCTAGTTTGGCTGGAGTACAGTTTGGGTCCGTAAAGGCTTTCCCCATGTCCGATAAATACAAGTTAAACCGCAGGGGTACCAATATGCAGCCCTGCTTAAGGCCCAATGTTGTGTGAATCCAGCATGATGTTCCACAGTTGCCCTCCAGCCACAATTTAATCCGGGTCTCATCATGTAGCATCATGATCCTCTTTAGAAGGCTTGATTGTAACCCCCCACAACTGGTCAGCTTCCCCCACAGCCTAGCACGATTCACTGTGTCAAATGCAGCACTATAATCAACAAATATTGCATAGACAGGGCTTCTACGGATCTGCCATGAGTGCTGGATAATGGCTGTGAGAGCTAACGCGTTGACAGAGGTGGAGCAGCCCTTTCTAAACCCAGTTTGATTTCAGGGAAAGATGTTAGCGGCCTCAGCCCAACTGGTTAGTTCCTCAAGAAGAATCCCGGCGAAGACCTTTGAGGGGACATCTAGCATCGCCAAAAGGCGGTAGTTGCGTGGATCGGCGTGAGAGCCCTTCATTAACACCAGAACCAAAATGCTATCGTGCCAAGATTGAGGAAGATTTTGAGTGGCGCCAATGGAACAGAAGAGATGATCTAAGATGTCAGCTCATAATCCAACATAAGATTTGATCAGTAGGTTACAAAGACCGTCAGGGCCAAGGGCCCGGGGTGACTTACTGATGTTGATCAGTCTGGCAACTTCTTTGTTGCTTTTTCTAATTTGCCAAACTCCAGGCTGTAGGAGGATGTTAGTCGATTCAAGGTTAATGCCTCCTAGCGTATCAGTGATGAAGTTCATCCAGTCAGGCTCAGAGACACCATTATTGATGGAGCAGATCTTATTATTCCCATTGATGCTCTGTCCAAATTTCCGAGAATCATTGGTTAGGGTGTTGTGGACCAATTTTCTCCACTTCTGGCATTCTCTGAATTGTCTGTGGTGTGTCAGCCACTGGATATATTTTGCACTTATAGTTCTCCTATGAGAAGTGTGTTCATCTTGATCTGTGACACAGAGGGCCAGACTGGACAACTCTCTTTGCGTGGATTTTCTTTTGTGTCTGATTAGTCTGTCAGAGCTATGTATGTGAATTTTGTTCAAACGAGAAGCCTGCTGCTTGTTTCCCCCTCAATGTTGGGGAAGATACTCTTGTTTATGGACAGGACACATTATGTGAATCCAACAATGGTTCATCACTTTTGGAATTTCCTTCAGAGGGTCTATTTATTATCACAACAGTGGGAAAGCATAACCACTGATGAGGACATTTAAGCATCAGGACTGGAAAGTGTTGCACAGATTTGTTCTTTCTAAACTTGTTTGTTATATAGCAACCAAACTGGAAAAGTGTCATATATATAAATGATTTTGGCACTCGAAACACATGTAACTGTGTATTCCGTCTCCGCGACATCAACAGTATTCGTAGGACTGTCATGTTGGAAGAGGTGTGGCTTCTTTCACGCAGGCGGCATGCCAGTGCAGCATGCACCACTATTGGACAGGCTCATACACCCACTGCAACTTCGATCGGCCATCACCATGGTGAAGTGCACCAGAGGTGCAGATTTGATTTCTCACAGCAATAAGGCCACAGACAAAGAAGCAAAAAGAGCACCATATTTTTCTGTAATATCTGATATTGCAGTTGAACCAAACAAATAAAAGTTGCACGCAACATGGTAATGAAGGAGGGTTTTAATACACTAACCATAGCACACATTACTGAATTACAGGGAAGAGCACCACCAGAAGAGCAACAGTTACAGAAAAGAAGGGGGTGCTCATTGTCCCCCACAGATGCAATGTGGTGGCAGGACAGCACCGGGAATACAGTTAAGCCTCTAGGGCTGCTCAAAGTAGCACTAGATCAATTGCATCATCCAGCACACACATCGAGAAAGTGTCTTGCAGTATTGATTTCAGAAAACTGGTTCATCCCAGATTTTATGGAACATGTTAGATGTTTCATTGTAAATTGTCTGACATGCCAGAAGTTCACTGCTAGACACACTTTGAGAACAATACCCTGTCCTGCTGGACCATGTGAAAAACCAGAGGATGTTTCATAAGCTAGTCTCTGGGCCCCCCTTACTCGGGTGGCCAGGGAAAAGCCATCACTTTTGGATCCCGAACCTGTGGGTGGAAAAGCGAGGGAGGATCACCTGGGTAGGGGGTCCTGAAGGAGAGGGGGATAAGCACCTGATGGTGAGACATGGTATCCCCCTTTTTCCACAACCCATATGACCCCTATCCCTGTTTATTTATGGGAAACTAGAGCTCCCATAATTCCTCCCCACTTTACATTGAAAACACTACTGAGCTGAGGAAGATGAGAAATGAGGCCAGGAAGATGACCTCTACTGACTCGCAATGGCTCTATCCCTTTGATGAGACCAGGTAGAGTCAGGCATGTAATCCTAACTATACACACCTGCCACTTGTTAACACTCGCTGTAAGGATAAGAGGTGGCGTGCACAGTGTTAGGGAGAATTCTCCGTTAAGGCTAATTTCCCAAACCTAGTGAGTCCCCCAGCAGCTTTGCTGGATTTTTGGGGTTTATATTTTTCTCCTGCTAAGAGCGAGACTCTTTTTTTCCCACTCTTAGACATGATTTGAGATATCCTTTGACTTTGTAATGTGTTGTATGGGCTATGGGGTCTTTTACTCCATAGGGGTTCATGTTTTTTTGGTATGTGTGTTACACAGCACCCTCCGTGCAGTAACACAGAGGTGTCATAGTGACCCCCAAACATAGACTCCGCACCCTGGGACTGACTACTGTCTCCCAGGGCATGTAAAGTCACCATTGGCTTTACTAGTCCTAAATTGTGAACAGAACCAGTACAAACCATCATATTGTGGACGTACTGATAGGGGCAATTTGATTGCCCCTGGGTCTGTTGTTCGAGGGGGCACTGTCCAGTCCCCCCTGATCGAGTTTTGGCTGGTGGCAGTGGATACTACTTTTTATATTCAACCGCAAATATATTCCTATGGGATTTTCCCATTGTTCGAGGGTACCACTTTTTAGCATAGCCTCAAACATACCGCTGGTTTATTAATTTAATATTAATTCACCGGTTGGGATTTTTTGCCAGAACTCAGTGCCAAAATGGCGTCTGTATTCGCTTTTGTAACTCTAACCCAAGTCGAGCCCTTTATTCCACTTTTTGGCGGGATTCTGCACAAAAGCCTCCAAAAGTGGTGCCACTCTGTCTGGGTCTACAGGATATGTGGGAGGGGGGTTTAGGCACCCTGGACTGAGTTGCCTCGGCAACTCAGGTCACACTCTTGTGTGATTGGCCCAGTGGTGAGCCGCCCGCTCACCACTTAGCATGTTTGAGTGACAGCTAGGACTGATGAATGGGGGCTTTCTGCATAAAAGCAGGGCTTTGGGGACTGGAACTTCAGAAGTCGCCACAGGACCAAAGAATCCGAAGAGGGAGAAGCTGAGCCAACCTGCAACGATGACCCCTCCGGTGGAGCCCTGCTGAACTGTCTCACCACTTCCCAACGACAGAGAAGATCTTCATCCCGGGGAGTCTTCTTCCTCTGAACTGGTGGGGATAACCAGTTTGCCCTCTTTTCACCTTCCTGGATCGTCTCGTGGTCGAATCGCCCCTGCCAAGCACCCCGGCGGCCGGATAGCCACGCTTCACCACTACTGCGAATAAAAGGGTAGTACCTTTTAACCGGGAAACTCCACAGCTGGTTTCTTCCCTGGCAGTGCAACGACCTCCAGCTTTCCTCCACGTCGAGATCTTCTCTTCCCCTGGACGAAGCACCGACTTGCACCCTCTGCCAGGAACAACTGCCCCCGCTGGAGCTTTCTCACCATTTCAGGTACTGTGTCCCGCCTGGTCTCCCTTGCAACAGACTGTTCAAGGTGTCCCGTAAATCCTTGACTCTCTATCCTGGGGTGACTTGGGACCTGCTAACTAACTGTTTTCTGAACTGATCCAACCCTTTTTGAACTATCTGCAAAGACGTTTTAAAGTATTATCCAACTGTGTGATCTTGGACACATTCTGCCTTGCTCTCTCCAAGAGTGGGCCTGGCCTATGAACTTTCTTGCTCTAACAGTAGACTCTGCCTTTCTGACTTGCGTGGTTCTTTTTAAAGTGTTGGTATTGTGTACTTTCCTAATTCTGCCTTTTTCCCTCCCTTTTTAACCAACTTATTGGAGTGCCATCTTAGGTTAAGCGCTCACCTCTGTCTGCAAATAAGTGGTGTTTTAACTAAGACTTGTTTAAAAAGTAATCGGGGATGTATATATATTGATAGTGACAGTGTTTGAACTTGCTTGCCATATTAGTGTTAGTGTATTTTACAAGTGTGTTTTTAAATAATGATATACTTTTATACCAAAGCTCTGGTCAGTGTTTGCTTGTGCTACTGTATCTCTGTACCTATTTTGTATACTCTATATACTGTCTAACTCTTCTTGAGAGAAGTCTGGCTGCTCAGCCACAGCTACCAGGTAAATCTGGGTGGTACAGTCTGCTAACAATTGGGTTTACTGCCAACACCTGTAGTCCTAAGCCTTTTGCAGTGGTCCCTAAGGGAACTGCACAGGTTTCTACCTAACACACAGGCACACTCTGAGCAAGGCTGGGTATGAGACGGAGCAGCTCTTATGGAGCTGATACGAACCATGCTATGGAAGTTGGAAGGCCATGGGCTGATGGGCAGTTGCGAAGAACGAGAGAGAATTCCACACTTTCAGGAAGCCGTAAGCATTCCAAGACTGAATCCGATGAATGACAGTGTTGGGGAGGAGCCGAGGGGGCCTTGTTTACAGCCTTGAGTGTTACATGAAACATGTTGAAGAAAGAAGCCCAATTGACACCACTGGTGAGTTATCGAAGGGAACAAAATCCTGGTTTGTGTTGAAAGCAAAAGTAATTGTAACCAAACGTTGAATGTTGCGCGTGTGCCAATAAAGCGCCTAATGGAAAGGACAATTGCTGAATTGAGAGGAAAGTATGAGTGGTCCTGCAAAGCAGAATCGCACATTCAAAAGTCTCTTTGAAATTTTCTGAGTTGAAGTGTATTAAAAAGGGAACCAAAGGCAAGAAAGTAACCACAATCCCGAACGACTGTTGAATAAGTGAAAAGCTAAGTATGTGAACTTTGAAAGAGGCCAAGAGGGCAAAGTAAAGAGAATAAGAAACTAAAAGTACCAAGAGGCATTGGTGTTGCAAGATGAGGAAGATTGTTGATTGTTGAATTGTTTAAAGAGAGGTCGAAGTGGTTATGCAGAGGATTACGTAAAATCCTTGCAGCTTTGAAACTCTTCGACAGTAAAAAGATATAGAGACAAAATGTGAGGAAGGGAACTCTCACAAAGAGATAGACAGGCTCGAGTCGGCAGAGGGAGCCTGTGTTAAATTGTGGCAAAGTAAAAGTCAAGAGTAGAACTGCGTATTTATTACAAAGCAGATGAAGCCTAAGGAACTGATTGAACTGCCAAAAGCTTCAAGCACAAGCCTGAACTGTTGAATTGTACCAGTAAGCCAAAGTGTGCAAGACTGATAGAACTGTGCCATCCACCTATCCTTTTTAAGAAACCCTCGAGACCCTGTGCTGCTGAACGTGGTAAAGGGAGTTTATTTATTTATTTGTAGAGCGCACTACAGACCACAGGCATTGAGTCGCTTGCATGTAAATGAAAGGAAGCTTAATTGTTATTACAGTGATACAGTCTTAGTTACAGGCATGTTATAGAGAACAGATGATAACAAGAAGCTTAGGATTCACAAATCAAACAAATAACCTGGTTTTGATGGCTTTGCGGAATGCCAAATGGGAGTCAATCATCCTAAGGTGCACGGGAAGTGAATTCCAGAATGAAGCGGCCATGGAGGGAAAGCTAGTGCCACCTGCCCGCACTCTCCTGATTTTTGGAGTGGAGATCAGGTTGGTATAGGCCACCCTTGTAGGCCTTTGAGAGGAGAGTTTCTGAATTCTGGTGGCCAGGTAGGGAGGTGCTAGATCATGGAGGCAATTATGCGCGAGTGAGAGAGTTTTGAATATTATCCTTTCTTTAACTGGCAGCCAGTGCACCTGCCTCCTTGTTGTGGAAATATGATCCTTCCTGGAAATCCCAGTGGCAGCCCTGAGGGCATTATTCTGAACCACCTGTAGTTTGGCAATGTTTTTGCTGGAGGTCCCTGCCAGGAGTGCCTTGCAGTAGTCAAGTCTTGAGCCGATGATTGCCCTTGCTATGGTAAGGCAGTTGGGCAAGGAGAGGAAAGGTCTTGCTGCATTACATAGTTTGGAGAAGTAGGCAGACGAGGAGACAATGGCGCTGATTTGTCTATCCCTGGTCAGGTCTGAGTCAAGGTAGATGCCAAGTGTTTTGATCATTTGGGAGACAGCAATGGAGATGATGGGGGTGAAGGAGCAATATTGATTGCCCAGTTTGCTGAGGATGGAGGGGAGGTCCAATCAACAGAAGTTCAGTTGAGTTGTTACCCAAGTCATTCTGACATTTCGTTTAAGACACTATTTTTCCTTTTTTTTGTATTCCTTTGACACATTTGTCTGACTGACTTGGACTTGTTTATTTGATTAATGGTCGAGACTACTCCCATTCTAGAGTTTGGCCCATTTAGGAATTCTACCAACCCAACCAAAATACCCAAAAAAAGGTTTTCGAAACATGAATCTATTGTGTCTGTGTCTATTATTGATACCATGCCTTCCTTACAACAATTTCAGCATTTGCACATTGATTATGTGGATATGCTCCATATTTGTAATGGCTACAGGTATATGCTAGTATGTCCCTTTTCCTGATGAATTGAAGCCGGGCAATGTACACATCCGGACGCAACGTGCTGACAAGCTCCTGGTATGTGACCTATTCCCAAGGTGGGGACTGTGCAAAGCGCTCCGATCTGACAATGAACCACATTTTATGAACGAAGTATTTGAGCACATCACTATTCTGTTGGGTATTGAGCATAAAGGTTTGTCCACTTACCACCCACAAGCGAACATCATCTGTGAACATCTCAACGGCCTCCTAAAGGAGCAGCTTAGTGACATTGAAAAAAGGTTGGCTCCATTGCCTTCTTTTAGCCGTATTTGCATTACGCATTCAGCCCTGCTCTGAGCAGCACCTGACTCCACTTGAGCTGGTGATTGGAAGTGCTATGCACACACCCCTTGATTCTCCCACTTGAGCTCAGACTGATGCAGAAAGTTCTGCTACTGTGTTAGGGCAAGAAATGTATAATATTTGATGGCTATAAAGGATTTTCTTAAATATGTCTCGACAGCTACGAGAGAGCCAGGGGAAGTCGAAGAAGACTGATGAAGCAAATTAACAAATTGATCCAGAAATGCTGCTGAAGCTACACCTGGTCACACCTCAGTAATGTCGCACTCTACAAACCCTGACTGTGAAGGCGAAGACGAGGAGAGAAGAGGCCAGATGAAGTCAATGACGAGACGGAATTGGTGACAAGAAGAGTAAAAGCATTGGTTTTTATAGATGCACAGACACTTCTGAAAATATTATTTCAGCTATGCAAGCATAGAATAATTGTGATAAGGAGGACTAGCAAATCCTTCCTATACTAATCATATTTTTCATGGTTTTATCGTAATTGGGTGAACACCTATCCCTTTTTAGGGGAGTATGATATGATAGGTTATTTATAACGCGCTTAATACCCAGAGGTTTCTAAGCGTGGCCCGGGGGTCGAACCTGTGGTGCTCCGTGTCATCTTGCTTCCAAGCCGAGCTCATTGCCCCTGAGCTATCCTCCCGAGACCAATGGAGGAACATCTCTCTCGCCATAATATTGTTCATAAAGGCCTATTTCATTTTTGAAAGAAGCTTTATTGCCATATTAACGCACGTTTTTCTGTCAATACTTGTTACTTGAAGAAATTAAAAATGACTTCCTTTTGGTGGAAAGAATAGGATTGTTTAATAATAATAATAGATATCAGCTTTTACCATTTAGAAGGAATAACACTTCTAGTTATCTGCAAAAGGTGGGAACATTTGCAATAATGCTTATAGCAACATTTTTTACATATTTCAATCTGTATTTTCTCATCCTTATGGCATTGAAAGAATTGGTCCTTTACAATGTAGCAGACCATTGTACAGAAATATCGCCAGTGTCAAGTGAAATGGCAACAAGTGAATTCCCTATAGTAAGCACACAGATAAAAAGACTGAAAAGAAGTGTGCTAGACGACTCCGGACATCTGAGTAAATATATTACAGATCGCTAATAATTTGTGGTATCAACACATGAGCAACGTAGGGAGAGAGATGTCTGATGAGAGCTGTTATGTGTGATCCCTCATCCCCTGTGCCATCAGCACCTCCAGGATACACATAGCAACATAGATACCAGCAAATAGAGTGTACTACCTAACACGCTTAGTACTTTGCATGACTAGGGTGCAATTTCAAGGAAAATGGGCTACCTTGTGATGGATGACAAAAAAGACGTTCCCTTATGAAGATAGCTTTATAAAAACAAAAGCTATGGTGGATGAACCTTGGAGAAAATATAAGGTGATGTAATACATATTAGAAGACCCAAATAAAGGAGAGTTTAGAGTAAAAGAGCATAAACTATTACAGTGCACAAATGCTGCAGAGAGAGAAAGGCCTGGGACACCGGGGTGCTGGGAAAGACTTCAATTACTTATTACACGGCCCGCAGTAGCGGCCGTTTAGTTATGGTTAAGTTGCTAAACTCCCAGGAAGAGCACTTTTTCGGCGGCTTATAACTTTGCTCTCCCTGGAGGAATCGTCACCAAACTTTGCAAAAAAAGAATATGGCCAGCTCTGAACATTTTTGCCAAGTTGGGTGAGGTTTCGTGCAGGGGGGCAAAGTTATAGGGGGGTCCCATATTTTTTTTTCCATAGACTGAATCGGGAAATAGTTTGTGCATGGCTACAGCCTGTTTGATGGAAATCTGGCTGGTAATTCTTTTGCAAAATACTGAAATGTTGTACATCCCAAAAATGTGTGATATTTCCCTGTTCGCTCCACGGAGCAAAGTCTCATTGGCCTGCGGTACACTGTGCTGTCGGCAAACGGTGGACACGGCTAGTGGTTGGCTGAAGGGAAGCGTGCTGTGCGTGAAAAGTTTTGGGAAACTCTGCTATGGTGTATCGGAGGACAGTGTTGCAGTTTGTGTGGCAAGGGTCTACACTACTGTGTGCATGCCTGGGCCTTTTGTACGTAGCAGTGTGCGTACTAAAATTAGTCGTATCTGGCTCCGCTCTGCTGTCCTATTTCCCTGTTCGCAGCGCGGTCAAAACTTTGATTGCACTGCAGTGTTTGATGACGGGATGTGTGAAAAGTGTTCCATCGCGGCGGTATGTTGTATCAGAGGACAATGCGGCGGCAAAAGGATGTGAAAAACATAGTGTATGGCATCCGGTGGTGCGAAGAAGGGATGGAAAGGGTGCAGGAGTGAAAAGAGCTTCACGTGATATATATTATTATACAAGAAGACGGTGGTCTGACATTGCTATCCGTGCATGTTCCATAAATGCGCGGACATCTCAACAGGCAACTATCTTGTGTGGTCATTGTAGGCAGCCTTAGTTATGGCATGCAAGCTACAGCGACTATGTCTTTCTTTCATGAGTGGTGGCAGGCACATTTGCAGAAGGGGAGTGCATTCCATGACACATGAGGATGTAAACATAGCGTGTACTATGGTGTGTTGTGTGAGGTAAGTCCATAGCCCCTTGCATGCATGGCTGCAGCCATAGCACAGAGAATGATGCCCACTGGTTGAAAAGGTCTCTCGACTGGTTAAAAGTAGCTGTATTAATGCAATAGTGTACATATGGAAGAGGTCCCGGTGCAAATGTTTCTTGTATGTGCTTGCATAGTGTCAATTGCGCAGATTAGCAAGTGTTGCTGTGCAGTATGCAACATTGTTTCTATGCACGTACTAGAGGTGTGGGAGCAGGCTGAATGTTGCGAATATTGTCTTGTTTGGTTGGCATGCTTATGAAGCTTTCTGATTGGAAGTGGGTAGCGGTGCCAGTGGTATGTTTCTGCATTACGGTAAGTGGAACACGTGTCCTTGCGTCCCTACTTTATACTGTGGCAGTTGGGTGGAAATGCCAGTGCATACACCATTCAGCTTCATCCTTTGCCCGCTGGTGGGGCGATTTAATCTGAATTTTTGTTTCTAAACTGGTGAGTTTCTTTGCACATCGGCCACTCTAAAAATGGCCGCTCCACCTGGCCTTGTCTTCTGCTTGCCTGGCTCCCACCTCCCATTGGTTGCCCTGGCTGTTATTAGCCAATGAGAGCAACCGGGAGGCGGGAACCGGCCCGAATCACCTAAGGCCCACACCAAAGGCCCTGTCTACTTCCTGTCCACCCTCAGGACACGCCAGGGCAAGACTTGCCCCTTTCTTCCTTCAATATGTGCGTTGCTGCCCTGCAACATGGGGTAGGCACCATGTTATGCTGCCTGAATTGACATATGCATCTGTGTGCTGATGCCTCCCTGCAACATGGGGCAGGCACCATGTTTATGCTCCCTAAATTGACATTTGCATCTGTGTGCTGATGCCGCCGTGCAACATGGGGCAGGCACCATGTTTATGCTCCCGGAATTGATATTTACATCTGTGTGCTCATACCGCCCTGCAACATGGGACAGGCACCATGTTCAGGCTCCCTGAATTGACATTTGCATCTGTGTGCTGATGCCGCCCTGCAACATGGGGTAGGCACCATGTTTATGCTCCCTGAATTAATGTATGCATCAGTGTGCTGATGCCGCCCTTGAAGATGGGGCTGCACATCACCTCTGTGCCACATATATTGATTTTCTGCATTGTATGCTGATGCTCCCTTGAAGATGGCGCTGCGCATCATGTCGGTGCCACCTGTTATTGACTTTCTGCATTGTATGCGGATACCCCCTCTATTCAAAAGGAGGCTAAGCAAATTGTCTTTGCTAGCACTTAAGTAACCAAGATTTCACAAGCACTATGTAACTAAGTAAGCCGCCTTAACAGCGCTGCGATGCCCGAGGGCAGTTGTGCGCTTTACAAATGCAAATTTTAAAAAAAGTATGTTGTCTTTGTGATTTCTGGCACATGCGTGCCTGGTTGCCTGCATGGCTCTGTTATGTTGTGGTGAGTGTGGCGTAGGCCTAGACTGTTGGTTGCATGGCCAAAGGCCATGCAACCAACAGCCTAGGCCTTCATCACAGCCTCCACAATATAATACAGCAATGTAGTTGTTACTGTGCATGCATTTGCAGTTGGTGAGTAGCACACACTGGTTGCGGAGGACAGTGTGCGCTTGGTGGAACAGCAGAAGTGGGCTGCTATGCGTACATTACCATATGGTGTACATCATTGCCCCTGTTGCACATTAGGGAGCCCCATGTCACCATCTGCGTTTGCTATGGGTAGGCCCTTATAAGACCCTTGCTTGAGGAAGAGTTTTACCACATTGTGCCATGAAAGGAAGTAATCAGCATCAGAAAGTTGCAATATGCACAAAGTACACAGCCACGCACATACTGGTATGCACAGGCAACGCAATGTAATTGATCGATGTATATACAGATGTGGCCTGGGTGAAAGTTGGCAGGCTCATTTTCAGGTGGGGCCTGCATTACACATGACATGAGAAGTAAAACATAGGTTGCACTAGGGTGTGCAGTGTCTGGTGAGGTCCAGCGGTTAGTGATGGTAGAGCAATGGGAGAAGCGGAGAACAATGGAGAACACATGAAACTTTCAATGTACACTGCAGTACGGTGTTGCGTGTGCTAGGCCTATAGGCCCTTCCATGAATGGGTGCCCACCTTGCACTGGCAAAAAAGGGCTGTGGGGTGCAGAAGGTTTTTGCAATGTTGCCTTCGATGTGCGGTTTGTGATTATTGCTTAAAATGTTGCTTGTATGGTTGTGGGGATTGGTTGCAATTCTTACACTGTGTAGTATATGCCTGGACCTGATGGTGTGTTGACTCCTCCAGTGTGTCCTGTGGGAGAAGAGCTGAAGTAGTGGATGCTTAGAAGTGGCTAGGGTGACCTGCATGTACCTGGCCACTTGTTCACCTGCATAAGTTTGTTATGTTGAGCTGGGTGTGGCCAAGGGCTGCACTATTGGATGTATGGCAAAAAGCCTGTAGCCCGTAGGCCAGTCACTGAAGAGGCTAGGCCTTCTCAATAACATGCCATCATAATGCGGACATGCACTTTTAAGTATGCAGGTCTCCGATGGTGGTGACGTTGAAAAAATGGTTCTGCAGGACCTTGTAGACGTGGTTGAACAGCACAAGTGAGCTTATATGCGTCCGGTACCATATGGAACCCATTATGCCACCACCTTGGACATTAGCGAGCCCCATGGCACAGGACTTGAGTTGTCCTTTGCACCAGCAATCATATGTTATGTTTCTGGATTGTTGTATGGGGGAAATGTTCTCTTTCATGAGGCCGTTATGTTGTGCTGGGTGTAAGTAAGGCCTATAGTATTGGGTACATGGCCAAGGGCCGTAGGCTGTTGGTTATGCACCCAAGAGCCTATCCCTTGACGACAGCCAGCATACCATACTGCAGCCATGTAGATTTACCTCTGTTTCTGTCTGAGGATGGTGACCTTTGAATAATGGGTGTGGAGAGCATTTTACATTTGGTGGAACAACCAAAGTGAGGTGATATGCGTTCGCAAGCACATGGCGTAGGTAATTGCACGTGTTGCACATTAGGCTGTAATTTGCCCACAGCTAGAGGCCGGGAGGTGTTTTATAAACAGAAGCATGTGTGCTTTTATGTGCAGTACTGGGATGTTCAGCACTGACTATGATGGCATTAAGGATCTAGATTTGCAGTGGGTCCAAGGAAATGGAATTCTTTTGCCCTCCATTGGCAATGCTGTTTTGTTTGCCACTCTGCACACACCATTGCATACAATCCTGTAGAACTGTGTTAGGCAGAAACCTGTGCAGTTCCCTTAGGGACCACTGCAAAAGATTTAGGACTACAGGTGTTAGCAGTAAACCCACTTGGTAGCAGTCTGTACCACCCAGATTTACCTGGTAGCTGTGGCTGAGCAGTCAGACTTCCCTCAAGAAGAGTTAGGCAGTATGCAAAGTATACTCAATAGGCACTCAGATACAATAATACAATACAATAATATATAATAATATAATACAAGCAAACACTGATCAGAGCTTTGGTATCAACGTATATAATTATTTATTTATAAACACACAGTTGAAACACTCCAGCACTCTTATTGTAAAATATTCTAAACACAGTTACTACTATGATATATACACCCCCTTTCCCCTTATTAGCAAATCACAGTAAAACACCACTTATTTTCATACAGAGGTGAGCGCTTAACTAGATTGCACTCTACTAAGGTTGTGAAAAAGGGAGGGAAAAAGACAGAATATGCAGGATTACACCACTCTACGATTCAGGAACACTATTAGCAAGGCAGAGAGCAAAAAGTCACTGGTGAGCCAAAGTCCAAAGGCTGGGCCCACTCTTAGAGAGAGCAGAGCACAAATGCGCCCACGATCACACAGTTACACTAGGCTTAGAAAGTCTTGCAGAGGGTTCAGAAAAGAGTTTAGAGAGGCTTAGAAAAGTTTAGCCAGGGTGTCCCAGGCTAACCCAGGTTCGAAAGCCGGGGACTAAATCTACCCCGTACAGTCGGTTGCAAGGGAAGCCAGGCGGGACACAGTACCTTAAGTGGGAAGGATCCTCCAGCGGTGGCAGTTGTTCCTGGTAGTGGTTGCAAGTTGCGGCGTCGTCCAGAAGATCATCTCGACGTGGAGGAAAGATGCAGGTCGTTGCACTACCAGGGCAGAAACCAGCCGCGGAGTTTTCCGGTAAAAGGTGGTACCTTTATCTCGCGGTCGTGGTAAAACGTGGTATCCCGGTTGCCGGGGTGCTTAGTACGGGCAAGGCAGCCACGAGAAACGTCGGGAAAGCGAAAAGACAGTGAAACTTGTTATCCCCACCAGTCAAAGGAAGAAGACTCTCCGGCGGGAGATCTCCTCTGTCGTTGGGAAAAGTGGTGAGACGGTCCAGCAGGGCTCCACCGGTCGTGGTGTCGTGGCAGGTCGGCTCAGCTTCTCCCTCGTCGGATTCTTAGGTCCTGTGGCGACTTCTGAAGTTCCAGTCCCCAAAGCCCTGCTTTTATGCAGCAAACCCCCATTCACTCAGCCTAGCTGTCACTCAAACATGCTAAGTGGTGAGCCGGCCGGCTCACCACTTCGGCCAATCAGGACGGAGTGCGACTTGAGTTGCCTAGGCAACTCAGTCCAGGGTGCCCAAATTCCCCTCCACCCCGCCTAAGTACCCCAGACATAGTGGCACCACTTTGGAGGGCTTCTGTGGAGAAGCCTGCCAAAAAGTAGAACAAAGGGCTCGACTTGGGTTGGAGTCACAGAAGAGAACACAAACGCCATTTTAGAATCAGGTTTTGGCAAAAAATACCAACCGGAGAATTAATATTAATTAAATAAACCGGCGGTATGTTCGAGGCTACCTTAAATAATTAAAGATAGTAGCCTAAAACAATGGGAAGTCCCATAGGAAAATATTCGCGGTTGAATATAAAAAAGTAGTATCCACTGCCACCATCCAAAACTCGATCAGGGGGGACAGAGACATGCCCCCTCGACTAACAGACCCTGGGGCAATCGAATTGCCCCAGCCAGTACGTCCACAATATGATGGTTTATACTGGTTCTGTTCAGAATTTAAGACTAGTAAAGTCAATGGTGACTTTACATGCCCTGGGTGTCAGTCCCTGGGGGTCACCTGGGGGAGTCTATACTGGGGGGTCACTATGACACCCCTGTGTTACTGCACGGAGGGTGCTGTGTAACACACATCACAAAAACACATGAAACCCTATGGAGTAAAAGACCCCATAGCCCATTAAACGCATCTAGATTCAAAGAAACACACTCAAATCATGTCCAAGAGTGAGGGTAAAAGAGTCTCACTCTTGGCAGGAGAAAAAAATAAACCCCAAAAATCCAGCAAAGCTGCTGGGGGACTCACTAGGTTAGGAAATTCAGCCTAAACAGATAATTCTCCCTAACAAACTGTAAGAGAAGCGTTGACGTTTAGTACGTATAAGTGTGAGGAGGAGAAGGGAACAGAAACGCATTGAATGATATAAAAAACAAGGACATGTGTAAGCAAACATGTACATAACAAAAACAGGACCAAAGAAACTTTTCTTTTCTGAGACAGTACTACAGACCCAACTCCTTATCCTGTTTTAGATTATCACCCAACCCACCGCCCACCCCTCTCCCTCCCTACCACAAAAATTTAGCGGTTTACGCTGTACTATACGCTTCCACGTGCCACATCCAGCCATTTTCTGGATGGGAGCCATGGAAAGGAAACTGTGGCACGAAATACATTGTTCATAAGGTTGGTGGGTCAGATGTTTACTCAAACAGTGTACCAGAAGGTTTCTTTGCACAAAGAAGTGCAGAAGGCTACGGTGAAAGTGAGCAATGTGAGGAGCAGGAGTCTGGGTGTATGCATCAACTGTATGTGTTCCTTTGGAGTTAGTAACATGCAAGGTGTGCTGCGTGTGCCCAATATTTTGTGCAAAGTGTGCAGTAAGTGGGATAGTGTGGAAAACAAAAAACAAGTTGTAGGCATCCTACTGTTGTGCATGCATTGTTTGTATATCATATGATGTGCGATTGTATGCTACAGCATTCGTAATGCGCATACACACACGTCTAGCAAAGCACAACGAGGCAACGGAAGGCAAACAGAGGGGAGACGGAGACAATGAGCGTACTAGGCCAGGTGTGTTTTAGATCGCCCAAGTGCATAGGTGGTGGAAGGGGAAGGTACAGTACATGGGAAGAAGAACAAATGACAATAAGTAAAAGTACGGGCCAATTGTGCCAAGTGTACCGATAAGTGAACACACAAGGTGGTGGATGCACTGTTAGGCATACAGGAAACAGTCTGCAAATGCAGGGTTTGCTAGAAAGCCAGTGTAGGGGTTTGACATGGGTCCGACATCACAGAGTCGTCAGGTAAGTAGTGCAAATCACATGTATGTCATGCAGTTAGCCGGGGAGATGAGCAGAAACAGCAGATGCAAAGAGAAAGACTTTGTGGTGCTTCCGGAACCGGGGATGGTTCCCCTCAAGTGTCAAGGAGGCAGGGAAGCCCCAGGTGAAAAAGCACATCTACCAACAACTGTTTTTTTGCAGAAGGGCGTGACCTTGAGGGAGTTGGAGACGGATGAGGGAAGAGCTTGCGCATGCAGATATATAGGTAGTTACATTTGAAGGTATTGTGGTCCCAGGGCGCAGAAGGCTTTCTGTATGATGCAGAGTCTTCTCCTCGCAGCCGGTGGGAGCTATTGATGACATTTCAGTGCAGGAGACATAACATGCCAAGTCGCGCACTCCTCTTCTGGATGCTTTGAAGAGGGCGGAGAGTAGAAGGGGCCAGATTTAAATGGAGCCTACTGTAATAGTGCAGCCTACCAAGAAGTACAGCTGTGCAGACAAAGATCTTTGGGAAAGTTGCTTTTCTTGGGTACGATACATTAAATGCTGCAATTAATGCAATTTTTGTACAATTTATGTAGGAGGTGGGTTAGTGGGGAAAACATTTCTGAGCATTGTCGGAAGCAAAGCAGGGAGTTCCTGAGTCGATATTACACTGTATGATATGGGTCAATGAGAACGTTGCAAGCACATATCACTAACGTGCCACTTCATGGTATTGGATGGAAAAAAAACAGTATGCTTTTAAAGACCGCTCAGTGGCAGATACCGCGCGCAGAGGCACTTATAGCACAGTAATACGCATACTGCAGAAACATTTCTCGTACCTTAAATTTGTGGTAGTGGGTGCGCAAGTGGATGAATGTGGATGCACAAATTTTGCAATCTATTACCGGAATTTGTACTAGACGTGCTGGCAAGTGACAGTACAGTAGCAGGCTGATTTTCCAACGGTACCTATGAAGTGTTGTGCAGCAAGCACAGACAGTGTTAGATGGTAACATCTTGGATGGCATCGGTGGAATCATGTGTGCCCATTTACCCGTACCCAATGAGGTGGTGCTGGACAAAAGGTAGTGGAAAGGGAAGAAGGACTGCTACTGCTTTCCTGGGGTGTGTCCCTCACCCAACTTTGGGAACCGGACGTGCCAAAATCTGCACTTTTTACGTGGTTGTCCAATGAACATGGGACTTTTGGGATTATCCAATCAGGTACTGTGGGTGTGGTTCACAGAAAGGGGCGTTCAAACTGCTGTACATTATTCTCTGAGTAGTGAGGCTGCCTGACATGGCGAAACCCATTGTGTTGCCTATAGGTGATGCATTTCTACTAGATCTGCACAAATATGCCCCGGAAAGAAAGTTTGATGGCAATTTCTGGTTGGAAGGAGTGGTTGCATTGTGGAATGGTGTCTACGAGCGCAGTTTCGCCGAAATGGTTGCACTTTGCAGAGACCTGGCAAGTTTCGGCGGCATGCACATGGGTTACATGTCTTGTTTAGGCTTGTTCTGTCAACTACAGAGGTGCTAAAGATAGTGAAAAGGCTTTTCCCACTGCCAAGGTGCTGTTCTCATCGATAACACCACGAAGAGTGTGGCCCACTGGTCATGGATGTTGTTCAGAGCCAGACGCAGGAAAGTGTCTCATCAACAGAAGCATGTATACTTTTCTGCCCACTGCTGGGATGTTCTTCTGCAACAATGATCTCATTAGTTGTGCAAATGCAGAATTTTTCCAACCAGATGGTATTTCTCTGTCGCCCATTGGTAATGATGTTTTTTTTGCTCGTCTACAAGATACAGTGAAGTTTACTGTAACAATGTCAGCACAAGAAAACAGAATTTTCTTTAAAAAAATGAAAAGAAGGTGTTCCTCTAGAAGTATCTAATATACAAAAAATAACAAAGCTCTTTTAAGAGCTGCCCCTTATAACAAACTTCCCCTACCCTGGTTACACGTTATGCCCCCATGGTTGAACGCAGCACGAAAGCCACATCCAGGGATTTTCAGGATGACAGTGATGGAAATGGGACTATGGAGCCACAGGGATTGCGCAATAACATTTCTGGGCTGGCTGTGTACTTAGAGGACTGATGTACAGAACTGATACTGTTAAATGGAGAGCTGTTCAATGTCGTTGGTGGAAGCATGTGGAACTTTTTAACAGTACGCAATGACGGCGTGTTGCAAAGAACAAACTGGAAATGGAAGAAGGAATGTTTGTGCTTCAATTGGGCTAGGCTTTTGCCGTCCTTTGGAAATTACCAATGACATTGGGACAATGGGGACTATCGATGCTGCGGTGTATGTGCCACCAAGGCCCGTTCATAATTTTCGCCACTAGTGTGCGTACCTAGGCACAGTGACATGGCTGGTACTAGTTTCAGACACACTGTAGGTGATGTGGTTGTGGTGCACCATTACTTGCAGGGCAAACCTATGTGCCGTTCTCTGCTGCTCAGAAAAGGCACAAACACATTACACAGCACTTCTAGGGTGTGCCTTTTGAGTGGATTGTTGTGGATATTTTTCACCCCGAAAGCAGCCGTACATTGTTTCCAAACATGCATGCATATGCAATTGGACATAGCAATGTGTTTGTAAGACTGCCCTTTCCAAATAAATACTGCGTACATTGCTCAACCCTATGCTTTGCCGCTGTCGGAGAGTCTGCCTCCTGTCCTCGAAATGAGGGCCCACGCGCCCCGTCAATGTTGTCGGCTGGTCACGTTTGGCACTGCTGTCTTCACGCAGCTTGAAAGGCACATCCGGGGACTTTGAGGATGGCGGCTATGGAAATGGGACTGTACAGCCACAGGGATTGCACAACTACGATTGTGGCTGCTGTTTGTGCGCAGAGGGCTGTTATAAACAACTAATACTGTGACATGGAGAGCTCTTCAATGTTATTGGTGAAAGTGTGTGCAACTTTTTACGCGTATGCGTTGTTGCTGTGCTGCAAAGAAGACACTGCAAAGGGAAGAAGTCATGTTTCAGCTTCATCCAGACAAGGCCATCGCCGTACTTGGATAATCGCACATGCGTATACTCCCTTTTTCTGCAAGCAGCCTTTGACATTGGGACAATGGGGAAGTCGTTGCAGCGGGTGTGGGTGACAGGAAGGGACGTTCATAATTTTCTCCACTGCTGTGCCTATTCAGCCAGAGTGAAATGGTTGCTGGTAGTTGCAGACGCACTGTAGGACACCACTTTTAGCCATTCCACCATTGCGAAAAGTGAAATGCACCCAATTTCTTCTAGAAAGGGTTTCAAGAGACACTCCTTTACCCCAGCCTACCCAGGCCTGTCGCATGCATTTGTGATATACTGCTCAAGAACATTCAGAGGCCCCCGGAGTGTTTCTGTACCGTGTGTGGTCTGACTGTGTAGGAAACTGAGTGATATTTAAGGAAAGTCGGTAATGAACTTTGCACAGAACCGCACCAATGTATGTGTATCTTGTGAGGTCAGAGTGACTGTGTAGGAAAATCAGTGGTGTTCTTTTAGCCTCTATGCACGTTTCACAAACCCTCAATGCTGAATATGTTCCTTGTTACATCACATTGTCTGTGTAGGAAACTGAGTGATATATTCTGTTTTATTTACTTTTTTATTTATTTATTTGGATTTTTAAAGCGCACTAGCAGCCCAAGGGCATTGAGGCGCTCTTGCATGACATTGGCTTAGTTAGATAGGGCTACTTGGCTCTTGGTTACAGTGATATGATGATTATAAAGCCCTTATACACAATCCAACACTTTAACCAATCTGAACACACAAGAATACAATCAATGCACAAAAGAAAAGCACGTTTAACGCATAACCTGTCCTAACAAAGAAACTCCTGCTCGCGGCCACCAAGGAAAGAAGTATCTCCTTCTTCCCCTCCATCAAAGAAACATTGGATTATGAAACCCATTCCATTCAGCCAGTACAAAAAGCATTGACAAATTGTCTGGTGAAATCATAAAACAAACTGGCAAATTATAAATAGGATAAATCAACGTAAGAGTACTTTTCACCTCCTGAAGATCCACACTTTGTGGTGAAACACGTGTAGAGGACTTTTTCTTGAATAACTAAGGATTCTTTTCTGGAATGCTTTTGATGTAGATGTGTCATAATGTTTTAATTACAAATGTCTCAAATTGGCATAGTTGTTCTTGTTTGGCAGTAGTTGGTGTGGGAGTCAAATGTAGCTCCTGCTAACTGTTGAGTGTTAAGCTAGGCAGGCCCTTCTCTGCTACAAGTAGCATCTACATTGTTCCCAGCTACCCTGATTTTGGAAACCTGTATTGTTTGTTTGCTCATATTTTGGCCCCATTTTTCTGGTGCTTACTTATTTCAATGTAACATTACAGTTTATAACACCACGTACACTTATTTTTTGTTAAAGTGTAGGCTTTGTTAGGCCTCTTCAAAACAAAATCTGTTTGATGTCAAGGTACTCTTTGCTATTTAAAAGGTCACTGCATTTACCTACTGAGTACACTATTATCACTTTTTTTACTTGCTCTTCTTTACTCACTGACATGTCGGTTGTTTTACCAAGACCTATTAAAATGGTTCATTTAGGTTTCATCCAGTTCTAAAAATCCAAAGTGAATGGTGAATTACATTGTTGTTATTGATATGTTTCAAGACGAAATTGTGTTCTGCTGAGGAAGAAACTGGTGACACTTTGTACATGTTACTCATTTGGTACTTCTTTTTATCATGATGGGTCAGAGCATATGGGATGGAGCGCACCAGGCACTCCGCTACTATGATCTCTTGAAGGCCATATACCAACTGAGGTCCTTTCCTGTGATGTCATAAGGTCAAAGTTAATGTGAAATAATTTTGTGTGATGTTATGTCCTGTCATTTCATTGGGTGAAGTTGACGTGGCATCATTTCCGTTATGTCATCGGTATGGTAGGTACGATTTTTTAAACGTTAACATCCCTACACATTTTTGGGTACAGTATATTGGCATCTATGCTTTTGGACGACTGTCCGCTGGATGCGTTTTGGGCACACTGCGTTGTGCACATGGGCGTGGGTATACTATGCACACTGTTGCCAATTCTCTATGGACTAATAGTGCGCAACACGTGAGCCTACCATTTTGGGAAGATGCTGGCTACTTATGGGGTGCACCAGGTGGGATGCTTATTTGCATACATATCTGTAGGACGTGGGTGCACGCCCGACCACATTAACGTTCCTTTGCATATGCTACAGAGTCTTGATGCTACCAGGACACAGAGGCACATATACACATGCCTGTACTTGCAGTATGCACAAACGTCCATCCCCACAGGCATTGCTAGGTGATGGACAACGTGCGGCTATGCGGAGCCTGATGCCGTCGTACGGATGCATATATTGTGATTGTGAGTATTCCGTAGGACACTTATCTTTTGCTTACTTGCAAGCATTGCACAGAGGACTCTGTGCCGCTGAGTCTGAACGCCATTTCAGGAAAAGAAGCATGCCACCCAAACACTTAGCAACACTGTCATTATTAATGTTCACATTTGCACATTCCTACTATCCATTGGGGAAGGGATTTGCAGAACTTGGTTGTTGGGGAAAGAAGAGATTGCTGTGTCACTGTCACGTCTCCCATGAGACGATTTTTGAGGGGATGGCGGCTGCGACATGGGGAAGGAGTATACATGCAGATGTGCCACAGCCATTTCATTTTGTCCAAAACATGTGTTTGTACGCAACTTGTAAGGGGGCACAATTGTTTCCCATTTTATTCACTTTGTCTTCCAGAGTCTCCTTTTTGTTATTTGCACAGTTTCTTTCCTTTGCTATACGCAAATGGTGTTGTGCAAGGATTTCGGCTTCTACTGACTTGCTTCCTTTCCAATATGTTTTCTTACGGAAAACAGAATGTGTTTGCTGTACATGCAGGAATATATAGTACATAATGTACGCTTCACACTACAGTGCGTACTCTCTGGTTACTGTAGAATGTCATTCTGTTATGAGGGACATTTCTTTCCTGCAACACGAAGGTGCTTAGCATTGCCACGTTACAAAAAAACATGTTATACATATGTACTATTGCATACTGCAGCACTAGGGATGTAACGGTATTACGGTATACCAGGAACCACTTAATTGAACAATAATAACCGTCACATTGTTTATACCGGTATACCGTACATACCGTTAAGTGTGCTTTTCAATCTGATTTGGAAAGGCTGCAGTAAGCAAGTGCTGTGCAGTCTTGGTCTTGCACTGTTGGATGTGCCGTCTGCCAAGTAGTTTCAGTTGGAGCAGTTTTTAATGCCATTCCATAAACCACACATGCCTGACACAAAATCGATACGTTAGCAATAGGAAGAATAAATACAGTGCCAAGAAGGAAAAGGGTTTACTTTGGGTTGGCGGTTTGGGGTTTATATATTTATAATGGATAATGTTTTCTAAACATATGACAATGGGGGATTTCCCTGGTTTCATCATTGAATTTACATATAATAAGTCACAGTGCGAAATTTACTCATCTCTGTGGGTATTCCCTGCTGCCATACCAAAGTGTAACATGTCCGTGATTACTGAACACCTTTTGGCCCACAAGTAAACTAAAGGCTGTAACGTAAAGAGAGTGCGTGTGGCGTATGTGCACAAGCGTATACTACCATCAGACACCATTGATCTGTGGCATGCAGGTTATCAAGATGGCAACATGTTCATCTTCACCAGTAGCCAGTGGGGGGGCTAAAAGCTGAAATGACCACTTCAGAAAAGCTATTCAGTTTGCTTTGCCAGGCGCAGCAGGGCTCCCCCCCACCCCTCCTCCTCTCCACATGTGTGTTTGTGTTTGGTGGAAGCAAGGGGTGGCATTTCAGTGGAAAGTATGTTGAAAAGCCCAATTCTGGCCCTGGGTGCCTGGTTTTGTTTGTGATGATAAATCTGACAATTTATGACCTTTTAGAAAATATTTGTTAAGATTAGTTAACTCCACTTGCTATACCGCGATAACCATGATATACCGTCATTTGGCAAGAAGGTTATTGTACCGTCATAAAACTAATACCGTGACACCCCTATGCAGCACGTGTGTAATCATTAGACCTTTCTGCTTCCTTACTACATTGTACCGACATTTTGCTCTAAGCTCTTGCCACTCGTTACTCTGCCCGTTAGTTCTTTGTTCCCATGTACAGTAGCAGTGCGGTACGATTGGTCAAGGCAGACGTTAATTCTGTTGTTGGTGCATTCCCTTATGGTGTCCTCCCAATGACTTTCTCCTGTTTGCTTTGTACGTACACAATGTCTACACCGACTCCATTTTCTATTTGCCATGCAGCTGTTTTCATATATTTTTGTGAAAATACAATATTATTTAAGCAAAAAACTATATCCCAGGCAGAAATCATGTGTCGCTTTTGTCATGAAGAGACTGAAACTTTAAGACATTTGATGATTGTGAGAAATTGTTAGCACAGAGATGTATTCAATTTAAATGTCACTTTTTGGAATATGTGAATCTAACCCATTTCAGCTGTGGCATGCTTTATTTCACATAAATTGAAAATGCGTTCGATATGCAATCATTAATTATCTTCGGACATTAAATTTAAAGGAAGACACGCATTAGTAGCCATTATCACAATCACGTGGGCGAAACTGTAACTTAGTTGTATCTTTTATCCTTCTCCCTTTCTTATTTCTTTTTTTATATTAATGAATGAATTGTATACAATGTAAATCAATGGATAATGTAGGTGCAAGGTTATGTGAATTAGTATTATTTCGTTCTGTTTTATGCTTTTTCTTTTTTATAAAAAACTAGTTTTACATTCATGTAAAAGGAAATAACAGAAGATGCATAGGTTTTTAAGTGTTTGTATGATTATTTTGTAATTTAATGTTGAAATGTTGGAATTTATTTCAGCCAAAATAACGTGTAAATAAAGAAAAATACATATTTTTTGCATTTGATGATTGACGCCACTATGTAAGAGAGCAGGTGCCTTCCTGAGCAGGTTGGATGCCACCCATTGTGCGCAACCAGATGCATAGGCAGTGACTGCGGTCTAAGCTTACCATGCTGCCAGCAGTTTCACTATGTTGGAGAGTAGTTCTTTACAAACTAAGGATACGCTGCTAAAAACCAATTAAATTCACTGGCAAAAAATGTTGTTAAAGGAACGCTATGGTTAAGTTGCACTAACAAAAACCTATGCAATTCAATGGACAAACGTTGTTACAGGGATGTTATGATTACAGGTAAAACTGGAGAAAAAAAACGAAATTCGCAAGTTATGGTAAGCTAAGCAACCATAAATCAAGCCACCAGTGTGCACTGCAAGAACTAACACCCATGACCTCAAAGATGTCATCACAAATCTCATTCATAACATCACTGATGACATCATATGTGCATTTAGTTTTCATGGGAAGCCTCCACATGGATTGTTATTGTTATGGTGGCAAAAAAACGATCAAACATCGTTGGAAGAACAATTACCAAGAGAGAAGTAGTTCATTGAGCAATGCATAGCTATACACACCATTGTATTACACACTTCTGTGCAGTACATGAACCAACTCATGTGGAAACGAAGCCATTGGCTGCGGGCAGGCAAAGATTGGCTGGGAACCCTTCTAATGGTGGACTAGGGGAAACGTGTGGCTTTAAAACTGGTGAAACCATGTGTAATCCACAGTAGGTGCCACATTTTCCCCATGTGTAGGTGTGGGTTGCCCAAAACAGGCAGAGCCCAGCAGAGAAAGCTAGGAAACCACAGCCAACACAGACAAAGTCCATGCACAGCGTCATATGGGGAAGCTGGGATGAATAACTACGATCCCCAGCATCCTCCGGGAAACATACATGCAGTTAAAGCCCTTTACGGGCCCCACCTGCTGTAATGTGCAATTGCATGCCAGGAAACTCGTTCGTTCTCAAGCCTCTGAGCAGAATGGATGTACTCCATTGCGGAGCCACGCCCTGCCTGACCCTCATTCCAGGCTGTGCTGCCAGCAAAGCTAATTACCGCGGCACAGCCGCTTGATTATTCTACTCCTCTAAGAGCATGGGTAATTAGCTCCTGCACGCTTGGAAAGGCTAAATATTTAACTTAGGGCTTTATTTAGTAACCCGCACCTCGTCCTTAACTAACTCATTAACCAACGCATCGGGTTGCTCATTATTAAACAATCGCTACAATCGCAGTGTTTTATACGTTTACCTGCATACACTTTGCATCTAATTGTTGCTTTCTATAGACTCTCAGCTCAACCACGGTGCTCACAGCACCTGATCTCGCTGCTCCCAGAGACCTTGCAGAGTGCACTACGCTGCTCGGACTGCAGAAGAAAATGACGCTAAGTGCATTTAACATATTGGTGGTAATAAGCATTGTTGTGTTTCTTTCTTGTTATACATGACCGCATCATTGTGGCAGGGGATTCATGCAAAAAACTGTAAACTGTGAGTGTATTCAAAACCCAGGGGGAGTCTGGGACAGTCAATGAGTGTATTACCTTGCTCAGTGAAGTAACTGGGCAACTTGTCTATTGGGGCATTACATGTGTATCTGGGCCTCATACAGATAGACGGGCTGTTTCTGCTTTCTTTGGTATGTGTGCATGTGCCTGTTGAGATGTGCACGGAAGATAGTCATGAAGACTAAGCAATAAGCACAGCACATGCTACAAGAGCCAAGGAGCATATCTTACCCTATTTCCCCCTACCTATCTATAAACTCTACCTCCCCCTCATTATGGTTTCCCTAACACCACCTACCCATACAATCCATGGATCCTAACCCTCTTTCCCCATGGGGGTTGCGGCCAAACTGTTGTTACTACTACAGACGAGACAGGGTATGTGTGCTACCTCCGTGAGAGAACCAGTACTTGACAATACTCTGAGCATAAATTGTTCAGTAAAACAGCATTGTTCTTTACTGCACTCTTCTTTACTCACAGTTTGCATGCATCCACAAATGCAAAATGGTTACAAATAACTAGGTGGGAGTTTTGTAAACAATTAATGAAACTGTGAAAGGCTTTAATGCCATACAAGAGTAGCTGAGGGCCATGAATCTTATGACCCTTCAGAACCGGTACGTTCTTGATTTAATAACTGTCATGGAGGGGGTGTGTGCCCATAAATTAAAACTTATTGCTGAACATACATACCTGCCCACGATAATAGAACCTCATAGAGGCCATAACCACCTTAGCAGGATTGCACACACAGATAGTGGAGGAGGTGGAAGAGATTGATAAGGATGACTGATTCCACTACCTGTTCTCTTAGATACCCACTTGGCTAGCTAATGCATTCATAATACTAATAGCCATAGTAGTAGTAATACTACTGGCTTTTTGCGTTGTAAGTACAACATAAAAAGTTGCAAAAAGGCTGCGAAAGGGGCAGTTGGAATGGAAATAGTAATAAACCTGTAAGCTTGCATACATGAGTATACCCAGACAGATGACCTGCCTCGTACCCAGGCATTGGAAAGTACTATCGCCCCTACAGGGTCAATGTTTACTTGTCCTCAGGACTCTCATCATTACACTGAATACCGTGTATATTGTGACTACAATGGCGAATACCTGGTCTGTGGATGAACTTGTTAGACATACAGGCACCCTGAGGGGGGTGACTATAGTATGGATACCTAAAGAGCACTTTATGGGGGAGGGCATGAAGGAGGGTGTGGTTGAGGACTTGATCAGAGGGGGGAATGATGATTGGGAAAAGAACATATCATCCATAGCTATTGCCCCTTCCCCAGCCTAATATCGCACAGGTTAGAGACATTACTCACTAAGGCAGGTACAGCAGGTGATGAGCACAATGTAAACTAAAGATGGCATCAGCAAAACCACCCTAACGCTACAACATTACATGTGCATGCATTAGACACGAAGCAAACATGCACTCACCATGAAGAAACCGCACACTAGGTCAAATATGCATTTATACATGAAGAATACTAACATGGCATCTATAAAGACATAAAGAAGACTAAGTCTGTGCATCTGTGTCTTTGGGGCCACGTTGCAGCATCTTCAGCTCTGAGATTTTGCTCTCATTCGGTCCCAGGCACTCCGAGCCCTTTGAAGATGGCCACTGTCGTTCCCAAGCCCTCAGTGAGCTCCCAGCCTCCTGCACACTTCCTGAATCCTACCATTTGGCTAACAGGAATTTCTTCTGTGTTTGCATTCCTCAAGCCTGCAGACACAGCTGGCCCATAACCGAAGGGCAGAAGCAAAGGCCGACAACTGGAGTCTCTGCCGGTCTCTGTTGGCGTAGCATGGCAGTTGGTGTCCTCAGAGCAATCCCTCAACTGTATAACGTTCTCCCCCATTACCGCAATGAAGGTAAGCAAAGGTATCAGTGTCCTATGTGCATCTTGAGACTGCCCCTACCACCTCTGACCCCAGCGTTATCTCACACTCCTGTGCCCTGCACGTACAGATCCTGCACCATCCTATTTCCTCCCACCGGCACTGCTCTCACCCATCACATCCTGTTTTGTATCCAACACCCAAGCGATTACCCCCACCTCCCTGCCAGCCATCAAAGAACCAGTCACGTGGAACACCAGTAGGAAAGCGGCGCATCCCTACTCTGTGACCAACGGCACACATGCCAAGACAAAGGACGCTCAGAAACCGCAAGCGCAGAAAGACCAACCATCATCCCACCACGGATTCCGCCTGCCCCCTCACAGCAGGGTGGATGGAATGGATAGAGTGGATGGAGGTCATTGAGGTCATACTAATGATATATAGAGTGCTATATAAATGCCAAGGAACATAACAGCAATCCCTGACCACCAATAATGCATTACTGCAGTCCTGAACATGGCCACCTTTCCACCTCTCCTGTCCTCTCTCGTCACAGACATGAAAAAAAAGAAACTGCTGACTCAGTCTGCGCACCATGCCCCCACCCTCAACCAGCAGATATCCTAACATTGTGAGCCCACCAACCACACGCTACATTTGGGTGAAACATTCGAGAGGACCCCCTTCACTTCACTTATACACATACTACCGCAACTGAAAGCCAATGCCTGGAGCAGCCCGTGACCTCTTCAGTTGCTAAGCCATACCAAAAAGAGGACACTACAAGGAACCAGAACACCCAAACCCCTAAGTCGATCGCCACGCTCTCTATCTACCAACCCTTCATGTCAAGCACGACGCAGCACGCTGCTGATAATGCCCTACCCCATGCCATTCAGAGTGCCAATCGTATGCCTACTAAAATACTCCTTAAACCCTCTGCTGCTCAACTTAACATGTCTACTGCGATACTTGCACCCACTACCAAAAATGTGATACCAAGTGCGACTGCTTCACATGTATCCCAGTGTGCTATGCCAAATATTACTACTCCTACAGCCCAGTGTGCTATGCCATATTCTTACCGCCCAATGTGCTATGCCAAATGTTGCTACTGCTACAGCCCAGTGTGCTATGCCAAATGTTGCTACCCCTACAGCCCAGAGTGCTATGCCAAATGTTGCTAATCCTACAGCCCAATGTGCAATGCCAAATGTTGCGACTCCTACAGCCTTTGTGCTATGCCAAATGTATATATTCCTACAGCCCAGTTTGCTATGCCAAATGTTGATATTCCTAAGGACCTGTGTGCTATGCAAAATGTTGATATTCCAATAGCCCAGTGTATTATGCCAAATGCTGATATTCCTATAGCCCAATGTTCTATGCCATATGTTATTCTTACAGCCCAGTGTGCTATGCCAAATGCTACTCTCACTTACATCCACAGCCCAAGCTTTTGTACACTCCACCACACCTAAACACAAGCACCAGGGTCCAGCCACGCCACCCCTAAACTATGCCCTTGTCAATTCCCGCTCCCTCCCAGCCCATGCCCTGGCCATCAATGACCTGCTCACCTCCCACAATTTGGATGCCCTAGCTATGTCTGAAACCTGGCTCCAGGAGGCCTCTGGCCCTGCATTATCGCTAGCTCTCCCCACTGGCTACACTATCAAACGACAGAACCGCCCCAATGCCAAAGGTGGAGGGTTATCGCTCATAGCCAAGGAGTCCCTTCCCTTCTGAAAAAATTAACTCCTCCCTAGAAGGTAATGAGGACATTCTATCTCTCAAGTGAGCCATATGTCTCACCTGCACCATCACACACCACATCATCTACTGCCCCCACCCCCGCCCCCCGGCCCTTTATCCAGCTTCCAGGAAAACCTCCTCCATCTCCTCAATGACAATCTTAAGAACTCCTCCAAAATCATCCTATTAGGCAACCTTAACCTAGGCCTCATTGACCCTGATGACTCGCAAGCCCGGACTCTCGCCGAAGCTCTAGACACCTTAGGATTCATACATCGCATCACCAGCCCCACGCACAACAAAGGCTGCACTCTGGACTGGATAGCGGAACTCAGTTGTCAGTCATCCATCACATCCACCTCCCCATGCCCATGGACAGACCACCATACCATCCACTTCTCCATCCCTCATCCCAGGAAACACAAGCCTGTTACAACCTCACTGCCACCAGCACTAGCATGTAGGTCAAGAAAGTTGACAAGAGACAACCTCATTCCGGAGTTCAAACCTCCATTCCCTAAGGATCCTAACACACTCGCAGTCCTATACAACACTATGCTGAAGTAGGCAATCGATATCATTGATCCTCTCACAGCGAGGAAAGCAAAACCCATTAGGCATGCCAGCTCTTGGTACACCCCTGACCTACTCTAACTACGAAACAAAAAGCAGACACCTCAGTCCGCTTGGATAAACAAACACTGAACCTGCTACAAGGGAATTTGCCAAAGCATCCAGAGTCTACAAACCGGCAATCATGTCGACCAAATCCCTTACTTTAATACTATGATCACAAATGCCAAATCAGACATCAGGGACATTTTCACCATCTTTGGGAAACTGGAGACCCCAGTCCCCGCCCCACAATCCATCATCCAAGACGAAATATGGTGTACCACCATTCAAACCGCCATGAGGAGCAAAATAGACTTCCTCAATAATAAAACACACACCAACCAAAACAGGCTGGGTTCACACCACCTCACAACAGCAGCCCCTGCCTTCAACTCACCCACCTCAGGCGTACCTCCCTTCTCCTTAAAGGACATTTCAGAACTGGAAGTGGACTCCATCCTAATACACCTCAAACCTTCTAAATGCAAAGGCGATGTATGCCCTTCCACAATCATTAAGGAATGTGCTGACATCCTATCCCCCTTCCTCACGGCCTTCATCAATGCCTCCTTCGCCTCTGGACTGGTCCCATCATGTCTCAAAGAAGCCTGGGTACTCCTACTTATAAAAACAAACCTCACTACACCTCTCAATTTCCAACAACTACAGACCCATCACTATAGTCCCTTTTCTTCTAAAAATCCTTGATAGAGCAGCTTCCCTCCAGATTGAACAATTCCAAGAAGAAAACCACATACTAGGCCTACGCCAATTGGGCCTCCGACCCGGCCATGGCACCGAATTGGTGTTGCTAGATCTAAAAATATCAGATGGATGAAATTGGGGATACAGGTAAACCTGCCCTGCTCCTCCTTCTCGACTTATCAGCTGCCTTTGACCTAGTTGACCACAAAATACTCCGCCGCTAATTCACCACATCGGCCCACTTCTCGCACAAGGCAACAACTTGGATCGCCTCATTCCTAGAGGGTAGAAACATGAGTGTTTGCAGGAAATGCAAGCGCTCCCCCATTCTATAAGGCATCCCCCGGGGCTCTTGCATCTCTCCCAATATCTTCACCAGACCACTTTTTAATATCCTAGACTACAGCGGTAAAGCCTATACCAACTACGCTGATGACACCCAAGTCCTCCTTCCCCTCACAGGTATCTATGAGAAAGACTCTTAAGGCCCTCAACACAGCCTTTTCCATCATCCAGATTTGGATGGCGGCAAACGGCCTATGCCGCAACCGGCGCAAGACCGAAATCCTGCTAATAGGGCCTCCAGCGACACCAAAAAAACTCACCACCCAATACTCCACATTCCTAGGGGTATACCTAGACGCCACCCTCTCCATGTCCCGCAACGGCGTTGCCATCGCCTCATCTGCAGCATACTCCACCAAACTACTAAATGCAGTAAAACTGTTCCTTTCTACAGCAAGCAGCCTCACCATAGCTAGAGCGTCGTAGTCTCTAGGTTGGATTACTGCAATGCCCTATTCACTGGCACATTCTCCAAAAGCTCCAAGTCATCCAAAATAATGCACTCCGGGCAGCTCTCAACATCACAAAAGGGAACACATCACGACAGCAAGAAGAGAAGTCCATTGGCTGCCTATCGGAGAGAGAGTCGTGTTCAAAAGATTAGCCATTACTCATAAGTGCCTAGCTAACCTAGCCCTGCCTTATTGCTCCCAGGAATTAAGTGGAGCCTGCTCTTCCAGGCCCACTAGAACACCATACACCGACAGGCTACTGATCCCCAAAATCAAACGTGCCAAACCAGGAGGAGCAAGCTTCCCTTTTTTAGCGGCCAAACATTGGAACTCACTGCCTCCTTCGCTCAGAGCTGAACCCTCCCATGAAGCCTTCCACAAAGCACTCCAAACATGGCTGTTCAAATAAGACCACTCTGTATTGTGTATGACATCATGCCAACTGCAACTGTATGTATACGCCATTTATTACATGCCAAAGTTGTGGGCAACAACGCCACAATGCCCTTGGGCTGTTGTGTGCTTTATAAATGTGTAACATAAATGAATAAAATAAACATAAGCAATGTATAACCTGAATGAATGCAACATGAACGACACACGACTATAGCTCACTAACATAGACATGTAATAGTAATGGTCAGCCTTCTTTTCCAAAATGAAAGCCACAGCACACTATCAAGTTAATAAAAGGCCTCAAGGCATCACGAGAATTTGAGATGCTCAAATCATAGAAATACAGATCCGTGCAGAGCTCAGACGATGGCTAACGACCCAAGCCCATGTTACCGAGAAATTAGGAAGAAAAGGCACAACATAATAATGCCCAGTTCACATAGAATACTCCCATCTAAAGTTTGGAAGAGCACAACCCACCGTTGTGAGCCAGGTGTGAGCGAATCATAAACCCAAGAAGCCCCTATAATGAATAAGAGTGACCCCAGTGGTAAAAAGAACCAAAACACTTAACTAATATTAGTTCAAATCCGAATAAATTCAGGGTAAAATAATTCCAAACATGGTCTCATCACACAGGACCCATAATTGAAGAACACTGTCGATTCATTAGCAACAACACAGATAGTACACCTGCCCACTCCTCAGGCATATTCTCAGACACGACTACAAAGAAATTCCTCTGGCTCGTGGCCTAGGAACAAGGGATAGTATCTTCTTTAATTGAAAGGAAAGCAGTCCATGGCCCTCTCTCCCCCTACTCCTGTCTGGCTCATGTCTTGACAACCTGTCAATTTCTCAAGGTTGGTCAGTACGAAGCCAACCAATGAAACCCCCAATGTTAGGCCACCCGTACGTATTAGACCAACCAATAATACATTGTAGAAGTGATGTCTTTTTATTGTTATCAATTAAGAGGTGGTCTCAGTAGGCGCCATCAGATTGTTGTTACCCAATGAGGAGTGTAACCCTTATAGAAACTATATGTAGTCAATCCCCTTGTCAAATGCCCTCACCCTGTAGGTTTTGGTATTGTGTGATGCTAATTAAGATGAAAGATCGATTTAAAAGCGTTTGATTTTTGTATGCGTGTATGCCGTTCCTGCTTTATTTTGATGTGAATAAAGCTAGGTTTTGCCTTGCACATTGTCTATTTCCGTTATTGTGTTTGGCGTGATCTAACAACAGAACCTGTGTGTAATTTTGGTGACTTCCCAGGCCGTGTTTACAATCTTTCTTTTGATCTCAAAATCACGAGCCACAGGCCCACATGGGTTGTGCAATAGAATTATGAAAATGGCTCCCCAGATGTGAGCGCAGGTGTTTTTTATACTGTTTAATCATATTTTAGAGACAAAGATCATGCCGCCCTCATGGGAGTTTTCGCATGTACTGCCAAACTATAAGAAGGGCAAGTCAGAGGCACCGGCTGATAAAGGGGGTTGGTAAGTGGCCTTAGGGCTGTTCCTCCCTCTCTCTCTTGCCACCCATGGGATTTCCACCCTAGTCTAGGTGTCTCTAAACCCCAATTAGTGCTAAAGCTCGGTAGCCTTAACTGTATAAGCATTGCTTTCTTCTTATGGCGGTTCCTCTTAATGCATGCCGTCTAGCTCCTTCAGAGACTTTCTATCTGGCAGAAAACTACCAATGGTTAGTTTTAAACAAGGTGGTTTATGTTTTTGCCATTCTATCTGAAAGCCCAATATTTCCTCACTATTCTCCTCTGCCTACTCTAACCACCTTCTCTCCTTACCACGTCCTTCTCCTCTGTCCCTCCAATATTCCCATCTCTTTCCAAATACCACTATCTTCTACCTCTCTCACTCTGACCTTCTAAACGCCTCCTCCTCAATTTCTACAATACACAAACTACACCACTGATAACTCTCTCTGAGGTGATGGCAACGCCGTTGCGGGACATGGAGAGGGTGGCGTCTAGGTATACCCCTAGGAATGTGGAGTATTGGGTGGTGAGTTTTTTTGGTGTCGCTGGAGGCCCTATTAGCAGGATTTCGGTCTTGCGCCGGTTGCGGCATAGGCCGCCTCCACTTTACAACTATTGTACATTCTCCACACTACTAATGCTCTCCCTTCTATACATTACCACTACTCTTGTAGGTACTGCTCTTTCACTGCTAATGCTCTCTCTACTCTGTTTTCCTCAGTTGCGTCCTTTGATGCCAGTACTCAGTCTATCCTACTACTACCACTACCTCTGCACTACTACTGCTCCTCTCTTAACCAAACTTGGGGTATGGTCCCCTGGTCAGCCTTCAATACACACACTCACATCCGACCTCTTCTCTGCTGTGTCCTGCTCCTTTCACCCCACATCTAACCCATCTCTACTAGCCTCACTCTTTCCTAGCACTCACTCGCTCTACTGCCACCACTACTCTACTGCTTTCTCCCACACTATCTTCTACCTCTCTCACTCTGACCTTCTAAACGCCTCCTCCTCAATTTCTACAATACACAAACTACACCACTGATAACTCTCTCTCAAATACCTAACCGTTTTAAAGCTCTGCCACCAACACTTCAACACTCCAGTATGCCGTCCTTTCTATGTCTGGTCTCTCATTCCACCTCCAGCTCCACCTGTAACCTCACCCGTAAAACCTGCACGCTGCCTCTACTGGTTTCTGCTTTTTCTACATGTGCAGGGCTGGTGGTTCTCCCCCACTCCCTATTGGTTGCAGTGCACACCTTATCTTCTGCACCAATTGGTAACTGTCTTTACCCCAGGAGGTGTGCTACACAGGTGAAAGACTTTAAAAAAGAACTCTAAGCACCCCACACACCCTTTTCTATCATGCCTTTTTCAACAATATGATGTTTCTCTCTCATGTTTTGGGTTGGAAATTCGATGTGCTGAGTTGCAGGTGGGGTTTCTGCTTTTCTAAAGTGCTGGTTCCTGTTGGGTTGTGGTGCCTGTTCAGACTGTAAGATATGTTATCTTTCAGGTCTACTTGTTTAGTTCTGGTCTTGGTTTTCCTGGATGCTCACAAGAATATTCTGGGAGTTGCACTTCTCAAAAAACATGGGCGAATGGTGGACAGCAACTGTACTGGTAGGCATTAAACTACAAAGAGAGGGCATTTTTGGGGTGATGCTTCTGGGACCGGAAACCCCTAAAATTCTACTTTCCGAATTTGAATATTCTCATATTTTAATACTCCAGTATTCAGTAAATTATATTCCTGAATATGTGATTGCCATTCGTTCAATATAAACTTCTATATGTTGATGGTACTATTTGACCTAGGATGGATGCAGGGTTCAGTGTAGGCCACACCAGGATTTAAGCATGTCACTGCAAGCTGCATAAACATATCAATCACAATTTACTAATATAATACAATTATGCAGAATATTTGAGATGCCTTGTATGGAATTTGCTTAAGCAAACGAGGAAATAAATCATGAAACTGGCCATTCCATGCTATGACCCTGCATACTGGAACTCAATTGCCATTGTCCTTTAATGCAGGGCTACATTATACATAGTTTTTCAGCCCAAGACTTCCAACTCTCAAAGTTTCAAACACCAATAATTGGCTTCCACTCTGTCTCTGAAATGGAAGTGAACTTTCAGGGTTGGCTAGGTGATGTTTTTGCTGTGGCATACGTGGCTTGTTAACTGAAATGTGCCTAAATATTCTTCTATGACATTGCAAGCAGTTAGAAGGGTTCATTTCAAACTTTTCTTAAACCCACTGCAATGCTGATTGTTTTAGGTAAACATGCACCAATGTCCCAAAGACAAGGATATCAAACTGCCCACACTGATGATCCCTAATTAGGGCAAAATACCAATGCATTTTTTTGCATCTTTCCGAGCTGGCAGGCTAGGGCTCATAACGATTTTTAAACAAAATAGCAATTCCCTATAAGACCTTGACATCTATCTCACATAGGGCTAATCTACAAGGGTTTCAGTTAATTTGCATACCCGTAATGCATTGATCTGTGTCTCTGAACTAGTGACAGTAGTCTGTGCTGTGAGATGTGGATTGGTAATGGATTTACTTTTGCATTTTTTAAACCAGCCATAACATTTATGATCTTTTAAATTTTACTAGTGGGTGAGAATTGATAGTGTTTGTCAGGGTATGGCTGAGCTGGGCTTGCAAGCCAAAAGGACAACACCTTCTTCCAGAGCATTTATAAGGAGATCTGAGGGAGCGTCCTTGTCCGCAATTTGTGGTTTTCCACTGGTCAATATCCACAGTGTACAATATTTAACTGAAGGTCTTTTTTGGAAACGGGACCACAGTGTTCGTTTTAACAAACCGGATCATCACTTTCCATTAAGATGTTCGTAGAATTAGTGTCGTGATTTTTCTTCTGGCTTTGGAGTAGCCGTTGTGTATTATTTCTGAGATACGGTAGAAGAACTCTTTAAGAATGTCTTTGCTTACATATATCCATTGGGAGTCGGTGTTCAATGCAGAATTCCCAGGAGTAGGAAATCTAGAGGGCAACATAGTTACCATTTGGAATTAAAGTGTTATTAACACAAAGAAAGTATATATTTAATTCATATCTCTAAAATTCAGATGGACTCAATAATAAGATAGTATGGTATATATAATGGTAAATATAATAGTCACTAGGTGGATTTGTCTTACTAATAATTAGGGGTAAATACAATGAGGGAAGAGATTTGCAGTGTCCAGTTACACCCCATTCGTATCCCTGCATGATGTTGGGTTTCTTGTGGTTTATCCAGGAAGATGCAATTCCTTGTTATCCAGCTAGCATACTAGTTGTGCTTATTGATTAGCAGCCACTTTGTTCTGTTTTTTTGGTGTCTCAGTCACATTCTTCACATCTCCTCTCTGCTGGTCAGTGCCACTGAAGAATCTTGGCGAAAAGAACACATTTCCCGTTCAAAAATTAACATAACGATGCAAACTGCTAATAGCTGCTGGTCACCTTCGACAATTTCTGGGTTCAGCTGCCATATGCATGCATCAGTCCCTTATCCTTGACTAGTTCAGAGTACAGCTGTCACCTACCCCCCCCCCCCACTCCCCGAACCCACCGCCCATTGAATCATGAGCTTTTGTGGTTTGTCCTGGAAAGTCAAAAGCATTGCCCATCACCCAATCAATGGAGGGCATGACATTGAAAGTTGTCATCACAGCTGGCCCCAGGATGGCACTGCAACTCACTAGCACGCCCAGATCACTCGGCAGCTCCCCTCTCATTACACGGGGCCGTTGCCGAGTAACCATGCCACCGGCCTCGTCTTAATGCTACTGAGCATGCGCGCTAAATCAGTATTCTCATTTAGGCGCATGCTCAGTCCAGAACCATAGCGCACAGCTCCATTTTGACTCCAGATGCCACACGGAGCACCGGATTTCTTTCCATATGTACGAATACAAGGTAATTGTCTATCCGAGGAGCTAACGATGTCCTGGCCCCCTTCCTTTCAGTGAATCAGTGACAGGCTGGTTAACTACAATTTAGACAAAATCAGGCCCAGTAAAGGCCCCCTTTCATTTCCCAATTTTTATTTTTTATTTTCTGTCTTTCTGTGTAGGCAGACGTTTGCAGCTTCCTTCTAATCCAGCATGCTAGGCTCCTTCCAGCACGCCATTTCTAGCTCGTACCTTGCATAGCAGCAGCAAACCACAATGGGGTTATTTTGCAGCACCATCTAAAGGTACTATACACCTCCAATACTTACTTACTTCATGGCTATATCATTGGACAATGGAGGGGGATATGTTGAGCACATTGTGTATTTTATGTCACACTAGAGCCATTTTCAGTGCTCTGCTTCTCCTCTATCCAACATATTGTAGCACAAGCCTATGTTATTTATAGAGGAACATCTCATCCTATATCTTACTAGCCTTGGGCTTCCATCCAGTACCTTGGCCGATGTGAGGCTATTCTCTGTTCACCAATATAAGTTAACTAGACATGTTCCTTTGAGTTTTAATTAAAGGGTCTTGTATCCTTGTGACAATGACATGTATATGTACATGCTTTTTAAACCACTGTGCGTCTTCTACATCCTTTTTTTGATCCACTTTAGTAATACGAGCTTCCCTTAAATCTTCTACAGGGAACTCCACTCCTTGGCTCCATGAAGAAGGCTGACACCCACCAAAGGCCGAAACGTCCGGGGACTCCTTCACCCTAGCAGTGTGATAGGATCCCCCTTAAAATCTTAGTCCAGATTTACTTCAGTGACGTTGATCAACCACTTTTTGGTCACCCTTTAGCCTGGCTATGATAGACCCATCCAAGGTCTTTACATATTTTTAGGATTATTGTGGTTACACCAGTTACACGTTGCATTGGGTAAAACCTGTTATAAATCCTGTTGGGTAGAATCATTCTACAATTAGAAAAACAGCAAAATAGAATGTATTAGTGGCAAACATGATGCCTTTGTACTATCATTTGTTTTGGATCAATGTTAACACACAGCACGTGCCTGTATGTACTGACTTTACTTTTTGTTTCATACTTTGCACCGATGCCTGTTTGTATTTTGTTGTGTCATTTGGGTGAAATATGTGCACCCTGATATATTTACAATTCTTTCACAAAATGTTTAAAGAAATAAGGACAGCCACTTAATAAAAGCTGGTCCTTTACAAACCAATGATTGATCACAAGTGGTTTACTACCGTTCTTTTCATGTACTGCTATCTTTGGTAACTATATAAATTGTGACACCCTTAGATAGCGGATTGTCTTTAAAATCATACTGCAATGAATAAACTGCAGCCAGCTTAGACTTCTCCAGTTAGGACAACCCCCCTTTTTGTACACATTTGTTAACGCCCCTTAGTCTGGTTCCGGCTCCCCCTCCTGTATACATTATTAACTGGTTCTTGGTCTCTCTGTGGTAGGAGGAAGTTTGTCAGTGGTATCATCACTTCTGACTTTTGCAGGTGTGTTGCCAAGGAACTTTCACAATATGAATTTATTCAAGATGCCAGACATCCCAAGCATATTGCACATACCTAGTTTTGGACTATGCTGACTCTGGAAATACCAGGCCGGCAGGAGATTAACGACATATGGCCACATCTTTGTCGCATGTATTCTGTTTATAGGAACAGTGTCGAGCTGCAGGACCTCACCCCTGGATTTTAGGAGGGGCCAATAGGCTAGCCCATGAAATACAGTATGGGTTGGCACTAATCATGAAATACATAAATAACCAAAGATGTTTCTCACAGTCCGCCAGATGGGGTTACTCGCCTAGGACACATGTGGTATTACCTGGTTGAGGATCCTACTTTGCACAGGGCAGACATCAGTGATGTCTGTGTTCTCGCTGAGCATTAGCGATTAGATCTGGTCAAGTGAAAGTCAAAACTAGTCCGGGAATATGGAGAGAAATGCAGGGTCAATGCCTCCGCTTTCTCATAGAACATTGGCACTGTTCAGCAGGACACTAGTATAAATATGTTAGCACCCTACCTGTTGGTGCCAGCCAATCAGGAGGTGGAGAGTGAGGGGTGAATCGGGCAGCAGGTGCATGCATTCCATAGTCCCGCCGACTAAAATGCTCCTTACCAGCTCTGCTGCCTCTTACCCCACTGGCTCCCCCTCAGTATTCCCACTACACAGTCCCTCCAGTGACGTCTGCCAACTGTCCATTATGCTGACACACACTCCTTCAGCTTTCGCCCGGATAACTAGTGCACCAGTGTGATGCCTCCTCGCAGACACACCAACTCCACGTCCCGTCTCTGTTGGCCTGTATTCATGCTTTTACCACCCGGGCCTGGACCTCCAGGATGGATGGTCATTTCTGGCCCAGCCCCCAACCATATGTTCTGTTAATTCCACTTCTCATATGTTATAAAAGTACTGACAAAAAGAAATCCTATAATGTTTTCAGTGTTTCATTGGACAAAGGGATATGCTCATTTAGGTGAAATATGTACAGATTATATGGTTAACGATGTGCAAATGAAAACTTTGACTATAAATATGTGGCAAGCATCCTGACTGATATCCCACTTCAGTGCTTAATTTGCAATTATTACCCCGCAACATGGTGTGACAGTGGGGGGGGTGCAAGAATTGAAAACCAATGCTGCTTCAACATCTGTCTGACAAAAGCATAATGACCTCCGGCCACATCAGAAGCCTCAGATGTGCGTTGATCCTGATTATTTAGCCGAAAGGTTTTGTCTGGATATTGTATTTCTCCCTTCACTCTCTGTCTGCCATTAACCATATTCCCGCATCTGCCTTCTGTCTCTGTGGTTTCGTCAGCAGAACCAATAAAAAAGAAAAAATGCTGCTGTTTACCATTCATTCAAACCTATCATTCATTATTACACTGCACGGGTGCCTCTCAGTGGCCTCGATGGTTATATTCAATGCAAATAACAGAGGCTAGCGAGCAGCAGTCACTTTCAATAACATGGGCAGGATTCTAGAATGGCTGGCAGTGGAGTAGCAGCTTAACTAAACTGCTCTGGACCTCTCCCTGAAGCTATTTATATTGAAATTATAATGAGTTCCAAGAAGAAGATTGTGGAAGCAGAAAACCCAGCCTCAAAGAAATCTAAGCAGGTTCCTGAGATGGAAGAAACCCCTAGCCTTGGAGATGTCTACAAAACCATTCTTCAGGTGGCCCAGGATGTCAGTGATATTAAACTGACAATGGCTGAACTCAATCTGAAGACCGGTCAGCTGGATGGCAGAGTCACAGAACTGGAAAAATCCTCTTCAACTATGAGCTCTGAGATTGCGGGGAGCTTCCAGGCTTATAAGAACCTACAATCTGACTTGAAGACTGAAAGGGAACAACGCTTGGATTTGGAGATGAGAATCAGGGCTAGAAACATCAGGCTGGTCGGTGTGGAGGAGTCAAATGGAGATGAGGAAGACTTGCCTTCCCTGGTATTACAAGTTTTTAAAGATAGTTTCCAGTGCTCTGTAATCAGGATTGAGGACATTGATAATATATTCCGGATTGGTAAACATCAAGGGAATCGGGCTCGGCATGTTTTGGTCACCTTTGTACATATAATATCAAAAGAGCGTGTGATGAGAGCAGCCAGACAGGTTGGGAATGCCCTATTTAAAGGTAGATCTGTCTATATCTACCCTGACTATCCTAAGGAGATCCTGCATAGAAGAAGAGCTTTCCGGAGTGCTAAAGAACTGGCTAGTCAGCTCACTTTAAAAGCCTTTATTAGCAGGAATAACGTCCTTACTATTGTGTTTCCTGATGGGGACAGAAACACAGCTGATCCTGCACTAGCTTTGGACTGGCTAGAAACATACAAAAGGGGCCTGCCAGCACCACCTATGAACAGTGAGTGACTTTATTATTAGTCTCCCCCCCCCCACCACCGTGCCTGTTCTTTTTTACGTTTTTTTTTTCTCTTTTTTTTCCTTTTTTCGGTTCTTAAAATGGCTCCGCCGGATTTGACAGTTTGCGTTTTTTGAAATTACTTGGAACCCCCACCGTCATGTTCATTTGATGGAACTGTGTGTTTCTGAATATTCGCCGGTCGAGATCAGCGAGAGAAAGGGACATCGCACTCTGACGCACGAGACGTGTGCGTGAACGCGTCATCACGTTGTCGCCGATCACGTTGCTGACGGGAACCGAACGGAGGGGAAGCTCCGTTTCACACGACTTCAGTTCGCAGATATTGAACTGCCGGACGAACTTCGGAGGTATGTGTAGCCGGCGCGTGCGCTGCGGATACTCAGTAGTAGACGAAGGAACGTGATACATCCACATGTGCTCCCCCCTCCTACTCCGCCCGCCCCGCTTCCTGTTTTGAGCGGTGGGGCCATGTTTAGACTCGGCCACTGGGACATTTCACTCCGGATGACTTCCTGGACCATGGCAGCGGTGTTACATCGGGGAGGAGCTGTCCGAGAGGCGGTTCTTTCCTTTTGGCGCCGCTATCACAACTTCGCGGCTGGTGCCTTGAGTGTGACTCTGGGGGTTGTTCAGGATCGAAGACTTAAACAGATGTGAGGTTGCCAGTCACTGCTGGACTTGGGTGTGCAATCATAGCTATGGCTTGCAGAACTAGCAGAAAACGCTGCCCTCTTAGCTTTAGATGCACTGGGCAGGTGTTTGGCCAATATTGCATTCCTGTTCTTCAAGCAGCTGGAAGGTTTGTGAATTTTTAAGACTGTTACATGCACAGACCAGAGCCTGCATAAGAAGTAGTAGTGTAATGTATTGAACTTTCTTCTCATGTAATTTATGTATTACCAATGTGACTATGGTAGCCTCAGTTTTTTTTTTTCAGCGCCTGTTTTTCCTGTCTCACTCAATAACTCTTTCCAGTAGATATGTGAGACATTTGTGTTTTTGATGCGCCTGTCACACACAGTGTAGGGAGCAGATGTGAACTGTTATATGTGGATGTTCAATCTTCCTTGCTGGTTCTCTTCTGTCTTATACACCGTTAGTTTATTGAAATCGCTCCATTATGGTGGGGTATTTTGGTGAGCCGTGGTTCCTTGTATTGTCACTACTAATTAAGGCTTCATGACATTGTCTGGACAACAGTAAACTCTATGGCCACCGTGCTCTACATAGTATATATAGGCCTTCTATGGCCTTCTTATATTTTTTTTCCTGATTTTTCAATGTTGGGGGTGGGTACTGGATTTGGTTCCATATCTTCTGTTCTGGAATTGGTTGCGTCCGGAGGTGGGGTTAGAATTTTCGCGGTGGTGATGTTTAGGGGTACCTATTCTGTGATTCTGTGATTTGCCTTTCAAGATTTCATGTTGGTGGGGTTTTTGGGGATTGATTGGGGGTGTTGGGTTTTTCTTTTATTTACTAATATTGCTATCTTTTCTTGAAACGGTTTTTCTGATGAATATATGGATGGTTTTATTGTATCATTGGGAGGGGTCCTGGGGATGGTTCTCAATGTTGTTCAGATTTCCTTTTTGGCTGAATAGACTTCACTGTCTTGTTCGTTCTTTTTATTTTTTGCATATTTGTTTAAGTTTTCTTTGTGTTTTTTTTTACATTTGATGTCTTAGATATTCAGAGTGTGATGATGACTTCCCGCTCAGGTGGGGCTTCTGATGACTTACGTATTATCTCCTGGAATGTGAATGGGATCAATAACCTGTTCAAGAAAAAGAAAGTGTTTCAAATGTTGCAAGACATGTATGCAGACATATGTTTCTTACAGGAGACTCACATATCGGAGGATGAAATTTCTAGGTTGGAGAGGGAGGGAGTGGGTTGGTGTTGCTGTTGGCTCTTCCTTTTCATCCAGATCGAGGGGGGTGGTCATTTTGTTTAGAAAGAAATTGCCTATGAAAGTTATACGCAAAATTGCAGACAAAGAAGGTCGAATGATTGCGTTATTGATTGAGATTCAGGGGGAATTGTTAACTCTCTGCAATGTGTATGCTCCTACGGTGGATGATGGATCCTTTTTCAGAATGGTGGCACAGACTCTTTTAGAGTTGAATAATACTAATGTTCTGCTTGGTGGTGATTTTAATACAGTGATTGATCCGAAAATGGATAAAAGTCAGAACTGCCGTGTACTTCGTTGCGATTTTCATCACCGGGCACTCAGGTCACTCTTAGAGGAACATAATTTGAATGACATATGGCGTCTAAAGAATCCGGACAAGAGGCAATACAGTTTTTATTCCAGTGCACATGCGGTGTTTTCTAGACTGGACATGTTTTTCACTGGTGGGTTTGTATCAGATAGTCAGGTCTCTACCGATATAAGTAACATCGTATTGAGTGATCATGCCCCTGTTGTGATGCAATTGAGACTTAAATTTCAGTGTAAAAGAAGCTTCTCATGGAAAATGAATACCTCTATTCTATTGGATGATGATATTTTGGACCGGATCGTTACTGAAGCTGATTATTTCGTAAGGGAGAATCGCTCAGAAGAGATCAGAGTGGCAAATATTTGGGAGGCCTTTAAATGCTGTATGCGTGGTGTGTGTTTAGGGCTGTGTAGTGGTAAACAGAAGAGAGAAGAGGGTAAGAGGCGTGAGCTTGACTTACGTATTGGTGAAATTTCTCGGGATCTGATGCTCGATCCAACAGACTCAGTGAAACTTGCTGAGTTGAAAAAATTCAAAAAAGAAATGGAAGATTTTTTGTCGCTGAGGTCCGAACGTAGTTTGTTCTATTCTAGGAGTACATATTTTGAGAAAGGGGAGCGTTGCGACAGATGGCTGGCATACCGGCTGCGAAAGAGGATCTCCGAGTCGGCGATAGCTTCTATGATTGACAAGGAGGGTAGAATCACTTTTGATCCGGTCAAAATTAACTCAATTTTCCGCGATTTTTATGAGAATCTGTATGGCGATGAGGCTGGTATTACAGGTAGGGGTGAGAGGTTTTTTGGTAATTTAAATTTGCCTAGGATCCAGGATGCTGAGCGTGACCTTCTTGGTGAAATGATAACAATTGATGAGATTAAAGGTGCAATTTCTGGGCTGAATGTGGGTAAATCTCCGGGGCCGGATGGCCTTCCATGTGAGTTTTACAGGGTCCTTCCGAACTCGGCTTTGGAACTCATGAGAGATATGTTTGTGACGAGCAGAATGGTTGGGTCGTTACCTAAGAGTACTAACCATGCGTCGATTTCGGTCTTTTTAAAAAAGGATAAGGATTGCAATCAGCCAGCTAGTTATCGTCCGATCAGCCTTATCAATACAGATAACAAGATCTTAGCCAAGGTTCTTGCTATACGCTTAGGACAGTTCATGCCGGTTTTGATTGGGGAGGAACAATCTGGTTTCATGAGGGGTCGGCGTACGTCCAGTAATATCAGGAAATTGTTGGTAACTATGGAAATGGCGGACAGATTGGTCGGTGATGCAGCCATCCTGTCCTTAGATGCTGAAAAAGCTTTTGACAGAGTTAATTGGAATTATTTATATTCGGTATTGAGGGAGATGAATCTGGGGGAGGATTTTATTTCCTGGGTAGCTCTTTTATATGCCAGTCCAACGGCTGACGTTAAGACTAATGGAGTGGTGTCTGAACCTTTTCGTTTGAAGCGGGGCACGAGACAGGGTTGTCCTTTTTCTCCTCTGTTATTCATTTTAGCGATTGAACCTCTCGCTATCTGCATAAAGAATGAACCAAATTTACAGGGCATTGACTGTTGGGGTGTGGTGCAAAAGGCATGGCTTTATGCTGATGACCTCTTGTTGGTGTTGCAGAATTTGGACATGTCACTGCCATGCCTGACGAGGATATTGTCGAATTTTCATGATTGTTAGGGATACAAGGTTAACCACCTGAAGTCAGAAGTGTTGCCTCTGTCCAGCAGATGTGATAAATCCCTGGTTGAGGGGCTGGGGTTTACTTGGTGTGATAGGCGCTTACGCTACTTAGGGGTATGGTTGACAGTTCCAGTCTCCCGTATGGTTGATGAAAACATGAGTGTGGTGGTACGAGATTGCAAATTGGTTTTGGAAAGGTGGTTTTTTGCTTAATCTTTCACTATGGGGTAAAGTCAATGCCCTGAAAATGAATTTGGCTCCCAGGATAAACTTTATAACTAGTATGCTTCCTCTAAGAATAAAGTGTAGTTATTGGAAAGATCTAGACCGCCTTGTTCAAGAATTTTTATGGGACAGGAAACCGCCCAGACTTAGTCTATGGAAATTGCAGCGTCCGATTTATTTGGGTGGTCTAGGAGTTCCGAATTTTAAGGCCTACCATTTAGCATTTTCTGCTCATTCTTTTGTTCCGTTTTTGGATGGTAAGCTGGACAGATGGGCGGTGGCGGAGTCGAATGCATATGGGCCACTGGGCCCGGAGGCACTGTTGACCACTAACACAAAGATTCCGGGTGGTAGTTTAACCACGTCCTTTTTGCGCAACTCTTGGATTGAGGTCTTGACATTGCTAGGCAGGGACGCTTTTAAGTATAAGAATGCCTCTATCTGGCTGAATCCTAGGATTAGAGATAACTCCAGGTCAATTTTTTGGCCCGAATGGTTCCTAATGAATGTTAAAAAGGTCTCTTACTTGGGAAATGAGGTTCGGTGGCTGACTGCAGCTGAGCTGAGAGAGAGATGGAGTTTTGAGGACTTGTCGGACTCGGCTTATAGACGACTCAAGAGGTCTGTTGGTGAGGTGGACTGGACTGACTCCTTTGACATAACTATTTTTCTGACGGATTCTAATGGGCAGGGAGGCGGTTTAGCCAGTAGGTTGTACAAACTTTTTGTGTCGTATTTTCGGAGCAATGACAATTTACGGGTAGTGTGGAGCGAGAGAATCGGGTCTGATATTGATCTTGAGGCCTGGCAGAATATATGCGGAAATGTCTCATTATGTTCGCTGAATCTGGGCGAAAGGTCTAGACAAATTAAGATCCTGAACCGTGTGTATTGGTGTCCGGAAACGTTACATAAAAGGGGCATGACTGACAATGCGGATTGTTGGGGTTGTGCTCAGGAAGTGGGATCATTGGAACACATGCTATGGAGCTGCGTGCGAGTCAGGGCTTTCTGGAGTGATATTTGTGATGTGTGTGTCAGAATTTTGGGTGAAGGGTGTGTCCTGGACTTTAAGACAATGATCCTAGGGGAAGATTCTGAGCTGACTGAAGTCAGTGCTCCCCTCAAGAAATGGCTTTTCAGAGCAACCATTGTTGCTAAAAGGTTGATCCTTCGAGGATGGAAAGGCCGGACCCGTCCGTCATTTGAGGAATGGGTTCAAGAAATGCATAGCCTGTCTAGAACAGAAAAAATGATCTTCAAATTGAAATGTAAGTTGTCTTCATATGAAAAGATTTGGAACATGTTCAATGATTTTATGTAATCCGGTTTTTTTCCACTCCTCGTTGTTCCTCTGTACTATGATGTGGTTTTTGTATATACTTGTAAATAAATAAATACATTTTAAAAAAAAATCAATAACATGGGCAGCTGGGTACTGTTCGCCCTCCACCCGGACAGATACATATCATCCCGCCGTAGCCCACCTTGGCTAAGTAACTGAGGCCAGACCACTATTCTTATTTGTGGCACAACAAGGCCACAGGTTTATTCTTAAACATGTCACGCTATTATTTCAACCAAAAAATAACATATTCAATACTTTCTACAGCCACGGAAGATCGGCTGCACCTTTCTGTTTAATATTCTTATTCCTTGGCACCCCCTTTTTCCTAAAATCAGCTCTCTTTTTCCTTATCCATTCATTTTCCTGCATACTTAGGTCTCACTCCCCAAACCTCCCAGAGACTCCCGCTCTGGGCGAAACACATTAGCAGTTCTCGCTGATAGGCTGCAAGGAGTGCCATTATTCTTCCTTTTTCAAACAGTCCAAGCTGGAAGCTGACAACCACGGAGGGGAGGGGGGTACCCCTCGTCTTTTTACCATGCCACCACCCCCCCCACTGTGCATGACTAACAGGGGTCATTTACTCTTGGTCCTCTTTACCCTCCATCAAGAGGTTAGTTTTAGCAATGCTCGATCGCCTGAGTTCCCGCCACAGCAAAAAGGTTTTTTTTGCCTCTTTGCCACCCCCACTAGTGCCAAACTGATTAATATTCTCACCCTCGCCCCCCTCCCCCCCATGGTGCCCTCGAAGTTCCGCAAAAAGAGGTACCAACTCATGTCTGACAGGTGAACCCCGTCCTCGTAATATCCAGGCACCCCACTTTGTGTGGCACATATACTTCAGCAGATGACCTTGCCCAGTTTGGCCAAGTCATTGCCCCCTAGGTGGATTATGTCGGGGGGGCCTCCTCTTTGATGATTTCGTCCACTGGTTTCCCCAGTTCCTCCCATCTCCGTCCTTCCTTACCAAACCAAAAGATGTTAGTCTTACTCGAGGCTCTCTTCCTTCCACTCCTCCTGACCCATTGCCCGTCTCCTGCCTGTTCTCTCTTTGACCTCCTAGCAAGATGGCCACCTCCTTCCCCTCCAACTCCACATCAGCCTCCCTGAGGCCGCCCCTCAAGAGTATCTTGTATGCTACTCTGTCATAAAAAGAGATCAGCAGAGGCTGCTGTGTCTCGAGCTTGATGGGGGTTGGGACTGTTTCCTGCAACCTATTTTCCATCTCCCTTCTGATTTGATTGCTCCCTCTGCTTGGAGAAATGTTGCTCCTTACTTCCGCACCGGGCAGCCGTGTGGTCTCCGCCACATATGCTGCACGCGTGCCTGCACTTGCAATTGTTTCCCCAGGTGCAGTTCCCTTTTTCAAATTTCCAGCAGGTGGTGTCCTTCCCTGATCCACTGCCCCTAGACCAGGCAACACCCCCACCCCGAAAGGGGTGTCTTCCTCACTCACTACCCTGATAATTCCGTTCCCCCAATTCAGGTATTGACTCCTAGCTGGCTGCTGCCTCCCCACTGGCCTGCTTTTGTCCCTGTTTCTAGATATAGTCTTGGGAATGTATCCTGACACATCCTCCTCATCCCAGTTCATGCTGGGAAACATTTGCATCTTTAACCTAAAGCCCTCATCGTATTTGAGCCAAGCCCCACCCACCCCCATATGCCTCATGGGCCTCGTGGATGCGCAGCGCGTATGTGATTAGCGCAGCAGCATCACCTGGGTACTTCACAACCATAATGGAGGTGTACATTCTGAAGGCATACAAACAGCTCCTGATGTTCCTTTCCTTCCTCAATCTCTTCCTGTCAATCCTCCTTCTTGGCCTCCTTTACTATGTCCAACCCTACCTACTCTAGCTCGAGTAAAGTAAAATGTCCCTTTAGGCCTGCTGTCCATGTGGCCAAAGGTGTGCACCCTGGGTCTCTTCTGACCCCTGCTGCTGAAGCAGGTGTCTCCTTGTCTGTCTTAACCCTGGTGGCCCCTCCTTTGGAGCCCCCATGCTTCCCCTGAAAACCTCACTGATAGAGGACATGCTACATCCTTATTCCAGAGATCTCCCATTCTTGGTTCGGGAGGTGAGCACCTCCCCTGAAGCAATTGACTAGGTATCGATGGGGCCCTCCTTTGTTCCACCAACGCTATGTTTGTGCTCTGTGAGAAACCTGAAGGAGTCCTCACATTTTCTCCCTTTGAATCCTTTGCTTAGTTGGTCAGTGAAGGGTCATCGCACTTGGATCCCGACCCTGGGGGCGGGCATGCGAGGCAGGTTCACCTGAGTAGGGGGTCCTTGGGGAGTGCATGGGGATGCCTGAAGGTAAGACACAGTATCCCCCTTCCCAATTATCCATCACCCTACTCTCCCCCAGCCTTTATGGGACACTGTCATCCCTATCCCGTTTCCCCCTCCTCATTTCCAACATATACTGGGACGAGGAAGAGGCGACTAAGAATTAGGAAGATTACCTATGGAAAAAGTACTTGGAGGAGGAAGATGAAGGAAGAGGCCTACTACTCTACACCACTAGGCTGTCCCTTTATTGATGTCAGGGAGAGTCGGGCACTTGACAGCGGTGTATGTACACAACTGCACTCTGTTAAACACCACTCCAGGACTGACCAGGAGAAAAGCGATCCTAAGGGTCGGGCATGTCCTGTTAATTGACCCAATGAGAGTCAGGCAAGGGAGGCCAAGGTCTCCCACCAGAAACCCCTTAACGGGCCTCAGGTGTTTAAAAGGTGGGACATTCAGTAGTGCAAAGAGAAGCAGTTGGGAGACCAGAAGGGAGGCTGTATGGCTATGTCCAGCAGGATATCCCTTCTCAGTCCCAAGCCAGTTTTGCCAGGAAAAGCAGAGTGAGCTCTAGGTGCTCAATGGACCGTGGGGGCTGAAGAGCAGGAGGCTGCAGCTGGAGGAGCCCGGAGGATCCACAGGAGAACGGTACACCGAGACGCTGTCCCAGGGTGGTGGGGTTGCAGCGTGGCAAGGGAGCAGTGTCTCCAGGGAGCCACATCGGGCAATGCTGTATTCTGTTGGCCGTGTCCAGGCCAGTGCTCTTTCCCCTGGGAGGTGTCCAGGTCCCACGTGTCTGAGGGGCAGGTGGTGAGACCCTGACCTCGACGCTAAAACCTGCCTGCAGCACCGCGCTACCCGGTGAGTTTCAGTGAAAGGGAGAAGCTCAGTAGCTTGTGGGTGGCTGGAGCAGGAGCTTTAGAAGAGAAAAGTGCAAGCAGCACGACAACGGTGACAAAGCGAGAGAGAAATAGAAATAAAGGTGATGCGAGCGGCATGAAAGAATAGAAAAAGAAAACGTGTGAATTGTAAAGAAATGGAAGAAAGAAACAAGGGGATGTGAGCAACTCGGAAAGGAAGTCAAGTAAAAGGAAAAGAAAGAAAAGCATGCAAGCGGCACGAGGAGAGGAAGACAGTATATGTGTGAAAGTGGCACCAAAAGGCAAAAGGGGCTAAAGGAAAGGGTGCACGTGGCACAGAAAGGCAGAAGGTACCAAAGGAAAGTGTGCAAATAGCAATGAAAGGCAGAAGGTGCCAGAAGAAAGCAAGATGAAGAGCCTAAGGAAAAGGGGCCATAGATCAGAGTGGTCATTCATGGGGAGGAGTAAAGCCCCCTGCGTTCTCAGAAGTCTATTACTCAAGTGTTAGAAGGAGGGGGTGTACAGCACCACTTGAGAGACGGTGGTAAAGGGGAGCTACACTGAAAGTGAAGAGGGAGCGAAGTCCCCAAAGTAAAAGAAAGGCTGTTGAAAACCCAAAAGAAGGAACTGTAATTTGAGAGGTGCATCCTGACAAGATAAACCTTTGTGTTTTGTGTTTGTGAATCTTGAAGTGAACCTTTTGAGACCAGAGGGGCCTTGGCTTGGGGAAGGGAACCCTGAGAACCCTAAAGGAAACTGAGTGAAATTGTTGTATCGAGAAAGGCCTAGGCTTGGGGAAGAAACCCTGAGATTTTTTAAAAGAACTTTAATTGAACTGTTGGAACCAGAGGGGCCTAAGCTTTGAAAAGGGAACCCTGAGAGTCCCAAAGGAATTGTGAACTAAGGAATTGTGAATCTTTTTGCATCAGTGGAGCATAAGCTTGTGGACGGGAATCCTGGTTGGCCCGTAAGAACTTTGATCTCTAAAAAGTTGTGAAAAGGAATCGAAGCCACCTTAGGAACTTTTGTTGAAACGGTACTATCAAAAGGGGTTTACGCTTGGGGAAGTGAACCCTGAGAGGCCCAAATGACCTGTAAGCATTAAGAAGCTTGGGGAATGGGAATCCCAGGAGAATTTCTATGAACTATTTTGTTGTTTTGCAAAAGCACTGCCTGGAAGATACCAAGAGCATCCTTTTGAGTTGAACTTTCTTTGAACTGGCAAAGCTGAACCGGACTACTTTTGAATTGAACTATGTTGAACCCTGACTAGAAGACCATCTGAATCATGCCTAGTTTTACAATTCCTTTTGAAGCACCATTTTACTTTTGTGAAGATCTAACACCGCATGTATTTCAGGAGTGAGGGCAAGCCTGGGTTTGACACACTTTGTTTTTGTTCTTACGGACCTTGACTCCCCTTAGAAACATCAGTTGCGGGAACTACCCCATTAGAGTTGGGGCCAGTTAAGCATTTCACCAACCCTACTAATTCTTTAATAAAGGTTTTTAAACTGTTATCCTAAGCACACAAACAAGGGCGTCCGTGCCTTTTGAATGCAAATATATGGACCACATAGATCCAGACACCTGTCAACAAGTATAAATACTTGTCATTTAGCGCACAATGTTTACTTGGCTAATGTTCCAGAGTAAAGAGGTCATAACGGGTTTTGCTGGCCTTAGTAGCTATGACGGCACCAAATTCGCTCACAGCTGACAATGGGCCAGCCTTTTCAGGCAGAGCCTTAAGAGAGGCCTTGTCAAGCTGGGGCTGTTCTCTGCAAGTCTCTAAACCTGTTTTCCCACAAGCTAATGGTGTCATAAGAGAGAACAAATAGGATAGAAAGGTAAGCCTTGACTAAATGCATTCTTTCCTCTGGTGTTAATTGAGTTATTTTCCCATAATATAATATAAAGTGTAATGCAGTGTAATATGAAGAATCTACCTTGCCTTTCTCAATGTGAGGGTAGAACACTTTTTTGAGATGCTGTTTGGCACTCCAATGTACATGCCTCTCAACAGGCCGGACCAGCTGCTCTTCATACATCTTCTAAGAGACTCCATCAGTGGTGAAGAAGCACCACAGCAACAAGGCAAAGAGAAGTCACGAACGGACCTTGAAATCTGGGCACCAAGCCCTAGAGAAAATTAATGAAGACTCATGACAAAGAAGCCCTTGGGCCACGCTACCGACCTCCTGTGAAGGCACTGGAACATAAAGGCTCAAGAACAGCAGTTCGACCAGCCATTCCTCCTGATGATAAAGGTACTCAAAAAGTATCCATGGACTACCTTAAGCCTGCTCCAGCTCGTTACGCCCCTGTTCCGGAGGGAGCGACGCTTTCTTGGACAAGCATGCAAGAATAGATATAAATATGAAGTTAATACTCCACTCCAGAAACCTCCACGTCACATGAAAAGTAAGTCTGTTTTTCCAGGAACCAAATAGCCAGAAACAAGGCTAGAAACAAAGCCACGTGTGAGGTCCACTGTGAAGATGAAGCTGAAAATGAAGATTTGTTGACCATCCAAAGTTCACAGAAAATTGCAAGCTTTTTGTTGGGACATTGATCCTGTTTTATGTTTTGCTGTGAATAAAGCCTTCTTACCTTTTGTCTTTTTGATGTCGGATCATTTTTAAACCCCACTGAAGAACCTAGTAATTAGCACAGCACACACTTCAAACCCAATACATAAGAGGGAGGTGCAGGCTGATGTTGGGGGAGTCTCTACACAGAAAAGGAGACGCCCACTAGAGTTGGGACGCCTCTGGACAATCCAGTATAACCCTACTGTGGGCCTACTATGCAACACTATTGTTGACAGATGAGTCTAGGCTAGTGACCCATAGGATGCACATCACAGACACCTATAGGGACCTGTTGAGATCCAAGATAGAAGCTTTTGCTCAAGGAACATTGTTAGATCCTAAAGACGATCTAGAAAGGCTAGATGACATGGCAGACCATGTATGTTATGTGCAATATTTTAGCACCTTCCTTTTCTATAAGCGGAAACCAGTGCAGTGGTTAGACACAACCCTCTGGAAGCATTGTCCTATTCCTCTTATGAACTCATCACCAGAGTTAAAGACACACTTCCCTTATGGGACAAAGTCCCAAGTGAAAGAAGAGCGTTTAGCGCAAAATAAATACATAATCCCCCCACCTCCTATAGATGGTCAGTGTTTGTCCTTTACACTTTCTGTGGTCTATGATAAAGCATTCTATGACACAATGGCAGAAAATGCATGACAAGACATTGGGCCTCATTACGAGTTTGGAGGGAGCGATGCCGCTATTTGTGGCATGGCTGCCTGCAAACTCTGGTCCGGGTTCCCTGAATGGGGATTTAGCGGGCCATTCCAACCTTGGAGGACCCGGTATTTCCCCATTCAGGGAAGCCATCCCCTTTCCCATTCGAGCCCCTGTAGGGCTCAATGGGAATGGGAAGGGAGCTAATAACGGGCCCGTTATTAGCTCCCTGGTCCTTTAGCGGCTCCCGCTAAGGGTGGCTGGTTTTACCAGTCGCCCTTAGTGGGACCCGCTAAAGAACCTTGGAATGCAGCGGTAAGGGGTTAACGGCACCGGCATCCTTATCGGCGCCGTTAACCCCTTACCGCCGCACTCGGAATGAGGTCCATAGTCCCTGTCAACATGTCATGGGAGGGTATGACTCTTGGCAAAGGCCTGCAAATTACATGCTACAAGTAGCATCTAGACATCCACATTTGATGTTTTCACAATCACTTTAATTTAGCTATAATGTGTGGCCCAACCCATTTACCCACGTATCCAAAAGGGAGGCCAAGGAGGGTGGCAATTACTGGACAAATAAATAGCTGATGAAGCAGCTAAGGAAGGGAAATATGAATATATTACAAATGCCTCAGGCTTTCCAGTAGACTGGACTCTTGGAGGCAATGAATGTTATACATAACAAATATGTAATGGTAAGACCTGATATAGCTTGGGCTGCACACAATATTTCACAAACCTATGTCATTTCCATTGGCAAAGCATGCCAAGTGATTGCATAGCAAGCACCTTTACATATGGTTATTTGTATAATAGTCATACGAGAAAATCAGACAGCACTCCTAGACCGGATAGGGCCCAGAAGGATGTGAAAGAAGCTTTACTTTGAGGAAAGAAGAAAACTGTCCTGAAGATCCAGAGACTGCCAAGCAAGATGAGCCATTTGTGAAACTGAGGATGACTTCATTGCATTCTTGCAGGGAATCTAGGAACTGAAGGGATGTACTATTGAATATGGTGTACATCATCCAAGAGGACCTGGACACTTTACAAGATGCCAGGACATTCTCCAACCCAGCTCAAGTGAGCAGAATACAAACTCAACCAAGTCAATGCTCAGTACAATTTGAATGTGAACCTGTTGTAGCAAATCTCTACTACTACCAAATGGATCCTACACTGTGCTTTTCAATGCCTCATGCTGTGGTGTGCCTGTGGGGATTGCCAGCATGATCACAGTCTCAAATGTGTTGAACTGTTGCAGTTCGGTTCTACATCCACCAGTGCAGACTGATCTAGTGCTATTGAACTGGCCTGGAGTGAAGCTATCACCACTGAAGTTCCTGCAACTATCACTGAGACTGGCATATCTCCTGAATTTGGTAATGCACAGCACTGCCACCACATGGCCTTTCGACTCCTCAAACAGAGCACTGCAGTTGGTAAAAGATCTACTGGGAAGATTACTGGACTGGCCAAAGGAGATTTACGCCCTGGTGGAAAGCTCTGTTCCAACAATTGGGAGCTCCAGCTTAAGCTCCATCTACAGTCTGGTGAATACAGTTGCTTGCTTCAATCCATTGAATGATTTTTGGATTTCCATGGATCTTCAGGCAAAGGCATCACATCTGTGCTCCACATCCTTGTAGCTGAATTCATCCTGATCAAAGTTTTACTTTGTCATGACAAGCAGAATTGAACTTGTCAATGCACCAAAACTGTATCCTGAATAACAGATGCAACTGTTTAGAACTGTTCGTGTGGTGAACATCCACTCATCCCTGATTCATCAATGATCATCACTAACTGAAGATTGTCTGTACCTGATGCAGACCAGTACCTTATGCAGAGCGGCTTGTCTCAGGAATTAAATGTTTGTTTTGACATTCCATGAATAGTGAAGATTCTAAGTGAATCCGTTCAGCAAATGAGTATTCTGTTATGTTTTCCATGCCCTTTTGTCTCTTCACTCTAATTCCCATGATACTTATAAAGCCTCCATGGCCTGTTTCCGCCTCATGGGGTTTAGGGGGGTGACATGTATTTTCTAAGTCTGCCCATATTAGCCAAGCATCTGAGCCGCAAACAGACATTTCATATTTACTGAAACACAGTTGCTTTTCCATGTTAAGCAGGCCTTTTTGCTAAAATGCACAGTGCAATGCAGGCCACAAGATTTGCTTTCCCATGTTAAGCAGGCCTTTTGCGAAAATGCAAGCACATTAGAGTTTTTTCATTTGTCCCGGCTGTGCGCCAGTGACCTTGAAGTTGGGTTCACTGTACTCTGCTTAAAAATAAAGCGAGTGTCAATAGCCGCCTTTGCTGCCTCTTTTATTCCCCCTCCACCCCTCCTACCTACTGCCTCTCACTCTGACTCGTTCCTTGCTAACCTTCACCTCTCCATCTCCAATAACCTTGACATCCTTGCCCCAGCCATGAGGATCCGTATGACACGTGCCTCCAAGTTTAACAGTTGGTATGATTCCGACCTAGCCTTTCTGAAAAGCAAGTACAGAGTTGCAGAACAGAAGTAGTTGGCCTATTGCACATCCTCTGACAAACTGGCCCGTAATTTGCTCCAAAGGCATTACAGATTCTCCATCTGGTCCAAGAAGCGGGCCCATATTCAAGCCTGCATCTCTAGGGCCTCCAACAACACGGCTGAACATTTCAAAATCTGTAAGGAACTTGCCAATCCTGTCTCTACTTCTCCTCTTCCTTCCCAGGCCCTCTGCACGGCTCTGGCCTCCCGCTTCACAACCAAAACCCTGGAAATCCTCACTCACTATATACTCCCCTTCCTCCTCCACTTGCATCTAGGCCTCCCTTGGCCACTCTCTCTCGCTCCCTCTTACTCTCCTCATTCTCACCCATAGCACCGGATGAGGTTACCAAGACTGTTTTCTCTAGGAAAGTCTCCTCCAAGCAGGTGCTTCCCTGCTCCAAAAGATCCATCAAGGACAATATTGCCACCCTCGCTCCCTCTTTGGCTGAGTTCTGCCATCACTCTTTTGGCACTGGCTCCTTCCCATCACCTCACAAGCACTCTCTTGTGCACCCCCTCCTAAATAAGCTGTCTGTGGATCCTTCCTGCCAGGCTAACTACAGCCGAATCTCCACTAACCCCTTCTTGGACAAACGTTTGGAGAAATTGGTCATCTCCCAACTAATCCATCACACTGAATCTGTTGGATGTCTCCACAACCACCAGTCTGGCTTCAGAGCAGCCAGAGGCACAGAAAACTGCTCTCTGAACACCTGTGAAGACCAGCTCTCAAACCTAGACTGTCATGATCCCTGCCCCCAACCCCCTGAGACAACATACTGAAGCCAGGTCTCGATCACCCACATGGACCTTAACGACCTCTCTGTTTTATCTGAGACCCACTTGGAGGCAGACCATGTACTGTGGGCAACATGGATGCCCCCACATAACTCAGTTCTATGAACTGAGGTATGCGGTCTAGCTTTTTGGGTGTGGTTCAACCCAGGGGTTCCTGGGATACTTGGAGGCTGTTTAAACCACGCCCGGGCAGAGGAACACGCTTTGTGTTACTCTGCACCTGCAGCGTGACACTCACTGTGTTAGACTCGGTCTCCTGTAGGCCTCTGCCTTTTCCTCTGCATCCCGCGCACCTGCAAGAACAGCATTAATAGTATACTTACCTTGCGGAGTATCCTGCTTCCATCCATCGCTCCTCCAGTCCTGTGGGCAGCATTTACAGCGGTGTCCTCTACATCTCGGCTCGCCGCATCCTGGAAAGAAGTGAACGAAAGGAAAAGACATTAATACACATACTCGTATCCCTGCTCACCCAAAAACAGCAAGAAAAGTCAAACGCTTACCTGGACTCGAGCCGCTCAGTGTAACTTCAGTTCCGGAGCACGCTATCGACCTGCAAAGGGAAAAGACAAGACAGGTTAGCACATAAAGGACAAGAAGGTGCCGCACATCGCGCTTACTCACCGCACCTTATTCTCTCAGCCGGCGGCCACGCTGGGACATTGGAGCGCCTGTAGGGGACAGAGAGAGACATTGATTAGCACAAGAAAAGCGAACAGCGCAGCGCATCGTGCTTTCACTCACCGCTTAGTGGTCGGCTCCCGCAAGCCGCACGTCACCATCTCCGACTTCGCCAACACCTAAAGGAGAAAGGGGCTAGAGACAAGAAGAGGACAATTCAATAAGAATCAACAAACCTAGATTAATTGGGCCCGCACCATTGAAGCAACTAGGTTGCATAGCGCCCACATCGACCGACGCACCCCTGCATCGAAGAAGCACGACGGAGAGCCCACAACACCAGAAAACAAGGTGAGGAGAGGACATAGGTGAAGGTTTGGTCCCCAAGGGAAGAGGGGGTTAAGCACCCAGAGACAACAGAGTTTAAATCCGGACATCCTGTGTTTCAGGCCCAGCCGAACAGATTCCAGGGAAGGGTTTGAGGTCGTGGGAGGTCCAGACAGACTGAGTGGCGTCCCCATGGATACCAGGTGAGCATTACAAGATTCCAACTCTCCATCCGTCCTCAGCCTCCTTCATCTCTTCTCTGCCTTTGACACTATCAATCATGCCATCTTCTTAAATTGACTCCTTTATACTCTGGAAATCGATTGTTGGGCACTGGCTTGGCTGACCTCTTTCCTTTCAAATGGGCCATTTTCTCTCCTCTACCTCGCCCTCTACCTGCAGCATCCCTCAGGGCTGTATCCTCTCACCGTGGCTTTTCAACATTTACCTTGCCCCTCTTGCCCACCTGATCTCCTCCTCCTCCTCCTAGGATGATGCTCAGCTCTTGTTGAAGCTTCTGTCCTCAACCTCCTCTCATTCCTCTCACATTCCTGACTGCTATTCAGGCATAGAGAGCTGCTAACAATTGCTGTCTTAATGCCAGTAAGACTGAGATCCTTCTCATTGGTACTCCCCCCACCCCATTCCTTCATTCCCCCTACTCTCTGGCCACCCTCCTTGGGCTCCGTTCCCTCACCCTCTTGTGAGGCCAAAACCTGGGTGTCATCTTTGACTCTTCTCTCTCCTTCTCCCTTCATATCACTGACCTTGCCACAAAGGCTCACTTTCAGCTTCACCTGCTCAGATGTATTCTCCCTTTCCTCACCTTCACCCAGAAACGCAATGTCTCTAGAGCTCTGGTTCTCTCCAGGCTGGACCACTGTAGCAGCCTCTTCCTCTATCTGCCTCTTTCCTTCTTCAACTAATCCAGAAAATGAATGAGACTTGTCCTTGGCCTCAAGCCCAGGGACAGCATCTCTCCAGGCTAAAATCTCTCCACTGGCTACCGATGGCTGCAAGGATCAAATTTCATGTAATGGTGAATTCTGGCTCACCCACACAATAGTAGATGTCACTGTATTTGAGTATGAATTGAAAGGATAGTTGCATGAGTTGAGACCCTCTCATGTAAGAGCCACAGGGTATGGGAAGAACCCCATCATGATTCTTGGATATAGACAGGTCGACCTAAAGTACAAAGGGAGAAATTCTTTCTGCAAACCGTATGTGACAGAGAATGGATCATCGGTGGTAGGATGGGAAGAGCAGGCTGCTCTACAGATCAAAATACACCCCGGTGAAGAAAGACCTATACTGTGCATCAAAACACATGATTTCCCGTCCAAGGAAGGACTTGCAAAGACATTTCCCCTTGTGTTCAACTGCAAGAATTTCATGCTTAAAGGATTCAAGCATTTTATTGTTTTGAAGAGAAGGGCAAAGCCAATGATGCATAAGGTCAGGTACATTCCTATCTGCATGACGGATGCTTTAGAAAAGGAGCTAGGGAAGTTGTGTGAACATGACATCATTTAACCTATTGAGTCATCAGACTGGTTAGCTCCCATAGTGATTGTGCGTAAGAGTGATAATTCCATAAAGATGTGTGTAGGTCTCAGAGATTTAAACTCCAACATCTGGATTGATCGGCATCGACTGCCCAACATCAATGAGATGCTGACCACTGAGACCTGCAAAGTATTTCACAACTTTAGATTGATCTTCAGCCTACCACCAGGTTGTTCTTGACGATGATTTGCATCACCTAACATTGTTTGTCACACATTTAGGTACAAACGCATGCCCTTCGGATTAGCCTCTGCAGTTGCAGTCTTTTCAGAGACTCATGCAACAGCTGTTTGGTGGCCTAACAGGGGTTTTTTGTTTTCACGATGACATTCTCGTAGCGTCCATGACAGAGAAAGACCATGATGCAAGACTCCTGAGTGTTTTACAGGTCATTCAAGAAAAGTGGTTCACCTTGAAGGATCGACAAGTGCAGGTTTAAGGTGAGTGAAGTAACATATTTGGGGCATGTAATAATTTGTGAAGGTATTATGCCCAGGAAGGAGCTAGTGGAGATGATATTGAACATGCCGGCCCCCATTAGTAAAGATCAGGTGTGCTCCTTTTGGTGATGGCAGAGTACCGCTCCAAATGTATCCCAAAGTTCACAGACAAGACTCTACACATGACAGGCTTAATGAGGAAATTTGCAAAGTTCAACTGGTCAGAACAGTGTCAAGGTGAAATGGAAAATGTTGAGAGCTAACAACTGTCATTATATTCAGTGCTACTGCCAGCAGAATCATCACAGTAGACACCAGCAATATGGTCCTAAGTGGAGTACTGCAACAGGTTCAAGATGATGCTGCGGTAACGATTGCATTCACCTCCTGTGTGTTGAAGGATGCAGAGTTAAATTAATTGACCATTGAAAAGGAGGCCTTTGGTGTAAGATGGATTTTAGAGAACTTCAGGACACTTATCTGGGGTCTACCTGTTTTTGTGAAGGCTTATCATGAACCTCTGATACACATTTTGAACTCCAAACGTCCACATTTGGCCTCCCAGAGGATACGAAGATGGATGATAGACATTATGGAGTTTAACACCAAGATTGTGTACACCCCATGTACAGAGATAGTGGACTGCTTCTTTAGACTTTTGTCGGCCAGTGAGAGGGAGTCAAATGATGATGAGGACAAAAGTGAATACATCATTGCCCAGATTCAGCCAAGGTTTGCTAAAGATGATTGGATCAGAGCCTCGGCCGAAGACCCGGAGCAAGGATTACTATGCTGAACTGTCCGAGAGGACCTTGTAAAATACACCCAAGTACAGGATGAGATCGCACAGAGCTTGCTGTATATGATGAGAGGAGATTGCATCATTCTGCCAACAGGTTTGAGAGAGAAGATCCTGGGTATTGATAATGAATGACACTTGGGTAGGAGCCTCACCAAGAGCCGCTTGAGAGAGATGTACTGGTGGCCAGGGATGTTGAGGGATTTGGGAGAACTTGTAAAAAAATGTGTCATTACTGTGCCATCAGAGATAAGTACAAGAAGCCTAATGTAACACTTCTACAACCTATGCAGGTTGCAGATTGTGTTTGGAAGAAACTGGCGATTGACATTGCAGGCCCTTTCCAAACCTTGGAGGCCTGCAGGGTTTACATAATTGTACTAATGGATTACACCTCCAAGTGGGTGGAGTGGGGCATTGTGCAAGATTCTGTGACGTCTCAGAAGATAGTCAAGTTTTTGGAGGCCATTTTCAGCGATCCAGAGTAGAAAATTACAGACAACGGTGTGCACATCATTGCTGAAGAGATGCAGATATCTTGAAGGATAGAGCTTAAAAATAATGTATAGTTTAATTCCTCTTTTCAGGGAATTGTGCCATGTGGCAGGCACAGTCCTTTCTGAGGTCTTACCTATCCTTCAAGATTGAAATCTACAAAGGTCAAGTGTCTTTTTTTGCATAAGCACACCTCACTTTATCACCCCATGACGAAAGGTTTAGTAGAATGTATGAAAGGTTTAGTAGAATGTAGGAATGGGTTCATGAAGGATACAATACAGCTGGCTCTGGCAAACTCATTACTGTGGAGATACACTCTCAATGAGTCATTGAATGCTTATTGAATGACTCTGTATCCCACTACTGTGGTTGAACTGTTTATTGTGAGAGGGAGATCGGTGTGCAGCTGTTGAGTCCGGGCCTGCTTTCAACAGGGAATGTCAAAGTTGTGGATATGGAGGAAGTGCTGAAGAAAGTGAGAGAGAAGCAGACCAAATACAAAGAACATTACGATTGTACCAGAGGGGCCCATGGTGTTGTGTTTAAGGAAGGATAATTGGACAGAGTAAAGAAATCATAGGAATGTGCTTAAATGATTGTCCAAATACAGGATTCCATGGAGAGTTGAAAGTGTAGGGAAGAAGAGTGTGGTGCTAGACCATGTAAAGAAGGGGTCTTTTGATGACCTTGTTCACTGCCACTTCAACGTGGGAGATATTACAAGTGGTGACTTGTCCTATGAGATTGCTCCAAGTGGTTCTGGCTGTGCAGCCCATTTCATTGATGTCTGCCATGCGAAGGAGAATCACCCCGAATTTGAGAGAGGATTGTGTTAATTACTGACCCCGGTTTCATCCCCTCTGTATGGTCCTCGTGATGTACTGACCCTGCTTTTCATCCCCACCTTGCTCATCCCTGTGCTTGTCCTCTTTCTTTTTGTATTCTCTTTTCTTCTGCTATATTGCCTCCCCCATCACCCCTTTTCTTTCCTGGTCTGCAATTTTTTTCTTGCCTTCCCCAGCACCTCTACCTTCCTGGTTTGTTTGTTTGTTATGGGGGAAAGGTGTTGTGATGCAATCTCCTGTATCGTTCGAGTGCACCCTGCGTTCACAGGAGTACAGTTCGTACTGACATCCCCGTCAGTAGTGTGCAGCCGTGCCTTGGAGTCTCCTCTTTTGCTCGATTTTGAGGCAGGATGTATAATACTTGTAGTTTCATATTATGTAACCCTGCTAACTCATATATCAAACTGCCATTATAAGATTTATGAAATCCCGTTTTACAGCCATTGTTTCAGTTTTGCGATCTTTCACCCATGAAGTTAATGAAAAAAACACTGTTTATTACACTGCAAACTGCTGTTCAATTAATCACTTTTTTATTTAATTCGGAGTGTACCATAGGAACTGGATCAAGTCCATTTATTTCTTTTTTTGTTGTTTTATTTGTGGACATGGTACATTTACACACACTTTTTTATTCAAACATTTCACAAATCTCAAACATATAGAATCGTTTACACTTCTAATCGCACTATTTAAATAACATAAACCAATTTAGCAGCAAGAAGACAAATGCAAAGAAAAGGAACAAAGAAGAAATACAAATTAAAAGAAAGCGGAAGAAGGCAAAAAACAAAAGAACAATAGAAGAAGTAGAAAGAACTTCTTATCGGGGCACTATGTTAATACTCATAATGCTGATCTGAATTGGTGTTCCTGTACAACCATTAAAGAGCACATACTTTTATTAAATCGAGGGTCCTTGCTCTGTGACTTTGTTGATTTCAGCAAAGATTTCAAATAGCATTTTTATAAGAGATATCAATAACAGCGGTTGGGAGGTTGTCATAAACCTGTGCCATACATCATTGGTCCATGTGTTTCATTGTTCTGTACTTGGCCCCATCTTCAGTTGGTTGCTGTTTACCAGAGGGAGGATAAAAATGCACATTGGTGTGTTTATCCGACCTTGCCCTTTGGACTGGGATCCTATATTTCGCTAACTTGGGTCACTGATGATTTTAAAATGGTTGTTGTGTCCCCACTTCTTGGAGTTCTAGCGAGAGTTAAACACTCTTGCTGTTTCCTCATTCTGACCTCACCTTTTTCTATGGCCTCCAGTAATGGGTGTTCAATGTTGCTAAGTAGAGGAGTGTCTGGGGATAATTCATCACCATTTTCTCTTTTTATTTCCTATCCATTTCTTGACATCTCCTTGATTTACCACCCCCTTCTCCTTCTGCTTGGATACTGGAGTGCAAGCCTGCTTGTAATCAGATGTTACACTGGACTCAATGTCCTATCAGTCCAGAAGGGAAACACATCTCAACGTCACATGCATGGACCTTTGGTAACCCAAAGGTGTGAAAGTTGTAGAGGATTTAATAGATTCTCAATTCACCAAAGATCAATATTCCTGTATGCATTTTCAAAGACTTCAGCTTTGATCCGAACTGACCTGATCACCTTTTCTTATTCCACTTAACTGGATAGTTACCAATACACCCTCTTACATGTGTTTTTCTTCAGCGCTTGACCCATTTGGCTTATTGAACTCATTGGGCACACCTAGCTCACAATGAGTATCTTCGCCCTTTTGATCCAGATGAGAAGATGTAGCAACAACAATCCACCTTCTTTTTGTTTTTTTCATTTTTTTATTTACGAGTTTGAATCACTGAAGTGATTTTTACAAGTGACAAACAGTAGATTCATAACACAAGAAGAATTAAAGAAGTAAGAAGAAGTCGTCGAATTGGAGATGAAGAAGAGCCCTGAAAAGTTCACTTATTCCAAAGACGTTCCGCCATTGTAGTCCCAGACAATTAACCCGGTAGGATATTTGGCACCAGGCAAGGATCTCATCAAGTCCAAGATTTTCGCTGCGTCTATCTCCCATGAGGGTCTAAGACCCCCTATTAAACTGGTCCACCACAGCTCTTTTTCCGGTAAATATCCATTTGCCAAGTGCGATGTCAGATCCACCGTCACTCTGCATTTCCAGCAGAGGACGGCTGACGCACCTTCTTTTGAGCCTGGGTAAAAGTAAGGGAATAAAAAAATGACAACTCGAGTAGCTACCCTACTTTATCACAGTCACATTACTTAAAAGAGCATACACATTTCTACGGATTGTGCAATGGCAACATTTTCCTCCGGCCAGTTGAAAGTATGAGCATTCTATACCTTGCAGCCAACTTGCATCACCACGTAAAAGGAGGGGGGTATCCGACAGGTAGAACACGTGTCATAAGCTGTCTTACCTTGAGGTTACCAGGGCTTCCCCAGTGTTGAGGGGGTAACAGCCGTATCTCCCACACTGCTGCCCTTCCCTGCATGCAACGCCTCTGTTATGGCTTCTGTCTCTGTGACCCTGCAGCCTCTCGAACCACTGCAATGGCGCTGTGGCTGCTGTTAAGTGATGATTCAATTGCCAGACTGCACCACCCCGCTGGTAGGGGGTTTGCATCCTTAACAGGCAGCAAAGCCACATTGCTGAGGAAAAGGGAGCACACACACATAGAATATGAGCCAGTATTCGTGGCCACTTCTGCTGCATCTGGTGAGACGGGATAGCTCAATACTATTATCCAGTTCCAAAAGAAGGGCACACATTATTACCATTTTCATGACATGTTACTTAAAGCTCGAAAGCAGAGCATATTCAAACGATACTAATGTGCATGATAACCAATTGGGACAGAAGAGCAAAAAGGGGAAAGGATGGGACAGCAGAAAGGAGAGCAAGCATTGACAAAGACTGCATCCTTACTTTTTGTATATGCTTTGCGTCAGCCTTTGCAAGGCCCTACCATCACATGCCCTTTAACACACACAATGAGCAAACGGTTGCCACTTTTTGGCAATGTGTTCTATGGTGTCTATTTTTTTCTTATTGATTTATTTTGTTTTCTGTTGTGATATAAATTTGAAACTTTGGAAAATTAAGTTTGGGATCCCTTCATTTTTTTGAACTTTTAAAGCCAGTTTATTTGGGAAGGCAGTAATTTTGTTAGGGAAAACATTGATATTTTAGTTGAGAAACCAACTTTTATTTTCTTTGTATCTTTTTTTTTAAGAGAAAAACGTATTTTTAAAAATATTTTGTGTAGGTGGACATCCTTGTTCGTTGGAAAAATGGCAGGGGTGAAAGGGAGTTATCCAATGTGGTGCTGTCTGTGCAGGAGGATTACCGTGATCTGGATCCACAGATGGACGTGGATCTCTTATCCACCTACTTGAAATCTCAAGGGGCGAGAAAGAAGTTCAGTGGTCGATAGTAGGCACAAAGCCAGTGGTGGTTCATGGAGGGTCCGGACTGCCTCCAAATGTACAGGGAGGGGCTGGTAGCCAGCCTACTATTTGAAATCGTCTTGTTTGATCCGGGTTTAATTTAAGGTGACTGTTTGGGTTTCAGCTGCAAAGCTTAATATGCAGAGTACTCCACTGTTCAAAGAACGTTGAGAGGGAAGGCTCGCTGGGCAGCACTGGCCATCTGAATCATCCTCGGCGTTGGCATGTTTTATAACAAGTTCCACCCACAGAAAGCCCATACTAGTGATGACGGCGAGACACACAAGTGACCAACCAGCAATTGTAAGCACAGGCTAATCGATGGAGTATGTCCTGCTCATGCAGTGATGGGGTGGGGCATTAACACAAAACGACTGTGGCAATCATGTGTCAAACCATGGAGTGGGGGACATAGGGTCAATGTCCCAGAGGCAAATGGCATGGCAACATTGCCCAGCAGATCGGGATATTTTGCCTTGTGTGCAGACTGCTCTTCAGCTGGGAAGAAATGATGTAGGAGGCAATAATGGCCAGTGCCACACCATCATTTTAAGAAGCAACAGCCAGAGCACATTTGAGCATTGTGAGAGGTTTGCTGTCATGGCATGGCACTGGTGGAACGAACTGCAAATTATTTTTCTTTTTGTGTTCATGTTCCCCTTCCCTCACTTAAAAAATAACAAGAATTACAAAATATCAAAATTTGAAAACAATATAAAAAACAAACACCCAAAAGTCCACATGCTAAACTTTGCTCAATTTAGTTTGTGTGATGTTTTGTGTGTTGAAGAATCAACATTCAAGTGAGTATAGAATTTGAATATCAGGTGACCTTCACGAATAATCAAGGTTGAATTATTTTTGCTAGGAATGTTATAATATGGCACTAACTGAGACTGTATATAATGTATATAGTCTATCAAGCCAATTTTAGATGGGTAGTGTACCATTTACTAGTGTACGGAAAGTGCGTGCGAATAGGATCAGCTAGCATTCCTAAGGAAACAAACACTTCTATTTAAGAATGCTTGGGAGTCTACCCAGTGGCAGAAGTATAGAACGCCTTGCTGAGTTGTGTTCATGTTGTTTTGCAAAGACTACTACCTCATGAAGGGACTTAGCCCAGACTTGAGTAAGGTTCTTTGAGCAGCTCATATCTATTCAGGCTCGTGTCTCCTGAGAAACTGTGCGCCCACCCATGTGAGACAGGAGATGGGTAAAAAGTCAGTGTATGTCCACACTCTTGCAAGAGAAGAGATTTAGAATTTCAGTCTCTGTGACCACCCCTGTGTGAGAAGAGAGATACACATTCAGTGTGTGTCCTCAAACCTGTGAGACTGGAGAGACCTTAAAATTCAGTCTTTGCCCCCAGTGGGACAGCAGAGAAGTAAAAATGAAGTGTGTGCCCCACCTCTGCGAGACAGGAGAGGCATTCAAATGCAGTGTGTACACCCACCCGTGTGAGACAGGAGAGACATAAAACTTCAGAGTAGCCCTCACCCCAGCAGGAGAGGCGAGACAGAATCCTTGAGTGTGTGCACCGAACCTTGTGAGGCATGAGAGACATACATATTTTGGGTGTGGCCCCACCCCTGACAGGCAGGAGAGAAGTACAGATTCAGTGCCTCCTCCCTCCCACCCCTGCCAGATAAAACGCCATAAAACCTCAGTCTTTGCTACCACGTATTTGAGAGAGCGGAGACATAAAAACTAATTATTCCTCCCACGACTCTTATGAGACAACAAAGATGTAAATATTTAATGTATGCACCCTCTCCAGAGGGGGTGTAAAAATGCAGTGTGCGCCCCCATTCTTGCAAGATAGAGGAGACATAACTCAGTGTGTGAATGATTTTGTTTAATCATTGGAATATCGAGGGTACATTTATAATGCACACCTGTGTTATGCTGTGATATTAGAAACACAAAATGCTGCATGCTTGGTACTGGGATAAAATGAATGGTGCTCATTGATTTTAGTGAAGAACAGTTGTTCCACAAGAGCTACAGAGAGGCTTCTCTTGTGGTCAGAGACACTTTCACTGTCAGCAATAAAACAAACTGTGAACGTATACTAGTTTGATGGCAGCTTATGAGAATGGCTACACAGAAAGGTGCTGCTGGCCACACAGACTGCTTGGAGAAGCAATACTGCAGTCCGGTCATAACCCCTGCCAAGCTGATATGTGTTGCTCAAATATGCATCCCTGATCTGTGTAGCTTTTGGTCCACTACAACCCCTTATTGTTCTCTCAGACCCAGACACATTGAAGAATGCAGAATGTAGAATTGAGTCCTACTGTGACTTTATTCTGAGAGTTGCCCTCCCTACGTGTTATGTTCCCTGCACCTGAGACAGTTGCAGTTGAGAGGACACTACCAGATGAAGATAAACTTCTTCTCCAGCATGGGGTCTGGCATGGATTCACATGCTCATGAATATTCCCCGTTGTCAGGCTGGGAATCCTCGGTAAAGAAAAAAATCAGTATCAGTTTCGTTTCTGATCTGTCTTTCTTAGTAGTAACCAATCACTGGTCTCTGGGTCATACTGCCCTCAGCCAATGACTGCCCTCTCCCTAAGCCCCTCCCCTGGGAGCCATCCTCAGATTTTTACCGCACGTTCAAGTGTTGGGAGTCCTCGTGCTATAGCTCTCGAGCTTTTACTGCGTTTTGCGATTTTTTTCAAAGAGTTTAATCTCATTTTTTCGGTCAATCGAACCTCAAGCTCCACCGTTTCTACTTCCGATCAACGGGGACCAGTTTCGGAATTTTCTACGACCCTCCAGGGCGAAGTTTTCGTCGGGTACGCTTCTTGGAGGATTCCAGAAGACCTTGAGGCCTACCCTATGAACATGGCCCAGGACAAGCGAAGCTCGACGCCCAGATCCAAGCTGTTCAGGAACTGCCCTGGATGCGGATTACAGAATGTGTTCAAGGAGGACGAGCATTCTAGATGCCTCTACTGCCTTCACGAAGACAAAACGCACGTGGCGAAGATCTTGTACCCGGAGCCCAGATCCCTTGCAGCCGAATTTACGCTCTGACAGAACAGGAAAATCAGCATGTTAGAACTTACCTGGATCAGTACCTGGCGAACGGTTTCATTCGCTTGTCCAAGTCACCTGCCTCCTCGCCCTTATTCTTCGTGCCTAAAAAGGAGGGGGACTTAAGAACTTGCATTGACCATAGAGCCATCAATCAGATCACAGTAAAAAATCGATATCCTTTACCACTTATACCAGAGCTCCTGGACCAAGTAAAACATGCTCAAATCTACACAAAACTGGATTTAAGAGGAGCATACCATCTTGTAAGAGTAAAAGAGGGAGACGAGTGTAAAACAGCCTTCTGCACGAAGTACGGCCTCTTTGAATACCAGATAATGCCCTTTGGGCTATGCGATGCCCCCGCGGCGTTCCTATTCTTTATTAATTATGTACTCCGTGAACTACTGGACGTTTGCGCTCTTGGTTACATTGACGACATTCTTATCTACTCAAATTCCATGTAAGAACATGTAGGCCATGTCCGGGCAGTCTTAGAGAAGCTTCGATAACACCAATTGTATGCCAAGTTGGAAAAATGTTTTTTCCATGTAACCGAGGTTAAGTTTCTCGGTTTCATGCTCACACCACAAGGCATACATATGGATACACGAATGGTGGATGAAATCCTCCAATGGCCCTCACCAACATCCACGAAAGGAGTGCAAAGCGTGCTCGGATTCGCCAACTTTTACCGTCGGTTTATACCTGGGTTTTCACAAATTGTACATCCAATTACCTCCTTGTTAAAGAAAAATTTCCATTGGTCGACAGAAGCCTTCCAGAAGTTGAAACTAGCATTCACTACAGCACCAGTCCTCCGACACCCACAACCAGACCTACCTTACATAGTTGAGACAGATGCTTCAAAAATAGCCATGGGAGCAGTATTGTCACAACGAGACCCTGAAACAGGACAACTACAACCTGTCGCATTCTGGTCCTGCATATTTTCAGCCCCCAAGTTGAACTACACAATCACAGATAAGGAATTACTGGCAATTAAAGCAGCATTCAAGGCCTGGAGACATTACCTTCTTGGGGCGAGACATACGATCACTGTCCTCAAGGAACACCGTAACTTGTAATACTTGAAAACCACCAAAGCACAATCTTCTCGTTAACTTCGTTGGGCTTTCTTTTTCATGGAATATGATTTTATCACTTATAGACCTGGAATACACATTGGGAAAGCAGACGCTCCATCACGCATGAGTGAAGAAAAAGAGGCTTTTACAGCATCCGAACCTGTGGCCATAATTCTTGAGGAAAGGATTTAAACCAGAATAGCTGCCACCACATGTGTGGATGACCAAAGAACCAGTTTGCAATCCCAGATGAATCGATCAACACAACAGGAATGGCGTTAAAAGGTGACCAGTACACCATCAAAGACAATCTACTGTATTTCCAAGGATGATTATATGTCCAAAACCAAGAACTGCAAAAGCAAATCATCACAATTCATTAGTGGAAGGACACCCAGGAATAGCCAAAACTCAGGCTAAGGTAAAACAAAACTACTGGTGGCCAACCTGGCGAAAAGACATCACCCAATTTATTGAAACCTGCGGTTTCTGGGCACAACACAAGTCTCAGAAACAGAACCCTGCTGGCTTACTACATCCCCTAACAGTACCACCAGCACCTTGGCATACCCTCACTGGACTTCATCACAGATCTTCCACCCTGCAATGGATACAACACCATATTAGTCGTTGTGGATTTATTCTCCAAAATGGCCCATTTCATCCCTCTGAAGGGACTCCCAACTGCGACAACCCTCGCTTCTGTGTTCCTAGAGCAAATTGTGCGATTGCATGGATTTCCATCAATATTAGTATCTGATTGAGGAACTCAATTTGTTTCTGCCTTTTGGAGAAAGTGTTGTACAATTGCCAAAATCGATCTCCGGTTGTCCACAAGCCATCACCCTCAAACTGATGGGCTAACTGAAAGAACCAACCAAACTTTAGAGCAATATCTCAGGTGTATATCTCAGGTGTATGTTGCAACAGTCTGAGGATTCTTGGAAAAATATACTCTGGATAGCTGAGTATGCATACAACAACTCAGTTCACACAAGCACAGGGCAAACTCCATTCTACACTGTGCATTGAAAACATCTGAGGACATCAGTATTTGATCCACCCGATACCCTGGAAATGGCAGCCATAAAAAACTTGCATAAAACCATCACTCAGGTTCTTAAGGAGGCGACAGAGCATCTGACCAAGGCTAAGGAAAGACAAAAACTGTTTGCCCTATACTATAAAGTCCATAATCAATCATGTCGCCATTAAATTGTTGTTACCCTCTCACATGAAAATTCACCCCATATTTCATGTTTCTCTCCTCAAAACAATGAAATACAATACACGACTTAGTTCTCCGCCAGAGCCCGAAGTAATAGATGGAGAACCAAAATATGAAGTCAAATCCATCCTGGACTCCAAGGTGGTTCGATCAAATTGTATTACCTAATTGACTGGAAAGGTTACGGACCTCAAGACCGAACTTGGGAACCCAGTGAACACGTCCATTCTCCACGTTTAATCAGACAGTTCCATCGCAATAATCCTACCAAACCAGGATCGGGAGGAGAACCATCCTTGAGAGGGGCCTTGAGGGGCGAGTGCTGTCATGGTCATGAAGTGAGGGGCACAGGCATTCAGCATTGCATGCACAGGAGACCTGGGTGGACACTGTCCTGGCGCCTTTGGCACCAGGCTCATGAACAAAAGTAAACAAGAACATCCATTTAACACCAAAAAGCTTTTATTATGGACATAGCACTTCAGATGCATTAACCTTGAACATTCCATCCATTAAGCAGCCCCAAGTGTATTCTTGGGTGTGGCTGCTAATGGATTGCCTTTGCACGTGTTCACTCTCTAGGAGTAGCAGGGTGTGGCTGGTAAGCCGGCCCTAATGGGCGTGCCCACGATCTCAGCTATATAAGCTGCCCCGATCCTCAAGACAGACGCTTCACGTTATTCTGCACTTGCAAGCAGCGTAACGCTCACCGTCACCTGAGGTCAGACTTACCTTTGAAGATCCTGTTTCCTGGGCATCCTGCTTCCTGCCAGCATACTTACCAACTGGGGGACGCTGCTCTTACCTGTGCATCTCTTCAGCGAACCAAGTATTCATCTTTACACTTTCCAGAACGCTGAAATCTTCATCTTGGCACCGCAGCATGGCACGCTCCATCGTCGACAGCAGCGCCTGCAAGGAAAAACAGAAGACACGGTTAGACATCGAAAAAACAGTCACTTTAAGGTTGTGCTTCACCATACGTCACGCTTTTCCTTAAACCATCACTTACCTGCTGTCAAACGTTTTGCTAGCATCCATCTTCCATCTGGCCGCGTCTCGCGTCTCTCAGCTGCATTGAGGCCGCATTTCCATTTAAGGGAAGAAAACAGAAGAGGGACATTATTGTGGGAATAAATAGGAGCAACATATAAAGACATTAAACAGAACGAACAGTATCACAAGAGTTCAAGAAAGACTTATCAATCATAAGGAGAAGCATAGTCACAGCTGGACTGGACTAATCCTTATCAGGGGATCAGTAAAGGAACTAGATCCCATTCGACGCGCCCCTGCCAGAAGTAGCAGGACGGAGAGCTTATCTTCCATAAGTCACAGGAGCAGTATCACCACGTACCACCGCTCACAGCTTTTCTACTGAGGGAGAGGCCTGGAGGGGGTGATTCAAGTTCAGGGAGGGCTGCAACCGTGCCCCAATGCCTCCGCAGAGACCAGGTGAGCGTAACAAGCCCTTCCTAAATGCTTTCTCCCATATTGAAAATTAGAATTTCCTTTTAAAAGTTTCCTCTTCTCTGTATCGTCCTATGAAATTTAATGTACAACATGTAATGATTTTTTTCTTTAAAAGTCAAAAAATCCCTACCTGGAAAAGAAAGTGAAATTCTATAGCTCTTAAATAGCAACATACACCATTCAACACCACCCTCCTCTCTATCTGAAAGATTCCCAGTGATTGATGAAGCACTCTAGCATGCCCATCTATATATAACAAGTTGAATTTGCCTGCCTGAAGTAGTTTACCGAAATATCCAATAAGTTTGAGAACATCAGTGGATCTTGAATACAGAGAACATTTGGATAATTCTGGATTTGGATGAGCAATTTGAAGAGGCTTTATTTTAGGTAATACACTTAATCTCCTATATGCTTGACTTATTTAAGGCACACAGTACTGGTAACGCAATTGCATTCAAAGCACAATTATCAGGAGTAACATAATGGAAATGGACTTTGAATTTTTTTTAGTTCTTGAGAGCTGACACCAGAGTGCATATTAAATGCAGCCTTACACTACAAGTGAATGGAGAGACCTTCTCAGGTCTCTGTGAGCTGTAGTGTATCATATATTTCAATGCATGCATATTGCTCTGGGGTGGCTCGTCCATAATGGGCGACGGGTAGCTGACCTGCCAGTGTTGTCAATGATTATGGAGAAGCCGTGCCAGTCCAGAGTAAACAATGAGCTTGCTGCAACTCAGGGAGTGCCCCTGGGCTGGCTTAAACAGTCAATTTGAAGCATAATTTCCCTTTGACAGTTTGATCCCCAGCTCTTATGTCAATTGATTATGGAAGGCCGGGGGTGATTTGCTTCCCCAGCCTTGCATAGCACTCGGGGAAATGTATTTCTGAATACGCATAGGGGGCCCTCCTTCAAGAAGTTGCTCAGTCGGATTGTTTCATCCCTATCCTTTCATCTTTCTGACACAACACCCGTGTGCATGTGTCGCTTTCAGAAACATTTCCGTTCTTCAGATGAAAAATGGAGACATGTATTTGAAGCATTTCAAAAGTGTTATTTCTGAGGAGATTCTTTTTGCCTTATTTTAACTGAGCAAAACATTTTTTTTTTTATCCAAACTTGACGTTGGAACCATTTTCTGCATGTTACGAGGCCAAACTTCAAACTGAGTCGATTTTGTTTCAGAGCAATGCGTCACTTTTTTGCACCGAGCATTGGGTACATGGTGTGCATGTATCCACCTCTACTGGGCTATTTTCTGCTATTTGTTTTTAACCTCTGCACAATAAGATTACGGGTTCGTGGGGGTTAGCAGAGTTTCTCTAATGAAAAAAATACGCCCATTGACTCCAAAGAGCATATTCACAAAAACCTGAGTAATTTTAGCTTCTGTTTCCTTTTGTAAATCGCGGGTGCATTTTACTAATGTGTTTATTGCACATTATATGCGTGGGTAAATGTTTCTTGTCTTTCTTGAATTGGCCGATATGTACTTAGGAGATTTCAGGCCCCGACAATATCGACCATAGCTATTAAGCCAGTCATTATCTGAAGTAATATGAAATCTTTTCTATTTTGATCAGAATAATGCTATTTGAAATGGCCATCGATTTTTAAACATAGTAGCTGTGGTCATGGGGCTTGTTGTTGAATATGGGTTTGACAGTTGTATTATGCGCTTGCTGTAAATTTGGGTACTGATGTTGTTGATAGTATGATATAAACGATGTTGGCATAATAATATATGCACCGGTTAATTTCCCTGATCAGAGATACACTTAATGCGTAGATGGATATTCATAAATAGGTTTAATTCAGTGTCGCATAATTCAATAAGCTACTTCTCTTTAGTAGTTAAAGATGTTTTGCAGTCAAATGAGATGCTCCTGCTGAGAACAACACTTGAAGACCAGGGCATTTGACCATGATGTCTTTCCAATGAGTGTTTTTTATTTTGTATTAATGTTTTATTAATTGCACATATACCACAAATTGCTCAAAATGATGAATGTACGGTAATATTTCTTTAGTTTATCTATTTAGAGTATTTATTTTGGGTATCCAGTCTTTATAACGAAAATGTTATGTAGACATGCAAATATACCGAAAATGTTACCACAACAAACCATAACGAAAATGTATGTGGGGGTGGGGTAAATGGTTAAATATCGTGGGGAAATAGTTCAGGGGGGGGTTTAGTGGTGTGAAGTGGGGGTTTTGTTATGTTTATAGTTTGTCTTGACTGGCAGGTTGTTTGGCGCTCTCTATCCGAGTCTCATCACTGTAAATGTTACATTCCCGTTGTCCTCCTTGAGAGCTTCCTATTAAGGGTGCATTTAAACCTCACAAGCCTCAGGCAACCGACTCAACCCTAGAGGTTTGCTGCAGTTCAAGAGTGAACGACCATAGGGATGGCAGATTTGTTTCTTTGTAGTCGGATCAGTGGCATGTCTGCAGATCGTGTCACTGATTGAAGGGTGGCCTGTTAGAGTTTCAGGAGGCATAACATGGGAGAAAATTCCTATTGTCATCACTGACTGGATGACCATTATAATTGTAGCCTTGTATTTAGTGCAGTGAAATATAATTTCTGTCCCAGAATGCAGCACAGACCTAATATAAATGTGGGCACGCTGAACACATACCAAGTCTCTACCCTGACAACACCCCTAGCCCTCTCAGCACCCACCCACATTCCTGACCTCATGGGTTGCTTCTCTACCGGAGCCTGGTCAGCCCTGCTAAACCTTTTTTGGACACACACACACACGCACTCCAACAATCTGGACTTTGGTCCTCCGAGGGCGTTCCCACTAACAGCGCTTTGAGACTATAATGATGGTAAAAGGGCGTTGTATAAATGACAAATACAATTCTTCCTCTGGTGTAGGCTTCCCCGGTGTATCTCTGTTGTAAAATAAATGATTTTTTATTGTTCAGACATTCCTGTGTTTATGGAAGGGGCATGGTGTGAGGCTGTGTGTTTGCTGAGCTCCGGCGTACAACTTGCAAATATCCTGAAATCGGCGACCAATCTGCCTCTTGCCACTCTATTTCACTGAAGTACTTACATGGCAACCTCTACTGCTGCAAACTGCAGTGTGCGGGACAAGTTTACAACCATTCCGGAGTCCGAAAACCTAGCGGAATCTGAACGAACACGTGGAGCAGAGGACAGAAAAATAGCGGCTAACACACACAGCTCTACACTGCAGCCGCAATAAGGAGCAGTGGGACGATTGGAAGACTTCAGCGGTTGTAAAAGGGACAGCTGAGTGCTTGAAGGCCAGCGCAGATCCCCCCCAAGCCTGGCGGGAACCCCGACACTGGTGTGGGTGGGCCTACGGAGTTGACAGGGTGAGACCCAGAGGGCTACCTGGTGGCTTCCCCGGAGCAGCGTCCAGGGACCAGAGGCTGCCTGGGGGCATATGTGGGGCTACCCACCTGGATGGGCTGCTCCTCCACACTGATTCAGAGCCTTGAGAGTGTCAGACAACACCTCCATTGGAACGCAGAGCAACAAAGCCCCTTGCAAGGGAGACGAATGACGATAGATCCACCAAAATACGCAGCCATCAAAATGCGCCTTGTAGCCCTTGAAGTTGCACAGATGCGGCTGGCAGCAAGCACCATCACAGGATAGGGAGCTGAAGGCGGCGGAGGTTCCGCAAAGCGACCCATGAGACTGGCATAACCACGATAAAGACGGCCATCAAGCAACATATCCTTAACTAGTACTGCCACTGAACACCCAGCTGATACGCAATGACTACCCTTGTGCAAATAGAAAACACAGCTGGTCGACAGAGCTTAGACTCGGAGCTCCCCTTCCTCTCCCAACGTCGGAGGCTCCACTGTGATATGCGGTGTAGGGTAAAGATGCAAGTCTGAGAGTGTAATAGCTAAGCAGTACTCCTGGGACCTATGATCATACCGGCAGCAGAGAGACCCCCCCCCCCTCCCCACCCCCTTGCACACTAGTGTCTGAGAGGTAGCAAACTGGTGGGGCCTCACCACAGTTGGTACTGCCCCAGCAACCAGCAATAAGAGTGTCGCCCCTACTGCAAACCACATAGTAATGAACTCCCTTTGAGCAGAGGCCACCTGCGCATAATCCATACAGGAGAAGCTAAAGAAGAGATCGACAGACCTCACATTGCCGTCGCAGCGACTGGTCTGGACTGTGTTTTTGACTGTCCTAGTGCGCTAGACTAGACCTTAACAGACAAACCGGTCAGAATGCCTGACATGTAACTTCATCCTATCCAGGCACATGTGGATTTGGAGATATGGGGTTTATCCTCGCCACTGACAGTGAATTGGCAACACGAAGAGAGACCACACTGGGAACAACGGAGGCACCAATTGCTTCTACATACTGCTTGGACCAGTCAATTTCTTTGTGGTGCAACCTAAAAGGGCCAGCTGGTGGTGGGGCTACAGCCGGTGGTGCGACTCAGCGACTGGGAGCCCGAAGCATGCAGATGGTGCAACAGAGAGCCAGCCACTGAGACGGACTTCATGTCTGCATAGAAGATTAAGCAGAAGGTTAGCATCATGGATTCCTTTGCTGGACTTGGGAAGACACAGGCCTCGGCAGACAGCAGAGTAGGAGCAGCAGTCAAAGAAGCCCTTGCAGACCTGCAAGAAGACAAGGTACTCGCAGCGATTGCGGCACTCGGAACCTCCCTAAAGCACAAAATAGATGAGGTCAAAATAGATGTCCAATTACTGCGCTAGGGTGTGCGGTCTCTGGCGGAACGAGTCACAACACTGAAGAACTGCTGAAAGAAACCACTGCTACCACCACAGACTTAGCCACCCGACTGAAACCCCTCAAGTCCAAGAATCAGTTTCTAGAGAGGAGGATGCGGAGGGCCAATCCCGCAGAAATAACATTAGGATCCTTGGCATAACAGAAGACACAGAGGGCAGAGACCCTACGTTGAAAACGTGTTCCTGTAAGAGGTTGGTCCAGGCAAATTGTTGCAGGGATCGCCTGATCATAGCCAAAATATTGAACTTTCGAGACCGGGAAGTACTACTACAGTTCTCCAGAGACGGCAGAGTGATGCAATGCAGGGGCTCAAATATATCCATCTATCCAGATTATCCCTTAGTACAACAGCGGAATCGATTCATCTCCATCAAAGCCAGGTTACGGGAAAAAGGGATCAGATATATGCTCACGTACCCAGCGTGACTGTAAATAATACACAAAGGAAGATCAAGATTCTTTGAGAGCCCAGAAGCAGTATCAATGTGGCTGGAACATAACAACTTAGACACAGACGAAGACCCTACACACCGGGGGACTGAGGCTGGAACTAATTAAACACAAAAGCTGCAGAACATTGCTGCATGTCATTGAGATAAGCCACTCGGACATCAGGAACTGGAAGTGCACTCCAGTTTGGACAATACTCACAATGCTGTTATAAAACTTGATCAGAGGTACTGCCTATGACTGCATCACAACTCATGACAATATAAAATAATGCTGTGTAGCAACATATATGCCGGAACTGGAGACCCAGCCCACTGAGCTCTGATTGGAACCACCCCAATTCATACGGACAGTTGGCAGGCGACCCCTGCCAAACTCCTTGGCCGGTGCCAGCTTTGGGAAGCTAGCACCGGCAGGCCCGAGCAGACCATATCTGTTGGGCACAGTTGGGACCCCATGTTCGGGGACTCATTGTTTAAGTTTAGTTTGATTTACCAAACCAATGTAATTCTTAATACCTGTTGTTCTCCACACTGCATGACATCCAAGAGTATGGGAAAATGGCTTAACATTATCACATGGAATGTAAGGGGCGTAGAAATAGAGATAAATCATATCTTCAATGCAAGAAGATCTCGATAGCCCTGCTACAGTAAACCCACATGACAGTCTAAGAGCAGGAGACTAGTAAAATACTGGGGAGGCGCAGTATATGGGGCCCCTTAATCGAAGTACGCAAGAGGTGTCCTCACATGGGTCAGTAGCGCGATTCCATTTCAGTTCCTAAGTTGTGACAGAGACACCGAGGGCCGGTACTTCATCCTTAAAGGGTACATAGGAATGAACTATGACTACCTCCACGCTACCTATTTCCCAAACCATGCTATACCGGCAAACAAAAACATTGACTGCTCGCATAACCCCCCACAGGAATGCCTTCTTTATTTGAGGGTGGAGATTTCAACTGTGTTTGCGACACTGCACAGGATAGGTCCACACTGCTTCAGTCCCGATCCACCCCAGCCACAACAGCTCTCAATACTGCTCTGACCGAACTAGCCCTGGCAGATGTATGGCGGGAGATTCACCCGGAGCTGAAGGAGTACTCCTACTACTCCTCTCCTCACGACCACCACACAAGGCTAGACTACAGTTTTGTGAGCGCTGAACACCTACAGAACTTTGCAAGCGCAGAATATATGTGCCGCGTAATATCGGATCACTCTCCCCTTATTGTGATGTTGAACAGCGAGAAGCCACACACCTCTGTCCCGAAGTGGCACTTGCCCACTGACGCACTGTTGGATTTAACCTTTCGAGAACAACTTCCAGATGCACAGACCCTCTTCCTCGAGGAAAACATTGGCAGTATAGAAAGATGGGAGCCGGTCTGTGAAACCTTAAAAGTGATCACCTGGGGAGAAGTTATTGCAAGGGCAGGGGGAGTCTGTAGACAATTAAAAGCAGAGCGCTAGAAAGTAAAGTGAGGGAATTGGAAATACTACAGTCTATAGAGCAGGCTGTGGGGAGATCTCTCCGAGAAGCCCGGCTTGACCACCAAACCACTTGGGAACGACTATCAAAGTTTGACTACGCCACCAACACGGCTCGCACACATGCAGAAGGGGATAAATCAGGGAGGTCCCTTGCCTGGTTATGTCGCAAGGAACACCCCAAAACACTGATCACGCTCCTGCGAGATGAATGTGGAGAACACTTGAGGGCGCAAACTGCAATTAATGACATATTTCCCACTATCATGCCACATTATACAGTCCTAAGACCCAAATTCTAGCTGAGGACATAGCGGAGGCTTTCACTGAAATTAAGCTGCCATCTCTCACTAACAGTCAATGTGATCTCCTAGACCAACCCTTCAATTTACAGGATTTAGAGGAAGCGATTGCCGCATCTGCCTCTGGAAAGACCCCAGGAAGCGATGGCCTCCCAGCAGAGTTTTACAACACATATCAGAGTACAGGTGCCCTGACACTCATGAAGGTCTTTGAGGAGACCTTTGTAACTGGAAAACTCCCAGACACAATGAGAGAAATGTGGATAGTTCCCATTCTTAAACCAGGGAAACCAGCAGATATATGTGATTCATACAGACTGTTACCTATGCTAAATTGCACTGTAAAATTGTTGACAGCGAAGCTTGCATCCTGACTCCAGCAGTGCATAGCAATGCTAATGCACTCAGACCAAACCGGTTATGTGCCAGGTCGCAGCACCACCTCCAACTTACGTAGGTTATAACACATAATTGAGCAGACAAATAGGCGCCCAGAGCAATATGTAGTAGCATTTTTAGATGCAGTTAAAGCTTTTGATTCGGTATACTGGGACTGGATTGAGGCTGCGCTGAAGAGTTTTGGATTTGGAGCATTTTTTAGGAGATGGGTCAAAATACTTTACACCTCCCCCACCGCTAGAGTTAGAACATGGTGACATATATATTCAAACTGTGTGATATCCAAAGAGGGACCCGTCAAGGGTGTCCTCCCTCCCCAATGCTGTAAATACTGGCACTAGAACCTATTGCTGCATGCCTCAGACAAGAATACCTCAAAACTGGGATACGCATATACCACTCACTTACTCTCATTGTACACCGATAACATACCACTTTACCTATGCCAACCACACCATAATCTACCCCTGGTACTTGAAATATTAGACAGTTTTGCAAGGTTGACTGGAATCACATTCAATCAACATAAATCATGCCTCTTTCCCCTAGCTGGGTTGTACGACACCAAGTTAGCCTCTGCATTAGACTGGGGATTGAAGTGGGAACATGACTCCTTCAAGTACTTAGGCATAAAAATTGCACATGCCCCGGAACAAACACAAGCCCTAAACAAGTTGAGAGCAGTTGAGAGTGTTAAAAAATCAATGGTGTTTTGGTCCCGTCTACCTCTCTCGCTTATGGGCAAAGTGGACATTACAAAGATGATCATATTACCACATTTTCTTTTTTTTTTTCTCAACTCTTTATTTCTCATTTTCAACAATATTCAACAAGAAGTATCATCATCATAAGTCATTGAACTGCAAAATATACAATAGCAGGAAGCAATACAGCAGAATTTCATACCATAACCCCATATCCCACCATATCAAAATGTAAAATTAACTTAAAACCAAACCAGATATATCAAACAAATAACAGACAAACAAGACTACACAAAACAACCACATAAACAACACAATTCCCCCCCCCTATATGTAAAGTACCTGAAAGTAAACCATTTCACTCCACTCTATAATTCAACCTAGCATTATCCATAAAGGTCATTAAAACTCTCCCACATTTCATCATAAAGTTCTGCCTTGTTTTGTTTACTAAACATAGTTTTTTCAAATCTTGATAAAGCTCTAACATCCAAAATCCACTCCTCCACTGTCGGCTTTTTTCGTGTCTTCCAGACCTTCAACACTTGTTTAACCGCCACCAACAAAACTTTACGCACCCCGCACAATATCACCCAACTTACATTACGCCCACCACCATACGACAGGAATATAACTGCTAAGGGATTGCGTGGGTAAACAATGTGCCAGACCTGATCAATCCTGTCAATAACCTCCCTCCAAAATCTTACCACTCTTTCACAATGCCACAACATATGTAACAGAGTACCCTGTTCTTTTCCACAACCCCAACACAAATCATCATCAACTAAACCCAATTTGCACATACGTGTTGGAGTCCAATATATTCTGCCCAATATCCTTTGATGTATGTAGCGTAATTGCAAATCCACTTTGGCTGTCGTCGGCACTCTCCAAATCTTATCCCATTCTTTTAATGTGAGTTCCCTGCCCAACTCCTCTGTCCACGATAACCTCAACTTTTCCCACGAGTCCAACCATTGCCCATCCAGTTGCATAAACTGCATAAATGTAGACACTTTTTGAAATCCCATTTCCAATATATCAAAATTCTCTGGCTTTTTCAAGAATGGAGCATCCAACATTTCTCTCCGTTCCAAGAGTAAAGCTACCAAAATTTCATATCTTCTCAATTCCCTGTCCCTCAAACCAAATTTCTCAGCTAAACTCCCAAAAGGTACCACCCCAGCATCATTCCACACATCGCCAATAATCAAAACTCCCCTCTGAATCCAACTCTTCCAAGTCAGTACCTTATTATTATACTGCAGATTTTGATAGATTCTTTGGTAAAATTGAACTACCACATTTTCTTGATGGCTTCACAAATGTCACTTACTACATCACAGCCCCCTTCTTCCGAGAATTGGAGGCCACACTGAAAACCTTTTTATGGAGTCCTAAGAGACACAGACTGTCTACAGCAATACTGTCACTTCCCTTTGAACAAGGTGGAATTCAGATACCACATTTAGAGTATTACTATTTGGCATCACAGCTCAGCTTCATTACCAAATGGCTAGCGGATGAACCCAATGCAGAACATAATTTTCTAGAAGCCCTGATCTACCCTGTGCAATTACAAGAAGCCCTTTGGTACCCACTGAGTAAACTTGTAACTCACCCGCTATTGCTGTCAGTAGCTAGACAGGTCTGGTCACGGACGAAGACAATCCAGAAGCTAACACACCCCTATTCACCACACAGACCAATCTTAATTAACGCACAGTGGGACCCTGAAGAGTTGAAGTAGTGTGGTGCTGGGAGGAAGTGGGTATTGCAACGTGGGAAGACATGTACGAGGGAGGCACTTATAGAGAATTCCCAGACCTCACTCAAAAGGAGGGACTCCCGAGAGGGCAGTTTTTGAGATGTATGCAGATAACAAAATTTGCTAGACGCTCCTGGCTAGACTGGCCAACAGAACCCCAACCGAATGTGCTCCTTACACTTATGTACGATTTAGAAAATGGCTGGAGACCGATGTCACGATTGTACAAGGCCCTAATTGAAAGCACGACCACTGACCATGCAAAGCTTAGGTCATTATGTGAGACGGATGTGGGAGCAGATGTCACAGATTAACAGTGGCAGTGGCACATAGCCATGGTAAAAATGTCTTGCGCAACACAAGGTTCCAACTCCTCCAGGTAAATGTCTTTCACTGCACATATTTGACCCCAGCCAAGGTTGCTAAATTCAACAAAGATGCGGCATCCAGCTGCCCACGATGTGGTCAGGCATAGGCCCATTTAATGCAAATGTTCTGGGAATGGGGTATTGCACAACGGTTTTGGGCTAAAATTAAGCACACCTGTGAAATTGCAGTGATCACCAGATAAAAATGGACCCCACAAGAATGCATACTAGGAATGTACACTAAAGCCAGTAAACACAAACATGTCTCTAGGTTCATGGACTTAGCCTGTATATTGGGGAAGAGGTGTATAGCCATGACTTGGAAATCCAGCAGAGGTCCACAGTTTGAAGTAGGATTAAAGGAAATTCAGCGCTGGAGTAGAGCTGAAACGTCAGCATGGGACACGCTATAGATGTGAGTGGAGGAGAAGTGGGGCTCCTTTTTGATGCATGGAAGGCATTGTTTAACACTGCATTTTGTCCCTTGGCCCGTTCCCGGAATGTTTTTCTTCCGCGATGTATGCTGAATGCCCCACTGACCGTGTACACTACAAACTGTTAAACATTTATTCCTTAAATGACGTAAGATGTAGCACTGATTGAGAACAGCATGGATATGTGCCATACTAGCATATTTCGTTGTTTTTTGGTTATTCCTTTCTTTGTTTCTTCCTTTTACTTTAGTATTGGTTTCGCCCCACAGCCTGTTCTATTTTTCTACTGTTCAAACGTATTGGCCTGTCGAGCTGCACTGTATGATGATACATTTGCATAACTAAATGTCGTTTAAGTACTGTTTTTGACAAAATGCCAATAAACATAAACACATTCAAAAATACTGTGTTTATGGAAATGTTCACAAACAGTTATTTGGAGGTCCTATGCCAGTTTGTTTTTTGTGGCAGTACTGGTGGTGTACAATGCTTGCAAATTGTGATCATGTGTGGAAATGCTTAGTGAGTACATGTCTTTCCTAAGGGTGCTGAACTCTTCAGGAAACCTGCTTCTCATGGTGCTTACCAGGAATATGGTGAAGAACATGTTTCTTATGATTTTTTTTTGTGTCTGATTCTGTGCATAAGTGTACTTGTCGGTTGTCTTGATTGGGAAGCTTGAAATGTAGTGTACTTTTGCCAGGTGTTTATCTCCAATCACAGCACATACATGTATAACATTACATGTTGTAGGGGGTTTTCTGATATTACTATCATTTAAAGTGAGTGTGATGATTGATCCAATAACTCATAGGCTAACAGCTAGTGCATCTATTAAAACACACCAGTTCCTTCTTTCTGAAATGGTCCTCAATCACTAAACCAGACATTAAATATTGAAAGGATTTACATGCCCCAGAATGGAATGTCATGATGATTTCCTCTCCATTGTCACAATGTGTTCTCCGATGTGTGTGGTTAGGTGCTGGCGACTGAAGCTTAAGGTCATTTGGTAATGTATCTATCATAGCACCCCCATGTCATGTGGTTTGGGTCTACAGAATGCTTTCTATGCAGGAGGCCTCCCAGAGTTGCCTAAGTGTCTGGTACCTCGCTGCCTATCATAGGATGGCTCTCATTGACAATACAACAAATCCCCAATACAGCTTTAGAGCAAGCATTGTGGCGATGGTCGTTTCCTAACCTATGCATATCTATATGTCTCATGGAAAAATATCCTTGAAAGCAGAGTTCAGTCGGTGGTTCATGTTTGATTGTGGATGTAATTGCATGTTTTTCGTCCAAAACTCCTTTGGATTGGTGTGGGGTTTTCCATCTTCTCCCTATTCTTACGGACCTCAAATTTACTCTCACTGATTTTAGACTCTCCCTTTGGTTTTTACATGTGCTGCTGCTTCCCAACCAGGTTTTAGACTTTTGATATTTTTCTGAAGGCTTTGGAGTATCCTCATCTCATTTGCTTCTTTTGTGCTCTGGGTGACTGTTAGGACAGTTTTTCTGAAGTACTACCCACTTCTTCAAAACCATTAAACTGAGCCAGTACAAGACTCCACTCTTAGTATAAGACTGTAGCACCAGCGTAGGCAGAGCAGCCAGGCTTATCTTAGGAGGGAGAGAGGGCAGTAGATACAGTACAAATGAAATTGTCATACAAATGATCCAAAGAAACACTGAAACACTATGTATTGTAAAAATAAAGGATTTATTTAAATACAGGTAAGTCCAGATAAATCTAGGGGTTAAGTAAGTATTAACACATTATATGAAATCACAATATAAAACACAACACTATACTTGAAAGTACACAGACCCAAGTATAGACCTTATTTGGAACAACTTATAGTAGTTCTAGGGACGTCAAAACCTTGTTATATACATTTAGCATAGGTCAAGCCTATTCTTTGGGAGTAAAAGACCAATGGTTACTTTTAGATTACTTTTGGTAATACAAGGACAGTAGGCCCTTCCAGCTGTACAGTGACTCTTTGAACAAATCACATAAACAGTCAACTGGACAATATACTTTTGGTGAAGAGTGAAACACTTATTCTAGGTGCAGTAAAAACCTATAACTACTTTTGTCATAAAACACAGTTATACCAGGTGAGTAAAACCTAAGGATGTAATATAAAATTACAGATGCTTTGGAAATTAGGGAACCCCAGATTGAGGTAAGCAATAACTCTGGTAACTTGTTTTGGATGGCACACAGCTAACACAAGGTAAGTAAAACCCACATACTTTAACTTCACATTGAAGGGGAAAGTAAAACCCAATGTCACACTTTACTGAATAATTATTCTAGGTAGGCAACAACCTAATGTAGACTTATTTAGGACAGGCTAGCAGCAAGTCAGGGGAAGCAAGACCCAGTTGGGGGACACTCATACAGTTATCCTAACAGGACTAACCTTGTGATACCAACAGTTGGAGGACACTCATACAATTACCCTTCAGGAATAATCTGGTGAAACCAACACGTTACTTTTGTAAAGAGGCACAACCTAATCACAGGAGAGTAAAATACCTTCACATCTACTTTCTTTTAGACTGGTAAAACAGTGGCTAAGGGTGGAAAGATGTTAACCATACTTTTAAGAATAGTGCATCACACATTCAAAATCAGTAAGAACTTTTGTAACTGTTCACTCAGAGAATTACAGTTACCCACCAACTCTTTACAAGTAAGTAAAACACTTGATTTCTTTTCTAGGCAGAAGTCCCAATCCCTTCAAAGTCTTTCCCTTAGAGCATGAGTGTTCTCAGTGGCAGAAGGGGGGTCACTAGGACTAGTGACCAACAGGCAGTGTTAGAATAAGTTCTTTAGTAGCAAAAGTCAGAGTTCCTTAGGAAAACTGGGCAAACAGGTGAGTACTTTACTTCTAGGGTTAGAAGAGGGTCCAGGGGATTCACAGAAGACACCCCAGCAGGATTCTAGCAATGGGACTGGGTGTACTGGATGAGGGACCTCCCAATCACAGAAGACACCCCAAGACTACACAGAAATCCCAACAGGCTTAAGGTAAGTATATACCCAAGCCAACACAGTACCTCAGCAATGAAGAAGAGATTGCAGCAGGAGAACTTCAGGGACTGCAGCCAAATACCCGGTCAGTGGATTCCTTGTCCTGGAGACGGAACACAAGACCTCAGAAGGGACTTTGCAGCAGGGATCGATGAAGAAGGCTCTAGGCAAGATTTCTCTTGCGGCTGAATGCGGTTCTGTGGGTTTGGTGCCTTTTCAAGGGGCACAGAAGAAGACAGAAAATCGCAGTCGAATTCTCGTGGTTACAAATGTCCAGCACTCTTGTGAGGGGACTTTTCGGACTCTATTCGTGTCTCTGGAGATACACCAGGATGCCCACGAAGTTTCAGCGAGATTCGGAATTTTGGAAGACCGTGCACCGCACAGTGGCTGGAGGTCCCAGGGTATTGGGGTAGTGCAAGAACGCAAGGTCGCAGCAACCCGTGGGATGGCTAAAAATGCAGGACGCCTTGAGTCTAGTGGGTCTCACCAGGCTCTGTGTTCGGGTCGTCGTTTTCGGAGATCCCAGGTCGATCGGAAGGAAGGGCTGCAGCAGGCTCCGGTTACACAGCAGGCTCTCCGGTCGCTGGAAATCATTCCCGCCGCTTTTCCTTCGTCATCCTCTTCGGTTTTCTGTTCCAGTGTCCGACATGACTTCAGCTTCCAGGTTTCCAGTATTTATTAGGAACTACAACACAACCTCTGCATTCTCTCCCCGCATTTTACAAGAAAGGGGCGTTTAGCTGTCCAATCGGGACAGCCAACCCCCCACTGGGATTTTTCCCAGTTGAAGGAAGGTGTAAGACAAAGGAGGGGGAAGTTTTGGGCTCCTGCCCCACTTCCTGTGCTTACAGACTGACTGGAGCCTGGGCGGTGTGTCCAGGGGACTCCCGCCAAAGACAAAACTCAAAGGAATTTCCCGCCCTGGATGTCAGGGGAAGGAACAAGAAATGACAAGAGACACTAAAATGACAGAAAAAGAAGACAGGGGCCATTTTGGTAAAATGAGCACCCTTAGGTGCTTTACTGCAGTTGTGATTATAGCCCGCGGTAAAGGTGCACCAAATTAGTAAAGGGTATCACTGCCACCAGCCATTAAAGGTAAGCTTGTCACTGTAACATAATTGTTACAGTTTTAATGTGAAAGGGGATACATTGTATCTCCCCAGCACTCCACATAAGTTGGGGTGTGCTGGTTTCACAGAACAAAATGTAAAGGGGATCCAAAGATCCTTTCTACCCTTGGGAACTGTAGTTCACTCAAGGTTAGCACAAGAAAGTTAAATGGGGAGCCCCTAGGGCAACCCAGCAACAACAGGCACTTATTGCCAATAGGTTGTTAGACATGATAACTTTAAAAAGACACTATGGAGAGTCTTAAAAATGACACCCATAAAAAGAGTTATAGACAGGTGAGTGTGGAAAAAGGTTCCCACTCACTGAAGTATTAATGAAAAATATCCCACTAGGAAAGCAAAAAGTTCTGGAGTTGAACCAAAGATTTACCAGCTCTGTGGAAATCTTACCTAACAACAACTCCAATAATTACTGCAACTCCACTTTGCTCCCATGAGCATACCTGTTGTTCCTCTCTTTACAACAACTCCAATAATTACTGCAACTCCACTTTGCTCCCATGAGCATACCTGTTGTTCCTCTCTTTACAGCATTTACTCGCTTCATCCCTGATCTGAGGTACGCTTTGTATTGTAGGGTTCTTCCTGGTAGCTGTACGAGTAAGTTACAGTCTGGTGCAGCCTTTCTCTGGCCACTTGATATTTCCAGACTTAATCTGCTCGCTGGTTCCTCGCTCTGACCTTCCCTCCTATAGATCAGGCTAGCTGGTCCTTCTTTTTTCTCTTGGGGCATGGAGTGTTGTAGGGTTACTGGTGTAGATGACACACATCTAATGGAGTACTCACGTGAAAGTAAGCAAGTCACTACCAATAGCTGGTGTTCAAAACGTGAAGAAGGTTTCTTGGGATGAATGCAGAGGATGCTGTTTCTAATAGCTATTCCTATGATAAAGCGCTGCAAAAGAACTTCACCTATATCTGATTTGTCCCTCGAAACTCACCAGCTGACAGACGGTGCAGTAGGTGGAGATGAAGTCTGTCCTAATCGTAGCTAAAAGCAATAAGCAGAGGCTGCAGACCATAAAATGCACTTATAGTTGTGTGCCTGCCAGCACCCACAGCCTCTCGATAAAATCAAATAAGCAAGTCAAAATGAGCAAGACAGTCCTATGTTTGCAGCTTGCCGAGAATAGAACTTCAGCAATGTAGCATTTCAACCTATTTAGCGAGAGAAAATTATGTCCAGAATTGTCATTTTTCTAAACCCTTTACGTGACTCTCTAATTATACTGTCTGGGCAAGATATCACGTTTGTAGTTCAGGATAATAATACATAATATAGTTGTCTGCTGCTTTCAGATTTGACTCAGCTTAAATTTCCATTTCACTTTATCATTTTATGTTATGTTGCAAACCCAGTACATAGTACCTGAAGTTCCAGAGGGAACATTACATGCAACCAACATGCCAGCTTGTTTTCCAAAGTAATTTCTTGGATTACATGCGCACGTTATCTTTAGGTTATTTCAAAGCAAATTCTCTATGTACAGTGAGATGCTCAGAAGCTTCCCTTTGCCATACGACTGTCACCACGTATTACTCTAATGTGGCAACATTATTTGTAAAAATATAATGCCATCTTTTATACGAAGAGCGTGTGCTTTTTTTATTTGCGCTCATTGCTGAAATGCCTAGGTCACCTTATTCTTAAAGGTGACCTGCCCATTTCAGGAGGGGCTTCGCAGCATTTCAAAGATGCAGTGTTCAGCCATCTTGCATACATTAGTATTGGGAACACGCTCCCAACACTAATGTACGACTGGCTTCCAGCAGTCACATGGTAAGAAAATGGCTGTCGTAATTTACACATAGCTGTGTATGAGAATCTGCTTCATTATGTTTAAAATATTCTCATAAAAAATAATTCTAATCCATTAAATGAACTTCCCCCATGGAAAACATGTTTTCTCGGGATTTTCAAGTCACTTGTGAAACATGCCTTAATGTTGCATAAAAGCACACATGTATATAATAATCCAGGTGGATTTGTCAATATTTCAAGCATTGCTCTGCCGTTCAGAAGTTTCCAATATCGATACATGAGAAAACATGGCACTAAGGAATCTGTTGAATATCTACTTTTATCTGACTCCTGATCTCTGTGTCCTTACTGTAGGCCAAATCACTCCCACGATATGGGTAAAGAGAACACCCAGCATCCATTCCACTGAGTTTCACAAGACAGCAGATATGGTCAAACATGCCATCAAATCGTTCCTGCAAGGGAAATCCCATCCGGAAAACATAGCACTTGAGCCAGAGTATCCACGAATCACCAACGAACAACACCCCCCTGCGGAACATGCAGTAACGTGAAACTATAATAGGCACAGTCTCTTTCATGGCTCCAACCCAAACCTTTTGGATTTTTCAAGTGTGGTACGTGTAATTATTGCAAATTTTCTCTTAATCGTAATGTTTTCAGTTGTTATCAAGGCCTCACAATTCATATGTGTGATTTCATTAATTGCAAGTCCAAATACATAGTGTATGCCATTCAGTGTTTGTCACAAGGTATATGTTGGCTCTACCATCAGAGAGTTACGAGTACGTATTCGGGAGCATTTTGCACACCTTAAAATCAAGATCCCAAATTACCACTAGCCATGCACTGGCAACAATATCATCATTGGACTCAGTGAATGATCTCAAGTTCATTAGACTCATACAGGCGCATGCTCATCGAAGAGGCGATGATCGCCAACTATTACTACGGCAACTCGAGGCACGGACCATTGCCAAACTTCGATGTACGAGTCTGGGATTGAACACAGACGCAGAATTGAATGTATTTCTTTAATGTGTTCCATTTGCGTTGGCCCGATTCTCCTCTACTTGCACCCTGTGTTACTGCTCTCGTCATACACACCATATTCCTTTGATTAACCTGTCATCGAGTATCTCTTTTGTTCTTACTCTCCCTTTACCTATGGAGCACATTTCTTGTTCAGATGTACCTTCTTATTTCCTTTGCATCATTTCTTATTTTTCTTCAAAATCTTCCTTTTACCCATCTGCTTCACCTTCAATTAAGCTTCTAGTATATACTTTGTGCTTTTTCATAAACCTCTCACATTCATGTAGCAAATTTATTCTGTGAAGTGCCATGTTTTGGACCTATTCATCCCATCAAACACCCATGCCACATTTATTTCCGGTTCTAATCACGAGATTTCACAGGCAACTGTCTAGGACTCCTGGATCAGGTTCCACCCTACGTTCAATCCAATTATCATGCATTCAACCATCACATGTGTCTAGTGTCTCGGAGCACCTAACAAGGGCCATGTTGTATCATCATTGATTGTATGAACTACGTGCTCATCTAGCTAATTGGTTAGGCTCTTTGAACAAGGTTCCTCGCTGCACCTCATATTTTTCAACTTTTACATTTACCAGCACGTCATCTTAGTGTCTCGCAGTACTCAGCAACTTAGATACTGTATCTTAATTAATATGATCATTTTTCCTTTTCCTTTGGAATTTTTCTATTTTTCATTTGGAAACAGTGGCATTCTAATGTATTTCGATCCGCATCAGTATGTGATCTAGGTTGCATACTTTAAATCATGGAATTTGACTCCTGCACCTTGAACTACACGTTCCAAGTACATTGCAGTGTTCGTACTGTCATACGCGCAAGTGACCGCATCACGCTATCACGTGACGCGTCTAATAGGTCCTATCTTTTATGGAAGACGCGGCTCTTATCCCATTCTGTGGTGCTATTCCGGGACACTTCGCGCTTCAGGGGATTTAACACCAGTACACGCAGGTAAGGGCATTCTTTGATCTGAGTGCCAGGCACATGAGTTATTCCTGGTAACATTCGTTTCAAATGTGAACATATCGCCTGTGCATTGAAAATATATTTTCTGAATCTGCAGATCCCAGCGTGAAAACCCATCTGGGATTGACCCATTCTACTTCACAGTATTTACTTTATTTATCTACTAACAACTTGTTCAGGTAAATTACTCGGGCACACTAATACATCCAGGGTAAATCTGTCCCGCACATATTAAATGTGTAAATACTGCATTTGATCTCTTTCACAGATCATGTATTGGTAACACAGGATCGTGTTTTTATTAACACCACCGTTGAACAGGCAATCTATTTATTCATTACTACATTGCCTCCCTGCTGCCTATTTTGGTTCCGCTCTAACTTGCCTTACTGCAACTTTACGGTAATTGTTTTCACTACTTGTGAACGTTCTTTATTCTAACTTGGGAGAAACGGCATTCAGCCATCTCGAGATCACTGCATGAGGCTACTAGGGTGAATAGGGGATGGATGGTCAAAATATGCACACCTCATTGCATTGCACTCCACTCTGTCACAAACTTTTTCTTCATTTAATATGCATGCTACCAAGTTGGCATTTCAGACTTGTGGTATAACTTTTTCTAATGGGTGGCTCCTGTGCACGGAGAATACAACGCAACAGATTAGCATCCAATGCCATGTAATATTTTGTTCTAATGGCCTCATTAGGATGTATAAACTCACTGTGTGTTTTGGATTTTTTCTTTGTTCCCCCATCATGCATGAAATATTGGGCGCTCCAATTCTGGACTCTGGCTGTTGAATAACTCCATTTTCTAATGGTAACATTTAATTTTAACAACTTGGAATCACATTGTGTGCTTTATGTTTATCATTCATATGTAATTTTGTGTTTCTTTCTGATGGGTTTCTGGCCCTACTCCTTTTTCAATCATTTATTGGTTTAACTATCTTTTTCGTGGTTTTCCAAACTTTGATTTTGGATTTACCATGTGTTAGGTTGCGCAATGTAATAGAGTTGACATTCTTTTGTTGCTATAACAACATATAACATTGCAGAAATGTAAGTAACATCTGTAATTTCTATAATGCGCACATACAGGAGGATTTACAGAACACAAACGGAACTGAACTAGACGACCAAAAACACACGCCTGTACTGACCACACGTGCACATCTATCTGCGTTACCAAATCCAGAATCAACCTGAAACATGTACGAAAGGACGATGTGGGAAAGCTACCGCACACTCACCTTGATTTAGATAGTCGAAGCCCCATATACCAACAGCCGCACTCAAACTCTTGTGACTTTCAAGTGCACTGTTACTGTCCACGAACCCGAGACGTAGATCATTTTCAAGTTGCAAACAAGGAGAAAACATCAATCATACATTTATAGTTTGTACCAATGATGCCTTTCACATACTGTACACACACACAAAACATTTTCAAACACCTAAATACAAATGTCTAACTTATTGGGTGTCATTTTAAATTAAATGCAAATTGCATACAGAGTAACACGTTGTGCTGTTGTGTGCTCCTGTATGAAATGTTAATACTTTGCAAGGCGGAATGCAAAAGTGAAGTGCAAAAGAAGTTACAATTCCCTGTACACTTTAGGTTTATGCTCATTTTTTTTTTTTTTTTTAAAAGTATGCCACATGCCATTTACGCTGTATAGGCAATGTTTACTAATGTACTGCCATTGGGTAATATATAGAAGAGTGTCTTCGGCACTCGTTAATGAACAAGCAATGTAGGCACTGCCACAATGGTGTGTTAATTGTGTGCACATCATATACCACATACCCTGCTACTACTGCATCCTCTTCCAGCTGTGGTGGCAAAGTGAAAGTGTGTATATTGACACCAGTTTGCCACCTGTCACACTCCAGTCAAGCAAGCGTATATCTCCCTGGCTCTAGGCCAGACCTAACATCTTTCTGTCCCTCCCCATATCTGGCCCACAACAGCCTCAACCATTTGCTTCATTGAACCAGCATTGTGTCGACTGAGATTGGAACCTGGGTCACTCCAGGGCAGAACATTCTCCCTGGAATGGTATGCACACTTGGACACTTGAGCGCATCCATTTTACAGACAGTCCGTTAACCACTGTTTCGTTTCTGTAGCAACTGGTGATCCCCGGGAAGAACACACATTCTTCATGTGGTGAAGAGGATTGAAGTTGCAGAGATTCAAGCCAGTACTGCCTCCATCTGGAATGTTGATGATGCAAACACAGGTGGAGAAATGGAAGCCATCTTAATATGGAGATCTATTACTGTGTCCTTGCGTATATACATCTCCTATGGGCCTATAGGGAACATTACATACTGCCATTGGACTGCCCTTTTTAAAATCCCACACTCCACTTTTCGAACACGTCTAGGGCATTAGTTGATATTTATATGGAAGCAATAAAAACAATGATATTGATATTTTTCAGTGACTAGATATTCTTTGAAACTTTAGTAACACCAACTTCATCAGACTACAGCAATCTACTATCCTAAACACTAATGGTAATAGCCAGTAGCACGTAATTAAATGCACACATAGTATACAGGCCGAAGGAGATCACAACACCTCCTATGTCACCTATGTCATAAGTGTTTATTCAAGATCATAATCCCCTAATTGGTTTTCGGTTTACAAAACCGAAAACCAACATGCACTTAATCTTGCAAACAGAAAAATAAATGTTCAGAAACGTCTCACCCATTTACTTTGAAGGAAATGAAATGTGTGTTTAGCAGACTTTTCCAAAGATACTACGATATGAAGGAAGATATTTTGGGAATTCAGACCATAACCTCTGCAGAGAAGTCTTTATTATGAACTGTCTGGACCAGCCACATTCTTAATAACATCTTAGAATAGCAAAACAAGAGAGTTTCTGGATTTGGATTATGTATCACTGATCACTTTGATGTGGAAACATATAAACCTCCAGAGTCCTGAGAATATCTCTGAAAGATCCCACTCAAGCACCTCAGGAAGAGAGTTATAATATGATTTGTTATCATTTAAGTTCAATACGCTCTTTTCAACACACGTCATAAAAACAAACAAAAAATACAACACACATTGGGCCTCATTATGAGTCAGCCGGTCCGGAAACAACGGTGGCGGTAAATCCGCCGCCACTGTTGTTTCCAGACTGGATGATTCTGAGTCCTGCAGGTGGAAGGTGTCACTCCCGCCAGGTCTGACCTGGCGGAAATACAACCACCCGCCTGGAGGCGGACATGGAAACACCGGCTCTGTCATAGACTGAACCAGTGTTTCCATGGTCCCCATCCCCATGGAGTCCCATAGGACTCCATGGGAATGTGGGTTTACAGAATTCCGCCTCCGGAATTACCGGGTCACCAGGGTTGTAATGCGCCGGTGTTATCGGCAATCACAGAGTTGGAATGGTAATACGGGTCTGGCGGCAGCCTGCCGGTATTTCCGGCACGGCTACCGCCAGACTCGTAATGAGGTCCATTGTCAATTTAAGAAGTGAAAAGCAAAGAATTTGAAAAGGAGGATTCCCTTTAAGCTTACAGATATTATAGGAAGACGATCTTGTTCATGGCAACCAAACCTAAAACATGATTTGATATAATAAAATAATTCTATATATATATATATATTTCTGAGGCTTGTGGAATCTGCTTAGATCACATGCTGTGCATAGGCCGACATCTAGTGGAAGCTGCGGAGTATTAGTTTCTTTTTCGAAACTCGAAAATGGGCGTCGACACAGGGCGTGCCAGTAATACTATCCCTAGTGTGACGTCCCCTGTACCCATGATCCCTCACGCGTCTAGGACCCTCAGATTGTTTCTTTCCGCCATACTGGTCGGAAGCATTTCGCGGCGTTCCCTGGCCTAAGCCATAATTTTGTTAAATATTGATAATTTTACCCCTTTCTCCACCCCAACGTCGAGATACAGAATTTCTACACTCGACGCCGGATCGGAGAGGATTTTGACCGTCGACTGCACAACGGATTTGGGCCTCGAGGCTTCCGTCTCGGCCCGGGCCTGGGCCGCTTGCCTCGGCCCTGCAAGTAGGGAGAGTGGGGGGTGGTCATACTCTACACTCTTGTAATATATAGATTCACTTATATATTCCTACATTTACCAGCCCGCTGCCACAAGGTGCGTATGGAGGGTACCCCTTTCCAATTCTGCCCCAAGTGCAATCGCAAATACCCTTGGGTCGACGGGCACGCCACGTGCAACCTCTGCTTGCCGAGGGACCACCCCGAGGAAAATTGCAGAGCCTGTAGTAGGTTTAAGCCTAAAACACTTAAGGACCGTTCAATCAAGCGTTGGGCCCACCACGCCAGGCGTCAAGAGGCCATGGCAGCGGAGGGTGCCTTCAGCGACGGCAGCGACGCCGTACTTTCGGACGGCGAGGGCTTTATGGCGTCGAAAGACAGCCGAGCGCAAGTCCCCAACCTCGGAAGGTCGACTGGCAGGCCGGCTATGGGGAACACCCCCGGCGACACAAGCGCTTCCCATGACACTTCCACAAAGCACATAAAGTCCAACTGAGACTCGACGCGCACGTCGCGTTCTCGGTAAGAGGCACGTAGAGAACGGTCCGAATCAGCGTCCTCTGGGCGCTCTCGATCTAGATCGCCGCACGACGCCAGGCAAACATCCACTATTGCCAAGAGTGCCTTGTTCCCTAAGGTCACGGAAGCTCGATCGTCGGAAGACTAAGCCGACTTCCACCCTCAGGTCGCACTCCAAGAGTCTGTGCCCGCAGACCGAATTACTACAGATCCCGAACCCCTACCTCCACGCTCGAAGGATAGGGTCAAGACCCCCGAACCTCGACGCCAGGCGTCGAAAAGCTCAGAGGGACCTAAAACACACGGGAAACACTCCTCCAGTCACGGGGAGGGAGGGAAACAACAAAGGAAGCAGTCTCTACCCACTTCCAAGCCCATAGAACTCCTCAAAAACAGAAAGACAAGTCCAGGTCTTCTGATAACACCAAAACCCCTGCACAGGCTACCAAGTCTAGTCAGGATAAATTTGAAAAACTCCCAGAAAGGGTCACTCCCAGTTCCAGAGAATGGACCAGTGTTGACATAGATAGGGTAATGTCAAGAATGTCATCTTTGGCAGATTTTTATGCACACAACCCAGAGCACTTTCTTGCTTATACTCCCGACGGGTCAGCACCCTCTGGCTCTAAGGATCCTATACCTCCAAGTACAAGGTCCCACTTTGAGACACCAACAGTGTCTTCAGACCCCTTCTTCGTCCAGCCCTACTCTCATTACCAGGGAGAGACATCCTTTGTTGAGGATCCAGATTTGGGCATGGTGGAGGAACAAACTGGGACAGGCTACTATGGGGATGATGAGGATCAAGATGAGGAGGAGGAAGACCCCTACAGGGTAGACTCCCCAGTAGAAAGAGAGGCCCCGGTTACCGACTGCCCTGTCGACAACCAGCCGCTCCTGAATGAAGTGCTGTCTCAAGCAGCCGAACATTTCCACATTGACACCCAGTGTGCCCAGGAGGAAAGAGACTTCGCAGAAGAGTTAGTGGGGGAGAGGAGGCCTGTTTCTCAGGCCATCCCTATCCTAAAATCTATTCAAAGAAGAATGGACCCGTCACGCCTCAATCCTAACCTCACCAGAGCAGTGAACCCTAGGATTGAAAAACTTTTCAAGGCGGCCCAATCAGACCCACTGTATATAAGGGGGCATCTGAAGCCAGACTCCCTGGTTGTTACTAACACCCGTAAGAGGGCTGGAACACCCTTATCATTGCCCAAGGCTCCTCCCGACAAGGAGAGCAAAAAACTGTACGGGTTAGGCAGGAAAGTGGCCTCCACTTCCGCCTACCAGGCAAGGATTGCCAACTCCACCAGCCTGTTGGCCAGCTACAACTGCCATCAGCGGGAAGAGGTCGCAGCACTCAGACTCCGCACCAGAACCCTTAAAGAGCCAATTGGCACGAGTTTCAGCGGAGGGAAGAGCCGTGTCCGGTTGCATTTTAAAGGCAACCTTTGATGCCGCGGATAACGCCGGCAGATTAATAGCAGAAGGAACTGTTATTAAGAGACACGCTTGGCTACGCCAGTCTGGTTTCAAGGCTGAAACACAAGCGTCATTATTGGACAAACCGGTGGAGCCGGATCTGTTGTTTGGTAAGGCGGTCGAGGACGCACTAAAGAATGGTAAGGACGAGTATGAAACACTCAAATCCCTAGGCCAGCTAACCACTAAACCCCCGAATCAGATTGGGAATGGCAATTTTCGTCGCCCACGCGGCCAAAATTCCCAGAGAGGTTCTAACTATTCCCAGGGGCAGGGTACACAGTGGAACAATAATAACCAGCAGTCTACCCAGGTTTACGGCAGGGCTAATAAGAGAGGACGTCGTAGAGGTAGAGGCAGCCCCAATAAAGGAGGCGGCACGCCTCCACTGAAACAGTGACGCTCCGTTCAGGGTCCCTTCTCACGCAACCCCAGTAGGGGGACGCATTTCCAACTTCACCCAAACTTGGGAAGGGATCACATCAGATAGATGGGTGCTGTCAACAGTATCCACAGGGTACTGTACAGAACTACTAGAGCGTCCCCGAGACCATCCTCCACGACAAAAAATACATTCTTTGGAACACCAGAAGATCCTCCTAGAAGAGATCGTCAATCTGCTAGTAAAAGACGCGATAGAACTTGTCCCGGGACACCAGGTAAACAAGGGTATTTATTCAACTTACTTCCTTGTGCCAAAAAAAGATTTGACAATGCGCCCAGTATTGGACTTACAGCCTGCCAACAAGTATGTCAAGCCCCAAAGGTTTCGCATGACAACTCTCCAAGAGGTAATCCCCCTCCTAAAAAAAGGGGGATTTCATGGCAACATTGGACATGAAAGATGCCTATTTTCATATTTCCATGTTCCCAGCGCACAGAAAATACTTGCGCTTCAAGGTGGACAGTCGGCACTACCAGTTCAAGGTACTGCCCTTCAGGATAGCTTCGGCCACAAGGGTATTCACCAAGGTACTGGCGGTGGCGGCAGCACACCTACGCAGGGAGGCAATCCCGGTGTACCTTACCTGGACGACTGGCTCATCACGGGGGAAACACCAGTAATTTGCAGAACAAACATTCAAAGGACTATCGACCTCCTCTTCGAATTGGGCTTCTCAATAAACGAGAAGAAGTCAAGTCTAGTGCCAAGCACATCCAAACAATTCTTAGGAGCTATCCTAGACACTCAAGAGGGGTTGACCTTTCCTTCAGAGGAAAGAATTCGGAATATACTGCTGCAAATTCCGCAATACCAGTCCGGTCGCCAGATAACGGTACGCAAAGCAATGCGTTTGCTGGGCATGATGGCGTCATGTATTTACCTGGTCCCCCACGTGCGCCTGCGCATGCGTCCCATGCAGGAATGGTTGGCGAAACAGTGGTCTCAGGCAAGTGGTCAGTGGGACGATCTAGTGGTTGTTTCGCCAACACTGGTACAAAGCCTTCTCTGGTGGACAAGAGAGAATCTGTCCAAGGGGAAACCCTTTTACGATCCCGAGATACAGGCAGTAGTCACAACCGATGCATGCCTGATGGGGTGGGGAGCTCACCATCTCCACCACACAGCTCAGGGTCTCTGGTCTCACGCAGTGGCCAAGAATCACATCAACCTGCTAGAGCTTCTGGCAGTATTCAGAGCGCTCCAAGCTTTCGAGCCCTACCTTTTAAACCTGTCAGTGCAAATTCGGACGGACAGCACTACAGCCATGTTCTACCTGAACAAACCAGGAGGGACTCGCTCGCCAAATCTGTCCAAGCTTGCCCAGAAAATCTGGATATGGGCACTCAGACGGAACATCTTCCTGTCATCGCAACATGTTCCAGGCGATCTCAATTCCCTAGCGGATGCTCTGAGCAGAGACCCCCTCCCAGAGGAACACGAGTGGTGTCTACACAGAGAAGTCGTAGAAGATATCTTCTCTCAGTGGGGTTTCCCCACTATAGACCTATTCGCCACAAGCGAAAACAGACAATGCCCAGGATTCGCATCCAGGTTCCCCCAACCAGACTCCCAGGGGAACGCCCTGTGGATGAACTGGTCAGGGATGTTTGCGTACGCTTTTCCACCAACTCTTCTAATCAGGAAGGTGGTCAACAAGATGAACAGAGAATCGATGACGCTCGTCCTGGTTGCTCCCATGTGGTCGAGACAACCGTGGTTCCCACACTTACGCAGACTGGCGGTGTGCGAACCCATCAGACTTCCGAGCTGGTACAACCTATTGTCCCAGCACCAAGGTCAAACAATGCACCCTCAACCCAACCCAATGAACCTGGCAGCATGGCTCCTGAGGTCATAGAGTTTGGACATCTCAAATTACCACAGAGGTGTATGGACATCTTAAAAGAGGCTAGGAAGCCCAACATGAGGCACTGCTACTTTGACAAATGGAAGAGATTCGTAATCTGGTGCCAGAGTAAACAAGTCAACCCAGTTGATTGCACTCCTTCCACTATTGTTACTTACATGCTCCACCTGCTGGATGTGGGGCTGGTTTTTAACTCACTGAAGGTACACCTGGCAGCCCTGTCAGCATACACCACTTCCCATAACAAGGTGTTGTGGTGGAAAGTACCAGTAGTTAAGGCCTTCATGGAAGGAGTAAAGAGACTTCACCCTCCTATTTCTAACCCACCACCAGGATGGGACCTGAACGTGGTGCTATCTAAACTCATGGGCCCCCCTCACGAGCCCATGCATAAAAGCAGTCTCAAACACCTGACCTATAAGACTGCCTTCTTAGTAGCCATTACATCCATAAGAAGGGTCAGTGAAATTCAGGCTCTGTCAGTGCAGGATCCTTTCTTTACTATTCATAAGGATAAGCTGGTTTTACGGACACACCCTAGGTTCTCACTTAAGTTTATTTACAAATTCCATGTAAACCAGTCCATCGAGCTTCCGGCTTTCTTCCAAAACCCACAAAGCTTGGCTGAGGTTAAACTACACACCCTAGATGTGCGTAGGGCGGTCCTTTACTACGTAAACAAGACCAGACCGCTTAGGAAAACAGATCAACTATTTGTCTCCGTAGCCAGAGGCAAGGAGGGAGATCGCGTCTCTAAGGGTGCCATCTCCAAGTGGATTGTCAACTGTATCCAGTTGTGTTACTCTTTTCTGACAAAACTTTGCCTTTTACGCCCAGATCCCACTCGACAAGAGGCATTGGGGCCACTCTGGCTTTCATTGCAAATGTTCCCCTTGACACCATTTGCAAAGCAGCTACAAGGAGCTCTATTCACACTTTTACTCAGCACTACTACATTGACACCCATTCCAAGACAGATACTCAAGTGGGACAAGCGGTTCTAAGACATTTATTTTCTCATGACCCTTCTCAAATCCCACCTCCTTCTAACACTGCTCGCTAATCTATGCACAGCATGTGATCTAAGCAGATTCCACAAGCCTCAGAAGGGATACATTACTCACCGTAATCGTATTTCTGATGCTTGTATCTGCTTAGATTCACAAGCGGCCCACCGTTCCCCCCCTCTGAGAGAAGGCGCATGGATGCTTGTAGTCTTATCTTATCTATCTTCTATCTGCTTCGATCATCTGTACTCACGCTACTCCATGTCAGAGAAAATACAATCTGATGGTCCTAGACGCGTGAGGGATCATGGGTACAGGGGACGTCACACTAGGGATAGTATTACTGGCACGCCCTGTGTCGACGCCCATTTTCGAGTTTCGAAAAACAAACTGTAATACTCCGCAGCTTCCACTAGATGTCCTATGCACAGCATGTGAATCTAAGCAGATACAAGCATCAGAAATACGATTACGGTGAGTAATGTATCATATATATTCATCATAATACATACAATAAGATCATTCAAAAAAGTGCAGGTGCAATAGTACATATCAATAGTTATAAATGTTATATCTGTCAGGCACTCATAGTAGGGACGGATTAGGAGAAACATATTTTTGTGAGACTCCAGTGCCTTAGGATGCTAGCTATTTATTGGGAGAAATGCCTTGTATCATTGCAACAAGTCTCTGAGTATAAAGCTGGCTACTGCTAAAAAAATGGTATCATCGTATCTCGCCTTACATAGGATCAGAGCATCATTGCCAAACCTGACCCCATATGATTTCTTTAATGGGATCAGGTAGATGGCGCAAAGTTCTCTGTATAGGGGACAAAACAATAGAAAGTGGTGGAGAGACTCAATAGTGTAATTGTAATGAGGGCATAGGGAGCTGGAACTTGGATTCCATTGATTCTTTAGATGACCTAAAGTCAAGGTGCCTAGCCTATACCTTACAAATAGTGATCTTGCAAATTGAAGATTAATAATATCTAGTGTGACAAATCCCTCAGTATCGTCACTTCTCCTGCAGAGGGAGGACTATCGCCATGAGGCCAGGGTGGGAGGCTGCTATCCGATAGTCCCCCCCTTGGGTTAGTACTCAGCGGTTAGATCCCATGGGAGGGGGACCCCTCTGTGGGTGAGATGAAGAGTATCAAGGGAGGACACGGTATGCCAATTACCACTCTAACCCCCAAACCACATCCCCACACACTGTTAGGGCTACAACACTCCCATCCTCTGTAACTCTGCTTTCTGCTCCTAGTTACTTTATGCAGAGTAGACCGGTCTGTGAGTATTTAGAAAACCATACTGTGACGAGGAAGAGTAAAGAAAGCTATGACTCTGTATATACTGACACAAGGAAGAAGAAAAGCGGAGTGAAGAGCCATTCGCGGAACCAAAGCAAACATAACAGCCAGCATACGCTTCAAAGTGGAGCATGCCTTTGACACACGTGGACCACAGTGGGAGAAACCGATAACTGGCTGCAAACCAGAGAGTGGAAGAAGATACTGATGTACCTGCGAGGGACCCAGGGCTGTGGAACCACCACACAACTATGAGCTGGGGAGAGAAACCCAGAGTGGCCGAGTGCCAGCAAGAGAATTCCAGAAAAGCTGAGAGTTATTGAGAGATGCAGCCCGTTGTGGGATGTATTTACCCATGCATCCGAGCCCTACCTCAAAACTGTGCAGTACTGACATGAAAACATCATGATGGCCAGAGCTTCCCAGAAAATGCACAGGGAAATGCATGAAGAATAGGCTGCCACTCATTTTTGCCGATGTTATGGGCACAGAAGGACACTGCCTAAAACCACCATTGGACTACCCACACAGTAGTCTGAAACCATTGGGAGTGGCAATGCTGATTGCCAAAAGCAAACCCATAACTGTTGGGAATTCATTTTCTTAAATCCCAAAAAGGGGTGCAGTACCAGTACTCGCCACTATCAGAAAGCCGGCGTTTTAAAACCACCAGATTTTACTTTTTGTAGAAAACTGAATAAATGAACCCAAAACATGCCAAAGAAAGACATTTTAAGAGGTGGATCCAATGTAAAGTTATATTCTGAAGTGACTTGAAGGTTTATAACAAGACTGGCTGAGCTGTGGATTTCAGCAGTTTAAGTACATTTGGACTGAAAGACACTACAAATCTAAATGTTTAAAAGAAATGAGTGACCTACTTTGAGTGTCACATAGGTTGCAATTGTTTAAATGTCATAGTTTTAAACTTAGAATCAGCATTCTAGCTGCATATGTAACCATTGTCTTGACTTAAACTGGGTAACAAAAAGTGACATTTTATCTGAAACCAGGCTTAAGGAACTGAATTCTGCCTGGCAACTACCCCCATCAGGAGTGAAACTTGAGTCACAGCTGTGTTCCCAGGCCTATCTGCCTTTTGCTGGCCACACTAAGGATATGCCATCTCTCTGATAATTGAATTAAGGGGAGCCCCCACAGAATACAGGAGCTCTGAACAAAGCCCTGTCCTGACCCAGGCAGATGGTTTATTGCAGATGTCGTAAATGTAGCTTCCTCCTGGAAGGACAAAGGGAAGGGGCACTGCCTGTGAGAGCAAGCTGGCTTGGCAGAACTGGAAAAACCAGAAATTCAACCTTGTGCTGGAGGAAAACCACACCCCTTTGGGGCCAGAACATAACTCTAAAAAGATGAATAACTCATAGAGCGGACATGTGAAAATTTTATAAATGATACCATAATTCTTGTGATTTTTCTGCCCACATTTTAAGAGGTTTTTAGAACCGGTGGTATGTTCAGGGGAGTTTTAGCGGAAAAGAGGATATTACTCAAAATGTGTGCATGTGAAAAATCTGACACTTCATCAACTAATGTCCATACTCCTTGCGCACATGTGTGTAAATTTGGGGTAATGTCCGGTATTGCAAACCAGTTAAAAAGTGCAAAATATTGCCATTTCTGAATGCAAGCCCCCAGGAAGAGCAGAGTTGGAACAGGGTATACCTCCTGTGATATGTGATGGGTGCATATGATTTTAAAACAATATGCACCTCTGCATATATGTATTTGGTTCAAATCTAGATTTGTGTGCAAGTTGACAGGAGGAGTGGACTTTCTGCAGACTGTAAAATGACATCACTCTGACACAACTTAGCTCCCCCAATCAGGGGAGAAATGAAAGCTTGGCCAATGATAAGTGGAGAGGGGCTGGCTAGTGATGCTGCTCACACACACCCATTTTCAAAACACATAAAAGCAGAGAGACAGGACAGATAGGGACCTTCAAATCCATTTGCTGCGGGACGCTCTGCTGGAAAATCCATACTTTACCTCCATCAATCTCCAGAGAAAGCTGTGCAGAAAGACCCAGAGAAAGCAGAGCAGTATCCAAAACCAGAGAGAGCTGAACCGGAGTCCAGTCCAAAACCTGACCAGATCCGTGGGAAGGCATATTTCTAAATATATTGTGAGTACATAGCAAAACTGTGCAGAACCCAATCTCTTAGTTAAAATAATCTAATGCAAGCTATTTTAACTTGAGTAAAGCGGCCACCTGTCATTTTCTAGTTGCAAGCTGCACTTGTCTTTTTGAACTTTAAAATTTCAAATCTGAAAAACGACCTTTATTTAATCGCTCATATCTCCGTGACCATTTGTGCTAGAGACTTGCAGTAACTTTCATCTGGGAGCTGAGATCCTATGCTTTCCTAGGACCCCAAAACGATGGTGATAGTCCTTGTAGTTCCTCTGTAATCGCGCCAGACGCATTCGCGAATTTTACCGCGATTTGCCAATTTCTTCACGTGTAAAAATCTGCTGCTGCTTGCCTTCCATTTGCCAGAAATTCGTTTAACCTGCTTATTATCCCTGAATCATTGCTAGAGTCAGCCTGAGCTAATATTAACTTGATACCACTCACCCTGAACCTCCTAGAGGGAATTAAAAGCATTTTAGTATATTTTCACTCCATTGCCAGCACATATCAAAGCATTTTGCCTGTGTTTTCAACTTCTGTAGTCTAAGTTGCTGGGGTGAACTGAATTACATTTGATTGCATTTCTGAGAACTGTGTGCCTTCCTTCCATTTCCTTGCATTGCATAAAGGGGGGGTGAACTGTCCAAGAAAGTGATTACATTGTCTTTGCTGAAATCCTATCAAGTTATTTTCTTTACTGCATTTCATTCCACATTGCATCTATTTGAAACTATAAAAGTATTGTTGCTATCTTATCCATTTCATGTCAACTCCTTAGTGATTATCAAGAAGTGTGCTAGTGCCAGATTCTCCGTTGTTAATCTTTATCATACCAGATTAAGTGTGATATCCAATTATTAATTTATTATAAAGCGTGATATAGATACATATTGCTTTACTTCTCAAATAAACCTTTTAACTTGCAAAACAGAACTACTTCTTGGCTCAGTGGGGTCAGGGGGATTCTGAGAGAGGGGTGTTATATAGGGGTAGTCATCCAGAACGCATGAACTGGACATAAGGATATATCAATAAGGGTTTTCATTCAGTATTATAGACTAGGCGTTGACTTAGCTGTAGTGTTGAATTGAATCCTCTTACAAATTGGGGGCTCGTAGCCGGGATTTTGGGTTAGAATACCACTTGTGCATCTTAATACAGTGTGCTAACTGACGGGATACATACATCCAGTCGGATCACCACGCTGTGTTACGCTGTAAAGCACTCCTCATAGGAACGCTCTAAGAAAAAGGTCTGTTTTGCAAAAATAAAATACTAATTTCTGTAAGTCAGGACAGAGACCAATCTCTAGAATGACGACCTTAGTAGACATGAAAATAGCCAGAGAGCACCTCTTACATAAACTATTTGTGAGTTGTGAATGGACTGAACAGGGCCAGGATGCCTGGTTGCAGGCCATCACGCGACAGGTCACTGAAACAGGGTCAGACCTATGGAGAGATCAGGGTCCATTACATGTGGCCCTGAGTGAACTATATATGGCTCCTAAAGCCAAAGATCAACACAATAAGATTGCCAGGGTAGCGGCATATTTATATTTACATATGGGAGCCATGCAGGACAAATGTGCTGAAGGCCAAGATCTGGCGAGTAGGCAACTGCTGGCATTACAGAAGGCCCAATCTGAGCTGGACTCTTCTGAGCAGAGGCTGCTCAGGAGCCAGGAGTCAGAAAATGATAGTAGGCAATATATCATTAAAATAAAAGAGGATATGGGCATCCTACAACAGGAAAAGACAGACCAGGATACCAGATTTCTGGCCCTGCAGAATGAGCACCAAGACAGTTTGGACTCCTTACTGCAGAACCAGAAAAAGTTGGAGCAACAGATCAATTTCAACAGGGCATGCGCGGAGCAGGTAGTCACCCTGCAAAGCCAGCTAGATAGAGAGAAAGAGGAGAGCAATAAACTGATTCTGAAAGACCTGGATACCCAGGCAGAGTTTGATGAGGAGCGCCAAAAAGCTGGTGCTTTTCAACGACAGAGGGACGACCTGGCAGCACAGATGCAGGATCTCAGTCAGGAAAGAGACACTTTAGGCCAGGAAGTCTGCCACTTAAAAAAGGAAATTGAAGAAAATCACCTGGCCCTCCAGGGGCTGGGTGACCTCCAAAAAGAAAACCAGAACTTGGTAGAGCACACCAGAAGGGTGGAAGATGCTCTGGCAAGAAAGGAGCAGGCCAGTAGGGATGGGACTCAGGAGGTAAACCTCCTGCAGCAAAGACTGGCCCAGTGCTCCAGGACCAATCAGGAAACGCAGAGAGAGAATGAGGCTCTCTGCCAGCACAATGATAGGCTCCAACAACAGGTAGCGATGCAGGAGAGACTGATAGAGTCTAGTAAGGCCTTAACTGAGGAACTGAAGGCGCAGGCTCTTGCATTGCAACAGGGAGCAGGGGCGGATAGAGATGAGGTTCGCTGGGAAAGAGAAACTCCTGAGCATAACCCCAGGAGCCCTAGTACCAGAGGCCTTTATTTCTCTCAGTCCCTGGACTCTGCCGCCCCCATGTCCCCTGGCGCACATGAGCACAGGGCCACAGGGATGGCAGATTACTATCCAGCTAAAAGTATGGGGCTCATAGGCCAGTACCACTCAGGAATGGAGGGGTGGGCATCCGGGTATGGGCACCCAAGTACAGTACAGTTCAGTGGGGAACCCCAGGAGAGTAGGCCCCTTAAGGGCATCCTGAAAACCTCTGCCCAGTTAAGTCAGTGGGGGGGGTACCCAGCAAATCCTGGCAGCAAGGAGGGATCTGAGGACTCCTCTGAGCACCACAGGAAACAGGAGACCAGGTCCCCACATTCTGCCAGCCATTCCCAGGCTCGCAGAATCCGGGAAAACCTGGAAGAACAGACAGGAACCTCTGGGAGCAGTGCCTCTGAGTCAGAGGATGAATGGACAAGGGTTACCCGAACCAAAAGGGCCAATAAGGCAAAAAGGGCCTTGCTTAAGGACCCCTTAAAGCAGATTAAGGCGATCAGGAGCGTCATCACGCCTTACCATAAGAACGCTAAGTATTCTGTTTGGGAGCACTTAGAGTTGTTTGAGCAAATGATGGAGACTTTCCATTTGAAGGACAGCCAAAGCTGTATTCAATATGTAAAGTGGACCTTCTCCCCGGAATACTCCAGTTTCTTTGCGGGGCTGGAGGACCAAAATCATTTAAGATGGTCCACCTATAAGGCGGCCATCTTGAAACATTTTTCCATTCATAGAAATCCTCAAGAGGCTCGCAAGGCAGCCTACAATTTGCAATGTGGGGAGGATCAGGCCCCACAAGAATTTGTGCAAGAACTGAAACGTGCTTTTGCGCAGACCACCAGAAGGGTGCGCACAGACAGTAGAGAATTCATCAATACATTTTTTCATGCCTTGCCCAAATACATAATGACCCAGCTCGTGAGGGATTTTCACGAGAAAAGATCTTTAGACTGGGTCATTGAACAGGCTACCCGGATCTATGAGGTGCAGAAACCGGTAGATAGCAAAAGTAATGCCCAGAAAAACCCCAAAGCCAACAGCACCCCTGCTGCTGCCGCCAAGGTGGCAGAGGTAAAGGTCACCCCCGTTTTGGATTTGGAGATGGGGGGGCCTAAAAACCTACCTGCACCTAATAATGCTAGGCCCAGAAGGTCCTCGGGCCAGTCACAGACAGGGAGCCAGGGAGGCAGCCCCACAAATGGGGTCCCTCGCTCTCCTGATTATGTAAGCCCCCGTTACAAGGGAAACAGACCCATCCTGGGTTATGTGTGGACTCCTCCAGCCCAAGGGGGGGGACCCAGCCAAGCACCTAACCCAGGGAACTTCCCTCACAACTTCCCACAGGAGGGCAGAAATTTACCAAACCCTGGGCAGAACTTTTTCCCCAGATATCCACCCGACTTTCAGCCCCAAAATCCTCCATCCTTCTTTCCCCAATTCCCTGAGCCCAGACAACCTAATCCGGGAGAGGGGAGGCCAAGGGTGGAGGGGTACCCAAATCTTCCCAATCCGGGGTATTACCAGAGAAGGGATAGTTACCCTTCCCGGGATCAGCCCAGGGGAGAAAACAGGGCCCCGTATCAGCCTGAGCGGGTGTCCCAGTTAGAGCGCCAGGTTCAAAACATGGCGCGGGATTTGGGTCACATACTGAGGGCTCAGCAGAACCCTCAGATGGGCGTGCCGGCGCAGAACGCACCCAACTCTGGACCTGGTGCTCCAGAACAATGACGGGGGCAGCACCCCGATAACACACCGGTTCCCAGGGAGGGGGCACAAGGGGAAGGAGGGTGTAAAGCCTTGGAGGAAGCTTCCTTCCTCACTTGTAAACAGCCCCTGGAAACCCAGGAACCGGAAACAAAATCTCCTGCCCCTGAAAGTCTGCCTCCTAAGGAGCAGAGGGGGGGTAGGAGAAACAAAAGACCCAAACAGACTCAGTTTGAGGAGGAGGTACAGATCTTCCAATTTGAGGGAGAGGGATCCTCAGAGGATCCTGGGAAAAGGATCTTCTCCTTCAGAGAGGGGGGAACTCCTCCCAAAGAAAAATGGGTCCCTAGGGATGCAAATCCAGACTGGGGAGATGTGGAGACTGAGCTACCGCCGCCCACCATCTCATCCCAGAACCAACAGCAAGAAAATCCCCTGGTTCAAACCCATCCTGGTGACTGCCTCCAAAAAGGGGGGGGCGGCCCAGAACCAGAGCCAGGGGAACCCACAATGGCTCTGATCTCCAGTTGCCAAATTTTTCTTTCAGATTCCCAAGGCTCTCCACAGAATTCTGCCCAAATTTCTTCTCTTGCAATGTCCAAAACCAGAAAATTAGCCCACCAGTTGTCCAAAAATGTACATTATCTGTGCCCCCTTGAGGAGAAGGAGGGAAGATACTATGCCCCGGTACAAGTACAGGGGCAGGGTACAATTTTGGCACTGGTGGACACTGGATCTCAAGCTACCCTTCTGTCCAGAAGGGCCTTTGATGAACTGAATGCAGGAAGGGGAGGGAATTACCGAATTCCTCTCACCTCTCTTCCTGGACAACTGCAGAACTTTGACGGGAAGGAAATTCCTGTCGAGGGGGCGGCAGATTTGGACATTAAAATTGGGCGGCACAAGTTGAAACACCCGGTCATAGTTGTGACTCCAGAGGGCACCCCTTGTTTACTAGGGAATGACCTCCTGAGAAGGTTGTCACCCCTAATAGATTGTGTAAACAAGGTCCTCTGGACCCAGACTAGCCGACCAATAAAATTAAAACAGAGTGTCAACCATGTTAGTTTAAACGGCACCTGCCACATGGTTGAACAAAAATCTGACCAAGTAGAATTTCACTTCCAGAATAGCCAAATTCCAGACGTGACAGTAATAGCAGTAGGACAACAGACTGGTGATGGGGGGTCCTCTCTATTTCTGAAAATCAACCTTCCTTCCAGTTTAAGGTGGTATTCCACACTGGAAGGAAACACCCTGAAATTCTTTACTAATCCACAATCAGAAACTCCCACTCCTATAGTCCAGAAAGATGTGAAATCAGCTCAGAGCCTGGCTGATATTCAGCAAATTGGAGAGCAGTTGTTCATCCCTGTCCAATTAAATGATGGGAAGGACTCTGTTCTTGCTCGAGTGTGTGTGAACAACGGTAAGAGCTTCATCAGCGAAGCCATGTTCCGCCAACTCCCAAAAGATCCAGCCATTCCCACATTCAAACTGATAGACAAATGGGAAATGGACCTGGAAGCACCTAATTCCAAACAGCTCCTGCCAAGCAGGTGTATGCTCAAAATCTCCATTGGCAACAAGAGCATAGTCCACAATTGTTGGGTCGTGCGAGACGTCCCTGCCGCCTTTTACTTAGGCAGTGACATTCTCAATCGCTTTGCCATTAGTTTGGACCTAATAAACTTCAAAGCTTGGTCCCGATTAGCGGATAATCCCATGGGCTTTGATGATCCAGAAAAAGCATTTAGGTCAGCTCAATTGCTACCTTATGCAGTTGAAATTCAGATCAAAGAGGAAGTCACCATCCCAGGAAGGACCCGACAATTCTCCCTGGAAGTGAAAGTTAAAAGAGGACAATATTTGCAAAACCCTGATGCTTACATACATCTAAATGCTTCTCTCAAACAGCAAGGGTTAGGGGTAAACCCAACTCCATTAGTCAACATAGAACATGACACCATTCCAATAGAGGTGGATAACAGTGACTTGAAGAGTATTACTCTAGCCGCAGGCACCATTATTGGAATGGCGGTTGATGACCGACATTTCTCCATTGATCTTGGAAATGAACTGTTAGGACCAATCCCCAAGGACTGCTTTGACAGTGACAGTGATGACAATACAACACCAGACAGGATTTTTACCCGGCATGGGGGGAACTTCCTGGTGTACACTTCTTGCCCTTATGGTAAGGAAGATGTGACTTGTGACTTCAGGAGGGATGAGGTGATTTTCCAAGTCCATGAGGGCTGCCTTTTCCACCTGAAGCCTCCAGTCCAAATCAGCACTCTGACCAGGGACTTCTCCACCCAGCTGGAGGAGGCCGCTGAGATAGCCAAACCAGAAGTCTTTCCAGGCTTCAGGCAGATGGTGGAAGAGAGAGTCAACCTAGCTGATGCCTGTGTGACTCTGGAACAAAAGCAAAAGTTGAAACAAGTTTTCTTGGATTTCCAAGATCTCTTTGCGGTAGACTCATATGACTGGTCGCACTGACATCCACACAACAACAATCCCCACGGACCCTGGCATGACTCCTGTGTTTGTGAAGCAATATCGCTTGCCTCTCGCATCAATGGAGTCCCTTACTGAAATAATTAAGAACCTTGAGTCCCGGGGAATAATCCGTCCAGTCCACAGCACCTTCAATAATCCGGTGCTGGGAATATTGAAGCCAAACGGCCAGTGGAGACTCTGCGCCGACCTCAGGGAGCTCAACAAACGAGTCCATACTTCCCGATGGCCTCTGCCCTACATTGACCAAGGGCTGGCCCAGATTCAGGGGTCACAGGTATTCACTGCAATAGACCTGACCAATGGATACTGGACTGTGCCTGTCAGTAGGGAGGACCAATACAAACTGGCTTTTACCTTTGGGGGCCAGCAGTACACATGGACCCGGACTCCTTTCGGATACCTTAACTCCGGTAATGAGTTCAACATTTTCCTACTTAAGGCCATGCCCGACCTGGGTGCGAGGGGTAACCTGGCTTATGTAGATGATGTCCTCATCAAAAGTTCATCTGTGGAGGAACACATAGCGGAGATCCGTTATGTTCTGACACAGTTGAGGGCCGCCGGAGCAAAACTTTCCTTTCAGAAAGCACAGTGGTGTAGAACCCGTGTTAATTTCTTGGGGCATGGGATTACTCCTCAGGGTCTCTGTCCCCAGGAAAAGAAAGTGGAAGCACTTCAGAAACTGAAAGACCCCACAACTCTGCGGGAACTAAGGAGCCTCCTTGGACTGACTAATTACAGCAGAAAGTTCATTGAGGGCTACGCAGAGATCACCAGACCCCTGATTCATCTCTTGAAGGGGGGGGTCAAGTGGGAATGGGGTCCAGAACAATCCGAGGCAGTAAAACAACTCAAAAGAAGCCTCTCACAAGCGCCTTGCCTAGCTTACCCTGTCAGAAACAAGGAGTTCTTCCTGGAGACGGGGTTCTCTAATACGTGCTTGACGGCAGTATTATACCAAAAGCATGACAAGGTCAATAAAGTAATCTCCTATGCGAGCAAAACTTTATCCTCTGTGGAGGAAAAATTCAACGATTGTGAGAAGGCACTCCTGGCAACGGTGTGGGCATTGAAGAATTACCGCCCGTTTATCCAGGGGGAACACATCATAGTGGAGACTCCACACCAGCCTCTGCAATATCTCCAAAGTGACAGAATCCGGGCCGGAAATGTGAGTAATTCCCGAATTACTTCCTGGATTCTGTCAATGCAAGTCTTTCCTGTGGAGGTCAGATATGGCCAAAACAAGAAGAGTACCCTCGCGCAAGGTCTGGCTGACTTGCATGATTGTGCCAGAGAAAACTGTCTCGAGGACGAAAGTCTGAAAATCAAGGACAACATGGAGGCATACCTTAATTCCCCCCACAAAGTCTTTGAAGAAGACAAGTGTGAGGGAATGCCCACTGTGTATGTGGATGGATGCTCTTACCATGTTGACAACAACGGGGAGAAAGAACTGGTGGCTGGCGTAGGGAATGCATGGGTGAATGAGTCCCCAGAACCCTCCGCTGGATACAAAATTGGTCCCCGAAGTAGTCAGGTGGCAGAATTGATGGCTGTGCATCAAGCCATCCTCACTGCTGTCCAGCATCAACTCCACGAGCTGGTCATAATCACAGATTCCGATTATGTACGGAACGGGTTCGTGGAGCACCTGGTTAATTGGAAAACCAGAGGCATGTTATGTGCTAACAACAAACCCTTGAAACATGGGAAGTTGATCCAAAACATTGATGATCTGGTCACCTCGAATGAGATGACCATCTATTGGAAAAAGATCAAGGGTCATTCCAAAGTAGAGGGACCAGACAAAACTGGAAATGACTTAGCTGATCAGCTGGCCAAAACCGGGGCCATCCAAGGGAATCTAATTGAGATTGAGTCCCTGTTGGGGGAAATCCAGGTCACTGCTATCACTAGGTCCCAGACAAATGCTCACAACGACCTTTCAATTGCACAATGGAGTAAGGAGACCCCTGATGCTGATATGATTACCGCTCAGAAGGGGGATCCAATAATTGGTAAGTTTTACCAACACCTTGAGGACCCTGAGAACTTTCCCTTGACGGATGCCGATTATATTGGGAAAGAGGACCTAAGAGTGTTGATGAAATGTCCAAAAATGTTCCGAATCCAAGACGGTTTGCTGGTAAGGAAATCCAAAGCTGGCCACGATCAGTGGGTGGTTCCTACCTCATTCCGAAGCCTGATGTTAAGTCACGCCCATGATGCGGCCACCGCCGGTCATAGGGGGTTTCACACAACATTGGAAATCTTAAGAGAGGTTGCATACTGGCCACACATGGGGCAGGACCTCGACCAATATTTGAAGGGGTGTCTTGTGTGTGCACAATTTCAGCCATCATCCCTCACGCACCGTGCGCCTCTCCGAAAGCGGGGGATGACACTGCCATGGTCAGATTTACAAATCGACTTTGTAGGCCCCGTGATTCGCTCTGCTAGGGGGAATAAGTACATGTTGACTGTCACATGCTTGTTCACCAAGTGGGTGGAATGTCTCCCAGCCCCAAATTGCAAGGCAGAAACGGCAGCTGCCTTGATGATTAACCACATCTTTTCCCGTTTTGGTCTACCTCAAAGGATTGAGTCAGACAGAGGTAGCCACTTCACCAGTGAAGTAATGACAAAGATGTGGGAGATACTGGGGGTCAAGAGAAAGCTACACATTGCTTACCGGCCAGCTTCTTCTGGGGCAGTAGAGAGATATAACCGGACAATTGTGAGCATCTTAAAAAAGTTTGTGGCAGATTCTGGGCCAAGTTGGGATATCCGATTACCTCTGGTCCTAATGGCCATCAGATCTACCCCTTCATCTGCAACCAAAATGTCACCATTTGAGTTGATGACTGGGCGCAAGATGGTGCTTCCGCAGCATTTGCTCTACAGGACCCAAGAGCAGACACTGATAAATGCCTCCACAACTCATGAGTATGTGGAGAATTTAAGGAAACACCTTCAACATGCTTTTGCTTACGCTCAGCGGAATCTAGAAAGATCAGCTGATAGCATGAAGACCCACTATGACCTGAAGACTTCCAGAAAGGAATATCAGGTGGGGGACCGGGTCTATCTATACAACTTCCAAAGGAACCAGGCCAAGCAGCGCAAATTTTTGCCTACATGGAAGGGACCCTTTGAGATCATCGACAAAATCTCCCCTGTGGCCTACAAAATCCACATCCCCAAAGGTCCTTTGGCAGCGGGGGAAGACAAGTGGGTCCACATAAACCAGTTGAAATGTTGCCATCCCAGGCACACTCTGCAACAACTGGAGGAATCCTCTGGAATCCTAGCGGGTACTGTCTCAGACTAATTCAGTTCCAACCATAAAACATACCACATCTAGTCTCTAAAATATTGTGATTTGCATGAAACTGTCTCTTAGTTATACTGGTTTTTTTTTCAAAATAAGAATCTAATGTTTCGTTATGATGAAATGCATATGCTGCCCCACTATCTCAACAGTGGGGGAAGAAATATCTATGAGTAGGTATTGCCGCTCTTCCTTTGTCGTCCTAGGAGAAAGAAAACCTGGAGACGGGCCAAGGAGGATGATCCGGAGACGGGAACGAAGATCCAATGGGCCCAGCGTACCGCCCAATATTCCTATTAGGACCGGCGAGGAGAACCGATCGATCAGTACCGGATGGAGGAAAAAATGCTGAACTGTGCCATCTACCGGAAGAAGATGAGAACAACATCCCAGATCTTGCGGGTCCCACCAGTGAAGGATCAGATAGCCACCGCAAGAAGGGGGGCTTGTGGGATATATTTACCCATGCATCCGAGCCCTACCTCAAAACTGTGCAGTACTGACATGAAAACATCATGATGGCCAGAGCTTCCCAGAAAATGCACAGGGAAATGCATGAAGAATAGGCTGCCACTCATTTTTGCCGATGTTATGGGCACAGAAGGACACTGCCTAAAACCACCATTGGACTACCCACACAGTAGTCTGAAACCATTGGGAGTGGCAATGCTGATTGCCAAAAGCAAACCCATAACTGTTGGGAATTCATTTTCTTAAATCCCAAAAAGGGGTGCAGTACCAGTACTCACCACTATCAGAAAGCCAGCGTTTTAAAACCACCAGATTTTACTTTTTGTAGAAAACTGAATAAATGAACCCAAAACATGCCAAAGAAAGACATTTTAAGAGGTGGATCCAATGTAAAGTTATATTCTGAAGTGACTTGAAGGTTTATAACAATACTGGCTGAGCTGTGGATTTCAGCAGTTTAAGTAAATTTGGACTGAAAGACACTACAAATCTAAATGTTTAAAAGAAATGAGTGACCTACTTTGAGTGTCACATAGGTTGCAATTGTTTAAATGTCATAGTTTTAAACTTAGAATCAGCATTCTAGCTGCATATGTAAACATTGTCTTGACTTAAACTGGGTAACAAAAAGTGACATTTTATCTGAAACCTGGCTTAAGGAACTGAATTCTGCCTGGCAACTACCCCCATCAGGAGTGAAACTTGAGTCACAGCTGTGTTCCCAGGCCTATCTGCCTTTTGCTGGCCACACTAAGGATATGCCATCTCTCTGATAATTGAATTAAGGGGAGCCCCCACAGAATACAGGAGCTCTGAACAAAGCCCTGTCCTGACCCAGGCAGATGGTTTATTGCAGATGTCGTAAATGTAGCTTCCTCCTGGAAGGACAAAGGGGAGGGGCACTGCCTGTGAGAGCAAGCTGGCTTGGCAGAACTGGAAAAACCAGAAATTCAACCTTGTGCTGGAGGAAAACCACACCCCTTTGGGGCCAGAACATAACTCTAAAAAGATGAATAACTCATAGAGCGGACATGTGAAAATTTTATAAATGATACCATAATTCTTGTGATTTTTCTGCCCACATTTTAAGAGGTTTTTAGAACCGGTGGTATGTTCAGGGGAGTTTTAGCGGAAAAGAGGATATTACTCAAAATGTGTGCATGTGAAAAATCTGACACTTCATCAACTAATGTCCATACTCCTTGCGCACATGTGTGTAAATTTGGGTTAATGTCCGGTATTGCAAACCAGTTAAAAAGTGCAAAATATTGCCATTTCTGAATGCAAGCCCCCAGGAAGAGCAGAGTTGGAACAGGGTATACCTCCTGTGATATGTGATGGGTGCATATGATTTTAAAACAATATGTACCTCTGCATATATGTATTTGGTTCAAATCTAGATTTGTGTGCAAGTTGACAGGAGGAGTGGACTTTCTGCAGACTGTAAAATGACATCACTCTGACACAACTTAGCTCCCCCAATCAGGGGAGAAATGAAAGCTTGGCCAATGATAAGTGGAGAGGGGCTGGCTAGTGATGCTGCTCACACACACCCATTTTCAAAACACATAAAAGCAGAGAGACAGGACAGATAGGGACCTTCAAAACCATTTGCTGCGGGACGCTCTGCTGGAAAATCCATACTTTACCTCCATCAATCTCCAGAGAAAGCTGTGCAGAAAGACCCAGAGAAAGCAGAGCAGTATCCAAAACCAGAGGGAGCTGAACCGGAGTCCAGTCCAAAACCTGACCAGATCCGTGGGAAGGCATATTTCTAAATATATTGTGAGTACATAGCAAAACTGTGCAGAACCCAATCTCTTAGTTAAAATAATCTAATGCAAGCTATTTTAACTTGAGTAAAGCGGTCACCTGTCATTTTCTAGTTGCAAGCTGCACTTGTCTTTTTGAACTTTAAAATTTCAAATCTGAAAAACGACCTTTATTTAATCGCTCATATCTCCGTGACCGTTTGTGCTAGAGACTTGCAGTAACTTTCATCTGGAAGCTGAGATCCTAGGCTTTCCTAGGACCCCAAAACGATAGTGATAGTCCTTGTAGTTCCTCTGTAATCGCGCCAGACGCATTCGCGAATTTTACCGCGATTTGCCAATTTCTTCACGTGTAAAAATCTGCTGCTGCTTGCCTTCCATTTGCCAGAAATTCGTTTAACCTGCTAATTATCCCTGAATCATTGCTAGAGTCAGCCTGAGCTAATATTAACTTGATACCACTCACCCTGAACCTCCTAGAGGGAATTAAAAGCATTTTAGTATATTTTCACTCCATTGCCAGCACATATCAAAGCATTTTGCCTGTGTTTTCAACTTCTGTAGTCTAAGTTGCTGGGGTGAACTGAATTACATTTGATTGCATTTCTGAGAACTGTGTGCCTTCCTTCCATTTCCTTGCATTGCATAAAGGGGGGGTGAATTGTCCAAGAAAGTGATTACATTGTCTTTGCTGAAATCCTATCAAGTTATTTTCTTTACTGCATTTCATTCCACATTGCATCCATTTGAAACTATAAAAGTATTGTTGCTATCTTATCCATTTCATGTCAACTCCTTAGTGATTATCAAGAAGTGTGCTAGTGCCAGATTCTCCGTTGTTAATCTTTATCATACCAGATTAAGTGTGATATCCAATTATTAATTTATTATAAAGCGTGATATAGATACATATTGCTTTACTTCTCAAATAAACCTTTTAACTTGCAAAACAGAACTACTTCTTGGCTCAGTGGGGTCAGGGGGATTCTGAGAGAGGGGTGTTATATAGGGGTAGTCATCCAGAACGCATGAACTGGACATAAAGATATATCAATAAGGGTTTTCATTCAGTATTATAGACTAGGCGTTGACTTAGCTGTAGTGTTGAATTGGATCCTCTTACACCGTGGAGCAGGTATAAAGAGCTCAAGCCCCTTGGGTTGAAAGAAACTATAAAGAGAACTATGTTAATGAATGGGAACATACTCTACAAAGCAGAGGTCAGTGCAAAAGCCCTATTGAGACCCTGACGGTGGATTTGAACCAAGTCGGGACAAAAGAGATCCCCAGGGAAAAACCAATTGTTGAAAACCAAGCTGAGTACAAGGGTCGTCATCTTCCTCGTACCAGTACCTTAAAACATTCAGGGGAACTTTTTGTCAAACAGTGCCTGGTAGGTTAATGAACCCGGCCTGATTGAGAGATGGCATGAACCTGAGAAGGGGGCCTAGGACCCGAATGCTGAAAGGATTACAGAATTGTATCCACAAAAAAGTGCCTGGCAGGATAGTGAACTGGGCCTGAGTGAGAGACATAAGCCTGAGAAAGGGGTCTGGGACCCCCACAAGTTTAAGAGAAGACCAAGTGGAGAGAGATACCTTTTTGGAAAATACCATAAAAGATTAGGGGAGGAGAAAGATATCTGGCAAAACCACAGACACTATTTGGAATACTAAAAGAGAGCCTGAGAAAAGGATTGGGTTTGGGAGACCTATCCCCCATCTTTGTGGAACTGTAAAGAGTTGTCTAAGCAGTCCTTTGGAAAGGAGACCTCCCACTTCATCTGTGTAAAACTACCTTGCAAGGCCTAGTGATGGCCATTGGAAGAAGGTGATCTCCCCAAAAGCTTCAAACTGCCTAAACCCATCCAGAAGGAAGGTACCACCTTTCTGGAATCAGGGTGAAGCTAGTATTATATTTTTCTTTTGAAGTGTGATGGACGTAAAAAAGTTTGGGACATAGGACAGTGGACTATCTTTCTTTTGACAGACATTCTGACACTATCCTTAGTTTTGTTTGAGGCAGGGAAACCCCTCTTAGATATAGGGACAGATGCAGTTTCCACCTTATTTCCTTTCAATAAAGGTTTATGATCAGAAATATGTCACCTGGGTCCCTCGTCTGCATCTGCCTCCTTGCACTAGTTAGATTCAAGCCCTAAAACAGACTTCATAGAAAAATAATTTTCAGTGTCGGGCATCATACACCTGCTCCATAACATGTTCCTTGTAGTGTGTTTTGACAGATGGCTTGTATACTTTCTGAGTTATTAAAGGATTGAGCCATAGATGGAAGCCCTGTGATGAAAGCCACTACGGAAGCCCTGTTACTTTGTATCACTATCTCTCCTTTTAGCACTCTCCACTTCTTACTGGTTTACTGGCCTCCTGCCCCTGACACGCTCTACTGTAATGCTGTTGGTGGCAGACCTTAGGCTTCAGTTTGGAGTTCTACTTGTGTGAGGGGACTTTAACTTCCACCCCAACAAACCTGCCAACATACAGGCAGTTTGCCTCAGCTCCAATCTCTCAGATCTTGTTCAGTTGGTGGTGGGCCCTACTCATTGCCTCAGGAACACTCTTGATCTTATTTTTGCACCACGGTCTATTGTTAATCTATCTGCGCTCTTGCTGCTTTTGTGGCCTGACCATATGATTCTTCCCTTCAGTGCAGACTGTCCTTCGTCATCTGCCTTTTGTTTCTACCCCACCCTCATAAGAGGTTCTGGGGCAAAGTTGAGCATGCTGATGTTACCTTGGCTATCACACTTCTTCACCCAACTGATGGTCATTGTAGCTTTAATACTTTGAACTCGATGCTAACTGAGGTTGCTGACTCCCTAGCACCTGTTAAAGCCTGCAGACCTTGTTCTCACCCTTCCGAACTTTGGTTCACTACTAACCTGACAGTCTTACGCCAGATCCATAGATGAACGGAGCGCAAATGGCGTATTTACTACTGCCGCGCAATCCTGCCTTGCACATCGCCAGCAAGGTCAGTGCCGCTACTAACTCTTCCAAAGAACTAATCAGGATAGTTCGCTCTCTTTCCTCACCCTCTTCTGCGCACAGTGTGGCTTCCTCTCAGAGCCTCTGTGACTCACTGTCCACTTTCTTTGACGATAAAATGTCCATCATTCGTCAGAAAACTATGGCCTCGGCCATTGTCAGCCTGGCTTTGGTGAGCCCCTGTCACCCTGGTGCTCCCGCTCAGGTCTGGTCTTCTTTCGTAGTCTTTTCTGAATCTGCTGTGTTGTCAGTGGTGTGTGGCCTGAAATCCACTTCTCCAGTGGATCCTATCCCTCTTGGTATCCTGAAGGAGATTGAACCTGACATTGTGCATCTACTTACCACTGCAGTTAATGACTATTTCTCTTCTGCTCTTATCCCTGGTTCTCTTGAGCAGACTCTTATCCTTCTTCTTCTCAAGATACCGAATCTTGATCCCTGGGTTCTGAGTAACTTTCATCCGATTTCTCTTCTTTCCTTCTATATGAAACTCTTGGAAACTCTGGTTACCTCCTCCTTTGCTCCTTCCTTAAGGAATCTGGCTGTCTGGACCCCTTCCAGTCCGGGTTTTGGCCCAGTCGTGGAACCGAGTCTGTTTTGGTGGCAGTCATAGATGACCTAGCACAGATCAGGGATCAGGGTGGCACTACTACCCTGATCCTGCTGGGCTTATCCGCTGCCTTTGACTCGGTCGGCCATGGTATCCTCCTGGAACGGTTGTCCGCGGTGGGCGTTTCGGGTTCAGTTCCGGCCTGGTTTGTATTTTTTCGAACTGGTCATTCTCAGTCCCTCTCTCTTCCTCCAATTGTCTCCAATTCGGGTTCTTCTCTCTCTCCTCTTCTTTTCAATCTTTATATTCATCCACTTGTTAAATTGATTCTCTCTTTTGGTTTTCAGTGTTGCTCTTACACTGATGACACACAGATTCTGGTGAGACAAGACCTTTCCCATCCTGCCTTAGTGGAGCGCTATCATTCCTGTCTGTTGGATAGTCATCTCTGGATGGATCAAAACTTGCTCCGCCTTAACAGCGAGAAGACAGAGGTTTTAGTTGTCGGCCCATCTCCGGTTCCTGTGGGAAGGTCTTCGGCTTTCTGGTCATATGAACTTGGTCCTCTGCCCACCCCCTCGCTGGTGGTGAAGAACCTGGGAGTTAAGCTCTCTATCTATGCAGTCCCAGGTTAGTGTTGTCTCTCCGGTCAGTTCTGAAACTCTCAGCACCATGATGCCCCTGTTGGTGAAGGTGTGCTTTATACATGTACTTTATTAGATCATTCATGTTAAACGTATGCACAACGATGTTGATATGCTTCCACCATGACAAAGACAAACTGACCAGCTGGTTGAGTACATCACTTAGCCCCTCCCATTGTTTTGCTAAACTACTAGAGTACCAGATTCTTTCCCAAAACAATACAGGCCTGAACAACAGGTCATAATTGATATTAGACCAGTTCATCCATTTTAATGATGTTTGGCTCAAATTTGGTTAGGAATAGATGGTTTTCCAAGATAATTTTCTCTATTGTAGTTATTTTTCCAATATTACCAAAGCCCCATGGTTCTGAACCATACAAGGCGGATGCTCTTGGCTTGGCTACATATAGTTTTAATGCTGGTTTTCCTGTGCCATTCCCATGACTAAAGGCAAGTTCAGAAAATTCAACCAGAAGATTGTTGTAGGGTATTGTCTGATTTTACTATTTGCCTTGACCATCCACAATTACTGGTGAATGTTAGGCCCAGATAGTCATACTCTGACACATGTTCAAGAATTGTATCTTTTATCTTGACTGTAAGCTTTGGCATGTTTTATTCCAGTGTATGGAAAGCCATGGTCTTTGTCTTTGTCATATTGCTTTCCAGGCCATTCTCCATAAAAACTTATTAAACAAATTGTACTGTTTGTGTAGGCCTTTTGGAGTCATGGAAACTAATACTGCATTATCCACAAATAGGAGTAATGACAGTCTGTCAGAGCCCAAGACCGGAGCATCCACCTTGTAACAATCAAATAGATTGAAAAAATAGATTGTCAAATTGGCAATACAGGGTCAGGGTCAGGATGCAATCTTGGCGGACTCTCTTTTGCATTGGAAAGGAGTCAGGCAGGTCATCTGCCAATGACAATCTTACTGCTGCTACAATATTGCAATGAAAGGATGCAATAGCTTTAACTAACACTAAAGTGGTGCTTATGGTCACCAATTTCTACCATAGGGCCTGACGAGGGACCCCATAAAACTCATCTTTTAAATCAACCTAACAAACGTAGAGATATACTTCAGTAGGGTTAGGTAAAGTGTAAACCATTGGTCCGCTGTATTGTGGCCTCTTGAAATCCTATACAACTATTTCTGCTTAGACCGCTTGGATCCAAATGGTCTTCATATGAAGAGTATTCGTCAAAAATATAACAACTCTGTTCCATACAAGAATCATCAAGATAAGCAGGGAACATTGAAGAGAAAATCTTCTCACTTCAGACAGAAGCAATCAGTTCTGAAGCCACAGCCCAGGTCCACGTGCACTATAATCCAGTGTCGAGATACATAGAACATCTGTGGGGTGTTGAGATTAAGTAATTATACCAAGAAATATTTTGTCCTGATGAAGGCCCGATAACAGCAGTCAGTAAGCGTTGGGGATAACGCAAAAAAGACACACGGGCCGAAACATGTTGACCATTCCTGAGGCCACACTTAAAAGCCTTTGATACATCTTTGTGTGATGACTTTTACATGACTATGGTTGTTTTTTGCATCACTATCTGCAAATAGGAAGTGCCTCACGAAAAAAACAAGGCATTGGCCATTTTCTTCTTTGATCAACTTCTAAATATTGTATATGTTGAACAAGACTCATAGTCACATGTTGTACTAACCCCACTATAGAACTCTTTGACAAATACTAAAAAGTTAGATGTGCACAGGAATTATGTTTGCATTATGTCTGAAGAATTTTCTTTTTTTTTATGTGAACTTTTTTAACCAAGAATTGAATAAAATATTTTGTACAAAAAAGGTACATGGTTGAATACAGTGTTAAAAATAACACAGTATTAAAATGTCAGTCCGTACCAATAGTGTGGACTCAAGGGCAGGGTGACCAGTTCATGCGCACGTTCTATATACTTTTGTAATCTTCCTGCAATTGAACTGGTCCCCTGAGAACAAAAAAAAATAGGGAAGTACCCAATCACAGAATGCTCTTGAAAGCCTGCCCGCCGGTGGTCAATGGTATTGTTTGTATCTATCCAGGATTTGTGATCATAAAATGAAGTCTCTTAATTCCTGCAATCTTACTCCGAAACAACACTCCACAGACAACCATTATCGTACAAGAGAGACATCAAGATAATTGATGGTAAATGTTGGGGAGAACTATGACATAGATCCATAGGGGTGATCCTTTTATTGGCAAATTGTATATTTTGTCTATACGTAAATGCTCTGCATTTTACTTATTTCACTTGTCAGACAGAATCATGTGCCAGTGATAGAAATTTCACACAGATGTGTGACTGTTTCTCAGAGGTGGAGAGAGCTCATATATTTCTCTTTATAGAGCTCTTTATTACTCCATACAGTAGCCCCTTAATGGTTCATGGGTTGGTTGGTATGGTACACAGTGAGTTATGGTTAAGATATTACATGTTGGTCATGGTTTGTCACATTTGTATACCATGCAGAGCTGTCCTTTCTTTAGGACTCATTCTGCATGTATTTTCTTTCTTGGGCATGGTGTGGAGACAATCTTTATAGTACTTGAAGATTTCATGGATTGGGTCTATACACACAGAATTTACAGTTTCCTTGTCTGTTTGCTATTATATCATACAAACCAAAGAAATATGTTCAACAGACCCTGACAATGTGATCTCATTAAATTTGAAATAAAGAGAACATGCATACCTGTCCTTATTGCCATGAGGGATTTTCCCTGCCTGAAAACGAAACTAAAGGTGCTCAAAAATTGTGCAAATCAAAATAGACCTCAGCCGGAAACCTAACCTCTATCTGGCCCTCCCACTTTTAGAAAAATGTAACATAAAAATTAGGTAATTTAGTACGTCTAGGCCAAAATGACTACAAAAAAAAGTCTGAATGCGTGATTTGGCTGAAAGTTCGACAAGATCACTCATTCGGTGCTGGGAGCTGCGGGTGTGTCACTATACTGTCAGCGGGGGTCACTATACTGTCCCGCAATCCCCCAACCAAAAAGGAAGAAAAAGCTGCTGGGGTGTTCCCTGCAATCCCCCACTCACTATACTATACTATACAGTGTTGTGAGTGGGGATTGCGGGGGACAACCCACAGCTGACCCGAAGAGAAAAGAAATAAGACGAAAACCAAAAAAAGGTGCTGGTTCCCGATCGCAGAAGTGAAAGGGAACAGGGTTTGCAGGGACACGGCGAGACGGAATGCAAGGTAAATAAGGGGCTGAGTGGTGGAGGTGTGGCGTAGGTGTGTTGGAGGTGTGGATAGGGGTTTGGGCACATCAGGAATGCTCAGGTGAGAACAGACCGAAGATTATTTCAAACAAATAATCTGCAGTTGTTTCTCCCTTGAACATTCCCACCTCGGTAAAACAACCCCAAATCAATGTAGTAGCCTTCCACTCAGGCTTCTTCTTACCAAACCTGTTCGGGTTGCTCCCAAGTATTTTCCATCAGTCTGTGGGTTTTTCAAACTTTATCAAAGTAACATTTTCAGTCCTCTACTCAGGTTCCTTATAACAGGTTTTAAGTCATTACGCAAATCCAATGGTCCAATTCCTTAAAGGGAGAAATTATACTCTTAATGTGATTCCACCAACGTGGACAGTGTCCTTTAAATTGTTCTTGATTTAGGATTGAGTAATTGAACTCTCCAGGTTCCTTGTTTTCCAAGTGTTGAAAAGTTTTCCTTATTTTTTAGGGCTCCCCAAAGCCTTCTGGCCCTGTGGTTGGTTGGTTGGCTCAACTCAGCATGGTCTCTCTTGGGTATCTGCCTGCCTCCACTCTCCGCCCTCTGCAACTTATCCAGAACAGAACTGCGAGACTTGTCCTTGGCCTCAAGCCCAGGGACCGTATCTCTCCAGGACTGAAATCTCTTCACTGGCTCCCAGTGGCTGCAACCCTCTGCATTGTCCACAAGGCCTTCTGGGGCCTGGGGCCACAATACCTTCAACTCTCTCTTCCTAAATATCTGCCTTCACGAGCCCTTCGCTCATCCGTCTCCAACTCCCTCATGGTCAGCCGCTTCTCGAAGCAACGAGCTGGGGGTAGCTCTCTCTCCGCAGCAGGGGCCTCCCTCTGGAACAGCCTTCCTGCCTCCCTGAAACTTGAGGAGAACCATCTCCGGTTCCGGAAGCACCTCAAAACCTTCCTCTTCGCTTCTGCCTTCTCTCTCCCTCTCCCCTGCTAAACCTGCTAAACTCCCCACTGAAGTTTGCACTAAACCTGCATCTGGGCCACTCTGTGACCTCGGTCCAGGGCCCAGCCACTCTCCACTTGCACTGCCTCCCTGGCTCCCCCTGCACTGTGGGACTGTCACTGCATCCCTACAGCCCCCTTCCCAGCACTTGCTCTGCACTTACCTCGCACTTGCCACCAGCTGGCCCTTTTATTATTATTTATTATTTTATTACGCTACTTACCTTGTACTGCACTTTCCCCCCCACCTCCTCCCCCTGCACTTTCTCCTTTTCCCCTTACCTCTGCACTTGCGCGATCTGAATGACACCTGGCCTAGTAGGATCGTTTGTCTGTCTTCCCCTTGTTTCCCCCCCTCCCTGCCTCGTCGCGCCTTGAAACACTTGTGTATAGGCGCGTTACAAATACCATATCATATCATATCATATCATATATCTACCCGTGTCCAGCAATCGGTTTTCTCAGGCCCCCGTAATCCCTTTGGCTTCTCTAGTATAATTAAGTATTGAGCTTTTGAACCCTCAAGGTTCCCTTTTTTCCAATTGTACTTCTATTTCTAGGACTCGACAAAGCCGTCTGGCCCTCTCATTTACCTAAGCATGGTGTCTCTTGGGTGTATGCCCATGTACATTGATCAGGTTTTTCAGGGTCCTGAGACCCTTTTGGCTTCTTCAGCTTCTTGTCTCACTCTCTTTAGTTAAGCCCCCTTTTCTTTCGGATTTTCTTAACTCTGGGACATAACCGTCTATCCCTCTCCCTGGCTTTACCTTCTCTGGAGTGTTGGCTTCCCTTTGCCGGCCTGGCTCGGCAATCACTTCACTTCTCAAATCGAAACCGGGGATTTGGTTTCCCTGTTGCGGTCTGATCTCAGCATTACTTAATGGGCTCCAGGCCCACCACCGCTGTGTGATCCCGCCACAGATGAGAAGGTCTCTCTCTTACCCATCTCTGTTTGCGATTCAGCATTGTCACCCTTTAGAATGCCAGCCTTCGGTTGTCTTTCTCTCATTCTGCTCTCTACACACTATTGCTGGCTCTGTGGTGTAGCGTGGCTCTGCCCCTGCAGGACGTTCTCACGTCAGAGGCATGCCTCTGCGTATGATTCTTCTAGCCCCATTCCAGCTGCCTCGTCTCTTTATTCTCGCCATCGTATTCCCACGGGCGTGTTTCTCTCCATCAGCTGTTGACTTGACTAGGATCCCAGCATTGCATTCAGCCAAATATCTGAGAGTAATGTTAGTCTGTTGGGGATGCCAATCCATAACAATAATGTCAGTCTTTTCTATTCCCATATAGGCACACAGTGTTATTTGTAGGAGATTCCTGGTAGGGAATGGGAGTCCTTGTCTCCTAGAGGGGAGTCACTCCCAGTGAGGTCCCACTTTCCCAGACCCCTAGAGAGGTTATTGCTTCACATGCTAACCTCCCTAGCCTCAAAGGGGGTGATTTCCCCCCTTGGAAGAAGGGACAAAATGCCCAGATTCCTCACAACACTTATCTGAAACCCAATAAAATCAATAATTACCTGCAGTCTTTGAAGCGAAATATGGCTTTTATAAACAAAGAGAAGTTGGTTTCAGACAAAGTGGATATATTGAAGAGAGACTGTGTGGGTAATATGTATGATAGTACTAGACTGGTGTTGAGCACTGCTGGGTCGCAATTTTGATTAGCAAGAATTTATCATGCAGAGTGTCTATTCTGGTTGGTGTGAAGGCATCATGAAGTACGGACAAGAGATGTATCATTTTGGTTATAAACTTTTATTAAATGAAAGGAAGATTGGGAAAAAGGCCTAGCTTGCCCCATTCTAAGGGACATATCCCTATCTAACAAAAGGTCTGCGCCAGGATGTCCAACTGTCTGTGTACAAACCTAACCTGGCCCTCACTTGATACTTGGAAAACTGTGTATGGGTTAAAGTATCTAAATAATAAGTGCTCAATAATAGTTCAAAGCTTCTCCCAGCCTTGGGCTTACAACAGGGTTCTCCTTCCCCACACTTCAAGACAGTACACCATGCAAAGGGGTTCCTTTCCCTAAGCTTCAAAATAGTTCACCATGCAAATGGTTTCTCCTCCCCATGCTTCAAAACAGTTCACCATGCAAAGGGGTTCCCTTCCAAAAGCTTAAAGTCTCTCAACTTTATCAAAAAGTTCTCAGGGATAAGTTCCAGATCCTCTGATATGGTTATTTTTCATCGGTTTCACAGAGGTAAATTCCACAGTATTCACAAAGCAAAGTTTTCTGACTTGAAACACAAATCCTCCATTATATTCAAATGCAGGTTTCTCTGTCTTTATCTCAGTTGCTTTCAATATTCATGTGTCTTCGGTCTAGGCGCAGTTGTTGGACCACACAGTGCACCCATTACAGGTCACGCAACCGATACACATTACTTGACACTTCTCATCAGATCCTTGTATCACTGGTTTGCCACCGTTCATCTGTTACTGCTTTCATCCATTCATATAGCTTTGCCAATGTTCGTTTTCACAATTTACAACTTTCTTTCATAGGAAATGATTGTTGCTGAAATGTTCCCCTTTTCTTTCCTTGTTTTTTTTTTCCAATGGTTTCACAATTGCTCTTTGTTAATTTGATATTCCAAAAGCAATAGTTGTTGTTCATATCAACATTCACAAGTACTGGCTTTGGCTTTCACTCATATCGGTGTTCAAAAGTACTGGTTTTGGCTTTCATTCATATCTGTATTCAAACAAATGTCCTCACGGGTTTGTGAGCCTGTTTGCCATTCCCGGTGTCCCCCTCTTCTAGGCTGACTCACTGGTTTTTGCACACAGTGATGAAGCAAGGCTTCTGACTGCCACGATCCTTCTCCCTCGTGCAGCGCCTCATTTTTTCTCCCCTAGCGGCTCTCCAGGGCTTTGTGTCTACCACCAATGTGTCTCTCAAAGTTTGGGCCTCTCCCCAAAGCTCTGCCGGGTCATGGCTGCTTCCAAGCTGCAGTCTCCCATGGGCTTCCAACTTCCCTCAACTCCACTTGCTCTGCATTTGTCTGGTGGTCTTAGGTGCTTCTTCTGCCACAACACCTTCCAGCAGGGGTCTGCACTCCTCCAGCAGCCCGTCAACCTGCTTCTCCAGGTGCCCCAGTTGCCTCCCTCTTCTCTGTTCATGTCAGTTTTAAACTTCCCACCAGGTTGATTGGTCACAAAAAGACTAGCCCGCTCACTACCTGTTTGGGAGTTCTAATGCTCTCTCAGATGCACAGTTCCCAGGCTGGTTTCATTCCAGGTAGAAAAGCAAACACCAAAATGCATATCCTTATATTTCTTTTATGAGAGGAAAGGGGCTCAGAAGCTGCTAAATGTGCCTGTTTTTTGGATGTGGAAAAGACTTTCAGTAGGATTGAATTACCACACCTGTATGAAGTGTTGGACTAATTTATCTTGAGACTGAATTTCATTTCCTCAATCTCTAGATTATATTCCAATCCTGCTGAACAGTTTAAATCCAGAGAGCTAATTTCCTGTCCATTTACAATAGATAGGGGAACTAGACTACTGTGCCTTGTCCCTCTTACTATTCTTATTGGCTATGCAAGCACTATCAATACTGATACATGATGACTGGGGGATAGAGGGTTCAGAGTGTCAGTCCGGAGAAATTAAAATCCTGTTGTATGCAAAAGATATGGTGGCGGGTCAGGAGGAGGACCAGAACTCAGACCTGCCATTTTTGTACTTTATTTATTAAACACAAAAGGTAGAAACTCCTAACTTTCCTTATGTTATTAACTAGGGTGCTTGTCAGTCGTCGGTGAGTCCAATGTGAACATCGGTCCTCTGCCCAAAACTGCCACTATATTGGGGACTTTAGTTTCTCTATCGTGTCATTGACACTGTGGATTCCCCTTCCGATATTCTTCTTCTCTTTCGTTCTATATCAAACTTGTCACTTTTTCTCTACTTCATATCTACTATTTACCCTCGTTGGGCAAGTTAGACATTTTACCAAAATGTTCTCACTCTCCTCCACAACTTGATAGTTACTGGGGTGAGTATTAGGCTTCCATTAACAACTTTTACTTATATCCTCCTCTGGATTTTTACTGGCACGAGTATGAAGGTTTGAGTAGTAATTCTCTCTTTTCTCCAATTCTTGGGTTTTACTGGTACGAGTATGAATGTTCCAGTAATGATTCTTCTCTTTCTTTATTATTCCTCCTTTATTACGACATGAAGCGTTATCCCCATAATGGTTCTTAACTCGCTCTAAATCTGTCTTTCCTGAGACGAGTATGCATGATTCTCACCTCACTCTTCTTCTGTATCTTTAATATAAGGTCCTCACTGGGACGAGTAGTATGCTCTCCTTCGTTATTCTCGATATCCCTCCTGGGTCTCCCGCCTTACCTGTTACTGTTTTCTCCCAGAGTCAGCGTTACTGGGCCTGCATTCAGGATGGGAACCTTTCTTCAGTTTGTCAGGTTGGATTCTTCCTTCCCTTTGTACTCACTTTCATTACACCCGATCCATATCGCTGTTGGGTAAATGGTTTTGGCATTGCTGTTGGACTTAGCGAGAAAGTGTATTTTAAACACCCCTGGTTGCTCTATCCCCACCACTCTTTGGTAAATGTTATTAAATACTTTCAGTTCAGAAATGTATTACTTATGACTGTGATATGTGTTAATATGTAGGATTGGTGTGACCTCTCACCCTGAAATTTCGGTTTTGTTCACTCAAGTACGCCCACCTGGGTTCTTCAGGGTTTTGCCAGGTGCCCTTACATTGAATCTAATACATCTGCATATACACAGAAATGCCCCAGTCTGGTTCAATAAGAAAATAAGTGGTTGGTAAAACAGTAAACTGGTTACATCTATAGAAGCCTAGCCAGGTATTCTCCCCAGTGATATTTACTCTCAACCACAACCTGTGAGAATTGCACTCGCTCTTTCCACATTGTAAGTAGACCACTGCCTCCCATCAAATCGGATATTTATCTGTTTTATATTCTTTTGTGATCAAAAGAGCTTTGTTCTTCCCTGTGTGTGTGTGTGTGTGTGTGTGTGTGTGTGTGTGTGTGTGTGTGTGTGTGTGTGTATATATATATATATATATATATATAATATATTTCTGAGGCTTGTGGAATCTGCTAAGATCACATGCTGTGCATTGGCCGACATCTAGTGGAAGCTGCTGAGTATCGAAAATGGGCGTCGACACAGGGCGTGCCAGTAATACTATCCCTAGTGTGACGTCCACAGTACCCAAGATCCCTCCCGCGTCTAGGATCCTCAGATTGTTTTTTTCCGCCATACTGGTCGGAAGCATTTTGCGGAGTCCCCTGGCCTTAGCCATACTTTTGCTAAAATATCGATTAATTTACATCCTTTCCCCATCCCAATGTCGAACTTCGACACTCGACGCCGGCTTGGAGAAGAATCCGACCGTCGGCTGCTGCATGACGGATTTGGGCCTCGGAAGTCCTTTGGCCTCGGCCCGGGCCTTGGAAGGCTTCTGGCCTCGGCCCTGCAAGTAGGGAGAGTGGGGGGTTGGACATACTCTACACTCTTGGTATTTAGGTACACCTTATACATTTCCTACACTTACCAGCCCGCTGCCTCAAGGTGCGTATGGAGGGTACCCCTTTTCAATTCTGCCCCAAGTGCAATCGCGAATACCCTTGGGTCGACAGGCACGCCACGTGCAATCTCTGCTTGCCGAGGGACCACCCCGAGGCGAACTGCAGAGCGTGTAGTAGGTTTAAACCTAAGACACTAAGGACCGTTCGACGAAGCGCTGGGCCCACCACACCAGGCAGGCGGCCATGGCAGCGGAGGGCGCCTTCAGCGATGGCAGCGACGCCGTGCTTTCGGACGGCGAGGGCATTATGGCGTTGAAAGACAGCCGAGCGCAGGTCCCCGACCTCGGAAGGTCATCAGACAGGGCGGTTATGGGGAAGACCCCCGGCGACACAAGCGCTTCACACACCACTCACACAAAACACACGAAGTCCAACCGAGACTCGACGACGTCGATTTCTCGGAAAGAGGCACATAGAGAACGGTCCGAATCGGTGTCCTCTGGGCGTTCTTGATTGAGATCGCTGCATGACTCCAGGCAATCATCCACTCTTGCCAAGAGTGCCTCGCTCCCTAAGCTAACAGAAGTTCGATCGTCGGAGGATGAAGACGACTTCCACCCCCAGGCCGCTCTCCAGGATTCAGAGCCCGCAGACAAGATCAGCGTGGCCCCATGTTTGAAGGACAGGGACTCTACCCCCGATCCTCGATGCCAGGCGTCGAAAACCTCCGGAACCACAAAGGGACAGGGAAAACACTTTTCCACTCACGGGGAGGGGGGAAAACAGCAGAAGAAGCAGCCACTGCACTCTTCCACACCTGTGAAACACTCCACTCCTCCTGAACAAACAGACAAGCCCAAGTCTGCTGATATTTCTAAAACCAGCAAATCTACTCAGGATAAGTCTCCTAGACTTTCTGAGAGAGTCATTCCCAGTTCCAAAGAATGGTCGAGTGATGACATAGATAGGGTCATGTCAAGGATGTCTTCTTTGGCAGACTTTTATGATAAAAATCCAGACCATTTCCTTTCATATAATCCAAAAGGGGCTACACCCTCAGGATCTAATGATCCTATCCCCCCGAGTAAGAAGCCCCGGTTTGAGACACCTATGAGGTCTGCGGACCCCTTCGATGTACAACCATACTCACGGCCATACTCACAGTATCAAGGAGAGACTTCCTTTGGTGAGGACCAAGAATTTGGCATTGTAGAAGAGCAAACCGGGACGGGCTACTATGGGGATGATGAGGACCAAGAAGAGGAAGACCCTGAAGCCTACAGAGTTACGAACTCCCCTGTCGATAACCAACCCCTCCTGAACGAGGTTCTCGCACGAGCAGCAGAACATTTCCATGTTGACACCCACGGTGTCTAGGAAGAGAGGGACTTCGCCGAGGAGTTAGTGGGAGAAAGGAGGCCAGTTGCCCAGACCATCCCTATCCTTAAGTCTATTCAGCGAAGAATAGACCTGTCCCTGGTGAACCCGAACCTCACCAGAGCAGTCAATCCCAGAGTTGAAAAACTTTTCAGGGTATCCCAGTCTGACCCTGTCTATATAAGAGGACATCTGAAGCCAGACTCCCTGGTTGTCACTAACACTCGTAAGAGGGCTGGAACACCCTTGTCATCGTCCGAAGCTCCTCTAGACGTGGAGAGCAGAAAACTATATGGTTTCGGCAGGAAAGAAGTCTCAACGTCCGCCTATCCGGCAAGGATTGCAAACTCCACCACCTTGTTGGCCAGCTACAACTGCCATCAGCGGGAAGAAGTCGCGGCACTCATAGCCTCTGCACCAGAACCCTTAAAGGGCCAGTTAGCATGAATTTCCGCAGAGGGTAGAGCCGTGTCTGGTTGCATTTTAAAAGCAACTTTTGACGCCACGAACAAAGCAGGGTGATTGATAGCAGAAGGTACTGTTATCAAGAGACATGCGTGGTTACGGCAGTCTGGTTTTAAGGCAGAAACCCAGGCATCATTGGTGGACAAACCAGTGGAAGCCGATCTGTTGTTTGGTAAGGCGGTCGAGGACGCGCTGAAGAATGCCAAGGACGAATATGAGACACTCAAGTCCCTTGGCTAGTTAACCAATAAACCCCCTAACCAGAGAGGGAATGGAAATTTTTTGTCGCCCACGTGGCCAAAATTCCCAGAGAGGATCAAACTATTCCCAGGGGCAGGGTACACAGTGGAACAACAACAGCCAACAGTCTACCCAGGGTTATGGCAGGGGTAATAGGAGAGGACGTGGTAAGGGCAGAGGCAGCCCCAGTAAAGCAGTGACACTCAGTTCAGGGTCCCTTCTCACGCAACCCCAGTAGGGGGACGCATTTCCAACTTCACCCAGGCTTGGGAAGGGATCACATCAGACAGATGGGTGCTGTCAACAGTATCCGCAGGGTACTGTATAGAACTACTGCAGCGTCCCCGGAACCATCCTCCACGACAAAGAGTACACTCTTTAGAACATCAGAAGATTCTCCTCGAGGAGATCGCCAATCTGCTAGCAAAGGACGCGATAGAACTCGTCCCGGGACACCAGGTAAACAAGGGTATTTATTCAACTTACTTCCTTGTGCCAAAAAAAGATTTGACAATGCGCCCAGCATTGGACTTACGGCCTGCCAACAAGTATGTCAAGCCCCAAAAGTTTTGAATGACTACGCTACAATCGCCCTCCTAAAAAAGGGGGATTACATGGCAACCTTGGATATGAAAGATGCCTATTTTCATATTTCCATGTTCCCAGCGCACAGAAGGTACTTGCGCTTCAAGATGGACAGTCGGCACTACCAGTTCAAGGTACTGCCCTTCGGGATAGCTTCGGCACCAAGGGTATTCACCAAGGTACTGGCGGTGGCGGCTGCACACCTACGCAGGGAGACAATCCCGGTGTACCCTTAGCTAGACGACTGGCTCATAACGGGGGAAACCCCAGTAATTTGCAGAACAAACATTCAAAGGACTATCAACCTCCTCCACGAATTAGGCTTCTCAATCAACGAGAAAAAGTCAAGCCTGGTGCCAAGCACCTCCAAACAGTTCCTAGGAGCAATCCTAGATACTCAAGAGGGGTTGACATTTCTTTCAGAGGAACGAATTCGGAATATACTACTGCAAATTCCGCAATATCAGTCGGTCACCAAATAACGGTACGCAAAGCAATGCGTTTGCTGGGCATGATGGTGTCATGTATTTACCTGGTCCCCCACGCACACCTGTGCATGCGTCCCATGCAGGAATGGTTGGCGAAACAGTGGTCTCAGGCAGGTGGTCAGTGGGACGATCTAGTGGTCGTTTCGCCAACACTAGTACGTACAAAGCCTTCACTGGTGGACAAGAGAGAATCTTGCACAGGGGAAACCCTTTTACGATCCCAAAGTACAGGCAGCAGTCACTACCGATGCATGTCTGACGGGGTGGGGAGCTCACCATCTCCACCACACAGCTCAGGGTCTCTGGTCTCCCTCAGTGGCCAACCACATCAACCTGCTAGAGCTTCTGGCAGTATTCAGAGCGCTTCAAGCGTTCGAGCCCTACCTACTAAACCTGTCAGTGCAAATCCCGACGGACAGCACGACAGCCATGTTCTAGCTGAACAAGCAGGGAGGGACTAGTTCGCCAAATCTGTCCAAGCTTGCCCAGAAAATCTGGATATGGGCACTGAGACGGAGCATCTTCCTGTCATCACAACATGTTCCAGGGGAGCTCAATTCCCTAGCGGATGCTCTGAGCAGAGACTCCCTCCCAGAGAAACACGAATGGGTTCTACACAGAGAGGTCGTAGAAGATATCTTCTCTCAGTGGGGTTTCCTTGTTCACTTGTATAGACTTGTTCACCACAAGCGAAAACAGATAATGCCCAGGATTTGCATCCAGGTTCCCCCAACCAGACTCCCAGGGGAACGCCCTGTGGATGAACTGGTCAGGGATGTTTGCGTACGCTTTTCCACCAACTCCTCTCATCAGGAAGGTGGTCAACAAGATGAACAGAGAGTCGATGACGCTCGTCCTAGTTGCTCCCATTTGGGCAAGACAACCCTGGTTCCCACACCTACGCAGGATGGCGGTGTGCGAGCCCATCAAACTTCTGGCCTGGTACAACCTACTGTCCCAGCACCAAAGTCAAACAGTGCATCAGCAACCCAACTCAATGAACCTGGCAGCATGGCTCCTGAGGTCATAGAGTTTGGACATCTCAATTTACCACAGAGGTGTATGGACATCCTAAAGGAATCTAGGAAACCAAACACAAGGCACTGCTACTTTGATAAGTGGAATAGATTTGTTATCTGGTGCCAGAGTAGACAAATCAACCCAGTTGATTGCACTCCTTCCACTATTGTTACATACATACTCCACCTGCTAGATGCAGGATTGTTTTTTAACTCACTGAAAGTACACCTGGCAGCCCTGTCGGCATACACCACTTCCCATAACAAGGTCTCGTGGTGGAAAGTACCAGTAGTTAAAGCCTTCATGGAAGGAGTAAAGAGACTTCACCCTCCTATTTCAAACCCACCACCAGGGTGGGACCTTAATGTGGTGCTATCTAAGCTCATGGGCCCCCCTTTCGAGCCCATGCATACAAGCAGTCTCAAACACCTGACTTATAAAACAGCCTTCTTAGTAGCTATTACTTCTATAAGAAGGTTCAGTGAAATTCAGGCTCTGTCAGTGCAGGATCCCTTCTTTACTGTCCATAAAGACAAACTGCTTTTACGCACACACCCTAGGTTCTCACGTAAGTTTATATCTAAATTCCACATAAACCAGTCCATCGAGCTTCCGGCTTTCTTCCAGGACCCTCAAAGCTCGGCTGAGGTGAAACTACACACCCTAGATGTGCGTAGGGCGGTCCTCTACTATGTAAATAAAACCAGACCGCTAAGGAAAACAGATCAACTGTTTGTCTCCGTAGCTACAGGCAGAGAGGGGGATTGCGTCTCTTAAGGTGCCATCTCTAAGTGGATTATTAACTGTATCCAGCTGTGTTACTCGCTCTCTGAAAGAACTCTGTCTTTCACGCCAAGAGCCCACTCTACTAGAGGCATTCGGGCCACTCTGGCTTTCATTGCAAATGTACACCTTGACACCATTTGCAAAGCAGCTACTTGGAGCTCTATTCACACTTTTACTCAGCATTACTGCATTGACACCCATTCCAAGGCGCATACACAAGTGGGACAAGCGGTTCTAAGACACTTATTTGCTCATGACCCTTCTCACATCCCACCTCCTTCTTCAGGTACTGGTCGCTAATCTATGCACAGCATGTGATCTAAGCAGGTTCCACAAGTCTCAGAAGGGATACATTACTCACCGTAATCGTATTTCTGATGCTTGTATCTGCTTAGATTCACATGCGACCCACCCTTCCTCCCCTCTGAGAGAAGGCGCATGGTTGCTTGTAGTCTTACCTTTCTAGCTATCTGCTTGGATTATCTGTACTTGCGCTACTCCTCCTGCTACCTAATGTCAGAAAAAATACAATCTGAGGATCCTAGACGCGTGAGGGATCTTGGGTACAGTGGACGTCACACTAGGGATAGTATTACTGGCATGCCCTGTGTCGACGCCCATTTTCGAGTTTCGAAAAACAAACTAATACTCTGCAGCTTCCACTAGATGTCGGCCTATGCACAGCATGTGAATCTAAGCAGATACAAGCATCAGAAATACGATTACGGTGAGTAATGTATCCCATATATTCACTACAAAAAAAACTTTGTTGAGGGGACGTTATGGTTAAGTTGCCCTAACAAAAACCTGTACACTTCACTAAAAAAAACTTCCCACCTCCCCTTTATGCTTCAAATTAAAACCGAAAAATCCCTGAATTTCGACAGTTATGGTAAACTAAGACCCCAAGGCCACCACCCCTGTGCACTGCTAACACTAACGCCCAGACCATGAAAAATGTCATCTCAAATGTCAATGATGACCTCAATGATGACATCACTTGTTTAGCCCCTTTCTTTTCCTTCCCTTCCATACATATATATGTACATTCATTAAAAAAATATCACTAAAGGAATGTTATACTTCACAGTGCAACGAAACACCACTGCACATTCCCCCATTATAGTAAGCTAAGCAACCATAACTCGCACCATCTACCTTCATTGTTAACACTAACGCCCAGGACATCAAAGATGACATCACAAATATCATTGATGACATCACTCATGACATCACATGTGTGCCTCAACTGTTTTGGTGCATTGAAAAATGTAGGCTGGGTGGTTTTATTAACTGACCAGCACAATATGAAAATTGAAAAGGTGCAGTGTAGCAAAACGTTACCCTTGTTATGTGTTCTTAAAGTACTTTCCTTAGGGTCCGGTGGCAGTTCATGATGCACATGCATGGGGCAATAGCAGGCCTCAAACACACAATTAATTTGTATGCAGGAAGATAAACTGTGGGATGCTGCTAGTTCTTTCTACCCTACTTCAGTTTCCCTGTATGTGCCGCTCAGTTATATGCATTGGGTCGTCATATGTATTGTTTGTTATAGCAGAAGTGTGTATTAAGTCTAGATTTCTGAGCTACTTATTACATGTGTAACATTACACAATCACCCCTGACATCTTGTTACCAACATAATAGATGGAACCCCTTGTAGGTAGGGATTTTTTAGGAATATTATTTTCACATGTGATGTCCACCCATCAATCGCCGGTGGTGATATGTGCTGGCTGCTAACTACCACCATGTTCGCGGACATGTACAGGATCAGAGCGTGACGACGGTACATTAAAGTACTATTCCCCTTTTTCCCCTTTAACTTAACTTAGGCTCTGAAAACAGATGTTTTATTTAGATTTTTGGCCACATATCGTACAGACATGTGGTATGTTATGTATTTCTTTGTATTTGTTGTCCTTGCTTTACTCTTGCAAACATTACAGAACCTTCTCTAAAGCAAGCCTTATGTTCCAAAAGAACATTGCATTTCCCAAAGAGGATAGCGCAACACCATCTCCTTCAAAGTAATGCGCATTGCTTGGAGCAATGTTATTGTGGCTACAAGAAAATATACAAACTTGTTGCATGAATGCACGCATGCCGCGATTGATGCACCTCCCGATGCTGTGATCTGGACAGAAAACAGAAGTGTTGTTCCATTGTAGTCTCGGGAGTAAAGCAGAAAAAATGACTTTCGATGTTGGGAAGATGGTCATGAGGGCTTCAGCCAACTGTGCAAATCTGCCAACAAAGTACGTGAAGTCAGGTATCCCAAGTGGCAAGCACTGTAGTGCAAAATTACCACATGAGGAGTGGTCATTCTACGCATGTCTCTACAAACTTGCAGAATTTCCGCAGCATTGGCATCAGTGTCAGTGCTCCACACCACCTCCACTCCTCGCACATCAAAATGGTGTGCCACATGCCTACTCTCGGCATATTGTTGCAAGCCTTGCACAAAAATGTCTCCAAGCAGCAAAACCCTGACCCTCTGCACCTCTGACCTTTTCAGTGTGCGCACCGTCTTTCGACACAAAAGAGTGATGCCTACAGTAGTCTTTCCATGCAGGATTTGCTGTAGAAACCCGTATGTGACATGCCCTACCAGCGGACAAGCGTTGCCTACGTGCGGCACGTAACTCTTACCCAGTCCTTCCACCCTTTCTACAGCGGTACCAAAGAGAGTCCCTCATTGGACACAACTAAGCGGGCCCACAATCATCCACCATTCACATAGAACATCTCTAATTTTAACTCCGTCATCAACATTGCGCACTTCAAAATTACTGTCGATGATTCTTAATGGAAATCGCATACCATTGCAAAGCACCTACTTCACAAGCTACTGTGCAAGGATTGCGAATTTCTACGTACAGCTACATGCATGTCCACATGCATCAGTATTGAGTACAGGTATGTACATTTTAATCAGAGTACATGTGGAAGCCTTATGATTTAAAATAGACAAAATAATGCCGGTAAATTTACACAGGAAAACATAACGCTCCCCCTTTTAAAGTGCAAGATTGCCGATTTGTCATTAACAAATTGTACGACTGCTTACTGTCTTCTGCATAACCTGTACATACGTTGCAAGCATGCCTATTTAGGCATAGCTCTCAACCATTTTTGTCTGAAAGGCGGGTGAAATCAGCCGATTTTGTTTTTGGCAGGTGAGACGCCCATTGGAATGAATGGCCATGCAGGAGGCTTGGCGGGTGAGCCCGCCCTTTACAAGGCGGGTGACACCCGCCAAAAGCGTGTGAGTTGAGAAGTATAATTTAGGGCAGACCTCAATTTTGTATGTGAAAATGACGGAGTTCTGTACTCTGTACTGCCAACAGTAATGCTACTTGCAATGTGATCGTATGAGAATAGTAATCGCTCCCGATTGTGGTGCTGACATGTCCTTCGGAGGGTCTCCCGATTTTTGGACATTGTGCTTTTCATTAAGAAGTACAAAATGTTTGCCCATCTACGAATTTGCCCTATCGCTTACAAACCTCTCTCCTATGCATACTACAGTTTGTAAAGAACAAGGCATTTGCAAACCCTTAAAAAATGTAGTTATTTCGAAGGACTTTCAAGTACCATATTGAAAGTAGTATGCAAAGACTGCACAAAGAGAAGTGAAATGTGCACATGGACTGGGTTGAAATATGAAAGTTGAATCCTCTGACGAAAGAAGTACAAGTAAAGTCTGCAGTATCATGACGGCTGCAAACACACAAAGTAATTGATATCGTTTTTTTAATTCACAGTGAAGACTACTCTCCTGAGAATCAACAGCATCTACACTGCAGATGACATATCCGAAGAAACCTGGTCATCTTGCACAAACAGTACAACCTTCATATTGTAACCACTACTTAAAGAGGCTGCGTGGGTTATTTGTTTATTTTGGGCACCAAAGGAAGCATTCATTTGTAAACCATTTTACCTACAAATATCCATTTATTGAACAAAGAATAACAGGTGGAATGGCTGACAAATCCCTGTGTGTTTTGTACTGAAATAACATAGGAAATCCTTAGAAGGTTAGATTGTGAAAATAAGTTGCAGTAGCAAGTCTTTGCCATTTTGGTTATTAATAATGGTTCTCTTCACAAGTAGGGCACTTTGTACTCTCATCTAAAGCACATTGTACTAGTATACAAACAGTAAAGTAGCCTTACCAAATGATAGAGGTCACTGTGTGTTGACACACCATGCCAAAGAGCTTCCCCATCACACTTATGCACACATTCTCAAATTTAGTCTGCGCCAAATCTAGACAGAAATGTGATTGTTAGCATGTGCCACACCTTATATGGAATTCTCAAGTTTAGTCTGCGCCAAATCTAGACAGAAATGTGATTCTTAGCATGTACCACACTTAGAATTCCGAACCTAGCTTGCGTTGCATCTAAATAGAAATATGACTGTTAGCATGTGCCACACTAGTATGGAAATCTGACCTTTAGCTCGTGTCGCATCTAGACAGAAATGTGATTCTTAGCATGCACCACACTTAGAATTCTGAACCTAGCTTGCATCGCATCTAGATAGAAATGTGACTGCTAGCATGTGCCACACCTAGATTGAATCCCACAATTGCAAGGACAGCAATGCCAACTAACCAACCAACTAACAATTCCATCCCTCTGCATACACCTCTCAAACTATAACCAAACACAACCACAAGCCTAAAAGGCTGCAATCTGCACAAACATCACAACAATGCAACAACAAAACAAACCACAACAGCACACGACGTCTATGGACCATAAAACACCCCAAGCCCAGCCAACGGACCCACCGGGCTGAGGCTGCCAACAGCACATCACTGCTCTCTTGCACTTTTCCAGCTTATCCCCACTAACCCACCCCCTCTCCTCCCATTTTTTCAGAGCCATCAGAGCGCCAGGGGACCACTTCGGTGGTGATAGCGCGCGGTACAAATGTCCTTTAACATTAACACATGCACACAGCACACATACATTGGACAACAGACCAAAGTATACTTTTTTTTCTCAAAAGAAACCAAGGAATGCCTACCAAAAAGCAGCTCCGTAGAAAGGAACGCAGAATTAGAGCAAATAAAAATAAAAGTGCCCAATGTAAACATCCACCTGTTGTAGAGTTAGTGGAGAATCTTGGTACAAACCACCTAATGCAGTTGGGTAACATAATAAAAGAAGTCTCAACTACCGAAACTGTACCTCCTCCATCAAAAAGTGACACACAACACAGAAATGTTGTAAAAAAAAAGGCTGCCAATACAGCTAGCAATGTTCCTAATAATCCTGATAGTGTAACAAGAACCCATAGTAAAAAAAGTATTTTAGCAAAAATGTTTGTCAGAGTCTACTAAGAAGAGGACCAAAATCATCCACACCCCTTAAAACGTACCGTAGACTGGAGCTGACTCAACTGGTATGCCTGACTGAGAGCTCCCGCCTGGCCCAATGCGCCTTTCTGTATAAATGCCGTTCTCTGCATCCGCTTGAGCCTGGAATTGAAACCACCGGTGGGGGATACCCCTCTGCACCCTCCGATCGAGTAGGTCCCGGTTCCATTCTCGGACGCTAGGTGCGGCCCCTCTCCAGCTCCGGGACCCACTCAGCGGAAAAATGGCCGCCGCAGCTCTGCGACCCGGAGGCCTCCCAGGAGGGGGCGGAGCAGGCATAACATCACTGCCGAACGGCAGCTGAACGGAATGAGCCTGCCACAGCCTGACCCCCACTGTGCCACATAGACATCGGACCCACTTGCCAGCTCCCGTCACCAGCGCCTGCTGAAGCGCCACTACACCGTGGACACAGGACAACCCCCAGCTCTCCACCGTCTCCCACCTCCCGGGTCGGTCCGACTCGCTCACCCGACTTCACTTTTCCCGGCTCGGGGTACATGCGGCATGGCAACACGAACAGTCAAGCAGTCTAATCCTACACAACCCTAACGTAGGCGCCTGTCAGCCTCCCTCCCGCTCCACCCGAGCCCGGGTGCTCCAGCTCCAGCCTAGCCCGCCAAGAGTGCTCGCTCTCCCCCTCCACGAATCAGCGTAAACACCAACTACGCCGGGGCTCCGGTCCAGGATCTCCACCTCCCCCGCTTTGGACACACGCCATCCAGCTCACCCCTGGGCCGGACTGTCGCGCCCGCCCCCAGCGGCAGCCACCATTTACACTGGACCTGCAGACTTTCTAGGCCCGACGGCCATCTTGCCTCTTCATGCCGTGGCCATTATCCCCCAACGTGGCAGCAGGGCCAGCCGCTCACTCTCCGCCAGCACCAGCAGAAGATCTTCCCTCCTGCCACCCCTGCTGCTGATCCAGCTGAGGGCACGGACTCACACCTCTTTTCCCGGGGCAGCCCCCTGGACACTATCTCCCCTCAGCCTTCTGCACCCCACTTTTTGGCGCCCTCAGTCCCCTGAGACCCGTGATCCACGGGCCTACAGGGTTTGCGGTCCCTCCCGTCTATCCAGGTGGCCCCTGGGGCGCGGACCCCCCCCTCTGATGTGGACCCCAGCACTGGACTGGCCCCCGCATCCACGGAGGGGCCCGAGGGGCATCCCGCGGCTCCCAGGAGGAGAAAGCTGCATTCTGGGGCATCCCCCCTGGGGTGCGGGAGGCCCCCGGAGCCACGGTATCACACAGCATTGCATCAGCACACCAGAGCCAGCAATAAGAGGCGAGGAGTCGGAGGGAGGAGGGCAGCCTGCCCTGATCGGGTAGGCACTTGGAGCGGGCTCCCTCACACATCGGCCCGCACTCCTGGGTCACTCAATGGCAGGCCCCTCCAGACCTAATCCGAAAACCAACATTCCCCCCCCCCGACCACCCCGTCACCGCCTGATTGCCTTCAAGGTCCAGATATCTAATCTTCAGAGCAGGCGGCAGCCGCTTTGGGACTCGGGTCTATCACCAAAGCTGCACCCAGACTCACAAAGTTCTCGTTGGTTCACCCACCCAGTGGCAACCCCTCCACCCACAAAATGTCTAAAAGTGGGAAGGCAGCAAAACAAACTGACATTGCCGCCCTCATGGCTACCCCAGCCGCTGAAAGGGCCAAGAAAGGCGATCCACCGGAGGATACCAGCAAGAATAGCACCCCCACATCAGCCGGATCAGACCCCATTCCACCACAAGCTGCAACCAAAGCCGATTTGCAAGACCTACTATCAGCCCTAACCAGGGAAATCCAAAAAAGCACCGAGGAAGTTACCAAGAAAATAAACTCATTGGACAAAAGAGTGGAGGAGGTGGAGCATCGGACCACCGAAATAGAATCCGAGGTCTGTGACTAAAGATTTGAAATTGAGCAGGACAAGGACAGAATAGCCGCCCTTGAGTCGAGATGCAACACCCTTGAAGCAAAACAGGAGGACTTGGAAAACCGATCACGGAGGAATAACATCAGGGTCCGAGGAATCCCAGCCTCTATCCCAGAGACAGAATTGAAAGCCTACATATCGGATCTATTCAGATTCATCATCACCCTTCCAGACAATTCCCCCCTAGAGTTAGACTGGGTACACGGAACAATCCCAAGGAAAACATCCTCGTTCCCCCCAGATGTGCTGGCCAGGATACACTTCTGCCAAATAAAAGAGGACATTATGCGGGAAGCAAGGCAAATGCGACAGATCACCTTCCGAGGTTCCACGATCTTACTTTACCAAGACCTAGCGAACTCAACACTCCAGAAACGGAAAACAATGCGACCCCTGACAGTCTGGCTGCAAGATAAGAAAATTCCCTATCACTGGGGATTTCCCACCTCAGTAAAATTCAAATGGGAAGGGTCACAGAGACAAATACAGTCTATGAAAGAAGCAGAGAAACTCATGGGCCAAAATAGTGCAGAGGCCGACTCTGAACCCGAAGAAACAACCCACCCTCTCCGGGACGGCTCTCCAGGGGGAGCGTGGTCCAAATCCAATAGACAGCGCAGACTCAGGGGCCCTCCGAAGAAAGACAGCGACATGGGATGAGCTTACAGCAACGGCCCTGTATTCCATTAGCTCATAGACTCCTCATAAAAGGTCCATCCAAGGCCAGCCATGGCCCCTCCTGAGCTAAGACAAGTAGCTTACATGTATACGCACAGAAGCGCGGTCAGCGGCAAAGCTTCTCCATGGTTCATCTCGGCGGCCCAGTTGGCATACACCGAGCACATTGGTGCCACTAGTTCCCCAGTGGCAGTAGGATGACGTTTCTCCTACCAGTTCAATGTTGGGAAAGGGGAGAGAACCGGACTTACACGAACAATCCCAATGCTACGGACATCATACGTCCCTAGGCTTGCCCTATGGCACTTCAATGCAACATGCAACAACAACGAAAAGCATATTACCACTTTAATACAACCGCTTTATCTGTTCCAAGACTCACAATCTAGGTTGGGGGAAAGATCCATGAGGTACACTCAACACTACATCGGAGGGAATGGCTAACACGAAAGAAATAATCCAAGGGATGGATTATCCAAGGGAATATCCAAGGGATGAACTCACCAAGAAAACGCAGATCAGTCGAACACTGCCTGGTTCATCTATCCGGAGACATTGTCCTACTGCAAGAAATGCATCTACTATTGGGAGACGAACGCCGCCTAAAATTCAAGAGATTCAAGCAAGCTTTCTTTGCCTCATCTGGATCGAAGAAAAGGGGAGTAGCAATTCTTCTCAGTGACAAAATTCCACTGTCCAACATCACAATAAGGAGAGATCCAGAGGGCCGGTACCTCCTACTAAAAGTCTTCTTCGAGGAACTCCCCATCACAATCGTCACAATTTACAGCCCCAACACTTCCCAAGGTAGCTTCATCATGGAAATCCTCCCGACCATCTCAGCCTTCCGTGAAGGCCACTTGATCATCTGCAGAGATTTCAATGCCATGCCAAACCCGCAGCTAGACAAAATGCTTCCCCCCCACAAGCGCAGACTACATGCAGGCCCTGGCCCTAGCCAATCTATTCAGAGAAACAGAGACCGTAGATGTCTGGAGATTGCACAAATATACCTCACGAGACTACACGCACTACTCTAATGTCCACAAGGGATATTCAAGAATTGACTTCATTCTAATCTCTGGCATCCTATACCCATGTGTTAACAATGCAGAAATCCACACATGCATGATCTCCGACCACGCTCCAGTCTCCGTGAACCTAGCCATTTCAGGCCAAAAAAAACCCTTCCAGAGGTATTGGAAGCTAAATGACTCCCTCTTACTAGACATCAGCATAAAGGCTGAAGTGGAGGACTCAATAACCAACTACTTCAAGGAAAACGCCACGCAAACATCCCCATCAACATAATCTGGGACGCAATGAAGGCAGTAGTCAGAGGCGTGCTGATAGGGGCAGGAGCGGAACAACGAAGAGTCTCAAAAATAGCTACGACCAAGCTTGAAAAAGAAGTAATCCTACATGAAACACAGCTAAAAGCTCACTACTCTAGAAAATCTGAACGAGCCCTGAGGAAGGTGAACATCGCCCTGGAAATGCATTGCGCCGACCGGATGGCCAAATCCCTAGCACATACAAAACAGTTCTACTACAATAAAGGGAACAAAGCAAATAGGATACTAGCGCAAAAGTTAAGAGCGATCCGAAGTCAAAACAACATTCTCAAGCTACAAGGGGAAAATGGAAAGCTGCTTTTCTCCAAGATGAACAAAATCAATGAATTGATGAGAGATCATAAATCCATAATGGCAAGTGATCCCACAAACCTAGACGGGCTACCAGAATATCTGAGGGCGCTGCCACCCCACAACTCATCTCAACTAGAACCCTTGGAAGCCCCTATCGACGACGAAGAAGTCATTGAATCCCTCAAATCTTCCACCCCGGGCCCGGATGGCCTGTCCGCAAATTTCTACAAAAAAATTCGCCAGAGTGTTGGCACCCCAGCTAACCGCTTTATTCAACTCCTTGCTATCCACAAGAACAGTCACGAAATCCATGGCCAAATCAATCACAGTCCTAATACACAAACCCTGGAAGGACCCCGAGCTACCTAATTCCTACTGTCCGATATCACTGAACAACGACGGCAACATTTTTGCCAAAGTGTTAGCCAGAAGACTAGGCTCGGTCCTCCCAGGCTTAATCGACCAAGATCAGATGGGGTTCATCCCTGGAAGAGGGACCCACGACAACATCAGGCGAGCGATAAATTTAAATTTGATTGAGTGCGCCCACAAAACAAAGATAGGGATTGCGGTAATTTCACTAGATGCCCACAAAGCCTTTGACTGGGTGGACTGGGGCTATATCCGTGCGGTCCTTCCATGTTTTGGCTTCGGCCCCAACTTCACCACATGGATCATGGCCAACTACCAAATTCCCACCACACAACTCCGAATTAACGGCACCAGGTCAGGTCACATACAAATCTTAAGGGGCACCAGACAGGGCTGCCCACTATCACCCTTAGTTTTCGCTCTGTCTATGGAACCCTTCGCCGCCAGAATCAGACAAAACGAGGGCATAAGGGGAATACAGGTGGGTGACCAAGAATACAAAATCGCGCTGTATGCCGATGATGTACTATTCACTGAGACAAACCTATCAACTTCCCTGGGGGCACTATGGAAAGAGATCGAGGAGCTTGGGGCCCTATCGGGATTCAGGGTCAAGCAGTCCAAATCCTCAGCATTACCCATTAACCTCTCTCACCAGGGAAGGGTTTCTCTCACCCCACTCTCACCAATCCCCTGATGCAATTGAATATCGCGGGGTCAAGATCACTAAAAACCCAATGCGTATGTACTCAAGAAATATCCCGCAATTAATCATTGGCCTGCAGGATGACCTCAAAAGGTGGAAGCAGCAGGAAATCTCCTGGTTCGGGCGAATTACCGCCATTAAAATGAACTTTTGGCCTTTGTTAAGCAACAAATTGTGGTTTGTTTCTGCCTACTTCTTCTCCTGGCAGCTCAGAAGCAGTCTCCTCCCATTTTCTTCTGGGCCGTCCATTTATGACTCTTCACACTTCGCATTTCCTTTCAGCCAGAGGATGTCCATTGTCCCCTTCCCCTGCGGCCCACATTCTCCTCCCCTAATCTAATCATCACAGAGGTGTGATTTACTGGTGGAGTGACGCAGAAGGGAGATGCCTGGCCTCCGTGGGGGAAGCTGTTGGACTGGTTTGATTGCTTTTAGGTAGTCTTAAATTCAATGTCATTCTGTTAAAATTTTTTCATGGTTTAAAACACACTTGTAATTTCAAAACAAGCAGCTAGAACAATTACTTGAGATTCTAAACCATGGGATTAAACAGTTACAACCTAGGTTACTCTCAATAACAGGTCACTTAGTTTTCAGACATTAGATTTCAGTTCTACAAGTTTATATTCTATGCAGGCTTCTGACAGCTGACATACAGGTGGCCGAGGGTACTGCGCCCAGATTTTGACAGATTTCACAGGCAGGCACATTTTTGCTGTGAATGTTTTGATGACAAATGCATGTGGCTATACCAATGTGCAGCACTACCAATACAGATCCCTGCTCCCGCCATACAGGCTCTACAAAAGAAAATACTAGAATTTGTCTCGGGGGGGATAACCCCGGATCAACAAACAAATTATGCTGAAGGGGAAATCACAGGGGGGGTTGGGAGGCCCTGACCTAGCCAGATACACACTTGGCGCTCAATTATCTCATGCATTCTCCTGGGTGCAAGACGTAGACCCTCCGAAATGGCGACAAATTGAAGAATCCTGGTGCCCGGCCCCACTACCCGATCTCCCACACCTACCACCTATAAAACCACAGGCAAACAGCGGGCCCCGATCAGCCACGACTGTTACGAACCATTGCTGGAAAGTCACAGCGTGGAAATGGGGAGTTCGAGGCACCCTTGGTCCCATGTCCCCCATCTGGAACAACCCTGAATTCTCACCAGGTAACCCCCCACGGGATTTCCAAGCCTGGATAGCAGGGGGCCTGGCGAAAACTAGCGACTTTCTAGAAGAAGGTTCGCCCATCACATTCAATAGGTGCAAAATAAAATTAGGAGTGGGAGAGTGGGAAAGATTTCGTTACACACATCAGGCACTGGATGTCACACAGGAGAACCCGAGATAAATGTTCTAGGGAACCAACAGCACTGGCACTCACACTATCAACACCAACCAGCAGAGGCAGAATGTCCACTATCTACTGGCTCCTAGACAGATCAGACCCTGCACAGAAAGAAAGATATATGACAGAATGGAAAAGGATATTGAGTGTAAAATGGCAGTAGAAGAATGGGGGAAAATATGGGCTAGATTGCACAAAAGCTCACAATGCATCACAGGGAAGGGGGTTATAAACTGTGCTATAGATACTATATCACCCCTACTCAAATACACAAGGCCAACCCAGATACTCCTGACACATGCTGGCGCGGCTGCCCAGTCCGGGATCTCTATTCCACCTAGTGTGGGCCTGCCCAAAGGCAGAGGTATACTGGAAGGAAGTCCTGAAACACATCAAAGATATATCTGGTCTCTCCATTCCTTGGGACCCAGGAATTGTCCTTCTAGGCGAAACCGAAGACGGCGCATTCCCGATCTCAGGACAAATTCCTCATCTATGCAATCACCTACTACTAGCCGCGAAAATCGCAATGGCCCGACTATGGAAAGACGAAAGTGGCCCCTCGATTGCCCTATGGTGGGCCAAATGCTGGGACATAGCAGTAGCCGAAAAAATCACGGAAATACATTGACTCCCTAAATAGAACTTTGAATATATGGGACCCATTTTTGTATTACGCGGCCAAATTCCCAGCCCTCACCAGGGGACCCCCACTCACCAGGTGGCTTCAATGTAGCCCACCTTACTGAGCCCCAAAGAGCCCCCAAACACGCCAGAATCAAGTCGGACAACCATCCGTGACCAAGATGACACAACTGCAACAGCCAGGAGCCCAGCATCATTCCCGCCCCCAACCTGCAAACACTTCCAGAGACACTTACTCATGATTTATCTGATAATTATTGCATTGTTGTAATGACTATATTATTTTGCAAAAATCAATAAAATGTTATGAAAAAAAAACATACAGTAGAAAGTTAATTCTACAAGCACTCGTGGACAGTGCAATCCTTCTCAAAATGAAGTTGTTCATACTAGTGTTAAAAAGGATGAAAGCACTAACAAAACTAAGTACCAAACAACAAATGAAACTCAGCAATAACCGGAATGTGAACAAAAATAATGTTTTGTATGTTTGTGGTGGTGAATGGAGACACACAACAACCACAGAGCCATATTTTAATGAAGAAGCATACAAACAAACACAATTGCCATCCATAGCAGTGGACGAGGGTATGAGAAAATCAATACTACCATCGTGGAACAAGAAACACTGCTTACAAAACTATCTTCTGAAAACTACCTCTCGATTCAGCAGAACCACACTGTCCAGTATACAAATGGCTGTGCACATCAATGTGTGCCATTCCAAACAAAGCTTTCAAATCTTTACGTCTGTTCCTCAATCAATATGTAAAAGGTAAAGACAAAAGTAAAATGAAAGTGCTGCAAAATATGGATATTTGTGTAATGCGGAAACACACAGGACTAAAAGGACATTCATTAGCCTGCATTTCTGGGCCTATTTGCAAAAGTACCTTCCATGATATCAAAAGAATATCAGTAAATCATTCCAAAGTAAGACATTTAGTGTATAATACTGTGCAAAAAGTCCAGCTTCAGAATTAGGCAATTTAAATACCACTCTTCTGCATGGTACACCCAAATACTTACAAGAAGAAATGGACCGTATTCAGAAAAAGTATTTTGGAAGTGAGAGCCACGTAGAAAATGCAACAGTTTTAGAGCATAGTAGCGACACTTCTGCACATAGCAACCTTCTATTACACACATACAGAAAAGAAATATTAAAATTTAAAAGGTCATCGGCTGAAGTACCAAACCATGTGTGTGTATGTTGCCGCAGAACGTTTTACAAAAGGAACACAAAAAATGTGGACGTAGCATACAAAATAGAAATCAATGAAGACTCTAAATGGTTTGAATTAGCTTTGTACCTTTTATCTGAAAGTAAATATGAAATAACTGAATGCCTAATATGTTGCAGTTACTGTACTGCAAAATTAGACAACAACCACACTCCTTCACGTGCAATTACAAATAATTTGGAATTGTTTCCATTACCAAAAATCCTGCAACAGCTCAATTTGTATGAGAGCATAATAATTCAAACAGTTCACCCATTTCAAGCAATTATACACCTTCATCCAAAAACAGCAAATTTACCTTCCTCTGAATTGGTGAAAGGCATTCTTGGCAAAGTAGTTTACTTGCCATTAGATATAACGGAAAATGTGCACACTCTAGGAGTGGGACATTCAATAGAGCATTTTTTAATAGTCTTGGTAAATGGAGAACCAACAAAGGACAAAAAAATTTGGCAACAATTAGTAGACTTACACAAAGTTACACAAGCATTGCAATATCTAAAAGACAACAATGAGTACTACAAGGAAATAAATATTGATGAAGGCAAACTACTGAAATAATTCAAGACCCATCAGAAACTGGACAATTCCAACTTCTGGATCCAGCTACAGTATCCACTCTTTTGCAATGAAAGTATAGATGATGCCCTAGAAACTTAACAAATGTGACAAACCAAAGGGTCACCAATGAGTATTTGGGGGAAAAAAGTATAGAAGCACATGCTTTTCCACTGCTATTTCCTACTGGCAAAGGTGGGAGATACTATGATAGACCCACTCAGATTGGGGCATCAGAATACCACTCATTACGAATGTATTCGCAAGATCCCAGATTTAGACAAATCGTGGAACACATATTCCACCTACTCTATGAAAGTGAATTAGCAACACTATGTTATGGAGTTGCACACATTCTTAAATCTGGAACGCACTTTCAAAATATGTCAGCTACGCAGTTAATACAAAAAGAACAAGAAAAAGATGAGGTTTTACAATCAAGTATAACACATTTGTTTGAAAACTTGCGTGGTACAAAGGAATACTGGATTAGACGGCACGGAGACGTGCGTTGCATGATCAGAAACCTTGGACCACCAACTTGGTTTGTTACGCTACGTTGTGCAGAATATGCATGGTAAGATTTACATGAGTTCCTACGCATAGCAAACAGCTACAAAAACAACATAGATATATTAACACCTGGAGAACATTGCTCTCTAGATCCAGTTAATGTCTCAAGATATTTCCATCATCGTTTCATTGCAATGCTAAACTTTATTTGCAATAAAACTGTTCCTCCCCTTGGAGAAGTGCAGCACTTCTTTTGGAGAAAAGAATATCAAGCGAGAGGAGCACCACATATTCACATGCTGTTATGGATCAAAGGTGCACCAAAATTTGGGCACGACAGTGATGGCACCATTTTGCAGTTTATCCAAAGATATGTCACATGTGAAATCCCTTCACAACAGACGCATAGTGAGCTGCATGGGAAGATTTTACAATTTCAAAGACACAAATGTGGCAAATATTGTTGCATTTCCCTAGGCCAGTTACAGAAACAGGTGAAGTAAACAACTTCATGTCTTCAGTTCGACATAGTGTGAAAGGTAAATCACCTAAAAGCACGTATTACATAAAAAGAAGGGAAGAATCAAAATATATCAATGATTACAATGCAATCATTGCCCTATTATGGAATGCAAACATAGATGTGCAGTACATTCCAGACAATTCAACTGCTTGCACGATATGTTACAGCCTACTTAACAAAAGCCAAAACAACAGAGCTTCAAGACCTCTGGGATGACCTAGCATCAGCCAAAACATTATCACAGAAAGTGTACAGCCTAGGCATAAAAATACTCTCTCATAGAGAATGTGGGGCCTATGAAGCAGCAGATCGTTTAACCGGCACTGCTTTGTATAGAAAATCAGACAACATAGTATGGCTCAGTCTTGGTCCTGCAAAATCTAGAAAGAGTACTAAAATCATATGAGGGCATAGAAACAATTGCCAGAAATGATCCCAACAGCCAAGAATTTCTAAAAAACAATTTACTGGACACATACTATCCGAACAGGAGTACCACTCTGGAAAGCATGTGTCTATACCACACAGCTCAAAACTTTGCATACAAAAATAATGTAAATCCCGATGAAATCAAACGTAGATATAGAGTGACCGATTGTGAAGGGAGCTTAGTGAAACTTAACAAAGGAAGATTGATTAATCATGTGAAATAGTCATTAAAAACTCCTCAACAGAAAGAACTATATTACATGTCTCTGTTACAACTTTTCAAACCATGGAGAAAATAGGAAGACATATTAGATAATTATGAGTGCTATGAAGATGCTTTCAAAGCAAATGAAAGCACTATCACCGATGTTAACTTTACGCAGTACAAAACAATGTTACACAATGAGCAGCAACAGGAAGAAGAAATTCAGGCCCAACTAGATAAAGACTCTTCCAACAGCAGTCAACCTTCTGCAACAGGAAGTCGAGAACCATTAGGACAACCACTAATAGCAAATGAGGCTGAAGTTTATTATGGCAGAAGTAGAAAACACCATGTATCAAGAAGATGCAGAGGACTTAACTGTACAACAAGGAAAACTTAACAACGATCAGTGCACCATTTTTGAAGAGGTAACAAAACAAATTGGGCATGGCGTACAACACAAAAATAAAGAATGTACCTGCCAAAATTACAAACCTATACTGCTGTACGTCAGTGGTGAAGCTGGAAAACATTCTTAATCAAAATTATCAGCAAGTTCCTTCAACAATTGACAAACAACAAACTGTCAGCTGTTGTCACTGCCCACACAGGTTTAGCTGCCTTCAACGTAGGCGGTGTGACTTTACACCGATTACTACTGCTTCCAGTAGAACATCAAAATAAATTAGACTGCTACAAACTTTCTGCAGAAGCTGCAATGGAATTGCGTAGAGTATTGAAACAAATGAAAATGCTACTAACAGATGAAGTGTGCATGGTCTCCAATCTAATGTTGGCTTTCATTCATCTCAGATTGCAAGAAGTACTTAAAAGAGATAACGAAGAACTCTTTGCAGTGAAACACATTATCGTTTTCTGAGCTCTTCTACAATTGACACCAGTAAAAGGTGAACCGATTTTTAAAACCTTAGGCCAGAAACTCTGCCGGAAAACAGTTGGTAGCATAGGTAATGTTAACCTTTGGCAACATTTCCAATACAGAGAATTAACTGAGAACATGCAGCAATCTGCAGATCTCACTTATGCCAACATCTTAAAAAGTATTAGAGTTGGTGTATTATCGCAAGAAGCACAAGCTGTATTGAAAAGGCGGCATGCACTTTATGGCGATAATGCATGTGCAACTGATGTTATGGAACAAATAGCACACACAAATGTCAATTGTGTGGCCTTAATGCCAACTCTTGCATGCTGTTTCAAATTCAATGAAACAATGTTAAAGAAAGAAGTGCAAGCAATAATAGAAATTAGCACCACAGAAAAACTAGACGTACATGGTTTGACAGTACCCATGTGTGAGCAAGTCACAGCAAGACTAAATAGTTTAGAAAATGCAATCTCCAACACAGCTGGGTTGGAAAAAGTATTGAAATTATCATTAAATTGTAGAGTAATGCTTAAATGTAACCTTGACGTAGAGCAAGGGCTAGTTAATGGAGCACTGGGCACAGTTGTTGGCTTTCAATCATACCCACGTGATAGCAGCATTCAGTTTGTAAATACTCGCTTTGATAAAGTTTCAGAAGTGAAAAGGATAGGGTCGCTCAATGGCTCGATTTCTTCTCTTCAAAGACATGTATGTACGTAGAGAGCAATTTTCTCTAACTCTTGCATATGCAGTTACCATTCATAAATCCCAAGGTCTTACCCTAGAGAAAGCATTGATAGATATAGGAAAGACAGTGTTTAAGGAATGCATGAGCTACGATGCATTATCACGCTTACGTACACTTCACAGTCTATTGCTAATGAACTTTGATTCAAGTAAAGTCAAAGCTGATATTCCTTGCATTCTAGAATACAATAGATTGCGTTCACTGTGCACCCCTCATCTGAAACAATACCCTGTTCCAGATAAAGTGAAACGTGGTAAAAGAAAAGTAAATGAAACAGAAATGCAACAGAATGCAACAGGAAATTCCACAAACAAAAGAAAAGAAGCTAAAGTTTCATCAATTGCCGCAAACATAGAAGAACCTGTTAGGGAATGTAAACCAGGCACGTTGGCAAAGAAGCAACAGAAAAAACGAAAATGCCCTCAGATACAGAACTTGCTGGCCCATTCAAATTTACAAATGAAAGTGGGGTAAGTTGCTATGCAAATGTAGCAATCAATATTCTATTTCAATTGCCACCAATTGTTAACAATATTTACCTGCACAGCACAGACCAATTGTGTTTGCAAATGTTAGTGCAACAAGCAATCCTGACAACACATACAGTGTTCATGGAGTAAGGCAACAATTAGACGAGTGTGCTGGAATGGTGAGATTCACTATGAACTCACAAGAAGATCCACAAGAATTTCTAATTTATATACTATTAGTATTGGAAAACAAAAGCATACCTGTAAATGAAATCTTCCACATTTCGTACATGTGGAAACATACATGCACTCTCTGTAACAAAGTGATACAGGAAGAAATCCCAAATGAGCGATTTGTGTATATTTCCCTACCAAATAGGAGAGCATTCCATTTCAGCAAATTGTACAAAATGCAATCCATGGCAGATTATGTAGGATTTGCAATTCAGACATTCGCTCTACCTTACTGATACAATCACATAGTGAGTGCCTACATAATACTCGTGCTTCTACGTTATAATGCAGATGGCACCAAAAAACAACTGCAAACTAACTGGATTTACGCACGGTCAAGTGTCACTTGGAAAGAAAACCTTTACAACAGTAGGAATAATCTACCATGCAGGAGCTACAACCAGTGCAGGTCACTACACTGCATACAATAAAAAGAATTCTGGATGGTTTGAATGTAATGTTAGCACCATTACTCTAAAGCAGAGGTTGCCAGCTAACCTAACAAATGTGTATTTAATGTTCTTGAAGCCAAAATTTACAAAATAATATGTACTTCAAAATTGTCAACAAAGTAAGTGAAAGACTACAGTTAGAATACGCCCACAGGTATCTAACTACCCAACAGGATGGAAGAATGACACAAATAAATGATTATCACAGATCGTTGGAAACAAATGCACAGGCAGAATACGCCTATAGTTATCGAAGTGTTAAAAATCGGCAGGAAGGCAACAAAGAAAACATTAATGGGAAAGATGAAGGAAACAGGATGTAACGACGACACTAATGAATGAGTATCAAAAATCTATGGGAACAAATGCACAGTTAGAATACGCCTACAGGTATCTAACTTTTGTTAAAAATGGGCAGGAAGGCAAAAAACATAACATTGATCAGAAAAATGAAGAAAACACTGAATGGAAAAAATGAAGTACTTAGTTGCATACGAAATGAATGTTTATTTGAATCCGACCAGGATTTTTTTCCCCAGACCCAAGGATTAGAAAAGCAAACACTGAAACTGAGCGCAATGCACGGTACACTGGTTTGTAAACTAAATATGAGGGCCTAAAAAAACAAGGTAACTGTCTATTATGCAATGTGGTAAATGTGGAAAAACTGCAAACATTAACACACCTTTTTTTTCATCACAGAAATGGAAAAAGTGATACTTCCGCCAAGTACGAAAACCAATTTAAAAAAAGTTTATGGATTCTGAACAAAGTAAGGAGTAAGTGTATTGGCTGGCATTTTCTACACATGGGAATGTACTCATCTAATCTATGGTAGTAATATGCTGCAGTGTCCGTAGGCTGGCCTTTCGTCTGCGGTGAGTAACCTACCACCTACGCCTTAAAACCAAGTTTGAAGGAGTACAGTTCCTATCCACAACCATTGCTGCATATGTAAAACATGGTCCTTGTAAATTAGCTGCTTATCAATGTACTTTTCGGACCATCGTCTGCAGCCATGAAGTGAAGAAACTAGGGCATCAAAACAACAACCACAATCCACCACACCCATATTAACTTGTAACTCCACTGCTTATGACTTCAGTCTTGCATGCATGGGCTTTAGCCATGCACCCAAGACTGCAGGGTCTCCCCTCAACCACCTCGGGGATGTGTGGTAGTGGGATTATTCTATAGGTGTGTTATCCTTCAGTACCTCTGCCCAGAGGTTTCCCCTCCCAGGTGTATGTCTGTAGATCGTACATGGGATGGGTGTGCAGTGTCTTCCAAGTCTAGTACTTACCACTTTGTTCTTGGTTGCATGGCCTTCGGCCATGCACCCAAAACTGCACGCACTCCCCACAACTTGCCAATCAAAAAGCAACACTACGGGTGTGTGCATGGGTGGCATGTGGCGGTGGTTGTGGCCAGGGCCTACAGTCTTGTAAGTAAGGCCTTCGGCCTTTGGTCGACGGCCATGCATCCAAGACTCTAGGCCCTGGCCACAACCACCGTAGCATGTGCCACCCATGGCGGCGTACTAATGAATATAATAACCATTAGAAAAAATAATGCATTCATGGCTTGTTGTCAATTTGAATGTTCCCTAACACCACACGTCTCCTTACAAATGTAACAACTCCCCCATGTAGTGCACGGCCTCAAATACTGGCCTTATTGGACCCCTCCTTTTCTGTGCGTACAAGGAGGCCATAGAACATACGTCATTAAGTAGGTATAAGTTTACTGTGCGTAGAAGATGTCCATACACATTACATCATGACGACCGACCCCCAGAACAAGTGCATTAATCACCCATATGTTAAGACTGTAGCCCCTGGCCACTACCACCGTAGCATGTACCACCCATGGCGGCGTACTAATGAATATAATAATAGCCATTGGGAAAAATAATGCGTTCACTGCATGTTATCAATTTAAATGTTGCCTACCTATACCCGTGTGCTTTCAAGAGTTACACATTTCCTTCCCACTATATGGACTGAAGTGCTATCATTATTACCCCCCACATTTACTGTACGTACAAGGTGTCCATAGAAATTACATCATGACGCCCGAAGAACAAATGCATAGATCACCCATTTCTTACTGTGTGAACCCTTCCCAATGCTCTGTGACACAGCAAAATAGGGTAATGAAAAAAGCATGTGTACGCTGGTTGTTGCTCTGCTTTCCGCGGAACCAAGATGTTGGGCGCATCCAAACCATCTGACGCAGAACACGTCTCACAGCAGCCAATCGGCAGAGACATCGCGTGTACGCGGTCATGATGGTAGCCCCTTAGCCAATCGGTTTCTTGTTCGTCGACCGAACAGGGAAGTGTGACCGCTGAGCGAACATAGATGTCACTAATTATTTCAGACCTACTTTTTCATAATTTTAAATAAACATACTGCATGTATGGTGACAAAATTTACAAAAGCACGCTTTCTGGACCAAGCCCCTGTACCTGCCGCAGATTTTGTCAAAATCCGTCCAGCGGTTTCACCTGTAGCCGTGTGCAAAGTTTTTCCCCCATTCAGTCTATGGGAAAAACAGACGTTTTGGGACCCCCCCTATAACTCCGCTCCCCCTGGACGATTTCTCACCAAACTTTACAAAAAAATTCAGAGTGGCCCATATACTTTTTTTTTGAAAAGTTTGGTGAGGATTCGTCCAGGTGGAGCGGAGTTATAAGCCGCCCAAGAAAGTGCTCTTCCTATGGAAACAGCAACTTAACCATAACTACATGGCCACTACCGTGGCCATGTTATATATATATATATATATATATATATATATATATATATATATATATATATATATATATATATATATATTAGTGCATGAATAAAATGTTCATTACTTGGAAACTGGAAGACTATCCAGATACTACAACATGATGCCTGGGTGACAGAATTAGCCAGAATAGCCAACAGAAACATCTCACTTATCAGATTAAGGATTTGGAAAATGTGTTTCCCAACGTTGAGCTCCTTATCTACAATCTAGATCATTTAAGAATGAAGAGATGTATACTACCCACTCTCAGACCTTTTTAAATCCCATATCTGTTTTAGTCATCTGCGCCTCTATATGCTCTAATCAAAATGTAGGATTAGCTATAACCACTCAACCTACGCTTCTTGACTGACATTATGTGTCCAAAATAAGAAGGGATACTTTAATTGTATCTGTGTCCAATGTCATCTAATTAACTTACATTTGTTGTTATACAGTGGTTAGTCAGATTTTCCAATTTCAACATCTGTGAGTAGTTATTTAGATTGTTTTGCATGGTCCTTGTTATTTGTGGCTACTTATGCCTAATTCATGGTAAGGGGTGTATATCTTAGAAAGCTAACAGATCTAGTATGGTAAAAGTCTTTTTTATGCTAACCGAACAACTAGTTGCCTGCATATTCATTATGGCCATGCTGGTTTTGTTTATTTTGTATTCGTGTGGACCATTCAAGATTGTGCGATCTCCTACCCCATTTGTACGTTTGTATAATGCTGTGTCTTTTTGTAAGTTCTCATACGACATGTATTTTTAAAGGTGAATCAGGAAAGAATGCATGTCCATCCATTTTTGAGGGCTGGACATGCGTTTCCCAGAGCAGTGGTTCACACCAGTGCTGCCCCGTGCAGGAGAATGTACAGGAGTCCTTGATGAACCTTCTGTGGATTACGCATGAAAGGAGGTAAAGTGGGCTCTGTGGCGCCCACATGCTTACTTCATTTGGGAATTGCACCTCTACATTTGATTATCAAAATCCTTTGAACATGGTGTCGTTTGTGAGGAGATTTATTTGACCACCTTTCGGGATGTAGGTCAAACATGCACAGTATTTTGAGTCATAAAGCAACCTCTTAATTAGGAGATAATCACTGCATGCAGAATTCCTACAAAATTGCATGGTGTGACTGTCATGCGTACATAATCAGACAAACTTTAAAAAAAGGCTGTATTTCAATTATTGGCTTTTTATAAACTTGAACAACTAACTCATAATCACATGATATATACTGTGGTTACTGCAGTCGCAGTCACCCCGAATAAGAAAACGTTACAAGGTATTCAAATCACAACAAGAAAAACATATCTTTTTTTGTGGGAGAACCAATTTCGGGCATGGTAATTCATTTGGTGGTAGCAGCTAAAACATCCAATATATTAGAGTACCAGATATTTTACACTCCTCCAAACGACGAGTTTCAGTCCTGAAAGCAATTGCTGTGCCTTCTTTTGTGTTGGTAATTACTCTCACAGAAAAGCATTACCACATGTAGTTCTTACCGATCATGGGAAATAACACAATCGGCTGCATGACTTGGAATCATGCTGAACCTTTGGTTACTGGAATTTTACCACAGATGGTAATGTTAAATGGGTTTGGCAGTAATACCAAAGGCAGTACCGCCAAACTTCTAATCAAGCACTATGTGTTTGAAACTATCAACACACCTTCTAATGATCTTTAAAATCAACTGTGTCCATCCTATTTTTCCACATGTTTCTCTAGTTGTATTTTTCATTATTCTATTATTTTTCTGTATTATGATGTGCAGTTTTCTCTCCAGAATGAACTATGCCATTCTTTAAAAAAAATAACATTTGCTTAATAATTCAAATGCATGTAATAACATGGCGTACGTAAACAAATTCCCAGTCAACATTTCCAGTAGATATAAGTAATATCTGTGCATAGTACTTATTCAGGCCCCACGCAGGGTAGAACTGGGAGGAGAAAAAGGCCCGGACACCTAAAAAAAAAAAGTGGGCCACCCTTCGCCTCAAAAAAGTGGCCCACCCCTCGCCTCATGACCTCTGATGACATCACCGGAAGTGATGTCATGTAACCCCACCCCAAAGTGACATCCCGAGAAGCGATGAAACACGACCTTTCACCCCTTGACAAAACAGGAAGTTGCATCAAATAGCATTGTTCCTAAGTACACAACGAAAAACATGGTTATGATTTCACTAATGTGATATACATTTCATACAAAAATGGATCACCATATTTATCATTAATATCTGTGTGTTTATAGATCCATATTGTCAAATTACTGTGAATGCAAGCAAACGTCCAAGGCCAAATTATGTTATTGTATAGCACTTACATGTAAGCTCTTTTTTTTATAGAACAAATATGCATACAATATAACCCAGCCTGTGTTGGTACTCATTTATCGACCTAAGAAGGATGAAAGGCTGAGATGGCCTTGCTAGGATTCGAACCTGCGGATCACACACACATCGACCCACTTAGCTTTCATTTCGGCTGTAGTAAAATGAGCAATTATTCTGTAGTGGATACCGTTAAACTGGTAACTGAGATTTAACAGCAGACCAGTTAAGTTCATCTGCAGGTCTGGTGCAAAGTTGACCGCATGTCAAGCCTGCATGTATCTACTTTCAGGCTTCAGAGGTTGGTAAAATAGGGAAAGCAGTGCACTCACAGGACATCCCAAACTCTGAGCCCTCGTTACCTCATACATGCAAACAAACATCCTGAACATCATGCCAGGTAGATGGGGAAAGATAGACACATTATAACAAAGCATTCATTGTGGCACAATGAAGTCAATGGCCACTTGATGTGCTATGGTCAAATATTTCTACACTGTACAGAAGCTTTTAGGCACAAGGATTTTGTCAAGTGATCGAGGACACTGAGATGGAATGTCTTGTGAGGATCGTAACAGAGACAACGGCAGAAACAAAAACATGCTATTACTTGAGAAAGGCAAAATACATAGTCCGAAATGGATGCTTATTCTACTCTAAAATTGGTTGTTTATCACTAATATAACGAATACATATTTATCACTAATACAACAGCATAGCCACTCCATTGGGCACCATGCCATCTGAAGTGGTGGCACGGTGACCGCCTCTGGCCCGGTGGCAGCCCTGGCCCCTCAACTTTGCGTGCTGCAGCAGCATGTAAATGATGCATGCATCATAATTTATGATGCACACATCATGCATACAAATCAATCATCAAAGCAAGGTAACATGTTACCTTGCTTTGATGAATTATGCCGTTACAGGTGTTTTTTTTTCTTCAAATTACTAAAATAAAATTCAAAACCGGCCCAGGTGTGGGCAGAAACCGGCCCCCACTCCCCAGGGATGATTTTGACCAGGCCAAGAGGCCGAGGGGCCAATCCGACCCTGGCCCTACGTCACACCACATTGTACTGCCAAAACACATTAAAAGGAACTTAAGAGGGGGTGGCGCCGATGAGAGCGGACACCTAATGTATGCGCTTCGGTGAAATTTTATAAATATATACTTTGCTGCCCGCTTACCATAAATGTGCTTTTATGTGCCCCATAACGTTTTCCTTGAGCATGTTACTGCTCATGGTCATCTAGAGAGCTGAAGTGCTGAAGCATTCTTGTTGTCTCAGGACCTCTGGATGCAGGCCTGGAGCCACGTCATCCCGTGGAGTGAATAACCAACGTTCCAGTCAGCTAGTCGGCAGCCGCAACGTCGGTTGCTTGCCTTACGTTGGGAAGCAGTTTTCTTTACAACAAAGGTTTTTTCTACCTTTTCTTACTTCTAAGCCTAAATAACATTATTTGACTGCCTTTAATACAATTCAAGTACTTTTTTCAACGCTCTTTGCCTATTTTTATCACTTACTTTAATGACTACTTATATTTCTGGATATTTCTGAAGATAAATACCAAGAATACATCCTTTTTTCTCCCCTTCCCTGGTGTTTCACATATAACTACTGCCTCTTCGCTATCATTTAATTTTCAAACTAACCCATTATAGGATCAAATCTCAATATTGACACTCCGATTACCTGATTCTCTTTCCCTTTCCAGTTCTGTGAAGAGGTAAGGACTGGAGGAGTTAAGTGTTACAGGGAAAAGAGGGTGCAAGATTACTACTGATATATACTGTTTTTATATTATTCCATATATACACTATGGCTGCAAAAATGGTCAAATAAAAGAGACCTCTGCATCATCCCCATCTACCTTAAATAGACAGAAAAACGACTCTCCAATACCGAAAGAAGATAGTATGGACCCTGTCAGGCAGACCATTTTATTAGAAATAACGGCTCTTAAGCCCTTTATGGAAGATATCAATGCTAAACTGCAACAACTAGACAACAAGTGGTCTGCCTTTGAATCTCAAATGAGTGAGGTGGAAAAGAATGTTAGTGACGCAGAGGATGTTTCTAATAAAGTCACAAATTTGGAAACCACACTAGCCTCCTTAGAACAACAAGCTGAGAATCTCGAAAACAGGAGTAGAAGGAACAGCCTTTGTGAAGGAATTGAAAGAGACAACCCTATTTCATTCGTATATCTGTTTCTTCCTCAGATTCTCAACCTGCCAGAATCTGTGCAGCTCAATATCCAAAGAGCACACCAGATTGGTCCTAACAAACCATCTCTAAGTACTACTCGTCCACCATGAACCTTTATCGTCTCTCTCCTAGACATCAACCAAATCACACTTATGGAAAAAATTAAGCACCTAACATGGGAAGGCAGCAGAATTGTCATCACACAAGATGTCTCCAAGATAACGGCGGCGAGGAGAAAGGAACTTTTGGCATTTAGAACTGCCCTCAGACAGCTAAATGCTAGATATGGCGTTATTCATCCTGCTACTTTAAAAGCTAAATTGAATGGGCAGTCCTCCACTTTCAAAAACTCTTCAATCTAAGACATTATATGCAATCTCATAAAAGGAACGACATGGATACTTCTAATCCCATTACTTGAACGTATTCAGTACATTGCATTTTCTGTATGAAATGTTTTGATATTCTTTGCCGGAGCGGGGTTATGTGGCCCCTCTTTTTCAGGTTCCCCTGCCCACAATACATTACCTTTTGACATGAATTGGTGTGGCTGGTTCCTTTTAGCCACTGTTCTTCTGACACTTTGAATATTTTTCTCTTTTAACATTTTTCATGTCTTTACTGTTTATGATACCTTCTCCCTTTTGTTTCGCTCCCTACATGTGGTGTCCTGTTCTTCTGGGTATTTCCTAATTTTCCAGGTTAACAGATTGTATTGCCTTAATGAAAGTACAATTTCTGTTTTGTTCTTTGTCTATACCTATGAACCCACTCTCCAAATCGATGCATCTCAATGCCATTTCTTGGAATGTTAAAGGTTTACATAATCCTGTTAAAAAGCGAAAGGTTCTCTCACATTTTAACAGATTAAAGCCCTCAATTGCAAGAATACAAGAGTCACATCTCTCTAATGAAGAAGCAACTAAACTCAAGCCCCACTGGGTGGGTCAGGTTTTTTCTAAAACTGCCAATAGGAAAAAAAATGGTGTCATTACGCTCATTAACAAAGCCCTTAAATGTAAAGTACTATCTACAGAATCTGACAAGTTAGGAAGATGTTTTATTCTTAAGCTTTAGTTTATTCCACAACATATACTATTCTCAACATATATGGCCCAACTTCCATTGACCCCACCTTTTGGAGACAACTTAGAGATCATGCGCTTAATTGTAATCCCCAAAATGTAATTGCATGTGGAGACTGTAATCAGGTCATAGACCATTTTATGGATAGGAAATCTGATTTTCGATACACAAATACAACTTCTCATTCACAATTTTTTAATTTTATTTCTGAAGTTGGCCTTACCGATGCATGACATATTCTCCATCCCACAGATTCCGAATGTACCTTCTACTCCACGCTCCATAAGTCCTTTTCTCGACTTGACTATATTTTTATCCCTAACTCTATGGTTAATCTCTTCCTTGATGCCCAGATAGAATCCATTACGATTTCTGAGCACGCACCAGTTCATATTCAAATTGCTTTCCCAATGAATTCTCATTACTCCAATAGATGAAGATTTAATACTAGTTTATTAAATGATGAGTCTTTTACGCAGTTCATTATACAATAACATAATAACTTTATCACTGCAAACAAAAATCAAGACACTTCCATTTCCAATAATTGGCACTGCTATAAAGCGGATTTAAGAGGTCACATTATTTCTTATGTTGCAAAGAAAGAGAAAAAACTTAAATCCGAATCTGAGTTCATTCTTAGACAGCTTAAACCCCTAGAAACCCAATTCACCTGTACTAACTCTGTCACCCTAAAAGAGATCCTGAAACTTAGATTTCAGTATAACAAAATCATCACGCAATATTCATGTACCAACCTAATGAAATATAAAACAGAGCTAAATCAATTCTCCAATAAAACTAGTAATCATTGGACACTTACCTCAAATTTAAGAAGGAAAAAAAATCAAAATTGTTGCTATTAAAGATCATTTAGGTAATAGGAAAATCTAGGAAATTCTCGGATAAAGAGATCGTTCAAGCATTTAGCATTTTTTATTCCAATCTATATACCTCTGAAGCCCCACTTAATAATCCTGCTGTTAATTTCTTTTTACACAATTTACCCCATAATTCCTATACTCAAACCAATCTCCAATCATAACAACCTCTAAAATACATTCAGCCATTAAGACTCTGAAAAAAAGGAAAAGCCCCTGGACCAGATGGTTTCCCTATAGATTTTGTTGCCCATTTTTCTGATCTATATGTCCCTAAGCTAAAGAACTCTAGTCTCATTTCATTTCAAATAACACTGCCCAAGGCTCATTTCTGGAAGCTATGCTAATTGTATTTCCCAAACCTAATAAAGATCCCAAACTCCCCCAAAACTATCATCCTATCTCCCTTATCAATACAGACTGCAAGATTTATGCCAAGATTTTAGCCAATAGAATCCTCCCACTTCTACCTAATTGTTATGAAGGGTCGGCGAAGCTGGTCTGTGTGGCGCCGCTGGCGTCACTTATCCTTTGTTCGTTCGATTACCCCCAAGATGGCGTCCTATTCTCAGCGTGTCATTCCAGTGCTGCAGAGAGGAACGTCTGGGACTCCTCCCTCATACCCGGAAACAGTACATCAGATGCAGAAGCCGGGACCGCAGTGCGTTGCTACTGTTATTGGTGGTCACGCTTTGTAAGTTACAGAGTAATCTGTGCTTACTACGCTCTTTGGATTCTTGCCTTTGATTTCTTTTCCACCAACCCTTTTTCCTTCGTTACCTTGTGTTTCCAGAGGATCTCCATACTCTCGCCTCACAAACTCTGACACGAACATTGAAGCGTTTCAAAGACAGTGGATTACAACTCACAACGTAGGTGCTTCGTCCCCTCGTTACATTCCTAATCTTTCCCGATACTTCTTTCTGACACTTGTTCACGGTATCTCTACTTTTCTTTGTAGAAGGTGGCACCCACTACCGAGACTACACTACCCAGCATTGCCTCCTCTCATCGTGGACTCCTTTGTTAGTTATCCTGGTAGGTGGGGCTTAAGGGACAGACTATGTCACTGAATGCAGAGGGAGTGTGAATCAACCATAACACTCACCTCTTTGTTTCGAAGGACCTCATTGCTTATCTTACTTACAAGGTACCGAATCTCATTTTCTTACCTGCGGCTACATCCGCTCACAGGAAAGGTATTCTTGTCATCCTACCATTAGATACAACCCAATATCTATTTGTCAAGACTAATCCTCCTTTCTATTATAGAATCTATCCAGTGAATTAGAAGAGTACGTAGCGCTTCACTTCTCAGCCCAGAGGGATTCAGTCTACTCTCTCTTGCTACGATCCCGATTCATCCACACCTTCGCTCACAAGCAACACACGTTTTTTTTCCCCACAAGGGTTTTCCTGACGCGTTCTCTTGTTGCCACTGGAAGTAGGCATAGAGAGAGTGTTTCAGGTGAACACCTCATATCTTCAAGCAGTTTCTGAAGACAAGGTAGGCGACTCTTCTGACTCCATTGCCTATCGGTTAAACACTGAGGTGGAAGTATTTGTGTATAAGCTTTGTTACACACAAACAGGTATAACACTAATCTTCTTAAACATGATCAAGTTGGATATGTAAAAGGCAGAGTGTCTTCCTCTAATAATAGACTTTTTCAGAACATTATGGACATATTGCAGAACTCAAACGACCCCCATGCTGAAATTGCTCTTGATGCAGAAAAAACTTTCGATAGAGTTGAGGGGATTTTATGTTTGAAGCTCTTAGGTGGTATGGTTTTGGTCCCCAGTTTCTATATATGATTAATGTACTATATTCCAATCCCAAGACTGCAATTTCTGTGAATGGTCAAATGTCCCCTTTCTTCCCCCTATCTAGAAGAACGCGTCAGGGCTGCAATTTATCCCTGATTCTTTTCATTCTAGCACCCCCCCCCGCACTTCTCCTCCTTCCTCTTCCCATGCACTTGCGCAATCTAAATGACGCCTGGCCTAGTAGGATCGTTGTCGGTCTTCCCTCTGTTCCCCCTCCCTTGCCTCGTCGCACCTTGAAACACTTGTGTATAGGCACGTTATAAATGCCATATATCATATCATAAGAACCCTTCCTAGAAGCTGTAAAACAAGCTGATAACATTCAGGGAATTTCATCTGATCATTTACATATTAAAATGTCCGCTTATGCCGATGATATACTGTTATTCTAAAAAAACCCACAGCAGAGTGCCTAATATCTACTTTCTATTGTTGCCAGGTTCTCGTAAACCTCAGCCTACAAACTTAACATAGATAAGTCGGAAATTCTTCCCCTCAACATGCATTGACCACCTGATCATACCAGTGCGCTAGGTATGAAATGTTGCCCCCAGGGACTCAAATACTTGGGTATCCACATTTCTGCCTCCAATAATAGTGCATGTAAACACAATTCGGGCATCTTATTAGCCAGAGTTAAAGAGTTAGTATCCATATGGTCCCCCCTCTATCTCTCATGGTGGGGCCGATTGGAATATATTAAAATGATAATTCCCCCCATCATCCTCTATTCTCTTTATAGGTTGCCAATTCCCCTCTTTGTCCCTTTTTAAATCAAATCTTATGGAGGAATAAGAAATATAGAATTTCGCTCTGCAAACTTAAAAGATCCTGGCGCAAGGTTGTGCTGGCTTTCCTGACTTCAAGAGATATCACATGGCTTTTGTTATCAAACAGACTCAGTGGTGGTTTACTCATAATCATTCCGTATACCTAAATGGGTTTGCCTGGAAAGAGCTATGGCGTCTCCAATATCCCTTGCTGACCTTTACCTTATTAAAGGAAAGAATACATTTACTAAATACTCTTGCATACGTCAATCTGTCCTATCTCTTAGGCTATATATGTTCCCGTATATAGCTAAACAATCCACACTCATCTCTCCTTTTATTTGGCTTAATCCCCTGATTAAAACCAATGGTAAATCTATTTTTTGGAAGCCATGGCTCTCTAAAGGTATCCCATTTTGTAATCAACCTTTTATGCATGGTACCCCCATTACATTTGATGGATTTATTGCCAAGTTTTGCATGCCTATTTCTTCGCTATAGCAATTTCTTGCCATTATCACTGCAATAATAGAACATTTTGAGTTATTGATGTATTGCTCCAATAACCCTGATGCACAGAGATTACTTCATATGTTGAACTCGGACACTACAGCCTCGATTTATTATAAAACATTACAGCTGACTTCACCTACTCCAAGTATTGACTGTCTTCACAATGATTGCAAAGATGACTGGCCACTGTTGAATAATCAATTGTGTTGGCCCCCTCTATGGCAATACATCTCCAAAATTGCAGCATTCAGTAGCCTAATACAAACCCTATTCTTCTTTCATCACCGAGCCTTCATCACCCGAGTCTCTCTTTTTAAATGCAGCCTATCAGCTAATGATAATTGTTGGAGTTGTTTACATTCTCAAGGTTCTTTCAAGCACATGTTCATAGAATGTCAATATGGCCTACCATTTTGGAACTCAGTGTGGAATACCATCAAGTGTATTTTTAGTCTTCATCAAGATTTCTGTTTTGATTTTCTTATTTTAGGTAGTTCCATGTTGCATAACATTTCCTGCAACAAAACATAAATAGTATTTGTTTGATTTATGCTTAATGGTTGCAATTCAAACTATCACTACAAATTGGAAAAACCTAAGTCATATTCATTACAAATTTTGGTGAACTCTATCTGTAATATCCGCAGGTTAGAAAGTTGTAACGCATCCTCCCCTGATCTACTTAGTAAATATCAGTTGAAATGGCAATCCTTCATTGATTTCCTATCTGTTGCCAACCAACATTAATGTCTTGTATGTTATTTTCAATTTATGGTACATACTATGTTAGTACCCGCAACATACTCTTCGCTCCCTCCCTCCTTCTGTACATGTCTAATCTTGTCTTGTTTTCTTGTTCATCTGGTCTTCTCCCACATTTCTAAAAATTACTTAAGTCTGCAGGATATTAGGATACTTGGCTTACAGATGTATTAATTACCTATAACTTCTCTTATGCTATCTATATTGCAAACATATTGTCACCTATTGAGTATATTAATTGCCTTGTATACTGAACTTCTAGTAATACAAATCTTTTTTTAAATAAAGGACCTTAAGCGAGGAAGGATAGGAACAAGATTTGCAGGGGGTGGCTTGATATCGCATTAACAAATGTATTACTAAAGGCAGTAAACAAAGGTTTGTGTTCCTCATAAATATATTTTCACTTGTACAGGCAAAGCAGTACAAGGTCTGAAAGCCATGCCTAAATATTAGGCCACATAAAAAGACAGCTACTGAAAGTGACAAGGTTTAATAGGGTAACAGAAGTGCAGGTGGGCAGAACTATGATGTATGGAAGACTGAGGATAATCAATAAACAAATCCGCCAGAGGCCCTTATTGATCTCCGTCCCAATTCATCAGGCTGTACTTGAATTTATGGTGGTAAAAGTCTCCTTAACAGACTGCCTGCAAGATATTATTGAAGAAACAGATAGTTGTCTTCTGCCAAGTCTTCCAGTTTAGGTTCTCCTGCCCCTCAATTCTAAATGCAGAGTTTCCACACAATGTTGAGTCCATCTAGAGAAGGTAGTTCATGATTCCGGCTGCATTATGAGCTTTTAAATACTTCAGTACCTTACAGCCGGCAAAGTATTGGAGGTGGACCAGGAGGTTACCTTTGATAAAGGACAGTCAATCTGGGATTGCTTAACTGACCATTTTGCCATACTTGTGGAACGCTGCAGATTTCCCCTTTTCTATGGTCCAGTAGTGTAGGGTTTTGAGCATAAAGACACAATAGTAACTTCCACGTCTGGGATTCCAAACACCATATTAGATACATGAGTTCAAATATTGGGTATTGGAAAATTTAATCTCTGTCCTCCCTAATGTTACTTTATAAATGCTTTCATATCCTTCATGGAGAGGTGAAGCGGCAGCATGTTAAAAATGTTTGATACCTTGGTTTGTAGTGTCATTCAGTGATCCCAATTTTACCCCATTATGAAAGCTTCAATGATGCCAGCTTAATAAGATCAACAGGCTTTGAGAAGACTGACACTGGCCCGTCCAACTCCTTGCTGATGTTTCTCCCGCACCGAAATCCCTCACTTAATCATCTTTCACATTCCTGCCTCATCCCCATAAGGTGCTCAGTTGCTTCTCAGCCAGGTTTGTACTATAGAAACCCCAAAACATAGAGGGCTTGAATCTTAAAAAGTCAATGCATGCAGGATAAGAGGTGAACCACCCTCCTTCTGAAAATGAGTGACGGTGCGTGATCGTCACTGATGTATTCCGTGTTTGGGGGTCACCGCATAGGGCTGGCTTGAGTGCTCCACCTACAGGGATGGGCCTGCCATGGCTTCCCTCACCCCCGAACCTGGAACTCCACTCCACCCACAGGACGGTACTGAAAGTATTTACAGTGATGGGCCTGCCACGGCCCCTTTCATCCCTGAACCTGCCACTCTACTCCACCTACAGGACGGTACTGAATGCATTTAGAGCAGGGGTATTAAAACTCTTTGTTGCTGAGCAATATTATTGCTGGACGCCCCCAACTCCCCAGATGTGTTATTTGCTTATATTTTCTATTAAAATCAGTCGCCATACTCGCTTTTTGAAGAGCCTCGCGCTCCCGCTGGACATCCTTTGAGACCCCCTAGGTGGGGCCAGCCCCACTGCTTTACAATAATGGGCCAGTCACAGCTCCCCTCTTCCCTGAACCTGCAATTCTACTCCACCCATGGCACAGCACTGAATGTAACTGTATCTCTGTGGCCCTGATTCTTAGAAAGGCATGTGTGTGTGTTACACACGCATTTGTGAAAATTTGGCACAGCCAATGCATGCTTTTTGTACAGTTGTGAAAGCACAAAACACACCCAGATGCGGGCAAACCTTTTGGGATTGGGAAATAGTACATACAGTTGCGCTTTAAGGGATACAACTGTGCTTTTCAGTCCTGGTGCAGCATTTGGATTAAATTATGAATAGTAAGTCTTCATTTGGTATTACCTTTTATAATATTATATAATACGTTATATGAATTACGCTGCAATATTACCTATGCGCAGCTCCAAGGTAGAACATGCTCTTCCTGCTTTCAAATATACTTATTGAGATCAAACAATGAGATCATCGTCTTAATAATCAACTTGAAGCATTTGTTTATTTGTCTAAAGTGTGTTCATAAAGCAAATTCTTTTGAATCTTGGGCTGTTCGTCGAGTTTGTATAATTATCAACATGTTCATTGAACTGTCTGAGAGTTTTTCGCTTGTTCCAGCCAACGTTTTGATTTTAATTGGCCTTATTAAGAAAAACAAGCCAGATGAACATTCCTGTGACACCAGAATAATAGAGCAGTGTATGCAAATACCACGATGAAAATGATCCTGGTATTTAAAGGTAGTGCATTGTCTGCATTTTGCATGAATTTAAAGTACACACATTAGGGAAAAGAACCGTCGTTTGACATATTGGGTGCAGAGAAACTGAAGATCTTGCCACGCAGACAGGTGCAGAGCTGTTCCTTTTTTGGGGGAAGTTCAGATTGCTGCGGTTTCCTTGACAACCCTTACAGATGCTGCAATCACCATGGGTATGGTTCTTTTGAATGAAGCTGCAACTTCCAAAGGAGACGTTGGAAAGAGGAGAAGTAAGTTATTTTGTAAACTCCTTTATGAGTTCTTCAAAAAAGCAATTGCATCGTATGCTCCTGTATATTAATGTAAAATAGGAAAATGTACCTTGTTGTATGGAAGCCATTTTAAAATGTTTTTTTTTAACCTTTCTTTCTACCATTAGATAGATTCCCCAAGTAGGCAGCATTTGTCCTTTGTGCAAAACCGGTAAATAAAAAAATGTGTGTGCCGCACTGGGGCTTTAATGTCATTGATATCTATAGGTAAATAGGTATGTGGTAGTAGAGTAGACATCCCTGATGTTTCCAGAACGGGTTTAGACCTTCATTTCTATGCTCTGTTCCTAACAACTTATAGTTTGACTGGTTTGTACATGATATTGGGAATGTCTGTTTGCAATACAATTTAGTATACCCTTTTTCTTTTCGGTAGAATGCCAATGCTGCAATCACCAAATTGTTGCCAATGCTAAAAGCTACATGTTCTCTATATCCTATTTAAAGGCAACAAGAACAAGTAATACATGCACATCTCTGTTCAACAGACATACAACATCCCATCTTTCCATCCCTTCACCTCCCTCTACACACTCCTGATTTTGTGGTGTGAAGGGAAAGCAAGGATGACATCCAGCATAGGGAGTGCATCGCTTTGTGAATAATGGACACCATCTAGGATCTGGCTACTTTTCTCATGATATGCCAAATGCATGAGCGAAAGTGTGCAAATGCATTTGAAGTCTGAGGAGACAGCCACTGGTAGCTTCAGGGATATTTTTCTACTTTCCAAGTCACACACTTAGGAAAGTGGAAACAAGCTTTTTTGAATCAAGGCCTCTGTATCTAGCTGGATTGGGATCAAAACCTAAGACAGGCTGCAAGGTTCTGTGGCTGCCATGAAGTAGATATTGGAGTGGCAGAAGCAACATGTATTTGTCCAGGGGTTCTGGTTCAATTGCCCCCAACCTCAGTCTGTACAATAAGTTTATATTTTATCAGCAACACCTCAATATTGTTCTCCCTGAAGGAATTGCAAATAATATAGTTGGCCTGTACCATTAAAATGGGTAGAGCAGTCCGCTCCCCCTCTCTGGACCAGACTCGCCCTCATTAAGATCAGTGGTGTCCCCCATCATGTGTATGATCAACTGGCATGCCCCCGCACCAACATCCAGGGTGTTCATCAACTCTAGAAAAGGATCAGCGTGCTATAGAGCAGCACATCTATTGCAGGCCCTTTAACATGAGCTGAGGTAGATTAGTCTGCTGCCTCTGCTTTCGAGGCATCTTCTTGCAACAAACTCAGGTCTTTTAAGATCAATGACATCCTCCCAATTGGTGCAGGTTCATCTTCAACTCAGTGTCCACTAAACTGGCCTTTCCTCCAATTCTACAGAGAGCCATCCTTCATTGAAATTGTCCATTATTCTATAAAGCAGCATGCCAAATGTGCTGCCATTGTCATGTTTGGCTGTTTGTTTCCACTCCTTCATCATACTCTCAGATTACCACCCTCACATTTTCCAGTCCCTATGAAACAAGGCTTCAGATCTCATTGAGCATTTGACCTTACAAAACGTGAATGTAGCAGGCATGACCATCAATGAGATGTGACGCACCTCTGACGAAAAAGCTTCACTCACTGCCCTACCTGAGAGATGTTACGGAAGTGTTGTTTTCATTATCAACAAGGCTAAACCTACTGCTGCTCTTCCTACATCAAACGGCCTCCCTACTCTCGTTTGAATAACGTGCAACTCCCCTCCTTGTGCCCCACCCACAACTCAATTGCCACCTTGTCCATAGGCATCCTGGTCCACTCAACACTTCTTTCCAGATCTGAGCCTACTTACCTACTACAGAGACCACTAATGCAGTATCAGGAAACGTAATCCGTCACACAAATCTCCGCTAAATTCCAACTTGAATTTGGATACCTATTATCAGGTCATTGTCTGCCCTTCCTTCAAGACCAATTGACCCTCAATTTCAGCAACTCATCTCATCCTACCTTACTTTATCCATCCTCTGCATTGATCTCTTCCCATATTGCGACACCCTAATGCAGTCCAATATCCTGATTCATTCCTACCCCCTCAGTACCCCTTACTCATATGTTCAACCCTGACACCAAGGCTGAAGCATTGAGCGGCCCTGTCGCTGGATTGAAACTTGAGAAGTGCAGGCTAGTCACATGTCTGCGGCGGGCGAATAACTTGTGAGCTGTTTACTTTTTTTTTAATGTAATGAAGAAGGTTACACCAGGACAGGTGCGCAACGCAACCTAAAAAGGGGGGGCTAACTGGTGATGAGAGGGGCTACTTGACAAAGTGTGCAGGGCAAACTTGGAGGCTCCTCCCCCACTGTTCTCCAACTCCAAAGCTCTTGTTTGGGGACCAACTATCAAATAGTACATTTTAAAGTCAAATATGCAGAGAGGCAGATGGAAGCCTTTCTTGAAAGTAGCAGCTTTAAAGTATATGTTTCTGCACACAGTAAAACTTTAACGCCTCCAGTTTCAGGATAGGCTTCCCGCACCTCTCTGCCTAACAAAATGCAAGTGAACACGTCAGCCCCCATGGACCCCTCGGATGTCGAAGAACACATAACTTTATTTGTTGATATATGTTGACTCGCATCCGTGGGCAGGGGGTTGATGTGTGTTTTTCCTGAGGCGGAGAGACCATGAGAGCCTTTCTTGAAAGTAGCAGCTTTAAAGTTTCACTTGCGTTTGTGCAAGTACATTTTTCTGAACATACACATTAAAACGTTTAACTACGCCAGTTTCAGGAAAGGCTTATAGGAGATGCAACGTCAAAGGAAGCCCCGCCCCTAAACTCACATTTCAGGGTGTGGCGGGTGGGAACTGAAGCCGGGTTAGCTCAATGACGTTGCACGCCTGAACCGGGATAATAAACAAAGTGAAATGGTCAGAGTAAAGGAATTGGAGTGCAGAATAGCATCTGCAATATATAAACATGGGGGAAGTTGGGAGAGAAATTTTCTCCGAGTTCAGTTTTGGCTAATGCCATTTGCTTCTGCAAAGTTTAAAAGATAGTTTCTCTTTCTGTCCTTTTACGCCTGACGCCATGCTCTCGACGCGGTGAAGAACAAGAAAAAGGACAAGCCTCCGTCGGACTAAGTCAACTTTCGACAGACCCCTTCCGGCATTGGAAGGCTGAATGAACGGGCCTAGGCCCTTACAGCACGGAGAGTGGGGGGGTGGTGGTCATTATACAATGTATTTTTCCTCCCCTTCCCCTTATCGCCCGGCTGCCTTCCCCAGACATGGATAAGACACCCTTCAAATTCTGCCCAAACTGTAATAAAAGAATTCTGTGGATCGACAAACACAGGGTCTGTAACCTCGGTTTAAACCACGACCACGATGAAGGGCACTGTCGAGCTTGTAAGCTCTTTCGACCCAAGACCCTTAAGGATTGCACAACAAAGTGCTGGGTGTTAGGCAAAATTTGTATGCAGTACCCTCTGGGACCACTATACACAACTAGGACTACAGGTGTAAGCAAAACCAACCTTTGGTATAAGTCTGTACCACACAGTTTTTGGTAGCGAGCTGAGCAGCCAGACTTATCTCAAGAGGGAATGTGAGCTTGTAAGGGTGTTATACGAAGGTCTACAAAAGCAAGTATTCAGATAGACACTTATACTCAAGGTTTCTTGGTAAAACAATTATTAATTTATTACACAATCATTTAGAAACCAATATCACACAAAAATGATGCTAAAATACTGATTAATAAGCAGTTGAGCTCCCTTGAAGTAGGAGCAAAAAGGCATACGTTGATAAAACGAATATTACAATTACTTTAAAACAGTGCAAATAGTTTGAGTTCACCAGAGGAGTTGATTCAATGCAATAGATAGGCCAAAGTCAATGGACTATAAGTAAAAACGGTTCTGGAATTTAAAACGGAAAAGTCTTTGCCACGGTTCCTAGAAGTAGTTCACAGAAGAAAGGTTTGTATGTCGGGTCACAAGCTGACTAGTTCTGCAAGTTGCCAAAGTTCCACAAGCTTTGGCAGGGAGAGGTAAGTTCTCTCGGTCGGGTTTTCACAGTACCTTATATTGAAGTAAAATATGCAGCTAAAGACTTCAGTTCCTGGCAGTTCCTGCAGATCTCACTGTTCCTGAGCCTCAGTTGTGGGTACAAGAGGGAGGACGTCTGGGGACTCCTGCACTGTGCGGCGACGGATCACAAAGCTGGCAAATTGGCAAATCTTCTATTCCCGTTGCTGTTCTTCAAGCACACAAGCTGGTGTCCTTCTCCCTGGTTAATCCTAACCAGCTCCGAGAATGGTATCCAGGTGGTTTACGAGTTGATTGGTCCCACCAACTCAAAGGAAGAAGTCGTCCTTGAAGGGGCTTCTCTGTCGAGGTGAACTTGGCGATTCGGACCTGCAGCAGGGCTGCACTGGGCAAACCAACGGTCCAGTAGTTGCAGCAGCCGTCCTCATCCAGCTCGTCTTCGGTTCTTTCGTTCCAGTGGTCGACTCTGCCTTTCAGTCCGAGAGACTCGCCTTTTAAACAGTTTTCTCCCATTCATTCCAGTCTAGCTGCCACTCACCCAGCTGGGTGGCTGTCCTTGCCGGACAGTCAGCCTGCCAATCATGCCAGAGTGCCTTTGGTTCTCCTAGGAGACTAAGCACAGGGAGATTCGGGCACCTCCCTTACTTCCTGCCCACCTCAGACACTCGGGCGCCATAAGCGGTCTTCAGTCCTGAAGCCTGCCAAAGGCATAGGAACAAAGGGACCAAACCTAGTTTGCCATGCAGAGACAAACTCTAGAAGGACCTTTTCAAAAAGAAATGGCGAAAAAAGGTGACCGGGACCTGTTTAAACAAAGGGGGCTCAGACGCCATCTTGAAAAACATGGCTCCCGTGATTTTTAGCTACCGGTGTTGGCGGTCAGGAAAAATCATTGTAGTTCGTTGTAAAACCACTGCCATGAGCCATTTCGATAGGAACGGGTAGCATTTGACTGCTACATGAGTTTCTAGACATAGGGGATACTAGGTAATGCCTCCAGCACTATATTGTCAGATAGTGTGTACTGGGTCTAGGAATTTAAAAAGACTAGTAAAGTCAATTTAACTTTACATTATCTGGGAAACAATTGTTTATCCCAGACAAGGTATTTAAACCTTGGGACAGCCTAAAAGGCTTCCCTGTGTCACTGCACTGAGCGTGCATCCTCTATGACACACATAAAAGGATGATGCCTATGGAGTTGTCTAAAACTCCATAATCAAAGAACACAGGACTAAAACACACATCAAAAATACATGAGAGAGTGGGAAAAAAGGCTCGCACACCCTCCAGGTAAAAAAACCAAATCCTCGAAATCCAGCAAAGTTGCTGGGGGTCTCTAAGGTGAAGGGAATTGGCAAATTCATGAGAATTCTCCCTAACACTGGGCCCATCACGCCATGCAGTCCGAGGCCACCATGGACGTGGAGGGAGCCTCTAGTGAGAGCAGCGATGCAGCCTTTTCAGATGGCAAGGGTGACAGGGAACAGTCACGTTCCCAAGTGCTAGCCCCTGACCATGGGACACAGGCCGGTGTCTCTGTTCTGGGGACTACACCCGGCAGAAAGAGCATACATCTTCCCACACAACCCACGGCGATGTGTCGGCTCCGACAGACTAACGCATATATTTGGCGTCTAGGGGCAGATCAGTGGATTCCCTGTCCTCTGGGCACTCCAAGTCACGGCCACCTCATGACAGGCCCCATAAGACAAAAGACGCCGCCCAGTGCCAAAACTCAACGTGTTTTATCAAAACCCGTAGGGAAGCCTAAAGATTCAGGGTTATCACACCTGATTCAAAAACATGTCCCAGAAACCCTTATTAGAGGTTCTAATTCCAAAAAATCTTCCTCTAAGAGCCAAATCATAAGGGCAATTCCCAGAAAACCAAAATCCATATGGAAAAGTCTCATAGGGTAGAGGACACTAACTGCTCCACAAGAGACCCTACAAAATAAAGATCTAACCCAAACGCCCACTGAACCTTACACTGGGGTCTTCCCCAGCTCAGCTAAGTGGTCATCAGAAGGCATAGATAGAGTTATGTTTAGAATGTCTTTCTTTGCAGATTTCTTTGAAAAAAATCCTAATGCTTTAGAAAGTTTTCATAATACACCTCCAACTGATCAGGCCTCAAGCTCTCAGCCCAGGTCTTCCACTATTAAGCCCCGGTCTTAATCCCTGCCTCCAACTAAGAGGTCTCGCACTGCAGACCTTTGACATGCATGCAGGCACTGCCGGAGATCAGGAGGATCAGGAGGTGGATTAATGCTTTGATGGGGATGATGATGATGATGATAATGAGGATGAGTCAGAGGTTTACACTATAGACACTCCAATTCCACAAGACTCTCCCTTACCTGATTCCCAAGTGGATAATCAGCCAGTCTTTAATGATCTCTTAATCAGAGCATCTGAGCACTTCCGAATTAAGACCCACGAAACTCAGCAGGACAAAGATTTTGCAGAGGATATCCTGGGGGACAAAAAAGCGGCCACCCAGTTTATACCCATCTTGAAGTCCGTTCAAAGGAGGATCCAACCCTCTCTTGAAACGCCCAATCAAACCAGTGCAGTCAATCCACGAATAGAGGAACTATTATGGCTGGCACCATCTGATCCCTTATATGCTTGAGGACAGCTTAAGCCAGATTCACTAGTAGTCACAACTACCTGGAAGAGGGCGGGTACACCGCTAGCCTCTTCAGACGCTCCACCAGACAAGGAGAGCAAGAAGCCCTACACCATGGGTAGGAAGGTGGCAACTTCGGCAGCGTACCAAGCTAGGATCGCCAACAATTCCACACTGTTGGTGAGCTATGACTGCAACAAATGGGATGAAATTACGGCCCTTGGTGATTCTGCTCCAGAGCCTCTAAAACGTAAATGTGCCCTTGTAGCAGCTGAAGGCAAAGCTACTGCCTGTGGCCTGTTAAAGAATAACCTCGACGCTGCAGACAATGCCGGACGCATAATCGCAGAAGGAACCATTCTCAAGCGCCATGCTTGGCTTCGCCAATCCGGTATTAAACTGGAGACACAGGCAACGTTGCTCAACATGCCAGTGGAACCAAATGTGCTATTCTGCAAAGCAGTGGAGGATGCGCTGAAGTCGGCCAAAGAGGAGTATGAAACTCTCAAATCTCTTGGCCAACTTACCAATAAACCAACTGGGCAAAGGGGCGGAAACAATTTTTTTTCATTTTTGCAGGCAAAAATCCCAAAGAGGTTCAGGTTATGGACAAAACCAAAATTCTTCATGGAACAGCAACCAGGGTCAAGCGTCCCAGGGCTATCTTGGAGAACAGCGCAGGTCCCGTGTCTGGGGGAGGGACTCCATTTCCAGAGTTGGAGGCACGACTCCCAAACAAAGACATCCCGCTACTGGTGCCCTCCCATGCCTCCCCAGTAGTGGGACGAATTTCAAACTTCACCCACGCATGCGAGGGAATAACCACGGACAAGTGGGTGTTATCGACAGTAGCGGGAGGTTATTGCGTGAAGCTCCTATGAACACCATCAAACCTCCCTCCGCACCAAAGGAAAACATCAAAAAAGAACAACTCATCTTAATAGAAGAGTTCAACGCGCTTCTCCTCAAGGACGCCATCAAGATTGTGCCATACAACAAGGTAAATAAGGGTACTTATTCAACATACTTCCTTGTACCAAAGAAAGATCTTACAATGCACCCAGTATTGGACTTTCGCCCTGCAAACACTTATGTAAAGCCACAAAAGTGTTGCATGACAATGCTACAAGAAGAAATTCCCCTGCTAAAACAGGGGGATTACATGGCAACATTGGATATGAAAGATGCCTATTTTCATATTTCAATGCTCCCAACGCACAGAAAACTCTTGGGGTTCAAAGTAGCAAACCAGGACTACCTATTCAAGGTGCTGCCCTTTAGAATAGCATCAGCTCCAAGGGGATTCATCAGGGTACTGGCGGTGGTGGCCGCGCACCTGCGCAGTGAAGCAATCCCAGTGTACCCTTATCTGGACGACTGGCTGATCACAGGAGAGACTCCCCTTCTTTGCAAAGTAAAAACGCAAAGAACCATAGACCTTCTCTTCCAATTGGGCTTCTCGATAAACGAAAAAAAAATCAAGTCTTGTCCCAAACACATCTTAGGAGCTGTATTATGTACATAAACCGGCCTGGCCTTCCCTTCCATGGAAAGAGTGCAGAACATGCTTCGGCAAATATCAAGCCGGTCTCCAGTTAAGCGTACACAAAGCTATGCGTGTGCTAGGCATGATGGCATCGTGCATATATCTAGTCCCACACGCGCGTCTGCAAATGCGACTGATGCAGGAGTGGTTGGCGAAACAATGGTCTCAGGCAAGTGGTCAGTGGAACAATCTATTGGTCGTTTCACCAACACTAGTACAGAGTCTACGCTGGTGGTCAAGAGAAAATCTGTTAAAGGGAAAACCCTTCCACGATCCGGAAGTGCAGGCGATTGTCACAACAGACGCATCACTCTCCTGGTGGGGGGGGCTCATTATCTTCACCACACAGCACATGGTCTGTGGACCCAAGTCACTGCACAGAACCATATCAACCTGCTAGAACTATTAGCAGTACTAAAAGCACTCCAAGCATTCGAAGTACAACTGACCAACCAATCGGTTCAGATCCTGACGGACAGCACAACTGCGATGTTCTACATCAACAAACAGGGGGGCACGCACTCTCCAAGTCTGTCCAAGTTGGCATAGAAAATATGGAAATGGGCACTCAGACGAGGAATATCCCTATCCTCACAACACGTTCCAGGGGTACTCAACACTCTAGCAGACTCTCTGAGCAGAGATCCCCTACCAGAGGAACACGAGTGGCAACTAGACTCAGGCATCGTAGACCACATGTTCGCTCAATGGGGTTACCCCACAATAGACTTGTTCGCTACAGGAGAAAACGAGAAATGCCCAGACTTCGCGTCCAGGTTCCCCCAGCCAGACTCCATAGGGAACGCCCTATGGATGAACTGGTCAGGGAAGTTTACTTACGCTTTTCCCCCCGACTCCATTAATGAGCAGGATAGTGAACAAGATGCACAGAGAACGGATGACGCTTATCCTAGTTGCTCCTATGTGGGCGAGACAACCATGGTATCCACATCGGCGCAAACTGGCGATGTGTGATCCCATCAAACTCCCATACCTAACCAACCTGTTAACCCAACACGAGAGAACAACAGTGCACCCTCTACCACACTCAATAAACTTGGCAGCATGGCTCCTGAAGTCATAGAGTTTGGAAACCTTAATTTACCACAGTGGTGTATGGATATCCTCAAGGAGGCAAGAAAACCTAACACTAGACACTGTTATTTCGACAAGTGAAGGAGATTCGTAATTTGGTACCAGTCTAAACAAACCCCATAGAATGTGCTTCTTCACACATTCTCAACTATATGCTCCATTTGTTAGATTCGGGATTAGTATTCAACCCTATAAAGGTTTGCCTGTCGGCTTTATCAGCTTATACCACCTCTCAGAGTAAGGTATCGTGGTGGAAAATTCCAGTCATTAAGGCTTTCATGGAGGGAGTCAAGAGACTCCACCCTCCTATTTCAAACCCACCGCCAGGATGGGATCTCAATGTAGTACTAGCAAAGCTCATGGGCCCCCCATTTGAGCCTATGCATAAGTCAAGCTTTGAACAACTGACATACAAGACTGCCTTCTTAGTGGCTATTACTTCCATAAGAAGAGTTAGTGAATTCCAAGCAATGTCAGTGCAGGTGAATTCTTTATCATACATAAGGATACATTGGTTTTACGTACTCATCCTAGGTTCTCCCCTAAAGTCATTTCTAAATTCCATGTGAACCAATCCATTGAGCTTCCGGCTTTCTTTCAGAGAACAACTAGCACAGCTGAGGTAAAACTCCACACACTGGATGTGAGGAGGGCCGTCCTCTACTACGTAAACAAGACCAGACCGCTTAGGAAAACAGATCAACTGTTTGTCTCCATAGCACCAAGCAGAGAAGGGGACCGCATTTCTAAAAATGCCATCTCCAGATGGATAGTAAGATGTATTCAATTGTGCTATTCGTTATCAAACAAAACATTGCCTTTTACACCAAAGCTCACTCCACAAGGAGCACTGGAGCTACGTGGGCTTTTATCGCTAATGTCCCATTAGACAGCATTTGCAAAGCAGCTACATGGAGCTCAGTACATACCTTTACTCAGCACTACCGCATTGACACACATGCCAACAGATACACAGGTGGGACAAGTGGTTCTAAAACATCTATTTGCCGCTGCTCCTTCTCATGACCCACCACCTTCTCCTAACACTGCTCGCTAATCTATGCATAGTATGTGATCTAAGCAGATTCCACAACGCTCAGAAGGGATACATTACTCACCGTAATTGTATTTCTGATGCTTGTATCTGCTTAGATTCACATGCGCCCGCCCCCCCCCCCCCGGAGAGAAGGAGCATAGATGTTACATGAGCTTTCTGCCTGTTTCTACTTGGATACAACTGTACTCAAGCTACACTTCATGCAACGTCATGTCAGAACAAAACAATCTGAGGGACCTCGACGCATGAAGGACCATGGGTACAGTGGACGTCACACTATTACTGGCACGCCCTGTCAACGTCCCTTTTCGAGTTTCGAAAACAACTGTAATACTCTGCAGCTTCCACTAGATGTTGGCCTATGCATAGCATGTGAATCCAAGCAGATACAAGCATTAGGGTGTTTACAAAACGTGTCAAAAATGTGTACAGAAGCCTGCTTGGCCAACCCTTAGGACGTGCTCACATTTTCCAATTTCCCATTGACTTCTCGGAGACTCCATTGAATTCTTTTTTTAACACTTGTCTCATGGAGTTGCCTTATAACGATTGACCCAATGACATTATCAAGAAATGGTTCAACATACGGCGCTTCCCTTTTCATGTCATTTGAGACTCATTGACATTGATCCAGTCTAGATCCGGATCTTCTGAAGCAACTTTTCAACCTTTTTGATTAACATAACTCACCTCTGTACCAAATCCTGCTGAAAAGCTGTGTGTTCATGCTCACCTACTTGACTGCTTGAGTCTCGTGCAAAAGGACATTCTCTGAAACCTCTGGTCTTCCTGTCCTCTGTGCTTCGAGCTTGGCGGTGCAAATGCACAAATCCAGACATAAATCAACAAATGCATGCTTTTTAAATACTTTATGCATGAACAAAACCATGCAATTTATGTTTGTATGAACGATGTCCGAATTCAAATTATGCTTAAATATATGTTTTTGTATTTGTGTTTATCCTTCTCTGTACTAATCCGTGTAAATCGCCTGTCCTTTCTGCAGTCATCTGCCTGGTTGGTCTTGGCCTGGTTGTGTTCTTCTTCAGTTTTTTGCTGTCCATATTCCGCTCCAAGTACCATGGCTACCCCTACAGGTAATGTGAACACGTCCCACATATTGCCTTTTTCAGGAAGCACATTAACATAGCATGTTTTTCCACTTGTGTAATTTGACTGGTGATTTGTCTGATACAAAGCATACTTTTAAGTGTTTCTGAATTCTATTTGTCTAACTTTGTGACAGACAAAAGATTGATGATAGACTACACAGGCATCAACAAATATGGGCATTACTTGCATGGGTATCTGCCTTATAGAAGTTTGATGTGGTATTTTGCGGGAGTGGGGGCAGGCGAGTTGGAGGTGAGTTATCCATTCCCAAACACCATGGCACATTTATTGAATTATGTGCAAGCCAGATTTCGTTTTGGCTAAAGTGGTTTTGGGAACACGTGAGACAAGAAAGAATGGAGTTTCTGGAATGCCAATAGAATGCCTTTCTACGTCCATTTTCATGTTAATTCAGTGACCAAGCCTGGTGCACTGCCCAGGTGAGAGTGTGGGGAAGGTGCACGCCTTTGTACCTTTGAGCTATGTGCTTCATAAGCGCTTTCAACACGATCCAACTTGGGTGCTGGATACTCCTTGCTGCTAAACACAATACATCCCACATCTCAATGCTTCCCTCCGATCTGCTTCCCATTCCAACAGGTGCCGCCACCTTACCCCATCTCTTGTATCCAAACTCCACAAGTGGGTATTCAAAAGGCCAGTTTACAAAGGATGTTCTATATTGCCTTGCAGATGTCAATTTCATGGCAAGTTACACTAGTCGACACAAATGCAAAAACTCCCCAAAGGTACATGAAAGGGAAACTGTACTTTAAATCTAATCAGCTTGAACCACTGAGTCTCTAGTACCAGGAATATTTCCAATGTCGGCTGGTGACATTTTTAATCAGAGGGGCATACATATTTCCCACAAATATGCTGAAGCGACTAAGGCAGCCCGAATAAACCAAGATTGCTCTGGGGGGAGGGTTCTCCCCCTGAGAACATTGTATGAGTAATGGGTTAAAATGGTGCATTTTACATCACACTTTAAGTGTAAAATTGGGTACAAAGCCATACATTTCGCTTTTAGTTTTGTAGAATAACTCATGAAAAAATACAATAGATACAAGTCACTAACAGTGCACAGAAGCATTTCCCAACACATTTTTATGATGCCTTTGTCCACAATATTTGCCCTTATAAGAAAATGTTCACGTTTGTTGTAACTTATATTTCCATGCGGGCTGCACCAATATATGCCAATATTCCCATGTAGGACATAGGGCCTCATTACGAGTCTGCCGGTCCGGAAATAAGGGTGCAAGTAGAAACCTACTGGCACCCTTTCCAGACTGGCAGACTACAACTCTGCTTTCCTGGGCCTGTCTGCCAGCAGGTCTGAGCAGAGTTGTCACGGAAGCACCGGCACCGTTAGCAACGGTGTCAGTGCTTCCGTGTCCCCACTCCAATGGAATCCTATGGGGCTCCATTGGAATGGGGACTAACATTTTCTGCTGCCTGATATCCTGGGCCGCCGGGAATTGTAATGTCCCGGTGGCACCGGGATATCAGGTGGCAGAAACAATGTTTCCGTCTGGCAGTAACCCGCCGTTGCCACCAGCGGGTTACCGCTAGACTTGTAATGAGGCCCATAGTCATGTTTTCTTGGCACATAATGCCAGTAATGATACTGTAAGAAAACATGTCCATGCTGGTTCTGATAATATATTGCAGTATCCCCACGTAAAAACATACTCCAGTTTTCTTTGCCTTAAAAATGCCATGCCACAATATGGAAACATGTCCAAACTGGCTGCAACAAATTGCCAATTTAGCCATGTAAAAACACATAATTCCTGCTCTATCGTAGATGCACAAAAATAAATGGCATGTCACAGTAAAAAATAGCTAGACTGGCTGAACCAAAACACCAGTTTTGCCACATAATAATACTTGTCATGCTTACTTAATCAAATATGCTTAGTAAAAAAGCCATGCCTCTAGAAGATGGCTGCAGCAAAATGCCAGTCTAGCCATGTAATAAAACGTATCGTGCCATTTTGCTATTCCCCTTCAGCCCCCTCCATCCCACTATCAGCAGCCCTTCCAGCACAAACACACAAGGGCACACCACCACACATAGCCACACGACATTCTGTCGCTCATTCACTTGCTCATTCTCACAGCATTCACTCACACTCCCGTACACTATATACTTGCTCATTCATAAGCGCATCCAACACCCACGCATCATACACTCACGCGTTCATTCAGGGCCGGCCTTAAGGGCTGCAGCGCCCTGGGTGAATTGGCACCCCCCCACTCGCCCACCGTGCCCCCCTGGTTAACAGGGGGCGGGGCAGAAGGAGGCAGGCCAGGAGGAGCCACTTATTTTTTTTTTTACCTCCTCGCTCCGGCGAGGAGGTTAAATAGGGCGCGTTAGCAACCCATTGCCATTGAATGAGCCCGCTGCCGCGGGTTCATTCAATGACAATGAGGCACCTGCCACGCCTTCTGCCACCATGCCAGCTCGGGGAGCCCCTGAAAGACTCCCCGGAGCTGGCGTGGTGGGGGGCTAATGGTGCCTTTTCTTGTGAAAAGTGCCCACGGCGGAGGGGCGCATTTAAATGCACCCACCACCGCTGGCACATTTTACAGTAAAAGGCCGCCTGCTGCGCCTTGTCCCACAACGCCAGCTCGGGGGAGCCCTTGAAAGAGTCCCCCGAGCTGGCATGGCAGGGGAAAAAGGCGCTCTGGGGGGCGTGGCACCCCGGGCGGTCACCCGGATTGCCCACCCAGGGCCGGCTCTGCATTCATTCACAATGTAGGCACGCATACATATTAAATACACTAGACTTCCCTTCTGTTCCGGTCTGGACTCTCATTCAAAATTGCCGTTTTCCTGCCTGTAGCCCTAATAAGCCTTGCAAGGCTGCAGAAGAAAACGCCTCCCACCTTGCATGATCTATTCGACATGCTCATTGGGGAAAAGAAAATGTCAAAGGGAAACTGTGTTTCCCTTTGACATTTTAAGCCAGCCCAGGCGTGCTCCCTCAGCTGCAGAAAACAGCTTGGGATTGGCTCTGGGTTTACAGTGAGCTGGCTCCGCTCCTCCATAATGGGTGAGGGTACTGGCCGATTGGCGCCCCCTCACACCTTATGGAGGAGCCACAAATGACGACTTCTCGACTTTTCTGCCCCTAAAATTTTTCAGATTTCAAATGGTAGTAAAACTGTAAACCTAGTCTTTGAAGGGCTCACCACAATAACAAAAGGTTTGACATTTGTTAGAACATCTGTCATCTCTATTTGTTAGTAGTGGTGATTATGAAATCTGTCTGTTGTAAGTGCTGTTTTCTTGCACCACCTTTCTAGAGCGCTGGAGAATCCTTTGGCATGTGCACCAGACCTGCTGTTCGTGGAGCTGAGGGTCTCGGCATTAATTTTGTGGTACTTTCCATCTCTTCATAAAGAAGTAATGGTGTGGGCTTCTTCAAGGGTCCAGCTTCAGTTCGCAATCACATTTACTTGACACCCCTCCACATAATTAAGGGAGTGATTCATGGAATTTGTGCACGGAAAAAACAGAGATGTGTGCGCCATTCTGCCAGCAAATCCCTGTTTAATAAATGGGGATTTGCGGGCAGAATGGTGCACAAATCCCCATTTTTCGGCACACAAATTCCATGAATCGGCCCCTTTATCTTTTCAACCACCCTGTCACTGATGATTCTGAAATCGATTTCTGTGAAGATCAAGCAAGAGATAGTGGAAAATGTGCGAAATATAGCGAATTGTCCAAGACTTCCCTCTGGTGAAATGAAGATTCTGCTCTGGCATCTTGGCAAAATAATCTGTTCTGGACGGTTCACTATAAAGTATGCAGAGATTCATGCACATAAAGTGCCCACGGCAGAGGGGCGCATTTAAATGCACCCACCGCCGCTGGCACATTTTACAGTAAAAGGCCGCCTGCTGCGCCTTGTCCCACAACGCCAGCTCGGGGGAGCCCTTGAAAGAGTCCCCCGAGCTGGCGTGGCAGGGGCAAAAGGCGCTCCGGGGGCGTGGCGCCCCGGGCGGTTGTCCTGGGAGGATAGCTCAGAGGCAGCGTGCGCGTCTTGGAAGCAAACAGGTTCGATCCCCGGGTCCGCGCTTAGAAACCTCTGGGTGTTTAAGCGCGTTATAAATACGTAACTAAGACAAAAAAAAAACACAATTACGCAACTAAGAAAAACAAACAATTCCTGTAACAGCGCCTCGATGCCTGCGGGCTGTGTGAGTGCTTTATAAATGTAAAATAAAATAAAGTATAATGCAAGTTAAGTTGTTCCCCGATCCTTATGGTCCAAGACATTAGAAGCAATTGTATCAGCTTTGCCTTCATGACAAACTTGCGAGAACATGTGGTGGTGTACTTTCAGGCCAACCCTGACTCGGTTGCTAACCCAGCATCATTGTGGCCTATATGAGGGGGATAGCGTTGTCAACTGAATTAGGGGTGTTGAAGTGTATTAGGAGGGAGATGGGACGACATGAAGTCAAATTGTCTGGGGTGCAGCAACAGTATGCCAAACGCCCCTCACCCGCGTCAAGGTGGGATACGAAGAAGGAACTGGATGCATTTAGAGATGCGGCCAGTAGGCAATTGCAATACTTTGACAATCTGGCGGCCACTCTGCAATACGGAGAGGCTGATAAACCCAGTAGGATGTTGGCCTGAACAGTTAACACAGAAAGAGGGACCACGCATATCTCCTGTGTCACCAGACAGGATGGCTCGGTGGCACATACAGATGCGGATGTCAATACATTGTTTTTTTACTTTTATTCAGCGTGAAATGCTCCCTAAGGGGCAGCCGCAGACTCTATATTGATAGCTATCTGAGCAGGATACCATCCACCCTGTCATCCGGCGGGGCTAGAACTACGCTGGAAAACCTGTCCGTGTGGAAGGAATAACGGAAGCTATAAAAAGCCTACCTAACGGGAAAGCGCTGGGGTCGGACGGCACCTGATCAGAGTTTTATAAAGAGTTTGGTGACACACTGACCCCCTAGCTGTTATGAGTGTGGGCAGAGGCTCTCTCAACAGGTGTGCTACCTCACACGCTGCAGGAGGCTATAATCATCCTTCTCCTTAAGCCAGACAAAGACGCGAATGAGTCTGGATCTTATAGGTCACTGTCCTTAATACATATTGATGACAAGATATTCGTCAAGGTATTGGCGTCCAGACTCGCTCCGTTAGTGCAATATGTGGTCCATGAAGACCAAGCAGGGTTTAGGCCCTAGATATGCATAAGGCCGTCGACATGGTCTCCTGGCCGTTCCTGTTTTGGGTCCAGGGTAACTATGGCATACATGCCAACCCTCCCGATTTAGGCGGGAGACTCCCGATTTTTAGGTGAAAAATATTGCTATTTTTCACGGTCTCCCGCCTAAAATAACTGTAGCCCCAATGCATTCCTATGGGGAAATATGCATCTCCTGATTTCCCTGTGGAAATCTCCCTCCCCGGTGCATTTGAATGTTGGCATATATGCTATGGGTTTGGCCCAAACTTAATTTCGTGGGTGAGGCTGTTCTATACGCAACTGTTCATGCGGGTATAGACCAATGGCATGTTTTCACCCAATCTACACCTGGGAAGGGGTAACAGGAAAGGGTGTCCCCTATATACTCTACTGTTTACATTAATAATCGAGCCGCTGGCTGATTTCATCTGTAACAGATTTAATAAGAACTGCTGCACAGTAAAAGCACATACCAGCCAGGACCAACCTCCAATCAGCCACAAACAGGGGCTCAGTCCAGGACCACAGATCAGCAACAGAGCCCAGCCAAGATGCGCCCATGGGGCCCTGAACTGCACCAGATGCAGACTAAAGATGATGATCCAGTCCCACCTTCAGACGTTTTGCAAACATTCAGCTACGCTTTTCAGCCCAGCACTAAGGCCCTCCTAGCAGGCTCCCTCCTCCACCCTGAGCCAGGCCGCAAATAGCCAACAACACAAGGCAGCCCAGACACGCAAAGAGCCTGATCACCCAGCAATAAGTCCTCTAAAACAGCCCATTAACAAGGCAATATTTGCAGGCCAATGATGTTAAGGCGACCGCCTGCGAACAGTGCAGTACCAGCTCCTGAGTCAAGGACGGAGGGGACACAGCGCGCTGGGTGAGGAAAGTAGTAATAAAGGCGCAGATCTTGCACTCTGATGTCAGATGGCATCAGCAGGACAAAACCGCAAGCTCCATGCTGGCGTTATCCCTGGGAGCAAATCAGCAGGCCGGCAAACAAAGCAGAGCAAGCCTCACAGACCCCCGCAGCCCATGAGCTAGGCTCAAAAGCACCCTCATAGCAGCGATGTGGAGTGTCGCAGCCCAACGATGCACAAATCGACCAGCCTGTCGTCCACCGTCAGCAGGGCCATCGGCGCCAGCTAGCAGAGTCCTCCATCAAGGCCTGCTGAATCCAAACTTGCAGTGCAGTGATCCCAGAGGGGCAAGTGTAGAAAGAGAGGGGGGGCAGGGGAGACTTACTCCAGGCTCTACATAGAAAGCGACCACCTGTACATTTTGCCTCTCCCCGATAACCAGAGGGCAATCAAATCCAAAATTCCTGGGCTCCCAGTTCTAGGCTGTAACCCTCAGCACCCAGTTCTCCCCAAGCACTATCTCAGGAATGCTACCTTGAAACCTAGGATATTGGCAATCCAGCAACATAGCCAGCATGTGCCTTACACCAGGGCTTACATCAGCATCACAGGGCCTCGCAGTGCCCCCTCTCCACTGGCCTTCCCCTCGGCATAAAACCTACCAGCTTCCGATATCAGTGGGGCATCTTACCCCTATTCGACAGTATGCTTATCTCTCACATGTGGAACGGTCTGCCTTCTCCCCAGACCTGCAGCTGCAGGCGTTGCACCCAGCACGGACACAGCGCCACCCCAGGGCCTCCCTGCTGCGTGGGTAGCCGGTGGCTTCACTCGCCTCATACCGTGCACAACCAGTCTTCGGGCGATGTCCCGGGGGTGATCCATTTGGGCCTCTGACGTTACAGCTGCAACCCACTTTACAGCTGCATGGTGAGACACTGCAGCCCCCTCCTGAGGCTTCCGATCCTCGCCCTGTTGTAATGACTTGGCAATAAGAACACAATATTCCTGCTCAAGTGCTCCATCGCTAGCTGTGGGGCCTGATCTAGGCACACGCCGCCTGCTGGGGGTGCCTACCAAAAGCAGCTAGCCACGGAGCCCGGCTGCGAACAGTCACCCAACTGCTCTCACCACATGCCAAGGCTCTGTGATCTGCTCCTCAGAGAGCCCACGACCACCGCTCACTGCCGCTCCGGGGCATTCTCCGCTCCAGCGTCCACGCATATAACTCTGCAGTTGTCCAGAGCTGAGCTCCCAAACTTCACAGTGGTGACCTCGGGATGTTCCCATGGCAGATGCTTCAGTTACACCTGGTGGAAAGACAGCAATCACCAGGATTATGTCCTGATATTTTAAACGCCCAAGGACCTCACAGGCTCATAGCCATCTTGGCAGCTATCTTTTTGTCTGCTTGATGGGGAGTGGGACATTATACCCCTGATCATTACCCCGTCACCAACACGCATAGTGTTTTTGGTTTGTTTGCTTTTCCCGATACAGTGTATGTCTGCAAAGCAAGATCACACTTTGTAACGATCCACATTTTGGATCATTGATGATCAGAGTTGAACACTGTCTCCTCCTTTCTCCATTAATCTAGGCCAAACTTGGTAACAACTTATAAGCAGAAGCACCAGTGCTTTTTAGTCTTGCAATCTGTATTGCATTGTCTCCCGACTGGTAGGCCACAAATGGATGTAGTTACAGGGTTTCATTTTAAACTTGTTTTTTTTACACCCCAAAACTAGACAGTGAGTGTCTTGAATAGAACATTGGAAAACCATGATTTTGCCTGATGGCATGATGCCCTTTATCTCGCTGAAGAACTGCTTCTCTTGGGTCTCATATTACACACTGAGTGGTACATGGCATCAGCTTTTTTGAATTCCCGCCACATCAATACTCATTGTAGAAGCATTCACCTTGAACTGGGACACACCTCAAAACAACTCAGTATTTAGGTGTTAATTTTACAATTTATAAAAGGAAGCAAATGCCAATAAAGGATAGCTTCAAGGCACTGGAGTTAAGATGAATAAAAGATAGTAAATAAACATTTTAAAAGCAGGTCCAAAAGAAAAATGCAAATCAATTGTACACAATAATAGGTCATAATGTCTTGGGTATCATAATTCTAGAGAGAGCCTTGTAAATGCTTTGTGAAAATGGTGATTACCTGAATGTCTTCCATGGCTTACGAAAGGTGCATCCAAGGGTTTGCAACCAACACCTGCAAAGTATTTACACTTAAAAGACAGTACACAAAAGTCACCCAACTTGATCTTTGTATCAAAACTTTACTGAATACATTATACAGGATGGATACATGATTGCAAGGTCATACAGACAGGATGTGCAATGAAGCTCCCTGCATTGCTTTGGCGATGTTTGTTGGGTGACACAAAAGTTTGGCTACTTGTCTCAGCTAGCAGATGATGGGTCGAGGTGCAGTATGGAGAGGATTCACTGTTGACATCCATTGAAGGTCTTCCAGTGAGCATGAGACTATTGCATGTAATACAAAAGTATTATTCTCCCTTTATCTCTCCAACATGTGGACAGAAACACTTGAGAAACGATCACCAAACTTCTTGAACAAGTGCTCATGCAACCACCACCACAAGCAAAGATTAATACCACAATCCTAATTCTCTGGCAGCCTCCACTAGGAGAAACCTCACCCAGCAGATCACAGCAGAAGTGGTTCCATGGCCAGATACAGAAAATCTTGCACATGTACAAGGACACATACTCTCCAAATGCAAGATGATGAATATGGCTCATAAAGCCACTATCTGCTGTCAACTTTAGAAAGCAGTTGTAACAGCCATGATCAAGAGTCTAATAAGAGAGTGTGGAACCACTACAATAGTTTAAACCAAAACATGTGTGGAAACACTTGAGGGAATCCCAGACTCTGGGTTAGGATCCACGGGATTTAAAACTATGCAAGGAATGCTAGAAAGAGTGGCTGTTTGGAGTAAGGCAAGATCAGAATTGAAAGTGAGTTACCGATTGGCAGGCAAGCGAGAAAAGGGAGATTGGAGGTGGTGATGAAAAGGCAAGAGGGTGAGAGAAAAGAATCTGGGGGCAGGAGTGGAAAAGAAATTGGTGGAAAGAGAAGAACAACACAGGAGGTAGCAGGAGAGGTGAATATAGTGGTGATGGTAAGAGGACAACAAGAATAGGTGGTGGGAGGTGAAGTGTAGGTGGTGATAGTAAGAGAGGAGGAGGAGGTGGTGGTAGGTAGTGAAGAACAGCAGGTGGCAAGTGTACAACAGGAAACCGATGGACAGTTGAAGCTGGTTACAGGAGGATTGAAAAGAGGGGTGGAAAGAATAGAATAACTGTAGAAGGAGGAGAATGTCAGCGGAACGTCACAGGTGGTGTTACTAAATGAAAATAAAAGCTTGAAAATCAGTAGAAATACATAAGGGTAGCAAGACTAGTCAGACTAGGAAGGAATGAGAGAAATCAATATCCAAGCAAGGGGATAGGGAAAAGGCCCCCAATATAAAGGGGATTGGGCCATCATGAGGAGGAAGAGCAAGCATTTGACAGGCTCAGAAAACAGCTATCGGAGAGGAGTGAACAGCACCCTGGTAACTGGAGGTGATAGCACCTTCCAGAACCGCTCTGTCCAAACTGTAGTCTAACGTTAATTCTGGCTCTGCTGGGTGATAAATCACAACCATTGTTGAGACTAGTGGCAGAGAGACATCAACATCAACCGATCTTCCATTGGGGTCCTGAGATGACACCATACAACAACGTAAAGCCACAACTGGAGCATTGAGAGAGAGAGAGTGCGAGAGAGAGAGTGCGAGAGAGAGAGAGTGCGAGGGAGAAAAGAGAAAAACGTTCTTTAACATGCACCTTCTAAGAATATGGGGAGAGGGAATGCTGAGATCAAACCTCTCTTGTCTGCATCAGGGTGAGAGATTTTATTTTGCCATTTTCACCCCATCTTTCTTTTTTTTTTTAAACACAGGGGCAGACAAAATGTTTTTCACATGGCGGTCAAAGCCAGCACAAGAAAAGTACATACGTTTTGTGATGGTTTCACTTCATCTTTTCTTGATCTATGTGAAAGTATGAGAACATTAAACTGGAAGAATCAAAACGTAAACCCCTTGTACAGTCGAGCTTGTTGATTCATTTCTATTTTTGATAGATCTTAATGGGCCATTGGTAATTTTTCAACAGATCAAGCCGACTGACATGCTTCCGGAACTCGCTTGTTAGCCAGTTAATATCTCCTTGATAAAGGGACAGATTTCATATTTGTTTAGACGAAAGCTATTTTATGGCCTATAATGAAGCCTATAATGAAAATCAGGTTTTTGTTAAATTCAAGTATTCAAGACTCTGGACAATCCGGCCCATCTGCTAGGATTTGACATTTAGCTTGATGGAGCAGTGGGCAGATTACAACCTAGCACTAAATTCGCCTGAGCCCTGATACCATCTTCACTTTTATAGCCAACACCAAATGGGTTATCTGTGCTAGTAGATCTGCGTTACTTTCAACAGAAGTGCAGCCTCCACCATTATGCTCCATGAGGTTTAGCCACTTCAAAATGGCCACCCGCCATTTGTCTGCCTTCCCCCAGGGGCTGATGCACACAGGAAGCTGCATCTAAATCCGATTGGCTGCCCGCCTGCATTTGAGAGCCAATCGCGAGCCGGCAGGCTTAAGCTGGCCCACGTCCTACGGCACACGAGTTAAGGCACATTTTCTGTCATGAGCCGTCGAGCCTAGGGCCACGACCCCTGCTCCAAAACGCTCTCGTGCTACCCTCACTGCTGATTAGGTAAGCAAGACGCTCTCCATCCACATGGTACTTTCTGACCTCCCCCGGACTCATTCATTGTATTCACGTTACAAATGTACCACCCTATTGACCACTACAATTGCCTGTGCACTCACTGCTTTGCCTAATTGACTGTCTGTGATTTTGCTCCTACATGAGGCTAGTGCCTCCTAATGCCTGCCTGCCACAACTCCATTTATGATGACTTGTACTGAATGTCTAATTCTCTGCACACCCTGAGCGACACCAGCGCCTCCTCCTGTTTGCCCAACTGGCCCTGTAACTGTTGTGCCCATACTGAGTTGCTGCATTATTTTGCACTATCCTGCTTGTGAATGTGTTAGCTAGAGGCTAGCGCCTCCTCTTGTTTGCCCTCCCCAACTGGCCCTGTAACTGCTTGGGGCCCGTACTGTGCTGCTGCATTATTTTGCATTATTTTGCTTGTGAATGTGCTTAGCTAGAGGCCAGCGCCTATTCATGTTTGCCCCCCCCCCCCCTACTGGCCCTGTAACTGCTTGGGCCCATACTGAGCTGCTGCACTATTTTGCATTACTTTGCTTGTGAATGTGTTCTAGATTGAGGCCTGTGACCCCCATGCTGGCCCTCCCTAATTGGCCCTGCAATGGCCTGTGCCTGCACTGGTCGGTCTGACTCACTGCTCGCTCGTGCACCAGTCGCAGTATGAGGCCAGTGCCTTCCAGTGTCTGCTTGCCTTAACCTGACTTTGATGTCTTGTAATTTGTACTTGTATTGACTGCCTACCTATCGACTTGTATATTTAGCACAAGGCCTGTGCCCCTCTGTTTGCTTGCCCAATTGGCCCTGCAACTGCCTATGCCTGCACTGATTGCATGCCTTATCCTTTGACTAGAAACCCCTCTTAGCCTTAGGCCAGCACCTCAAGGACATTGCATGACCTACTTTCCCTAATTTGACCTTGGTGTTTATGCTAACATCTGACTGTTCAACTACCTATTGATTTGCTTTTCACCACTATCTAACATGTCCCCCCCAATCCCCTAGCCAGACTGCTTACACCTTAACCATTATAAAAAGCATTACACTTTACTATGCTACTACACTTATCCACCTTAACACATGCCTCTCACTTACATAATATTTGAACTACCAGCCTTTCCATAGACATGAATGACATCCAATCCCAATTACTAAGTACTCCATGCCCAACTACAACCAGGAACCTACTACTCAGAGCTAGATTAGCCAAAATCTATAAGCCTCTCATTAGTTCTATTCCTACGACAACAGGATTAAGGACTATGCCAATTCGGCCCGGCCAAACAAACTTAAACTTGAACTTAGCCCGCAACTCTAACCCTACGCCCCGAAATAGCACAGCCAAACTTAGCAAAACTAAAATGACACAAGCCTACCAATCCACAACCACCACGGACCGTCAGATCAATGGAGCTCTAATTAATTCCAGATCTCTAGTAGCACATGCTACAGAAATTTCTGACCTGATCTTAAGTGAGTACTTTGACTTCCTCGCCATCACCGAGACATGGCTACACCCAGCAGCAGGCCTCATGCTTATGTTAGCAGTCCCGGATGGCTACTCCATACTGAGACAAGACAAAGCAAAATCTAGAGGAGGCGGTATAGCTATCATCTACAAATGTAGCCTTTCTATGAGATTAGCCACTCCTATTGATGTCCTCTCATGCGAACTGCGATGTTAGTCCCACTTACCAATGCCCAAACCCTAAACATCCACATCATCTACCGCCCCCCGTGCCCTCCCGGAACATTTGAGGATGACATCAACACCATTCTGTCTAGCAACCTCTAAAGTTCTACACAAGTACTTATGCTTGGGGACCTCAATATGGGTTTTAATAACCCATCAGACCAGCTCGCCCTCAGCACTCTATCTGAAATAGGCTTCACTCAAAGAGGTAACGCACCTACCCATGACAAAGGTATAATACTTGACTGGGTGGCAGACTACAACTGCCAAGCCAACATCCTTTCTATCTCACCACTAGCTTGGACTGACCACCACCTTGTGTCATTCATGCTTTCTTCTAAAGGACCCCCACCAGCCATCAGGGCGCCACCCATGCTAACCAGAAATAAAAAGTGTATTACTGCGGAGAGACTCATCCCGACCATACTCCCTTCCCTCAACTCACTCCTATACAACACGGATCCTGAGACCTTGGTCAAAGAATTTAATAAATCCATGTCCACCTCATTGGACTTGAATGCCCCCCCCCCCGAAAACTAAAACCAAGTAAGCCTAAAACTCATCTCAACAAATGGTTCACGCCGTTCCTAAAACATTTAAGACAGCAAAAAAGAAACTGTGAGTCCACCTGAAAAAACTACCCTCTGCAGCCAACAAACTCAAACTCACTAAACTCTCATCCCTTTATAAAAAAAAGAAATATGCCTAGCAAAACGAGCCTCCTTTGACTCACGCATATCCCAAGCCAAATCCAATATGAAGGAACTATTCTTCATCCTCAAAGAAATAGTGACCCCCATAGCACCACCTGACATGGTGGTCAGAGATCCAAGACGCTCTAGCCAACAAAATCTCCACCTTGCAAAATAAAATCTCCAGTAAAAAAACTGCCCTAAACGACCCTCTCCCATCTAAAATAACAGAGTATCACATCTAATGCGTCTTCCCGATTTAACTTCACTAAAGTCTCCATTCTTGAAGTGGAAAGAATCATTCTATCAATGAAAACGTCAACTGTCAGGGCGATCTCTGCCCTGCGCAACTCATCAAGGATGCAGCCAGAGACCTTGCTCCTTTCATCACGAAGCTCATCCACGCGTCCTTTTCTACTGGCATCGTCCCCACTAATCTTAAACAATCCTGGGTACTTCCACTCTTAAAAAAACCTACTTTCGATCCATCCACTCCGACCAACTACAGACCAATCATGACAGTACCTTTTCTCCTAAAAATTCTGGATAAGGTTGTTTATGTACAAATTCAGAAATACTTGGAAGTACACCACCTGTTAGGAGCCAGACAATCAGGCTTCTGTCCTCAACACGGAACTGAGACAGCACTCATCGATCTTAAGACCCAAGTCAATGAGCTTAGAGACACCGGCAAAGCTGCCCTTCTCCTCCTCCTAGACCTATTGGCGTCATTCGACCTGGTCGACAATACTATTCTATGCAACCACCTTAACACAGCTGCCCACTTTTCCGGTAAAGCAATTACCTGGATTAGATTCTTCCTAAATGGAAGAACCATGAGGGTCTTCTCGCCCACAGCAGCTGCCAACCCCATACCAATCACCTGTGGCGTGCCCCAGGGTTCTTGTGTCTCGCCCACATTGTACAGCATTTTTCCATGGTCTGGATCATCTCGGTATCACCTACACTAATTATGCAGATGATACCCAGATCCTCCTCCCGCTTTCTGGGGATTATGAAACGGATTTGGCCTTGGTAAATAGAGTGTACATCATCATCCAGGCATGGATGGCCACACATGGTCTATGCCTGAATGATGATAAAACCAAACTCATCATCCTGGGCACCACCTCTAGCCTAAAAAAACTAGGACCTTACTACTCTTCATTCATTATCGATGGTAACAGCATCAAAGTAGGACAAGAGGTAAAAACGCTGGGCTTCTACCTAGACACAAACCTCTCTTTTGCCAAACAGGTTAATTCTCTAGCATCCTCCACGGCCTCACGTGCAAATTAATCCGCACAGCCAAGCCATTTCTATCCGATACTAGTTGCACGACCTTGGCCAGAGCCCTCATCCTATCTCGCCTGGACTATTGCAACGCCCTCTATTTAGGGTCCACCAAAGCCACCATCAGAAAAATCGAAACCCTACAAAATAATGCACTTAGAGCGGCATTAGGCATCTCTAAAAGAGACCACATCTGAGAGCAGCCGACAGAACAATTGGCTCCCTACTAATGATAAAATACTCGTACAAACCTTTTCACTCACACACAAATCCCTCAACAACGCTGCGCCTATCTACTTGGTCAACAGATTCCACAGACAGACCTCCCTGAGGCCCCCCAGAACAGCCTACAAAGACTGCCTTTCTATCCCTAACTTCAATCATTCCACCATTGGTGGTACTAGCTTCCCGGTGAAAGCAGCCAAATTATGGAACTGCCTACCTCCCACACTGAGAATCGACCTCCCCTATCAAAACTTCAGGACCAACACCATCATGTGGCTGAAAGCGAATGATCACTAAACCTAATATGCAGCCAAGCATCCTGAACCCCCCTCCACCCTACTGAACCTCTGTACTCACTCACCTTATTATCACTTCCACCTGTATATATTGCTGATGTAAACAAATGACATGTATCATTATATTTTGCTCTTGTACCTTCCGCCTGCAATAGGACTTACTCTGTATATACCTTGTATTTAATACCTGTTTGTAAACAATAACGCTGTTGTAACTAAGCTTCGCATATTCATGTAACTGCTGCGCCCTGTTGCCCTAGGGTATGCTCGCGCATTATAAATAATAAAACAAACAGTGAGAGCGTGCAGGTGAAAATGGGCGGATTTAACAATAACATGCACCTGTGGATCATATTATAGGTTACTATCGAAATTTGTCAAGGAAATGCTAAGATGTCAATATTTGGAAGAAACAAGAGCAGACCACAGCTGTATTTCCAATAAAACAAAGTCAAATGGTTGCATCAACTTCTTTATATCTTTAGTCTTCTATTTGACTGACATCAGGGTGTATTCCTTCTGATCTAATTCATTATATTGACTTTTAAGATCTAGAAGGCGCTGGGTGCCATTAACACATATGTAGCACTTCCAAACACAGTCAATAATCAAGGACAAGGAAATCATATTGATTTGAAAAAGGAGTGTATACCCCTGGGGGCCACTTAATTTAAGAGCTGGAAATGTAAACCATCAAGTTGAACTTGCAGTTCTCTACCTATGAGAAAGGAAGAGATCACTTTACGAAAATCCAAGTCCACCTGGGACACCATCCACTTTGTGAACAAAAATCTTTGGGATTGCTTGCACTCTTCCCTTATATTCTCTGACACTTTGGGATTCGGGATTTTTACAATGTGTCCTTCTTATTCTCAGGCGTTTCTCCTCCCCTTGTTGAGTCCCCCAGATGCTGCTCATCATTCTCTTCCCCATTCTGATAGCTTTAGAACCCAAGTCTGCCATTTTGAGATAAGGCTGGAATGGATTCTGCACTCTGCATCTTTGGAAGCACCTCTGTGTTCTAGAGGGAAGGGTCATTAATGCCACAGAGATAGATGCAGATGTGAAGCCTTTGGTGTTGATGGGTGCAGGTCAATAGTACCCGGTTACTATGTACCAGTCTGCTTTCTGTGGGTTTGGCAGAGAAACATAATAAAATGTTATTAATAGGGAAGAGCTAGAAGGGAGAGCTAGCTCGGAGTCCACTTTAATTCAGGGTTTAAGTGTAAGGTCCACATACGAGGTGCTAAAATACAGAAATCAAGAAGTAGCATTTTTCAATTAATGCAGGACACAACCAGTGCAGATTATTTTACAGATTTTCAAGATTAAGTCTCTGGCCATTGCACAGTATGGGTTGTCTATATGGGGCATTGCCAATTTATATCTGCTGCAAATCATCGAAAACAATTTAGTTAAGAGAATTCTCTGCGTTCCATCTTCTGCCTCTAATTTTGCTACGCATGCAGATTTTAACCTAGATTTTCTTACTGATGATCTAGGTTTCGAACCTGTGTTAAATTGGTTCTGCATTTGAAATGATGAAAAGTCGTCTTTAACGCACTCTATTATTTCATTTTTTGGCTCATTTGAAACGCAACCAAATCACTTGGTTCGAGGGGATTGGGTCCTCGGACGTATTCCATATCTATGACATGTAATCACCACAGCTGTGCTGCTTCGGAAACTTTTTCGGCGTCTGCGTCCTGCGTCGATGCGCCGTCGTCGAGGACCTCCTCCGACGTCATCCGATGTGATAAGTAGGACGCACGACGCCCATAGCCTCAGTTCCGTTTTTTCCGCGAACGTGTTGCTTCGTGTTTCTCGGTTCAAACGCCTCGACTCTTTGGAGTTCTGTTCTTCTCGGTTTTTCGAACCTGTTCGTTTGTGAAATTCCTTCTGAAGATGTCTACTTCGTCTTCGACCCCGCGTCCGGGTTTCAAGAAGTGCGGGGAGTGTGGGTCCAAGATGTCGGTGACGGACTCGCACGACGACTGCCTCTGGTGCCTCGGGGAGGCCCACGACACGGATGACTGTATCGACTGCCAGTCGCTCACGTCCAAAGCCTTACGCGAACGTAAGAAGTTGTTGTCGGTAGGTCGGGTGTCCAAGCCCCGGAAGTCGAAGTCTGCGGGGCTTTCGACGGATGATTCGAGGGGTGACTCTCCGTGTCATCGTCGGAAGTCTCGTGGGTCTCCTTCTAGGAGTCGGTCTCGCCACTCCTCAGCCTCTTCGAGGCATTCTCGGAAGCGCCGACACCGGTCGTCTTCCAGGTCCTCTTTGGAGGGCTCTGCCCGGCACGTCGCTTACCCCTCCAGCTGTGCGACGCCGGAGGAATGGGCTTCCTTCGGGAAGAAGATGTTGGCGATTCTTGAGTCGCAGGGTACTCAGCCGTCCGCGCCCCCGAGTGGGGTCGGTCGTGTGAGGTCGAGAGACACCGCTCGCAAGAGTGGTCGGCACGAGTCACGGGAGAGGTCCCGTTCGGACAAGGGGACTCGTTCTCGACGTACCCGTTCCAGGTCCTCGACGCGTTCGAGACCGTGTGCACCTGTGAGGTCTTCAAAGAAGGCATCGACGTCTGTGGCGTCGAGGGCGTCGACGGGCTTTCTCGAGGCTCTGGCTCCGAGGAAGTCGTCGATGCCGTCGATGCTCAGGTCGTCGAGGGACACGCTCGGGGCTCCGGCCTCGAGGGCTGTGTCGACGCCGCCGTTTCTGGAGGCGCTGCATCTGACGTCGACGCCGATTTCCTCGACGCCGATCCTCTCGGCGCCGATGCCGGTTCTCTCGACGCTGGCGCCGATTCGCTCGACGCCATCGACGCCTTTCGTGTCGGAGGTACCACAGGGCACGGGTGGACCCCCTAGGAAGGCTCTGGTTAAGAGCAAGCACTCTCGAGTGCCTTCTTTTCGCCACCTGGACTATATTTCAGAGGCGGATGAGGATTCTGATGGCCTGGTTCCTAGTCAGGTTCCGGATGACATTGTCTCGGGCCATAGTCAGTTTGAGGAGTTGAGATAGTCACTGCATGATGCCAGTGGACTGGACACCTCTCCGGAGGTGGAGTTTTGTTGGCCTGAGCCTGGCTCTCATGCTGATTCCTCGTACCGGCGCCTTATGGCTAGGGTTTCTGAGTACTTGGGATGGTCTGCTCCCCCAGGGGAGTTTGTGCAGGATGATCTGACAGACATCCTTGATGTTGGACCCCCAACTGACCCGGTTCTGCCTTTCCATATGGCTTTACAGAGAAGGGTGGCGGCGGCTTGGACTGCTCCGGAGAGTCTCCCGGCGGTGGGCAGATCCTTGTCGCGAAAATACCGTCCAGCCAGTGGTGACCCCTGCTACTTGACCAGGCACCCCGCTCCGGAGAGTTTGGTGGTGCAGGCGGCCACGGCCCCGGCAAAGCAGGCGTCGTACCCTACCATCCCTCCTGATAGGGACGACAAACGTTTTGATAGCTGGGCGAAGAAAGTGTTTTCTTCTGGTGGTATGGCGCTTCAGGCGGCCAACTCCATTTGTGCCTTGTCGCGTTTCACGCACACTCTGTGGAACTGTGTTGCGTTAGCGGCTGAACATGTTCCCGAAGGGGATGAACGGGATGGTTTCCTTGCTTTGGTCCAGGATGGTAAGGATGCCATGTGTGAGTCCGTTCAGTCGGGTTTGGACTTAGCTGAATGCGTCAGTAGGTCCATGGCGGCGAGCACCGTGATACGCAGGTTTGCGTGGTTGCGGAAGTCGGGGTTTGCGCCTGATGTGCAGTCCCGGCTCCTCAACATGCCCTTTGATGGTGAACACCTTTTTGGCAGCAAGGCTGACGAGAGCCTTGAGAGGTTGCAGACCTCAAAAGCTGCAGCAAAGTCGTTGGGCGCTGCAGTTCGCCAACCTCCGCCTTTTCGTCCTAGGGGACAGCAGTGGAGGGGTGGTTCCTTTCGTTATTACTCCTCCTTCAGTAAAGCGAGAGGAGCTGGCAGTCAAAGAGGCCATCGCAGGGGTACCAGAGGTGGACGACAGGGTACCCGTGGTGCCAAGGCCGCTCGGGCAGTTGCCTCTTTGCCCTCAGGTAACGCCGCAGCCGCTCCCACTCAGTCATGAGGCCATGTCCCATGGTTCGCCGGTTGGGGGAAGGCTGGCGCAGCATCTTGTAGAGTGGCAGGCCATTACTTCAGATGTGTGGGTTCTGGAGATCATAACCCACGGCTACTGTCTTCCTTTTCGGCACAGGCCTCGCGACAATCCACCGGGGAACCTCTCTTTGCAGAGTCCGGATCCGCTCCTTGCGCAGGTAATTCAAGCCCTGCTGGAGAAAGGCGCCATAGAACTGGTGCCTGTAGCGGAGAGGAACAAGGGATGGTATTCCCCTTATTTTTTGGTTTCGAAGAAAGACGGGGGATTGAGACCCATCATGGACTTGCGCGGTTTGAACAAACTCCTCAGGAAGGACAAGTTCAAGATGGTTACTCTCTCTCAAGTCCTCCAGGCCCTTCAGCTTCAGGACTGGTTGGTGTCACTCGACCTCAAGGATGCTTACTTCCATGTGCCAATCCATCCCAAGCACAAGAAGTACCTGAGGTTCGCGGTTGGCGACTCGCACTTTCAGTTTCGGGTCCTGCCGTTCGGATTGACCTCCGCCCCGAGGGTTTTCACCAAGCTCATGGTGGTGGTGGCAGCGCATCTCAGGCAAGGGGGGATTCACGTCTACCCCTACCTGGACGATTGGTTGATCAGGGGGAGCTCTCCCGAGCAAGTCCTGGATCATCTATCGATCACCTGTCGCTCCCTTCACAGGCTGGGCTTCTCCCTCAATTTAAAGAAGTCCCATTTGACGCCAACACAGCGTCTCCAGTACATCGGAGCAGTGCTCGACACTTCCCTGGGGCAGTGTTTTCCTCCCCAGGTGAGGGCTCTTCACATTCAGCAGATGGTGCACAAGTTTCAGCATGCCCAGTCGCTCCCAGCGTTCGAGTTCTTGAGGTTGCTCGGCCTCATGGCATCCTGCATTCTTCTGGTGCCAGAGGCTCGCCTGCGGATGAGATCTTTGCAGTGGGCACTCAAGACGCAATGGTCGCAGTCCTCCGGCAGGATGTCGGACTCGATTCAGGTGCCCTCCTTGGTCGCCCGGGACCTTCTGTGGTGGGCCGTCGAAGGCAACTTGATGAAGGGGGCTCCATTTTGGCTTCCCTGGCCGGAGGTGACGATCGTGACGGATGCATCCCTCAGGGGATGGGGAGCTCATGCCAACGGGCTGACAGTCAGCGGTCGTTGGTCTCCGTCGATTAGCATATGCACAAGGTGTGAGTTGTTCCACATAGGGGGTCTCAGTCCCACAAATAAATGCTATTTAAGTCTTTTACATGACCCCCCACTAAATCCTGTTTCAGTGTTTTACCCCTCCCTGAATTTTATCCTACTCTGTTCTTATCTAATCTGTTTCCCTTAATTGCTTTAGCAAACTCCTGAATCATCATCTTCTTGAAAAGACTGATCCAAAATCAGCCTACTCTTTTTATACTATTTTAGCATGAACAAAGCAAGTATTTTTCACAAACCACTGATAACATTCAGAACAACTCAATTCACCAAACATGTACATTATTCAGATGATTTGGCTTACATACAAAGGGCCTCATTACAAGCACGACGGTGCAGGACAAAGCAACAGTAATGCTGTGCTAACTATGTTACCATTGCATTACTGCTGCATTACCGCTGCATACGCGCATCACCATTCTACTACTTTGGTGGTGAGGTGGAGGAAAACCCTCCAGCAAAATGCTGGAGGTAATTCCGTCACCCTGGTGCCAACAATCTGCAAAATTGGTGGAATTACCACCAGCAGTAATTCTGCCAAAATCCCCATGGAGTCTGTAAGGGATTCATGGTGGCAACAGTAAGGACCTACACAAGTGATCACAGTTCAAGGCTGTTAAACTCAGGTTGGAAAAAATGCCTAATCTAAACCTAAATCTAAGATGGGAGCAAGCATCGACCATCAAATTAAAATAAGGCAGTCCTAGTGGCGTTGTCAAATAGAAATAGCCTATACTAAGAAACCTATTGCCAAACCTTACAACTAATACAAAAAGGGTGTGAGATAGTTTTCAAGAAAAGAAAAAAAGTGTTGTCAAATAATATGTCAGGATGGCGGTAGCTTGGGTCTCCCTTCACCACGTTTTGAGGATGCGGTAAGGTGGGATCTTGAAGCACAGTACTCTCCCGAACGTCCCCAGCGCGAGACGATAGTCCCACTTTCAGCTTTTAGGGCCATCGATAGTCCAGTCTCTTTCACTTGAAAGTCTCTTGCCTTCGAGGACCGGAGGCTTTCAAATGACAAAACAGAAGTTCATTGAACAAAATTAAAGTTTCTTTCTTGGTTTCACTTAGGGTGAGGATTCTTTACCCCTCGGTCCCCCTCTTCTGGGCTAGGATCCCAAAACAGTCCTTATTGATATCAAGGCCTTCAGTGGTTGAGTCTCCTGTTTCTGAGGGCTTGATTGGTTCACAAAACAACTAACAAACACAAAGTTCTGTTCTTTGTTTCAATTATTTATTTGTATATGGTTTATAAAAACCTTTACAAAAAAAGAACCATACAAAAATACAATATTTACAAAATATTTACAAATACATTATATAAACAATGGAAAAAACAAACTTTATAACATTTTCATCTCATCACAACCATATACCATAACACATTGTACATTCTTTAATCCTACTCTATTTTGCAAACATTCTTTACAAATGATAAAACTCTTATCTTCATGGAGATCGAGTCCCCATGTAACAAAATTAAAACTGAAATATTTGAATCCATTCTGTATTTACAAAGTCTTTAAAATACTTTGTCCTGTTAGGCAAGAGTTCTGGACACAACACTAACAAATGAAATAATGATTCAATTTCCTGTAGGTTTTTACAATGTCTGTGTGGAATACCATTCTTCCAATTTCTGGTTTAATTTATCAATCACCATTTCCAAATGATTATGCGTCCTGTATACATTAGTTAATAAAATGGAAAAAATTCCATTTACCCCCTTTAAGTTCACCCCCATACTCGGAATGATATTGCTTATTCTCCATTCTTCACTTCTTTTTAAACCCTTCCCCCTCTGTATTGCTGTTGTCACCCAACCCTTTGGCCTCCCCTTTGCCCATAGTAAAGCACATATTCATATCATATCCATCCCATGTTAATTTTGCTGTTTCCTTTGAGAAATATTACATTGTTGTCTTTGATTTCTTTACATACTTTTGTGTTACCCAACAGATGTTTATTTCCCCTAAAATCCAAATTAGGAGCTTCAATGTGATATTTCTTTTAAAGTGGTTGACTCAAGGATTTCAGTTGTGAAATTGATTATTTTAATGTGAATGCGAGCCACCGCCAATTCGGCGCTTCACCGCCGCTCCGCTTTGGTCTCCACTCATCATTCCCTCTAAACCTCTCTTCATAATCGAAGTCTTCCCTCTCCTTGATTTCATCACTTGTAAATCTCATTGTTGAAAATCGCAATGTCCTAACCATATTCATGTAAGCTCAGGGCTTCTTTCATTATTATATTCTTTACCAAAGGGGATTGTATAATTAATCTCACATAATTATACCTCTGTGGATGTATAAAATCCCCAATTGGCTATCTGCCAAAGTAATCAATCTTAGGGCTGGCATTTCTTCAAATAAGGTCAGGATACCCATCTTATGCAGCGAATTCGGGCCACCCTCCTCAAACAGGTAATTCAAAATTAGACTGGGTGCCTCTGGTTGTTTTGGAGGTCTTAATTTCAGTGTTAAATTACCAGACACCCACCCTTCCCCCAATCATACTTTTCCCAGAAACGTTCATCTCTCCCCCATATGACTGCATTATCAGTCCGATCCACACCTACATTTCCCTTACCTTACTCACTGCTCCCTTCCCCTCCACACCCTCTCCTTTTTTCCCTTGTAGCTCTCCCACATATTTTTCCTTCAATATATCTCTCACTATATTTCTTACATCAGCTTCAGAAAAAGGGAGACTTTTCTTATTATCATCCCCTAACCCATGTACCTCCTCTATCTCTACCCCCTTCCATTGTCCTCTGTCTCCCCCCTCAACTGCACTAGAACTATTTACTCCTTTTAAACTCAAATTGTGCACTCCTACACTTTGGCACTTTTCCACATCCCAAACACTTTCCGCACTCATCCGTTGAGTCAAGTATTAGGGCCTCGGGAGCCTAGTCTGGAGATGTAGGGGTTGATTAAATATCCCAAACAATTGCATGCCTTTGTCTTCCTTGTTTTGAAATATTTCCCATAACTGTTTTTTTCTTTTTTAATACATCTGCAAGTCTCTTTTCAGCATTCGAATAATCGTTCTGCTTAAAACCACCCTTTTTGTTCTTCACGGGAGCTTCACTTCTGATGATCTCTCCCTCCTTATTTTCCCCCAGATTTCCCTCTTCCTTCAGGATAGCCTGGTCAGCATTTAACCCCCTTCCAACATTACGCAAAAACTTGAGCGAGGAAGCCTTTGCATTTTTTCGTTCTACGGCCTTTAACATTCGCATTTTCCTTTTTTCCCTTTTCCTTGTATATTTTGATACAACAGTAGAAGGGGGTTCTTCATCTTCCCGTTCTTTCCTCATCTCTTCCGGTTCCTCCTCATGCACCACAATTACCTCCCCATCCCCTTCCTCTCCTACTACTGACATTTCTTCTTGTAAAACACTATCAATTCCATTCACCCTCCCCTTCCCGTTTTTCACCCACTCCACCTTATCCATACTTTCAGGTATGACCGCTTGCTCTATTTTCGCAAAGCCGCTCCATAATGCTTCTTAGGCAGCATGTTTGTTCCTTTAGTTCCCTTCTTTATCCAGGATCTCATTTCCAGCAATGTCAATAATATCAACTTTCTATCCGAATTCCCATTACTCAGATCTTGCCCTTTCTCTTCATCATCTATCCCATCCCCCTGCCCCAACTCAATTGATTTTTACTAACCTTGCCATTTGGGTTATTACCCCTTTTAAGAAAATCAGAGGGGTATCCAACAAAGAATTTTTGCCCATCCACTCCCCCTCCTCTCAATTCCTCATTTCCACACATCAACTCCTCGGTTCCCTCCCCCTCCTCTTCATATGACTGAGTGTGACCCGGCTCTCCTTCCACACCCACCTCCCCCGCTTCTGTCTCCCGCATAACTTCAATCATTTGTACATCTGTTCCCTCCGCCCTGTCAACTTCTAGTTCCTCCACCTCGGGTTCACGACCCGGAGATTGGGGGAGTGGCATTGCCAGTGCTCTGGCTAATGTGCTCCTCCTGGTTGTGAAACCCGGGGGAGCAACAACTGTATCCTTCTTTGAGCTAATAATTATTTTCGTCATTCCTTATATTCTTACAGTAACTTACCCTACTTTCTTCTTTTAATAGATTCTTTGCTTTTATTCCTTGTATACCCAACCTTAGGCTTTCCCCAAGTTTCAGTATATCTTAGCTTTGCAGTCTAACAAACGATATCTGTAAGTGATACAATTTAGTGCAAGCAAAACCCTTAATGCGGCTCCGTTGCTTGCAAAATCTGCTCTCAAGTAAGCAATGCCACTCAGACACGCGATACCTTACCACCTAGCATTCGCTTTCAAAATCTGCTCTCACTCAATCTGCCACTCTGTATGTCTGAATAGTATAACACGCATTTACTTGCAAATGTTCCCCAAGTGTAAAGATATCTTAATGACACCTGTGACTATTTCCACTTAGTACCAGCAACACTCTACCGCATAACAGTTGCTTTCAGAGTCACTCTTGTGCAGTCTGCCGCTCAATACTTTACACCTATTACCACACAATGTTGTTTATACACTTGCTTTGCTCGCAGTCCCTGACCCTTAAGGTCTTACAATTTTACTCATACGAACAACCAGCAAGCAAGCACAGGAAGCCTTTAACCTTTATAAACCCCTTGCTCTATTTTCGCTTTCTCACCCTTTCACCGTGACTTCCGGCCTCAGTACTTTCAGTAGCTCGTTACATTAACTGCGCACAACGTCTCATACTACAGCTTATAACATTTGGGCTTCAAAGCAGATTTACCTTATTATCTGCCATTACTGTTTAGCAAACTATGACGTCCCAGGCACAAACAGGCACTTCTGGGCACTTCTTTGTGCGCCTGCCATGTTCTGTTCTATGTATTTCTCGGTTAATGGCTTTACCCCTTGGTCCCACTCTTCCGTGTGCAGACCCCTCTTTACTTTCAGCCTCCCTCCTCCAGGTTCACTATGGCTTGTCCTTTATTCACCAATCTCAATGTTTTTTTAAAAAGTTCCAGTGGACATCCGTTGGCCAGGTTCACCTTTGTCAACAAACTGTTTATTAGGACTTTGTTCATCAGCATCCCTTTCCCGGGTTCACTCTTGCCAACCTCACCTTCACATTTACTTTCAATGTTTATGGGATTCACTTCCCTTGCTTTCTCCTGTGGCAGGATTCACTCCCCTTACTTTCTTTATAGTTCTTAGGTCAAAGGCTTTTGACTGTACAGGGATTTTGCTTGATTTCTGTCATGACTACTTTGACTTATCTTGGCGGCTCTCCTACAGCCTTCTGGTATCTGTAGTTTTACTCAGATGGGGATCGACCAGAGTTTCTCAGAGCAGCACTCATGTGGTGCTGGTCCCCTTCTGCAGCTGGTCTGCCCTTTACAATCTTACAGTTCTTTGAACGTATCTCACTTTACCACGTTGCAATTTTCCTTTACTACAACCCGGTTCTATCGGTTGTCCCTTTGACTCACTGGATGTGATGAACCTCTTGACTTTCCTTGCAGCTGGAGTCAAGGCCGGTACCACAGTAGCAGGAGTCTCCCTCGCTACGGCTTATTAGCCTCGATACGCTGCGTGTATCATTGACATCTGCTGTAACACACTTTGGCTATTGTCCTTGGTCTTAAGATTGCTTCTGTGCAGATTTTGCTGGGTTTGTCAAAAAGGGCAATGTCGCATCTCTCCTCGTCAGCCTCTCGATGTTTATTGCCTTTCTCCTCTTGAACTGCCGGGCTTGGTTAGCTGTCTTGTCGTGCAGTCTGCCTTGCTCATACTGTGCTCTCTTGCTCCACCTTTTATCCCTGTGGGGAAAGTAAAGGTCCTTCAGGTGTGTGTGATTTAAGTCAATTGCCTGACTTTGCCTGACCCTTGTACAGGACATGTCAGGTAAACAGTTTTATTACCAGTATGTTTTCTTTCATGAGTTAGAACAGTGTTCGTGTTGGAAAGGGGAGGTGTTGGAGTGTCAGACCATCCTACAGAGTAGAATGGGGAAGAGGTGTTTTAGGGAATTGCAACCCTCATATCAGGAGGGTTGATGATCTTAGAAAGGGAAGATTGGTATAGTTTGTGAGACAGTCGGGAATGACCTGGATTATTATCATGTGACGTGCAGGGAATTGTGTGGGTTGTAGGTCAAAGATTCAAATACAAAGGATCGAATGACAATACTTTTGAGTCAAAAGGACTGAAAAAAAAATCGAATTCATTTTTTTTTGTCCAAAAATCATTATTTTTACCTATATCGAAACCAAACTACACTTAAAATACATTAAAAAAAAAGGCATTCGTCTTTTTTTTCCAGTCCTTTTGTCTCAAATGTATTGCATTCGATCCTTTTGTTTTTGAATCAATGACTGGACACCAATTATGTGGGTATGGTAGTGTCTGGTTATGGTAGACTGGGTGTTTGAAAAAGAATCATCAGAGGGACGTGAAAAAGAAAGATCGAGAGTATTCTGACACGTAATGGACACGTAACGGAAAGACAGGGATTCTGGGAGATGTAGTTTCCCACAGCACTGGGGTTTGGGTTCTTACAGGGTTTACAGAAGACGGATGGGTTATTGGCTTCAAAGAAAATTCATTATGAGGAGGAGTTTTGAAATTGGAATAGCCTACAAAAGGTCTCAGGGATCTCATCCGCCTCTGCTTCTTCCCCGGTAATGTAACGCATCTCACCTGGGGCATTTCCCAGAGTACAACGCCCGGGCTCTCCTATCCAGGTGATCCTCCCCTGCTCGTCCACCCCCAGAGTTGGGATCCGAGAGCACCAGTCCTTCCCAGGCCATCTGAATAAGGGATTCTTGCGGTCGACCTGGGAGAATACCTGCGGGTTTCTCACAAGTCCTATAGACTACATAAATTGGACTAATACAGCCATATCACCATTTGTAATACAGCAGTAATTCTGCCAGACGAAGTGGCGGTAACGTCAATTCTGTTAGCCCATATACCAGTGGATATACCACCGGAATACTGCCAAATTTGTAATGAGGCCCAAAATATTTTTTCTACCCAGGATTAGTCCTACATCTTATCATCCCCTCTGTCTTATCCCTTCTTTCTACATTTCTCTCCTCCACCATCCTGCTCGGAATGCTTTTCTCTTTAATGTCTTTTCTTCTTCCGCCCTCTTTTACTCACTTCCATTGGCCCTTGTTTCTCAGCACTTTGTCACACTTTTGAAATATTCATTATTTTTTCTACCTTACCTTTTCTTTCCTCTCATTCCATCTTTGTTTCTTCATTTCTTGTTCTTTCTATTTACCTTTTCGACTACCTGTTTATCTTTCATCATTCTGTTTTGCCCCTTAATTCCTTTCTGCCCATTTCTTCATTAAATTGCTTTCTTTCCCATCTTTCTTCTTTTACTCTATAGTCCCTTTGTGCTTCAAGGGGTTCTACCCTTATTCGTTATTGCATATTCCTTGCTTTTTGCCTGTCTCCCTTTCTCTGCTTCCAGTCCTCTGAAGCATGTAAGGTGCTCATTTGGGTTCCTTTGGTTAGAGGGAATGGAGCCACCTCAATGCAAAGTTGAAGGGGACATTTGGAGCTGTGCCCGAGCAGGCACATATACTGTAGGCAGTGGGATAGAGTGGCCCTTTCACAAACTGTAATTGTCCAGGTTTGCCAATCCTATACTGGGATCTAATCCAGTGAATGTTGAATGTCTAACACTCAACCTCTTCTCCTTGTACTCCCCAACCTCTTTCTCCATGCACCATCTAACCTCTCTCTCCCTTAAGCTCTCTCTACCTTCCTTCCAATGATCCTCTCTCCTTCTCTTTGTTTACCTCCATTGTCTGATCTACTTATGACCACTACTCTTTCCCACTGCACTCTATAACTATTCATCCATACCACTACCCCTGCCTCCTTTCTACACCGCTACTATTCCCCTTTCTTAACACTATTGCTACTACTACTTGCTTCACCATGCTACTATTCCTCCGTGCTCTCTCCTACCACTCAACTCATGTAAACACTCATTCACTTCCATAGAAACTTCTGCGAACCAAACAATACCTGATCATGCATACCACCAGTACAATCCTTGTCCATGCTCCCCTGCACCATCCTTCCTCTGCATGTTTTTTTTTATGCCTCTGCCTCCTCATCTGACCTTACATGTACAACCCAAAACTTCCTATGTTCGACGTTTCCCTTTACCCTGCCATTCTTCTTCCCATCGGCTATCCCCTGAATGGTTCTCCAGGCCAATTGTTCACTATTCTTCTCTCCCAGAAGGCAGTACACACATCAAAGCTCATAAGAAGGTTCTACACCCACCCCTTTGCCATGTGCAGGTCCTCTGGGCTTTGCAATGATGGCCTCCAGTGGTGAGTCATGGCACTTAAGTTACAGTTTGTGTAAAGGCCCGGCAGACATGTCGGTTTGCTTGCTTGACTGGGGGAGCCATTCCGTGGCTCTTCCCAGGTAAGCATGATATCTTTGGAGTGTTCTGTGTAAGCGCAGTCTTCCGTTGTTACCTGTGGCTCTGGTTCATGCAGCTGCTTCTCTTCAATACGTTGCTAGTTGAGTTTCACAGGTTACTGGCCACTCGGTGTAGCTTTGGCTTAACTGGTGGTTATCATCTCTCTTGTTGGGGTTGCTTGGATGTGTAGTTTTCTAATTGAAATAGGGAAAGACCAACCAGCATTGTAGAAGATAGGTATGGAATGATTGACAGTGGCACTATATGCAAGAAAACTGGCACTACAAGAAGGGACTGGGATTGGGGACCCGCCCAAATACCAACTTGTCCCTCTGGGGATAAGACTGGCTCTGGCTTCCAGCCTGGTAGACCTCCCATCCCAGTTTGACAGGGGTCTACATCTCATCTTGACTCTTGGCAAGGTATACTTACTAACCTTGTTACAGTGTGAATAGTTTCTTGAAATCTAAATATTATAGTTACTATATCGTTAGCACCCCCGATTCTGCGTGTGGTCATGGGCATCAATGGCTGATAGCATGTAGAAATGAATAAATATAACAACATGCCTTTTGACGATGGGTATATACATGCATTGTGCAACTCCTCATAAAGGAAAGCGTTTCCCAAAGAAAGATGTCCGTAGACTCTACAGGGATTTGGGTTAGAGTTCCTTACCACTAGCTGTGTGACCGAAGACCTATGGGGCACAACTCTAGCTGCATGGGCAATGCATTTCCCATAAATTCCGGAATACTAAGATTGAAGGCTATTCAGTTGGGTCTTTCATGAACATCTGCCTGCAAGCTGCTTCCCAAGAACTTCTGGACAAACTTTGGGCTCCTGCATTTGTTTGGAAACACACCGAAGGTTTGGGGGGATAGGATGACCTGGGTCTTCTCATACTGTTTCCTCGGCTCCATTTAGCAAGGCCAGATTCAGGTTGAAACTCCTCCTTTCATCTTCTCCCATTTCTGTGAGTTACTTGGCCCCTTTACCTGGGTTTCCTGGGCCTATCAAGCTGCAGTTTTCTTCCTGAGGCTGCTGGGCACACTTTGGTATCCTACCTTTTATTTCAAGTAATTCCAGATTGCCAGGCCGATGGAACAACCATGGTCTTTTCGTGCACTTACTTTGCCCCCACTTCTAACAAAAGCACATCTTTTTAAATAATTTTTGATTTTGATGCATGCTTTTTTTAAAGTGTTCCCATTGTTTCTGCACTGATTCATTTATCTCGAAGCAATGCCCTAATTTACATTGAATAGGTTCAAATCCTCTTAGACCTTGAAAATATAGTGTTTATTAATTCATTGAGATCCTTCCAAATCCCATATTCAGCTACAGCTTTTACCACAGACTTGGAGGTCTACATTTGTCTAATGTGTATATTATAGAATGTGTTGATCTGTGAATGATTATTTGCAGCGGCCCATGCCACCCACAGCTCCACTGCCAGCTACAAGCCTTTCTTAAAGGTACTGAAAATGGAAAAGTAAATGGATAGCAAGAACTGAGGCTGAAACAGATAATTTGCAGTTTGTTTAATCTGTCTTGCAGATACCGACGTGTATATTAGCATAAGAGCTATTGCTGAAGAAAAGATAGCGTTTCTTCTAAAAGACAGATACAGTATCAGCAGAGAATTAGCATAAAAGGCCCATAGCAGTATTCGCTGAAATCTTTATAAATAGTTCCTGGGATGAAGACGCTACAAAATGGAACATTCAGATGTTTAATGCGAAAAGGAATGTCAGGCACAGTAATTTCAAATGTTGTTGGATTTTTGTATTGCAATAGTATTCCAAAATTCACTTGCAGTTAGGTAACCCCTTTCCCTTCTCATTCCACCACAAATGACAATATTATGAAAATTGTTGAAATGATTGCAATCGGAAGCAAAAGACATGTATAGAAAATTCCGCTAAATGAGATGGCGTTTAGTCTATGGTAAACGTTTTCATGAAAGGGAACTCCTCCCCTTCTTTAAGAAAGGAGGGTCTGGGTGCCTCTCATTTGGGCTTAATGGTAGGGTGGTTACTATCCTGTATTGTGTGAGACTGTGCCATAGAAGTGTCACTTTCCTACATAACCAAAGCAATACTGATTGTGAAGTCAGTAAAACAATGAGTGCATGTACAGGTCGCTGTGCATGTGCATTACCTATTAATGTGTGTTTTATTTTTGGACGGCAATCTGTTTTGCACATTCGTGCAACTCGCTCATGAGCTTATTGTCAGTAATGGTTTGTGCATCGCCATGAGCTATTGCACTGCTGCACTGTTCTTGTATGTATTGCCACTGCCCTGACAAGGTTTGATTCCAGCCTGGTGGTGCACCTTCCCCATCTCAGCGCAGGAAACAGAGTACATACCTCACAATGACACATCTGCATTTCAGTTGACGGCGCTTGGACACCCCCACATTTTGCCATATGTGCTGAGTTACCTGCACAGGACATAATTTGTTCTGCTTTTATACTCTGCACATGTCAAGTTCTCCATCTTTCCCCAAGCAGTTCTGCCTTACTAGAACCCCACATCTTATAGCCAACACTGTCTGTGTTCCTTTTCCAATAATGACTGTACAATTAACGTACTGTATCATTATTTACCTGTCAACATCCTCGAAGTGCTTGGAGGTATTCTCGCACTTTTCTCCTGCTCTCTATTATAAACATTGGCAAATATGTGTTTCCTCTGGCCTTTCTTAGGTTCTAACAAAAGAACTGAGTTCATCCTTGTACCATCTACCGTCTGAGGTTCCCCTGGTTTCCAAACCCTCTGTCATTTCACACAAGATTACCTTTTTTGTGGTTAGTATTTATTTTCCCTAAACTTTAACTAAGTTCTGTTTCCAAAGTAGAATGCTGAGATTTTTTTCAAAACACAGGTAATTCTTTCTTGCAGTTACTGGGATTGCCTAGACTCCTCGATGTTGGTAGCATCAATGCCACAGGCTAATGTCTCTGAACTGTCCAAAATACACTGTCTCTTGCTTATTTCTCAACAAATTATTTGACTGTTCTGCTTTATGCCAATATGCTCTGATCACTACTGGATATGTTGCAGGAGGAACAATCCAGTCACCAATAGGTAATGATGCGCTGCTCTGGCAACACTTCTACCACTGCCTTAATGACCACTTTCTCATTTGATTGAGTCATCCGAAAAATCTGTAATTCCACAGTTACATAGAGGTAAGAGCGAAGGGTCTTACAGCATTTTTTGTTTTATCCATTTTCTTCACAAAGTGGGTATCTCATATTTAACATCCCCTAATATACAATCCAACCCCACAATTAGGGCACAAGAAAAAGGCTGTATTAGGAATCAAAATGTTGCTGTATTCAAATACAATCACTTTAAAGGTGTGCCCTAATGTTATCCTGGGCAAGTCACCAAGTAAAATAAATTGTCCTGCCTGTGAAAATCTCAGGGCCCCTATTATTATATCCCGATGTTTTCCAAGGTACGCACTCCTCCATTTGGAACAAGGGTTCCCCTTCTCAGCAGCCTTCAAATTCCAACCTCTCCTTCAGTCCCTTTGTATTTCTACTTGTATGATGGGTGCTATTCCCACAATGACATCGTGGCATCGCACCTTTTAATTGGTTGAAACTATCAGTTGGCTTGCTTTACAGGCATAGTCTCTCAGGGAATAAACCCATACATTTGTATAGGTTGAACATATTTCTAAACATGTGACAGGGTGTGTTCTGACCACTTTGGACAATTTTACACTCAAACTTATTTTTCTTCTATATCTCATTGTAGCAGTATGACACAAAGATGAATTACAGATGTCTAGGTTTACGTGATACACTCAAATGCAGGACATGTGACATACATTTGTGCAATGAAATATGACCTAAATATTCAAATTCATAATATTTTTATAAATCTACCGATATTGTGTTTAAACTCCATTTTGTAGAGGAAAATCTCACTGTTGCAAGACACTTTTGATTTGAAGTCATATGGTTGTGGATGTATAGACACAATTATTTTCAATGCATTTATAGGGCTAATGAAATCAGTTTCATTTTCTTTAATTAGAAAACATTGTATTAGCATCATGAATCATAACCAACTCTCAGACACCCATTTGTTTGATCTTCCATTAGCCGAGCACATGCTGGACTTTATTTCATAGCTGATGTCAAGAGGTGACACTTAAAGTGCATTCTGATTGTGCTTTGAATGCTGTGCCTGGAAAAACAGAGCCCCATATCATGGTATAAGTCTAGATCATGGCCTTTGCAAGGACCATTGTTGAGGCTGATTTAGAATATGAAATGTTTTTTTTCTTAAGAATAGTTTCCTTGAGATGGGCTCCTGTGAGTGGGTGGCCTCTCATGAGCCCAGAGGCTCTGAACATATGAGTCATTGGTATAGGGGTATTACTGTGTTTCTTTATTGCAAAATGAATGAGTCTGTTTATCTTCAAGTGGAAAGCTCATCTCCTGGGATTTCAACCATATATATATATATGGTAGCGTCCATGAAGTAATGGTTAAGTTGGTGTTTCCATAGGAAGAGCATTTTGTTTGTGTGGCTTATAACTACGCTCCCACTGGACGAATCCTCACCAAACTTTGCAAAAAAAGTATATGGCCCACTCTGCAAAGTTTGGAGAGGTTTGGTCCAGGGGGCAAAGTTATAAGGGGGGGGTCCCCAAAACTTTTGTTTTTTTCCCATAGACATAATGGGAAAACACTTTGTGCACGCCTACAGCCCAAACCGCTGGATGGATTTACACCATATTTTCGGCAGGAGCGGGGGCTTGGTCCCGAAAGCGTGCTTTTGCAAATTTGGTGTAAATCCGTCCAGTAGTTTCTTTTTCAAATGACCAAAATGTAAGGCAAAAAAATTAGTGATATCTCTGTTCGCTCCGCAGACAGTGCCCTGATTGGCCGAGCGGCTTGCGTGATGTCTGCGGACATGCGACGTGTTCGCTGATTGGACGGCGTGGTGCGTGAAGCGTGTCAGATTTTCTGTGGCGCCCGCCATCTTGCATTCGCGGACGACCGCGGACAGCGCAGTGAAACTTGGATTAAAAATTGTATTTAGTGGAGCGTGTTGGTGTGTAAGAGTGTTTGGGGAGGGTGGGGGAGTATGAGATAGGTTCAATGTTCTATTTTTTTTATATGCTAGACACTTTTGTTGTGTTCGATTTGTCAAACACAACACGGCTGTTCTGAAATGTTCTATATAAACTAAATGGTGGGGTGTTCTGAGGACGGAGTATGTGTCCGTTTTGTTCGCAAGCAAGCTAAAATTGAGCTAAGAACACTTGCCGTGTCCTTAAATGTTCGTACATAAACAAAATGGGGGTGTCCTGAGGACGCTGTCCGAATTGTACTCTGGCAAGTTGAATGTGTTCTAAGAACCCTCCTTATGTCCGTTGACATTACAATTTCCTATGGCCCTTACCCGCCCTTTTTGTCCACTAAACAAACGATAAATCAGGCTGCTGTGCTTCGACATTATGTGATAATCCTATCACTTGCCCCATCGACCTGGCTGACCTGCTTTTGCAACACTAAATCATATCTCCCGCTCCTAAACCTGACATTATCAAAGCATTCATATTCCCCGTCTCTCTCTGTGACGGTACAGTGTGCGTAGCCAAACGCGCCCAGTTGTCTCCAGTCCTACGCGACTTTACACAGAACACGGAAAACAACACAGATCATCTCACAACACGACGCGCAACAATTCGGAATATGAAACTGTGATTTAAAAGCAAACAGCAAGATTGTACATTTCGTAAAGTACTTTTATTTGACATCAAATGTTTAGAGAATATTCAGCGATTTGCATTTGTCTTTGCTGTCGATCCGCAAAAGTTAATCTTAAGTCACGCGCTGTTCCTTTGTGGTACACAGGGTGTTGGTTTATGATAAAAGAAGCACTATGGTCGCACTGATAATTGGAAGGCTGTTCCTACAACGAGGCATTAGACCACCATAATGGTTGGCATGTTGCTTCTAGCCGCTAGTACCGCGTAAGGGCATATTGGTCCTTGGCGTTTGTCCCATAAAATGGTGAGGGTCATGAAGTTGTTTAGAAGTAGCTGCACCTGGCAGTTAAAAAATCCGTCGGCCGGGGTCTGAAAATCGTGGCATTGACAGTACGGAAGGACATACCCGTTTTAAAAAACATAAATTAGTCTCACCAGCCGATCTTCATTAAACATATTCATTTTATTTATTAGGGCGTGAAACTATTTGCTAGTGAGGATAGTGCAACGGAGTATGTTAACTTATTCCCATTAACCCACCCTCTGTCCTCTGCCTTTTTCAGAGCCCTCTAAGTGACAGGGGACCAATTTGGCGGTGATAGTGCGCGGTAGAAAACACTATGCCACATTGAACGAACAAGTACAACTTAACCGGGCTTTAACGCCACGCTATTGTTATTATATTCCGGTATAAAATAATCTAAAGGGTTACTTCATTATATTGGCATTTTCCATTGTCTAAGCGTAGTGCAGTCCCAAAATACAACTCCGTCTGTGCCAACGATCTTTCTCTTAGTGATATAATATATAAAAGTGGTTTCGTTTCAGAAATGTCATCCTTATCGTGTCTTACATTTTTGCAACACTCTTTCAAAAGAAGTCTTTTAGCACGATCCATGTCTGTCAAGGTCAAAAAACAATAGAACCTTATAGTGCGAGTCGTGGGCCTCTCCGGCACGCGAGCAAAAAACGGAAGCAGCTGACCTTCACTCTAAACGGTCATAAATTCTTAGTTTGCAACATTCTGCATTCCATCTCTGAGAAATTGCTTTTTACACTCCATCTTTGTATATTGTTTGCGTGCTAATAAAAAAACTTTGTTAAAGGGACGTTATGGTTCCAAGTAAAACCGAAAACCCCCTGAAATTTGCCAGTTATGGTAAGCTAAGCAACCATAACTTGCGCCACCACCGTGCACTGCTAAGGCTAACACCCAGGACATCAAAGATGACATCACACATGTCATTGATGACATCACAGATGACATCACATGTGTATGTACTTTTCATGAAATATGTGTACAAGGGATTCTTCTAATGTTGCAAAAAAAGTGTCAAGGATCATTGCAATAAATATCATACCCTAATTAGTGCTTTGAACAATGCATTGATATAGCATTCTATTATGGGGTTCTATCTAGTATACTAAGCTACTAATGCAGAAGCATAGCATTGTGTGCCGCGTACAAGATGAAGGTATAATATTCATAATGTTAATATGTTGAATAATGAAATAATTGTTTTCTTAATAGATTTTTGTGTACTGTGAAATATGTAATAAGTATGTAATAAGTAGGTAATAAAACCCATGTATTACATAATTGCATTACTATAGAGAAAACAGAAAGAGACAAGAACACATACCAATATACATATACATATACATAGGGTAAATAGCAGCTTTGAAACAGAGAAATCATCATTTATTTGCTTGAAAATAATGCTGTCTTTAAAGCTTGTGTCTTCCCCTATGTATATGTTTCATATGATGTGACTGGACTCTAAGGGAATTACTATAAGAACCTACTTGTAGGATACGTCTACAAATAAAATACAATTTTTAGTTTGACTATTACTGAAGAAAACCATGTGGCCTAGATATGTCAGCAAAAGAAGAGTGAGCCAGAAGAACACTTGCGGTGTCCTGAAATGTTCGTACATAAAGGAAATGGGGGTGTTCTGAGAACATTGTCCGTATTGTTCACAGGCAAGTTGCATGTGTTATAAGAACACTTGCGGTGTCCTGAAATGTTCGAAAATAAACAAAATGGGGGTGTTCTGAGGACGTTCTCCGTATTGTGTGACTGCTTAGCTGTATGCAATGAGAGAATGGCACAGAGTGAAGTGGAAATGGTAGAAGGGCTGTCCAAGAGTTACGTGGTCCACGGACACCGTGGCTGTCCATGGACAGGGCGTGCTACATACGGGGTTTTCCAGCAAATCCAGAATGGAAAGAAGACTGTAGGGATCAGCCAATCAGATGTTGAGGTTGTGGATTTGTGTTAAAAAGAGACTGTGTGTAGTGAAGAGGGCAGAAGTGGAGAAAGTCAGGGTGTTGGTGCTCGGAGATATGTTTGTGCATGGTTTACAACCGTATGCTCAATGCAGGCATGTTGCAAAGAATTTTGATGTTAAAGGAGTGGAGGTTGTGTGGAGCACTGTGCCTGATTGCAATGTACAGGGAATTGTACAAGTTTGTGAAGATATGGGCAGGATTAACAGTCACCATGTTGTAGTTTTGCACTATGGTGCTTTCCGTTTGGGCTATGTCAGTGCCCCTACTTTTTTGGCATATTTGGAACACTTGGTTCAAGCAGTAATGAACATCCTTCCAAATGCCAAAGTATTTTTTTCTGGATTACTACCTAGGGCAATATGGGACAATATTTGTCCTCACCAAAACAATGCTAGGTGTGTAATCAACCGAGGCATGTGTGCCTTCGTGCTTAGAGCTGGTATGTTCTTCTGTAATAATGAGAATATTGATTCCAGTAATGCTGTTTATTTTAAAGAAGATGGCATTTCCTTATCTTTTATGGGAAATGCCATGCTGTTTTGGAATGTAAGGGTTGCTTTGGAGAAGGTTATGTGAAGATTTTAGGAGTAAAGTAAGAAAAAAAGAAGAAACAAAATACAAAATAACAGGTGTCTGTCAAGCATCTGCAAAAAAACAAAAAAAAACAGCTCTTTTCAGAGCCAACCTCAAAGGGGAAATGGGGCACACTATTTAAATTTACATTCACCACGCTCAGATTTTCGATAGGTCCGCAGACATGGCGGTAGTCCGCGGACATCAAAATCACTAGCTAGGGGTTCAGTATGTTCTATGTTACATGTATTTAAAGTCAGGGATATTATGGTTAAGTTGTGCTACTAAAAAACCTATGAAATTCAGTAAAAAAAACTTTGTTAAAGGGACGTTATGGTTAAGTAGCGCTACTAAAAACCTATGAAATTCAGTGAAAAAACTTTGTTAAAGGGACGTTATGGTTCAAAGTAAAACCGAAAAACCCTGAAATTCGGCAGTTATGGTAAGATAAGCAACCATAACTCGCGCCACCGTGCACTTTTAACACTAACACCCAGGACATCAAAGATGACATCACAAATGGCGTTGATGACATCACTGATGACATCACATGTGCATTTACTTTTCATAAAAACTCTGTACAAGGGATTCTTATAATACTGACCAAAAACTGTCAAGGATCATTGGGATAAATATCATGAGCTAATTAGTGCATTATGCAATGCATTGATATAAATAGCATTCTATTATGACGTTCTATCCAGTATACTAAGCTACTCATGCAGAAACATAGGCAGTGTGTGCAGCATACATGATGAAGGTGCCATATTCATAATCTTGCCATGTTGAATAGTGAAATGATAACTGCTTTCTTATTAGAGTTTTGCGTACTGTGAAACATGTAATAAGTAGATAATAAATCCCACTTAATACATAATTATTACAGACAAAACACAGAGACAACAACACATATAAATATGAGTATATACAGGGACAGTGAAGTAAAGAAAAAAGCAGAAGTAGTAGCAGAAAGAGTTTATAACCTAACTGATTGTCTTTATGCAGAGAAACTATTGCTCTGTTTCAAAGCTGCTACTTACCATATGTATGTGTATCACATGATGTGACTGCACCCAAAGGAAAGGAGAGTGAGTATAATGTATACAAATATGAGCATATACAGGGAAGGTACAGTAATAAAAATAAAACTATGAGAAAGTGCTGATAACCCTAATGATTATCTTCATGCACAGAAAGGATTGCTCTCTTTCAAGCCTGTCTCTTCCGCTATGTATATGTTTCATATGATGTTACTTGACCCTAAGTCTACAAATATAGTACCTTTTCAATTTTTACTTCCTGACTGTTACTGAAGAAAACTGTGGCCTAGATATGTTAGTAAAGGGAAAAAAGGGAGAGCCAGACATGTGATGTCATCAGTGATGTCATCAATGACATTTGTGATGTCATCTTTGATGTCCTGGGTGTTAGTGTTAGCAGTGCATGGTGGCGCGAGTTATGGTTGCTTATCTTACCATAACTGCCGAATTTCAGGGGTTTTTCGGTTTTACTTTGAACCATAACGTCCCTTTAACAAAGTTTTTTCACTGAATTTCATAGGTTTTTAGTAGCGCAACTTAACCATAACGTCCCTTCAACAAAGTTGTTTTACTGATATATATATGCAAATTCCATCAAAACATATTCCTTAAAAAAGTGATACTTCATAAAACACATCCAATTCAAAAGCCATGTTCATAAAATATTTCCAATTAATAATCACAGCATTTGACACCATACTATTAAGATTATCCGCACTCATAAAACATTTCCAAAGCTCCTGATTAGAAAATCTGAAACAATCATTCCTATATTTGATAAAATATCAGTCCTTAAGTTTCAGGCTTAAACAATCAACAAGGAGGTGCCTTATGTTTTCAGTAGTGGTCTCCCTCATAGTCTACTGCTCGTAGGGGATGCCAATGCCTGTTCCAATAATTTCAAAAGTCCCTGAGGTATTTGGCATTATACTGTCTTTCGACAAAAATAGGCTGTAAATTCCTTAGTATTTATCTTTGTAGCACAATTAACCCAGAACTGCTCTTTATCAGTGGGGTTCAATACGTTCTTCACCCTATATTTGTATTTACGAAATGGCAAACCCCTTGTTACTGCCCAATAGATGGGTTCAATGTACTTCCATCTTGTAGTCCCAATCCAGACAATAGTTGTGCCTGGGCATTTTCCAATTACTATATGTCATGTTGATCATATAACTAAGAGCAGTAGGTTCTGTTTAATTTATTCTCCTGGCTAACAATAAAAATGTTGTGCAATTTGCAGTATCAATACAGGACAGGCCACACTCAAGCATTATATGCTCTGAAGGCATCATCCGTGGTAGCCTCAAGAGTGTCTTCAGAGATTTCCCATCCAGTATCTTTAATTATTTGCTTGGTGGATGGTAAGGACAATGTTAGTCCAACCAGTATTACTTTTCTTTCGACACTGGATGAATTCAATGACTTTTGTCTTGCAGACATTAATCTGTAGCCCATTCAGTATGGCAGAATTCTCGAGTGCACTTAACCTTTTTTGTAACCCCCTAGGTGTTTAATCCATGATCATGGTGTACCCCAGCCATGATACACAGTGCATCCCATACTTAACAGCACTAGTGTCAACAATGTCCAGGGCATGTTGTAAGTCTGTCAAATAGAAGTTGAATAGGGTTGGTGCAAGTGTGCACCCTTGCTTTAAGCCGCGACAAGTGCAGAACCAGCTGGTTAGCCTCCCTTCACCAGCTAATCCGATTCTCACTCTGGTGTTGACGTGTAGCCAGACTATCATCGTTATCCGACCCTTTGGGATTCCTAGGGCACTCAGCTTATCCAACAATCATTCTCTTATTATAGTGTCAAATGCCGCCAAGAAATCGATGACGGCTGCATACACCATAGCTGGGCGACCATACCAAGTTTGCTTTACAGTGATGTTAATGTGAGGAGATCCTAGATCGTAGAGGAACCTTTTCTATAACCAGTCTGATTGGGAGGAATTATGTTATCATTCACCCATGCATTAAGTTCCATGAGCAAAACATTAGTGAATATTTTTGATGGCCTTTACTAATTTAGGCGGATTCCATCTGATGCGATTACCAGCACACTATTAATTGAAACCGCACCATTGTTATCATAGCTGCAAGTCTGTCTTTTTATATCAGAGGGCACATAGATGAAAATGATAATTTTTCTCACAATACACAATACCAATCACTAAGGGCAGGTAGTTTGGTTGACAAACATATAACCAACAGTAGACTCACTACGTCCAGTAGCCCTAGTGTATCCACACATTTTGTTGCTGGTATAATAACCATTCAGCCGTACAAAACCATGCATATACAATAGGTGTGCCCATGACAGTCCCTCCCTATTGTATTGACTGACTTGTACTGGACCTGAGGACTCGATATCAATATATACTTCACTCTGTGTGGGAATACTAGCGTTACAAAACCCATCCAATAATCACTGAGATGCGAGTACCAATGATGGCTAGTGATTCCTCCACTGTTAGAAAGATGGTAGCGTGCATATTTCTGGTGGCAGAGTCATACAAATTAAGGACCCACAGCTCATTATCCATGATGGGTATATTGGTAAGATTGCCGACCAAATCATATTCACAGCCGGAGTTCATTTTCCCAATGCCCCATTTTTTTACTGCAGTGTACAGGCCACCTCTAGACCTTCCTATTGGTCCTTTATGAGCCACTGCTGGTACTGAGGTGTACTCGTCAACAGCAAACGTATTAATGGACTAGGTTTCCTGAAGCATTACTATTCTGAAAACCTCCATATGGTCCAAAAACCCACCTTCATCACTGTAACGTGAGTGTCACCTGGAATTCTAAGTCATAGCAAAAGTCTATTATCAGGGATTCTGTTTGAAATGTTTTTGCAAGGCATTCTGTAACCAGTGCCAATATCCATTGGTTTAGACTCCCACTACCTCTGAGTGGTTTCCGTTGCCCACCATACCATCTGTAGTACTTGCCCTTTTGTTATGACTATCTCTTTTAATGGTTGCTAGTGGCATCGCTGTATTATATTTAACTTTAGGAATTTTCACAATTTCACAGATATTGCTTTTTTTTAACTGCACTGTTTCATAACCCGACACATTCTTTTAATTTATCCATGTTAAACACTACGTTAGTGCAGATCCTTCCAGACCCTTCTATCAGATCCACAAGCATAATGCCATTACTCGTCACAACACGTAGTGGAACAATATCGTGTAATATTTTAAGTGGGTTCTACCTATTTATCGGGGGATGGCAGATGCACACGTCAGTCTGAATGTACATATATATAAGTTGCTCACCTCATAGAAATATCACTTTTTTGGGCTGCTTATAACTTTGCCCCCCTGGATGAATCCTCACAAAACTTTGCAAACCCCTCAGAATGATTCTGCAAAGTTTGGGGTGGGGCAGTTGTGAAGGGGGCAAAGTTTTTCCCATAGACACAATGGGAAACATTTTTGCTTGCACCTACAGCCCAACCGCTGGAAAGATTTTCACCAAACATGCGCCAGAGCAGCAACTTGTTTCCGAAAGCGTGCTTTTTGTAAATTTGGAGTCAATTGGTCCAGAAGTCTTAAAAAAATTACAAAAAGAAGCTAAAAAAAATTAGTGATATCTGGGTCTGGTCTGTGGACTCATTTCCAGATTTGAAGTCTGCGCACAAGCCTGGACCAATCGGGGGACGGCTCACACGCTCATTGGATGTTGAAATACATGAGCTGTGTCCGAATTTTAAAAACAGTTTCCTTGTTGATTCCAGGGACATCGCTGCTTACCACGGACAGCGCAGTGAGAGAAAAAAGTCTGTAAAAAGCATTTGGGCTAATTTTGTGGCCGGAAGAGGGCTTTGAAAGGGTTGGGGAGTAGGAAAAAGTTATTGGGGAGCTGTTTTTTTAGGTGAAAAGAAGTGGTGCACGTGCCGCCGAGTCTGCGGTTATTTTTGCTGTCCACGGACGTCATTGGGTGTGGGGAGGTGCCAGGGTGAATGTTATTTGCAGGTGTATTGTACGTACTTGTTATATGGTTTAATTCTATTGTGGTCATTCTGGCCACTGGCCACGCCATAGTTATGTGTATAGTAATTATAGGTACTGTAGGAGGAGTATATAGTATTTGTAATATGGTGGACTGATATAATTGAAGTATATATGGTATTTATGATCGTAGCAGAATTGAGGATAGTGAAATCTGTATTTGTGAAGAAAGAAATTATGATAATAGTGGGTATTGTTACTTAGTTGCATATGGTAATAAAGCTAGAATCGCTGGTTCTTTTTACTGTGAAAAAAAGTACAATTTCTTAAGCAAGATAGTTTAAAACCTGTAATTGCATACAATTGTGCATATATCATTTATTTTTTTACCCTCATAAGTAGTACATTCTATGTACTATGTTTGGTACAACATTTGTGTCTGGTACACTGTTGGTGTATTGACACAAAATAATCATTGGGGAAAAAATCCATAGTGGGTTAAAAAAACACCAGTGTAAATATATACAGTTTTTTGCATTTATATAGTTTTAAAGAATATACATGTTACAGAATACATGTGTGTGGTAGCATAGATCTATTATGTGAGTTTAGTTTAGTTTGTTTATTTATAAAGCGCATCCGAACCCTCAGGTAACTGGGCGCATAGTCATGTGTACAGCAAGGTTACATATCATTGCACAAACATCGTATAACAACAGACAGAGCGTACATTAGTCCAAGCTCTGAGTGCTTACATACAAGAGTAGAATATACCAAGAAAAGAGAGGTATGTACAAAGAATATGGGATGAGGAATAATAGTTACAGTGGCTAATGCGGACCAGGTTACAGGTTGGTCCTGAGTATGCTGTAGGTAGAGTAAGCATTGCTACAGGTGTAGAGCGGCAGCTAGCAGGTCATGATGGTGTTAATCTGGGTGTTTAGGCTAATAGCCAAGATTTTACCATAGCTCTGAATGGCCAGAATGCGACTTCCGATCTAATTGTAGTGGGGAGGGTGTTCTAACATTGTGCTGCAAGCACTGGAAAACTGGAACCCCCTGCTGTTTTTAGGTTGAAATTCGGGATCTTTAGTTGGTGTAGGTAAGGTGTTCGGGTGGGTCTAGTGGGGCAGTGTCTAGAGAATTTGTCAGAAAGATACCGTGGGGCAGTGTGAGATAGGCACTTGTGGGTGATGACCAGTGTTCTTAGTTTAATTCTGTCCCGGATCGGGAGCCAGTGGACTTCTTTTCTAGTCATAGATATGTGCGCCTTGCGCGGGAGGTTGAGGGCACATCTAAGTGCATTATTTTGCAGGATCTGGAGTCTATTCAAGTTTTTAGTGGAAGTGCCTAAGTAGAGTGTGTTACAATAGTCTAATTTAGACAATATCAGCGCTCTAGAAAGGGTGAGGCAGCTAGAGGTGGAGAGAAAAGGCCTGCAGGCATTGATCAATTTATTGGTGTGTGAGGTAGCTGAGATGGTAGAATTTATTTGTTTCTTTAGTGAAAGGGTAGAATCTAGATATACACCTAATGTTTTAACTTCTTTGGAGACTTTTATGATGTTGCCATCAATAGTAAAGGAGTGGTACCTTTGGTTCAGTTTGTTGAGGCGCGCTTGGGAGCCTACGATAAGCAGTTCTGTCTGAGAATTACAGCTGTTAGCTGTACGGCATTCTCCGGGGCACTCTACAAGGCCTGCCTGACCTTGTCTCATCGCCCTGCCTGACCCCCGCAAGCCGGGCGCTTCGCGTCGCGGAAACGAGGCTAAGCCTCCATTTGAACCGAATCTCCCGCCGGCAGGCGGATCCGACGGCGGCGCACACGAAGGCCTGTTCCTGCGCCGTAGACCCTCACTCTGTCCCCCTCGTCAAGGGAAGAGGGCTGGAGCCCCTTCCTCACCACAGTCACCAGGATTACAGCTGTTAGCTGTACGGCATTCTCCGGGGCACACTATTGTGTTATTGTGATAGGATGTTTGTTTGAAGTGTGTTGTAATTATGGATATGTGTAAAGTAGTTAGATACCTGTTGGTGTATTCCAACTATATTGGAGTTTACAAGAAGTTTGTAGTAACAATAACTGATGGCATATTTGAAGTGTATTACAGTGAAAGGTATTCTGGATGTAGTTATATACCCTTGTCGCATTCTACCTTTGTATTGTACTATACTTTAGAGAGTACATTTGGGTTGAAGGAATATTAAGTAGGCATTTGTTAGATTTTCTGGTAACTTATGTTTTGCAGTAACAGAAGTGTTACATTCAAATCAACCACTTCTTTTCTTGACATATGCAGTATAGTTACCTGAAGTGGTTATGGCCCCAGTGTGATATATTATGCCTACTTTTAAGGTTTTCTTGCCAAGAGATATTTGGCCATGTGTAAAGCTAGTGAGCTTACAGTTATTCTTGGTACCTTCTGCATTGTACCTTAGAAGCATTAGTATCACATATTGGCTATGTGAGTTTATTTGTATGGTAGAACGATTGTCTGAATTGCAAAAAGTGCATAATATGCTATGGTTTGCATTCTGCATTAGCTGGTGAAATGGGATGGATCCCGAATTTGGTATGGATTAGGGATGTGCTCTTGTGAAACATGGTTGCAGAGAGTGCATCTTTGTTTCTACGTGTATGAAATCTGGAAGATTACATTAATAGGATATTTTTGCTTTCTAGTACTTGTAGTACATTAGGATTTGTTATGGATCTTTGTGTGTGTTTATGGTGAAATGTACTATTCCTGTACAGTAATCCAATTCTTGCCTTATATCTGAGACACTAAGTGCTGTCTGGATTATTTGTGCCATTTCTATGAAGGGCAAGCATTTGCAAGCACAACTGGTCTGCACCGTTTAAGTAAATGTTGTGAACAATTGGTCATTGGAAGAGAAGATTGAATGCTACAATTGCATAGCAATATACTCCAGCTTGGTTGCTGAATTTAAATGGACCAAAGTTGTGCCTTGGTATGCCTTCATGGGCCCGCAGTTGTTTTATGAGAAGAAACATGTGTCCCTGTCTCTGAAGTTGTTTTTGGACTAGAGAGTTTTGTCGTTTTGTCGTTGTATTATTTGAAGGAGTAGCAGTTGCAAGTAGCCCGTTGTATTCTATGATGCAAGAAATGTCAGAGTTGCATAAAAGGTAACTAGGAATAGACCATTGAGTGTACAGAGATATGAGAGTGCTACATAACGCATACCATCTTTGAATACTGTGCTGCCAATGTCAATGAATACATGATCTAGGGTTAGACCATGCGATTTCTGAATAGTGACAGGATGTGCAAGAGATGCAGAGAATTGTTCTCTGCGTATGTGCATGGCTATGAAAAGAAGGAAATGTGCTATTGTGTGGCCTATTTTTAAACTTCTGCAGGTTTGTCAAAGTGGATGTTGACAAACTGAATGTTGCTGTCATATGGATATGTTTGGAAGCCAACAACTGTACCAATTGCTCCATTGACTAAACTTTGTTCTACATCAAGGTTACGTTTTAGGATTACTCTGCAGTTTAGACACAGGGTTAATACTTTTTCTAATCCAGCTGTGTTGGAGATACATTTCGCTAATCTATTTAGGCATGTTTTTGCTTGTTGACTCATAGGGAGTACCATGCTGTTCACTTCTAGTTTGTCTGTGGAGCTAATATGCAATATGGGTTGCATTTCCTGTTTCAACATTCTATAGTTGAATTGACTACAGTTTGCAAAGGTTGGCACAAAGGACATGCATTTTATATTTTGTTGAGTTAATTGTTCCATGACATCAGAGGCAGATTTATGTTTTACCCATATAGCTCATGGATTAGTTTAGTTTATAAGATAGATTCTGCATCTTTAGTAAGCAGTACAGTCAGTTCTAATGTTTTTTTAAATGTTAACATAGGTGAGATCTGCAGACTGACGCATGTTTTGAGTTAGTTCTCTTTAGCGAAAATGCTGCCCGAGATTTACATTTCCAATGTTGCAGTGTGTGTTACAGCATTGTTTGTGACCAAAAAAAGTGATGGGTGGAAGGTTCCCTATGGTGCAGCGAACAAGGGACCCACATTTGGGCATATCCTCTCTCTCAAAAGGAGACAAACTGAAACCAAAAAGGTGATGGGTGGAAGGTTTTAAATTAATATGAACCACTGCCATTGCTCTGGGCAACCTTCCACACCACCATTTTTTAGCCTGTCTGCGCCATTGCAATAGGGGTCCAGCCATATGCAAATCAGTCAGGTACTGCCATCAATGGGAGCAGGCCTGTCCGAACTGCTAGGCCATATCCCCTCTGCAGGAAACACCAGCCACCCTAAACATATTCCGGCTTGATTCCCTATGGCGAATCGAGCAAGGGACCCACGTCTGGGCATACCCTCTCACATAGTGAGACAAACTGAAACCAAAATGGCATTGTTTGTGTCCTAATGTTTTGAAAATGGGTTCACCTTTTACTCATGTTAACTGTAGCAGGTCGCCAAAAACAATAATGTGTTTTCCTCCAAACAGTTCTTCATAGTTAGTTTTTAGGACTTCTTGCATTCTCAGATGAATTAAAGCTAACATGACATTGGAAACCATGCTTACTTTGCCTATGAGGATAACTTTCATTTGTTTTAGAATTCTGCATACTTCAGTAGCAGATTCTGCTGATAATTTGTAGTATTCTAATATGTTTTGGTGTTCTACTGGTAGTAACAGTTGTTGGTGTAAAGTTACACATCCTATGTTGTAAGCAGCTAAACCTGTGGGGGCTGTTACAACAGCTGAAAGGTTAAGTGTTGTAGAAATGTGTTGATTATTTTAACTAACAATGTTTTGCCAGAAGCAGCTTCACCACTTACACACACATAACATTTACAGCTACACGTTTTAGTTTCATGTTTAAAACCATGTTCAATGTCTTCAGTGAATTCTAGTTGTTCATAATTTAGATGTGATTTGAGCACTGACGATTCTTGTTCAGATTGTTCAAATTGATACATGGTATTTTCTAACTCAATCATGGCTATTTCTGCTTTGTTTAGAAAGAGTGGCTCTCGGTTTCCTGTAAGAGAATGTTGACTGTCTTCAGGAGTGTCATTATCTAGTAGAGCATCAATTCTTTCCTCTTTGTTCATTGTCCAACATTTGTTTGTATAGTTTAAATTTGACATTTGCTATACTGCTTTCATTTGCATTCAATGCAGCTTCAAAGGAATCATGATCACCTAATAATTCTTCTTCTTTTCTCCAAGGTTTAAACAGTTGCAGTAGGGCCATGTAATAAAGTTCTCTGTGTTGTGGAGATTTAAATGTTAACTTCACATGATTAATTAGACTGGGCTTGGTAAGTTTTGCTAGACTTCCATCACAAGTTGAGACTCCATTTTGCCAGTTGTCTCATCTGGTGTGAAATTGTTTTTGAAGGAGTCGTTTTGGGCTATGTCATACAGCCACATGTTTTCCAAAGTAGTACTTCTATTTGGGTAGTATGTTTCAATTAAATTGTTTTTTAAAATGTCCTGGCTGTTGGGAACATTTGAGGCTATTGTTTTTATCTATTGGTCAGATTTTAATACTCATTTTTCATGATGAAGCTGGACCAAGGTTTAGCCAGAAAATGTTTTCAGATTTCCCATATAAGGGTGTACCGGTTAAACAGTCTGCAGCTTCGTAACATCCACCTTCTCTATGGGAGAGCATTTTTATATCAAAGCAGTACAATTTTTGTGACATTGTATTGTCAGATGATATGTTATCCCAGATGTCTTTTAGCTCCGTTTTCTCAGCTTTTGTGAGCTAGGCTGTGACATAACTTGCAACTGCACTGGAATTGTCTGCAGTGTATAGTAAGTCTATAAGAGGGCAATGATTGCATTGTATCATTCATGTACTTGGATGCTTCATCCTTTTTAACGTTGTATGTGTTTTTGGGGGATTTCCCTTTTACACTGTCTCTAACAGAAGACATCAAGCTATTTACTTGTCCTTTTTGTGCAAACTGGTCTAAGGAAGCCAATGCGACATTTTGTATAGTATTTTGGCAGCATTTTTCCACAATTATGTTTTAGGAAGTGTAAGATGTGTGTAAGTAGGTCACTATGTGTGGTTTCAGAAGGGATGTTGCAGGTACTTTATTTTTGGATACATTGTAAACAGTGGCATCACTGTCATGGCCAGGTTTTGAGAGCATCTTTTATCAACAAAAGCATGTGGATGTCTGGTGCTCCTCTGATTGATATCCTTTACTCCAATTGAAGTGTTCCACTTCTCCGAGTGGAGGGGTATTTTTATTGCAGATGAAATGCAGAATGCAAAGACGCGATTGTGAAGTTCCCTCTTTATTTTGCCATGCGTAAAAAGTTGTGCAAGTCATCCCATGTATATTCTGCACAACATAAGGTAACAAACCATGTGGGTGGGCCTAGGTTCCTCAGCATACACCGTACATCAGCGTGACATCAGAACCAGGATTATTTTTTACTACGCATGTTTGTCAAGAGATTTGATACTTGACTGCAAAAAATCATCTTTGTCTTATCATTAGCGGAAATGTTCAAAAAATGAGAGCCTGTTTTTAATGTGTGTGCAACTACATAACATTGAGTTGCTAGCTCACATTCAAACAGGAGGTGGAAAATGTATTCTTCATTTTGTCTGAATCTGTAAGGAGCGATATTCTGATGCACTAATTTGTGCGGATCCTTCATCATATCTTCTTCCTTTTCCTGTAGGAAAGAGTTGAGGAAAAGAACGTGCTTCTACACTTTTCTCCCATATGCCCATTGGGGAGCCTTTGGCTTAATGCATTTGATATCTTTCTAATGCAACTTCTATGGTGTCTTTGGAGTGGAGTGGGTGAATTGTATACTAGCCTAAAATGTTGGCTGCAGTAACAGGATCTACACATTCAAATTGGCCAGTTTCTGGTGAATCTTGAATTATTTGGGTGGTTTCTTTTAAGTTTTCCTCTATGTTTATATCTTTGTAGTATTCATTGTTTGCTTTAAGATATTGTAGGGCTTGTCTAACTTTGTTTAAGTCGACTATTTGTTGCCAAATATTTTTGTCTTTTAGTGGTACACCATTAACCAGTACAATCAATGATTGATCTATTGACCATTGTACTCCTACTACATTTTCTTTAGGATCTAATGGCAAATGTACTACTTTGTCACAAATTCCTTTTAGTAACTCAGATGGAGGCAATTTGTCTGTTTTCAGTTGAAGGCGTTTTATAGCTTGAAATGGGTGTAATATTTAGGTTATAATGCTCTTATACAAGTTAAGTTGCTGGAGAGTTTTTGGAAGTGGGAAGAGTTCTAAGTTTGTGATAGCATGTAATGGCATTTGGTTATTGTCAAGCTTTGTATTGCTGTATGTGCAAACTATTGAGGGCTCAGTTATTTTGAATATATTTTCTGGGGTTAGATATAAAGCTAACTGGAACCATTGGGATTCCTCATTGTCCTCTATTTTGTAGGCCATATCTACTATTTCTGTGCTCTTTTTTTTTTTTTTAACAAAAGGTTCTGCGACAAACCCTACAGAATATTCTAATTCAACTCCACTTCCAAAATATCTATTTTGAATGTGCTCTTTTTCTCAAAGGAGTTCTTTGGCAGTTTCATGTAGGAGAATGTTATTTAAACTTTGCTCAGGACTTTTTGCATAGTACATTCTATGGACAAGATTTTGTTTAGCGGAATGGTGTGGTGCTAACATTTTAATGTGATGCAAGGTGTTTTTGCAAGCATTTCCTGAAATGCAGGCTAATGAGTCTCCTCACATTCCAGAGTGGTTGCACACTGGCAGGAGTCCATGGTTTGTAAAGGTTTTATGATACTGTTGTCTTTTATTTTGATATAGTGATTTAGGAATTGTAAAGATTTCAAGGATTGTTGGCGTACGTTACATATCGAACTGCACATCCATTTGTACACTGGATGGTTTGTTTGGGCAAAAGTAACATTTGGTTGACAGTTTGTTGCAAAGGTTTTTTTTTAAAAGGGTTTCTTTTGCCCTAATGGTGTTTTATCATTGCATACCCTCTGACATTATTGTCTATGGCAATTGGTTGTTTTGTTCTTGTTTTATAAACGTCTTCATTGAAATATGGTTCTGTGCTGCTTGTGTGAATCCATTCACCTTCACAGACATTTGAAAATGTATCTATATTGACATTGCACGGGTTTACAAGTACTTTTTGTAATGTATTGATTCATTTAGTTACTTGTTTCATTCTGTTTAATGTTAATATAAACAACTTTATCTTTAGTAGAAATGTGCTGTCAATATGAGCTTCAAGGATTTGTTTTCTGTGGTCGTTTTTAAGGGTAGATCGTAACTTTTTAGCTGTCTATAAGATTAAGAAAATTGATTTTTTGGATTGCTTGGCTGAGGTTACGTTAACATTGGTAGATATAGGTTCATTAGTATGACTGCTTTTGTTTGTACATCGTTCTTACTTATATTTTACAAGAGGGGCCTTACTTTTTTAGTGGTGGCTGGTTTAGTTTTGTTGAGTGAGGTTATTAGCTGTTTTTCTTTTAATGTTTTCTATAAATTGTTTTCGCGGACGACGACTATATGGCTTGTTCGTATTCTTATCTGCTTTATTTTCTCTTTGTTTTCTGCAGAGTTGTTTTTTAGTAGGCATCCTGTTCTGTCTGTCTGGGGGGAAAAAAGGAAAGAATGTGTTTGAATGTTGTGCAATCTGTATGAATGTATTATGCATGGGTATGTTTGTGTGCCTCCGCACGCGCATTTGTGTGTGTATGTCTGTGTGAGATTGTAGAGATGAATAGAATGGTTTGTGATTGTGCATTGGGATGATGGGTGTGGTTGGGAAGGTTGCAAGAGTAAGTGTCTATACAGGTGTGATCAGATTGGGTTAGTAAGTAAGGGAGTGGTGGTGTGATTGAATACGTAGGGACATTATGATGTTTTGAGGAAAGCAGTGGGTTGTATTGGTGTATTTTAGTTCATAGCTATGAGGGTTGTGTGGGTGTAGAAGTGTGTGTATATGTGCTGAAGTGTGTTAGTGATTTGGAATGGAATGAGTTTGAAAGTTGTTAGGTTGCAATTAGTACCTCATGTGCACAGCGGTATGGAATATTAAGGAAGTGAAATTGTGGTATAGAAGCTATTGAGAAATTGATGTGTTAGGCAGTCAGGAATGGGTGGTGTATTGAGTAAAGAGCAGTGTTTAGATGGGATTAGAAAGAGTGTGAATGTGGCAGTATGAGTAAGAGTGAAATCTACAATGTTGAGGAGTAGAATAGAATACCCTAGGCTAATTTATAGTGAAGTAGCAGTATTACAATTAGAGAGATATATATGCTATATTAATGTACTTTGTAGGATGTGTGACGTGTTCTTTCAGTAGCTGTCTTCTTCAATCTTCTTTTTTCCTGTAATTGTATAATAAAGTTAGTGGGTATATTTGGTAATGGTGAAGTACTTTTAGTAAGAGAGGTTGTTATTTATTAAGGTAGTAGGACTTGCTGGGACAAAAAAGTAATACAGTTGTGTTATGGGTGGTGTAGGAAAGAATGTTAACTAGGTTGTTAGAACAATTGGACTAATGTCCTCATTATAAGTGAGCCGGTCCGGAAATAAAGGTGCCGATAAAAAGTTAAGGGCACCTTTTCTGAACTGGCTCACTATGTGTTTGCCAGTAGGGGCACTGTGCTCTCGAAGACCTGGCCTGCCGGTGGTTCAGGCTGGTACCAGCAGGCTTTACACTGAAGCACTGGCACTGTTACTAGCAACTAGCTAATAAAAGTTCACACAATTTGGTCACTGCCTACAAGTTCCCACCTTGACCATCTATACATTTATTTGCAAACTATAAAGGGAGATCACAAATCCATAAAATGTAGCCCTCTTTGTTTGGAACTGGCTTTTCTCTTAGTCTAAAGATGACTATATCACAGTTAGTTCAGGATGGTTCTGATATGTTCTTGGTTTATACCATATCGTCTGGCGAGATCAAAGAGGTGCTTGATATAGATGACTACAAAAGTACTCAGACACTTTCTCAGGAACTTAGTGACGAGCAAGTGAAGGACTGCAAAATTATTTCATGAGGCACATGTCAGAATTTTAAGTTAACCCTTTATTAATCCATTTCAATATCTCGGATTAGATGACCCTTGTTGGAAGATAAAGAATGATGGTCTGGATTGTCTGGAAGGTTGCTCAGAGCGACTCCAAAGGTTAAAATTAATTCTAAACCTTCAGTCATCACCTCTTTTGTTTTGCTGTAGTCAGTCTGACTGAGACTTTCAAGTTCCTAGTCTCGTTGTTGTTCTCTACCTCAGATGACATTTGTGTTAGCTTGAACCTCCCTGGATGGTGCATACTTCTCTGTGGTAGCAGGGATAGGCACTCCAATGAGAAAACATGGTATAGGACCTTGGGAATCGGCTCCCTACACCATGGTGCAGGTTCCAAGATTAGCATGGTGCTAGGACAGTGACACAAGCCATACTGGGGAGCTGGGTTTCTGAAGACTGGGTGGACTAGGTGTTGCCATATAACAGGAGGCAGGTAGAGATGGCTGGAATAGGTTTAGAACAATACACAGCTAAGTGGAGATGACTGATGTTGGTGTAAAACAGGTGGCAGGTAGGAGAAGATGGTTTGTGTAGGTATAGGTGTAGAACAGGAGGCAGGCAAGAGTAGATGAGTATGGGCCATAAGTGGGAGGGCAGCACAGGGAGGAGGCACAGAGGAAAAAGAAAGAAGGCAGGACAAGTGGGAAGCTGGAAGCAGAACAAAGGGAATAGAAGGCAGGAGGGGGAGAAGTCAAGCATAATAAAGGTCCCAGAGAACAAAGGAGACAATGGCCTCAGACAGGGTGAAAAGAAAACATGCATCATTTTAAGATGCATCCAAGTGTGTGGGTTTTAAATCTCCCATACCTATGGGCTGTAGCCGGAGGCTCTTGGCCTTGTTGCTAGTGTAATATCTCCTGAACCCATAGAATAGTGTGCAGAACTGAATTTATTCCATCTTGCCCTCAGTGATTGTATGCTACCTGCATATTACCTACATAGGCTGCCACATTGGTTCAGGTCCTTTGTTATAGGGAGAGTTTAGGAAACATCAGGAAACAATTTTCCTATATTCTGCTACTCACAAAAATACCAATGTAGAACTAGCTAAGAAGTCTGTTCTAGCCCCCAGCTAACCACTCCTAATGCATTACCACCAAATCAGCGCTGGTTCTACAACACCTCCTATCTAAGTTTATACTACAGAATTTTAAGTTGTGTGTTGTGCCTGACTTCGACCCGCTACTTTTCCAGTACCAGCAACCAGGTCGCCAGGCACTGCATCCAAAAGCTTCAGATTTGTTTATTTATCGTATTTGTTTAATAAGGGAAGTCTGTGTTTTCTGCATCAGAAGATGGTGTCTTTCACATGCAATGGCTTAATAATAATGCAGTAGTTTTGGACTTAGTGCTGTTTAATCGTTGCATATCCTTGTTAAATGAACAGGGAACTGAAGAATAGAGACCAGGTTAAAGAGTGTCAGGTGAATGATTCACAATTATAGTGAGGTTCTAGACTTCATCATTGGATGGGGTGTTAGCAGGGTTAACTTTTCCAATATCGGGTTGTGTTTGCACTATTTATTGTAAGATTGCTGTGCAGCTAGCACCACCACACTTCACTTTCTTTTATTCAAATTATAAGGCAGCAAAATCCGCCCTATAATTAAGGTGTGTCAGATTCCCATAGTAACCCCTTAAAATTCTAAAGTGATTCTGAAAGTGATTAGAGACTCACAGGGCCCCTCGACTGCAAAGTTTCGTAATGATCTGTTAAAAAATAAAATAGTTATTAAGAAGACAAAACACATTTTTTTCCAAAGATTGAGCCTGCTTCCCATTCATTTTCCCAGACAAAGAAGGTTAATTTTTTGCCAAAGTGCACAGCGCAAACCGCTTGATGGATTAAAGCTTTCTGTAGCCTTGGCTATAGCCTGGAATAGCCAACATCTCAGAGCAAACTGCATCACTGAAACATCATGTGTTGTGGGGGGGAAAGGGAGAGGGCGGGGGAGGTGAGGAGACCATCTGGGTAGTAGAGGCAGCTGGCACAGATTAGGGGGCACTTGGTGAGGGCCTGGGGGGCAGGAGAGTATTTTTTTTCTGTCTGTTATTCATGTTATCAATGTTATTATTGGCAATATTCTGGTAATTGAGGCTATAAAGGATTACAAAAAGCAGGGGGTATGTGTAGTACAGTACCTACAGGAACAGTTATTATTTTGTTTAAAGATCTATTTACAGCTCTAGTGGCATCAGGGGTGAAAAATCACTGGACACAATTGCCATCCAGGTCTCCCATCCATGCAGTAGTCACAACAAGACCCTGCTTAGTTTCAAAGTGAGGAAGGGCCAGCTCCCTCATGCAATGTTGCCTGATAAATGAGGCAAAGTAACAAGACCACTGAGGGAAATGGGACGGCCCTATCCTTGCTTTGAAGCTAAGCAGGGTCAGTCCCAGTTACTGCATGGATGGGTGACCGGATGGGCATCCACATTTCTTTCTTTTTTAAACTGTTCTTCTGTCAGTCTTTGAAAGTTTTGCACTGGGAGATACTTTTTTTGCCTTTTGCTGACTTGCATTCTGTTATTTGTAGTCTTCCAGTCAATAATGAAAAACAAAACATTTTTTTTACAGCTACAGCGGGTTTCCCATCCATGCTGTAACTAGGCCCAACCCTGCTTAGCTTCAAAGCGAGGAAGGGGCCAGCCTCCTAAGGCCATGTTGCCTAATAAATCAGCCCATGTTACAAGACCACTTAGTACAAAATGGCCTAAGGGGGCCGGATCCTTCCTCGCTTTGAAAGTATGCAGGGTTACTGCATGGATCTGAGACAGTCCACAGTGCAGAAATGCTGTGTATTTTTAGTTTTAAATATGTCACATCACACAACATCCACATTTCTTTTTAAACTGTGCTACTCTCAGTCCTTGAACATTTTGCACTCTGAGACAATTTCTTTTGACTTTTGCTGAATTTTATTCTGGTATTTTGTAGTCTCCCCGTCAAGATGGGGGAGGTGAATAATACCACAATAGTTAACTTTTTGCCAACCTAGTTCTTTAAGGATTTATATATTTGAGTGACACTGTGGTATGTGTACTTTCCAAGTTATCTTTATGAAGCAGAGCATTGTTGAAAGCCAGAAATGGGGTTGAGGAAGGGAAATTATGAGAGGGCAAGTAAGTCATGAGTATTTGCCCACAATGTGGCAAGTTAGTTTGCAATCCTGGACACTGGTGTAGTTATTTTCCTGAATGTGGCTGATTTTCAGGGCACAAATAAAGGACAGATGTGGGTGGTGTGAGAAGTAACTCAAGGTGTGAAGTCAAGAGAGGTAACTTTGAGGCTTTTTGTTGGAACTGCTTTATACTTGGGCACGGGAGCTGAAAGGAAGGTGGGAGCTGGAAGAGACCCAAGCCTTTTTGCATGTATTTGTTGTGAGGGCAAGATAGGTTTTGGACATGGACAGATTCTTTAGTTGAACTGTTTTATTCAAACTTATTTAGGTAGGGAAATCCCACCTTAGCATAGGGCAAGCTAAACCCTTTTCCATCCTGACATTTAAGTTAACAAAAGGGTTTTATGTAAATAGTGAATCTGTTGTTGTGTCTTGCTTCATAATGCCTTCACAGTGGACAGCGTAATTTTTTTAAAGAGGGCGGACGGCAATCCTTTTTTTTTTCTTTTTTTTTTCCTTTTTTTTTAGGTTAGCAGCCTTGCTTTAGTATTTGGCTACCAGGATTTTACTCAGGTTGTCATGTTCCCAATGCAGCTGCTTACTCGCAAGACCAAAAGCACTTGTTTTTATGGACAGTGGGCATGGCCTAAGGCCATGGTTAGTGGTCTGGTAGTGTTTGGCCATGGCAGAGGCCCATTGCTAGTGGTTTGGTAGTGTTCTAAAATATACAGTGAGCCCGGCCATATGCTGTGGCCACTGGCCATGTGTGGAAAAAATCTATGGAATAACAAAGTCCTTGAAATTCAAGGAAAAACCTTTTAGTTTCAGGGACGTTAAGGTGAGAACTTAAAGCAACAAAAGCCCTGAAATTCAGCTAAGCCCACCTTAACTTTGCACCCACTGTTGTGCAGCTGTAACAAAGCTCGACATAAGCTAAACAGTGCAACATTGCATTATTATGGAAAAGTATATATGAATTGGCATAGGTTCTATATTGATTCTCTTTTTAATGCAGCATTATAAAGAGGTTTTCAGTCATATGAATGTGGAAAGAATTTTTACAGGATATAATTTGGAGGATTAGCTAGTGAAAATGTGCTTGGATATTATGAAAAGTGTTTACCTGGTGGTTATTTACCTCCCCTACCCTACCTGGTATGTTACCTAGATACCTCATCCCCACATAGACCAACCGAAACGAGCTAGAGCAGAGACTGGAGGCCATATATCCCAAGCTTCTCTGACTTAGCAATTAATGAGTGGCAACAAGGGGATAACAGTAGATACAGTCACATTCCATAGCATGGAAATTCTGATCTATGAATCTAGAAATCCTGATCTGGTGAGCTGTGGGCAAGGTAGGGGAAGGCCACTTCAAGGCTACGGCTCAACTAGGAGCCCATACAAGTTAGAAACCAACAGAGGGAGATCTCATGTGTACTACTATAATTTACCTGCACAGAAACTGACACACCAGAAGACAACATTCTGAAGACCAGGAAAAGCTGAAGGATAGCACACTACTCGCAACCACATATTCAACTGCACCATCCTCCATTGCTTTAAAAAAGGAAACTCCCACTTTTTCGTCTCAGCAGCAAGATTAGAGATGCAGTAATTCTGAGTCACAGTGAAGGAATACGTACCCAAATACGAACCTCATGCCCTGATAGCACTTTCTCCTCATTCTGTCTGCCAGGAACTGTTGACCCTCCAGCCATACCGGAAATGATAATTCGAAACTCCCTATAAAAAGGGAAGCATAAAGTACCAGAAGTTTAAAAATTCTCTAGGCTTATGACTTTTTATCTGCAAAGACATAATCTAGCCAAAGAGAAGGGGAAGTTTGTTGCTTCCCAAAGCAAAGGTTCTGAAAACATGGAAGAGCTCCAGGATGGCCATGCACCTTTGCATAAATCCCCCCAATCAGATAACCACATGTCCACCCCAGAAAATCATGGAATGGAGGAAGCAGTATAACACCGGTTTTGTTCACTTAACCAAGGAGAGGGGAAGGAGTGCAGCTGGGCCTTGCAGAGCAATGGGAGAAAGCCCAGATGAAGGTCCAGGAAGGCTGAAAATTAGCCAGGACCTGGTGACACTGAAGAGGCCTTTGTAACAATATCCTCTATAAAGTGGGAAGTGTACCCTATCCCAGGCAAAGGGTGAGCATCAGACCCCGGGCAAGAACCAGACCTTGGGAGAGGGAGAACAGGTGAGAACCAGAACCCTACAGAGGAATATAAAAATCCTCTAATTGAAATACCCACAGTTGTGATAAGGAGCAACACCCCAGGAAAGCTAAAAGAGCATTAGACTTTTGAAAGGGTATATATTTGACAATTAAAAAGATTAGAGATGTGAGAAACCAAAGGGTGTCTCACTTGCTAGTCCCCAGAGATCTCTCTCAGGCGGCCAGGGCACGGCTGTTGCCTTTGGATCCAGACCCTGGGGGTGGACCAGTGTGGAAAGATCACAGGGAGCGGGGGTGAGGCATCCGATGGTGGGATTTTATAGGATTTTTCCACATTCCAAACCCCCTTCTACACACACACTGGGCCAGGAAGATAATGAATGAGAGTAAAGAGGCTAACACTTATATATCTCATTAGGCATGTCACATTAATCAGGTCAGACAAAATCAGTCACTTGACCATAATCACATACATCTGATACTCATTAGTTTCCCCCCACACGGATAAAGGGTGGAACATGGAAACACACTCGGAGCAAGGTGAGACACAAGAAGGAGCAGATCTTCCGGGGTGAAGGCGAACCCACTGGAGCAGAATGACCAATCGAGGGTAGAGGAACCCTGAAGATCCCTGCACAAGGTTGTGGCCTCTGGGAAACCACAAAGGATATGGGGAGAAAGCCAATCCCAGGCAAGAAGAAACCTGGATTGTGATTTAAGGATGCCAGCGACCCTCCCGGGTGATTGTCAGAGTTATGGAGGCAAGGCCAAGCCTGTGGTATCAACCTTGATTTGTGAATCAAAGCCGCAGAGACCAGAAAGGAATGCACACAACTGGAGAGTTAGCGAAAGACATGAACGGCTGGTTTGTGTCAAGGAAATGTTGAAGCTGCAACAGTGTATCTCACAATTGAAGGTTGCGCGCATGCTGATGAGACACGAAAGAAAGCAAACCGGTAGTGAACTTTTAAGTTACCGTTTACTGTGAAGCGAGTGATGTAGAGTAGCAGACTGGTCCGTCGAAAGGAAATGGCCCACTCGAAAGAATCTGGAAAATGTTTGAAATTTTGGTATAAACCAGCAAAGTGAACAAACTCTGAAACGCGCAATAGCCAAGATTAACCCCAACGAAAGGTGATTGCTTTAAAAGGAAGATTTCTTTTAACTTTTTTGATTGTGGTATTGAACTACCAAGACCAAGAGACACTGGGGCAAATAACATACAGGAGAGCTGAAGTGAAAGTCGAAGTGGTCCTGCAGAGGTCTATGGTAAAAGTCTTGCACATTCGAAAGTCTTCGACATCAGTGAAAGGTCCGAGCCCGACTGAGGCAGACCAGAAACAGGAAATAAGTTAGGGGAAGGGAACCCCTAACAAATGTGAATAAAGCTTGGGGAAGGGGACCCCTTCAAGTGCTGTGATTGCAAGGTCTGAGCCCGACTGAGGGAGACCCACGTGATATTTTGATGAACTGTGAAAGAACCTTTGGTAAATTGAAGATCTTTAACGTGGAAGGCCAAGCGGGCCTCGACCCACGTTTTGAACTGCCTTTTTTTGATAACCTGAGCCAGAATGTGTCATCCTGTTTACGGGGGCCGCTGTTAAGAAGTGTTGATTAACAGAAAGTCATACTATTTTGATAAGTTATGACTCGTAGTTTTTTTGGGAGGAGCCCCCATGGAGGCCAACCTTCAACTCCTCAGGCATCTTCGTGTATGGTTCCATCAACATTCTGGAACCATACACGAATATGCAGTCATGGTTACAGAACTATATACATCATGAGTTTAGAACTATGTACAAGATAGCTAATGTATTAAACATCACAACATCTTCCCTTCTATAATAAACTGAACAAAAGAAGTTAATATCATAACATTAATGGCGTATTGATAGTCTTGACTTAGTGTCATATAAGAAAAAGGATACACTTGTAAACTACTGCATATAGTTTGATGCCTTGCTTCCTTGTTTTGATGTAGTTCTCAATTACATTTTCTTTTTAATAATATACATAGTCTTGGTTATGATTCCACATTATTTTCCTAGCTCTTGAAGATAACTGAACATTCTCCACAATTTTCTCATGTGGTCCGCTTTTTGTTAAGTACTCCTGAGCAAATGCTTTGTTCATATATCTTAAGTCATTGGACTTGTCCTTAAACATTTCTTCATTTGTAACTTGTTCTTTCTCATTTATTACAACTTCCTCCTCCTTTGCCAAGATAACATCATTACATGACCACTTCTTTCCATCTTCCAAAATTACAGATTTTCGTGAACACCCCATTATTTTCTGAGGATGATGAAATCTTGACTCTCCTTTCATCACTCTTTTGGGTTCTTTTACTCTGACCCAATCCCCTTTTTCAAACTTGCTCTCTTGAACATGTTTCTGTCTGTCATAATATTTTTTGTATTCTACTTGTTTTCTTCTTACTCTGTTAACTATTTCTTCCAGATTGATGTCTTTGTTTCTTTTTTTTGTTATCCATTCAGGTCTAAATCTGTTAGTGGCAATTCTCCCTCTCATTAAGGTAAATGGTTCTTCCTCAGATACTGAATGAGGGGTAACTTTATACGTGTGGAGTTCTTCCTTTAGTGTCTCTTTCCATGGTATGTTGTTGACAATGGCTATTTGAATGATACCTTTTATGAAACGATTCATTCTCTCTACCAATCCGTTCCCCATGGGATGGTACAAAGCTGTTGTGTAATGCTTGATGGCCCTTTCTTTCAGAAATGTTTGGATTTCATGTGACATAAATTGAGCACCATTGTCAGATATCAATTCTAGAGGCTCCCTTTCTCTGTTAAAAATTTCCTCCAAAAATGTCATAACCTTCATTGCTGATATTGATTCTTCAACGATTCCACATTCCACCCATTTGGATGTATAATCAACCAGTACAATAAAATAAACTTTTTGTGGTCCTAAAGTTTCATATGGTCCGGCTATATCGATTGCCAGCTTTGTCCACACAGTACTGGGGATTTCTACCGGTTGTAATGGTGTGATGTGTGTTTTGCTTTTGTCGCTTACCGCACATGCTGTGCAATCTCTAACAAGAGCTTCTAATTCACCCCACATATTGGGCCACCAATAAGCTTCTCTCACTCTTCTTTTTGTTAAGTTCCTTCCTACATGACCTTCATGCGCAATTTTCATAATTTTCTCTCATCATTGCTGGAGGTATTATTCGATCTCCCCGATAAATGCATGTATTATCACTTGTTAATTCATCTTTTATCTTCTCCCAAGATTTGATATTCTCCTCAGTATCTTTCCATCCATTTTCAATGGCCTTTCTTAACAATCTCTGTTCAGGATCTTGTTCTCTTGCCTCAATCCAATCTTCTTTAGAAAAGCTTGGATGTATATGCGCTATTAGACACTCAATGTTTTGATCCTCTGTCAGTTCTCCCTTGTCATCACAATGGTAGGCGAGAAAAACAATCTGCCACTACATTTGTCTTCCCAGGGGTGTATTTTATATTGACATTGTATTGCATGATAATTGGTGTCCACCTCCTTATGTGTGGTGATGTCATGTGGGGATTTTTTTAATTCAAAACATGTATAAGTGGCTTGTGATCAGTCCTGATTTCAACTGGTATTCCCCAAATGAGACTTTTGAAATGTTCTAGAATCCATTTAACTCCTAAAGCCTCCTTCTCAATGGTCGAATAATTCTTCTCAGCTCCTCTCAATGTTCTGGATGCGAAGGCAATGGGAACTACTTCACCATCTTGAATTTGTTCAATGTTACTAGCATCCACTGATATTCTGGCCTTGGCACTTGAATCAAACATTTTAAGCGCAGATGCTCTGTTGATTAATGACTTCATTGTTTCAAACTCCTTCTTGCACCCTTCAGACCAATCAAATCTCACACCTTTGCACATCAGATTTCTCATTTGTTCTGTTCTATCATGAGCCACAAATTTCGAATAATATTCTGTTAATCCTAAAAAACTTCGGAGTTGATCTTTATTAATCGGATCAGAAATCTTGAGAATGGTGTCAACCAATGACTCTTTGGGTTTTATACCATCAGCATTTATGTGATGACCCAAATAAGTTACTTCGTTTTTCTTTCTTACATTTCTCAATTTTCAGTGTCATGCCTTTCTGCTGTGTAACTTGTAACTTTCTAGACAAAAAAGAGACAGTACATACAGAACAGCCAGCAAATGTTTTAGATGTGGTCGATTTAAACATTTGCTGGCTGTTCTGTATGTACTGTCTCTTTCTTGTCTAGATCCAGCATCACTGTCAGACTTAACTATCCTTTTGACTATGGCAATCAAATCCTCATCACAGTCATGTTGTCCATCCCTTGTTTCTCTAACTGACTTTATTTCTGCATCCTCCATCTTGTTCTGGACTTGTTTCATGCACTTTTCACCAAGTTCGATAGACCTGGCTATTTCAATTGCCTGATCGAATGTAGGGTTCTTTGCCTGCCACAAACGTTGTTGGATGCGTGGATCTGCTACATGCAAAACTAGTTGATCCCTCAGGTATTCTTCCGCCACTCCTGTAAAGACACACGTAGCCAACAAACCTCTTAAAGCAGCCATGTAGGCATCGATGCTTTCGCCCTTATTTTGTTTCCTTGTAAAGAACCTGTAACGTTCCAAAACAATGTTGGTTTTATTTCCAAAATGTTTATTCAATTTAGCCATTGCCACATCATACTTCCTGGCCCCACTTGAGGATTCACCCAGATCCACATCCGTGTGATCTAATTCCGGCAAGTTCCTGAAAATCCTCAGCGCATCTGCACCTATAGTGTTGAGGAGGGTAGCCTCCTTTAAATCATCATTAAACTTGGACCCTCCCATCGCCCTCAAGTACACCTGGAAGTTGTCTTGCCACCTTTCCCAGGCACATGGGGACATACTGGATCTCCAGGTAGTGCCAAAAATGTAATTGGAGCTGCTATGTTCTGCATTATTTGTATTTAGCAACACAACTATCTGCGTTTTTGTTTTGCTGTCGCAGAATATCCTCGTTACAATTTGATTTTGTGTGTTTTTTTTATTTCAACTTGCTTGTCGGTTGCCCAATAACTGCTTCCACTTATTTCCACTTTCAAACTTGCGCCGTTATGTCGACCTTTTTTTCCGTTTATCGGTTCACTTTAATTCTGTTTGCATACATCAAATGCCTGACAATTCACTTTCCGTGCAATGTTTTGCTTGTTATCGCTTTCAAACTTGTGCCGTGTCTGTCTCTGTTAAGCTGCTCTTTAATCTGTGTAACAGTTCTAGGTAACGACAACGTCTTTAATGCGTGCCGTGTTTCAACTCAAACGTGCTTCCCTTGTCTGCCGATTTCACTTGAACAGCTGTTTCATTTTGCTGTATTCACATTAGCACGCCCCGGTAAGCATATTCCACAAGCTCAGTGTAATACTGGCATAACACGAGCCTCTCGCGTAATATACGCCGTTGGCGTGGAGGCGTTATGTCCACGAAATGGCGGCACGCAAAGCACGTAAGCGGGTGCTTTTCTCTAACATTAGCGGTCAACCTCCACCTCGCGCAGCATTCGTAAAACGCCGAGCAACCGTAAGCGCATTTAAGTTGCTTATCTTCACTTTCTGTACATGCGATCAGCGCTGCTGTATAATTTCACTTGCCTTAGGTTAGATACTGCTTTTCTGTGGGTTCTGCCGCTTCAGATTTACTTCGACAGTTTCAATAGGATCTGCAAGTCTGCATAGCACGCATCTGGGGGCTCCCTCTCTGTGGAGTCCTCGTCGCCAATTGTTAAGAAGTGTTGATTAACAGAAAGTCATACTATTTTGATAAGTTACATGACTTGTAGTTTTATTGGGAGGAGCCCCCATGGAGGCCAACCTTCAACTCCTCAGGCATCTTCGTGTATGGTTCCATCAACATTCTGGAACCATACACAAATATGCAGTCATCGTTACAGAACTATATACATCATGAGTTTATAACTATGTACAAGATAGCTAATGTATTAAACAGCACAACAGCCGCCTTACTCCGTGTTGTCCAACATGGCGAGGATGGCTGACTCAGCCACCTTGATTCTTTGTTATAACACTGAATTTCCTTTGTATACACATTCCCCTTTACACAATATTTGTATAAGAGGGACGGCAGTCATTCAGTGTTGTTAGTATAGGCCATTCCGATTTGACAAAGACTGACTAGGACTGTCTTTTCTTTATTATTTGATGGTAGAGACTACTCCCATCATAGCTATAGGGCAAAGTAGGAGTTTTTCCAAACCCCAGGAATTTGATAAAGGTTTTGAAACTTTGTAAGTATCATACTTGTGATACCATGCCTCCCTTACAAAGAGCAAACACGACTGATTGCTGAAAACCTATTGGGTGAAGTATCCCAGTCCTTGGCCATATGCAGTGGTGAGAAGGCGACAATTAACCTGTTGTGGGCTTGCATCCTTAGCAAATGTCAGCCTTTTGTGGGCTCACATCCCAAGACAGAAAAGTCTGAACCTGAATCCTAAATCAGGGGTCTGCAAGATGTTTTGTACTACTACTCCCCTCAGCCTTAGTAAGCATAGTCAATGGTGAGGGATCATGGGAGTCAAATTCCAAAACATCAACATCTGTAGAACCACAGGTTTCAGACCTCTAGCCTAAGCCAACAACTGTCTGAGCTTGTTGTGCACGTGAGCCTCAGAGGCAGTTCCTTGGATGTTAACTGATAATTACTGTATCCTTAAAAGTACCCAAGTGGTTGAGGAATTATTGACAAAAGTATCCTCTATCGATAGATTGAAATCACAGTTTTACCCACGTCGGACTGTGTTACCAATTCCAGGAGGGCAACTCATCTTGTGGATCAACGGATAATACTAAGAAAGAAGCTTGCTGGGCTGTTTTGAAAACTCTTGGACTGTGAGTGACTTAAGAACTCACTAACGAGGGTTCTGTAACCTTGAACTGTGTTTTATTTAAATTAGGAAAAAGAACTTGAAATCTGGATCCTATTGGAGTAAGTTCTTACACGTGTTGCATTATCCCTTCGATCCCCCACAGTTATCTAGGAATTTTCTCTTGTGTTTTAATTGCTGTTTATTCTGTTGTAATTCACCTCACCCATATTCCTAGAGGCATTGTCCCATGGGCGAGACTGACCCCCGAGGAAGATGACAAAAATGATTTGTAGTAAGAGTCAAGATCTGAGTAATGATGGTTGTAGGCCACTAAATTTGTATGGTTTACTGTTTTCATAGCTACCCCAAGTAGGTTGTCCTGCTCCAATATTCCCTTTATTCCTAATAGGCATTCACCCAACGCTTTCTAATGTGTAAATAAATGTTTTGAACTATATCTTGTGTATGCTCTTGCTTCTTATATCATTACACATACTTTAGGGTGTGTGTATAAGTTTGGTTATATGCTAGTGGTAGGCTATAAGCTTTAGGGTCGTAATGGGGGGGGCATTGGGAAGTTCAAATAGTTCTGCTTAAGTTCATACAAACGTGCACCATTAACATAGAGACAAACAAAAGGAAATCATAGCATTTCAAGGTATGCACTTTGTGCCAGATTTACAAAAATGTGTATTGGAGAAAACTTGAAAATGTCTATGAGCAAATTGGATTTACTTCTACTACTTTATGAGCAATTTGCAAACTTTAAAACTGGAGATGCCTGGAGCATCCTTTGATTTCCCTTGTACTAACACAAAGGGTTGCTCTAGAGCAACATGCCCCAGGAATATCCAGATTTACTTCAGCTTTTGCATCTTATTTAAGGGAGCTTATTCAAATCTGCAATGCACACAGGCTTCTGGTCATGTGATCCAGTGCAATTCTTTGTGAATCAGGCTCAGAGTCCCTACCTTGGACAGTTAAAATGTCCTTTCATAAGCCTACTGTCCGAAATATTCCTTTGCATTTTGCATTTATTTACATGGGGAGCCTCTTGTGGGTAATGTGGCCAAAGCAAATTGTGCATTATATACATATATCCCTCTACTTTCTGATGACCCAGAGAGAGAAATGCCCTTGAATACCTCTCATGGATTTTATAATTGGCAAGTGTGGTATTTTTACATTTATTTTTGATTTTATCATGGATCCCTAAACATAGGATGTATTTCAGATCTTTCATGTCTTCCTAAATGTACTACACAAGCAGATAATTAGGGGCTAACAGCAATGCTTTTTACTTGCTAGAACTGTCAAACTTTAAAACGTTTGATGAGGTTCAATAGATGGTTCATAGTGTGACATTGACAATTTTAGGTCTACCTATTGTGACAACTGATCATCAGAACACACATGAGGCAGTGGTCTGATTCAACACCATTATTAATTTGGTCAGGATGGGTGTAGACAAGGCTTACAATTATAAGGGAACAAACTACAAATATTAAGGTGGAAAATCATAAAAGTATTAGGTCATGGTACCCAGTGACCAGGGTCTAACTAAAGGAATTCTGTTTTTCCTTGACATTATTTGCTCATGATCCTTCTCTTCTTTTCTCAAACTAGTGCGAAACCTTGGGCTGATTGTCCTGATAATTCAGTATGTGCCCTGATTGGTTATTCCAGCAAGCTATCCCATTCCCTGAATGGCATTAGTTATTCTCATTTGTTCCATTTTCTCCCTCAAATGTCCCATCTCTTTAACTAAGATTTCCCATGCTTGACTCATGACAATCTCCCTGTTGCTTATTGTCTTTAATTATTCACTGCCATGCAATACCAACCAATTGCGTAAGAAGGTGATATTCCATCTTGGCATCAGGCAGAAGCTCCAACATGGCCAAGTCGGTTCAAAGCGTGGGGCATCATCCATGTACCGGCTCTCCCCTGCATGGTGGCACAGGAGCAAAGCTTACAATTATAAGGGAACAAACTACAAATATTAAAGTTTTAAAATCATAAAAGTATTGGGTCATAGTACCCAGTGACCAGGGTCTAACTAAAGGAATTCTGTTTTTCCATTACATTTTTAACCTAGTATTCACAAACCTAGGTTGCAATCCTAAGGATATAATAGTCAACACTATTCTTGGTTCACTCGCAGTCTCAAGGTTATGGTGCTCAGCCCACATTTTGTCAATCTACTTTCTGCAAGTAGCCCTCCCACTATGCTCCACGGTACATACTAGATACTAATATAAATATTCCCACCCTCCAGCCATCAATCTCCTTTCTGGCCAGGATTAAAACCTTCTACCAGCAAATATGTCTTGCACACTTGCTTGGGTGTTTTGTCAGGCTATGCTGTTATAACCCAACAGCCATGAATTGCTCTTCAAATTCAAAAGATTCCGGTCATTTGTATGAGTTCTCAATATGCTATTGTGATTTCTCTCTTATTGGGGGTTCTCGCAGCATCTGAGATAAAGCCCTCTGTAAGCATGTTGGATTCTTCCTCAACTCCCTCAATATGGTATCTTCCAGTGGCTGACCTATAGCCCTGATAATGTCCCTTGAAATCCCACTCAACTCTCACACGCTGGTATCGGCCACTCTCTGAGTTATAGCATGGACCAGGCAAGCAGCTTTCTTTCTCAAAACTGCTCACTCCCTTTTACTGAGATATTGCCCTCAACAGGCGCTTTGACTTTTTTCTCACACTGGTCTCTCTGTGTTTGTGAAATAACCACCTATTTTAGGCATTTCTGTATGAAAGGCCTTGGATAGATTGCTTTGGACCTACAGAAACAATGTGTAAAATGTTAGTCTTCCTGGTCTGAGTTCTCTCCTGGATTCCCAGCTCATGATGTTTCTCTTCTTCTCTCCAACTAGTGCAAAACCTTGGGCTGATTACCCAGATAATTCAGTATGTGCCCAAATTGGTTATTCCAGCAAGCTATCCTTTCCCCTGAATGGAATTGGTTATTCTCATGTGTCCCATCTCTTTAACTCTTTAAGATTTCCCATGCTCGACTTCGACTTATGACAATCTCCCTGTTGCGTATTGTCTTTAATTATTTACTGTCATGCAATAGCAACCAATGTCCTAAGAAGCTGATATGCCATCTTGGCATCAGGCAGAAGCTCCCAAATGGCAAAGTCGGTTCACAGCGTGGGGCTTCATCCCTGTGCCGGCTCTCCCCTGAATGGTGGCACAGGAGCAAGGTAAACACCTCTTCTAGTATATCTCAAATTGGAAGGGAAAGAAATGTCGTGTTTGCAAAGACTCAAATCAGCATATGCAGCAGTAGTTGGAGCTGCCATACAGATTCATCTTTGGGCAGATTTGGTTGTATGATACCTTTCTAAAGTTTAGAGTAGTGTTGGAGCCAGAGAACAGAAATTGCCATTTCTATAGGAATAGATCCTAGGTTGAAGGTGCTGTGCAACATGTATATTGGGTAAGACCACAAGAAGGGATGCAGGAAGTGGAGGGGCTCTGGGGAATCAAATATTATGCCTTCTGTTTGCCATCCAAACTGTGATTGGCCTGCTCCAATCCCAAGAGCCTTTCTACTTCTCAAGTAAAAGACATTTAATGTGACTTTGTAGCATAACTCTATTTTTTTTACAAGGAAAGGGAGATTTATATCATCAGTCTTTGCCTTTGGATCTCATGATATCTTTCTTGAAAGGGTTGAATGTGACGAACACCCACTCAAACCACACTTTCTTTAAGTATATCAATTTATCCTATGACTGAATCTGAGCCTCTAACATGCATGTAATTTCATGTACACATATGATGCATACGACCATTTGTAGTGGATCATCTATTAATGTTGGGGACCACAAATATCAATTAATTATGACGATTGTCCAAGTGAGCTCTATTTTCCTTCTGAGCCATGTCTCTTACCACTGTCAAAAGTGAAGGGATCAACCGATGGCTCCAGCCAATCCAATGACAAACAGCCCTTCATTACATGTGAAGAAAACACAGCGGTTGAAGTAGGCCTATTGTACCTAACAGGGAATAGCTCTAAGTAAAAAGGATGCATCTCAATACAAGAGTGCAGAGGTGCATGAAAAACACAATCCCTCCTTTCCAAGGTGAATACTGTGTAATTTCCTTCAGACTTTGCCTTCTTCATCTCCTCCATCTTATTATTGGGCTAATCGCTCCTCCACATCCCTCGATTTGCATCCCTCGCCCAACTCTATCCTCTAGTATGTCATTTCCCCCTCCTCTTTCTAATTAGCTCAATCTGCTCACTCTTTACCACTATGTGTCATTTTCTGTCTTTCTGGCTTCCCTAATGCTGGCTACTCTGGGCCCCCTTTTAAACTGTAATCTATGGCAAAGATTCATCATGAGATACATTGGGTCACATATAGCTGTGTTGAGTTAGGCTCCTTGATTTGCTCACTACTTGCTCCTCATACCCTACAAGTGTATTGTAGAGCTTCTATTGATTCAACTTGTGCAACTCCTCTGCATCTGGGGATCCTTTAATGTACATGTTGCCATATTGAGGCAAGGTTGCATTGCCTCACTGCTCACCTGATGTCGCCATGGCCCCTCAGTGTGTGGTGGTCAGAATCTCTAGCAGGCCTCTCGTTTTGGCTTGCAGCTTGTGAACCAGCTCCCGAATTCCGAGTACTCTTGCAGGTCACGTTGGGTGTATGGTTATTAGTCCAGTGAATAAATGTGTGGACCTCTTGCAATACTTTACCTCTTTCCATACTCTGTGCTCAGTCCCAATTCCTGGAATCCTGAATGCTTGCTGAATTATCGCATTCACCCTAATCTATTGTCCTCTAGTATGACTGCAGGCCAGGGAGCGGAAGAAGCTGTTGCTTTGCATAGCTGGCAGCTTCCCATGGCTAACAGTCTCCTGAACTTGATTCCTGGGACTGTCAATTGTGACTTCATCACACCACCCAGCCTAGTTTACTGAATAGAAGTCAATTCTACTACAGCTGGTTCTGCTTGACACCTGGTTCAGTACTAACATTTAGTGCCAACAGTGTCTGGTTCAGAGAGGATCCACCCCTGTATTCTTTTGTGCTACATCCTTCACTTTCAAACTGGCTGTTACATGATCCCAACATGGTAACTTCTTCCTGTAGGGTTCCCTTGTATAGAATAAATGGGACATTGGAGACTACAGCTCTCTTCCAGTAGTGAGCCAGATGATGTGAAGACATAGTTTCACTTGCCCAATGGACCACTTTTAAGACTTAGTTTCAACCTTTTTGAACGTGTCCAGAAAGTTTAGCTAAAATATTTCTTCTCAGTTATTTTTATGAAATATAGGGTTGAAATATTATTAACCAAAAGATATTCTTTAACTTGAAAACAATAAACCATGCTATTGTAATGGCGAATCATGTACTAATACTCTTATGGAGATGTTACTCAGGGTCTGCCACTTGAGATACCAGACTTTAAGAGGCATGCCATTTTGTCCTCAAAGTTTAACCAGACATGGCACTGAGCAGGTTAATCATTATAACGCTTGTACTGAGTGTTGGGGCTTTTTACAATGTCCCGTTTCTTGAGGAAGGCTAATTCAGATGAAAATTGAGTAAAGTTTCTAATCCTTGTGTTTGGAAGGAATGATTAAAGGGTGTTCCATTGACTGCTTTGTGATATAACCTTGTTGTATTATGATTTTTGATGTGAAAAACGAAATTTTATCTGTATAATGTAAACAATTCGGAAAGGTTGAATAATTCGACCAACCAAAATAAAAATAAAATAAAAAGATATAACCTTATCGACCAATGGAGAAACCATTACAGATGGATAATGCCCCCCCCCCCTTCTCACAAGACCATAAGTATGGGAAGGGTTGTTATTCCAAGTGATAATCTCCCCTCTCAATGTCCATAAGGCTGTTAACACTTAGTGGTAAAATCAATATAGGTTTTGGAGTTGTGGTGGTGAAATAATAAATGCACAAACTTTCTTAGTAAATTAAATGTAGTTTAATTTTGTCATAATTACATAACAAAGTTGTATGTATGCGATAAGTATTTTAATTGTAAGTTTGGTTGAAGGGGAATGGTTTTAAGTGAGGGAGTGCATTATTGAAAGCAATTTTGCTGGAAAATTGCAATGCCGTTTCCCTGTCTGCTTCTGCAATTAGAATGATAGGCATGCGGTCAATACTGTTATTAATGAAAACGTTTGTTCCTCACACTCCTAGATCAACAACTAACTATTTATTAGACCCAGTGAAAAATAAAACCCAACATAAGTCCCAAAACATACAAATGTATTAAAATAATATTGAAAAATAGTAGTTATTCAAAATAACGTTTTTCCAATAAAATATGTCCACTATTGCGTGATAGAGATGTAACAAAACACAAACTGTTACACACATCCATTCAGTGGTGGATGGTGAATTTTTTCATTGGGGCCGCGTAAATATTTCTCACAAATCTGTGTGAGCTTATAAGCATAATGAGGGAGCCTGAAACAACCAAGGGTGGTTTGGGGGGTTCACACCCGAGAAAATCTTTCAAATAATCGGTTAAAAGGGTTCATTATACAGCTCACTTTGTTTAAAACTATGCAAATAGCCTTTTGTAGGTTCATTCGTCGAAAAAACCAATGGATGCAAGTCACTAACAGTTTATGGGAGCATTTCCCAATGCATTTCCATGTTGACTTTCCCCACTGTAGATGTCAGTATAAAAAAAAAAACATTTCCATGGACGCTGAACCATTACATGCATGTATTCCCATATGAAAAAATACACCTGGTTGCTTTGCTCATAATGGCAGTACCCCCTCATAAGAACAAACTCCTGATGGCTTTCTATTAAAATGCCATGACAAAATCAAATACAATAAGTCCAAATTGGCTTCAACAATGTTAGCCAGTCTAGGCACATATTAACACTTACCATGCTTGCATTGCAATTGATGCCCAGTAAACAATGCCATACCACACTTAGAAATCATAGCTAGTCTGGTGGCACCCATAATATGCCAGTCTAGCCACATGATAGCACTCACCAAGCTTACTTTATCATAGATGTACAGAACAAAAAAATGCCATGCCAGCAAGCAGCTAACAAGAGCATGTTTTCTTATCTTAGTATTGCCCTGCACCACTGCCCCCTCCTAGCCCAAGCCCACACACTCATGCACATAAGCAATTTTGCACCCATAACAGTCTCTTTCAATTATTCAGACACACACATTCATGTATGCATGCACACAAGCAAACACGCCACCATACAACTTCTCTCAATCATTGATAATTGAAAGAAGCTGCATTAGTAAGGATTCTGTTGGTTGGCGTGTGATTTCTGCATTCACACGGCTCCTAGCAGAACACTTCACTCATACAGATAGACAGTTTCATTTAGACACGTGTACACAAGCAGTCACAAACCCATACAGCCTCTTTCAATAATACACATGACACCGACCAGAAGGCTTCACTTACACAGATAAATGCATTCATGTATGTATGCGACAAGTAGCCATGGGCCCATATAGCTTTTCTCAATTAGGTCAATGGGAGCGTGACTGCTTGTGTCCATGTATATGTGTATGTGTATCTGCCTGAGAAGTGTTGAGCAGAAAACTTCACGCGCACAGATACACACATTCATTAGGACGCATGCACAAATGCAGAGACACGACACTCACTAGATACTCACGACCTCATTCACACAGATACACACATTCATATATACATGGACGCACGCAGTCGAGCAGCAATCATTGATGATTGAGAGAAGATGTATGGGGCGTGACTGCTTGTGTGCATGTATATATGAATATGGTTATCTGCCTAAGTAAGTGTTCTGGTGGGCGCTGTTTGAATGATTCATCACACAGATTCACTTTGTCACTAACAGATATGCATGCCTTAAAAATAAATTCTTTCTATCACACACACAAGCACATACAATTGTATAATTTAGTGTAAAATAACAGTGTCTTCAGGGTAAAGTGCTCCGTCAGCCCCATTCATAACGTCTGCAGAAAGTAGGCATCATGCCCACATTGTATGGTCATGTGGCCCTTCCTGAATCCCAGCTGTTGGAGTCGCAGTACCTTATTTTCATTGGACCACTTTTCCAATAGGTGCAGTAATAATGTTTCAAAAATGTTGCTACTGGAATCCAACATTGCAAGCAATCTAGACTTGCATAGATCGGTGTGTGTTGCCCTCTTATGGACCGGGATCAGGATAGAGCTAAGCCAACTGCAGAGATTAACACCCCAAGTACCAATATTAGTGTACCTGTCAAATAAAACACTTGGCTAGAATTGTGCATTAGGTTTTAAGACTGTTAGCCGAACCGTATCAGCCAGGGTCTCTTGAAGGCTTAAGCTTAGTTCTTATGTCTGATATGTCAGAGACATCAATATTCAAAGTCAATCTGCCCTGCTCATGGAACAAATCAGCCTTTTGGGCTATCTCCTCGTCCCAGTATAAGCTTTGTATATGGCGAAGCCACTCTGCTTCCGCAATGCCACATAGCTCGTACCGGGGGATCGTAGAGATGTAGGTACGATACAGGTACCAGAACTTGCGCAAGTCATTTGTTCTCATCAGGCCATATAGTGTTTTCCAATTTGCTCATTTTCTGGCTGTGCAACCAGTTCTTGTGTTTGGTAATGGTAGAACCTATTTTTATTTTTTTTGTTCCCTTGAAGTCAATGTCTTATATTTCTTGATTGCAGCCACCCTTTTGCGCTTTGCATACTTTTCTATATGTATTCTATAATCAAAAAGTGTGAAATAACTCTTATCTTGTGCCTTAATCTTAGATAAAACATGTAATGATGCCCTGATTGCTTCGTATGCCTCGTGCAAGTCCCCCTTGCACTGTTTACGAAATTCTTCAGGAGAGCACAACATTGTGCTAATATATAAATTAACCCTTTTTACATTCGCCTCAGACCATACAATTCGGCTGCCTTGGACAATTACTGCCACCTTGCCAAGGCTGTGTTTTGGGGTTTCTGTACCTCCTTTTGGTACATAACTTTGAACATGGCATGATCACTTAGTGGAGTGTGCAAAATTTCATATTTTGTATAATGGCACATAGTTTATCCATTACAAAGATGCAGTCCAAGCAGTACGAGCTACAACCATTTGACCAGGTAGAGACCTCCATCGAATTTAGGCTCCCACTCGGAATCAGAGGGACAAGATTAAGATCTAAGAGTGCTTCCATCCATTTCATTCTCCTTTTTAATAATAGACGGGCGTGTTCAGAGGGACCTATACCAGATTCTTCTGCCTGACCACCAGCGAAATCTGAGCAACAGTCTTCTTCCAAGGAGGTACACTGAGCGCTTAAGTCCCCAGCGACCATCATATATACACTGTTTTTTTTAACCTCCAATAGGTCGGAAAGTCCACCACCCAGGTCTGCAGAGTCTGTCAAGATACCCTCAGGAGGGCCATACAAATGTAGTATGAAAATAGTAATTTTTTAGTGCAATGTTCTTAATTTCTACCACTAGACAGTTGTCATTAGTCGTGTTAAGGATGTAATTTGATGCCACGCATCTTTAGCTGAGGCCTATGCAGAGACCTCCCCTTGGCCTCCCCATTCATGCCTTAGTTGCTGATTCTGTAATCGTCCAAAGATAAGGTTGTCGTGAGCCATGTCCACTGCAGGAGAAATATGTCTGCTTTCACCAAAGCATCATATCCTGCAGGCTGCGATGTGAAAGATCTAAAACCCTGCGTGTTCCATGACAGGACCTGGCCTACAGCAGCGTTTTCTGCTGGTCAATAGTTCCCCTCTCATCCCATGGTCCATTGAACTTCTTTCGGCTTTTGTAAACAACCTTTGTACTGGTTTTGCTAATTTGGCCTAATTTCTTTCAGGCCGCTGGGATTTGTTAGGTAACTTTTTACCCTTGCCTTCCTTGCTGCGAGTAACCAGATCACGTCCTTTCTCATCGGCTGTACCCTGTTGGACTTGAATCACAAAACCCATGTCATAAAAGTCCTTGGCAAATAAGATTAATTTTTCTACCATCATTCTGCTCATGAGGGTAGTAACCGGCCAGTTGGTCTGACTGAAATATGGAGGAAAATTCACAGATTCAATGTCTTGTTTTGACATAATATGAAGCTCCCTGAGTTGCTGAAAAAGGATCAGATTCCTTCTATTCAGGTAGGGAGAAAATTCTGTGGGGGTAATTTCCTCAATTCAGATGATGCGAGAAAAGGACAAAGAGATGTTAGTGGGATTTTCAAGATGCCTATTGTCTTTGTTCCTTGTGTTGGCCTTATGTTTCTCAGCTTGAGGCCTCCTAACATCCCATAACTGAGCGAACTTATTTGTGTGATGTTCATTAATACCTTTTCCAGGTACCTCAACATCAGCCATCCCTTTATAAGCCCCATGTGTTGATAAAGAATGGGTTTCCCACATTGCACTCCAACATCTGTTTTGTCCTGCTGCCCAGGTGAGTGTCCTTGTAGGATTTCAGCACATTTGCGCTCAGAATAGGGGGCTATGTCCACCTCAGGGTATTGGAGCCATTTGTCCAGAGTGCTATGTTGTTGTAGACGGTCCTTTGACTTGAGACATTTCCTCGAAGTGTTAGCTACCTCCTTGTTTAGGAGAACTGTTGTTTTTAGCCTATTTTCTATCACTGCAAGTGCCCCCACGTTCCTTGGTGGCCTGGCGGGCACATTCATTATTTTAGCTGCTTGTGCCTTCGCCTTGTTTTTCCTTTTACTGCTTTTGCAGGGTTGCTTGACCAGAACATAGTGTGCCAGTGAAGTTGCTGTTACAGAGTCGATTGTCTCTTCTATTACCCTTGTGCAATTGCTGTGCTCTGTAGACAAGGTGTGCGTGGGGAATATTGGTGGTGTGTTTAACATGTTCGAGTCCTTAAAGATTGCCTCCTCCTCCACCAGTTCAGCCACCCTTCCGTTCACGCCAACCCCTGCTCATCACACGTGGTACTGTTGGACAGAATAACGTCCACCCTGGCCAACTTACTTTTTATAGCTCTTTGCTCATTGGCCAGGTGTTATGCTTGAGCTAAAACATGGCGCTGGTGCGCAGTGTATTCTGGGAGCACTCAGAGCCATGGTGGATATTTACTTCATGCCGCAGTAAAAAGCTGTACTCATTTTGCTGAGAGCTAGATTCGCGATGCTGAAGAAAACGTGCTTTCCAAACCTGGTATGCCGTCAAGGACATTTCTGCTGAGAAAGCTAGCTTTGTTATGTCTTGTTATGAGTTACGGGACTGTTTTCTGTGGTGCTTGTTTTTAGAGGAGGGAAGCACTTTACTCCTTGAGGTTACTGTCGGTTGACCCAGCTGGCAACCAGCGGCTGCTCATCAATGCGCAAGTGCGTTGCCAGAAGGTTCGAGAAATTGCCACCCCTTTTTGAGGAGTGCATATATGCAGAACCCCTTAGTGTTCAGGTGAGACCTCAGCCGGAGGGAGGACGCTTTCGTCCGGCATACCTGTGGGCTGTTGTGCTCTCGGCCTGGCTGTCATTGGGGTCTTCCAGCCGCTTCTGGCGAGATGAGGGATCCAGTTACGCCCATGGTGATGTATTTTCTTTTGAACTCTCCTGTGATTTATTTCTATGTTATCACTTGTTGCTTCCAAGCTTTGAATAAATAGCCGTATAAGTGTTCATTATTTTCTAAGAGTGTGTGTGGTTGCAAGTTATTGCGTCTACCTGCGTTTAAAGTATTGGCTCCGTAATTGCACTGGTGATTAATGACTGTCCGTGCACTCTGGGCGAGCAATACACCAGGGTAGAGCAGAGTCCGAAAATGCCATCTATAGTCGCTGCAATGGTGTTCAGCGTGGGAGCGTAATCTGAGTTATTTAGTCCGTCTTTTTCATGGGAGTTTTTGCCCGATGAGTCAGAATTGGCGCTTAGCTCAACAACACATTTGATGTTTACAATGCGCTCTAGGTCCGGTGTTGTTGATAAGTTTGTGGGAGGTAAAGAAGCCAAAACCTCTTCCTCAGTCAAAGGCCCTGCTAGTGATACCCGTCACAAGTTCAGGCACATATTCAGCAATTCATTTTTGTTGTCAATATTGCTAATAGGTGCAGAAGGGCTCATCAGAGACGCTCTGCCTGAAATTCGAGCTGATGCGAGTACTGGGAAGAAGTCGGTAATCTTTTCCGGGTCCTGCAATTTTGTATCCAGAGGCTTTCTACTAACTTCTGCTCGATTTTGCTGCAGGTCGCGAATATCCATTGTCTTGCGCTTGCCTTTGTGTTCTTGTTTGCTGCCCGCCTATCAGAGGGCAGGAGGCTATCGTAAAGGTTTTGAGAGCAACAGGAGGCTAAGCCCACAAAGCTTTTGTTCGATGCACTTTAGGTAAAGTTTGGCTTCTCCTTTCTGCTGCCATATAGCAGTTTACTCTATTTCTCAAAGGATATGAGCATGTAGGCAGATCTGATGGTCTTTCACTTTTTGTCTACACACCATTTTCAATTGTAGCATACAGACTTATGAAGTCGGAGCTTACTTTAGACAAACTGAAGGACCTATATTAAAGTATGCAAGTGACTCCAGACATCACCACAATGCCCAATACCAGAGGGGGGTCTGTTCACTCTCAGCCACCTTTTAGAGTGGCTCCCCTCAGTAGAGAGAAAAAGGGCTGCTTCAAGAGCCAAGCCACAGGGCCGTAGCAGGCTGTGCTGTGTCCCCAGGCAGGCTCAGGTGCAAAATCTGAACCGCGCTGTCGCAAGAAGCTCTCTGGCTCACAGCACGCACACGCAGTGCCTCTCAAATAAGGGGAGGCAGGTAAAGTTATGTCGGCATTACATTGTCGATTAACGCTTTTTACAATATGGTGATGGAGCCCCACCTGCCCACCACCTCTCCAACTCCAATCCGTACTCCCTCTCGATGGCTGCGGTGAAACCAGGAGCAAAGAAATTGAAACTCGCCGCTTTCAGCACACTGCGCTTGCAGCAAGCTCTAGCAATCCATCAAAGGAAAGCCCCACCGTACGTCAGGAAACGTGTCAAGCCGCACCTCCACACATAAGGAGCAAGAATTGAGGCTGCTTCCGACACTATGTAAGTTCATCCCAACACTTTCAATGTTAAGACCAGCATTCCCTTCCCACAAAGCAGCACAGCAAAGCACAGCCATAATTGAATACACTGAAGCTGGACAACTACTAAATGAACAGCAATAAGGGTTCAGACCCTACAGTTGTTAATAATTTGCTGTGTTTTCAAGAAGGAGGATTTTCAATCACTAAATGGCAACATCCAAGCTATTCCTTTTCTCCTTGACCTGCGTGACTGCCTTTGATATGGTAAATGTGAAAAAGAATGGGAAAATCAACTGGCCCAATGGTCCTGCATTCTATCCTCTATATCACACACTACGAATAGGTAGAAATAGAGAGAGCTTTGGTACTGTTGAGGTGTAACTACTTTAGCAGATTATACCTTGGCTTCCCTAAAAGCTGCCTCTGTCAACACCACCTCAGCAAAGTGGCCAGACTAATCCTAGGTCAGAAAAACCTAGGGACCACATCCCTTCGGTTTGTAAATCTCTATCGGTTCCCAGTGGAGCACTGTTTTTCGTAATGTGGGTTTACTTGGAGATAGCTTTCACTTATCTAAACAATACCATCAAAACATTTTACCCTCTAAGGGCCCTTGCATCTGCCAGAAGCAAGCATCTTATTGAGGCTGGCAGGAAGAAAGAGAATGGACAGCAGGTCCTTCCGGCAGCTCCGATGCCACCCTTTGGAATAAGCTTCCTCCCACCCTTAGACACATAGAAAACCATGTTAGCTTCTGAAGTCAAATGAAAACTCACTTGTTCAAGCAAACCTTTATTGAAAATGCAGCAGTTTTCTCAAGTACTCTACATCTCAAGGCTGTCCCCACCTTTGGGGAGTCTTGGCTGCTAGTGTGCCGAAGACACCAAATATTTTCACTGCTCCAAACACGTTTAATACTAAGCCCAGCAAGACCACCATGAGGTCCACAACATTGTCCCCCGAACAAACATCCATGCTCTGCCGTAAACAACTTAGAACCAGGGCACGCCTAAACTCATTACTTATCCAAAGCCAATAACTGGTACGTGCCAGATTAAGGCCCAACCATGGTCCCTGCCTCAACACCCCCTCTTCACCCGCAGCACTTAACTGATCTGTAATTTATCAAGGACTGCGAATGGTCTTAATTTTAAATTCCTTCCCTTGTTTCTTGTGCGTCTACCCACAAACCCCAGTTAAGGACCCAACAGCATGGTATCTTACAAATCAACAATAATTTTAAACAATAATATATATGTATGTGTGTGTATATACGTGTATATGTGTATCCACGAGTACACATGTGTATTTATTTCCATTGCATAACAGCACAAGTTCGATCTCGCAATACATGAACATATTACATGAACATATTACAAGGCTGTTAATAAAGTCAGGCAATGCATGTAATGTCAGTGTAACCTGCCCTCAAATGATGACCTTGGAAAGCATGCACGATCTGTTCACAGAACGATTGACACGTGTACTTAAAATTCTAGCACATTGAAGACCGTGTGGTAGGATGAAGCTGCATGCTCGCATTTTATCTCATGGGATCCCAGGATCGTTAATAACAGCAACTGAATGCACAATGCATGCCAGACAATGCCACATTCTTCTGGGTTCGAATTGCAAAGAGTGATTGCACAGGGTTCAGGAGCAGAACGTGTCAGTGAGGGGGACTTTTTCAGACTCAGACCGGTCTCCTTTTTGCATGTAGTCATGGGAAGAATCTCTGATGGCATGCTAGCTATCACAGATTCAGAACGCCCACACATGACCATTAGATTGTGTGCCATGGTTTGGCAGAGCGGCCGGATTCTGTATTATCTGCTGCATCTCCCATCGCGCCTTCATTTCACCACCACAGGCGGCGCTATAGTGCCACCTAGGAAATAAATACCAGATCGCAAACTTTTTCACTTAAATATTCAACCTTTGTACATTATTTGATAAAGTTTCAGAAAGATGTGTTAAGTTGATTATTACGGGCTAATATGTATAATTGTTGTATTCGTTCTGTTTACGTGTGTTGTTTTCATGTACATTGTTGATAACCTTTTTTGGAGGCACACGGTCCGTGAAAGAGAGAACCAAAGATAGAAAGGACCTTTTGTGCACGTTGTTGACTGGTGCTTTCTCGCCTAACAAGTTATGCGGCTGTAGATATTCTGAGTTAATCCATAATCACTTTACATTTAGGGTGTATGAAACATAGAGCTATATTTCTCAGATTTACACATTCATCTTCGTAGACAAAGGTCATGGGTTATTGCTGGCATTGTGTCAATCAGTGTTTGGTCCTAGTTTCCCTGTAGTTTACTTCCTTTGAATTAGAAGCCAAAGCAACTATTTTAGGCAGAGCCTCTAATTACTGTTAGCTTTCTGTGTTAGGAAAATAATTAGACAAGGGACCTGAACGGTAGAGTAATTTAAAATGTATGAACCAAGTCACCTTATCTTTTACAGTCAGGTTGGAATTGTTTGCCGTCGGGTCTGGAGAATAATTGATGATGTACTTGCTCTTCGTGATTTCAGTCCAGATTGTTTGGAGAGAAAAAAAAAGATTGTGTCTGGATTAATTCTGATATGATGGGTCCACTTTTTTATGCATAAAACATAATTTAGAAGGTTATATTTGACACAACGGTGCACATAGGCTTTTACCAGTATCGCAGTATGTTTTCCCGTTTTAAACTGTAATGCAAACAATATGCAAATAATTGTACCATTATTACGCGTCGAGTGTAGAATTCTGTTATGTTAAGTTGTTCATGTTTTCAAAAAATATCTAATTTATGTGTGATATAGAATTCGTTTGCATGCACTTATATTTGAGGAGATTCTAGATACCACCTTGCATATGGTTGGTGTCATCAAGGTGAATGGGTTCAATGATTAAGCCAAGACGGAAATGCAGTTCAAACTATCTTTATTTGCAAAATTTAACACAGGCGGACAACATTTGCAGAATCCCCCCGCCGCCCATGCTGAGGCTCACTCCCCCAAGCTCGGCAAAAAATTCACTGGTTGCGTCACACTCTGGGCCGGCCTAGACTACCCGCTTGCACAATACACACGATCATGCTGCTGAAGGGGCATGCCGCACACTGTACTAGGAGAGACTGTGGTCCTCATTACCGGTTTGCCAGTATCTCAGCAGTAATAACGGCAAACCGTAATACAGTTACCAGCACTTGTTTGCCGGTAGTACCAGTAGATTACAAGTGCCAGTATTCACGGTAAGTCCCCATTTCCAGGACTCTATAGTTTAGTTTATTATATTATTTGTAGAGCGCACCTAACCCTGAGGTATCTGGGCGCTTTGAGCATAGTTGAATCGTTACAGGTACGGTTACAGGAAAAAAGTGGCAAGGCATACAGACCGTGTTACAGAATGGTCAACATTACAACAAAGGTATTACATACAGGACACTGAGGAACACTCATTACTACAGAGAATAATGACTGGAGTGTACAGAATCACAAGTGCGGGAGGTGGCTAACCTCCAGGGTCAGACGAGTGGTTGAAGTGTAAGTTAGTGTTGCTGGACAAAGACCCAGTCTTTCACTTTAGTTCCATGGGGGGATTTTGCTGCAATTAGCAGCAACTGTATTACTGTGCCAGTAATATAGGCCTTTCTTTGCCGGTAGGGGTCAGACTTACCTCCAGTTCCTACCTGGAGGTAAATCCGTCACCCCTTCCGGCAAAGTTGTAGTTGGCCGGTCCAGTAAAAGTGCCAGTAAATGTTATGACCAGCATTTTTACCGTCTACCAGCAAACTCTTAATGAGGGCCTAAAGCATTATACAGCAGACTTGCTGAAAGAAATTGACTACAAAGCCAAAGCATATGCAGTTGTTTTGTAGGGTAACACGCATGGGCGGCAGTGGCGTAACACAAAATGTGGGGGCCCCCCTGCGAGCCATGCTGTGGGGGCCCCCCAACTTGGCAACAAATCACGGGTCACGCCACACTCTGGGCCAGCTTAGATTGTCACGCTTGTGCAGTCGGATATCTGTAGGGGTTCAACACTAGCTACCCTCCCTTGCACCTACACCGGTCTGACCACATTCATACCATACAATAAGGCAAGAGTAAAGGAGCTTTAACTGCACCTTATGCCATGATCAGAATACATATTTTAATTATTTTGTAAAAAAAAACAATTCATAGTAAAAAAAAACAGTAAAAAGCATTCACTATTATGCGCCCATGTAAAGTAGGTTAAAGCAACACATTTTTCTCAACACCACCTTTTCCTCAGACCTTTTTAGGGAGGGGATTCATGAGGTTAGTATTGGATAGTGGGGGCAGGTATTGAGTTTTAAGCCCCTAAACTACTTGAGAACAAGGATGGAGTATTGTCCTTTCATGTGTCAACACATATTGGTGTTTCTAGGTCCACTTAATCACACCACGTGTTCAGATGATTTCCAGTCCAGTCACGTAGTGTTGTGGACCCGTCTTCGGGACGTTTTCTTTTCTTGTGCATACATTCATGCCACAATCAACTGTTTAATTTCCATCTTGTTTTTAAGTGAATACAACTGTAAAAATCAAAAATATTTTTTGGTTACTAAAACGGTTAAAATTAGAGGAAGGGCAGTTCCTGTCTAATGTATGGTGAATTCGTCACTAACCTTATATTTCTTCCTTTTTAAGCGTGTTTGTCTGCGTAGTGGGTCAAAAAGTGGGTGAGGTTACACACTTATATCTTCAGTCTTTTACGTCCATATTATAATTTCCTATTTGAACATGACACAAAAAATACAAAGTCAATTGTTTAGAATCTTGGCATTATTCTATTTACTCTTTATCAGTGTCTACTTCTTGATAAATGTATCTTTTACCTTGTTTACAGAGCGGGAGGGTAAAAACACACGACGCCTGTCGCGTTTATCAATTCTTTCGCTTACGTTATTGGTGTTGCATTGTTGTCATGCGGGTTTCCTTTCACTCGCTCAGGGTTTGTGTCTTCAAATGGAACATAATTATTGCTGGGGGTTGGTGTCATTGTATTTTTAAAAAGGAGCTTCATATTTCCAAAGGTAAGTCTGACTTACTTTGTTCTACGCCTCTGTAGCTCCCGGCATTTTCTCTGTGTCTTTCTCGTCCAAACGAGGAGATTGCGGGATCACGTGACAAGCGTCTTTTTGTTTGTAACGTAATGACGTCATCGGGTCACGTGTTTTATCGATCTCTCCGCCATCTTTAGAGATCTAAAGCAAAGTTTGGATGTTTTTAACCGGCCCATTCATTTTCTGGCCATATTGCTTGGATTAATTCCGTTAATCGGACAATTTTTGAAAATTAGGCGCAATAGTACAACTAAAGACGATTACAAAACCAACAGCAAGCAGCTAAGTATAAGACTAAAACAAAGAGGATACCCAGCCCACATTATACGCAGATCGTTGAAACAGGCTCAACACAAAAACAGACAAGACTGTCTAGTTAGCCTGCTTAGCCTGGACATGGACAACGTTTATGATTTATCGCAATCCCCCCCCACACATACCCTTTCCCTCCCAACCCCTACCCCCAAAATCAGCTCCTTGGCCAGGAATTACCTCCATGTCCCTCTTCCTTGTCCCAGAGCTTACGTATAAGGCTCCTTGCCTCACAGGTAAGTACTGGGATGAGGAAGAGTGGGACTAGGAGTAATACAGATTACAGGTAGCTAAGTCAGGCATTACCTCCATGTACCTCTACCTCATCCCAGTAATTGTGTATGAGGCAGAGTACACAAGTACTGCCTCATACAGAAGTACTGGGACGCGGAAGAATAGGGCTAGGAGTAATCAAGGCATTAAACACAAGTAGTGACACAACACCCTTGAGTTGACTGGGCTTCAGCAGTCCCCCCGCCACCCTGACATTTTGGGCTATGTTGACTCGACCTGGCTGACCTTTAGAGCAGTTGCTGGACAGAACAGGACACAGATGTTAAACGGCACCTGGATTTTGCTGTTAATAAGGGCCCAGCAATTACCAACATAAATCATTTCACCGCTAGTATCTGCATTCAAATGCCACATTTTCTAGGCAATTAAAATCGCGATGTGGTTCTAGTACTTGCATGCCAGTTGAATGATTGGAAGGGTAGAGAGGGAATAGGAGACTTCAAGGAGAGAGTTAACTGCTTGTAACATTGAAGCTGCACTAGAATAATCTCATTAAAGTAAAGATTTTAGATGCCTCCCACAAATAAGTTTACCCCTCCCCACCACCCGTGAAGTTAGCGCCTCTCCCAACATTTGAAAGGTTAGCCCCCGAAATGTAGGTTTTGTTGTGCCCCTGTACACAAGCACACACAACATTCACCATATACACACCCAGTCATCCATACATTTAAGTGTGCACTCTTTCACCATACAGGCAACGTGCCTCATACATAAGTACTGGGACTAGGAAGAGTAGTGCTAGGAGTATAACGAAATTATTTCCATTACAATTTCATATTGAAATAATTTCTTTATAAAGGCAGAGGGACTTCAAAAACAAAAAAAATATTTTTGAAGTAATACGGCTCCCCCCTACACCCTATGGCTTTGAGGATCCAATGTAATTGGGTTGGGGGAGCCCTTGCACACTCTGCCTTCATAAAGAAATGAGTTCCGTACAAAACGGTAATAATTTCTTTATGAAGTCAATGACTTTAAAAATAATCATTTTTTTTTAAGTCCGAGGGAGAGGGCCCCCTGCCGGTACATGTGATGGTGGGGCACTGCATTGCGTGGGATGAGAGGTCCCTGTCACGACCCACTTCCTGAAACCCCCCGGCAGGCCCATGGGCCAGGAGGGGTCTCGGCTCGGACCCCCAACAAGCTTAGGCATCCTTTGCCTAGGCCCTCTTGGGGCCAGTCCTGGCGCCTTTGGCGCCAGGCTCATACTTAATGAAGACTTGTGCTTGGGAACTACTTTATTTCAATGCCAGTCAACATGGAGGCATCCACATAGCTTGGCTTCTTGGAACCAAGCCATGCGGTATAGTGTTTTGGGTGTGGTAGCCTAGGGACTATTTTACCTGGACTACTTTCTTGATGCTATTTAAACCACACTCGACTTGGAGAACATGCTTCGTGTTACTTTGCAATCCTGCAACGTGACGCTCATCGTGTTCAGAAGCATCTGCAAACCTCAGAAGAACAGCACCTGAAAAAACAAATGGGACATTGTTATTAGCAGCAGCTTACCTGTGATTCCACCGCTAGCTGCCCTCTGCTCCTGCAAACAGCATCCAAGGTCAGCGAGCCTCCCGGACCGTCGGATCTACAAAAGGAGAGAAACAAGACATTAGATATTTACAATTGTGCCGGCAGCTTACGTCTCAAGTCGCCCATCGACCAGCACCGCCTTGGGACGTCTTGCTCAGGGTGAGCACCGCAACCTACGGGAACAAAAGACAACAGGTTAGCAAAGGCAAGGCATCATAGCGCTGCGCATAGTGCCTACTTACCGCATCAAGGCGCTCTCGAAACACCATCACCTGCCGGTGAGTCCAAATTCAGCCAACGTTCCACAGCGAACTTCCGCACACCTAAGGAGAGAGAAAAGACATTATTGAATCCAAGAAAGGCTTACAGTATAACAGTAACAAGACATACCTGAAAGACTCTAAAGGGCAGCATCAGTGAAGTACCTAGATCGCACTCGCCCACAAAGGACAAAGCGCCCATGCCAAGAAACCAGGACGGAGAGCACGCCAAAACCCATTACAAGGTGAGGAAAGGTCCGGGGAGGGGCTGCGGGCATACAGGGTGTTGGGAGGCTCTTACCCCAGTTGCCCAGTCTTGAACATTGCCCACCTGTTTTCCAGGCAGAACCTCCCCGCTGATTATACCAGGGAGCGGCTGAGAAGGGCACCAGAGTCCCCGCAGCTGGGTGGCGTCCCCGTTGATACCAGGTGAGCGTGACAGTCCCCCACTATGCCAGTGGGATTACAAAAAACAACAAATGAGGAGTGTATTGTAAACCAAATCAAAGTGAAAAGTGTCTTCCCGTAGACTAGAGTCCCTCTGGGCCACAGAGAGACGGCCACAATTTTGACACCCTTTGGCAGACCTATTCCCAAGGGATCTTCCTAAGCTCTGATCTCTGGCTTACATGTTTTCCTTTACTATTCCTCTCTTTGCTACTTTGGATCTCTTATTCCAAAATCTCAGTTCTGTGTATTAGGGGGTTCCACAAACCATCCTTCATTGTTCTTCTCTACATCTTCTTTTCTACACCCTCTGTGTTGTGTTTAAAACATTCCACCACACTCTTTCACTGTTCCTCTGTGGGTCTTTTCTCCTTAATTCTCAGTTCTGGGTGTAAAATATTTCTGCACTTCTCTTTGCTTGTCCTCCTGTTTCTAGTGTGGAATCGATGTGTGTCTCCCTTTGGCTGAATCAAGTTGAATTTAAGAGGGTCTCTGTCACCTTCCTCATGCTCCTAACTCCTACCCCCCCTTAACAATATCTCTGCTTTTGTCCCCTGTCTTGATCCTGTTCCTTCAAGGTTCTGTGTCACATACTCGTTCTTTTCTTCATACACCATGAGCTTGACACATTTGGATCAGGCTTTAACGCTACGGCCTACCTTGGGCCAAGTGTGCCCTCTTATATATTCCTGACTTCTAGCTAAACACTTGCTAGCATTCTGTATTTTCTGTTGATGTTATTTTCAATCTTCTACTGAATACTTCAGCCAACATCCTTCCAAAACCGAACTTCCTTCAGGTGATTCCAACCAACCTCATTCTGTCTCAACCCCAACTCCTCCTGAGGACTCCACTTGACTTCTTTCTGTTGTTACGCAACCTCCTCCAAATTACTTCAACCAATATCCTTCTGCTTTAACCCAATGACCTTCAGATGATGCCAACCAATCTCTGTCTGCATTCACCCAGGGTCCTTGAGATTACCTGTCCCCCCTCTCATCTCCAACCTCCTCCACTCTCTACTTGTGCTGAAACGTCTCTCCTTGGTCAACAATTTCTTGCTCTCTCCATTCTTCTACCAATCTCCTCCTTGGCTCTCCAACCTGCACAAACATCCACCCTGTCAAACTCAAAACTCACATACTGCTTGACTGAAATTGCGAGTCTATCTAGGCCTGCAACCCCTCCACTGGGTTTCGGCTCCATTTTAAGGACTACAGCAGGCATCAGCTGTCAACTCAGGAGTGAATTTCCTTTGCAACATAATTTTCTTTCTTTGGCTCGTGGAGTTCAGGTCTCTGAAAGGGGCAGGGTTTACACATTTCTCTCATTTACGACTACATGACATGCTTTCCTCTGGGTATGTAAAAGTCATTGGGGGTCATTACAACCCTGGCGGTAGCCCTGCCTGTAAAACAGGCACGACTGCCACCGGTATACATTTTTTTCCGGTGCCCAGAAATGGGCAATTACCGAGTCATTACAGCCTTGCCAGACCCCATATTTGCCCATTCCTGGGCGCCAGAAAAAATTCTTCACCATTCCCATTGAGCCCCATCGGGCTCAATGGGAATGGGAAAGCCAGAGGCACAGGCACCGTTATCAACGGTCCCTGTGCTTTCGAAATGCTCTGCTCGCGGGTGCCATTACAGCCGCCAGGCACCCGCGAGCAGAGCTTGTAGTTTGCCGGTCCGGGAACTACGGTACTGGCATGCTTACCGGTACTGTAGTTCCCAGACCAGCAAACTTATAATGAGACCCATTCTATCATTGACTCTATAGTGTTTCAGCTCCTACAGGTCATAAGGGATAGTGTCCACAATTGGCCGCATATGTTGGTACCCTGCCTTAGGATGGGGTCTAAGTGATGTGAGCAGGGGATCTTCCTGATGTCACCCCTAGACCTATCATTCATTTGTTCAGGCATGTACCCGCCCCCCCTTTATCACCCCGTTGCATGTCTGCACAGTCAGGGAGGGGATCTTGTCCCAGTGACTATTCCTATTAGACTGAGTTGTCTCTTTCTCATCAATCTACTCACTTAACTCAGTCTTGCAATACTTTAAGCATATTGCATGCACATTCAGGCTTCATACGCTCTGCTTAATGCGTGCACGATTAGTTTTTGTACTGTCAGCATTTAGGAGCTCATTTTGCTCAGATTCACAATTTGACTGCGGCAACCTGGTACATTTCAACTCGGGCTTAGCCAAGTCTCTACTTCCAAATTTTCATCACTTGTACGGCAGAGTACAAATGTGCAGGGCAAAAGGCAGTGTAAATATGGTACGCCAACTTTTACCTTGCACATTTGTACTCTGCTGTTCAAATGAGTAAACATTGCCTACCATGCGCACTGTGAAGGCATCATGAAGCAAGACACAGACAACAGATTCAAAGTTAAAACAAACTGGCTTTATTAACTTAAATGTCAGAATGGATGGAGGCCTAACTTTCCCTAAACTAAGCTGGCATTTCCCTACCTCAAAAACTAAGGACCATGTGCGTCAAAGAGTAAAACATAAAAATCTGTCTGTGTACACAACCTATACTTGCCCTCACAACTAAAGCTGAACAGTGTTTTGGGATATCAGCAATAAAAGAAATAGTGTTCAAAAAACAGTTCTGAGCTTCTTCCAGCTCCCAGCTTACTCTCCGCTCCATCCTTTCGAGTTCACAGAGTTCCACAAAACACTTGTGGTTCCCTTCCCCAAGTCCAAGACAGTTCCACAAAGTCTTTGTATTCCCTTCCCCCAAGTCCATGGTACTTGGTTCCCTTCCTCAAGTCCAAGGTAGTTCAAAAAACAGTTCTCAAAGGATTGGGGTCCTCCTCAACCCTCTTGTCACAGGTGCTTTCTCTGGCTCCTCAATGCAAGGCTTACATCCTTGACTCCTTCTTTCAATTGCTTTCCATGTAGGGCTCTCAGTCTAGGCGCAGTTGACGGACCACACGGTCCACCCTTTACAGATCACACAACCAATAACCCTTTCTTGGCTGTTTTCCTTTACTATGGCTTTTAGATACAGTCCTCTCGGTCTAGGCGCAGTTAACAGACAACACAGTCCACCCATCGCAGGTAACGCAACCAGTACCCCTTTTCATCACCTTTCTCAACCATTGTCCACTGTTTTCCCTTGATAGTGAAAGAGTACTTTTAGCAGCAGAAATATCATCTTTCAATCCTTCTCTGTGATTAGCTTGTTCAACATTCACTTGGTTATATTGTAGATACTTATTTCTCTTCTCATACCCTTCTTGGGTCTCTTCTTGCTTTGACAACACTTGTATTTCATAGAACTTGCTGTGTGGTATTCGCCAGCTGCACCCCGTTGCTTTTAGCCCAATCAAAGTATTATCTTGGTTTACTTTATCTCGTTGTGGCATTCAGAAATATGTGTTCAAACATACTTTCATTTTGCTTTCACTCGTAATGTATTCAATACTGTTTTCAGTTTGTTCAGTATTAAAAAGGTTGTATGTATCAGACTCTTATTGCGTTCTGCCCCTTCTAGAACACCATTTTCCCACTGGTGTCTGGCAGGCACACCAGTCTTTTCAACATTCCAAAACCTCTGCTTAATGCGCCGTTGGCTGCGCATTTGCTGGGGAGATCGAGCTGCCTCGCCCACCTGTTACACGGCTCTGCGTGCAGTTGCCAGCCTTGTCTCCATGGCAGCGAAGCATTCTCTGGTGCAGGTGAGCGGCCAGGCCCACCATAACGCTGCTTCACTTCTGGTCCTCTTGCCACCCCTTCTGATCTTGCCTGCCATCTTGCAGATTGCTCCCTCTCTCCGTTGTGCCTCGCCAAGCGCTCCTGCCTCCAGGTTGCGCCAGTCCCCTTCCCGCAGTGCACCACAGCTCCTCCTTCCCACCAGCAGGTTGCGCCAGTCCCTCTTGTTTCTCAGGTTTTCTCGCCTTCTCATACTCACGACAATTAGTAAATGACCTCAGGTGTGGGTCATTTGGTCCAAATGCCTGACCATAGTTAAATGGACATACCTGGTCTCTACAACCCTTTACATGCCTCTTCCTCGTCCCAGTACCATAGTGTGTTACATTATTGAAAGTGTGGGGAGATGTGTCACAATAGTCCATAAAGGCCAGGGCAGGGTTGGGCTGATCTTCATAAGGAAAGGGGGATACCATGTCTCGACAGGTGATATCCTCTTCCCAATCCCCAAGGACCCTCCACCCAGGTGTTCTTCCCTGGATTTTCCACCACCTTTTCCACCACCAGGTTCCAGATCTAAAAGTGATGGCATTTCCCTGGCCACCTAAGAAGAGGGGAGTGGGTGTGAGGATACCCTTGGGTTTCTCACAGTGCGTGGTAGGCAGCCATTACAATTAAACACTGCCTACCATTGGTATGCAGCGTTTAATTGTAAATGTGTGCCGTGTGAGCATGGAGGGCACTGTGTGCAATGGAACCGTAGGGAGTCGGCCTGCATTATGCTGATGCATACAGCCTGAAGGCCCCATAGCGATCCCCAGCATTTGTGCCAGTATGAAAATGCATGCTGGTACAAAGGTGCGAAGGCTCAGGCATTTGCATGGCAGAGAGGAAGGGAGCTGGAACAAATGCAAGTTGTACTCCACCACACCTCTCTGCCATACAAATAAATGAAAATGGGGACTGACGGGAGAAACATGAGCCCCTCAGTATGTACATTCAGTTTTGATAGTTTTTATATTTTCCTCTGTATCCACGTTTATGGTATACAGATTACAAGTATGTTATGATGAATGGTGTGAGAAACCACAGGGTATCTCACCCGCTAGTCCTTGGGGACTTGTCATCCAGGTGGCCAGGACACGGCCATCACTTTTGGATCCAGTTCCTTTGGGTGGATCAGTGCAGGAGGATCACCTGGGTGAGGGGTCTTCGGGGAGTGGGCGGTGAGGTAGCCGATGGTGAGACACGGTATTCACCCTTATTTTGTTTATCAAACCCATCAAATTTTAGGATGCTCCGAGATCCCAAATACCCCCACCCTTTTTACACAAACACTGGGCCGAGTAAGAGGATGACTGAGAATAACAACCCTAACTTGCATCATCGTACTGGCCATGTCCCGCTAATCAGGTCAGGCAAAGTCAGGCACTTAATCCTAAGTGCATACACCTGATACCAATTAGCTCTCCTCACACGAATAAAATGGAGAAACCAAAGACACACTCTGAGCAAGGCAGAACACAAGAACAAGCAGAACTTCTGGAGCTAAGGCACACCTACTGGAGCAGAGCAACAGACCATGGAATGAGAGCAGAGGGCCAAAAACCCCAAGGCATCCCTATTGGAGGTTGTTGTCTCCGACAGGCTGTGAAAGACTTGTGGAGAAGGCCAGATCCCACAAGTGAAGATTGCATTGTGTTTCAAGGACGCCAGCGACCCTCCCGGGTGAATGGCAGAGTTGGGGAGGCATTAGGTTTTCGTTAGCAAAGGCAATTTTGATTTGTCAGGCTCCACTAGGAATGTTATTTATTATTTGATGGTCGAGACTACTCCCATTTTGGTTTTTTTTTCCAATCCCAACCATTTAAATAAAGGTTTTACAAATTGTACCCATTTTGTCAGTCTCTGCTTGTGATGCCATGCCTCCCCTATATATGGTGGCAGGTGTGGGATGTGACTCAATTGATAAAAGTTGAGGACCCATTCTAGTAATTGTCATGCTGCCAGAAGGGGAGAATAGGATTATTGAAGTTCTTGATTCTGGTCGAATATTCCTCGTTAAGGGGGCTTTATTCTCCCAATATCAAATCCCAGTTAGCCAACATGATTTGTTTTTCAAAACCAAGGTGCTATTTGACACCCTACCTATTATCAAATGCAACAGTGGGCCTGAATAGTCTTGAAGATAAGACCCCCACCCATATATTCATTTGACCTAGTGCCTTAAACCCATCCTTTCCCGAACCTTTTTATTTCATTACCAAACCTTCCCCATCCCCTTCCCAGTTGTCTGATCGGACAAAGAAGTTTAAACCATGTTCTTCTCCCAATCCGAGACCTCAAGAGAAGGAACCTTCACTCCTCCTGAAAATATGGCCAATTTTGAAACCGCCATGGCTCAACTGGTCACTCATCAGATGCAGGCCGAAACCCAACATCAATAAAATCTAAGGAAGTTGGTTGAATTACAAGCCAGACCCCTATAACCTTAAGGGTCATTACAACCCTATCAGGAAGGAGAAGACCTAGGGAATTTCTTTTTGAATTTTGAGCGATTAGATGAACTGGATTTGAGAGAAAACTTAAAGAAATGCTACTTAGGACCTCCTTTAAAAGGTAAGCTACAGACCTCTTACCAGTTTCTTAATCAAGGCCTTGGAGCAACCTTCATATCCATCAAGAAAGGACTCCTTAAGAGAGTAGGCCAAACCAATAATTTTTATCGACAATAACTTAGGTCCATCAGAATAAACCCTGGAGAGACTATCCTGGAAGTAGGGGAACGATTTAAAAACACTGTTTCCCTGTGGGTTGGCAATGCAACTCTAGAGGAGTTAATAGAAAGGATTACCTTAGAACAATTTACCAACTCATTACCACTTTTTTTTTTAACATGTGTATTTTAAACCAAGGCAGGATGAATAACAAATAGCATTGCGAGACATCTCTTATCATTTTCTGACAATCCCCATTAGCTCGTACCCCCTTGGCCCCAGGCCTTCTTCCCCTGGCTCTCTTGCTCTGCAGATCCGCCCGCCGTGCCTCCTCCTCAGGAGTCCCCTTGGTCCCTCAGGGCCCACCGAGTGTTGATAGGTTTAAAGGTTAGGGTGGGGAATCGCTGATCATACTCCAGTACTGGGGTTCAGATGTTCTGGAAGCGGTGAAGGACTCCCGCCCTTGCCACGGTTACCTTTTCCGCGATCAACATGTCCCATAGCTTCACCCACCAGTGCGACATACAGGGGCGTCCGGAGATTTCCAGAAGCGGGCCAGCACAGTTTTGCCTGCTAAGAGACATTGGGTTAGTAGTTTTGCTTTGTTTCTGGAGCGTGGGTAGACCCCGGGGATCGGTACCCCCAGCAGGACGGGTTCGGGATCCAATGGGAGAGCAGTTCCAGTGAACTGTTCAATAGTCGACAAGCACCGTTCCCAGGATTGCCGGATCTTTGGCCATGTCCACCACATATGAAAGAAGGAGCCCAGTTGTGCACACCTCACCAGCAGGAAAAGTCCACCTGTGGGTTCATGTGGTGGAGCCTAAGAGGGGGGTAGTACCATCGCAGCATGACCTTCTACGCTCATTCCTTATTGGTGACACAGGTAGATGAGGAGTGGGTACGCTCCGAAATATCGACCCAAGTCTGCCTCCCATTGGGTCATGCATCACGTCTTTGAGGTTAGGAAGTTGCCCAAGAAGCATCTGTATAGGGTCGAAATCCTGCCTCGGAATGGCAGATCCTTAAGCGTTAGTTTGAGGGGAGTGAGGGGCCGCGTGGCTGCCTGGAGGGTTTGGGGATGCAAGCACCAATGACTCAGCTGACAATATGTAAACTTGTCTCTTTCCTGGAGTTGGAACGCCTCCTTGCATATGTTCCCGGTGTATAGCTGATCCAGGGTCTTGAGGCCTCCATCTATCCAGTTCTGGAAGTTACGGGGGTTCGCCCCGGGCAAAAAGGTTGGGTTGTGGAAGATAGATGATAGGGGGCTTAGTCCTCTCGGGATTCCCTTTTGTTTTAGAGCCCAGTCCCAGGAGCTTAGCGTGTATTTGGTCGTCAGCAGGAGTCTCTTCCAGCCCTCTCTGAGGGGGGGCTGGATATGTGGGAGAAACCGCAGGGGGGAGCGGGAGTTGTGCTTGCGCCAGTTCCACCCATCTGGGGTGGTCTGCGATTGTCTGCCAAGCGCGGATGTGTGCTAGTTGTGCTGCTGCCCTATAGGCCTTAAGATCGGGGACCCCCAACCCACCCAGTCTAGAGCTGCCTACCAATGTTTTATGGAGGATTCTGGCCTTTTTGCCTCTCCATATGAACTTTAGCATTTTCCTCTGCAGGTCCTGAAGGGCTGGTGCGGGGACGGCTACTGCTAGGGAGGAGCAGGCATAGAGGAATCTCGGGAGCAGGTTCATTTTGGCAGGCGTAATACGTCCCATCAGTGAGATTTCCTGTGTTGACCAATGCTTCAGATCCCCTTCCAGTTCCCGGGAACAATCTTGGGAAGTTAGCTTGGTATGTGTCTTTTGGGTTCGCCGTAATGTGAACTCCCAGGTAAGGGATGTGTTGCCTCTTCCACGTGATTGGGCACATCCTGGCTAGCGTCTCTCGTTCTTCCCGGGGGAGGCCGATGCCCAAGGCTACCGATTTGGAAAGGTTGACAGCGAAGCCGTGACATCCCCATAGCTAGCTATTTCCACCAGGGTGTGCTTTACTGAAGAGCTGGCCTCTGTGAGCATCAGCAAGACTTAGTTCCTTCTGATTCACTGGGCAAAAGGGTTCCATAGTTAGCATGAAGAGTAAGGGCGACAGCAGGCAACCTTGTCTCGTCCCACAGGTCATGGGGCTCGGGGTTGATAGAGACCCGTTGATCCTCAGGAGGATTTTCGGAGTTTTGTAGTTGGCCAGTACCATTGTCTGGAATGTTGGGCCAAAGCCGAAGGCCTCTAGGTGAGTCTCATAAATGACCAGTCAACCCTGTCAAACGCTTTAATGGCGTCTAGGGCCATTAGCGTGAGGCCCTGGGAATTCCGGGAGGCGATGTCTACCAGGTTCAGGGTTCTACGAATATTGTCTCCTGCCGCTCGGTTCACAATGAAGCCCGTTTGATCGGGGTGAATTATTTCCGTAAGTATGTGCAATAGACGATTGGCCAGGATCTTAGAATATAAGTTAGCATCAATGTTCAACAGGGCGATTGGCCTGTATGAGGCTGGGTCCCTCGGGTCTTTCCCTGGCTTTGGTCGAAGGATCGTAGTAGACTCCTGCATTGAAGGGGTCACCGATCCTGTTTCTCTGAATGAGTTGAAGAGCGACACCAAAGGGGGAGTCTGCTGGGGTTTGAATATTTTGTAGAATCTTAAGGAGAACCCATCTGGGCCCGGAGCCCGAGTTTTAAGAGATTTGAAGGCTTTGTCAACCTCCTCGTCCTTGATCAGTGCCTCCAGGTTCTCTCTCGTTGGGTCAAGCAGGCGCGGTAAGGCCGCTCCCCGAAAGTATTCCTCCTGTTTAGACTGATCCAGTGGAGGCGCGGTCATTATTTGGGTTAGGTGTTTGACTGCCATCTGTTGTTTCTCCAATTCTGTATATTGAATCACACCCAGTGGATCACGCAGCCCAGTGATGGTATTGGTACGTCTTACTTTGGCCAGCTTGGCTACCAGTAGCTTATTTGCCTCGTTGTTCTTAACATAGTAGAATTGCCTGGTCTTGGCCAATAGTTGCGCGGTATGCTCGGCATAGTGGGCCTCTAGCTTCTTTCTGGCTGTGCAGATGGCTCGTTGTGTTCTTTCTCCTTATGAGTTTCATCCGCTGTTCGAAGCTCCTCCTCCAGGGCTAGCCGGGCTTGTCGCCTATTGAGGTGGAAGGCTACCCCTTGTGCTATCAGCGCTCCCCTGATCACTACTTTCATTGCATCCCAGTTTGCGGGGGAAGTGTCTGTAACCGGGTTCTCCTCGAGGAAGTTCTTAATCGTGGTTGCAATCTCATTTCTTATCGCCATGTCATTGAGGATCGGGTCGTGAAGAGACCATCTGCGTGGGGAGTTGGCTTTGGGGTCGTGGATTCGGAGTTCCAGGATTATTGGCGCATGGTCGGATAGGATCCTAGGGCCAATGGTTACCTCATTAGCGTAGGCGAGAGTCTGAGGAGAGGTTAAGAGGAGGTCAATTCTAGAGAAAGTTCGATGCACATAGGAGAAAAAGGATAAATCCTTCTCAGAGGGGTGGAGCACCCGCCATGAGTCTACTACTTCCAGGGTTCTGAGGAGGCTGAGTGCCTGCGTGAAATCTCCAGGGGTGGAGGGGTGGTATTTGTCTGTGGTGGGGCCGGCACTCCATTGAAATCCCCCCCTATTATTGTCTGGCCTTCTATAAAGCCAGAGAGGGAGGCACCCAGTGAGTCATAGAAGCTTGCTTGCCCCGAGTTGAGGGGGTATACTGAGACAAAGGTGTAGAGGTCTCCCAGTAAAAGGCATTTTACTCTGGGCAGGTTTTTGAGTCTAGGACCTGGGGATTTGGGTCTTTCCTAAAGAGGATCGCCGTGCCCCCCTTCTTAGAGCCTCCCGATGCAAAGAACTGACGTGGATATAGGCGGGAGCGTAGGCGCCCGAAGTCTTCCAGAAGGAGGTGAGTTTCTTGGAGCATTGCCACCCCAGCTTCCTCATCCTGTAGTTTATGTAAGATCGACTTGCGCTTGGAGGGGGAGTTCAGCCCATTAACGTTGAGCGAGAGAAGGTGTAGGGACTGGTGTTCCTGGGCTAGAGTTCCATTCGTCACAGAATTCGGGGGGAAGGGGCTGGAGGAGAACCGACTAGTCACCATCGTAGGTGGGGGTTAGCTGTGTGTCGTCCTGTCTTGGGGTTTTAACACAGGCCCCCAACGGGAGGCCATAACTTTAACTAGCGGGGTGGTCGACATTGTGAGTGCGGCCGAACTCGTGGCCAACAGGGCCAATTGAGTCACTAGAAGTAAAGCGGTATTCCAAGGACACAGGGATGGAACATACCTTGGAATGGGCATGGGCCGTGGGTGAAGCCCGCTGCCTTGGATAGTAATGGTCGTCCGCTGGGTCGGGAATGACGGTTCGCCGCGGGAGAGAGCTGGACTCTTAGTCGGGGTATGCAGCTAAAGTTCCTGTAGTGCGATCCAACCTCTGTTTACCTCCTCCTGTTGTTTTGAGATGCCCTAGACCATGAGGACTGCCTGGGCTGAGGGGAGGGAGCCACCTCCAGGTCCCCCGCCGCCTTTGGTTTTGGTGAGACGGCCTCTTTGGGAGCAGGTGGGTGCATGATCTTTCTGGCGTCTTCAAGATGGCTAATTCTCCACAGTGTGCCATTGTATGAAAACTGTAGAGCCGTTGGAAATAGCCATCTGTACCGCACCTGATGTTCTTGGAGGAAGAGTGCCAGGGGCCGGAGCGCTTTTCTCCTCTGGAGAGTTAGGAGTGAAAGATCTTGGTAGATCTGGAGGGGTGATCCTGAAAGGAGAGTTCATCTCGCGAGCGGCTAATGGCGGAGATGGCCTCTTTGGTGGTGAAGAAATGGACCCTGGTGATGACATCTGATGGGAAATCCCCCCCTATTATTGTCTGGCCTTCTATAAAGCCAGAGAGGGAGGCACCCAGTGAGTCATAGAAGCTTGCTTGCCCCGAGTTGAGGGGGTATACTGAGACAAAGGTGTAGAGGTCTCCCAGTAAAAGGCATTTTACTCTGGGCAGGTTTTTGAGTCTAGGACCTGGGGATTTGGGTCTTTCCTAAAGAGGATCGCCGTGCCCCCCTTCTTAGAGCCTCCCGATGCAAAGAACTGACGTGGATATAGGCGGGAGCGTAGGCGCCCGAAGTCTTCCAGAAGGAGGTGAGTTTCTTGGAGCATTGCCACCCCAGCTTCCTCATCCTGTAGTTTATGTAAGATCGACTTGCGCTTGGAGGGGGAGTTCAGCCCATTAACGTTGAGCGAGAGAAGGTGTAGGGACTGGTGTTCCTGGGCTAGAGTTCCATTCGTCACAGAATCCGGGGGGAAGGGGCTGGAGGAGAACCGACTAGTCACCATCGTAGGTGGGGGTTAGCTGTGTGTCGTCCTGTCTTGGGGTTTTAACACAGGCCCCCAACGGGAGGCCATAACTTTAACTAGCGGGGTGGTCGACATTGTGAGTGCGGCCGAACTCGTGGCCAACAGGGCCAATTGAGTCACTAGAAGTAAAGCGGTATTCCAAGGACACAGGGATGGAACATACCTTGGAATGGGCATGGGCCGTGGGTGAAGCCCGCTGCCTTGGATAGTAATGGTCGTCCGCTGGGTCGGGAATGACGGTTCGCCGCGGGAGAGAGCTGGACTCTTAGTCGGGGTATGCAGCTAAAGTTCCTGTAGTGCGATCCAACCTCTGTTTACCTCCTCCTGTTGTTTTGAGATGCCCTAGACCATGAGGACTGCCTGGGCTGAGGGGAGGGAGCCACCTCCAGGTCCCCCGCCGCCTTTGGTTTTGGTGAGACGGCCTCTTTGGGAGCAGGTGGGTGCATGATCTTTCTGGCGTCTTCAAGATGGCTAATTCTCCACAGTGTGCCATTGTATGAAAACTGTAGAGCCGTTGGAAATAGCCATCTGTACCGCACCTGATGTTCTTGGAGGAAGAGTGCCAGGGGCCGGAGCGCTTTTCTCCTCTGGAGAGTTAGGAGTGAAAGATCTTGGTAGATCTGGAGGGGTGATCCTGAAAGGAGAGTTCATCTCGCGAGCGGCTAATGGCGGAGATGGCCTCTTTGGTGGTGAAGAAATGGACCCTGGTGATGACATCTGATGGGAAATCCGAGTCCAACCCCGACCAGGGCGCAGTCTGTGGGTGCGATCTAGCAGTAGCTGGGATTTGTCCAGCTGCGAGAGTAGGGTCCCCCACTTATTCCGGCAGGTTTTTATCCAGGACAGAGGATGGGATCCCACGGATCAGAGGTTATTGCGGCGGGCCCTGTTTTCAAGATCCTCCTGCTTCAATTCTAGGATTTCGCACTTATCTTGTAGGGCTCTAATTGAGTGTTGAATTTCCCCCAGTGTGTTCGCCTGGTCTTGGGAGCGGTCCTCGATCTCCCCAAGCCTCTGCTCCACCTCAGTCACCCTATGGTCGGTTTGCTCTAGTTTGGTGGCGAGTTCAGTCATATTGGACCTAAATTCAGCCTTAATGTCAGCCATGAAAGCTAATAAATCTCCCCTGGTGGCCGAGGGATCTCCCTCCTCTTGGGTTTTCTGTGGGGTGAGCTTGGCAAGGTCTGGTTTTCTTCCTCTGTCCGGTGCCGTAAACATGGTGGCGAAGTCCGAATTTTTGCTGGCTTTCGCTTGTTTGGACATGATGCTAGTTCGGGGGGAAAAGGAGGTGCTTGAGAAGTTGGTTGAGTTCAGTTCAGAGGGCGCCGATCTAGGTTGGGGCGCGGTGGTCTTGGAATCCATTGAAGAGGAGCTCCTGAAGGTGGAGGTTCAGCCCAGACCGCAGTGGTCTTATAGGTGTATTATAGGCTCCCGGTGTTCGGTGATGAGCAGAGGGAAGTCACCCCCCCCCTCGCTGATGAGGGAGATGAAATAGTCCCCCTCTGATCTTAGGTTGGGGGAAGTGGGCCGGGGCGCCCCAGGAAGTGGATGACAGATGTATGTGCCGCCTCAGGAAAGTGCGGGATCAGTGCCTCCTCCGTGTGGGGGGGGGGAGGGCACGGGTCCGGAGCAGAGCTGTAGGCTCTGATGCACACTCTGCAGCCACGGTAGCCTATGTGGTCTGCCACAGGCAAGGAGGGCCTAAGTGGAAAGTTTTGCTGCCTGGCAGATCTGCTTGCCTCTGTTACGTAGAGCCTGAGGGTTTTTGGTATTGTGGGAGTCCAGGCCAGAGGCCGCAGTTCCATGGATTATTGCAGTGGGATCCCCACCGGCTGCTGTTCAGACCATGCCACAGTTTATGAAGGGTGAGGAGAGGCCACAGTTGTTGATAGGGAGAAGAGAATGGTGACACCTCCGCTCCTTTAGTCGGGGGGAGAGAGGTGAGCCAGGATATGGGCCGGGGCGCCCCAGGAAGCAAGCTTGTGGGCTTTATGTTGGCTTGTGTGCTCCAGCGGTTCTAGGCAAGTGGCCGAGTCCCAACAGGGCCCGGGTGATGTTTTGCTCTAGGGGCCTCCCGGGGGGGCGGGCATGGAGGGCACCAACTTTTCCCTCCTTCCACCAGAGAGAGCTCACTGCACTTCTTTGATGGGGCTTGGGTCAGGCCCCTCACCCCCAGTGGGCCCTACCTGAATGGGTTCTGTCTGCGCTGGCTCCCGTGCCAGCGCCGAGTCTCCACAGCTGAGCCGCACCCCGCAGGGGCCCCGAGCGACCCCGGTGCGTTCCACGGGGGTCCCTCCAACCTCGAGGGGCGCAGCGGTCCCCGCCGAGTGCCACGCCGGGAGCTGGGATCGGTTTTCGGCGTCTCGTGGGGGCGGGGCGCACGCCGCCTCTCACGCTGCTCCAGTCGGGCGTTGCTGCCGCGTATCTGCGGCGGTCCCGGGTCCCCGTTTGCTGGGATCAGGCAGCCTGCAGGCTTCAGGGCATTAATTTGCGTTGGCTGTTGTGTCAGCCATTAGGACTGCCTCTGTTCTCCGGAGGATACCGCGCCCACCATCTTGGATTTTCTGGCGCCGTCTGGTACTGGGGAGATCCGATGGAATTGCAGCCTCCTGAGTGAGCGTTATGCCCTCATTCTTGGGTCAGCGGTGCCTTGGATTTTCTGAAAGTCCTGGGTGTCACCAGTGACCCAGCTGGACCGCGGCATGCTGCATCTTTTTATCTTTGCGGCGGGCTTCCCACGGATGGCTTTAGAAGAGCAGCCACATCGATGGCGCTCCAAGCCACGCCCCCATTACCACTTTTTCTACAGAAAGCCATATTGCAACTAAATCTGCCTACCTTTAGCCTGGCTATTGGGACTGCCCAAAATCATTTGGATGCAGTAACACATTTCCATAACTTACATAAGACTGAAGGAAAAAAAATCAAAAACCAAACTATTGCGCGCAAAAGCTGACATTAGAATGAGGGGATCTTTATGAAAACCAAGAGTGTATCCTAAAAAGAGGGTAGAAATAAAAAAAATATTAAGGCTAAGGAAAATCGAAGGCAATACAAACCCAGATGGATTAAACCATCACCACCCATCTGCTTTTCTTGTAGGGAAACTGGTCATTTGGCCAGACATTGTCCCAAAAACCAAAATGAGGAGCCTATGGAAATAGGATGCCTAAGAGGAAAGGAGTAGGAAGAACAAGATGATGATCTAGAAACCTTTAGCATATGCTTATGCCAATCCTCAGTTGAGTTTATATATGAGAGAGCTCTGGTAAATGGCAAAATAGTGAAAGCATTCATTGATTTTGGCAGTAAACAAACAGCCATAAGTACCGATTTAGTTACCTCCACAGATCTAGAACATGCCACCATGGTTAGTCACCTGTGCACACAGAGATAACGAGATCTACCACTGCATAAGGGTGTACAATAATATTAGAGGAGAAACCCGGCTAGTATCATCAGCCATTATCCCTGGATTTACGGAAGAAGTTAGTTTAGGGACAGACTTTACAGATTTCTCCACTCTTCTTACAAGAATCTTCCTTTTCACCCAGAAAATTTACACCACAAAATCAATGGAAATCTGATTTCTATTCCCAGACCTCCCCAGTAAGGGAATGGGTTGAAACAGAGCCTCATAGAGACATTGTAGGTATCAAAACCTTGTGATCCCAGTTCATAGGCTACTCACAAGTCACTAAGGTTAACTTACATCCCCTACCAACACAGCAGAAAAAAACCTCCGTCGATATGCAAGAGTTCTTGTATAGAATCTCCATTTGTCCTTCACCGACACCCTCAGACTAGATGACTTTGGAGAAGAACAAACCTGTCCACCTCGCATAGGGAAGGGTATGTGGGAAACCAATGGGTATCTCACCCTCTAGTCCTTCGGGGACTTGTCATCCAGGTGGCCATGACACGGCCATCGCTTTTGGATCCAGTTCCTCGGGGTGGACCATTGCGGGAGGATCACCTGGGTGAGGAGTTTTCAATGAGTGGGGGTGAGAACCGATGTCAAGTCACGGTATTCACCCTTATTTTGTTTATCAAACCCATCCTATGTTTTAGGATGCTCTGCGATCCCAACTCCCACACCCCCTTTTTACAGAAACTGGGCCGAGGAAGAGGATGACAGAGCATATCAACCCTGACTTGCATACATCGTACTGGCCATGTCCCTCTAATCGAGTCAGGTAAAGTCAGAAACTTAATCCTAAATGCATACACCTGATACCAATTGGCTCACCTTACACAAATAAAAGGCAAAAACCAAAGACAAACTCTGAGCAAGGCGGAACACAAGAACAAGCAGAACGTCCGGGGTGAAGGCACACCTACTGGAGCAGAGCAACAGACCAAGGGACGAGAGCAGCGGCCCAAAAACCCCAATGCTTTCCTATTGGCAGTCATTGCCTCTGACAGGCTGTGAAAGACGTGTGAAAAAGGCCAGATCCCACAAGTGAAGATTGCATTGTGTTTCAAGGATGCCAGCAACCCTGCTGGAACGGCAGAGTTGGGGAGCCAAGGTCAAGCCTGTGGTACTAACCTTGACTCGAAAATCAGAAAAATCCAACAAGAAACGCACACAGCCGGTGAGTTGGCAAGCCACCTGTGTGTTGAATGAAATAGCAACATCATATCACAAGTGGTGAAGGCTGCACGTGTGTGGATGAGACGCAAAGAAAGGAAGACATGAATGAACTTTGTTGTAAAGAACAGCTGGGAAATCAGTGATACTAAGTAACAGAGTGATCCGGTGAAAGGAAGTAACTCACACGAAAGTCTCTGTGAAAGGTACTTTGTTTAAATTGAGAAAGTGAATGAACAGTAAAAGTAAAAGGAAGATGATTAATTCCTTGAGAAGGGAAGATTGAAAGTAACACAGTGAACTTTGAATCGAATGGTCCTGCAGTGGTCTGACAAAGAAGCAACGCGCATTCGAACGTCTTCGACATCCGAAAGGGGTCAGAGCCTGACAGAAGAAGACCCGAAGCTAAGTTTGTGTTAAAAGTTATTGTGAATGGTTCGAGCCCTACAGAGGGAGACCCAAAGTGAAAAAAGGATGGGGAAGGGAGCCCCCTTGCAACTTGTGTTGAAATTTATCGTAGGAGACCGGAGTCTGACAGAGGGAGAACTAAAAGAACTGATTAGCGAAAGGTCTGATCCTGGCAGAGGGAGATCTTTTTGGAACGTTTTGGATAAGACATTATTTTGGAAGAACGAGAAAGTCTCGAGCGTGGAAGGCCAGGTGAGCCTCGATCCACAGCTTTTTGAACTGTATATATTGTGTTGAAAACCGAGCCATAATGCGTCATCCTGTCTACAAGGACCGCCTTACTCTGTGAGGCCTAACATGGGGAGGAGAGCTGGTTCAATCACATCATCATTTGAAGACTGATTTTTCCTTTTTTAGAAATATTTTTTTTTCATGCTTTTTCTACAAGAGATAGGGCAGGCATTAGGTTTTTGTTAGCACAGGCCATTTTGATTTGACAGACTCCACTATGACTGCATTATTTATTATTTGATGGTCAAGACTACTCCCATTTTAGTTATAGGGCAGAATAGGATTTTTTCCAATCCCAACCATTTAAACATCGGTTTTACAAATTGTACCCATTGTGTCTGTCTCTGCTTGCGATATCATGTCTCCCCTACAATGGGCACTTATTACCTAAAGAAATATACTTTGTAGTTGTAATAATTTACACAATAGTTATTGGAGTTTCAAGGTGCATGGGGGCTCCTGTGTGTTTTGCTATGCAGTTCTTGCTCATATTGATTTATTCTACTTATTTATTGGATATTGCATGTGCCCTTTGCTCGTGCTCTGCAGGGCTATATAGTGGAATTATGTGAAGGTATTGCTTGCAAGGTTTCTTTAAGGTGACATGATACGGTTCTTGAGAGGAAGCATTATTTGCATTTTCTTTTTTATGTATTTTGTGCAAATGCAAATGTTCATGCTTGTGTTCCAGGTTTTGCTTCGTTTTGTGGCATTGTAAACAAAGAGGATGTTATTTCTTTTCTCTCACTGTGTGCATTTGCTTGGACTGTTGATTTGGAGAACATCTAAGTAGAAGGACGTTCTTGCTGGTTGTTGAACTACATTTGAACTAATTCTGCTACTTCTCTTCTAAATATAAAAAATAAATTACCTCTCTTCTCTCATACTTTGGTCTTCAGTGCTTCTTTGAAGAGTCTTACTTGAAAAGGATATTACAAAATCCTATCCCCTGAAGGAGACACTTGTTTTATTTTATCCTCAAAAATTCAGAAAGCCTGGGAAAAGTACACATCTGGAAATGGGCATCCTGACAGCCAGCAAATGCTAGATCATAACTCTCCTCTCCCCTCAATGGTCCCAACACCTTTTACCACTTGATTGCTTATTTGTATAATTCTATAAGCACTGTAATTGCCGGAAGTATTTAAACTATAACCCGTGCTGACCCCATTTACTCTTTCCTGATCCTGTCCCACCTCCTGCTTGTTTAATGCAATACCTACTATATCATAACTTTGTAAAGGAATGTAAAGCACACCACGATAGGCCTGCTCCAGCCAAAACCATGCTCTTTGTATTGTATTTCCTTGGTTGTGAATATTTTTTGTTAAAAAAATAGATACAAATACAAGGTAAACTGTCTCATTAGAGTCATTATGATACACAAAGGACTAATAACTACACCTTAGTTGAAGTGAAAAGAGCAAATCCTGGCAAGAAACGTGGACCTGGAATTGGAATCATTGGACCAAGTGTCATCCTAACTCAAGGAGGAAGATCAATCAGAGATCCAGTAAACTAATACTGGGCACTAATACCACAAGAAATGCAACTTGTCTGACTCATCATTTAGAAGAATGTTTTGTAATGCCTAAATGGAAGAAATGTGCAATAATTTTAATACCACAGGTAGATTGGATGCCAGAGAGGCGCAAACACTTAACTTGCTGTGAATTCAACAAGATTCCATGTGTTTTGTTTTCTCATCTCAGAATCCAAATGATCTAGGCTGCCCCAGTGTTGCCTAAATGCCTTAATTGAATGTTCTTTGTGCCTTTCTAGTGTCCACGGCAGAACCATTTTCAAAACCTTCAAAGAAAAAGTGCAAAGTTCTAGGAGGATCACAATGCAAGCATGTGCACAGCCTTTACCACACGTTAAGATATTTGGGTTTGTTATTATTGTTCTTCACTAAGTCAGACTTCACTTGAAAACAATATTGCTTTTTCACACTAAACTATTAAAGCATTATCTTTGGAAGTAGCCCCCCACCTAGTGACAATCGATCCCAGTCTACCCACTCAAGTGACTTAGCAGAAAATAGTTCTAGATGATCTGTCTCTTATCACATTAGGGAATGTTTATGCTCACCTTTGAATAACTGTTTAAGGCACAGAACCAAAAAGGACCCTCGAGAGTTTCCAGGAAAATCCAAGTCAACTAGGACCCTCCTGGTCTATTTTTCCCTCCTGTAGGAAATTTCTGCCTCTGGTAAAATATGCTTCAGGCTTCCTCATGGATAAAGCCCAATCACCTTCAGCTAATATCCAACTCGACGCTCATCAATGTCCCCTTTTTGGAAGCATTCACAAGCCCAGAGCTCTCCTAATTGTGTGTGTCTGCTTATATAATGGGTAATATACCCACACTGTCAACGTACCATCACACTTTTTTATTTTGTCGAGTCTTCCCATTGGTTTGCTCAACAAGCTGACAGATCCAACGATTGCCCTTAATTTTAATAGGTTGATAATTCCTCTGCACCTTGACTGGGTGGGACTGTACACCTTGGAGTCCCAATCATACTTTATCTCATATCTCATAGCAACATGAAACATTGATGAAATATGTATTTCAAGATTCCTACAATCCTCATGAATTCAGACACTAGACACGAGTATGTGCAATGAAATATGACATGTATCACAATATTTAGCTGGGTCTCATTTTGTAGAGAAGAATCTCATGGTTTCAAACATCCTTTCCTTATTATTTTTAAACCTCATGGTTGGGATGTTATGGTAGAATCATTATTTTATACTCTAGAGTGCTGATTCAAATGGTCCATTTTAATTCTTGTTTATGTCAGCACAATACCACGTGAGGAGCTCCGAGTCCTCTTTATATAATCTTCAGGCAGTTATTAATCGGGTTGGCTGATGGGCCTCCATTAGAAACGCAGCTTATTAAGTTTATGGGGAGAGCTAATGTTAAAAGGTTAGACCTTAAGTGCATTTCCAGCCTTTGGAAGGCATGGCCTGGAAAGCAGAGCCCCACGTCATGGGATCAATTGAGAGAACTGCAGTTAATGCTGTGGTGGGTCAGAAGGACACAGACTCTTGCATTTCATAGTGTGTTAATACCTAGCTTTCCCTACTTTTATGGGATATTCCCTACCTAACCAAGTAACTAAGGTGATCGTCAGTGAATGTCTTAAAAGAATCTGTCCAGTGACCCAAACTAGCCCTTTCTGAACCTACCACTATCTTAACAACTAAAGACAGGAGAATGACTCACTTCTCCTGGGTTCTTGCTCCTCGCAAAGTTATATTCAATAACTAATCGTCAACTAGTTCTTTGTGACTTCTTTAAGTAGCTCAGAGTTCTTTTAGCACTTCATTAATCTTTTTTTCTTCTCAACATGTGGCTTCCTTGTTTGAGTACTGATATCTTTTACTTTGTCTGTGTCTCTTATTTATTGATTACTTTCTTCTTTAATTCTATTTCCAATATGTATTCTTCCCTTTTCCCAGGGTAGGCTTATGCAACATTTCTGTGATTCTCTTTTGAGATTTCTTTCTCTTTTATTCGATTCATGGCTTCTGGCCATTTTAGGTTATAAATACTTTAAGATATAGGTTTCCTTATCCTTGCTCTCAGCACCTTCTCTCACATATTCCTTCCCTTGAATGATGATGTGTTCCTTACTTTGACTGCAACAAGTATGATTACTCTTATTATGATTATCCTCAAATTCTTTGTCTCTCTGGATTATACTCTCAATGTCTTTACTGATATGCGTTGGAACATGTTGTATAGTGCTTGTCTGTGTTTTCTGTAGGCTGCTGATGTCATGTGGAATGTTGATGTTTGAATCTGAGAATGTTTACAGGAAGGTTGCACACTCAGGCAGTTAGAGCTCTCCTAACTGGGTGATGAGCTGGCAGTGTTTTTATGTCCATATGTCTTAATGTAAACTGTAACTTAAGAAGTTGATAATAAATCCTAAGTAACATAAAACAAAGCCTGGAAGTAGTATTATTACATTGGCAACGAGGATGGGACGAGACGAGATTGGCAACAATCTGGTCAACCTGCTGCGGGGGGCGCAGGAAGAAGGAGAAAGGCAACACTGCCCCCAAGAAAAGTAAGACCCATCACCCAGGGCACCAAAGGGGGAGGATGAGAGCCCCATGACAGGAGGGATAAGCTGCCCATGAGATGGAGAAGGGAGCACTGTCCAGGCCCTGGAGAAGGAAGATTTGCCCATAACGTGAAGGAAAGCAGCGGCCAGGGGGGCTGGAGAAAGAAGCTGTTCCCATAACCGGACGGAGAAGCTCCCCTATGCTAGTGGGACAGGAGACAGCTGAAGAGGTAACCACAGTTAGCAGAGCCTTAAATGATGCCGAGTACATTTGCAAGGGAAGCTTCAAAGGAGCGGTAAAGCAGATGCTTTGCCGATAAGGAACTTGCTGGATTTAAAATACAGGAAAACCGGTGGTTTGTGAAAGCATTTTGCAGCATATATGCGGGAAGAATGCGTTGTGATGTACCCTGCTGCAGCTGGGTTATCTATTGACCGTTGGTTAGCTGGAGCTCAGCCAAGCTCCGCTGCTGTTCCATGACACATGTTGTCATGTATGCCTCTGAGGAGATGGCGAAGCTGTGAAGCGCTGTGCTCCGAACGTTCTGGTGTGAGAGGCGGCCAGCATAGCGTGTAATAAGTGAGCAACAGAGAGACTTTTGAGTAGAGGACCCCGAAAACGTGCCGTTATGTGATCAAATGATCAGGAAGTTATGATGATCACGCTGAGAGCGCCAGCGTGTGCGGTGCTGTTTGTTTCTTTGATGCAGTGAAGAAAAGGATTGGTACGTAAAGACGAGCCGTTGTGAGTGCGTCCTGGGGATTGGCATAAAGGAAGTATTGCGTGTGGGATGTGACGCAGGAGCGGCACAAAGCATGGAAGTGCTGCGTGTGGGACTACAACGCAGTCATGGGAATTATAGACTCTCCCTACCGAAGGACAGTAGGACATGAAGGTACTGTTTTCGTTGGTTACATGAAAATAGTGACAGCACATCGAATGCAGATATGGAGATGGCGTATTCTGTACCAAGGGTGCATTTCTTTCCTTCTAATGTGGATATGGATGAGTTGGCATATGATGTAATTGTGAAGGGTTTACATATCTGAGAAATAGTATTGTTGGAAAAGGAGTGCCAAAATGTAATATAAGTATGGGTGTTCTGTGAGTATGATAATGGTATGGTGTGCGTTACCGGTGTGGATGACAAGCGGTTATCTAGAAGTAACGTTTTGAGGATTTACAGGTTAGGCGTGCAGAGCACCCATGGACTTTTAGCAGCTAGTGTGGTATACGGTAAACATATTTAGTTGGTCTGGAATGAACAGTGATATGTACATGAGATTGGTTATGCTTGAAGCTAGATATAACCAAGTTTGAGGAAATTGCAGGTTAGAGCCAAAGATAGGCTATGGACTTTAGGATTTTATAGCATGCACGTGAGAGTGCATAGCTGCAAGTAGGTTGCATGTTAGGAGTTACTGTATGTTACAGTATTAGGTTGCTCATTGCAACATGGACAATTAGGAATTCGATAGAGGGTTCTTAATACCTGCATTAAGGGAAAATAGTTTTAGAGTTTTGAGTTTGCATATAGGATGTTGCAATGTAAAAAATGTATTTGACTGACATTTAGGATAAGTGTAATGGGTGCACATGGAGTAATAGGTGTTTTTGTGTGAGTCGAAGAGGTCGGGAGTGGGTAGCGCCCAATGTATGTACTGTTTGTGGTTGAATAGCCACAAGGTTCTCTAGGAGGTTGCGCCTCTGGTACTAGTATGAGTGTGGTTGAGTTCCACGATGGTCTGGGTGTTACGTGCTTCCAGTATTAGCAGGAAATGTGAGAGTGGTTGAATAGCCACAAGAGTTTATGGGAGTTAGCGCCTCCATGATTAGTATGGAAGGAGTGTGGTTGAAATATTTGTTGAGTTGCACTTCTCCATAAAAAGGTGCACCATTTGTAACCTCATGTTTCTTGTGTGATCCCGTGTGTAGGATAGATGTGTTGTGTTGTGATGTGTGTGTTAGTAAGGGAAGGAGATGTGTTGCATAGTGCTTGTCTGTGTTTGCTGTAGGCTGGTGATGTCATGTGAAATGTTGATGTGAGAAGGTTTACAGGAAGGTTACACACTCAGGCATCACCCTGCCTGGGTGATGGGCTGCCAGTGTTTTTATGTATGTCTTAATATAAACTGTAACTTAAGAAGTTAATAATAAAGCCTAAGTAGCCTAAGAAGAAGCCTGAAAGTAGCATTATTACAGAACACTTTCATAATGATTCCCTTTTACTTCTCTGGTCCTCACTATAGTGTTCTCGTTATCATGGCTGTGACGAGTATGAATACTCTAACAATTTTCTTCTTCTCCTCTATTCCACCAGTCTATTTCCTGTTGTCTTATCTTGGATGAATGTCAACATTCTCATAATGATTTTCATTCATATTCCACTGATAGATTCGAATTATATTGACTGGGACGCGTTAGAATGTTCATATGATTTATGTTCACTTCTCTTCTTCTCACTGGTGTATTCTCCTTATATTGACTGGGCCGAGTATAAAAGTTCACATAATGATTGTCCATCTCCTCCCCATGGACTCCTGTTTACCCCGTTACTGGATTCTCTCGGGGATAACATCACCAGGTTTCTGTTTCCTTCAGCTTGGCTTTTCTCTTTTGCTCGCCTGACCCCATTTCCTCTTCTAACCTCTTGCTCTCTGTATCTTCCTTCCAGATGGCTTTTCAGTATCCCAGGTATCGGTTTGTTGTGTGATCTCAGCCGCGTAGCGGTCTCAGCAGAATTGCTCGGCCCACTGATCCACCACTGGCTCTCTGTGGCCACGCCATGGAATACTACTCCTCTTTCCCTACAGCTCACAGGATGCCATGCGTCCACCACCTCGCCTCTGGCTTGACAGCTGGGTTGTCACTCACAGGCTTATCAGAGTTCCCAGTCTCCTTCCCTTGCAGAGGTGATGTCTCTGTGGGCCTTCCCCGGCATACCTTCATCTCTCCGGCTCTCTCTCCACCTCTTGAAGGTCTTCATATTCGTTATTCATCATCCTCATCTTAGTTAAAGGCATGTCTCCATTTAAAGGGATAGTCATAGTTTGTTTCACAATAACATTTATGTATTCCTTCTTCGTACAAGTCCTTGTCGGATATGGTTAAAGAGGTACAATTAGAAGACTCTTTAGGAATTTCTTCACAGGGACAGGAGTCCTTGTGCCCCACAGGGGGAATCTCTCCCAGTGAGGTCCCGCTTGCCTCTATCCCTAGGGAAGGTATTGCGGGGCGGGCTCACTTCCCTAGCCTCACAAGGGAGGCTGCCCATTGGGGAGAAGGGACAGATTCCTGCGATTCGTCACAATGCCTATTTGGAATTTTTAGGTGTACTTTCTGAGAGTGAATCTTTTGAGAAGGGCCCATGTGGTTGGAGGGGTCTCATTAATTGGAGGCCTTCAACAGGTGGGTCTTTGTTATAGTGATTGTATTGGGTTTCTTTGGTGCAAGATAAATGAATCTGTTTATCTCCAGATGGCCAAGCTAGTCTACTTGGAATTTAACCCCCCACCTAACCCTCATCATAATATATGCAGGTCTAAACAGAAAAATCAATTTGTCATGTTCCCACAAAAATTGGCATTGGCAAAACCATGTTAGAAAACCAATCTGGCCTTATATATTTAAACAATAATGCATGCCCTGTTTTAACATCTTAAATATAACTATAACATTTACGATCAGCTTCTGTTTGCATTTATAAATACATCACTTTTTTAGTTAATATTGTTTTAAATATTCTGAATGAAATGTACTGATACAATAAAATGCTTCATTTGAAATCCCATGGCAGCGCTATATGAAATTAACGTTTTCTTTTACTGTAATGCTTCATTTGAAAACAAATATCAACATTGTGGTTCATGAAATTGCAGGTGAATACATTGAGCTCTCTTGATAACTTAACAAAGTGTTCCAGGGAATGTAAGAACTGTCGTTCGTTTTTATTTTATGATTTGTCCCATTTCTGAAACAGTGTGCAGAAACTGGCGCTGGTCCTCATCCTGTTTTTGTAATGTTGCTCTGTTGTTTGTAGGGAATAGTAGCATTATGGATAAAATGTGATGCTGCTTTGCATTACACAGACTCATTTCCTATTTGTGGTGTTATGAACCGTAGATTGTCTTAATGTACTAAGGTACCATTTTCCAAATAAAAGTAGGACGTTCTTTTTTTTAACAGTTTTTCAGCTTTTCCCAATCCATGGGCCTTCAGAACATTTTCGCCTATGCAGTTCCAATATTGATTCATACTTTGTGGAGAAAATTGCCATCATTTATCGGTAGCAGTCTCTCTAGCGAGAAGGAGACTACCTGTATTTTAAAGGCCTACCTGTTTGTAGCAATTGAAGAAAAACGCAACATGTGACTAAAGCAAGCAAACATTGTGTTGCCTCTCACTTCTCCATTTCCTCCAACAAGCACACCACAATTTAAAAGGCACGTAGTGATGCATAGATGCCCATATTCAATGCATGATGTAGGACTACCATATGTTGGCCCCCTCAATTGAAAAGTCTAACCTTCTCCAGCATGTGAATTATGATTAGAGTGAGGACACACTGAAGCACCAACACACCTCAAGGCTGTCATCAACTCCATCAGAAACAATATCAGGGCCAGTGAGATAACCCTCAGCAGAAAGAAGCACAACATTCTTAACTAACATAGAGTAACCAAGATCACATGTACACCCTCCCATCTGACGTTTGGGAGAAGGCATAAAGAAGGTAGTATGAGGAAGGAACAACAGAACACAGTCAATAGCCAAGTTCTGCACCAATGGTTGTGGATAAGGTCTGTGTGTTCTGTAGCAGCAAACAATAAGTCTACTACCATATAGGTGTCGGAATAGGTTACCTCAATGAATCTCAGGATCCTAACTATGGAGCTATTGGTCTGTTCCAGGGTCCTCAACTAAATACCTCAACAGTTTCACTTTCAGGAAATTGGGCATGTTTCACTTGTTGAACTCTGAGTCTCAGGGTTATAGCAGCCATTATGCCAATTGACAATATTCCAGTCTCATTTATTTAGCGCCCAGCTAGTTTCTTGACCGAGCTCCTACCAGTCATGATCCCCTTCTCCACCCCCTTGATTAGGGTGCGTGTCAGGCATAGATATTATTCTCCTCAATTCATGGGTTGCCCTTCTGGGTACTCTATCCAGCAAGTATTTCTTCCGCCTTGCTTCTTGTTTTTCCAAACTGTCAAGCGCTTCCCTCCAGGGCAAACGTTTCTAGGAGAAGCTCTTCACGTTTCTCTATTTAGCTGTACTTTCCCATTATCTGAGATATAGCCTTCAGTATGCTTTTATTTCTCGCTTTCAAACTGGTCTTTCCTGGTGTATCATACCTAGCCCTCGGTAAACTCCTAGATATCTCTTTCAAGGTGGCCTCCGCCAGAGTCTGAGATCTAGTTGTCCATATGTTTCTTAAATGTGTCTTTCATGTAGTATTAAGAGGCATTTTCTTAATGTGTCCTATAAGGGTGGAGAAGGAGGAGACTGACATACAGGTGTCAAGATTGTTGGCATAACCATTTATTTAATCCAAATAAATTGGTAATCTATCCCTCCCTAACTCTAAGTGGATTTCCTGTCTCAACCAAGGAACTAAGGATTTGGTCAGAATATCCAAGTAAATGAAGTCCACTGTCATGTTTCAAAATGCCTATCTCTGTCTTTCACACTTGTAACTAATACTAAAGAGGTAGTGGATCTTCTTGGTCCAGAAGAATGGCTCCCTTCTTCTGGAGAAGACATCCTTCCCCCAGATATCCATTCCTTTCCAAGATATATTCCATCTTTTGATGCTGTAGTTCCAACTCAAACATTCCTTATTACCCATAGTGTTCTTCACTGTTGGGTCCTGGCAAATGTCTCTCTTCTCCAAGTATCTTATTTGCAGTACTTTCACAGTGCTAGGGGAATAGCTCCCTTCCCCAGGCCTCCTACTGCTTGGCGTCATGGTACACAACACCAGGGGATATGCATTCCTTACCCTGATCTCTCTTGGCTTCACGGTACACAACACCAGAGGGTATGGCTTTCTTCCCCTGATCTTTCTTAGTTTCACAGTACACAACGACAGGCGGCATGGCTTCCTTCCCCTGAGCTTTCTTGGCTTCATGGTACACCACACTATGGGGTTTGGCTTCTGTACACTGGTCTCTCTTGGCTTAAAGTTTCACTGTAGTAGAGGGAATGACTCCCTTCGCTGCTCCCTTCTCAGTCTCTTTACCATAGTTCACAAAGGACGGGGGAGTGACTCGCTCCCCAGGCTCTTCTCAGGGTTCTTATTTTGGGTGCGGGTCCCAGACCTGTGTTAGCAGACCTGGTTTACTTCCTTGTCAGGTACTGTGATGAGGAAGAGTGCTTGCGATGACCTTTTTCTTCCTTTGCACGTCCAAGATCCTTCTTTCCTCTTTATATCTTGTTGGTGATAGACCTGGTTCACTACCCTGTATGGTACTATTGTGTCTAAGATTACTTTAGGCAGTCTCGAAATGTATGTATGGGTTCCCGACCCTGGTTTCCAGGCTTCTCTTCCCTCAGCGGCCTTAGTGTTTTATGGGTCTCTGTCGGGTCTCATTTGCCGGTTACTAGCACTTCCGTTGCTCCACTTAGCTTCTTGTGCTCTCTCTCTGCTTGCATGACGACTGCGGCTGCTCCGCAGATTTTGGTGCTAGGCATGTGGGGAGTCTCTCCACAATCATGCAGTCCGATGGCTCTACTCTGTCGGGCTTACGCTCTTCCAGCTCTCTGCTCGGCCATGGTACTGCATACCGGTTAGGGAAACCTCTTCTCCATACTCGCGGATCCTCCTGAAAGGGTCTGACTCTGATTGGTTTCCCCCCTTCTATTTTGTATTGGCTTTGGCCAATCAGAACTCTTGAAACAGTAGACTGTCCAACAGTGTTTTGAAGAGCGCTCATCATACCTCTGCACCTCCTCCTCATCCCAGTATTTCCCTGAGAGCTTTCTTGTAGGTGGAACTGACTCTTCTTCATCTCAATACTGCTACTGCTACGTGCATGACACATGTATATGGGATGGCAAGGTAAATGAGGGTTAGGTGAGGGAGAATAATTGGAATTATCTGTGTTCGTCCTGGATAGTCATTCCTAGTCCCAGAGGAGGGGGTCCCTCCCTATGAGATCCTTCCGCTGAGTACCACCCCCAGGGGGGGACTATCGGGGACAGCCTCACCTCCCTGGCCGCATGGGAAGGGCTTCCCCCTCGGAGATAAGTAACGACATCCAAGGATTCGTCACAGTTCCTAGACCAGACCCTCCTATAGGGACTACCAAGGGGCAAGGGAAAGTGTACAAGGGAACTTTGTTATGCATTCACTTTCCCAGTTGTCTGCTCCTCGGATTGTACCCCTCTTGTTCACAACCTCAAGCTGTGTCTGTATACTGGTCAGTGCTACTCACTGCCTAATACTTACCTCTTTTTTAATATTCATGATTATTCATAAAAGCACTAATTTCATATTCCATAGCTTTTCGATGGCCTGGGAATCAAAGAGTTATTCCATCTGTGTGCCAGATTTACTATGTGTTTTCACTTGGCTGTTAAAGTTGCTTGGCTGTAACTTATTTTTTTCCCTGAGGTTAGTAGCTGTTAATCATTGGTCAGTGGTGTACAAGGACCTAGGACGCCAATCCATCATTTTGAAGTCTGTCGTAAAGGCCAAAATGGATGAGCATGTCTGTAGCATGGATCTGGGTGTACAGGCCAGCTCTGCTGTGAGTGTCCCTGATATGATAGTGAGGTACATAGACCTGGCAGCAGGATGGCGTAATACACAAAGAGAATGGTTTTGCTTTTCTAGTGAAAAAGTGCAGTCTTTGGCAGTAGCCACTACTCCTGTGTGTGTGTGTGTTTAGGAAATTTGATGCGTTTGTCTTCCCTAATGGGAATTTCAGCTCATGTACTGTTGAAATACCCTTTGACCTAAAAAGGGGCTCGTGCAAAGAGAGAGGCGCTTGGACGCATTTTCCTTCTCACCATTAAACAAGAAGAGCTGGATGAAGTGAAGGACTCTATGGAACACCCCCCATATGCTGCCTCCAGGTCTATCGTCACCTAGCATCCCTAGTCCTTAGAGCCCCTATGTGACTAAAAATGCGTGTACTAATGTGAATTCATCACATAAACTAGTCCACTGCTGAGAGAGATTATCTGCTCCCCAGGTATCATGTTCTGGATCACTTCAGCAAACACACAGAAGAATGGCTGTGTTCTAGGGTGCAATTAATTCCATATTTGGTCCCTCTGAATAGTTTTAAAATGTGCTTCATAGCGCAACATGGATAAGTAAAATGGATGATGCAAAGACCCAGTTAAGGGAGTCTGCTGCTAGGTCCTTCATTCTAAGATCATGTCATGTAATCAGAAACACAAGCTTGTTCTCTGCCTCCCTCAGATTTATTGAGGTAATCCCAGGAATAACTCTTTGGTCCACTTGTTTGTTCAGGTATGTTTTGGTCATATTACTGGCCTTTCAAACTGACGGCTGTTAGTTTTAGTTTAATTATAAAGTACTGTAGGGCTCTCTGGATTGTGTCTAACTTCCTTTACTTGAAGAGACTCTTTCTTTTAAGACTTGCACATTTCTCGATTCAAAGATATTGTAACAGTAGTAGATGCCTCTGGAGCAGACATGGCTAGATTGAACCCTTTATTCAGGTGCCTTGGAACCAGCTTAGATTTCCATTTCACATTGGTCCAGTCGGGTACCACATTTTATTGATCAATGTGCCTTTAAGCCTGATCCAAGTTACCCTGCAGTTCTGATATCAATGTCTTTAGAAAGAAAGTGCCTTTTAGATCGGCAACGCTGAAACCGCCATAGCTCATACACAAACATCAATTTCCTTGTAGAGGCCTCCTAGCAGCAAAGGAGTGATTCCAATTATTGTTCTCAACTTGTTGATACTGGCCTGAGGCAACAAAGGCAGTCACATTATCCGCCCTAAAGTGATCTTCTATGTACTCCTATATCTCCTATATCTTTCTCATTGGGAAATGTGTTTGTTTCGCCAGCTTGCTGCAGGTTTAAAGAAATATATAATGTTGGTGTATGTCAAATGCGTTCTGCTATGCTGAGGAAACATTTCTATGATGATTTTGAAATCATGGCTGAACCTTTATGCAATTTAGCAGCAAAACTGCTATTAGAGGTGCAAAGCATGGCTTCCTAAGGCACATGACTGTCTTTCAAGCACCACTCAACCCGGATAAATCCTGCAATTAATATTCACAAGAACAAGAGGCCAGCTGTATTGTAAATCCAATGACTTATAAACTCATGCTATTGACCAGGGGAATGAACTGATGAATGGTTTCTATTTTGAAGTGGGTTATACTGTTTCAAATTCGTAGGATCCGATTCATGGAACGTTTTCCTTTGGAATTGCACCATCATAAAACACTGTCATGAATCAGGCCCTTAATGTTTGTGACTGATTGGACTCCTTCTGTACCAGGTAAATGCTAGAGTAAAATTCACTTCCCATTTCAGTCCACAGCAGAGAACAGAATTTCCTCTTAATAAACAATGCCTAACTCCTCATTTCTAGAGACATCCTTTGATCTTACTTCTGTGGAGAGGGGTTAAGGGTGCAGTGAGGGGTTTGAGGAATGGATTTAAAGTCAATAATGTGTCATTGATAACTACCTGAATAAACCATGGCTCTATTAATGCTGCGCTGAAAACCTCATAAAACAAAATTGGTCTTCTCCTGACTCGCCTGGATGCTTTCTTGAATGGTGTAGACAAGAATTCTACACAAACGTACTCTCCCCTGATGTGAGTGAGAGTGTATACTTCTTAAAGATCTCAAATATGCTGTGGTGTCCCTGCTTTTTCTGATGGATGTCTTGATGACTTGAAGAGCATGGATTTTCAGGGAGATATTTAGATTGGTTTCCTGTCTTTGTCACTTGATTCGGTAGGTATATTTTAAGTAACGAAAAGCCTTCAATCCATTTTGTCCAGTTTATAGCCAAAGGAATATTGGGGTATAACTGTACTAAAAATGGCATTTGTTTGAAAACTGTGAACCCATCTTATTTATTTATTGTTCATTTAAAACACGCTTAATACCAGCGAGTGGTTTCTAAGCGCGAGATCGGGGTTCAAACCTGTGTTGCACTGCGTCATCTTGCTTCCAAGACAAATGTGTTGCCCCTGAGATATAGATAGTCCTCCTTCCCACTCATCCTGCCATGTGTGGGGCACAGATTGTGTTCATCCCTACATCAAACCGCAGATACACCTGATGCTTCATCTTGGTTGAGTTCTCTGTGCAGTGTTATTCCTCATGTATCACTGTATACAAGTCTTCAACGTCTTTTCGCATGATCATCCTTAAGGAAAGGTTTGGTCCTGATTACATGGTTTCTCACTGATAAAAGCCTTTTTTTCAACTAGGTCCATGGGTGTCATGGCCTCTAATGACATGGATGCTTTGTCAGCCAGTTAAGGTAGCATTGAGACCCTGACCCTGTGACCACTGTATACGATAGTGCTTAAATGTAGGTTCAAGGTCTATCACCTTATCTGGATCCTTCCATTATGGTCACTTTTTCCTAAACGGTGAACATATTAATCCACTTTAAAGGACCACCCATCTGCAATTTCCTTTTATCCTTTCCTCCTTTCTTTTACCAGAGAAGTTATGCTATTCAAGAAATTATGTATGCTCCGTCTAGGTCACGTGGTGTCTTTTGGCAAACAAACATCATTATTATCCACCTCTCCCTTGCAAATTGCAAAGACAAGTTTTACTACCAATAGTCAGCCATGGTCTCATTGTCACCCGTCCAAAACAGGAAACTGTCTGAAAAAGGACAATGCTACTCTATGCTGTTCTTCAAATGCGGTAATAAGATGTACTTCAAGAAGCAATCACCTGGCCATCATCACATGGACGTGGGCATGATATCCATAAATCTTCTAATCCGGCTACATTCTGAACAGTTATATTCCAAGGTCACATCACCCCACATATTTTGGGACTCCAAACACTCAAGCACTATGCCTCCCAAATATCCCCTCTAAGTCAGAGGAGAAACCTAGCCCAAACCAACAAGAGTCAGCTAGGTATCCATTAGGGATATTAAAAAAAAGGCTTTGATCACCCCCATTCTGAAAAAAATAGGATTATGTCCTAAAATGCCTCTAAATTATCGACCCATCACAAATACTCCCTTTCTTCTAAAGATCTTAGATCGCATGGCCTATATCCACATCTCGGCCCACCTAAATAAATACCCAATTCTTAATGAATATCAGTCTGGTTTTAGACAAGGTCATGGGACCAAGACAGCTCTTCTGGAGTTGAAGTCTAAGCTACTTGCTGATATGGAAAACAGACAGGACTATCTTCTTAAGTTAATAGATTTATCTGCAGCCTTCGACCTGGTTGACCATTCCATTCTTATCACCAGGTTGCGGGATGTTGCCAACTTCTCGAACGATACAGCTTTGTGGATCTCGTCGTTTCTGAGTAATAGGCAGTGCAGTCTCTATTGCGGAGAGGCTGAGGCATTGCGGGTTACTTTGTCCCTCAGGGTGCTTGTGTATTCCTCTCCCTTTATAACATTTTCACAGTCCCTTTCTTTGATTTATTGCAACAGAATGATGTGGCTTTTACAAATTACGCAGATGACACTCAATGTGTAACCCCTTTAATAGGACAATATGAACATGATGAAATCCTTAATAATAAGGTGTATGATCTTATTCAAAATCGGATGTTACAGAATGGTATAGCATTAAACAAAGATAAGACAGAGCTCATAAAAGTTGGTAACTAGAATCTACTTATGACTGTTTTTCCATAGCAGAATGTAAAATTGCCACAAAAAGAATGTTAAGACCCTAGGCATCACACTTGATCAGTACCTTATTATGAAGGCACAGGTGAGCGGGTTGGTGTCATCCTCTGCTTAATACATACAATTGTTAGTCCATCTTTGACCATACATTACTCAGACGAACGTGGAAACCATAGCCTTGGCCATTGTAGGCTCTAAAATTGATTATTGTTATAGCCTCCTGATTGGCATTTCAAAACTGGATTGCAACCGCCTACAGGTAATTCAAAACAGCGCAGTTAGAGTGGTCTCAGGCCTTAGCTGGCGAGATCATGTTTTGGAGGCCAGAAGTAGCCTGCATTGGCTCCCTGTTGAATCTAGATGATTGTATTGCCTGCTGTTTATCACTCACAAATGATGTACAGGAATGATGCCAACGTAGCTACAGAACTTATTCATTGAGAAATCTAGTTCAAGGTTCCTCAGATCAAAGAAATTCCCATCAATAGAAGCTGCCCAGGTGCAACACTAATAAAGCCATGAAAGGGTCCTTTGTGAATGTGGCGCTGAGGGCTTGGAACGCTCTTCCGTTGGATTTGAGAGACTCAACGTCAACTGACGCCTTTAGGAAAAAATAAGACATTCCTATTTTCTTAAAGATACATCTTCTGCTATGTTTGCTCAATCCTTAGCTGGCATCCGTTCATAGGCCTGTATTTGTTTTGTTTGTTTTTTGTCTCTGTTTATCTGTGTACCCTTAAGCCTATGGGTCCTTAGCTGCACGTTATAAATTCGTTAAAGTAAAGAAGGAAGAACTTTGGAGTTTCCTGAGGTCAGGGATAATCTGGTCTAAGGCCAGGTTATGTGGACCTGGCCAACAAACCACTCTAAGAACTGAGAAGAATTTATTTTCCCTTACCACATGCAGAAGAAGCACTCTTATGCCTCCCGACTACAAACAGGGAATTCTCAACACATGTACTAACCTGTTTTGTGCAGGCCTGCTGGGGTTGAGAATGCAGTTTTCTCCTTGGCATGGTCTGTCAGTGCTATTTGCCAATAGCCTGAAGTGAGATCAAATGTACTGAGGTAGTTGGCTGAACCAAGTATGTCCACCAGTTCATCTGTCCTGGGTAAAGGGTGGACATCAGTCTTGGTGACTGCATTAAGAGCTCTATAGTCCACATACAATCTCAACTCCTTGGATCCTGCCTTTGGTATTAGAACAACTGGACTAGACCAGGGACTTTTAAGTCTGTTAAATAAATTGGGGCTTTGCTGCAGAAATATTACAATAGCATATCTTTCAATACACTTGGAAGAATGAAAACTACCCCGAGATCAAGCAGCTTGTTGACCTCCTCCTTTATGTGGGATGATCTGACGTCCTGTAACTTCTGCTTTTAACAGGTAAACAGTGAGAATATCATGTTCGTCTGACCAAATTCTTCTAAGATCCCTGTCAAACACTTAACCCTTTACTAGCAGAACTGTGCTATCCTATACAAAGACTCTGAACCATTGACTTTGGCCCAGGGTTATGAACTGAATTGCTGGTTGTAGTTAACTGAAACCCTTTGCCCTGCCTATGAAAGTATTTGTGCTGTTGATTCTTATAACCGTGTCTTTTTACCTTTTTTAAAGTAACTGAAGTGCCATTTTGCTCCCACTTCAGGGGAGTTGAACTTGTTCAGTAACTTATTGGTTGTGTATTTGTAGTATATTAGTATATGATTTGAGCTGCTCTTGCTAGTGTTATGTTTTCAAACTGACTGTGTAAATACATGTATATTCTTTTACCAAGAGATCTTGAGTAAGTGTTTGTTTGAATCACTGTATTTGTTGGTCCTTTTTGTAACTTGTTCTACTGCTCACTTTACTCTTGAGATAAGTCTGGCTGCTCAGCCATCCCTACCACAATACTGTGTAGTACAGGCTTGTACCAAAGGTGAAATTGTACTGACACATGTAGTCTTAATTGCATGTAGTGTTCCATAAGGGTACTGCATGTGATTCTGCCTAACAGGCACGCGTTTTCTCTGGGATGCGGCCTGGGATTTCGAGGTGAGGCACGCAATTTTGCTGGGGTGTGGCCTGGGATTGCGAGGTGAGACGTGCGATTTTGCTGGGGTGCGACCTGTGCTTGCGAGGGAGGGCACACGTTTTCTCTGGGGTGCGGCCTGGGATTGCGAGGTGAGGCATGCAATTTCTCTGGGGTGCGGCCTGGGATTGCGAGGTGAGATGCGCGATTTCACTGGGGTGTGGCCTGGGCCTGCAAGGTGAGGCGTGCAATATTGCTGGGGTGTTGGATGCTTTGCCAGGGGTGGCGCAGAGGCTTGCGCCGTGTTAGTCGTTTAGCTTACTTTTTGGTGTGCGTGGGGGCGTGTTGTGAGCATTACCTCACGCAGCTTACTGTTACTTGTGCAACGGCTAGTAATGTGTCTTAAAATCCATGAATACGCATGGCGCGCAATTAATTTTCTGCGCCACGGCTCGCGCATAGTCTTTCTCACTGTGCAGAGCTTGTGCCATTTCTGCACCATTCCATGAATCGGGCCCCTAGAGTGCAAATGCTAAAGACACTGGATCACCCAATAAATGGAGGCAGCTCCCAGCAGCAGTACAAATATGACTATTTGCAAAAAGGGCTGGTTAGGCGTAATTTCGCATTTAAGAAAATTGCAAGTATACAAAGGAATACATCACCAGCAAATTATTAACACTCGCGAAGCCAGTGTAAGAAGAGAAATGGCAGCTATTAAGTCTGTTAAATAAATTGGGGCTTTGCTGCAGAAATATTACCATAACATATCTTTCAATACACTTGGAAGAATGAAAACTAGAGAACAGTTGAGGCTACGTAAATATTTAACTGTCACTTCTGGTGATCCACTCAAAATGTTGTGTGCTTTTGATTATGAGAGCATATATCAATGAGATTTAAAATTCTGCAGGTGAATTTGCGCAGCTGTTGAATGCATGACTTGTACTTTAATTGTCAAGACGTTTCTAACCTATCAAGGAAATATAATGGATGGTGACCTGAACATATTTGTACACGCGTGTCACTTCTTACTGATAATGTTAATTATTTTTCTTTTACAGCTTTCTAATTAAATAAAACGGAATCGTGGAGAGCTAAGATTTACATTCGGAAGATAAACCACTGCTGATAAAATCCACAATATGTCCCTGTTGTTTAAAGCATGCTTTCCCTCTTGGTTTATTTGTTGTTTTGTGATAAGCTACTTTATTCGTATGGAACAATACAATGTAGTGTTGTGTTTCACGATATGACGCCCTTTAATTAGAAATGTGCATCATTGGTCATAAAATGATTTACAAAAAGCGTTGTGAAGCAATATCGCTGCCATCATTGGTATACAATTGGAATAAACATCGTTATATGGAAGGGCATTGTGTGTATTCATGCTACAGGAAGAATGACTTATAGCAGCAAGATGATGTAGATCTATTCACGTCCAGTTGCATACAGACCATACTGTTGTAAACAGCATATTTCTTTTACCGTTATCAGTTTTTACTCTATCGTGCAGAGATGTGATTGAAGATATAATAGTAGTGAAACACATTTAAAATAATCTACAAGTCGCAGATACCTTTATAGATACCAGTAAACAATCAGTAAATTACTAGGTCAACATACTGCAATCTCCTCTTGCTTATCAAGATCATTCCTACCGGTTCATCACAATCCAACCCCCAAGGTAAGGCAACAGTCAAAAAAAGTGCTTTTACCATCTCTCTGTCCGAGAGATTATGCTCTACGTCACCTTCACACAGAGGGATGCCCATCAGCTCCCAGATCCATTCAAGAATCAACTATGCAAACAGAATTTATGTAGGTATCTGGAATGCCTCACAAACATTAATCTGATTCCAAACACAGCAACAATGCTCTCCTACTCTGGCAAAACAAGAGGGAACACACATCACTGGCTCTCAGAACACATCACTGGCTACCAATAAAAACAAGGATCAGTTGAAGGCCCACTGCATCGCCCTTAGTGCGCTTGAAGGTCAAGGAGCAGAATACTTCCAAAACAAAATCTCGCCCTACCAACCAACCAGAGACCTTACATCAAGAAAGACATATTTTTAGAAACCAGAAGCTTTTTCAGAAAAATACAGACACTCCCCCCTTCTCTACTATGGTGACCACCTGTAGTTTAGGAAAAGTCTAAAAACATGGCTCTTCAATGCTTAACAGAATGACATTTTAACCTGCACCCATCACGTAGCAACAATGACACTTCTCAATAGTTTGACTTTCATGCAAAGACACAGCCTAAGGGAACAGCATAGTGGCCCTGACTTTTATTGCCTAGAGCTCATTGCATGGCACTCAGGAAACTAAAAAGAATGGAAGAAATCACGTCAAAGCACTGCAAAAACCCTAAAATAACACCTTCCCTGTCTCCCAGAATATCTAACCCTCATTACAGGACAACTTCATGCATCATCCACTAAAGACAAACACCTCTTAACATAATGCGACCGACCGCAAGACCAATAATCTGAAAGCCCTATTTAGATCCAAAGAATATTCCCAACCTTTTGCCCAACCATCTTCACATTACTCAGCACACACACATGCAAACCATCCACTTGCACACAGCTTTTACAAAACATACACTCTCCTCAGACTTCAAACATCACAAACTTACACCTCTAACTACAACTGAAATTCTCTGACCCTAGCCAGCACATGACCACACAATAGGAGGGTGACCACACCTCTGGACTCAAAGCCTTCAATACTTATTACACTTCACACATAAAAAGCTTGCAAGCCCACAGAACTCATGATACTTCTGATCTGCATCCTCAACACAAAGCACTGCAATGATTCCTTTCCCTCTCCTTCCAACTAACCAATCCGACTCCCTCTCCTCCAGATGCGCCAAAGTGCTCGGAAGCCATGCTAATGGCAGCATTGCATGGTACAAATACTAATAACAGAACATACCAAAGCCTCAGTTTCTGCAGATAGTTTGCGGTAGTTGTAAATGATAGGGAAAGTTCCTGACATTTAAAAACAAATCCCAAATGCAATATAATATATAATCTTCTTCATACTCTTGCTTTCTCTAAGTTCCCTCTCAGTCACCACCCACCTACGCATAACGGTATCGGGTAATATTATCCCCATAAATAATGTCTCCATACATATAGTCGCCGGGAAACGGCATAGGCAACAATATTTATGGGGATAATGTATGAGGTAAATGGCAGCAAGGAATAAAGGTGTGTCCCCTGCTCCTTTTAAAACAAATATGGGGGTTGCGGGGGTGTCCCCCGCAGGTTCCATATGGTAATATCGCCATAAGAAAAGGTGGCATTCTTGTATGGCAAATGTTTTGCGGAGATATTAACACATTGAACCTGCATAACTCCTCTGCAACTCTCCAGGCTAGGCAGGGTACCAAACTTCCAACTTAGTGCAATGCTTCTCTTGAGAAGTACTAGCCCCAGCATTACACATTTGTTTGTTAATTTACTTTACTTCTTTATCAGAACAAAAACCAGTAAAAACACTGCTGGGATCATAATCAACTCATGTAGAAAGGATAAGTCAAAATATTGCGTTTTAGGAAACAATTCTGTATTTTCACATGTTTTGGCCCATTCGTTATATTCAAGTTCCCTCCCAATCACAATGTCCCATTTATCACCCAGTGAAGAAATTGGGCCTGATTCATGGAACGTTTTCCTATGGGATTGCATCATTATAAAACACTTCCGTGAACCAGGCCCAATATGTCTTGTTTTGGTTTGATACACATTTTGTACAATTCTGTTAATTTCATCCCTCTATTAATTAGGTTCATAAGTGTGTGTTCTAAACCCTGAGTATGCTAAGAATTGTCTGCTACCTTTTTGCCATTTTTCACAGAATCTTGCAAAAACAATGAGCCTAAAATCTTCATATAGATGTACAAGAACATTGGGCCAATGAATGTCAATGTGCTACCCTTTAGGAAGCTTGGCATTACGTGAGCATTGCCATGTACATTATATTACACTGTACAATTGTGATCATGTCATGTCAAATCATTCAATAAGTTCTAGTTGCTTTGCGGCCCATTGCCTGGATATAACCAGTTTGTCTACTATTTGATTTGATTTGAACATTTATACCTCGCTCCAGACAGACTTAACAGTATGCAGGCGCAGATGGATACCATAAACCTCAGGATGAGGTGTAAAACAGTTCATGGACATACGCCCCTCCCTATGTTGGGAAGATTCTATTTGAACAGGAAGCTTTGAAGCGCCTTCCGAAACCAGGACAATGACAGGCAGGACCTAATCTCCACAGGTAGCTCAGTCCATAATTTGGGTCCATAGACTCCAAATCTCCTATCAACTCTGGAGACAAACACTTTGCGTGGGATACTCAATAGCAGCTTATCCCCTGAGCGTATGAGCGTAATGCCCTTACAAGGTAGTATCGGCAGACTTTGGCACTGAGGTACTCCGGGGCCAGCCCATTTACACATTGAATGATTAAACAGGCCACTTATTTTTTTCCGATCCTCGACTGCCATTGCAAGAAACACAGCACCACAGCGAGCAGGATCATTTTTTAGACAGTGCCACCTTCCACATGGGAAACTTGAACCAGCAGGAAATTGCATTCTCAATGAACCCATCCAACAGCCCCAGTGCATTACTGTCAGACTTCACTTGCCTGACATTTTTGTATGCCCATGTATTTGAAAAGGGGGAAATGTCTGCAGTGAAAGATCAGACAATAGGTTGGCTTCCGCTCAAGTCAGTGGTGCTTGATGTATTTAAACAAGTTTATCTGAAGCATGGCGAATTAGCAAAATTCCTCTAATAATTCCAACATTTCCTACCTAGGAAATGCACATTTAGTAGAATATTAGCTTTGTCAAATGAAACAATATCATGCTGATATGCCACGCAGATTCCCTTCTACTGAATTTGGCCCTGAACAGCAAATCAAACGGCTCTGACTACCACATAAATTAAAGAGGACAGCAAAAACTCATGTCTGGTCCCTCTGGTCACAGGCTTTTACATAAAACATCTTGTTTGTTTGTATTTTGTATACTAGCACCTCATACATAAGGCTAGCCTAATGAATGAACAGGGGCCTTTCCTGTATCGTATAATATGAGATGCAATTCAGTGTGACCTTATCCAGGGAAAAATAGCAACCGACCCCAAACAGTATTTGACAATTTTTTATTTTAGATCCTTTAAATGAACACAGGCCAGCTCAGTCCAATGGTCTCACACACCACATTCTGAACCCTACCTGCTGGGACAAGAATTGTGTGTTGTAGTAATATTTATTTTAATTTTAAATATTTCATACAGTAATTTACTGGTGACCCCCTCCCCATTCTTCTTAACACAAGGGAAATAATACAGCCTGCCTGTTATGATTTGGAGATTCAGCAAGGTTCAGTTTCAGAACTGGTAGAATGAGAATGCAGTGGAATGAGTAGGTGAGCCTGAAGATCGTTAGGGATTTGGGTAGTGACCCGGGGAGCGGTGGGACAGAGCTTACCTTTGGTCTATTCAATTATACAAAATAAACCTATTACCTTTTACCAAGAGTTTTTCCTCCTGTCTGGATTACAGCACAACAATCTGGCAATGAGCGTCCAACCGTCCAAACCCACGACAGTCCTTGAAAGTGCCTAGGATCAGGGAACGGTTAACACTGTTGTGACCCTTGGAGTTGGAAAGACCACAGACGAGCAGTGAGTACATCATGGGGATTCAGGAATTAACTTTATGGGGCTTGGGAAATGCCCAGTGAAATGGAGAGCCCTCCTGCGATGCACGTTCAATTAAGAAAAGGCACTAGAGGACAGAATCTTCCAGCATGTCTTTGGGTCAAGCTTAGAAGTGAGTTACCAAGACAACAAATGTAAACAAAACACACTCGTTTCATTGCCATGTAACAAACAAGCAAGTACGGATGACCACAAATTTGCATGCAACATTGAAAATTGAAAATATATAGCTGTACAGGAGAAACGCCATACAGAATAAAGGATTTACATTGGAAAACTACAGAGCAGCGTAAGGAAATAGACACAATTGCAGAATGCAATGAATAACAGTACATCCCCCCCAGAGAGTTTTTTGCCAAATACTGCCAAACTTTCAATACTACGGAGCGAATGGAAAGGGTATTAGTGAGATTACATTAAAGTGGTAGAGCATATAAACCTCCCTGCAGAAAAGGGAAATTGTTATTACTTCATGCGTTTGGACCGGATGGTGAACAAAAAAATAAGAGAATTACCAGAATGAACAGAACTAGAAGCTGGAGACCTGGATGAACACATGAAAGGACAATAAGGAAAATGGGAAAATACTATGCCACCAAAACAAATGTGGCAATCAACGGGTTAAATTTTACTCAAGAGCACAGACGGATGAAGAATCAATTGAGGATTGTCTCAGTACTAAAAACACTGTCATTGATGTGTCAATTCAGAGCTAGGATAACAACGAAAGAGTTGATCAGAGATCAGATAATACACACCAGCGATCCTTCTGTGCAAGACCAATTGTGGGTGTGTGGTGACCCATCACTAAAAGACACCTTAACTATTGCGAAAGCGATTGAACACACACAATTATGTTCAAAGGAGATCAAGCTAAAAAAGGGAGACACTACAGGAACGAACAGAGATTTACAAAGACCGTGAAAACAGAGCACAGTCAAGGATCTGTTTAATGCGAATAAAGATGGAATCCAATAAATGGTACCCAGATAGAGAAGATGGACATGAGAGAATACAGAAACACAAAGAGCAAGACAGCAGAGATTACAAGAAACAAGAATGAAGAGGTTTTTCGAAGGGAGAGAAGGAAAAGGACAAATGTGTTAGAAGTGTTCCATTTGCACTGACAAAGAAGATGGAAGAGGAGTTGGAGAGGTTGGACATTGTCAAGATAATCAAGACGATTGAGTCTGCTCAGTGGTTAATCCTCATAGCAATAAAAAAGAATGGCAAGGTAAGGATTTTTGTGGACCTGAGGGAATTGAACAATAGATACAGGTTGACAATTTTCCATTTCCCATAATTTCAGAAAAGTTAAATTGCATCCGAGGAGCAGATGCATTCACAATTGTGGACTTTTTGAATGCTTGTCAGCAGATAAAGCAAACAGATGACTGCAGAGATTTAACAGCCTTCATAACACTATTTGGGATGTATCATTTTTGCAGAATGCCCTTTGGACTGGTGTCAACAGTGTTCCAGCGAGCCATGACATCAATTATGAAGGGGTTTAAAGGAACTATGGTGTATCAGGATGATGATACAATTTATGGGAGAGAAATTGAGGAGCATGATTGCAGGCTCAAAGAAGTGTTGGAGAGATTGAGAGAAAATGGGTTGAGAGTTGAAAAGACCAAATGTAAGTTTGGAAAAAAGGAAGTGGAGTATTTGGGACATTTGGTGAGTGGTGAAGAGTACAGACCCAAAACAGCTTGTAGAATATATGGGGCGACAATTTGGGGAGATCATGCACCACAACAATGGATAACTTAATCAGATTCTTCACTCACTCTGCATTTGATGCATATAACACCAATGTAATCCCTAACCCCTTCTGCAAAATGTAAGCCAAGAACAAGGCCGGTGGCAACAAAACCTTACCTTCCTAACACTGTTTATCACTATAAACTAGTTGAAACCACAAATTCGTTTTTTTATGACAAGTGATCACATAACTTATAATGCACAACCACATGTACAGTTTCCACTTCTGATCTCTATTTGCCCCTGTTTCATTTAAAAATTCTATAGAAAAGAGAAATAGCCCAATATGCCAGTCTGAGTGTACAATTTTAGGGTGGAATTGTAAGGTGAATATCTGCTTGTTGTAATTTGTACCCAGGGCATCTTGTAAGATGTAAGAGAGACACAAGTCTAATGAATACTCAGTTTTATAGGTGACTCACAGTAATACCCCTAATGAGGAGAGAAGTAATGCAGCACCCTGGAACATGACAGTACAATTTTAATTTTGTTATACAATGTGGCCTTCCTCAACTGACATGTAGTGTCTTTCTGTTGTAGAAAAGAAATTGACATGCGAAGGGCTGTTTATCTCGGACCACCCCGCACACTTTCCATTTTTAGTAAGATTCTGACAACATGAACAAAGGACTTACATTTAATGAAATAATCTTCTCAGCAGATCATGAAAACATTTCCTTTGCTTCAAAATGAAAGGGATGTAGGTTATCCAAAATTACTCAAGCAGACTATATCATTATTTGCACTTGGGGAGATATGAACTCAAATATGAATTTTTGCAACTCAAATATGAAGTAAGCAAATCGTCAACATGCAATTTTCTCCAACTTGCATAAAAGGGTCACAACTCAGATTTCTAGATTGATGTGATCCCACTTATCTCAACAAAATGCGTCTTTTGTTGGCAGGTGGTTGCCTGCGAGAATGACAGATTTTTGTGATTTCTATGGACAAGATTAAAGGATCATGATATTTTACAGACAGGTATTTTATTCACTAAACTACCAGATGCCATGCTCTCCGATCTTTAACTTATTCTGGGATGATGTAAACATATTTATCTTCTAACTTTGGGTTCCAAGGTTGAATTTTAAGGGGAGTCCTGTCAGCAGATAGTGCTCTTTGTGTTTTTCAGAAATGTATGAACCACCTATGTATCTGTCACGGTGCCCCAGTTTATGGCAAAATATTATTCCCCATAGATGCCTGTGGTAATCTCTAATTATATGCATACTTTTAGCTCAATTAAATACCATATTTCTAATGGATAGTGTCCTCTCACGGATTCCTCATCTTTGATATACTGATTTCCTACTTGCAGCTTTGGAAATTCAGCGTTGCCGAGTCAAGGTCCCTTTGCGGCTTCCATCCGCACACTCGGATGTGACATTGGTATTGTCATAAATAGCACGCACTGTGCCTGTTGCCTCAGTGCCTTTTTTCCACATGCACAGCATGCTTTGAACTGAATCGCCTCCGCAAATAATTTCTTAGTGCGTATTAACCATCTTTGAGAATGTTGACTCCGAAGACCGGGTTCAAGAGGTGTGCAGACTGGGATTCGAAAATGTCGATCACAGATCCAGACAGAATTTGCCGGTGGTGTCTTGGTACGGAGCATAGGGTTGACGATTGCAGGTTGTGTCAATCGATGACCAGCAAGGCCTTAAAAGAGAGGAAGGAAAAACTCGTCTTAGGCTGGTTGACTTCTAAATCCCCCAGATCTACTCCTTCCAAAAGGCTATCATCCGAAGACAGTCTTAGGGATGTTTCTCCACGAAGACCTAAAAAGCACCCGAAACACTCAAAGTACTTGAGATCTAAGAGCACCTCATCACTCTTCGCCGTCATCGTATCGATGAAAATCAAAGGAGAGACATCATTTCTCTTCATCATCTGAATCCTCACCCAACAAGAAGGTAAGGTTTCCTCACAAATCTTCTGCTAAAACAGAGAAGTAAGAGTTTTAATTAAAATGATGTTGGGGTTTCTGAAGGCGGCTCCTACCAACCCCATGACAAATCCAGAAAATATGCTGATCCCATCGTGCCTCAGAAGACGGATAATGAGTCATCAAAGACTACCATTCGTGCGACCAAGGGCCTGAGTCGCCAGCCGCAGGATCTTCATTGAGAGGCGTCGACCTAGTCTTCATCTCGAGAAAAGGCGAAGCCTCTGGCTTCTTCTCCCTCCTCGAATGTTTCAATGCCAACACCTTCGACGTTGTGGTCATCAACATCTTCTGCCGACCCATTGACAGCTTTCAAGCATTTGTCGAAGACAGGCTTTTTCAAATCTATAGGGTCTATATTTGAGGAAGAGGATTACTCTGATTCTCCTTTTGGCTATGTTTATGGCCCCCCAAATGTGCAAGAGGATCTTATTTCCAATGAAGCCAGACTGGAAGATCTGACAACATGTCTAAAGGAGGCTAGTGGACTTTGTCACACCAGATCTGTATGCTCGCTGTAGTGGGGCATATAGATCTGTTATAAGTAATGTTATGATCTGTTAAAGTATGGTTATAGAGTGCTCAGGGTGGGATTGTCCTGCCAGGGACATAGTGCAGGATGATATAACTGACATCCTCAACAAGGGACCCCCAAGAACCATGTTCTACCTTTTCATTCAGCCTTAAAGAATACAATTCTTAAGAAATGGCAAAAACTATATACCTCAGCCACTGTGTGCAAAGATCTGGCCATAAAGTATAGGCCCTCTTCAATTGACCTAGATTTAGCAGGCCCGGCTGCAGTTAATCGTAGAATGGAATAATCTACCAATGCAGACCAGGAGTTTATCCACTACACGAGTCAATACATATTTTCCATCAATGATGAAGTATAGGCGACTCACTGTAGTACTCAAGGAGTTAGCAAAACTCACTGTAGTACTCAAGGAGTTAGCGAAGGATACCAGGCCGATAGAAAGATGGAATGCGATGGAAGTACAGTTGTGCCTGTCATGTGCTGTGGGGACTGCTCAGACTCCAGACTACATCACCCAACTCAGTCCAACTCCACTCTGTGGCTCCAGTGAGGTTTTATAGACAAACTCGTCCTTTCAGGACAGCAGGCACACTTCAAGATACAGAAAAAAAACTGCAGACTGCAGCACCGAACGCAGTCCAACTTCGCCACCTCAGCATAGGGCAAGCATTTTTCCATCCTGGCTTTTAAGTTAATCTGTTTTGAATCTGTTGTATGTATCTTGTTTCATGATGTCTTCACAGTTTACTCATACCAAACGCGACAGGCACACCCAAAATATTTATCTCTCAAGAGTTACCCACACAGACAGCACAGGGTTTAGTTCATCTAGCCCTGTGCAAAGCTTGTGGCCTGTTCCAGGTGCACAAAGTCCAAACACATTGGATAGAGGAGGACCATGTTGTTCATGAGGATAACATCAAGCTAAAAAAGATGGCAGAAAAGGAGGCAAGACAAATGTGGTACTGCATTATGAGACAAAAGGGTCAAGAAGGGGGGAAATTCCCATTCACAACACATGTCTTGTGTGAGAGGTTCAGGGCAGACAATTCCATTGGGTATGAGTAGGCCACAAATGCATATTGAGGGTGCAGTGTTCTATAATGATACACAGGTGGACGGGTTGATAAGATGTAGGGCAGAAGGATTGGTAGGTCTTTCTGAAGGAGTAGCGGTGCACATGAAGAACAGGCTATGTTCCCTGGCCACCCAGCATTCTCCTGCACTCCTTGTGCCCCAGTCAGACATTTTACTAGTTCTGGACAACCTGCTCTTCGAGGAATTCCTCCAACTCCCACTAAGAGGTACCTGAACTACTCGAACCATATATATGAACATTCTTAAAAGCCCTGTTCAAGCAACAACAAAAAAGATAAATCCACATGTATGGATCCACCCTCAAACAAAGTTAAGCAAGATGAGACTGATAAATAAAGTCCTTGTAAAGTAAACCGAGCAAGGGGGACCAAGGGATACCTTTAGATTAACCTACTGTTAACTAGGATAATGGAAAGGATGCAGTTGACTAAACCAGGAACCTACATTACAATTGGAAATCAGTGATGTAGGATGATTTAAAAGGGGCACATCTAATTTGAGAGAATTGACCACCCACCCCAAATCAGGGATACAAAATCTTGATTTACTTAATCAAATTACTTAATCAAATGATTTTCTATGATCCTGGGACCCCCAATTTAACAATGTTATTTCCCTCCTTTTTTGGGACAATGTAAATATAAACAAATTATGCATGTTTGAAATTTCACCTTTGTTAAATAATTATCAATACACTGTCACATCACTTGTCTGTGCTACTTTGATGTGCATGTGGACTTTTGATGCACAAGCCTCACTCTGTGTACACTTGACTTATGCCAAGTGCGCACCCAACAGTGTATGACGGCTTGGGATAAAATTGTCATTTTATAAAAAAAAACAATTAAACCAGAACATCTCTCCCTATTTTAAGTCTCTTCACTTCGTATTAATTGAAAAATAAATGTCCCTGCCCCCACTCAATGGACATGTCAGAATTTCAAACAGCTTTTTTAGAAAACTCAATTAAAAGACAAACTACTTAACTTTCCCACATGTGAATCACTTACAAAATGAGAGTGTATGCTTGCTAAATTCCCTTTAGTGGTTTTTCTATTTCATTAACGTGTATAAGTGTCAATTTCTCATTTTCAATGGAAAAATGAAAGTCAGAAAATGGGAAGCGAATAATCACATTCACTTTTTCTGGAATGATTTAACGCCAGTAACAGGACTCTGCTTTGTGAAGTAACCAGGAAATGACTTTAGTCTTCTAGGTATCCACGCAGTGAGATATGTTTTTGGCTCGGAGAATTCTTTTTCTATGTTTGATCATTACAAAGAGATGGAGTCATATTTACCAGTGTACACACCTTCGGACATATTGTATTACTATATATAATTACAGAAGCAGATGCACCTCAGTACTTACAAATGACAGAGGCTGAGTTTTCTCTATTCCCCTTTAGAGTATATTTACCCTCAGAATATTCCCCCTTTGCTGTTATTCTTACATAAGGATACATTTTGGCAGTCTCACAGACTGGTGGGCACCCTGTTTAGGACTCATTCAAGTTTCCCCCTTAGTTACAGGTGGGCATTAGTCAAGAAGGTGGTGTCTGCTTCCCATCACAGTCTTGTCTGGATAACTTTTTTTACCCCTGTCTACTGTTCCCACTAAAGAAGGCATGGGCTTTAACTCCAGGTAAGTCTCTCTTGCAGTGTATTGCTAGAAATCCAAAACTGGGTCCAGCAGGAAAGCAATCTATTCCGTTCTGTCTTCTGTTGTTATCAATTCTCCTTTCTCTCCTTCTGTCATCCAGTCAGTGAGTGGGTGAACGTGTCCCTCCCAGAATCTAAGGGTTTAGAATTTTATAGATCTGAAACCACTCCCTTCAAAGGTGTGTATAATTTCTCTAATATGATTGGCCAATGTATGTGATTGGACAGTGTTCAAGGTGACATCACACTAAATCAACCTCTCTGTGCTCATTTGGCATTTTAATGAAGAGTGCAGTCTTATGGGAGTAACGTCCACACTTAGTTTCTCTCCCATTTTATGTGTTAGATAATTAATAGTCATTTTCCGTAACACCATGTTCCTCACATATGTAGATTGCGCTTACTCGGGCAAATCAAATGATGCTACTCTGATCTTGGCAAAAATTCCAATACCAGCTCAGAATGACTTGCTCACCAGCACAAATGCAAAGATATATGAATCATTGGTGCGTGCTGTTTCTGCACAAATATTCACACTTACCTAATTTATACAATTAACTTAATATGAAAATATTGTTTTACATTAATTGCTAGAGCTTCTCATCCTGAACATTTTTAAAAAAAATAAGTCCCTACGACCTTAGAATCAAGAATTACAAGCGATAATGTGATCCCAAATGTAAAATGCACATATGCATATTTTTCTTATATATAATGGATTAAATCACAATGTGAACTGGCATACCATCCCCTGAATGAGAACAGAACATCTGGTGTCATATAATATTAGTTCCTTAGTGTCTGAGAGCTGGGCCCCTCATGATTTCTAAGAATGCTAGTCCTCATGGTGCAAGATCTTTAAAATAAGGCTGACGGCAAGGGTCATTAATGACGCGGTCATGACCACTTCAGTGATACAAGCATCTGCCTACCCTGTGCCAGACACCTCAAGTCTTCAAAGGTGGAGTCACAGCTTCACATGAAGACCTGGCTGATGGTAAAATGTGATTATTTGGAGAGCAGACTGCAGTTCAGAAGGAATTCAGCGCATTTCAAAGCATTTGTGTAGGCCCTGTGGAGGATGGAAGCTGTAAAGGACAAGTATTCATTTTTATTACCCAGACCTTTATCCTGAGAAGCAACTCCAGCAAAGCCACAAGGATTCATGGTTAGCTTCAAAGCCAGTCTGCGTCGATTTTACCTTTCCATGAAATGGGACAATATTGTAATATTTATTTGCAATACTTCTATTTGTGATTGTCTGCAGGGTTGATAATACTGATTCTTAATCCTGCAAGGAAATAAAAACAAACACCAGCAGGTCTCCATTTTATTTTTCGCTTTCCTATAAAATGTTGTCCTTTTCATGCTAGATTGGACTAGTAATAGAAAGTTCCTGTACACTCTCTGGTAACTGGAAACATTGATTTGTTTTGGCTTTGTCAGTTAATTGGACAAATACTCTTGTTTTAGATGGGCAGCTTACATGGAACATTTCCTTGCATTTTCAGATTCTGTGTGCAGGCTGTAGTTCACGTGTTTGATTTTTAAAAGTAAGGTTTTGCTGTGCATCCTTTTCGTTCACATAGATTTTCCTTCAGGGCAACATGTCTTAGGAGGAGCCACTGAAACAACTGGTGGATCACCATGTAGATTCTGAGAAATGCTACCAAAATTTGCTACAACAAATAAAAAACTGAGTCCCTAACTCCATCCACTCATGCCAAATTGCCCCAGTAAATTACAGCAGAATTTATCCAGAGAAGACCCTGATTCCTCCTTTATAATTTTGATATAATTGCTGAAACTGCAGTTTGGGCCCAAGACATATGGCTAATACACCACCCCTTACCTAACAGAAGAATTACAGGAAGCAAATAATATTCTATATCCAGAAGGCACGACCATCTATGACAATACTAAGATTTTAATGACACAGGTTACGAATGTACAGTGACTGCCTTATGGAAGCTCTCAACTGTCTTACCAGATTCTTAATCCCATCATTTATTGGCTAGTATATAATACTCTGCCAGGAGATCAAAACCCCCTTGGTCTTGTGGAAATTCATCACCTCTATCCCAACTTGTTTCCAGTGTGCAGTCACGGAAATATGCAACCCCTCCTTCGAAGGGGCCATCCAGAAGGCCAGTGGTAATCAAAGAGCCAATTTGCCCCAGTTCCACCCAAAGGGAAATCTCTGCTTAGCGCCTCCCCCGTTGGTGAGAAGCATAAAGAGGGTGTAATAACATTTCTCAGTAGAACCCAACACTGATTTGTGCTTGAAGCTACTAGCCCTCTTCCCCCTCAAGCTGCAGAGGTGGGGGACATATATTATGTGTCACCTGATCCCGTCTATAAGAATCAGACTGCCTCTTAGGGTCACTTCTGCTCTAACACAGTTCATTTTGTCCCACACCTGTCCAGATCTAAAGCGAAGGAATCCACCTACCTGAGGCCTCATAATGATGTGCACTAGGATGATGTTTCCCAGTATTCATACCCATATGGGGCTGAACAAGAGAGTAATTAAATACTTTGTAGATGTTATGCCAAAGGGCACAGGAGAATAGTCCCCATTCTGGTAGAAGACACAACAGCAGAAGATATACTTAATGTTGGAAGCGGGCAGATGACTGGTATGATTTTGTGTTCCCTCATCTGACTTTCTTAGAAAGTGAGTCCAAATAACTTGCATGGGTACTTTGAGGTGTATTGCAAGGCCATCATTGCACTGGGTGCATGAGGAGCCACAAAGTGCATTGGGGCTACAGTAATGCAAGGATCCCTGTGAATGATGATCCTACCGATGGACCTAAAGTGGTTCCCATGGTGGTTAAAGGCATTCCATAATACACCAAGTCCCCAGTAAAGGACTGACCAGAGATTGACTGGTAATTTCAGTCCCTTGTTATAGGAAAGGATACCAGTAGAAAATCAGGGCACCATCACGGTGTTGTAGAGGAGGAGCCAAGTGCCTCTACCAGAAGTCCCGTCCCATTCTTCCTTTATGTTGTAAGCCGTAAATTGCGACATGCACAATGCCAATAATGGTCCCTATACCGCAAAGAATCCTCGAAACAAGGTATCCATTGAGAAAGCCCTGTATGATGTACCTGTGGAGAAATGACAGTCTTTTAAAGGAGGTTCCGGAAGAAGTGGGAAGATGAATGAAAGAGAAGACTGGTGACATCACATGAAGCAGAAATGATACACCCAGAAGAGATGCTAATGAAAAGAGTATATAGACCTTATAGAATCTGATAGTGAAGTGAAGAATTGAGCAACATTTCATGTGCGGAATGAAGATTGCACGTGCAGAGAGTACTGAAGAAAATACATGCTGTTTTATAATTGTGCAGATGCTGAAACGCAGGTAGAGTAAGTAATCCTAAAGGCTGGCTATATGTAGTGAATAGACTGCAGGTGGTGCCACCATTATATGTATATGTGTATAGAACCTGGATGTTCCATGTCGTGTTTTAGCAAAGTAGGACCCCATGAACAGAAGGGCTGAAAGTGTGGCGCAGTTGAAGAAAACAACTGACGATGAGGGAATATTTGAGAAAGGTTGTCTGGCCCAGTGTCAAGGGTTGGGACAGCCAAGAAACTGGTTATCTATTTGAGAAGATACAATGAACGTAAGAAGATAGGCAAGCTCCTGTTGAGGTATAATGTAAAAACACTAGAAGTGCCAGGTTTTGTTAATTTAATAGTGTTAAATGTGAAAGAGCTCAAACGCTGTCACCTGGTCTAGATGAATATAGACTTTGGGCAAGCAACACCGAGACTTGAAGGTAAGACCATACTCGCACTCCCTTCTTTTCTGATGCGCAGTGATACTTTGCTAGGCCGAGTTCAAAGACAATTCAAATGGCAGACAGCAGGAGTGATGATGGACGATGGGCTAATTGGGTGGGAAGGTATGGTCAAGTCCAACTCACAGGCACATGGGGTACCAGCTTGCGTGCTGCTGGCGAGTGGATTATTCCAGAAGGGTACAAGTGTGCCAACCAATCGTAGAGTTTGAAAGACAATGAAACGTGTATTTCATGACGGCGAAGATGACTTCCACTAGGGGTGGGCATAGCTGTCCACCTGACCTTTGAGACCCAATCCTATCCCCCATATAAAGTATACCTAGATGTTCACCTTAAGCCTATCACAACCCCAACCAGGTTTTCTTATTTTGCCATGTAGTATGACATCATGTATGACTATAAAAGTAATTTTTTTAATGAAATGCATTGAGGCCATGCTGTGAGACATCAGTTGATGTCCATTGTACTCCCTGTTTTAGACAATTGCAATTAAAACAGTTATGTTTTGCCAACTTCCTGAGTCGGCCTTATTATTGGTAAAAGAGTAAAATCTGCATCCCCTTCCATACCATATAGAGCTACCTCGCTTAAAGGGCCTATGGGTTCAATGTGACTGTGTGACATTTGCCATGTGATTTCATAGGACATATCGGGATATGGAAGACAAATTCACAGGAGGAGACTACCAAAAGAACAAGGAATCTTGAGTGTGGCAAAACTGTAGGGAGGAGGGTGTGTGATGAGGTCAATTGCTTGTTACATATAGAGGAAGGGTGGGGAAGTCTTAGACCAAGGGGAGATACCTGGTATGTGATTTGACCCTGAAGTCAGAATAAGAGCTATTCACTAGTCCTACTTCAAGTGTTTGAAGGATGCAATGGTAAGAATATATAGAGCATTTTACTAAAGGTGATGGCATTTTATTGCATTTTTTGCAAAATGTAGTGGCATTTTGTTGCCAGCAATAATATGGCACATATATACATTTTTTTTGCCAGTATAACATGTAAATATGTTGCTGGTGGCAGGTAAGGTACAGATTTTACAACACAGCCAAGCCCAACTTGAAACTACAGAGAATGAAATACATGAATAGAAAAGCTTAGTGCTGCCAGATCAAATAATGAAGTGCACCATTTGTTTTTGGATGCCTCATGCATGGCAACTGCATTAGAATATATATAACTGACTTACCTTATTTAATATTACTAAAATACTAACTCTAACAACACTAAAATGCAGTATTCTATGCAAAATAAGGTGAAAATACATGTTTTGGTGGCACTGCTGTAATTTGTTTTTAAATGCACACTGGCATTTGTTTTTCTTCTGTTTTAACTTGTGGAGAGCAGAGGGACAAGGCAGCAGGAAACCAAAGAGATACAATTATTGTGTTCTGAAACTCATTGTTTGGAACACGAGGGTTGATACAGTATGGATTCTAGTCGACCTGATTGGGGGAGAATTATAGGCAGACATGCCACGTAAATAAAGTGGGAAGGCTCAGAGTTTTGCTAATTGAAAAACTTGCAGAGAAGAGTTAGTTGAGACTGGGCTGTGAAGACAGACGGAGTTCCAAGGGGTTACAGAACACTGGCTTAGAGAAGATATCTTGCTGGCGCTCCCCACCCACACAAGACTTACAGAAGCATTCCGCACTGACTGGGCCTGTCTTTGCGAGTGGAGGATGGTCGTGCTAAGAACTTCAAAGAAGTGCTAATTTTGGTAAGCTTTGTGCCAAGTGAGGATCTTTTGAACGTTGTATGTTTGGTTATAATTTTATAACAGTGTAGAAAGGTTAGAAAATCACTGCATGTTATTTTTGTCAATGTCAGAATGTAGGAACATTAATCCAGGTTGCAAACAGACCTACTTGTTCGGTTTTGCTTTCTTTTATATTCCAGAGACTGCTGTATATAACCATGGTAAGATTTGATGACATGTGCCTATATGAAAACAAATGTGTTGTCATTCATATTTTTATGAAATATTTCAATAGACCAGGTCTAAAGGGGAGGCTTATATTAGTGCAATAGTGCATTTGCCAATTTACCAATGCAAGTCAAGTAACTGATACAGCGTGTGTGTGTGTGTCTGTGTGTCTGTGTCTGTGTGTGTGTCTGTGTGTGCGCGCGCGCCTTCCTGATGGGAAAAGCATAGATTACTGGATGTAGGTGATACCAGCCACAAACTGTATATGGTGCTCTGAATAAAATGATTGGGTTATAACAGTGCAGAGGTCCAAGGCTCTCTATAGACCACTGGGAGATATTCTAATAGAAAGGAAGGTTTTGTTTTATGATGAGGTTATAACATAAGGAAGAAAACCATGCTCATTACTAAATACCGTAAACCAATTTACCACCAAATTACTGAGAATATTTTTATGGTAAGAAAATACTGTCAAACCCCAATAAGACAAAATATCTTACAAATAATGGTGCGTTGGCCGGGAAAGTGGCTGTAGAGCACCTACTCGGCATGGCAAGTGTGTCTCACACCACCATACGTGCATTAAAGGGAGCCCATTTTATGAGAGCAGTGTGACACTAGAAGTGAATTTCAGAATGTCTGAAATGGAGGCCACATTCCCAGAGTTAATGCAATATCTGGAGGCAATGTTATATGCACATGGGTCATGGTCATCAAATAATGTCAGAGAGGGGCATGACCGCATATATGGTGAAGTGCAGAAAGAATCATTGGACAGCATCTTTGCAGTAGGTAGCATAATCCAGGTCTGCTTTTGAGATTATTAAATGCTGCTGATAAACATGCAGAGAAAGATTGTCTGATACGGCTATGTGCCAAGACATGGTTCATTTTAAATGGGTCTCTGCGAATGCAAGAAAATGATGCCACGCTGATTAGCAGGTTAAAATTGAACTGGATGGAGCTAGTGAACAAGAGGAAAAATTAAGAGCAGAACTAGAGGTATGTCAAAAGGACATGCAGTCAAAATGTAAAGATCTCGACATTCAATTGTCCCAGCGAAAGAAACAGTTTGAGGATAGTGAGCAAGAATTAAAACACTTGAAAGGGCTGGTAGATCATATTAGACAAGATAAAGATGAAGTTGTTTTGGAAATGCAGATTTTGCAAAAAGAACATTTTGAGAAAGAAAGTGATCTTCAAAATGCTGAACAGGAGATAGTTAAAATGCTTCAAGAAAGAGACAAAAGAGACAAAGAATTCAATGAATGCCAAATGCAAATGAGCAATATGCAAAGTGTGATTATTAAGATGAGTGATGAAAACAATTATATGCGTAAGGAGGCAGATAAGCTCCTTTAAAAAGTGCAAGGATTTGGAACAGCAAATATGCATTTCCAGGTCCCAGGACAAACGACATTGCACCACATTCAATGGAGTTGAGGTGAATCCTATTTCTACACTAGAGAACTAGTGCCCCAGTGGCTGGGCCGGTGACTGAACTTGGTTGCAGCGCCCTTGGGGATTTGACACACCTATTGGGGGCCGCCACCAATCCCATACACCTGAAACCATGGTTGAATAACAAAGTAGTGCAATACCATGCATGGCAAAGAGTAGCCCTATCAAAATAATGAAATCAATCAAGGCTCTGATCAAACCATTCAAAAAAGGAGGGGGAGTGCTGTATGGAGGACCACTTAGAAGCAGTGCACAATATATTTAAAGTCCTCCAGAAACCTAAAGAACAATAAAGACAATACTTTCATTTAACTCTAGACGCTCCCACAGCCAGTATCATTAGGGGATTAAATGAACAGCAGAACATGACATGGGCAGAGTTTGAAAAAGAGATTAGACGTCATTTTTCTCCATTCCATTCCAGTCCTTACAGAAGGCGAAGAAAGTTGCTTACACAATTACGGCTGGGCCTAATACGTCACCTCGCCAATTTTTGCAAGACTCAAAAAGAGCTTTCTCTCACTTTGATGTATCTTTTGACCCCAATTCCAATGAGTTTGCCTACTTCTATGGGCTACAGAAAGACATATCACAGTTAGTCCGTGAATTTGCCCGTGACAAGTCACTTGAATGGATTGTGCACCAAAGTAAAAAACTATTTGAGGTGCTATATTGTCAGGGTAGAGAGAGTGATACAATGAAAGACACTAGCGCCTTGAAACCATACCAATGGTACATAAGGCACTATATAAATGAAAAGTAACATAACAAAATCTAAAGAATCGTCAGCAACAGTGATGGAGATCAGGTCAGCTAAAATGTCCCTTGAGTCTGCTCAAAGTCCAGGTAGAAATAATGTGACACCTGAACGAAGGGGTAATAAACAGAGGTTGTCGCTCCCTGCACCAATGTTTCAATCACATGATCCTAGTACTAGGGAGAGCTACATTAGCCCTAGGTACTTAGGAGACAGGTCCCAGGCAGGATATCGGCCTGATATGTCAGGTATGAACAACAATCAGAGACAAAGTCAGGATCAAAGAAACAATGGTCCCTACCAGGCATTGGGGACACAGAGCAAATTTGACCCCAACACCATGATATATGGTAATCAGGGTAGACCCCGATATGTGGCTCGATTTACTGAAAATGGGAATCAGCATAGGGGACAATACTCACAAAATGAGAGACAGGACATGAGGTATGCCCCACATCAATACAATCGATCACCGGCACCGGAGGACTTCAGCCAAAGGATAGGTGCACCCCGCTCCCTGTCCCACATGAATCAGGAATTCAGAAACAACCCCAATAGAAATCACTCTCCTGAGAGATATCAGAATAGATTCAATCAGGGGGAAACGATCAATATCGACCCAGGCCACAGAGAGAAGATTCTAGAGAGATGGAAAGATTCCAGTGTCTCAAGGCCCAAGTGAAGATGTTGGCTGAGCAAATAGGAAAACTATGTACGGCACAAAAACAGTCATCAAAGGAGGGGGCAGAAGGCCATAGTAATGACCAGGTGGTTTCTGATAATAAGTGACTAAATAGTAATGATACCTGCAATACTAAAAAGACAGATTGCCCAGATTTGATTTTGCATAATGACTCTGAGATGCTTAATGATTTAAAAAGGAAAATACTGGCAAATTAACATGTGACAGGAATTGCAAATACATCTAAAAAATAAGTTCGGTTTAACCTGGAGTTAAATCAAATGTTGGAGATTTGCACAAATAAAAAAGGAAAACATGAAATTCCAAAAGAACAAAGGGACAGATTTAAGCAAGACCACTCATGCATGGGTAATAAAATTGAACAGGGAGTACGTGGGGATGCTAGAATGCTCTCCCTAGACAATCAAAACACTAACAAAATACAGGCAGAAAGAATAAGTACTCAAAAGGAGGGTACAGATCAATCACCTGAAGAATTCTTTGAGCCACAGATTTTTGAGGAAGTTAAAAAGATTGGTACCATGCCAAACATCCACAAGTGCCCAGAATTAGAAAATGACAAATTATCCAGTAATGTTTTTACGCATATTCAGTTGGAGAATTGTAGTGTGAACTCTGATGACCCCCGGATGGAAGGGCGAACAGTGGCCACACTTCACAGGAACCCTGAATATGGGGAGATGAGTAAGGTTTCTCAAACGAAAATGGACAAAAAGGAGGGAAAAATGTCCTTTCATTTACCAATGTGCTTAGCCAAAAGTGAAAAAGGTCTGAGAAAAGTGAATCCTGAAATTAGTAAGAATTCACACTTTTTGTGTGTGTTAGAGCAAGTTGAAGACAGATATTATGCTCCCATTACTGTGGAAGAAAAATGCAATAATTTTGCCATGATTGACACAGGTGTACAGGCCACAATTATGTCCAAAGAATTGGTAAAAAGTATCAATGAAGGGAGATCTCCACAGAATCAAGTCACAGTGAGGCAGAGTGAAGGCCCAGTTCATAACTTTAACGGTGAAGAGTTGCCTATTGTGGGTGTCACTGAGGTTGACATAAAGATAGGAGAACACAGAATGAAACAGGAAGTATTGATCACACCTATTTGTGAAATTCCATTCCTGATGGGAACAGATTGCTTGAAAAGATTGTCTCCTCTCATAGATGGGGTAAATGGGGTACTGTGGTCTTTGACAAAAAAAACATTAAGACCTAAGAAAATAAAATCACAAAACAGTATAAATGAATGCCACATTGTTGCTAAAACAAATGATGCAGTGGAGGTATACCTATAGAATAGATGTGTGCCTCGTGTTACTGTCATTTTGATATGTCAGGATAAAATGCAAAATGAAAAAGAAAAACAATCTGTGCAGATTTATTTGGATCCCAGGAAGAAATGGCAAACTGAAATAGATGAACACACATTGCGCTTCTATTTAAAAGAGAAGAAATGCAAACAGAATACTATTCCTCAAACAGACACAGAAAAACACATTACCATTGCTGAAATACACATGGAAGATGAGCAGCCATGGGTTCACATTGGAATAAATGACCAATCTAAAGTGGTAAAAGCTACCTTGGCGCTTGAACAGGAAAGGAGCTTTATTAATGAGAAATTACTGCAGAAAATAACAGAGAGGGAGGAGATCCCAAAATTCAGAATTAAAACCAATATGTCTCTGGTTTGGACAACCCAGATTTTGAAAACCGAATTGCAGGAAGATGCATGCTAAAGATTAATATTGGACAGAAAACCATCCACCACAATATGTGGATAGTGAGTGGAACAAAAAATGATTTTTACATAGGCAATTATATCATGCACAGAATGTGTTTGGTATTAGATTTCCTTAACCAAAAAGTATGGTCCCAGCTAGGCGGGCCTGCACCTGAATTTGAAGACAAGAGAAAGACTTATCATGGTGCACAATTGGTACCATGTGCAATTGAATTACAGGTGAAAAAGGATATTACTATTCCTGCATTCACCAAGCAGGTTGCTATAACATTAAAGTGCAAGAATGGACAGAAAATGAAAGATGCTGATGCATTTGTGTGCCTGAATGAATCTATGAAACAGCAGGGCCTGGATTATGAATACATCCCATTGATAGATGTTGGAGAAGGGTCTGTCAAAATTATGGTGAACAATAAAGGGTGTCAGGATATTCATTTAAAAGCAAATTTTTCAGTAGGAATGGCCATACAAAAATCACATTATTCTGCAGATTTCAATAACATGGTGATTGGAAATATTCCTGAGAGATATGTAGATGCACAGGGTATGTTGCCAGAATATCTAGATTCTTAACCCAAAGGGATCTTTAAAATTCAATGCCCCTCATTAGGACTCAGGCGCTAAACCATGGTGCTAATAGCACCATGGTCCATGCCGGAGTCCACTATGGAGAAAGGGGGAATTACCACCCCATTCCAAGGTTGGCGGGGCAGTAATTCCCCCTTTCTCCATGGCCCTTCCCCATTTCTGCCCCATAGGGCTCAATGGGAATGGGGAAGGCGGCAATTACGGTACCGCAAATTGCGGTACTGTAATTGCCATCAAGATCCCTTTGCCGGTCCCTACTTTAACGGCTGGTCCAGACCAGCTGTTAAGGTCGGGAGCCGCAAAGGGACCTCGTAGTGAGGCGTTAAGGGGTTAACGGCGCTGCAGCCTTTTACGGCGCCGTTAACCCCTTAACGCCGGTGTCGTAATGACCCCCCAATATGTGCACCCTTATGATTCAAATGAGAGTGTGCTGTCACCAAGAAAATTGTATAGTATTTGACTTAAATGAAATAGAAAATTAGCACATCGAAGTGGAGGCTAATATGCCAAAATATTTAAAAGCGGCAGCTTTACAGAGAGACACAGCTACACAGTTGGAAGAAAGCACAGAGATTCCTCCGCTGGAGGATTTCCCAGAATTTTCAAAAATGGTAGAGGAGCAGATTTTGTTAGTGGATGCATGTGATAGCGAAGAGGATAAAAATTAATTGAGGAACATATTTATGGAATTTAAAGACGTGTTTGCCAAAGATGCATATGATTGCGGCCTAACTAATTTACATGTTGCCACATTACCGGAAGGGTGTGGTAGAAATCCAGTATTTGTGCGCCAATATCGGTTACCACTGGCATGTTTAGAGTCATTGGCAGAGATAATAAAAAATGTGGAAACTAGGGGAATTATTAGGCCCATTCATAGCACCTCCAATGCTCATATTTTGGGTGTGTTAAAGCCAAATGGTCAATGGCGTCTGTGTGCAGACTTGAGAGAGTTAAATAAAAGGGTGCCAGTGTCCAGATGGCCTCTGCCATTCATTGATCATGGCCTTGCTTAGGTGCATGGCTCAAAGGTGTTTACTACATTAGATCCCACATCTGGATATTGGTGTGTGCCACTGGCAGAGGATATTCAGAATTTGTTTTCATTTGATAAAACGCAATACGCATGGTCTAGAACACCATTCAGGTACGTCAATAGTGGGAGTGAATTTGGCATATTTTTGATAAAAGCTATGCCTGATGCAGCGGAAAGAGGAACTATAGTTTATGTGGATGATGTCCTGATAAAAACTTAAAAGCCATTTTGATGAAATTAGACATGTTCTTGGCCAATTGCAAAAGGCAGGTGCCAAAGTATCTTAAGCACAATGGTGCAAGAAAAAGGTGAATTTCCTAGGCCATGACGTAACTGAACATGGACTAAAACCACAAAAGAAAAAGGTGTAGGCCATACAGAAATGGAAAGATCCTAGAAATGTGAAAAGTTTAAAAAGTTTATTAGGAATGACGGGATATAACAGGAAATGTATTGAAAATTATGCTGAAATTACTCAACCATTAACTAAACTGTTGAAGCTGAATACGCCCTGGAAATGGGAAAAGGAGCAATCTGAGGCAGTTGCTAAATAAAAGGAATGTCTCATAAAGGCACCATGTTTAGCATATCCCATAAAAAACAGAGATTTCTTTATAGGTTTCACTGAACATTGTATGTCAGCAGTGTTCTCTCAAAAACATGATTTGAACCACAAAACCATTGCAAGTAAGGCATTTTCTCAAGTTGAAATTAAATTCATTGAATGTGAAAAGGCCCTTTTGACCACTGTGTGGACGTTGCAGCATTTCCACCCCATTGTTCAAGGAGAAAAGGTAATCATTGAGACAAATCATCAACCGTTGCAGTTTTTACAGAGTAAAAGGATTAGGTCAGGCAATTTAGCACAATCCAGAATTACTTCATAGACATTGGCATTGCAAGGCTTTCCTGTAGAAGTGAGGTATGGCCAAAATAAAAAGAGCCCAGTTGCTCAAGGATTAGCGGATTTACATGACTGTGCAGCTGAATGTGTATCAGATGAAGTAGAGGTAGAATCTAGTTTGCAGGAGTTTGAACAATCACCACACAAAGCTTTTGATGAAAAGATATGCAAGAATTTACCAACTGTATATGTTGACGGTTGTGCTTTTCATATTGAAAATGATAATAAACAATTGGTATCAGGAATAGGAAATGTCTGGTTGAAATGTGAAGGCATTCCTAGTAAAGGCATGAGAATTGGGCCTAAGAGTAGTCAGGTAGCAAAATTGGCAGCCATTTATAAAGCAATTACTACTGCAGTTGATAATAAATTCAGTGAAATTGTCCTGGTGACTGATTCTGATTCTGCAAGAAATAGTTTTGTAGAGTATTTGCCTGGCTGAAAAACAAGAGGCATGCTTACATATAATAAAAAGTCCCTCAAACATGGAAAAATGATACAGGCCATAGACAAATTAGTGTCAGAGAATGATTTAACAATATATTGGAGGAAAATTCGTGGACATTTAAAAACTCCAGGAGAAGATAAGGAGGGAAATGATAAAGCAGATCATTTAGCCAAAATTGGGGCTGTGATGGGAGAGTTGCTACTCGTTGAACACTTAATTGGTGAAATACAGATTGATGCAGTTACACGCTCTAAGGCTCCAAAGGAGGTAGAACAACCAGTAGTGCAATGGAGTTATGATACACCAGATCAAGATTTGATTAAGGCGCAAAAAGATGATACAATATTGGGGATCTATTATAATCATTTGATGTATCCCGAACAAAATCCTTTAACTGAGAAAGATTGTACAGGAAAAGAAGAGTTGAGGGTATTATTAAAGAATAAAAAACGAATTATACTACAGGATGGACTCATGATCAGGGAATCCATAACAGGACAAATACAGTGGGTGGTACCCCTTTCATTCAGAGGGCTAATGCTACACCATGCACATGATGCAATAACTGCAGGACACAGATGTTCACAAAAGACTTTAGAGATACTAAAAGATTATGCTTACTGGCCACATATGTACCAAGATGTGGAATTATATACTAGGGGGTGCCTAGTATGTGCCCAATTTAAACCCGCTTCACCAATGCATAGAGCGCCACTGATAAAAAGAGTCTTAACCGTTCCATGGTCAGATCTGCAAATAGACTATGTAGGGCCTGTAAAAAGGTTGAGTAGGGAGAACCATTATATTTTGAGCGTGGTTTGTTTGATGTCAAGATGGATAGAGTGTGTTCCTGCACCAGATTGTAGTGCGCAAACCGCAGCCACATTATTGGTAAATCATATATTTTCAAGATTTGGGTAACCACAAAGAATAGAGTCAGGCAGAGGAAGTCATTTTACAAGTGCTTTAATGAGTAAAGTGTGGCAGATACTGGGTTTGAAAAGAAAACTGCATATTGTATACCGACCCACCTCTTCTGAGAATATTGCACGTTGCAACAGATCTGTTGTGGAGATATTAAAGAAGTTTGTAGCAGAGGCAGGTTGCAGCTGGGATTTACGATTACCCCTGGTTTTGATGGCAATCAGATCGACTCCTGCCAAAGCAACAGGTATCCGCCCTCATGAGGTATTGACAGGTAGGAAGATGCTACTGCCACATCATTTATTATACACGACACATGAGCAGACACTTGTGAGTGGATCTACAGTTCACAAATATGTGGAAGAACTGAGAAAGCATTTACAACATGCATTTGCGCAGCGAAATCTGGAAAGGGCTGCTGACAGTGCAAAATCATATTATGATAGAAAGACGTCTATGAAAGAGTATAATGTGGGGGATCAGGTATATACATTTCATTTTGGGAAAGGTAAACATAAAAATTCTAAATTGTTTGCAGCCTGGCAAGGGCCATTTAAAATTGTGGATTCGGTGTCTCCAGTAGTTTACAAAATATTAAAGACAGAGGGTGAAACGGTAACAGAGCAATTTGTTCATGTTAACCAAATCAAGCCCCTGTCATCCCAAACATGAAATCAGGAGACTTGAGCAAGTAAAAACAGCTTAGGTGCCCTGAAGACATGGAAGGGAAGACACAGTGGTGGTTTGCATAGTATCTCACATCATAGAAATAATAAAATAGTTGTGGTCCTTATTATAGAGATAAATGTAAATGAAAATACCATAGGTGATAAACATTGATATAAGGGGTTGAAGCAGATTGAATTATTATGGTGTAAGATTGAAATATATTTTGATGTATAATGGTGTCTTATGTATATGTTTGTTTTCTCTCCAACATGTGCTTAGTTTGAGCGGAAGAAAGCGGAATGTTTTGGACTATATATCCTTTTTTTTTTCATGGTAAAAAGGGTGAAATTGGTATTGTGCTATGTACTTAATCTCTTTTCTATTTAATTTAGAACAACTAATTGATGATCTTTTGAGGTCAGAGGTCGCAGGAACAGAGGACACGAGAGATGACGGAGTCCTGGAGTCCACGGAATGAAGGTCAAGTAATGCCTCCAGACTGAAATATGGAGGTGAAGACAAAGTAACCGGGACGCCCAAAGAGATAACTTCTCTGGAAAAGAATACAAGGGTGCCAAGATGGATTTCACTGAATGAACCAGATAACGAAAAGTTGATGATCAGAACATCGTGGAGGTGCATGTCAATCATAAAAATTATAAACATTTTAAAAGAACAGTACTGAATTGAACGGCGTTCCTGATGAAACATAGTATTATTCTGTGGAACTGAAAAGGAGTGTGGTGGAGAATCACATGTTTGTTATTTTAATTAGTTGTTTTAGTTAATTATATTAGTCATTTATTTTATATATTTATTTTATTGTTTGTTATTATACATAAAATGTTGATGGCGGACACTTCGTTAAAAAAGAAGAAGCTATACATACATATGCACATGTGTATGATGACTCATGGACCCATTTGGAAGATGTTACTGCTATTATGATTACGCAATGGTGTATTATGAAACGTTTCAATGTTCATTATATTAAGGTGCTATTATTTCAATTGTGATTCATATGATGGAAAGAAAGAATAACAATTTGGGTTTCCTCCTATTGTGGATTTTGGTAGCCAGAATTGTCGGAAAAAGAGGGAATATGTAAGAATATATAGAGCATTTTACTTAAGGTGATGGCATTGTATTGCATTTATTGCAAATTGTAGTGGCATTTTGTTGCCAGCAGTAATATGGCACATCTATACATGTTTCTTTTTGCCGGTATAACATGTAAATATGTTGTTGGTGACAGGTAAGGTACAGTTTTTACAACACAGCCAAGCCCAACTTGAAACTACAGAGAATGAAATGCATGAATAGAAAAGCTTAGTGCTGCCAGAATAATGAAGTGCACCATTTATTTTTTGGATGCCTCATGCATGGAAACTGTATTAGAATACACATAACTGACTAACCTTATTTAATATTACTAAAATACTAAATCTAACTGTTCTAACACTAAAATGCAGTATTCTGTGCAAAAAGAGGTGAAAATACATGTTTTGGTGGCACTGCTGTAATTTGTTTTTAAATGCACACTGGAATTTTTTTTCTTCTTTTTCTTCTGTGTTAGCTTGTGGAGCGCAGAGGGAAGAGGTAGCAGGAAACCAAAGAGATACAATTATTCTGTTCTGAAACTCATTGTTTGGAACATGAGGGTTGATACAGTATGAATTCTTGTCGACCTGATTGGGGGAGAATTATAGGCAGACATGCCACGTAAATAAAGTGGGAAGGCTCTGAGTTTTGCTAATGGAAAAACTTGCGGAGAAGAGTAGTTGAGACTGGGCTGTGAAGACAGACAGAGTTCCAAGGGGTCACAGAGTGTTGGCTTAGAGACGATATCTCGCTGGTGCTCCCCACCCACACAAGACTTACATAAGCATTCCGCGCTGACTGGGCCTGCCTTTGCGAGTGGAGCAAGGTTGTGCTAAGAACTTCAAAGAAGTGCTAATTTTGCTAAGCTTTGTGCCAAGTGAGGATCTTTTGAACGTCGTATGTTTGGTTATAATTTTATCATAGTGTAGAAATGTTAGAAAATCACTGCATGTTATTTTTGTCAATGTCAGAATGTGGGAACATTAATCCACGTTGCAAATAGATCTTGTTCTGTTTTGCTTTCTTTTGTATTCCAGAGACTGCTGTAAATAACCATGGTAAGATTTGATGACATGTACATGTAATTCAATATAATGAGTACCTATGAAAACAAAAGTTAGTTTGTGTCATTCATGCTTCTATGAATTATTTCAATAGACAAGGTCTAAGGGGAGGTTATAATCGTGCATTTGCCAATTTACCAATGCAAGTCAAGTAACTGATTGTGTGTGTGTCTCTGCCTTGTATGCTGTTTGGAAAGGCATAGATTACTGGATGTAAATAAGCCAGTGATACTTTATGATATAATATATAGATTACTGGACGTCCATGAGCCAGTAAGACCTAAGGGCACATAGATTACTGGATGTAGATAAGCCAGTGATACCAGCCACAAACTGTAGATGGCGCTCTGAATAAAATTATTGGTTTATAACAGTGCATAGGTCCAAGGCTCTCTATAGACCACTGGGAGGTATTCTAATAGAAAGCAAGGTTTTGTTTTATGATGGGGTTATAATATAAGGAAGAAAACCATGCTCATCACTAAATACCGCAAAACAATTTACCACTAAATTACCGCCAATAAGAAAATACTGTCAAACCCCAAATTTACCCCAATAAGACAAAATATCTTATACAACCCATGTCAAAATTGGTAAAACAACCATAAAGGTAGGCCCAAACCCTGATCGAAAATCCATCCAAGCATGCAATAATGGAGTGCACGATTTGTCAGAAAAACTATTTTAATACATGCAAATTACAGCCGGGAGGGCCAGTCAGCTCTGTGGAACTCAAACCGCTCTTAATCCGCCCACATTGAGTTACAGTAACTAAAGGGAAAAAATGCAAAATTAGGATATGTTACAAATATCAAGTACACGTTAATCCCATTTTCCCGATTGGCTTGCACCTATAGAGAAACATGAACACAATATAACTTTAATAGGCCCTATTGGTTAGTACATTACCTTTGGCCAGCTTAAGTACAGCCCCCCTATGAATGACCTAGTTGTGCAGTGAGCAGAAAGTGGTTCATCCTGATTGTCCAAAGTTATACATGTACCATTTGCGAAAATAGTATTCCCTCATTGGACAAGATCATGTAAGTTCAGATGTGCAGTCTCACCAAACGACCCAATCATGTAGTAGGTGTGAACAGTGAAGTCAACAAATTAGACACAGTGATATCCTCTCCCATGAGCTCAGTCTTTTTGGCAATCCAGGGCAGGTCTCGGGCCTTTTAGTGGTTTACTTCTGCAACATTCTTTGCAGCTGCCATTTTGAAACATGTTGCTATACCTAGCACACATTCTTCTGTCTATTTATGGGGAACCAGGTGGCTTCATAACACAAAACTGTTTCTCCACTCCTTGGAATTAATTTCTCATATTTATTAATGCTACCAAGCCATTCTAATGCAGACTCAGTTGTCCCGAGACTCCCTAGCGGGCTGTATGTCCACAATCTAGTTTTGACTATTGGCAATATCTTCACCCAAGGCTCTGTTCACACCAAAATATGTCCTATATTGTATTTTATCTAGTCGTTAAGAACAGAATCCATTATTGCACATTTCACTAAAAGCTACTGAGAACAGCTAAGCCCTGCAACAATAACTAACACGTGTTTGACACCTCACCCTTCTTCTCAGACCTTGGCATGCTGAAGACTTGTTGTGGGAAGCAGGAATAAAGTTTAACTAAATGGAAAGACAGAGGCTCGGAACTACGGCCTAAAGCTCTATATAACAGAAATCTACACACTCTGATGAGGCCTAGTTCAAAATTGCAGGACTCTAGCTGTTTTGGCAAGAGGCCATTATGTTAATAGAAACAATTAACAATGGGGGTCATTACGAGATTCGCAGTAAAAATCAGTTTTTACCAGCATTGAGGCAATACCGGGTCCAGGTAGCAATGACACCGCTAACATCAGCCGATTACGAGAATGCGTGCACGCGAGTAGCGGCTTGCCGGTATCGACAGTACCAGCATGCTGCAAAAGTCCCTAAAACATCCCTTAGCGGCATCATTGAAAGCGCTGACAGCCCTTCCGCCTCCGCCCCCCTCTAAATAACGGGCCCGGCATTAGCAGGCCCGCTAATAGCGAGCCCGCTAATACCGGAACTGCAAGTAACGTCATCGCGCCGGAATGGGAAATGGCGCGGCGGCCATCTTGAAAAACACAATCCATTGCCATCCTCAATACACAGGACGTAGAGTCTAAAACCAACACCAGAACATCTACCACACCACCAGCACTATGCCAGAGGCTATTAAGAAAGGGGCATCCCAGCAGCGCAAGGAGCGGTTCTCCGAGGATGAACTGAACATGCTTGCAGACACTCTGGCTAAGAATGCAGAGGTGGTCTTTGCCACAGACCTGAACAGAAAGTTATTGCGGTAGGCACCACCCCCCCGCACAGTAAAGAACGTCTGAAAATGTTGGGACGACCTGCGCCTCAGAGTGCGCAATATGTTGTCGGCCAACCGGAGCCAGGGCCTGGCTACTGGCGGTGGCTCTAACACCCCAATCAAACTCAGCTGCTGGGAGGAAACCTGCGCCAGCACAATCAGGATGGAGTCAATAGAAGGTGTGGGAGACATGGAACATGGAGCCATGTCATCGGCAGATGGAGGTGAGTGTCCTAAGGAAACACAGTATTGCAAAGAATGCGGATAGTCCACCAATGTGACCGTGCCATGAGGCAATGCATGGCCCATTGCACACACATGGACACATCCCTGCCTAGATGCCGTCCCCAGCACTTACACATCCACATGCATGCAGCATGCCTATGCCATACCCGAGACACACACCACAAACAGGGACACGGCATGTGTCACACTGCACGCAGTCCACAACACAAAGGCATGTCTCACAGCAGACACCACCTCACACATGTCTGAACCTAACGGCAAGATCTTCGAGATTCGAAGACCAACAGCAGAACCAACGAGGAAATATACAGGGTTTTCAACAGCCCAGAGGCCGTGGAAAGTCCAGAGGATGGTGGCAAGATCAATCGCCACGGGTCACCCGCAACAGAGGGAGAGGATGGTACGCACAAAACGCCCTAGAATCGTGAATCAGAGACAAATTACTAGAAACCAGAATACACATGTGGAGCAATCTTTAGTAGTGAATCTATCTAATATAACATTGAGCCAAGATCAATTGGAAGTCCTACAAAAGGGACTATCATTTGTCCCCACCAGTAAACATGATCCCTTCGAATTGCGTATTGAGGTGACACAACTGATGAGGAAGATTCGCCTGAAACAATTCTTCATGGACAACAAGTCTCCGCCTACCCAGGGAGCTACTGACCTCCATAATAAATCACAGTACTACCCCCTCCACACTCTATTACACCAGAGTCAATTACTTTTGAAAAAGCTATACTAAAAAAGATCGAGGAGATCGAGAAGGAAGAGCACCACCCATTCTGCAATCTCAAGAAAAAGGAACACCAGGCATTGAAGGAATTACAGAATAACAAGGAGATTGTAATAAAACCTGCGGATAAAGGGGGGGCGATTGTCCTGATGAACAAAAAGGATTATCAAGCAATGGCCAATGCTTTGGTCACCGATAGAACAACATATAGACAGCTCGGAGGTGACCCAACGGAATCACTAAGGAGAATGATTGATCCAATCATTGAAGAGGGCCTAGCAGAAGGGTACATCAGTCAGAAAGAGGCAGACTTCCTCTCTCCAAAATGTCCTGCGTTCTACGCATTACCTAAGATACATAAAAACATTATACCAACTCCAGGACGTCCAATTGTGTCTGGGATTGGCTCGATTTTGGAACCTTTGTCCCAATTCGTTGATTCCTTCATCAAAGAAGAGGTCAAACGTATGAAATCATACACCAAGGACACTACTGCTGTGCTAAATCATTTAGAAAATCTGGTACTATCAAATGATGACATCTATATTGTAACCATGGATATAGAATCTCTGTACTCAAGGATACCACAAGGTGAGACATTGAAAGTGATAGAGAAGACACTACATGCCAAGAGACCAGAAATACAGATACCAATTGTTTTTATCATGCAATTGGCAGAGATTGCCTTAACAAAGAACTACTTCTTGTTGGACAACAGATTTTTTGAACAAATATCTGGGACAGCCATGGGGGCCACATTTGCTCCGTCTATAGCAAATTTATATGTGGCAGAATTTGAAGAGAAAGTCATCTACCAGCAGACCAATCCCTTCTTGAAGAACATCCTGAGCTGGCGACGTTATATTGATGACGTTTTGTTGCTCTTTGAAGGAAATGAAGTTTCACTGAAAGAATTTATAGAATGGTTGAACATGCAGAACCCATACCTAAAATTCACGTCCGAATCCAGTAAAGACACAGCTACCTTTTTGGATTTGAAACTCATAAGAAGAGGAGCAAGAATCGAAACAACAGTATATCAGAAATCCACGGACCGCAATTCACTACTGGAATTTAGTAGTTTCCATCAGAGATCCCTAAAAGAAAACTTACCGTTTGGACAGTTTTTACGCTTTCGGCGTAATTGCTCCACAAGAATGGAGTATGACATCCAAGCAGAGAATTTGGCTAAGAAATTGCAAGAAAGAAATTATCCCCGAAAGATCATCAGATATGCGAAGAAAAGGGCACGCAATATTCCAAGAGAAACAACATTGGAACAGCACCCTAGAAAAGATAAAGATGACAATCAGATCACGGTGGTCTTTAGCCATTCCCCTATAATAAATCGAATAAAAAAAGAAATCAAAAGACTCTGGCACATTCTGAACGTGGGCGACAGAACCCTGGACCCACCTACCTTTGCCATCAAGAGGAGACGGAATATAAGGGATCTATTAGTACACACTTATAAGGAAGAAAATGATACCCAAAATGACAACCAACTAAGGGTATGGAATACAACGAAGCCCACAGGACATACACCATGTGGAACCTGTGCTGCTTGTCCTTTCACAGATCGATCGACAACTGTGGACATTGGCTGGAATACGCCGTGGAATCAAAGGACGTTGACCAATTGCAACACCTCTAATGTAGTGTATCTCATTAAGTGTCCCTGTAATAAGATCTATATCGGGATGACAACTAGGAAAATAAAAACGAGAATAGGCGAACATCGATCGAACACCAGGACAAAAAGAATTACTGCACCACTAGTGGAACACTATATGTTGCATAAACATTCTGAGAACGACATACACTGGACTATCCTTGAGAAAGTTAATATCCCACGGAGGGGTGGAGATCTAGCAGCCATGTTATTGAAACGAGAACAATTGTGGATTTTTAGATTAAAAAGCCATATCACTGGCCTCAATGAAGGTATATGTTGGCAAACTTTAGCAGTTCAAAAATAAATCCCCCTTGTTTCCAGTATTTACACAGGATCATATATAGATGGCCCGTATTCCGTTCCATTAAGCATGGCAGAATAATGTAAAACTGATATGCCACAATGATAGCAGTACTCTGACTGCCTTGGTATAGCCACCATTAATATAGCTGAGATATACACACCAGGTAATAACGTGTAACGTAAGAGATTGCTACAATGACAAAAGATATTAGTGCTAAAAATAAAGGAAGGACCAGGGGACCCGGCCGTAATATAAATAATCCTCCCCAAGATGGCGGCTGCGTTTGAAACGAGGGAACGGATCCAGATAAGAGCTCGAATAAGAAGTACCAGGTAAGAAACACAATTGTTGCATCCTGATCTGAGAAAGCTCTTTTGCGTCTTTAAAAAAAACGCACCAGCATCATAGGTGCGCTACTTGTGTACTCATTTGTAAAAGCGTTAGAGTTACACGTAAGTAACGCGCAACACACGCGGCTCCTCTCTCCTAACACAGGGAAGCGCCGCGGCGAACAGATCCGGCCGTCACGGCTGTAGACAGGGAATAGTGAAACCCAACAGTAGCCTAAACAACGAGAGATTTGGTATAACTCGCGACCGAACATTGGTCGGGGAAACGAAATACTTGACACACTGTAATGAGTTATGGATATGATGACTGTGGTTTGGGGAAAGATACGTAGGATGTGTACCTCCAACAATGTTATCTCTCTAAAACTTTGCAGGAATAACTGCACTGCCACATGAGACCTGTGAGAGAAAGAGGAAAAGAAAAAAAGAATAAAACAAAAATAGACGCCTTACCGTGCACTGGAAACTAAGTGACGGTAAGTAAGATAAAATTGAAGTATTAGATCTTACACTGGATTAATGCAGGGGGGTTTTGAAACACAGCTGACCAGGGATTCTTTACTCACTAGAGATTACAACTCCTGAGAGGAAAAGAAGACCTGAATTGAAGATCTATCATAACAGACAAAAGATAGTGGTAAGAAATTAGACGAATAAGAGTATCATAGAATGTATAGTAGTCATATACCTCGAGGCCTCTGATGTGTGCATTTTCCCTTACAGGGAGCTGAAACGCAGATGAGATGTCCCATCTAGAAATGGAACACGCTGGATCCAGATCAAGAAATTGAAAGACAGAGAATTTTCACTGTCTATTTGTGAATGTATAGAGTGCCAAAAAATATCTCTATAGTCCTGAAGAAGGCGGCAAACTATATTTCCCCGCTGAAACCGGTTGACAAATATGGGTTCAGGGTGATGACCTGTACCACTTGTCTCATAAGAAAGTAATATATGAGCTTGAAAATAATATCCATTGCATTTTTAGTACGCAGCAGTGATTGGACCTATAGAATCTGGACCAATGATCGCTGTGATTTTTATACATAAGTCACACCGAGGGTTAGCGACATGATTAAAAGAAGTTTGTTGACTCCCAAGGGCGTGCACCTCATTTTAGCAATTGTATGAAGGTAGTGAGCCAGGACAGGGCAAGTGCCCCTTTGGCTGTTCTCTGGATGCATCCAGGAACATATTCCTTTCTTCCATAGGGACATTTAGTTAGAGCTAAGAACTTAAGCTATAGGTTTGAATTATTTTAACAAAATAGATTCTGTTTGTGATGTGTTGGAATATACTGGGGGAGACAGAATCCAGATACCCATGTGACTCTAATTGTATTGACTGAACCTAACGTATGCCTGAGCAACCCTACCAAATGGCAGATAACCTGTATGCCACAAGAGTAGGATAGCAAGTCATCAAATGTGTACAACTGCACTAATACCATTGTATGCATGATGCATGTACAACCATCACTGATGCTGTCCCTCTTATGGTCCCCCACATGCCGAGATACCGACAGCGATGCAGAGGACTCTGCAACATAGGCCACCACACCTATCAAGAGGGCCAAGTCCAGGGAAGAAACCAACAGGCCTTCCACCTCCAAGGGCACTGGCAAGGCAGATCTGTATCCGAGAACAAAGACACCATAGGATGCCAGGGTACAGGGCCGTCATGGGTCGTCCACAACTTCACAAGTCTAAAACAACTGTGGAATCTGCAGCTGTAGGGACGGTGGCAGATCGGACCCTGTCTGCAGCTACCAGTTCGGTTGGGGAGGCAGCTGCCACTACGCCACAGAGTGGCGATGAGGTCCTTTCACAAGGCGATGTCTGTGTCCCTGAGGAGGACTCCCAATCCATAGAATTCCTTGGCACACCAAGCCCCTCACAAGAACACCAGTACACACCCATCAGCTCACCCGATGGCACCTCTCCTGTCCAGTCGGGAGGAGATGCTGTAGCAGAGGCCTGGAGCCCAACACCAGACACACCAGAATGGGGCCCATTGCCGCACCTGCCATCCACCTCCACAGGGGTCTGGGACGGGGAGTTCAGGATGATACAGATGGAGGCGCGCCAGCAGGAGCTGACTGGCCTAGTCAAACAATATGTCACAGATGGTGATGTGACGAGGAGAGAGGCCCGAGAAAACACTGCGGCAATGAAAGGGGCCATAGAGGCAAGCACACAGAAGATATGTGAGGAGCTGTCGGCTGTGCTGCAGATCCTTGGCAGGATTGCGGATGCCATGGAGGCTCTGCGTCCTGCCCCGACAGTTGAGCATGCGCCCACGGGGTCTTCCTCAAACTCCACATAGACAAGCCCACTGCTCAGGTCTGTGCGCACCATGCACCGCACCAACATGCCACCGCCTGAGTCAGATACAGGCCAATAGTTGCCGGCTCATCCTGCATGTGCATACCTATGGAGACTTGAGTGCCATAATATTGCACGCCATGTGTGGGGGAGTTGTGGGGGGAGGGGGAGAGGGTAGGTGGTGTGTGGGAGGGGGAAAGGAGAGGGTATGTGGGGGAAGGGGCGAGGGAGTGTGTGTGAGGTGGAGGGTATGAGCACTTTTTACTTCTTACTGTTAAATACACCCATTGTGTACCTGAAAAAATACTAGCCTGGACATTCCTTATTGTGTATGTGTCATTTATTGGTTTACATTGCATAGTGTCCATGTACTCCCACACCCAGTGCCCTCAGTCCCACATTCATGGCACCCTCAGAACGCATGTCACTATTGGCCAATCACTGACTGGTGCACAGCACGTCCCTCCTGTTATTCCGCACCGAGATGATGCGAAACCACATCTTCATCTTCTTCTTCATCACCTGGTGGTTGCGGTTCAATGTCAGGGGGCAGAGGCACCTTCCGTCGGATGCACATGTTGTGCAGCATGACACATGCCGTGATGATCTTGGCCACCTTCTCATGCCTGTAGAGGAGTGCCCCACCCGACCGCTAAGACAGCGAAAACGTGCCTTCAACAGGCCAAATGTCTGCTGAATGACCACATGGGTACGGGTATGGGAGCGATTGTAGTCCTCTTTATGCATGTTCTGCAGATTCCAGACAGGGGTGAGGAGCCACGTCTTCAAGCGATAGACACTGTCACCTGCATGGGTGTAAAATAAGGTATGTGTGAGTCAATTCCTGATGGACACCTGTACTTATCACACATGCTTGCAGATTTCTGTTGTTCACATGGAAATGTTCCTGGTTGTATGCACACATTTTACCTTGCCAAAATGTGTGCTGTGCCATGGTCTGATGGTGTGGGTTGCGTCTTCCAGTTGATAAAGGGTGTACACTCCCTTGATGTTCTGCATGCACTGTGGATGTATTCCGCTTATTTTTTTTTATCATTATGTGATGTGTAGTGATTGGTATAATTGTGTTACTGGCAGTGTTGCCAGAAGTCTCAGCATTATTTGTCATTCAGCGCTTATTATTTCCATGGTGACATGCAGCACTACTGTGCTGGTGGCCCTGTGACAAGCAGTGTATACCCTTGGTGGAATTGATTTGTGCACTCTCATGGATGCTTGTCCTGTGTTGTGTATTGCTGCGGACATTTACATTGTGCATACTCACAGCATGTTGCTGGATTGTCTTTCAGAGGTTGCGGTCTGATGATGGGTGGTGGACATGTTGTGGGATTTGGGCTGATTGTAAGTTAGGCATGCTGTAATTGGTGTGCAGCTTCCATCATTGCTATGGGGATTAGTAGTCATGTTCAGTTTGGTATGCTTTGGGGCACAGTGTTTTGCGATGTGGAGTTTGTGCTGTCACCGCACCAATGATGCCATGGTGGTGTGTGCATCTCCCCCCCCATTACACTGCCATGTGCCTGTCATGTGACTTACCAAGCAGCCAGGTACGTCGTCCTGCATGTCGCTCCATGTAGCGTGGTAGCATGGAGTTCCGAAGGACCATTGAGTCATGAGTTGATCCGGGAAATCGGGCACAACAATGTGTGATGATCTTGCTGCAGTCACATACCATCTGTACATTGATGGAGTGATATAGCTTAAGATTGCGGTACACCGCCTTCGTGGCATGAGGGACCACCAATTCTACATGGGTGCAGTCAAGTGCACCAATACAATTTGACATGCCTGCCAGTGCATGGAAGCCAACTTTCGTGTCAAATATCTTCTGGGCAGTCCGTGGTAGGGTTATGTATTTCCTTGGGCATCCAGCACTTGGTTCAGCATGCGAGAAAATAAAGGTTGTGATATGCCATGCATGTGCCCCACTGTGTGCTGGTAGGTGCCTGTGACCAGGAAGTAGAGCACAGACACTCCCTTCTGTAGTGGGGGGATGGTGGTGCGTATTTCAATCAGGCTGACAATGTTGTTGTGTATCATGTCCACAATGGTGGTGATGGTGTCCCGGTCCAAACGGTACAGGGTGTGGATCTGCTCAGGGGTTAGGTTGAATGGACTGGCTCTGATGCGAGGGATTGGGGGCTGCCTGCGTGGTACTACTGTGTGCATTGGTGGGGCTTGCTGGGCCTGTCTCACCCTCCTTCTCCTCCTGCGTCTCCTCTGTGGTGCCTGTTGTTGTTGCTTTTGTAGCAATGCAAGCATGTCCTCCAGCCCCATTATTGCTACTACAAGTGGAATCATTTTGGTGTGGAAAGGGGTATGGTGTGTGGGTGTTCTCCTTTTGGGCTGGGCCAGAGTCCATTGCCTCCACCTGTGCTGATTGTGTGCACCTGTGGAAGTTGGGAACACTGCACATTGCTGTTTGCGGGTGGTTCGCGATGCCGGTGATGCCGGCATCCTGGTATCCCTTATTACCACTTTCATGATGCCGGTATTTGCATGTCTGCATGACTTGTTATGTCCTCCTGTTAGCGCCATCTCGGTATTGCCAGACCGAAAGGCCACGTGCCTGCGCGCATGCCGGTACGAGGAGCACGGTATCAGCGGTGTCGCTAATACCAGGTTGTTGAGTCGCAATAGCCCGGAGCGGTATGCAGTGCCGGTAATCCCTTACCGGCATCGTTTTTCATTACCTCCAACCTCGTAATGACCCCCAATGTCTTTGCTGCCCATTATTTCAACATGTGCTTGGTAGCCTAGTGCTCTCTAAGATGCAATAGAAACAAAGCAAAACAACTTCCTATTTCAAGATGGCCTGAAACACTTCTAAGGAAGGCATGGTATCAACAGTAAGACAGACACAAGTGACCACAGTTCAGGGGTATTTATTGAACTTCAAAAAGGATTTGATAAACGCCCATCTAATCCTAAATCTACAGATGGGAGCAATCTACGACCATCAAAAAATGATAATGCAGTCCTAGTGGTGTTTTGTCAAAATAAAAGGGCCTATACTAATAAACCTATTGCAATCCTTACCTCTAAATACAAATAGTGTGGGAGACAATGTTACGAAAAAGAAAAGTGTTCACAGAATGATATGTCATGATGTTCAGGCCGTTGGCCTCCCTTCCCCACGTTTTCAGTAAGGGATAAGGCAGACTCACTCGAGCTTATCACAATCTCTGGCTTCTCTAGCATGGGGATGCAGTTCAATCATTAGCATCAGAGCCTTCTGAGCCCAAGTCTCTTCGCCTTTAAAGTTCTCTTCATTCAGAGGGCCTGATGTGAAAAATAAATAAGTTCCTTTCCTCTTTCAGATCTTCACAAGTACTCAATCTCTAAGGCGGTTCACTATTCAGCCTGGATCACCCTCTGCCATGCTCAAATCCCTTTTAACACAATTAGTCTCCCTCTGCCGGGCTCGAACCAATTTCAATTCCAAATGTAACTCTTGACACAAGTTTGCTTTAACCCAAGCTTTTACCTGATCTCCCTCCGCTGGGCTCCCACCAACTTCATCTACTTTCTTTATATTCTTACTATCAAAGACTTTTGAATATGCACAGGGTTTGGCTTGACCCATTGCAGGACCACTTCCATTTCACAACTCCTTTTCACATTTAACATGTGTCACCTTTCAGTTGGATACCTAAAAGAGACTTTTGACTGAGCGCCCACGTGGTGCAAGACCACTCTGTCTACGATATTGTATCATGGCTTCAAACTTCTCAGCATTATTTGTCATTCAGCGCTTATTATTTCCATGGTGACATGCAGCACTACTGTGCTGGTGGCCCTGTGACAAGCAGTGTATACCCTTGGTGGAATTGATTTGTGCACTCTCATGGATGCTTGTCCTGTGTTGTGTATTGCTGCGGACATTTACATTGTGCATACTCACAGCATGTTGCTTGATTGTCTTTCAGAGGTTGCGGTCTGATGATGGGTGGTGGACATGTTGTGGGATTTGGGCTGATTGTAAGTTAGGCATGCTGTAATTGGTGTGCAGCTTCCATCATTGCTATGGGGATTAGTAGTCATGTTCAGTTTGGTATGCTTTGGGGCACAGTGTTTTGCGATGTGGAGTTTGTGCTGTCACCGCACCAATGATGCCATGGTGGTGTGTGCATCTCCCCCCCCATTACACTGCCATGTGCCTGTCATGTGACTTACCAAGCAGCCAGGTACGTCGTCCTGCATGTCGCTCCATGTAGCGTGGTAGCATGGAGTTCCGAAGGACCATTGAGTCATGAGTTGATCCGGGAAATCGGGCACAACAATGTGTGATGATCTTGCTGCAGTCACATACCATCTGTACATTGATGGAGTGATATAGCTTAAGATTGCGGTACACCGCCTTCGTGGCATGAGGGACCACCAATTCTACATGGGTGCAGTCAAGTGCACCAATACAATTTGACATGCCTGCCAGTGCATGGAAGCCAACTTTCGTGTCAAATATCTTCTGGGCAGTCCGTGGTAGGGTTATGTAGTTCCTTGGGCATCCAGCACTTGGTTCAGCATGCGAGAAAATAAAGGTTGTGATATGCCATGCATGTGCCCCACTGTGTGCTGGTAGGTGCCTGTGACCAGGAAGTAGAGCACAGACACTCCCTTCTGTAGTGGGGGGATGGTGGTGCGTATTTCAATAGGGCTGACAATGTCGTTGTGTATCATGTCCACAATGGTGGTGATGGTGTCCCGGTCCAAACGGTACAGGGTGTGGATCTGCTCAGGGGTTAGGTTGAATGGACTGGCTCTGATGCGAGGGATTGGGGGCTGCCTGCGTGGTACTACTGTGTGCATTGGTGGGGCTTGCTGGGCCTGTCTCACCCTCCTTCTCCTCCTGCGTCTCCTCTGTGGTGCCTGTTGTTGTTGCTTTTGTAGCAATGCAAGCATGTCCTCCAGCCCCATTATTGCTACTACAAGTGGAATCATTTTGGTGTGGAAAGGGGTATGGTGTGTGGGTGTTCTCCTTTTGGGCTGGGCCAGAGTCCATTGCCTCCACCTGTGCTGATTGTGTGCACCTGTGGAAGTTGGGAACACTGCACATTGCTGTTTGCGGGTGGTTCGCGATGCCAGTGATGCCGGCATCCTGGTATCCCTTATTACCACTTTCATGATGCCGGTATTTGCATGGCTGCATGACTTGTTATGTCCTCCTGTTAGCGCCATCTCGGTATTGCCAGACCGAAAGGCCACGTGCCTGCGCGCATGCCGGTACGAGGAGCACGGTATCAGCGGTGTCGCTAATACCAGGTTGTTGAGTCGCAATAGCCCGGAGCGGTATGCAGTGCCGGTAATCCCTTACCGGCATCGTTTTTCATTACCTCCAACCTCGTAATGACCCCCAATGTCTTTGCTGCCCATTATTTCAACATGTGCTTGGTAGCCTAGTGCTCTCTAAGATGCAATAGAAACAAAGCAAAACAACTTCCTATTTCAAGATGGCCTGAAACACTTCTAAGGAAGGCATGGTATCAACAGTAAGACAGACACAAGTGACCACAGTTCAGGGGTATTTATTGAACTTCAAAAAGGATTTGATAAACGCCCATCTAATCCTAAATCTACAGATGGGAGCAATCTACGACCATCAAAAAATGATAATGCAGTCCTAGTGGTGTTTTGTCAAAATAAAAGGGCCTATACTAATAAACCTATTGCAATCCTTACCTCTAAATACAAATAGTGTGGGAGACAATGTTACGAAAAAGAAAAGTGTTCACAGAATGATATGTCATGATGTTCAGGCCGTTGGCCTCCCTTCCCCACGTTTTCAGTAAGGGATAAGGCAGACTCACTCGAGCTTATCACAATCTCTGGCTTCTCTAGCATGGGGATGCAGTTCAATCATTAGCATCAGAGCCTTCTGAGCCCAAGTCTCTTCGCCTTTAAAGTTCTCTTCATTCAGAGGGCCTGATGTGAAAAATAAATAAGTTCCTTTCCTCTTTCAGATCTTCACAAGTACTCAATCTCTAAGGCGGTTCACTATTCAGCCTGGATCACCCTCTGCCATGCTCAAATCCCTTTTAACACAATTAGTCTCCCTCTGCCGGGCTCGAACCAATTTCAATTCCAAATGTAACTCTTGACACAAGTTTGCTTTAACCCAAGCTTTTACCTGATCTCCCTCCGCTGGGCTCCCACCAACTTCATCTACTTTCTTTATATTCTTACTATCAAAGACTTTTGAATATGCACAGGGTTTGGCTTGACCCATTGCAGGACCACTTCCATTTCACAACTCCTTTTCACATTTAACATGTGTCACCTTTCAGTTGGATACCTAAAAGAGACTTTTGACTGAGCGCCCACGTGGTGCAAGACCACTCTGTCTACGATATTGTATCATGGCTTCAAACTTCTATCACTCATCTGCTGGTTAATTATGTTTGTGTTACTTGCCACATACGCTTCATACACTGTTCTTTTCAGTTTTCACAATACAATGTTGCCGCTTGCAACCTTGGCTTCAACACAGACCAGTTTATCAGTCTTCCCAACTCAACGGCTGTGCTGACTTCACTGGTGCTGCTTTGATGTAGGAGCCAAGGACAGTAGCACAGTAGTAAATTATTCTCCCTGCCTTAAATATTGACGTGGGAGAACCCCAGGTACCTCCGAAACACAATGCAGGATTCATCAGCCGTGATTCCTGGTCTTACATTTCCTATTCTTAAATGTTCATGAAAGTAACCGTTTTGTGTTGAAAAGTTCAAGGGCACTTCCCTCCTCGCCATCCTCTTCGGTCTTGCCGTCTTTTGCCATGTATTAAACTGCCATCTTGGAACTCCTGCTTCCTTGTGTGCTTTGCCTTGCTCAGAGTGTGCTTTCGTGCTCCGCCTTTTATCCTTGTGGTGGAAGTGTGATGGAAGTCAGTTGTGTGTAATGATCAGTAATTGCCTGACCCTACCTGACCATTGTATTGGGACATTTCAGGTATGCGGCTCGGGTGTTAGTCTGTTTTCTCTCACAGTGAGCTGTCTGTGAGAAAGTGTTCATGTTGGAAAAGGGGGAGTTGAGTTCCTAAGTATCCTACCTGGTCGGATGGGGGTGAAGGTGTTACAAGGAAGGGGATACCACATCTCGCCATCGGGTGTCCCTCTTCCACTCCCCAAAGACCCCTCACCCAGGTGATCTTCCCCCACTGGCCCACGCCCAGCAACCAAATCCAAAAGCAATGGCCATGTCCTGGCCACCTGGATGACAGATCCCCGGGGACTAGCAGGTGAGACACCTTCAGGTTTCTCACACACTGTGACAAATGACAGAAGCACTACCACTAGACATGACCAAATCTCCATGCTAAAAGAACTTGCGCAGCTTGTACTTCCCTACACGTTTTGGGTGCTGCACCTGCATTCCAACACAAAACCATTTTATTCAGAGGTAAATATGCTCTATTGGGAGAGGAGAATATGCTTTACGGCGAGCTCATAACTCTGACCCACTCCTATGTGTCATAAACCCAGATAACATACAACCCAGAAGCCCCTATTTCACATTCCGGGTCAAACATTGTATGCATCACCTGAATGTTAGTCCAGGGGAGCTAGTGGCAGAAACATGTATTTATAAGGGCACAGGAAACCAGGATCACTGGGTCCATTGTCTGTCTTGATATTGCTGCATAATTTGAAGGCTTTTATAACCTTCAGTCATGGGGCCTGGGGCATAGACTGACATCTCCTATTAGAGCATGCATAACCTCTGTAGACAATCAAATTCACAGGTTTCACACATGGGGCGGTGTTGGAACTATCAGAATGAGATCAATCAGACAGTAGAAGCCTAAGGGGAAAAAGACTGAACAATCAGATTACTCTTTAGCACAATCACTCTATCATATCCTTTATTAAAATAAAAGTGCACAGTTCATCTGACTCTGTATAAAAACTGAACTCCCGGGAGAACGAATGGGGTCATAATGAGTAGAGAAAGAGAGATACTGGAGAGCAGAGGCTGAGTTGGCCAAGCAAAAAAGGGCAATTAATGACAGGGGTACAGAGAAGGAGGTGGCTGGGCCAGGTCAGCCAGAGTTCAGAGAAGCCACGTTGAATTGACAGACCGGAACAGGCAGCCCACGGAGATCCTAACTCAGTGACTTGCGTGTGCATTCAGAGTAAAGCTGGGTGTTCTAGCCAAAACTCTGGTGAGACCACCAGCCCAAATAAAGAAGTGTTTCTAATCATGAGAACTCATGTAAGGGGGAGCAAGAAACCCTACACAGAAGTACCAAGGTAGTGGGAGGAACGCTACCTGTAGGAAAACAATAGATTTAGGGGGTAATTCATAGAATTCAGCACACAAGTGGCGCACGCGGCTGGCGCACAGTGTGGGCGTGCGACAGTCTGAGCCAGCCGCGTGCGCCAAAATCAATTTCCGCGCACAGCATATTCATGGATGTTAACATCCATTACCAGCCATGGCGCAGAGTGGCGCAGCGACCCTGCAGCAGCGCCAGTTACGCCCCAACCCCTCCCCGTGCACCATGTACAGCGCACAAATCCTGTACATGGCGCACAGGCCAGTGGACCAGCATACAGGCCCCAACCACGAAAATACCTGTAAAACTCCCTGCGCTCCCCTCCGAATACACGTACCCTGCTGCGCAGGGAGCATCACACGCGATTGGCCCTGTGCGAGCGGGGCACGTGTATTTCGGGGGTTCGCGGGAAGTTTCACACGCGATTGGCCTTGTGTGAGCGGGGTACGTGTATTTTGGGGGTTCGCGGGAAGTTTCACACGCAATTGGCCCTGTGCAAGCGGGGTACATGTATTACTGGGGTTCGCAGGGAGTTTCACACACGATTGGCCCTGTGCGAGCGGGGTACGTGTATTACTGGGGTTCGCAGGGAATTTCACACACGATTGGCCCTGTGCGAGCGGGGTACGTGTATTACTGGGGTTCGCGGGGAGTTTCACACGGGATTGGACCTGTGCGAGCGGGGTACGTGTATTACTGGGTGCGCTGGAAGTTTCACACGCGATTGGCCCTGTGCGAGTGGGGTACGTGTATTACTGGGGTTCGTGGGACGTTTCACACGCGATTGGCCCTGTGTGAGCGGGGTACGTGTATTACTGGGGTTCGCGGGGAGTTTCACACGCGATGGGCCCTGTGCGAGCGGGGTACGTGTATTACTGGGGTGCGCTGGAAGTTTCACATGCGATTGGCCCTGTGCGAGCGGGGTACGTGTATTACTGGGGTGCGCTGGAAGTTTCACACGCGAATGGCCCTGTGCGAGTGGGGTACGTGTATTACTGGGGTTCGCGGGAAGTTTCACATGCGATTGGCCCTGTGCGAGCGGGGTACGTGTATTACTGGGGTTCGCGGGGAGTTTCACATGCGATTGGCCCTGTGCGAGTGGGGTACGTGTATTACATGAGTGCGCGGGAAGTTTCACACGCGATTGGCCCTGTGCGAGCGGGGTATGTGAATTACTGGGGTTCGCAGGGAGTTTCACACGCGATTTCGCTGTCAGAGCGGGGTACGTGTATCCAGTGGGGTGCGCGGGGAGTCCCACACGTGAATTGGCAGTGTGGGTCTTCCCAGGTGTGCCCTCTACCCCCTCCACGGCCCCTGCAGGCAACCCACACCACAGGGGACTACCCAGCACCCCTGGTCATGTCCCGCACGCAGCCCATCCACCATGGGCATGCCCCCCAGCCAGCCCACATGTCACCTTGCACTAGTGATCACCAACTCATGTCCCCCACCACCCCCACCCCCTAGCAGTGAGGGGCAGCTGCCAGCAGGCCCCCGACTCATGTCCCCCAGCACCCCCACCCAGCCAGCATTGACGGGCACCTGCCAGCAGGCCCGGACTCATGTCCCCCAGCACCCTACCCACCCAGCAGTGAGGGGCAGCTGCCAGCAGGCCCCGACTCATGTTCTCCAGCACCCCCACCCCGCAGCAGTGAGGGGCACCTCCCCGCAGGCCCCGACTCATGTCCCCCAGCACCCCCACCCACTCAGCATTAACGGGCACCTGCCAGCAGGCCCCGACTCATGTCCCCCAGCACTCCCACCCACCCAGCATTGACGGGCACCTGCCAGCAGGCCCCAACTCATGTCCCCCACCCACCCACCAGTGAGGGGCAGCTGCCAGCAGGCCCTGACTCATGTCCCCCAGCACCCCCACACCCCAGAAGTGAGGGGCACCTGCCAGCAGGCCCTGACTCATGTCCCCCAGCACCCCCACCCACCCAACATTGACGGGCACCTGCCAGCAGGCCCTGACTCATGTCCCCCAGGACCCCCACCCACCCAGCAGTGTGCCTCAGGCCCTGACTCATGTCCCCCCCTACATGACATAACAATGCACAATCATGGCCTACATCTCCAACAAAATACCACAGCACGCCACCCCAGTCTTGAGACGCAATGATTTCCCAATCCACCCCACACTGACATGCCTATCTCAAGACACAAACCAAAAGTCAACTATGTACATCAACACATGTCTGTCACACACACACACTGGTTGGCATTGATTGGGTAAACCCACATTTTCACATGCATGAACTCAAAGAGCGAATTACACACATGGAAGTAAAATAACATAATGTATTATGGACAAAAAAAAGCAATGAAATGAAAGCATAAAAAAATTGCAAACATGAAATGAAAAGCATGTCCAAAAGATGAGTACATGAAAAGTATAACCAATCCAAAGAAATCCAAAAGAAAAATAGTCAAAACTCTCCCTCCACCAAAGCAAATCCAAAGGAAACGTAAACAATTAAATCTGTTAATCCATGGTGAAATCCAAAGAAAAAGTTCAAATAAATCCATTGTCCAACTATGTACAATTAATTGTCAAGGGTCCATGAGCCCAACGAAAGAACAGAAACCTATGGAAAAAACTACCTAATAAAAAAGCTATATACAAATGTGTGGGGCAAAGTCCAAACACCCCAAAATAAAGGAAAATGAAAATGAAACCTAAAACTAAAAACTACATACAATGGCGGAGGGCTAGTCCGGCGGCTCACTCTCCGATTTGCCGGGCCAGGGCATCATCGAACTCCTGCTCAATGTCCTGGAGGCGGTCCTCTTCCATGGCCCCGAGGGTTCGCAGGGAGGATGCCATGTTGGACTCCAACTTCCTGCGAATAGCCTCGAGGCACTCGGCCCGCCTCAGTGCCCTCCGCATGGAGTTCTCTGCCCTGACCATTGTGAGCCGTGCCTCTTCTGCCCGCCGCCGCTCCGCATCTATACGCTGGCCCAACCGCAGCCACATGGAAGACACACCCATTCCAGGGTCCTCCTGCCCTCTGGCTGATGCCTGCCCCTCTGATGTCGATGGCCCGAGCCATCATTGCTCCCACCTAGAGCCTGCTGCTGCTGTCCATATGCCCTGTCCGATGATGCCTGCACATCCTCCATCAGCTGGTCTCCAGTTGTTGTGGTGTCCACCCCTGCTGGACCGCCGACTCCCAACTGTGGCAGGGATGGGATCTCCACCAAGCTGGCTGTGTTGGTCAGGCCAGGTCCACAGGGGGACCTGGTGGAATCTGGGCCGGAAGACGGCAGGGAGAACGACTGGCACATAGTCTCCACAAAGGAGGAGAGGTCTGCCAGAGTGCGTGACACATGTAGGAACCCACCGACCAGGGCCCCTCCCAAAAGTGCCACGTCACGACGCTGCTGTTCGTGATGGCATGCGTGATCCACCCAGGAAGTACGCACGTCATCACAAATGCCACGCGTGCGCAACGTGACACCAACCAGGACGGAGCCCATACGGTCATGGGACCCCTCATCCGCAGGTAGTGAAGAGGCATATGACATGGCACTCCCCCCTACCTGCGGACGGGCCTGGGATGGGGCATCCCTGCTGGTGCATGGTGGTGCAGTCACAGGGTCAAGGACAGCGGCATGCACAGGCCCTTCCGCGGTGACCTGTGCTGCCTCCTGACCCTGGCCCTGGACTGCACCACTTGCACCAGTGGTACTACCCCCACCAGGCCCCATGTGCGGCTCAGTAGCGGGCTCCTCCTCCTCTGTGGAGACCACCAACCTGGATGTCTCCACACCGTCTTCCGCCATTGCAAGCCCCTGTGGGGGCTCACCCGGCCCTTCCGCTACAGCCGTAGTGGCAGACGCGGCACCAGTCCCCTCGCTCCCGGATGATGACAATTTCTGGGAGGGTGGCTGGGCCTTGCGTCGCCGCCCAGTGGAGGCATCCCCACTGCTTGGCTCCACAGCGCCATCTCCGCCCTCTTCTTCACTTGATGCTGCGTAGAGGGAGACATAGAACACAAGCATCAGGGTACAGTATAATATTCCCCTAGACAGGAGGCAATAACACATGAGTGGCTCTGTCAAATGTCACTTCCTTCCTGTCCCTCCACAATACATGGGAGAATGCACGCAACACACATGCAGAAACAGGCACGGCACCTGAAATCGACATCAGCATCCATGTACAAGGGCCTCTTTTAACCAAAATGTTGCCTTCAAACTCACATGCATCATGGGTCACACTGATCCCATGCACACACATCACCGGAGGGTCATGCATCATGGCTTGTACACCACAGACACAGTGGATAGACACAGTGGATACAACGGTGACCGCACTGCATGAGTGAATCTACACATCATCACGGACATGTGTCATGCATCCATGGCGTTTCAAAGTCACACACACACTTCTCAGACACACACACATGTGCACCATACATGTATATGAGAGCAGCACCCATCCCTCATCCCCCTCCATGTCTAAGAACAGAGACTGGCATACATTCAGGTGTGCATTCCGCATACAGCTCCCCATGTTGCATTGGAACACATGCACCATCCATGTGGTTTACACATTACTGGTCTCACATGCATGACCATGATGTCCCTGCACACACACATGTTGCTCGTGCTGACCCGGCACCCCTCTGCATCCTCTGCCTTCGCGAGGCACCGGGCCTTGTAGAAGTTCCTGGACCTGAAGTCCTCCCAGCGCTTCCAGACGTGCTTGATGTCGCGGGTTGCTACCACCTCCGCGTTGATGGCAACCACTTCGTCCTCCCAGATCCTCTCCCGTCCTTCCTTGTTGGCGCATGATGTTCCGAAGAGGGCATCATAATGCCCCAGGACATGCTCCACCAGGACACCAACTTCCTTCTCACTGAAGCTGGTGGCCCTCTGCCTTTCTGGCTGGAGGTCGCCAGTGGTCTCAGATGGTGTTTGCCCCGACATGGTGACCCCCGAGGCAGGCGTGGGTGGGCAACTGGGTCCTGGGGCTGGGCTGTGGAGCGATGGTATCCCAGTCAGGTGTCTTCTGTTCCAGCAGGGGTGGACACAGCAACTGGACCCCTGCAGATGGCTTACGTGCAGGAACCAAATAGCAGGGCACGTGGGCAGCAAGCAGGCAGCAGCAGATGGCTGGTGGGAGCGTGCTCGGGGCTCTTGGGGGCAGGAAAATAGCCTTTTGGGCAGGAGCGTGGTCTTCCGTGTGTTTTAACGTGGCCAGCTTGATACGGAGGGATTTGGCACGTGAAAAAAGTGCATGTCAGCGTGAAATCCAAGGAAAGGCCCTTAACGCGTAAGCGCGTAAGTGACGTAACGCGTGCGGGCATTGCCCACAACACGGGTGCATTGTGAATCAGCACGTGAGAAAACTGCACGTCACCGTGCTATTGGAGGAAAGGGCCTTAGCGCGTAAGCGCGTAAGTGACGTTGCACCTGTGGGCTGGCTTAAAAGGTACGAGTATCACGCTATTTTCTTGTACGTGCTTTTAGTGGAGAGTGAGCGGGTGTTTCTTGTACTTCTTGTCGGTTGACACGCGATTACTTCACAACGTTTCCAGTTCGTACTCCCTGTTTCCTCAGACTGCGTTCTTTTCTTGTTTTGGTGGGGGTGTTGCCAACGCGCACACGCGTGTCTTTTTCACATTCTTTTTCAAGGCAGACGGTGAGTCGCGCACGTATTTTCCAACTGTGGTTGCCCCTGTGTGTCGTGTACCCCTTCAGATGTCATTGTAGGCTGCGTGTAACACGCGTACGCTTATTTTTGTGTTTCTGGGTGCCACAGCGTAGTGCTGGGTAATTTTTCCACGCACGTGGTCTACCAGGGGTTGTGTGCACGTGTACTTTTGTTTTTGGGGTGCCTGTGCGTTGCGTGACCCGTCGTCTTCCCCCAGGGGTCACATACAACCTTGCTAGAGCACTAGGGTACGAATTCCAGCTAGTACCCTACCCCTTTCACCCCAATTGCCCAGGACAATTGTTTACTGCAACTCCCATACCCATAACAACATCAGTGCCATGGTTGGGAGGCGACCAAGCAGTGAGGGAGGCAAAGGTGGCCGACCTCCAAAAGGTGGGCGTGGTGGGCACGGTAGGGGACGTGGCCAGGATTTGCAGGGTGCCCCTAGAGCCCTGTGTGTGGAGGACCAATCGAGGCAACCTATGCCCCCCCCAATGGTTGTGGGAAATGTAGTTGACACCATCCCAGCTCAGACCTTGTTGGACCGGCCCATTTTGTCACCTGAACTGGCACAGGATGACTTCCAGGTCAGCAAGTCTAATCCACGTGTGGCGGTGAAAGTTGCTGTCACCAGGCCACGTGGATCTGGGGCAGCAATGTCATCTGCTGCCCCAAGTAGGCAGGGTGGGGAGGCTGCAGGGGCAGCTGCAGCTCAATCGCCCCCAGCTCTGAGTTTCCCAACAGGGACAGTGTTGGTCCAGGTCCATCACACCGACATTGGCCCTGCCGACATCACCCTGCAGCCAATGTCTGCACCAAGACCTATGGTCATTGTGCCTTTACAGGCTTCTAGTACCGAGTCCACCTGCGCTTCTGCCCCTACTGACCAGAGCGGCGTAAGCCACTCAGGATCCGCACCACCTTAAAAGAAGAAGAAGAAGGGTGCTCTTGCATTACAGGCTGAGACCCCAGTCACGGCTACACACTCCGGCACGTCAAGGAAGCCTAGCTTCAATGATGCCGAACTTGATGCACTTGTGGCCTATGTGTCAGCACATAGCCGCGAAATGTTGGTGACTGCAGGCTGTAAGACTACGACTGCTCAACGTAGGGCCCACTGGCAGACCATCGCGGACCACATTAGTGCCCTTGGATTTGTGAGGCACACAGCTGATGATTGCTACAAGCGGTGGAATGACCTTAAACGCAGAGAAAAGAACAAGCTGGCTTCCAATCATGCCTCTACTCTGGTGACTGGCGGTGGGTCTCCACCAGAGGACACCCAACTCACTGAACATGAGTCTGTTGCTGGAACCTTCGTCACAGAGGAACAGATCCCAGGCGTGGGAGACCTACCAGATTATGAGGCATTGTCCGGTGAGGGCCCATGCAAGTGTGTGTAATCCATGTGTATGTTTCTTGGGTGATGTGTAATGATTGAGTGCCAGGTGAGGGTGTGTACTCCTGAGTGGTATGGGTCACCCATGTGCTTCCTCCAAACCATTCACCAGCCTTGGGTTTGGGTATGACAGTATCCCTTCTGACCACAGTAGCCAATTAGCGCCACATTACTGCAGTTGCCCTTGAACTGTCATCTTTCAACAACATTGTTCTGATTTTTCAGTGTTCATTCAGCCTGATTGTTTCAATCCTCCCATTTTTGCAACGCATTCTTCTGCCCTAATGCCACATATGTGACATGCTTCTGTCATAGATAACAACCCACATTGGCCCACATGTATTACCTTGTTATGGGAATGATTTGACCATTCAGGCTGATTGAGTAAGGGCCTGTTCACATTAATTTTTGGGGCCTGTTTGAATGTGGAACATGATTGTTGTTTCCTGTCATGTTGAAGTGACCAACCATTGATGTATCCATCTACCTGCCATCACTGTAGTATTGCACACTGGATGTGTTGCAGTGTGTGGCACATGCGTATTTTGTCACACTATTTTGCATTTTTCATCTCATCATGTCCATCTCACATGGATGGGTGACAGTACTCATTCACTGACATATGGCTGTACTTGTCAAATGTACCATGGCTATGCTTCGTGCCATCTGTGTGCTGGCATGTGTCATGTATGTGGATTGCCCATGCCACTCACAGGCTAATATGTGATGCCAGTGCTATCCAGCATACAGCACATGTGTTGATTTTCCATCTTGGAGTCCTCAGTGTCTGCTTTTTGTCTCCCCTTTCAAATCATTGACTGTGCATGCATGCCAGGGTTATAGTCATGTGGGACATGTGTTATTCATGTACTGGATGTGGTGCTCGTGCCTGTTTCCATTTGTTGTCTTTCATGTTTTTGCAGGTGATGACGCACTTGATGCTGTTGAGGTGGAGGAGATGGTGCAGATCCAGGAGGAATCTCAGCCACGACCGGGCACCAGTGGAGGACGTGGTGTGGTGGTGGGTGAAAACCCTATTCTCCTGCAGACCATACTGTCCACGGGTGTCACTGGGTGCACCTCCCCAGACCTCTATGATTCAGGTGCTGAATCGGACAGTGGGATTTATGTGCTGTCACAGGTGAGTGTTTCTGGCAGGGATGCTGTTCTGTCCAACCCACCTGCACCAGGGGTAGGCCCCTCTATGGGGATGTCAGTGTTGGTAACTCCGCCTTTGGCGGTTACGGATGCAGGGTCACACTCCACAATATCTGATCCTGTTCCTGGGCCAGCAGATAAGAGGGGGAATGCAGTCCTGCAGTCTCAGGCAGTGCCAACACAGCAAGGTGTAGATCGTCTTGCCCCAAACAGGTGTGGTGCCCGCCGATGCGGTGGCCGTACGCCACCAGGAAATACTGTATGGGAAAACACCATTTAAAGTATAGCAGCGCAACAGGGAGCATCGGTTGAAATGATGGATCAGGCAATGGAGAGGGTGGCCACTTCCATTCTCCCCCCTGAAAGGCAGATGGAGCAACAACAGCAGGCAACAGACTCCATTTGCCAATCACATAGGGAAGACATGTTGGCATCCAACAGGGACAGACAGGCAGCACTGGAGACTCTGCGTGAAACCATATCTTTAGAGTCACAGGGCCACAGGGAAGCCCTCAGGTTGGAACTCCATTTCCTCAGGGAGACTCTGAGTGAACTTGAGGCTTCCCGAAATTTTAGGTCAGAACATCAGCTGGAGCAGCTCACAAGTTCGCTCTCAGCTGAGCTGCAGGCAACTCGTGAGGAGAACCGGGCATCACGCGAGGCCATGCGTGCAGAAATGCAGGCAACCCGTGAGGTGCTGCATGGGGATCTCTGTACTATCATCCTCCAGAACGAGACCTTCCACACCCGCATGCTTGCTGCCATGGAGGACCATACCAGGGCTTTGCGTGGGCTGCCTCCCATAGCACCGCCACCTCCTGATGTAGCAGCAGAGGTTGAAGAGAGCGACAGCAGTTCTCCCACATTGGCGTAGCCGTGCAGGCCATGAGCCCATGGACGTATTTTTTTTCCGCAACATCCACGCAGGTGGGTGTTGGTGTGCACCCTGTCCACGAACCTCCTGGGTGGCCTCCCACCATGCCCCCCCGGTCCATGCATGGCCACTTTTGATTATTTTTTTTATTTTTTTTAGATGCTTGCTTCAGGACACACACACCCCTCCTGCTTCCCCTTTCCATGGGCTTGCAAAGGGTGTGACCAAGTGACAGTGATTTACACAGTGACATTGGGCTCCCATGAGCTGTGTGGGCAGTCTGTAGTCAAAACTGTGTGGACATCCCTAGTGGGGAATGTTGTTGTATTGCACACTGCATTGTGTATTGATATGTGCTTGTGCATCCATGTCTTCCTCCTTATTCACAGGTACCTTCTTCATGTCTTCACAAGGCCGTCTCCTTTTCAGATGCAGTTCATGTTGTATGCAGTACACTGACACATTTGCCTGACAGCAACACTCTGCAGTTTGAAGGGGTCGATGTGCTGGGTTATTCAGGTTGTAAGACTTGCACTACTTTGATTTTGTACTGTCATATTTTGCCACTGTTTCATCCTGTGTTGCTGTATTGTGTTGCTGGGAAGTATTTGTTCATGTGTGCTGTTTGTTATTGATTACTGGGAGCCTATTGTGTGTGGCCTGTTTCCATTTGGGACAATGCCCTTTGTGACACTTGTGTCATGTGTTGTGCATTCATTTGGTTGCTTTCACATTGCATGACATGCCATCATGTGTTGGGTAGCTGAGATGGGGAGGGGTTTGGTGACATGGCACTATTTTCTTGTTGTATTTTGCAAGGGGGTAGTCATTCATGCAGCATAAATGTGTGTCTTTTTGTGACACAGCATTGGTTGTCTTTCAGTAGGTAGGGATGCACACAATGTAACACTTCCAGGTGACCAATCTCAGGCTGGTATGGTTGTGACAGTTGACTTTCCCTTAGGTCATCATCATTGATTGTCAGCTGGTAGGTGCCAGGGCTGTGTGCAATCCACAGGTGTGTGATTTTAGGTGAAGTAATTAGCCACCAGGTGTGTACGGGCTGCCTCACCACGTGCCCTTTCCCCTCCCATGCACAGCGGATGTGCATGTGGTTGGGGATGTGGGGGCACCACCATGTCCATCGACAGCCCCCGGCGGGTTGCAATGTTGTGCAGGACACATGCTGCCACTATGATCCTGCACACTTCTGGGGGTGCGTATGGCAGCTGCCCACCGGAGCGGTCAAGGGAGCGAAAGCGTGACTTGAGCACTCCGAATGTGCGCTCCACTATGCCCCGGGTTGCAATATGGGCTGTGTTATATCTTACCTCGGGTGGTGTGGTGGGGTTCCGAATTGGCGTCATCATGTGGGTGCTCAGAGGGTAGGCACTGTCCCCTGGGGAGGTGATGATGGGTATCGTTAGTGGGGTTAGGACATTATTCAGTATCTGACATGCATGCATGTGCAGAGGCATTTATACTCACCAAGCAGCCATGTATCGCCATGCCGCCCAGCTTCTAGGTCCCGGTTTAGGGGTGACATTCTGAAAATGAAACTGTCATGGGTGGACCCTGGATAGTTGGCATATACTGAGGTGATGATTCCCTTGGCATCACATACTACTTGCACGTTGATGGAATGCCAGTGCTTGCGGTTTCTATAGATGTGCTCAGTTGCCCTGGGAGGATGTCATGGGTGCAATCAATGGCACCTAGCACTTTGGGGAAGTGTGCCACCCCGTAAAAGTCCTGGACGGCAGCCTGCCTTTCTGCAGTTGTTCTGGGCATGTATATGTGCCTGCGGACTGAAGAGCGTGCAGTCATGATGGCCAACACCTGGTGTAGGCAGTGTGCCTGCGTGGCCTGTGACACCCCCCCCACTATGGCACTTGTCCACTGAAATGAACCAGTGGCCAATAAGTGCAGTAAATTGAGCACCTTTTCCAAGCGGCTCAGGGCTTGGGAGCACAGGGTGGGTGATGTGAGGTCATCCTCCCACTCACTCACCAGGTCGAGTATTATGTGTGGTGGGAACCTGTACCTCCCATACACCTGGTCATCAGGCATCCCAAAAAAGCTGGTCCTGGGTGTAAGAATTCTGGGCCTGGCTATCCTCCTCCTCCTGCGGTGTCCCATGACCACTGCTGCGTGGAATGGTATATTCATCGTAGCGTCTGAGCTTGTTTGTTGTTTGCGTGCACTTTTATGCTGCGCGGGGCCGCATACGCCTGCTTCCTGCTGGTGTACGTGTTTCCGGATTAGCGCGTCTTTTTTGACGCACGCGTTTCCCCTGTTCGATTCCATGAATATGTTGTAGGCGCGCATGTGTGCGTTCCGCGCATTTACCTCCTGTACTTCCCCCGTAACGCCCACATTTTCACGCGTTGCTCCTCATTCCGCATGTTACGCCCCATGTTCCATCCACTTTTGTTGTGTGCGCCGCGCTATGTGCACTTTTGCTGTGCACGTAGCGCACGCCGTTTGATGATGTGTGCACCCGCGTGCGCCACGCACGATTTTAGCGCACATCCCAGGATTTACACGCGCACAGACTTCCATGAATCGATGTGCGCGGCTTTCGCACGCTTGCGCTGCGATTTTCGGCGCACATTAATTCCATAAATCGGCCTGTCAGATGGTTCTAATACATGGCGTTGACCTGCAATAGCTTTAAGGTTGTTTCCCAGCCTGCAGTCTAGGACACAGGCAAACGATTCAAACAGTGCTATTGAAAGCAATTTAAAAAATGCATACATGGTATCAACAACGCTATCACTGTGGGGTCCCTGCATGCAATTTTTAAGGTCCATGTGGAAAGAGTATAATCGAGGCAAACTCGTTTCATTTTCCATTCTGTCTCATGTAACTGTAAACGTCGTCTGCGAGTACACTTTGTGCGCAGAGTTTACTGATGGATTTCCATGGAATCCGCCTGGTCTTGACCAAGTGCAAAACCGAGACAAACTCCATAGGAATCTATTCACTGTGCTCCTGCATGCGCACAATGAAAAGCATTGAAGATAAGGAGGAGGAATGCACGGTAGAGATCAAATCTTAACCCCTCCTTCCTCTCACAGGTGCTGGAAAATGAAGCAGGGCGTTAAAGGGAGGTATTAAAAAATTAAGCCTCACTTTAAAGGCTCCATTTAAAAACCTGCCTCATTTAAAAAGAGACTTAGATAGTAAAGTAACCTATAGAGAAAGTAGTGACAGTACAGGGCTTACCCTTCATAGTAACTGTGAGGCCTTTGCCTAATTTTACAGTCAAGGACAAATAGCAAGGCCAGGACATAGACCAAGCCAAAGGCCAAGACAAATCTAGCCACCAAGGTCAAGACAAGATAAAGACTAATCATATGGCAAGGGCAACGTTAAAGACATACGCTGGGTGCTTTAAAATCCTTCGACAGGTTCAGCCCTTACACCCGGTTTGCTTTATTCTTCTGTTCTCCCACGTTTTTACATAGATATTGGGCCTCATTATGAGGTGGGAGGTAAGGGATTACCGGCACCGTAAGGGTGCCGGTGCCGGTAATCCCTTACCTCCATATTCCGAGGTCCCTTAGCGGGTCCCTTCCTTAACGCCTGGTCTGACCAGGTGTTAAGGACGGGACCCGCTAAAGGCCTTCAGAGCTAATAACCGTACCGCAAATTGCGGTACCGTTATTAGCTACTTCCCCATTCACATTGAGCCCAATGGGGGACAAACTTGGACGGTGCCTGTCAAGAATGCAGACTAATAAAATGGACGAATTAGAGCTTTAATCCACAGGTCAGTTTAAATGGTTTCAATAATTTAACCTATGTAAATTATAGGGAGACATAGATATGAGTACACAAAAATTAGATTTAATTTCGCTTCTATGCGAATTTGCAGGTGATAAAATCCAGCTGTTAAAAAGGCTATCTGCAGCCTTCCAATTTCGTTATCTTCTTTTTAAATGGGCTACCTCCCTTTTCCATTTAACAGCCCAACATATATATTCCATCCCTTGTATACAGCAAAGGAGTAAACATGAATGTCGGTCGCATCATTCTATGTCCAACAAACAAACGTACTCAGGTTATTTATTTTCTTAACATGAATTAACACAACATGCAGAGAGTAGTTCGGTAAAATTAGAAAATAGGCCATCACAAAAATCTCAGTTGATGCATAGAATAACCTGCACGCGTTTAAATTAGCAATTTAATACATTAACTTGACACATTACAGCAGCAGCAATACAACACACAAGCTAGCACGTACAGAGAGGGAGGGCCTGGTAATTTGGGAGGTGGTAGTGGAAGTATGCCATGAGCTGGTCCCTGTCTGCTAATGGTTCTCATATGTGTTGCCATTGTGTGTATTTCAGGACACATGTAACAGTCTGGCACAGAAGAACACTAATATTAGTGTTTAGGTGAAGTGAAAAGCAAAACCGAAACACTGTCACTGTTGACTTTTTGACCATTGGTCCCAGTGTCTAACTCATATGCTGTTAAGAATTGTGTAATTAAGCACACTATAACAAATGTTCTATATTTGTCCCCATGTTCTCCTTCAAGGATTGAAGCGCATGTATTTGTTTTGTATTGTGATCCAAGGTATTTGTCTTTGTGGTAACCAATAGAAGTGTATGTATTGGGTTTAGTGACCCTGCTCATTTAGTCTTTGGGCCTCATTATAACCTTCGCGGAACGGGTTAACGGGCTCCGCTAATGGAGGCGGACCCGTTAAACCCGTTCCGCGAAATTACGAGTCCCCCTTGCGGGACCCGGTAAGGACGCCTGGTAAAACCAGGCATCGTTACCGGGTCCCGTGAGGGGTCCAGGGAGCTAACAACGGGCCGGTCGTAATCGGCCCGTTGTTAGCTCCCTCTCTCATTCCCATTGAGCCCTATGGGGGCTCAAATGGGAATGGGGAAGGTCCGGGCCCGGGTTCCCTGAGGGAGGAATTACTGGGCCCTCCGAACTCGGAATGGCCCGGTAATTCCCCATTCAGGGAACCGGGTAAAGGACCCCGGTTTGGTGGCAGCCATGGAGCTAATAGCTCCATGGCTGCCACCAAACTCGTAATGAGGCCCTTTGACTGATGTTTGAGGGCTGGAGTTGTGTTGGTTTAACCTTAACTCTTGTGTTAGATATGGACCCTCTGCTGTGAGTGCCAAGGGAGAGGCTGCATCATAGCTACACCTCACAGATGATTTCTACCCAGGAATGCATATGTATCTGCTGTTGCTGTTGGTTGCCTTGTTCAGAAGTAACTTCATCCAGATTTTGGTGTGGGACAGTCCTTTTAGGTACAACCAGACTGATGTGCAAATATCAACTCCTCCTCTGTTACTGTACAAAGAGCTAAAACGTGACGGTAGACCCTGTGTTTTGTCACCATACCATTTTACACTTTGTTTGAACTTGCTCATTCCAACATATACAACATCTATATGTCACTTCACTTAGAAGTCAACTCAAATTAATTTTTCATGAGCTTCTCACAGATGACAACTCTTGCTGTATCGCTGACATCTCTGATCTTCTCTTGAAGGCAAGTTGCTGAGGTGGAAATTTCCATCTACTATTTGGATTCTACTTATCTAGTTGCTAACAATGTTGTTTGTGCATCTTGTGAACTGAGCCATAAAGGACATTTCAGCTGTGACATTTGTCCATCCTAGTGAACTGCTCTGCCATCCAAAAATAATCAAAAGTAACCATGCGTGGCCTATCACCCCCCCCCCCCCGTCCACGCATGGCCACTTTTGATTATTTTTTTTATTTTTTTTAGATGCTTGGGTTCAGGACACAAACACCCCTCCTGCTTCCCCTTTCCATGGGCTTGCAAAGGGTGTGACCAAGTGACAGTGACTTACACAGACAGTGACATTGGGCTCCCATGAGCTGTGTGGGCAGTCTGTAGTCAAAACTGTGTGGACATCCCTAGTGGGGAATGTTGTTGTATTGAACACTGCATTGTGTATTGATATGTGCTTGTGCATCCATGTCTTCCTCCTTATTCACAGGTACCTTCTTCATGTCTTCACAAGGCCGTCTCCTTTTCAGATGCAGTTCATGTTGTATGCAGTACACTGACACATTTGCCTGACAGCAACACTCTGCAGTTGGAAGGGGTCGATGTGCTGGGTTATTCAGGTTGTAAGACTTGCACTACTTTGATTTTGTACTGTCATATTTTGCCACTGTTTCATCCTGTGTTGCTGTATTGTGTTGCTGGGAAGTATTTGTTCATGTGTGCTGTTTGTTATTGATTACTGGGAGCATATTGTCTGTGGCCTGTTTCCATTTGGGACAGTGCCCTTTGTGACACTTGTGTCATGTGTTGTGCATTCATTTGGTTGCTTTCACATTGCATGACATGCCATCGTGTGTTGGGTAGCTGAGATGGGGAGGGGTTTGGTGACATGGCACTATTATCTTGTTGTATTTTGCAAGGGGGTAGTCATTCATGCAGCATAAATGTGTGTCTTTTTGTGACACAGCATTGGTTGTCTTTCAGTAGGTAGGGATGCACAGAATGTAACACTTCCAGGTGACCAATCTCAGGACGGTATGGTTGTGACAGTTGACTGTCCCTTATGTCATCATCATTGATTGTCAGCTGGTATGTGCCAGGGCTGTGTGCAATCCACAGGGGTGTGATTTTAGGTGAAGTAATTAGCCACCAGGTGCGTACGGGCTGCCTCACCACATGCCCTTTCCCCTCCCATGCACAGCGGATGTGCATGTGGTTGGGGATGTGGGGGCACCACCATGTCCATCGACAGCCCCCGGCGGGTTGCAATGTTGTGCAGGACACATGCTGCCACTATGATCCTGCACACTTCTGGGGGCGCGTATGGCAGCTGCCCACCAGAGCGGTCAAGGGAGCGAAAGCGTGACTTGAGCACTCCGAATGTGCGCTCCACTATGCCCCGGGTTGCAATATGGGCTGTGTTGTATCTTACCTCGGGTGGTGTGGTGGGGTTCCGAATTGGCGTCATCATGTGGGTGCTCAGAGGGTAGGCACTGTCCCCTGGGGAGGTGATGATGGGTATCGTTAGTGGGGTTGTGACATTATTCAGTATCTGACATGCATGCATGTGCAGAGGCATTTATACTCACCAAGCAGCCATGTATCGCCATGCCGCCCAGCTTCTAGGTCCCGGTTTAGGGGTGACATTCTGAAAATGAAACTGTCATGGGTGGACCCTGGATAGTTGGCATATACTGAGGTGATGATTCCCTTGGCATCACATACTACCTGCACGTTGATGGAATGCCAGTGCTTGCGGTTTCTATAGATGTGCTCAGTTGCCCTGGGAGGATGTCATGGGTGCAATCAATGGCACCTAGCACTTTGGGGAAGTGTGCCACCCCGTAAAAGTCCTGGACGGCAGCCTGCCTTTCTGCAGTTGTTCTGGGCATGTATATGTGCCTGCGGACTGAAGAGTGTGCAGTCATGATGGCCAACACCTGTTGTAGGCAGCGTGCCTGCGTGGCCTGTGACACCCCCCCCCACTATGGCACTTGTCCACTGAAATGAACCAGTGGCCAAGAAGTGCAGTACATTGAGCACCTTTTCCAAGCGGCTCAGTGCTTGGGAGCACAGGGTGGGTGATGTGAGGTCATCCTCCGACTCACTCACCAGGTTGAGTATTATGTGTGGTGGGAACCTGTACCTCCCATAGACCTGGTCATCAGGCATCCCAAAAAAGCTGGTCCTGGGTGTAAGAATTCTGGGCCTGGCTATCCTCCTCCTCCTGCGGTGTCCCACGACCACTGCTGCGAGGAATGGTATATTCATCGTAGCGTCTGAGCTTGTTTGTTGTTTGCGCGCACTTTTATGCTGCGCGGGGCCGCATACGCCTGCTTCCTGCTGGTGTATGTGTTTCCGGATTAGCGTGTCTTTTTTGACGCACGCGTTTCCCCTGTTCGATTCCATGAATACGTGTTGTAGGCGCGCATGTGTGCGTTCCGCGCATTTACCTCCTGTACTTCCCCGTAACGCCCACATTTTCACGCTTTGCTCCTCATTCCGCGTGTTACGCCCCGTGTTCCATCCACTTTTGTTGTGTGCGCCGCGCTATGTGCGCTTTTGCTGTGCACGTAGCGCACGCCGTTTGATGATGTGTGCGCCCGCGTGCGCCATGCACGATTTTAGCGCACATCCCAGGATTTACACGCGCACAGACTTCCATGAATCGATGTGCGCGGCTTTTGCACGCTTGCGCTGCGATTTTCGGCGCACATTAATTCCATAAATCGGCCTGTCAGATGGTTCTAATACATGGCGTTGACATGCAATAGCTTTAAGGTTGTTTCCCAGCCTGCAGTCTAGGACACAGGCAAACGATTCAAACAGTGTTATTGAAAGCAATTTAAAAAATGCATGCATGGTATCAACAACGCTATCACTGTGGGGTCCCTGCATGCAATTTTTAAGGTCCATGAGGAAAGAGTATAATCGAGGCAAACTCGTTTCATTTTCCATTCTGTCTCATGTAACTGTAAACGTCGTCTGCGAGTACACTTTGTGCGCAGAGTTTACTGATGGATTTCCATGGAATCCGCCTGGTCTTGACCAAGTGCAAAACCGAGACAAACTCCATAGGAATCTATTCACTGTGCTTCTGCATGCGCACAATGAAAAGCACGGTAGAGATCAAATCTTAACCCCTCCTTCCTCTCACAGGTGCTGGAAAATGAAGCAGGGCGTTAAAGGGAGGTATTAAAAAATTAAGCCTCACTTTAAAGGCTCCATTTAAAAACCTGCCTCATTTAAAAAGAGACTTAGATAGTAAAGTAACCTATAGAGAAAGTAGTGACAGTACAGGGCTTACCCTTCATAGTAACTGTGAGGCCTTTGCCTAATTTTACAGTCAAGGACAAAGAGCAAGGCCAGGACATAGACCAAGCCAAAGGCCAAGACAAATCTAGCCACCAAGGTCAAGACAAGATAAAGACTAATCATATGGCAAGGGCAACGTTAAAGACATACGCTGGGTGCTTTAAAATCCTTCGACAGGTTCAGCCCTTACACCCGGTTTGCTTTATTCTTCTGTTCTCCCACGTTTTTACATAGATATTGGGCCTCATTATGAGGTGGGAGGTAAGGGATTACCGGCACCGGTAAGGGTGCCGGTGCCGGTAATCCCTTACCTCCATATTCCGAGGTCCCTTAGCGGGTCCCTTTCTTAACGCCTGGTCTGACCAGGGACCCGCTAAAGGCCTTCAGAGCTAATAACGGTACCGCAAATTGCGGTACCGTTATTAGCTACTTCCCCATTCACATTGAGCCCAATGGGGGACAAACTTGGACGGTGCCTGTCAAGAATGCAGACTAATAAAATGGACGAATTAGAGCTTTAATCCACAGGTCAGTTTAAATGGTTTCAATAATTTAACCTATGTAAATTATAGGGAGACATAGATATGAGTACACAAAAATTAGATTTAATTTCGCTTCTATGCGAATTTGCAGGTGATAAAATCCAGCTGTTAAAAAGGCTATCTGCAGCCTTCCAATTTCGTTATCTTCTTTTTAAATGGGCTACCTCCCTTTTCCATTTAACAGCCCAACATATATATTCCATCCCTTGTATACAGCAAAGGAGTAAACATGAATGTCGTTCGCATCATTCTATGTCCAACAAACAAACGTACTCATGTTATTTATTTTCTTAACATGAATTAACACAACATGCAGAGAGTAGTTCGGTAAAATTTGAAAATAGGCCATCACAAAAATCTCAGTTGATGCATAGAATAACCTGCACGCGTTTAAATTAGCAATTTAATACATTAACTTGACACATTACAGCAGCAGCAATGCAACACACATGCTAGCACGCACAGAGAGGGAGGGCCTGGTAATTTGGGAGGTGGTAGTGGAAGTATGCCATGAGCTGGTCCCTGTCTGCTAATGGTTCTCATATGTGTTGCCATTGTGTGTATTTCAGGACACATGTAACAGTCTGGCACAGAAGAACACTAATATTAGTGTTTAGGTGAAGTGAAAAGCAAAACCGAAACACTGTCACTGTTGACTTTTTGACCATTGGTCCCAGTGTCTAACTCATATGCTGTTAAGAATTGTGTAATTAAGCACACTATAACGAATTTTCTATATTTGTCCCCATGTTCTCCTTCAAGGATTGAAGCGCATGTATTTGTTTTGTATTGTGATCCAAGGTATTTGTCTTTGTGGTAACCAATAGAAGTGTATGTACTGGGTTTAGTGACCCTGCTCATTTAGTCTTTGGGCCTCATTATAACCTTCGTGGAACGGGTTAACGGGCTCCGCTAATGGAGGCGGACCCGTTAAACCCGTTCCGCGAAATTACGAGGTCCCCTCGCGGGACCCGGTAAGGACGCCTGGTAAAACCAGGCGTCGTTACCGGGTCCCGCGAGGGGTCCAGGGAGCTAACAACGGGACGTTCGTAATCGGCCCGTTGTTAGCTCCCTCTCTCATTCCCATTGAGCCCTATGGGGGCTCAAATGGGAATGGGGAAGGTCCGGGCCCGGGTTCCCTGAGGGAGGAATTACTGGGCCCTCCGAACTCGGAATGGCCCGGTAATTCCCCATTCAGGGAACCTGGTAAAGGAGCCCGGTTTGGTGGCAGCCATGGAGCTAATAGCTCCATGGCTGCCACCAAACTCGTAATGAGGCCCTTTGACTGATGTTTGAGGGCTGGAGTTGTGTTGGTTTAACCTTAACTCTTGTGTTAGATATGGACCCTCTGCTGTGAGTGCCAAGGGAGAGGCTGCATCATAGCTACACCTCACAGAGGATTTCTACCCAGGAATGCATATGTATCTGCTGTTGCTGTTGGTTGCCTTGTTCAGAAGTAACTTCATCCAGATTTTGGTGTGGGGCAGTCCTTTTAGGTACAACCAGACTGATGTGCAAATATCAACTCCTCCTCTGTTACTGTACAAAGAGCTAAAACGTGACGGTAGACCCTTGTGTTTTGTCACCATACCACTTTACACTTTGTTTGAACTTGTTCATTCCAACATATACAACATCTATATGTCACTTCACTTAGAAGTCAACTCAAATTAATTTTTCATGAGCTTCTCACAGATGACAACTCTTGCTGTATCGCTGACATCTCTGATCTTCTCTTGAAGGCAAGTTGCAGAGGTGGAAATTTCCATCTACTATTTGGATTCTACTTATCTAGTTGCTAACCATGTCGTTTGTGCATCTTGTGAACTGAGCCATGAAGGACATTTCAGCTGTGACATTTTTCCATCCTTGTGAACTGCTCTGCCATCCAACTCTGAGCATCACTCTTTACCTCATTCCTCAACCCTCTTTTCCACAACACTCACTGATGTTTCTTACCCTCACACTCCTTGTTTTAAATGTCAGAAAAACGCTGTTGTTTTGGGAGGGCGTGGAGAGTATGAACCAAAAGCTTATTGAAAAATAAAAAAGATTTAAAATCCTATATAAAACATGGTTTTCTTTATAGGTTGCAATAAAGATACTCTAAGGCAAAAATGAAACCATAGACGTACTGCGAGAAAAGGGCCCTTGTATGACCAAGATTTACTCAAGGATTCAGGGCATACACATATGTATATATCTGGAGGCTTATAGCACTGTATTTGGAAAACGTAGGCAGGACATGTCATTAGATAACATCAGTTGCACGTGTGGGTTATTACTTTACCATCGGGCGATTATGCCAGGAATATGATGGAATATTATGGCTTTTGAGGTTGCACTTGGAATATAATAACAGCACTTGCACACGTCCGGTTATACCTTCAACATGTGGTGAATTTGCCAGACGTAACATGCATTACTGGGGAACATGAGGATGTACTTGACATATAACAGCTAAAGTAGCCTCGTAAGTAGCCTGTTTCGCCTGTTTGGCATGTGTGGATAGTGTGGCTTAGTTGCAGGAAGACGTGGGTTCTTACCCGTTTTTCTAGCAGTGTGCACATACGACTGTAGTGCGAAGGGTGAATTCATTTGGTGTCAACGTTTATTTCAGGACACGGTTAACATATGCAAAGCATGGCCACAAACTCCAACAAACAGAAACGTAACTTGAAAGCGGTAAACACAGTTGTGACAAGGCGAGCTAGCATGGCGCTGCCCGCAGCAACTCCGATTCCGGTCTTATCGGATACGGACGAGGGCCTCATTCCCAGTTTGGAGGTAACCATGGAGCAATTTGCTCCATGGTTGCCTCCAAACTCGTCTCAAATCCGGCATGGTGAAGGTAGTAATTACCGGTCCATTCCAAGGTTGGAGGGACCGGTAATTCCCCATTCACCATAGGCCTTCCCCATTCCCATTTTTACCCCCATAGGGCTCAATGGGAATGGGGAAGGAGGTAATTATGGCACCGTAAATTACGGTACCGTAATTACCTCCGAGGTACCTTAGCGGGTCCCGTACTTTACTCCTGCTAAAAGCAGGAGGTAAGGAAGGACCCGCAAAGGGAACTCGGAATACGGAGGTAAGGGATTACCGGCATCGGTGCCCTTACCGGTGCCGGTAATCCCTTACCTCCAACCTCGGAATGACCCCAAGACTCTTTAGAATGTGCACAAACCCTTCCGTTGGAAGTGGGAGCAACTCAAATTGCAAATAATGAAGATATTTTCAAATAATTCCCAATGTTTATATGGCGAAGGTAGAAAGCAAACAGATCTTGCGGATGATGTAAGTGAAATGAACTCGAGTTTCTTGTATGCTAACACACCTCCTATTTTCAGTACGGGTGAGATCACCCTGTTAGGTCTCTCCCAGCATTTAGACACTATTAATGAAGAAGGGGACTGGCCTGGCAAAAATAGCAACAGTTATATACAAAAAAATGAAAAGGAACTGCCGCATGACAACATAAATGGCATGATATTCATGGAACTAAAAAAACATTCGAGGTTTCTAAATGAAATAGTTATGGCTCTAACAGCACTGCCCGTTCTGTCTCGCACGTTAATGATCGAGTGGAGTGATGGCTCAAGTAAGAGCACTAATACAGAGGCAAGGTATCAAACTGACGCGACCCCTACCGAAGACACAGTATAACAGCAGCCTAATATGAATGACGAATTCACAACGGGGCCTGATACACCTGTTCTGACAAAGGAAAAGGAATTAGTGTCTATAACCGATGCAGCGTCTACTTTGGATGTTCGCGCGGCCGTAGATGTTGCACTGACTAATGGCCCTATCAAAGAGGCAACAAAATCATCTAAAAAGAGGGAGAAAAAAAAATCGCAAAAAGAATATGATAAAGAGGGGGGGGTCTAAATATGGCTTCCAGCAAGTTCTTGTGAGGTGTGGATTTGCGGGAGGACATGGCGGACTACCAGATAGAAAAAGAAAACACTCAAGAAGAGCTACAAGTGGTGGCCAATATTTCAAAACAAAAAAAAATGATATGCCGCCCCCCCTTTGTCTCTAAGAATTCCAATAATCAAAATGAATATTCATAAGGGCCTCTCAAATTGTCAGGTGTATTAAAACAAAAAGAGGTATCTGACAGGATAGAAAAAAATCTAAGAATCCTGGAAAGGGGGGTGGCAGACATTTTTGATATATTTAAAAACCCTGAGGTTATTTCACGAGGTTACACTCCATCCTCGGCGGGTCCTATACGATCAGTTATACACAATAATGAAAACGACCAATCTATTATTTGTTTGGATGAGTTGAAGTCCACTGTGGGGCCAAGTATTGTGGAGCAAAATAATGGGAAAACTAACCAGATGGCCAACAATGGGAGTGACAAGGTAAATAAGACCAAGAACCCCACTGGTGACGAAAACTCCACAGTAAAGAATGTAATACAGATGGGTGAGGAAGAGATATACACAGGCATGTGAGAACAAGATCTGAATGACATTGATAAGATACTTAAAAAGAAAATGTCCATGGCTACAGAAACTAATATTGTGTTTGGGTTTGCGGTAAGGGCCATTCCCTTTGGGAAACAGAGTGGGACTGATCATAGCATGCAGGTGGCAAATGACATGATAGGAAGGGGCAATGCTGACTACGACGAGAGAGGAGGTGGTATGAATGACAGAGCATTAAAGTATAATAACTCTGTCCATGCCAAAGAAGAAATAGGTCACCTCAGGGCTCCTGTTTACCCTAACGAGCCAAGTCTCATTATGTACCATGTCTTTGAGGAAGGGGGACCTAGTGCATTAAACAGACCGTACATTTTAAATATGTTTTGTGAGATTCCAGAATTAAGTCTGATATCTTCCTCCGACATACAATTAGTGGATTTCATACACAATCTTCGATTTGACTATGTGCGGCTTATCATTAATTCACCCTTGGTTAGAGCCCTACTCTTGAAAGAAGCAGGTTCCTTGCAAAAAAAGGGTTCGATATAGTGCCATTTATAAATAATGATCATAAAAAAGTAGAAAGTATGAGACCAAAGAGCAGGGATGGAAATGAAGGTCAACGCAATGATGTGCGGTCTGTGCAAGGTAAATGGTCCCCTGTGGTGAACTAAGCCAAGTCCTGCTTAAAAGATATGCAGGAATGGAAGTTGTTGGCATCCTCACTAAGAGAGTCAATAGAGCAGTTAAAATCAGCTCAGAAACCGCTTTAGTAAAGAGTCCCATTTCCATTTAGTAACTTGGAACACTAGTGGTCACAAACAGTTGCTCAGGGACGATTCTGAATGTGTTAAGCTGATTGAGTTTAACTTTATCATGTTACAAGAAACGTGGTCAACATGCAACTTGTATTTGGATGGTTATAACATGATAGGTTTACCAGCCAAACAGGGACCTCGTGGTAGACCAAGTGGAGGTCTTGTGCTCGCATACAGAATAGATGAGAGTATTGTATTCAAGGAGAGCTCCCTAGTGATGGATTGTTCCGTACGAGCGGGTTTTCAATTACTCACTAATGAAAACAGAAGCAATATTTTGATGTGTAACATATATTGGAATGTATGCATAAAGAATGACGAACAGCTGGTAGAACTCTTCAATTGTTTTAAAATGTATTGTTTGATAACTGGCTAGACATACACCCGCAAGGTTCCATCATAATAGCAGGGGACATAAACGCTGATTACAATTTATCTAAAGTTAAAATGCATCGAAATGGAACTGAACGAATAAACAGCTCTGACAAAAGGAATAGAGGGAGACAATGGTTAGACTTTGGCAAGAGCAGGAACTTGATGCCTGTATATAATACTAAACCCACTTGGCAAGCATGCGGTAAGAGCTCAATTCTTGATTACATATTTTTCAGTGCGCAAGGCATATTGAGATGTAATAATTTGGAAGTAATTTCTTCCGTGAACAGTGACCACGCCATGCTCAGCCTAGAGTTACCATGGGTAATGAAGCCATACATTTCCCAATGCAGATTGAAGTCAGTAACAATGGTAGATGCGTGAAGTGGTCCAGATATAAAGTTGGGCACTATAATAGCATTTTGTCCCAAGATTTTGACTATTCTACTTTTGAAATAAAATGTGCTACATATTCGGTTGAATTATTCAATGATTATATAGACAGTACACTAGTACGCAGCAAAGTACTTAATAGAGACAAACAAGTTGAAAGTAAAATTCATAAGCACACATTCAGTCAAGCTGTTAAAATAAAGAAAGCAACCCTTAGAAAAACTAGTTTGAATATACAGAAAGAGAACTGTGGGGTTCTGGAGAGATAAAGTGAAGATTAGGACAAGCAAACAGAAGTATACAAACTGGCATAAAAGTATCAAGGCACAAATTGCCCATAAAGATGGAGAAACAATGCTTACAGCTATGAGTGTATCCAATCCTCATACGTACTGGGCTATTATAAATTACACTCAAATAGCCCAACATCAGCTTCAATCAAATCCTATCGACTCCATAGTATGGTTTGAACACTTTAGCTCCTTTTATAAAAAATCAACAGAGGTATGGGTAACCCTAAATGACAAAGAGGAATGTTGGTCGCTGAATATTATGGAATTGAAAATTTTGAGATATATTAAAAAATCTAAATCTACTTCTGCACCTGGTCCAAATCATTTATCATGTGTAACCCTGAAAAGCCATGCAAACATTTGATCAAAACTCTTGCAACTTCTTTTTCGAGAAATTTGTAATAAAAAAAAAATCCCAGCCTCATGGAAAATGTCCTATGTGTTACTAATATTCAAGAAGGGAGACGGAATGTGTCCGAAAAACTATGGACCTATTACCCTACTAAATGTAGAATCCAAGATATTTGCTGCCATTATTTTGGAGAAACGTACAGCATGGATGGTTGACAAATCTGTTCTGGATTATAGACAGATAGGTTTTGGGAGACATATTGGTACTGATGCCGAAGGTATTTTGTTGTACCAACTTTTGAGCCTAGTTAAACACAAAACCTTAGAACATCTGTAAGTAGCGTCGATGGATCTGACCTCAGTGTTTGACTTAGTGGATAGACCTACCTTATGGAAAACTTTAGTATCACTAGGAATCGATAGCGGCTATTAGATGCAATTATCCATTTATACTCAGATACAGTAATGCGGGTAAGGTTAAACAACAAATGGCTATTATCTAACACAATATCAACTGCCAATGGTCTAAAACAAGGCTGCAGGTTGGCAGCCACCCTCTTTAATTTGTATGTGTCAGAAGCTGGCAAGAAGTTAAACATGAGTGGGCTGATGGGCCTAAAGTTAGAAGGGATTACCATTAGATGGGTAGCCTACGCTGACAATTTCCTACTGCTTGATGGTTCTAAAATAGGATTACAAAGATTAATCACAGATTTTGGTGACTTTATAGAGGAAAGGAAACTACAAATTAACCCACGTAAAACTATAATTTTTCATGGTGGCTGCAAAAAGGTGACCCCTGCCTTTTCATCTTGGAGTTGTAGTGGCGTACAAATAAAGAGCCCACCGGTATTAAGATTTCTGGGGTACAGAGTGCATTGCACTAGTTCGAATGTGACTTTGAAAAATACCCTAGTATTGAAAGCAATTAAAGCTATGAACCAAATCAAGACAATTGAAAGAAGATTTGGAGAATTCACACTGGCTCCCTGCATCTAATTCTATAGACTTAAAATTATTCCAAATTTAACTTATGGCATAGAATTCTTGCCAGAATATACGGCGATTTTCCTGAAATGTATCCCGTTTGAAATGATTTGTTATGAATTAGGTTTGACATCCATTACCTGCACCATGCACATTAAAACACTAGCATTGTTAAGAAAATGTTTGGTGGCAGAAAGCAAATCATTGTATTACTACTTGAAAGTAGCTGAGAAGGGAAACTTTGTACTAAAAATGTCTTGCGAGAAACTATTGGCAAATGTGGGATTGTCATTGCGGACTCTGTTAAGAAACCCTGGTAAAGTTAAGGAAATCGTAAATGCCTATGGTTGGTTAGAAAACAATGTATTACTGTTGAATTAGAATTTATACTCTCAATTTGTCTCTTATTGGAAATGGTTTTCCGAAACCAAAGAATTATCTAGTAAAATATCCTTCAAGGACGTTCAGGAACAGGAGGATGCATTTCAGATTCAATGTTTTGAATTCTAACGAAATGTTGGTAATTTTAGGTGTAAGTGCAGGGGATTGTTGGTTGTAGATTCTGTAATCTTCCAGAGGAAAAAGAAATCTTGTTGCATTTACTCCTGGCTTGTCCGAATTTAGTCCAACAAAGAATAGAATGCTTTTCAAAATTTGTAACTAATACATCAAATGTTACATCAAATGTTGATAGAGACACACTTTGGCACGAAATGTTACATGGTAATTCAATATGTTCTCTAGAATGATGCCTTAGGATGTCATAGAAATATAGCAGTCTATATCCCTAGATGTATCCAAAGTTGCAAGATTTGAAAGCTAAAATTCTATTGGCAGCTGAATGACACTGATTGCATTTATGACATAAACAAAGAATCAAATATGGGATCGATTAATATTGTAGTTGAACTCAAATACAAAATGGCATGTGAGTAAAACAATGTAAAGGAATATTTTTAAAACAAAAGTCTTGTATTCTAGAAATTATGTTAATCAGTGAGGCAGGAGCGCCGGAAAAAGATATTTAAAGAAAAAAAATGTTAGAGCAATGATGTTGTTATTTTAAAACTTAGATTTTATGATGAATATTTATTCAGCAAATCATGTCTTAAAATGTGTTCTAATGTTCTCTAATGTTTTAATGGTGTAAATTTGTGAATTTTGTAAGTTTCTGTAAAGATTCTAAAGGTTTATATAAACCAAAACAATAAAGATAATAACAATAACAGCTAAAGCCCATATGCATTGCCAATGCTTGCTTATATTTAGGATGCTTGTAGCAACAAAGTGCACGCCCGCTTTGTCTGTTAAACCATCACTGGTACTATTTTCAGAGGGAAACAAATACTTATTTTTGGAAACGTATGTTGTAAAAATCATTGATCTCCATTACGTACACGTGTTATATTTGTTTGCCAGAATGAATCTGATAGCAGAGGCCCCTCCTTACTCATACGAGATATCGTTCAATCTTCACAACATTTAAAGGAGTGTAAAGCGATTCAGCGCAGGTCTAGCGACGTTAGTGCTAAGCATGAACCTAACTCATAAAAAGGTGCTGCTGATGCTACTTTGAGTGATATGTAAGAGAAGAGGGATTTTGATCTTCCAGTTGTAACATGCTGGTTATTTCACAATTTGACACATAGGAAACTCGTTTACACAGTCTTTTAATAGAAAGCTATGCTTCTGTCAACAATCTGTCATACTGCATGGAGCTTTTAACCTTGTCGCAATCTGTTAAGTTTCCTCAAAAACAATCTTCCACTTTATAGACGCTTTCATAGTGTACAACCGTGGAATAAAATGCAACTTCGTTTTCAACGAGTTTCTGGTCGTATGTCAAACCAATAAAAAAAGAGTAATACGTAGCTCAATTTTTTTATTGTATTTTTGACAGTGTCAATCTTTAGTTATGCAAGGGTATTAATGGCCCCATGTATATAGCACACGGGTGCACAATTTACGGCTCGCGGGCCAGTTGCAGCCCGCTATGCTGGTTTGTCTGGCCCGCGAGGAACAAAGACTTTCCTAATGGAGTGCGGCCCGCAAGCATCATCGACCGCCCTCCATTAGGAAAGTCTTTGTAACTCTTCCGGGCCGGACAAAACACTGGCCCTCATTGGCTGGTGTGGACAATAGGTACCATTCCAGATACCTCACCAGCATTCCAGCTAGCCTCCCTTCCAGATCCATCACATCCGGTAAAATGATATTTTGTCTGGGGGTCTGTTTGTTTGTGTTTGTGTGTCAGGTCTGTTGTACCTATATGTTTGTGCTGTGTATGTTGAGATGCCGGGGTGGAGGGTCTGCATGAATGTTTGTTTTTGAGTGTAAGCGTGGTGTATGTTGAGATGCGGGGGTGGGCGGGGTGCCTGGTCTCCATGAATGTTTGTTTTTGACTGTAAGTGTGGTGTATGCTGAGAAGTGGGGGATGCGCGGGGATGTCGGGTCTACCTGAATGTTTGTTTTTGTCTAGAAGTGTGGTGTATATTGAGATGCGGAGGTGGGGTGGGGGGTGTCGAGTCTGCCTGAATGTTTGTTTTTGAGTGTAAGTGCGTTGTATGTTGAGATGCAAGGGTTGGGGGGTGTCGGGTCTGCCTGAATGTTTGTTTTTGTCTGTAAGTGTGGTGTATGTTGACATGAGGGGGTTGGGGGGGTGTCAGGTCTGCCTGAATGTTTGTTTTTGAGTGTAAGTGCGGTGTATGTTCAGATGCAGGGGGGTCGGGTCTGTATGGTTGCATGCTTGAAAGTTTGCATGCTGAGTTGGGGGTGGGGGGGATTGGGTCTGTATGGGTGCATGCTTGAGTTTGTATGCTGAGTTGGAGGGTGGGGTTTCGGGTCTGTATGGGTGCATGCTTGAGATTTTATATACTGAGTTGGGGGTGGGGGCTTCGGGTCTGTATGGGTGCATGTTTGAGAGTTTGTGTGCTGAGTTGGGGGTGGGGGTTACGGGTCTGTATGGGTGCATGTTTGAGAGTTTGTCTGTTGAGTTGGGGGTACAGATCTGTATGGGTGCATGCTTGAGAGTTTGTATGCTGAGTTGGGTGGTCGGGTTGTGGGGGCTTTGGGTCTGTATGGGTGCATGCTTGAGAGTGTGTATGCTAAGTAGGGGGGGTGCGGGCTTTGGGTCTGTATGGGTGCATGCTTGAGAATTTGTATGCTGAGTTGGGGGGTGGGGGCTTTGGGTCTGTATGGGTGCATGCTTGAGAGTTTGTATGCTGAGTTGGGGGTCGGGTTTGGGTCTGTCTGGGTGCATGCTTGAGAGTTTGTATGCTGAGTTGGGGGTGGGGGCTTTGGGACTGTATGGGTGCATGCTTGGGAGTTTGTGTGCTGAGTTGGGGGTGGAGATACGGGTCTGTATGGGTGCATGCTTGAGAGTTTTTATGCTGAGTTGGGGGTGGGGGCTTTGGGTCTGTATGGATGCATACTTGAGAGTTTGTATGCTGAGTTGGGGGTGGGGGGGCACGGGTCTGTATGAGTGCATGCTTGAGAGTTTGTATGCTGAGTTGGGGGTGGGGGGTACAGGTCTGTATGAGTGCATGCTTGAGAGTTTGTATGCTGAGTTGGGGGGTGGGGGCCTTGGGTCTGCATTGGTGCATGCTTGAGAGTTTGTGTGCTGAGTTGGGGGTACGGGTCTGTATGGGTGCATGCTTGAGAGTTTGTGTCCTGTGTTGGGGGCGGGGGATACGGGTCTGTTTATTTTACTCTGAATATCAGCTACACATAGCATGTCCTCAATTTAGTGAAGCACTTGGAAGATATAAAAATGGAACAGCAATTTGGGCTTATACGACCAATCTTATGAAATATTAATACATTGGGGAATATATTTACAAGGAGGAGTGTGATCATGGGTTTAGAGACCAAATGTACAAATATGCTTGGGAGTTAGTGCTGATGTAACCAAGATTCAGAATCCATTCTACTGAGAATGTCTATCTTTGTATAGGTGGCAACAAAGCAAATCATGCATAAATGAAAACCCACCCCCACTTTAACACTGGGTTTATTGCTGTGTTAAGCATAGACACACTTCAAACAGTTCTTTGGAAAGCTAAGTACAAAACCGAGGATTCATAATATATATTGGATTTCATAGAAGATTATTTAGATGAGAACAAGAGGAAATGGAAACAGTTTACTGAACCTACACAGCTATAACGAATATTGAAATGCTTACAATTATTAAAATACATTAATAAGCTCTAGGTACCATATTCAAGTGATACATACAAATTACAATATATTGCACTCCACTGGATTAATTAAGTATCCAATGTTGCAGCCAACTCTTAGAACTACACATCCAACATTGTCTCCAGCTCTACCTTTAATACTGTACCCTGTTTATTGACCTTCCGCATTCCATGTGAGATTGTGGGCCCATTATTCCTGCTGGGAAGATAGTGCATCCCTTAACTACCTTTTGCTAAGAATTTGCAACAGTTTTGCAAAAATGACTTTTCTAGAAAGTTAAGGCTTCCGACAGTGCAGTTGTGCCAGTTTCTACATTGTGTGCTTTGGCTGAAAGTTACGAAGGTGGGATATGTATGGCACAGCTCTGCCACAATTTCAAATGGCTACTGTAGTAGGGCCAGCCAATCCCTGCATTTACCACCTTAATCTCAAACATAGCAGTTTGATATGCTATGCAGCCCGCTGTTCCTGAAGCAAGTATCCATCAATAAGTGCATGAAAAGGTAGGCTGGCAAGGCTATGTTCTTTATCTGATCGTGTTCTTTTGTCGCTTCTAGGCTTCTCTAAAAAGTGTATAATTCGTAACACTCTAGACTTGGACCGTCGTAGTGGGACCATAACAGTGGAGTTTGTATCTTTCCCGAAGTACCATTGAACCTGCCCCTTTACCGTTGGTACTCCATCTCAGTACCCCGGCCCCACAGTGCATTGCATCACTGTTTGTGCTCCAAAGATGTCCCTGCCAATGTTCAGTTCAGTAAAAAAAAAGAAAGATTGACCAGGAGCAGCGTCAATTTAAGGATGAGTGGACTGAGAAGTTTTTTTTCATCGAGTCCAAACCTAATGTGTACTCGTGTCTCATTTGTCTCAAACGCATAGCATTCCCAAAGGAATATAATATTTACTGCCATTGTGAAACAAAACATTCACAATAAAGGATTTGCAGGGGGAAGCGAGAATTAAGAAAGCTGGGGAGCTAAAACACAGCTGACTAAGCAACAGGGTGTTTTTGCCCAATAAAAAAAAAAGAATCTGAATGTGCCACCTTTGCGAGTTATAAGGTTGCACAGCTTATTGCAAGGTCAGCACGTCCTTTCTCAGATGGGGATTTCGTAAAAGACTGCCTGATGGAGATTTGCGAGGCAATGTGTAAAGAAAAAAAAGATGTTTTTACAAATGTTCCCCTTTCACGTACGAGTATCCAGCGGCGTATTGTAGACATGGCTGACAATTGTTACAGTCAACTGAAAATGCAATGTGAGGATGTCAAGTTCTTTTCAGCTGCCCTTGATTAGAGCACAGATGCAAGTGACACAGCCCAACTCTTAATTTTCATTCGGGGGTCAATAATGAATGCAAAGTATTTCAGGAACTGGCGTCCATGGTATCTTTGCATGCCAGGACTACTGGTGCTGACATTTTTAATGCCTTTAAAAAAGTCCTCAATGATTTAAATTTTCCATGGGATACTCTGGTAGGCGTGACGACTGATTAGGCGCCAGCCATGGTTGGAGAGCAAAATGGTTTTATTGGGCGAGAAGGGTGTCCATTAAAAAAATTAACACTGCATCATAAACTAGGAGGCATTATGTGCAAAACATTTTAAATTCACAGAAGTGATGGACTTTGTTGTGAAAACTGTTAATTTTGTCCGTGCACGCTCTTTAAATCAAAGATTGTTTCAGGCGTTTTTAGAAGAGGTAAAGGCAGATTATGGTGATGTCCTATATCACACCGATGTTCGATGGCTTAGTCGTGGCAATGTGCTGAAGCGAATCTTTGTTTTACGGCACAAAATAAAACCATTCCTTGATGAAAAGGGAATGCACACTTCTGTCATGCAAGAGACTGGGTAGCTGACTTTGCTTTTCTGACTGACCTGACAGGCCATTTGAATGATTTAAATTTAAAGTTGCAAGGAAGCCAAAAACTAATATCGGATCTGTTTGAGGCAGTTTGTGCCTTTGAAATAAAGTTAAGGCTTCTGACAGCCCAACTGGAGAAAGAGATGCTGGTATACTACCCCGCATGTGCAGAGATTTTCCCCCATGACAAGTATGTAGGATGGTATCGGCATGTGAAGGTCCTGAAGGAACTGCAAAATGTTTTTGAGAATCGTTTCACACAATTAAAATCCCTGCAAGTCTCTTTTAAACTTTTTGCAGACCCTTTCTCTGCTGATGTTGACTGTGTGCAACCTGAACTGCAACTGGAAGTGATTGAACTTCAGTGCTGTAGTGCCCTCAAAAATAAGTACAGAGATATGCCTTTATTAGCCTTCTATCAGCCTCTGGACACTGCTCAATTCCCCAATCTGTCACGGGAAGCATTAAAGATGGTATCTATGTTTGGCAGTACCTGTGAGCAAGTTTTTTTACAAGTGAAACTACATAAATCCAGCCTAAGGACAAGACTCACTGACCAACATCTCCATGCTAAACTGAGAGTAGGAACAACTTCACTGGAGCCCGAGATCCAGAAACTGACAGCTCAGAAACGCTGCAATGTTTCTCACTGATCAAGTATGTCTGGTTCACTGTTTCATCCTGTATGATTTGCATATTTATTCTAGTGCCAATATGTCCTTTGCAATAAAAGAAATAATAAAAGTGAAATGGGAAATGTATACTACAAAATGTGAGTTTTAAATACAAATAAAGACGGTACACCTCTAAAACGGTATTCTTTTTCCATCTGTCTAATGAAAATTGAGGGTTGAAAAGGCCTTCTGACCCGCTCTGCCCCCCATCCTTCCCACATTTACTTTTCGGCCCTCTATAGGCAGCATGTAAGGTACATTGGTTGAGGGGTGGGAGCCATGGGGCATAGTGTTTGGTTGGGGGTGGGAGCCATGGCGCATAGTGCTTGGTTGAAGGGTGGGTGTCATGGGGCATAGTGTTTGCTTGAGGTGTGGGAGCCATGGGGCATAATGTTTGATTGGGGGTGGGGGACACAGGGCATAGTGTTTGGTTGGGGGTAGGAGACATGGGGCATAGTGTTTGGTTGGGGTGGGAGCCATGGGGCATAGTGTTTGGTTGAGGATGGGAGCCATGTGGCATAGTGTTTGATTGAGGGGTGGGTGTCATGGGGAATAGTGTTTGCTTGAGGGGTGGAAGCCATGGGGCATAGTGTTTGTTTGGGAGGTGGGGGCCATGGGGCATAGTGTTTGGTTGGGGAGTGGGGGCCATGGTGCATATTGTTTGGTTGGGGGTGGGAGCCATGAGGCATAGTGTTTGATTGAGGGGTGGGGTCATGGGGAATAGGGTTTTCTTGAGGGGAGGGAGCCCTGGGGCATAGTGTTTGGTTGGGGGTGGGGGCCAAGAGTGAACCCAATAATAAAGCTAAAACAGGCACAGTTAGGAGATGTACATCCTGTGCTTTTTGAGGAAACCTGACTCAACGAAGGCCATACTAGCCACAGCAAAGTATAGCAGTCCAAAATAACTGAACGTCCAATCAAGGGTCAATAAAATATATATAATTTAATTAAACAGACGATATACAATAACTAAATAGAAATAAATTATAACAATGGAAAAGATGTAGTACAAAATGTAAGTTTGAAATACAAATAAAAATCATTACACCTCAAAAACGTATTCTTTTTCCATGTGTTTAATACAAATTGGGGGTTGAAAAAGCCTCCTGCCCTGCCCCGCCTACCGCCTCAACCACATTTTCTTTTTGGCCCACTATAGCCATCATGTAAGGTACTTTCTGCCCACTGTCAAAATCAGTTGTGCACCCCTGATATAGATGAACGAAAGGACATTTCATACCCTCTCTTTGGTATTGAGGGCTCTATCGAGGACAGATCTTAGATATCTGAACCTCTGTGGTTGGTACACAGCAATTTCACAAGGCATGCATCTCGTCTGAAAATAGAAGGATGCCTCCATTAGTGACCTCTTATCATATTTCAACATTGATACATTGATAACATTGTTACAAAGTGCTCCCCACGTGAAAGTTCAAACAGGAGGGCACCCCTGTCTTATGGTGACATACTGTTATACCGCTAGAATACAGTTTGGTGTCATGCTGGAGGCCTGATAGATATGGGTACGGCTGCCCGATTGTGCTCTAATTCACCCATGTGAGTGAGTTCAGATGCGATTCCTTACCTAGTCATAGTTCAGTATATTGATGTGCGTCTCATAGATCCGGCACTGCAGGGCCTCCGGCTGCCTGTTGTAGATAGAATGCTGTGTGGCGTTGTCATGGCCACCACTGCTTTAAGTAGCGGTGGCCATCTTGTCTACTGCCAGCGTGGCAGTGTATGGTTCAGTGCCAGCACACATGTAGTTTGTGCATCTTAGGGGGCACGTAGATCTAAATTAATTAATTTAGGTGTGTGTGCTTAGTATATCATTAATAACTATGTCAAGGTTTTCCAAGTATACGTCAGTTGCCATGGCAACCCAACACGGTCACTCTAGTTATGACTGGACAACGTGTCACACATTGAATAGCATGATATTTCTAAGTGAAGTTCTATTCCCCTGGGACAACAGCGTGACTTCCTGGTTGCTGTCATGGGTAACGCAGAACTAAGAGCCCCACTTCTATAATGGGACGAAGGGCGTCATGGCAACTGGATGCTCCTGCTGAGCGTGGCTGCTATCTCTGGTTACTGAAGTTAGTGTGTTCAAGATTCATGAGTCATTCAAAAATTATGACAAATCTTGTTTGCCACAATGTCAGAGTACACTGACTGTCTTGTTCTAAAGTTATGAGCCTCACTACTGTTGGAGATGTAATGGAATGCTTGAAAAGTGAAAAGTATTAGTATTAGTCTTTAAAGCATATGAACCCCTTACCTTGTGACACTACAACATAGAGAGAGGTGCAGCTTTTAATTTTAAATTTTTCAGCCTGTTGCAATGTAGTAATTTGGCGGAATCACACATTCTGTATCCAACGTGTTTTGAATGCCCCCACAGCTAAATCTGTGCATGGGACACTGCTTAGTCCACTCAGGTGACTGGTCACACACATTACATGTAAACAGAGAAGCCTTAAATGTGATAGCGTACAGAACCACACAACCAACAATGCCAACATCGTTAACCACATGTGCATTCTGAGCCCTTCCTCATAATGATTGCAAAGACTCCACAGTAAGGAACAGAGTTTGTAAACATTGTTTGAAAATGACATTGGGGGTCATTACAATACCGGCGGTAGCCATGCCAGTATGGCAGGCACGGCTGTCGCCGGTATAATTTTCTTTCCGGCGCCCACGAATGGTCAATTACCGGGTCAAACAGCCCCTCCGGACCCGGTAATTGCCCATTCGCCGGAAAAAAATGCTCCCCGACAGGGCTCAATGGGAACGGGGAGGTCGATGCACCAGCACCATTCAGAATGGAGCCGGTGCATCTGACATGCTCTGATAACGGGTACCTGTACACCTGCCAGGTCAGACCTGGCGGGCGGGAGGCACCCGCGAGCAGAACCAGTGCAGTGGCTGTGGGTCTAGAGAATAACAACTTTTTCCAAGATAACTTACAACAGGAAGAGATAACAGCATTGACTACTTTGAAAAACGACAAGTGCATCACCATCAAGCCAGCTGACAAGGGCAGAGGGATAGTCTTAAGGGACACGGATGACTACGACAAGTAATGCTTACGTCTCCTGGGGGATAAAGAGGCCTGCAAGATTCTGGATCAAGACCTCACAAACCACTTACAAGATGAGATCAAGAGCCTCAGGAGGCATGCAGAAGAACAGGGTTGGATTTGTGAGGAAGTAAGCATTTTTCTCAACAAACCACACCCAAGCATCCCGGCATTCTACATTCTACCGAAGGAGCACACGAATTCCAGCAACCCACCAGGTCGACCGATTGTGTCGGCCTGTGACTCACTGTTGGAGCCTCTGTCTTTGTATACAGATGTTTTCTTGAAACCCTTCATGACCAAGATGGCATCATGTTTGAAAGACACTACAGATACCATCCACGTACTAGACAAGATCACCCTACAAGATGACCATATTTTGGCCACTATGGAAGTTGATGCCTTCTACATTTCCATCCCACAACGATAAGGCCTAGAAGCTTTAAGATCTTTCCTAGATCAGAGAGAAGACACAACATCCACTCCCACTGACTTCATACTGGAATGTGTTAGACTGGCCAGGTCAGAGAACTTCTTTTAATTCAGAAACCAACTATACAAACAAACAAAAGGAGTGAGCATGGGGGCCACTTTTGCTCCCGACGTCGCTAATATATACATGGCCAAGTATGAGACAGACAACATTACATCCATCGACAATCCTAACAGAGGCAACATAGTCGTCTAGAGACGATATATAGATGATGTGTTACTGATTTGGAAAGGCTCACACCATGAATTGCTGAAATTCCATCAATGGTTCAACCAATGCAATGATCATATAAAATTGACAATCCAATGGGACCATCATTGCATTGATTTCCTGGACCTTCACATTTACAGATCCGGAAACACACTGAAAACAGAGTTATACCGTAAACCGACTGACCGGAACAGTCTCCTGCACTTCAATACCGACCATCCAGATTGGGTAAAATATAATATACCGTATGGACAGTTCCTACGTTTGAGGAGAAATTGTTCAGACAACGAGAAATTCAAGCTACATGCTCTTGATCTGCAGGACAGGCTACTCAACAGAGGATAATCCAAGAAAGTTATAAAGAATGCCAGAAAAAGAGCAGCTAACACAAATCGAGAGTTATGTTTGACCGCAAAACCCAAGAAGAAATTGGACAGACTGGTATGTGTGACTACATACAGTCCATTAAGTAATCTGATAAAAAGTACAGTGAAGAAATACTGGCATATGATCAAGAATGTGGGAAGCCTAGATAAAAAAAAACAATTATTTGCTTAAAGAAATAACAGAATCTGAAGGAATCCCTGGTCCACACATTCATAGAACCATCCGGGACATTGAACACACTGTGGGACCTCCTACCAGTAAAGGGACATTTTAAATGCGGACAGTGTCTAGCCTGCAACTTTACAGAGACAAAAAAATACTTTTGAGTATAAAAACGTCTTTTGGGAACTCAATGACCATACGAACTGCAACAGTAAACAAGTAATCTACGTCATTGAATGTCTGTGCGGACTATTGTGTGTCGGCAAAACCATCAGGGCTGTCAAAACATCGTTCTTGTATTAAAAACATAGTGCCCGACAAGCCGCTGGTCAAACATTACAACAGAAGAAACACACAAACATGGACTTGAAATGGTTAGTTCTGCAGAAATGATCTGCGCAAAGAAGAGGTGTGACATAGACAAAGCACTGACCCAACTCGAACAAAAGCGAGTACACAGGCTTAACACTGTAAAAGAAGGACCCAATGATACAATTGAATGGAAACATTTCCTGGGGACCTAGCTTCTGGCAGAGCTCTGGAGAAACGACCCCCCCCCGTGTATGGTTGTAGCTATTACTTGTTCTCAGCTTTGTGAAACCCTGGAAGAGAGACGGACAACTTTTTTTGCTGTTCTACAACTGCGACAAATAGCATTCTTCAGTTTTGCCCTGGGGTGCTAAATGTATCGTAAGTAATGAACATGCAATGATTTACACATGTTTTGTGCACCTATACATCTCTATTTCTCTACTTGCTTCAGAAATGTTCAAAGAATGTTCACACATATTGTGGTCTCAAATACTGTTTGGCTATTGACATTTGTCATGATAATGTCGCAAAATGTTCACACTTTTCTTGTACCTATGCTTTGAGACTATGGGCCTCATTGTAAGCTTTCCGGGTCCAGTAACAACGGTACCAGTGAGCTTGCCGGTACCGTTGTTACCGGACTGGAAAACTACAAGTTCTGCTCGTGGGTGCCTCCAGCCCGTCAGGTCTGACCTGGTGGGTGTACCGGCACCCGTGAGCAGAGCATGTCGGATGCACCGGCACCATTCTCAACGGTGTTGGTGCATCGACCTCCCCATTCCCATTGAGCCCTATTATGCTCAAATGGGAATGGGGAGCATTTTTATCCAGTGTCTGCGAATGGGCAATTACCGGGTTCGGCGGTACTGTAATGACCAGTAATTGCCCATTCGCGGGCGGCGGAAAAAAAATTATACCGGCGGCAGCCGTGCCTGTCATACCGGCATGGCTACCGCTGGTATTGTAATGACCCCCAATGTCATTTTCAAACAATGTTTACAAACTCTGTACCCTACTGTTGAGTCTTTGCAATCATTATGAGGAAGGGCTCAGAATGCACATGTGGTTAACAATGTCGGAAATGTTGGTTGTGTGGCCCCGTCCACTATCATAATTAAGGCTTCTCTGTGTACATGTACTGTGTGTAACCGGTCACCTGAGTGGACTAAGCAGTGTCCCATGCACAGATTTAGCTGTGGGAGCATTCAAAACACGTTGGATACATACTGTGTGATTCCGCCAAATGACTACATTGCACCAGGCCGAAAAATTAAAAATGAAAAGCTGCACCTCTCTCCATGTTGTAGTGTCACAAGGTAAGGGGTACATATGCTTTAAACACTAATACTTTTCACTTTTCAAGCACTCCATTAATTCTCCAACAGTAGGGAGGCTCATAACTTTAGAACGAGACAGTCAGTGTACTCTGACATTGTGGCAAACGAGATTTGTCATACTTTTTGAATAACTTGTGAATCTTGAGCACACTAACTTCAGTAACCAGAGATAGCAGCCATGCTCAGCAGGAGCATCCAGTTGCCATGACGCCCTTTGTCGCATTATAGAAGTGGGGCTCTGAATTCCGCGTTACCCATGACACAAACCTGGAAGTCACGATGTTGTCCCAGGGGAATAGAACTTCATTTAGACATATCATTCTATTCAAAGTGTCACACATTGTCCAGTCATAACTAGGGTGACCGCATTGGGTTGCCATGGCAACTGACGTACGCATGGAAAACCTTGACATAGTTATTAATGATATACTAAGCACACATACCTAAATTAATTCATTTAGATCTACATCCCCCCTAAGACGCACGGACTGCATGTGTGCTGGCACCAAACCATACACTGCCACACTGGCAGTAGACAAGATGCCCGCTGCTATTTAAAGCAGTGGTGGCCATGACAACGCCACACAGCATTCTACAGCAGGGAACCGGAGGCCCTGCAGCACTGGATCTAGGAGACGCGCATCAATATACTGAACTATAACTAGGTAAGGAATCGCATCTGGACTCACACGGGTAAAGTAGAGCATGATCGGGCAGTCGTACCCATATCTATCACGCCCTCAGCATGACACCAAACGGTATTCAAGCGGTATAACAGTATGTCACCATAAGACAGGGGGGCCCTCCTGTTTGAACTTCCACGTGGGGAGCACTTTGTAACAATGTTGAAATATGTTAAGAGGTCACTAATTGAGGCATCTCTATATATTCAGGCGAGATGCATGCCTTGTGACTTTGCCGTGTACCAACCACAATGGTTTAGATATCTAGGATCTGTCCTCGATGCAGTCCTCAATACCAAAGACAGGGTAAGAAATGTCCTTTCGTCCATCTATATACATGGGGCAATTAATACCCTTGCATGAATAAAGATTGACACTATCATTGGTCTTTATGGACAGACCCTTTTCGGTACGCACCAGCAGATGATTGTCAGTTACCATCCCAGGACTACTTCGCAGTCCAGATATCAACATCCATGCCTTGATCCCAGCTTGTAGAACACAGTAAGATGTTGGCTTGGTCTCAAAAGTGCTACTGCCCCATTGAGTAATGCATTTATTGTCATCAATCAATAATGTAATGTTTTGTCTACAACCCCACATACACTTCTTACACACATCTCTGTCCATCGCTTGACAGAGCCCACAGGACCCTCCCACAACATTTTATTCCGTCCTGATGAAGGCCGGCATAACAGTAGCTACATAATACAGCTTCAAATGGCCGAAACACAGCCATGTTGACTTTTTGACCCTTGGTCCCAGTGTCTAACTCATACACTGTTAACAATTGTGTAATTAAGAACACTACAACGAATTTTGTATATTTGTCCCCATGTTATCCTTCAAGGATTGAAGGGCGTGCATTTGTTTTGTATTGTGATCCAAGGTATTTGTTTTAGATGAGCACCAATGTATCATTTGTGGATACCTTTTGTGAATTGACGAGTGTCCTGAAGTATGTTTTTTAGTTGGATATAATTTGTTATGTATTACATTTCTCTGAAAAAGCAAAATCAACCAGTCCTTGATGTGTTAACCAATAGAAGTGTATGTACTGGGTTTAGTGACCCTGCTCATTTCGTCTTTGTCAAATGTTAATCCACCTGGATAGTGTTGGGCCGTAACCACGAGCCCTTTTTGTTCTAATATGGCCCCAAACATCAGAAATATTAATGTTAAGGTATCAACAGAAAAGCATATTAAACTCAAATATCATGGTACCCTTAACTCACCCTGTCTTTGTTTTGCAATATAAAATGATTTATATAGTGAAAGTAAAGCAATATGTTGTATGAATATTTGTTTTTAATAAAACATAAAATGTTGATTTCTGTTTATAATATGTATTACATTTGTACTGCTTTTGTTAGTATTTACAGCTTGTATCATTTACTACATTTAGGGGCTGATTCATGGAATTTGTGCTCCGAAAAATGGGGATTTGTGCGCCATTCTGTACGCAAATCCCATTTGTTAAACAGGGATTTGCGGGCAGAATGGCGCACAAATCCCTGTTTTTTGGCGCACAAATTCCATGAATCAACCCCTTAATTTAGCAAAAATTACATGTTTTCCTCTTTTATGCATAGTTTGATGATTATACCTGTTGTGTATATATTGCTGTTTGTAGAAGTAAATGTTACTACGCTTTTACTGTATATTATATTGTATTACTTCTTTAGTGTGTTTTCTTTTTATAATGTTATGTTTGTTTAGTAAATTATTTTGTTTATTTAGGTGTATAGTTCAAAGAACTTTCACATACAAAAAAGACATATTCCATTCCAATAAACAATCCGAAAAGAGACCACTTACAGACAATTGAAATACATTAATTCATTATTTCATACATAAAAGTTCTAGCAAAATGTAAAAGAAAAGTAAAAAGAGTTCATAGATTCATTTTACAATAACTTTACAATTAAAGGAGTGTTAAACTGTAACATTTGTGTAGGGTAAAATTAATTACATCTTTGAGTAAACAGTTAATTACCCATTCCCTTAGTTTGGTTGGTTCGTTAGGTCGGTCAAGGTAGCCTGAGGCTGTAGCTCCCTTCCAAACTCAGCCAAGTGCAATGTGTACTGATTTGTTTCCCATGTTTAGACAGTATGACCAAAAACTGTCACCTTTGATGTTATTGTATCTTGTGGCAAAGGGCCCAAGAAGAGTTATGTGTAAAGAGCCAAATTATCTGCATTCAGTCAGAACATATCGGGCAGACTCAGGTTTATCATGAACTCCACAGTGTCAGCAAATCCTGGCTTATTTTGGAATCAAAAGTTCTGGGCCAATCATCACCAGAAGTGGGTGTTTGTTGATTCACAAAAGTAGTAGGAGTTGCAAGTCATTGGACTAAGACATAGCTTCAAGTAGGGCTGAGGTGCCCTTAGGTATGTGACAAATAAGGCAGCACATTGCCATAACGCTTTAGAGTACTCAGATGGTCAGAGTTGGAGCACCAGTCCTGCATCTCTAGTTTAGTGCTAACCTTAACTCTCTGGACGTGGTAACTCTCCTCAATTAGGTGTCCAATCCACAATTTTAAAGATTTCCTCAGCCAATGAAGTAAGGTTATCATTTCCATGCTTGCCTTTTGTCTTGCCAAGTAAGCTCAATAGTGGGCAAACCGGGGATAGTTTGGCCTCTAGGTACAATAAACATCTTATTTTTCTACTTGTGCTACTAGGGCTGTCAGTCCCAATTCCAATCTTATTATTTAGATTGGAACACTTTGTCCGACTCCTAGTACCCTCCTCCAAAATGTTCCTTGCACAGCCTTCAACCAATATAATACTTTCATACCTAAAGCCTTTAACCCATATAGTATTGCAGCACAAAAACTTTGGTTATAAAGAGACAGTATGACAAGCAGGCTGAAACCAGAAGTGTCATTGATACATCTTGCAATGACTTTGGTCAGGGAAATTGCTTTACGCTTCTTCTCAGCAATTATTGCACCATATTTGCGTTCTGTCGTTATTTCAAGTCCCAAGTATTTCTACTGTTTTTCCTCTTTCTATATCTGCATCCTCTACCAGCAGACTTGGCTCAGACATGTTTTTGGGAGTGAAAAGCATATACTTGTTTTTTTCCAAGTTTATCATGAAACCATTTTCTGTTACATACTTACACAAAGCTGTCAGGGTAAGCTTTTGTCCCGAGTAAGTATGATCACACAGAATAAGGTAATCTGCATACAAGAGTCACTTTATCATGACTCCACCAATGTTAGGTGGATGGTTAGTCACATGGCCCAAGTATACTGGTAGGTCTGCCAGATACATATTGATCAGTATAGGGGTAAGAGAGCATCCCTGTTTTACTCTCCTCTCCATTTGGATGGGGTGGATCATTGTTCCCCCACTGTCCAAGCTGACCTTTACATCTGTGTCCTCGTATAGGTTCCGTATAGCATACAAGAGGTCTGCTGGGCACCTATATGTCTCACGTTTTTTTCCATAATCGATCACGGTCTACTGTGTCGAAGGCCGACCTGAAAGCGATCACAGCCATGAACAGACAGGGATTACCCTTGGTTTTGGCGTCCCTGGTTAACCTGTCGATAAACCAATGACATAGTTCCGTCTCAGAGCCTGACCTAAAGCCCATCTGAAAGTCGTCTAATATCTTGGCACCCTACGCCCATTTTGTTAGGCCATCAAGAATTAGAGATGCAAATATCTTCCCGGATACGTCTAGCATAGCAAGTCGCCTGAAATTCTTAGGTGATGTTCTATTACATTTTGTAGTTAGACACCAAGACCGAATTTCTCCAATAGCTCGAGACTCTACCCTCTTTCCAAACTTTATTAAAGAGAACAAATATAACCCTTGACCAATATTCTGGGGAGTTCCTCACCGCTGCATTTGATAGACCATTTGGGCGTGGAGCTCTAGAATCTTTTTTTGTATTTTCTTTTGCAATTTCCTCAAGATTAAAGTTTCATTAAAAACTTCTCTTCATAATGGGGCATACCACCCCAGTGCTCTTCTCAATCATAAAGGTTTTGCTTATGTATTCAACCGAAGCATTCTCGCGAATACCACATGCAATTAAGGGAGCTTTTGCAGTGTTAAATTTAGACAATAAGCTCCACATCTTTTTGGTATCAGATGTTATTGCTTTGAGTGGATATTGCCACTGAGCGTTCCTATGCGAGGATCTCCATCCGTTGACCTATTGTCTATTTCTGTTCTTTTCTGAAGACAAGCTTCATGATTTACCTGCTTGTCGTGATTTAACTGCCTTTTAGTACATTATATATATTTACAATTATGACATGTACCTTGTTAACTGATATGGTTGTAGATGTTAGGTTTGGCACTTGAATGCGTACGCATATTTTTTTATTACAGATTTATTTTTTAAAATATTTTGTGTCTATTTTTAATTGCAGTTTTTTGGAGGAATTAGGTTTGTGTATATTATATTTTAAGTTTTTCATTATGTAGTCATTTTGTATTAGAAACATACTTTACTTTCTTTTAACATATTATATGTCTATATTTAGTGTACTTTTGAATTGTTACCTTTAATACAATCACTTCTATTTAGGTGTGAACTTGTTATAATGTTATTGTAATATTGTATGATTATAGTGTGTGGTTGAGTTAAGGTTACTGTTATGATGTGGCTTGGAGCAGGCAATGCAATATGTAATGAAGGAATGAATGTATATTGGGAATTGTAGCTCTGTATTCTTACGGAAGCAGTTGGAGAGCCAGAGATGATTGATTGATTGATTGATAAGTTGTTTATAACGAGCCTATACACAAGTGTTTCAAGGCGCAACCAGGCAGGGAGGGGAAAACAGGGCCTAATATCATTTAGATTGTGCAAATGCGCAGACAAAAAGTGCAGCGCAGACAAGTGCACCCAGTGTAACAGTGTCCCATGGTTAAGTGCAGGGAAGGCAGGGCCTCCAAGGTGACTAAGCCCCAGAAGTGCAAGGAAGGCCAGGTGGCAGTGCAGGAAGGCCCAAAGGCAAGTGCTAGGGACTGGACGGGGGGGTGGGGGCAAGTGTCCTATATGACTCAGGAGAGCACCAGGCAGCCAATCAACGTAACTGAGCAGGAGGAAGGTGAGGATACAAAAGGGAACGCAGCGAGAAATGGAGAAGGGGAAAAGTTCATAGGGGAGAGGCAGAGAGAAGCACGAGGAGAAAAGGAAGGTCGTGAGGAGCTTCCGGAACTTAAGAAGGTCCCGCTCAAGGTGGATAGTGGCAGGGAGGCTATTCCAGAGGGAGGCACCTGCAGAGGAAAGAGATCTACTACCCAGTCTCTGCTTGGAGAATCGACTCACCCGCAGAGAATTGGAAGTAGACGACCGGAGGGCACTGGAAGGAAGGTACTTAAGAAGAGATTGTTGGAGATAGTAAAGGCCTTGGCCCCAAAAAGCATTGTCGATGATGCAGAGTGTCTTGAACTTGATCCTTGCAGCCAATGGGAGCCAGTGGAGGGGTTTCTGAGCCAGAGAGATGGAGTCCCTGGGCTTGAGGCCAAGTCTTTCAGTCCAGTTTTCAATGAGTTGCAGAGGGCGTAGGGTAGAGTTGGGTAGATTGAGAAAGAGGCTGTTGAAATAGTCAAGCCTAGAGAAAACCAGGGCTCTGGAGACAGTGAGCTTGTGGGGGAAGGTGAGAAAGGGGACAATACCTCTGAGGAGGTGCAGTTGAAATGGGACTTTTTGGAGATGTCCGAGATGTGTATAGAGAAGGAGAGAGAGGAAACTAAGATGATCACAAGGTTTTTTTGCCTCACAAGAGGGTGAGGGTACAGGGCCAAGGGCAGCTGGCTAGACTGAAAGGGGAAAAGCGGGAGCAGGGGTCCCAATGAGAAGGGTCGCTGTCCTAGTCGCATTAAGGCAAAGATCATTGGAGGCGCACCATGCCTGAACAGCGGAAAGACAGTCAGGGATGAGCTAGGAGTAGGAGGAGCCCGAGGGTAGTCTGAAAGAGAGCTGCGTGTCATCTGCATATAATTGAAAGATAGAGGAGAAGGTAGAGATCAGGCAGGCCAAGGGTGCCAGATAGACATTGAAAAACCAGGGCTAGAGGATAGATCACTGGGGAACACCAAATGTTGAAAGTGTGATGGAGGAGAAGAAGGACCCAAGTTCAACCTGGCAAAGTCGGTCCAAGAGGAAAGAGGATAGCCACACCAGATGCCCAGGGTATCTCGGAGACAAAGTATCAGGATATTGAGGTTCTCTCTGTGAAATGCAGAAGAAAATTCGAGGAGGAGGAGGACAGAGGGAGAGTTAGAGTCAAGGTTAGAGAGCAAATCTTTATGGGTGTTCAGAAGAGCAGTTTCCATACCTCTGGCTGCTGTGAAGCCAGACTGATGGTCATGGAGACAACCAACAGTTTCAGTGCGGAGGGTAAACTGGGAGATGGCCAATTTCTCCAGGAGTATGCCCAGGAAAGGAGTGATAGAAATTAGGTGATAGTTTGCTGGGATGGAGGGGGCAGCAGAAGGTTTTTTGAGCAGGGGGTGACAAGGGAGTGCTTGAGAGGACATGGGAAAACTCCAGTGACAAAGGAGTGGTTGCAGAGATCAGCCAAGGCTGGAGCAAGAGAGTCAATGTTGTCCTTAATGGTTCTGGAGGGGCAGGGAGACACCTGTTTGGATGAGACTTTCCTAGACCAGACTTGTCTGGAAACCTCATCAGGTGTGACAAGAGAGAGAGGGGAGCGGAAGAGTGGAGAAGGGGCAGCCAAGGAAGGCCTGAGAGAGGTAGAGGGAGGGACGGAAGCAGATGAGTGAGGACAGGATGTCCTGAGTTTTAGTAGTGAAATGAGAGGCCATGGGTTAGCAGAGGGCCTTGGCGGGTGCGGTAGAGGAAGATACTGCAGTAGGATTGGCCAGCTCTTGCAGATTTTAAAAGGTTTGGCCCTGTTGTTAGTGGCCATGGAGGAGCTGGCTTCAATGTGGACTCTTTTCTTTTTAGAGAGGATGAAGAATCTACATTGCCTTTGGAGTAGACACCAGGCCAGTATGACAGAGCGTGAACCTGAAGCTCCCCATTTCTGTTCAGCAGCTCTGCACTTCCGTTTTAGGGCGTCAAGGTCGGAGTCGTACCAAGAATTACACTTTTTGGAGGCTTCAGGTGGATTCTCATGGCAGGGGAAAGGATGTCAAGAGTGTTAGAGATGGGAAGGTGAATGTTGGAAAGGGCTGTGTCTGAACGGGTGTCAGCTGCAGGAATAGGTGGAGGAGAGTAGGTGGAGGCAAGGACTGTGAAGCTGGGTGGCAGTGCTGGGTGTACCATTGCCAGGGGAACAGGAAGCTTCAAGTGAGAAGAGAGAAGAACGTGGTCAGTCCAGGAGAGAGGAGTAGTGAGAGGGTTAGAAAAACGGATGTCGGAGAAGATGAGAGCATCCAACGTGTGTCTGGCAGAGTGGGTCGGACCAAAGGGTTGAATGAAAAGGAGGAGAGAGTCGTAGAGGTTGCGGGAAAGTCCTGAGGAGTCAGGAGAGTCTAGGTGGATGTTGATAACCCCAAGGAGGAGAAGCTGGGAGGTAGAGGAGAGGAGAACAGAAGTGAGGTCAGCCCATTCAGAGAGTAAGAGGGTGACCTGTAGATGGTGACAAGGGTCAGAGAGGAGCCAGAAGAAACAGAGGGCCTACAGACCAGGCATTCAAAGGAGGATTAGACTTGAGGGGGATGATGGAGACAGGAATCCATTCAGGAAAGATCAGGGCCACTCTACCTCTGGGCATGTTGATCCTGGGCTCGGAGAGGATCTTGTAGCCCACAGGGAGAAGTGTGTCAAAACTTGTGACAGTGCTGGCCTTAAACCATGTGTTGGTAAAAGAGTGGGAACATCTATATCCAGCAGTTCAAGGAGGAGGTGGCAGATGTCAGAGGAGTGTTTGACAGCAGAGCAACTGTTTAGAGTAGCAATGTGGAGCAGGTTGCCACTTTTGAAAGACTTCCGGGGAGAGGTACATGGGATGGGTCCCACCGGAAGTGGCAGAGTGGAGGGAGGTGGCAGCTAAGGGGGGTGAGGTAGCCAGGAGAGAGGCATCTGGTAAGGGAGCCAGAGAGGTAAAGGACGAGGGAGGCAAGGGAGCTGGGAGAGCCAAAGCTGGCAAGGGAGCCAGAGTAGCAGAGAGAGGGTGTGGCAAGGTAGCCATTGAGGTAGGTAGCAAGGGAGTCCGAGAGGCAGGGGGTGGCAAGGGAGCCCTGGAAGAAGATGGGAAGGGAGCCAGGGTAGTAGAACAAAGGTGACCGAGGGGCCAGCGCAGAGGTAGCCGGGGAGGCAGAAGGAAGAAAGTTGATGAGACGAGGGAGGCACCTATCAAAAAGTAGAAGGTTGGACTAAGGCCCTTGTACCAGGATGGTTACATTGAGATTGGCATTAATGATGACTCCGGAGTAATGGAAGGAGGCTAAGAGGACTTCCCAACACGTGCCACCATTAATGGGTGAGGAGGAGTGATGAGAGAGCAGGGCAACCGTATGAACGGTCCATAGGTCGGGTGAAGGAATGACAAAGAGGAAGGTGACAGTCTCTCTGGCGGAAGCACTGACATAGATGTCAGCGCTAGGAAGGCCTGGGTTGTAGACCAGTGTGTCCTTCTTAAGCTTCCAGACTTAGTGAGAGGAGAAGGATAGGAGATAGAAAAACAATTAGGGAAGATGGGGGAAATAGCACCATAGTGGGTGTGAGAGATAGAAGAGGAGGCACTTTGCAAGGCTGATCAAATCAGCTGCAATAGAGGGGTATGATGGGGGAGGGAGAATAGAGAGAACACAGGGATACACAACTACAGGGTACAGGCTAAGAACAGTAGATTACAGTAGGGTTACAATGTCTACCACAGTGTACAAAGAACAACAGAACATCCGCAGGCAATGAATACCAACCGTGGGAGCCGGCTCAGAGCACCCTAGTGGGGAGAGCTGGAAGGCAGAGTGGGGGAACCTAAAGAGGAGGAGAAAGAGCTATTGGAAAATGCATATCATGATAACAGAGTCACAGCCCAATGCAATCTGTAGGGGAAAGTATTTACAGGTGTCTGCAAGCATTCACCTATTTATTAATTTATTTATACTGCGCCAAAGCCCGCAGCCATCAGGGCCCCTAGAAAGAAAAATCTGAAGATGCAAGAGAAGTTCAAAACAGAAGTAGTAATGAAGAAACAGAGTACGACTACCCTGGAGAAAGGGCAGCCTAGTGGATTAATGGGACACAGTACCAGGTAAGAAAATGTATTGAAAAGGAAAGTATGCGTTAGGAAGGGCAGACTAGTAGGACGCAGTAATGGCTGTGCCCCACGCCCGCGCCTTACCTACCTTGCGGTTGCTGCTGGTCAATGGCTGCGCTGCATGCTTGCAATCTTCGATTCCACTTCCCGTTCCAACCTCTTCGTCGACAACCACATGCATCACTCAAAACTTCTGGGGGGTGTTACGCGTATTCTTAAATAGGAAATTGCATACAGACTTTAACCCTAAGATGGTCACCAATCCAGAGCTTTATAATTTTGGAGTGCGCGTTGAAACACAAGGCGAGAGAGAGAGTGTTAAAGAGTATGTTACTGCTCTTCCACATCTGGCGCTTTCCTGTAAGCTTGGTTACTTGTTTGAGGGGCATATTTGTGATCAATTTATGATCCATTGCAATAGTAATAGCATTATGGAGGAACTTTGGCTGAAGGATGAACCCACCCTTTATGGTGTTTTAGCAGTTGCTAAGCATGTGGAACACTCTCTGGTGGGTGTGGCGGCATTGGCTGAAGCAGAAAGCAAAGACGTCAAAGTTGAGGTTTTAAAAGTTCTCAAGGAAAACAAAAGAAAAAGACAAAAGAAAAAACACCCTACAAAGGTGTTGTGGAGAATAAAGGGGCTTTAATGAAAAATCAAAAAGGAGAGGAACGATTATGTTTTCATTGTGCCAGAGGCTCACATTTTTCTGCTTCCTTGGCATGCCCTGGTCGCAAGGTGGTGTGTTCAAAATATAACAGGAAGGGGCATTTTGCTAACTGTTGCTAACACTTTAAATTCACTCAGAGGAGGGTCATGTATGTGACGGAAGAGTAGCAAGGATCTTCTAAAGATGAAGAGGACTGCTGTTGGGGAGAATTCTCAGAAATGTGTTAATTCCTCTCTACCTTAGCGACCCCCAGCAACTTTACTGGATTTTAGGACTTTTATTTTTTAACCTGGAGAGGGTGAGAGCATTTTTCCCACTCTCTCATGCATTTTTAATGTGATTTGAACTCTGTTTCTTTGTTAAATTTGGAGTCTGACAAACTCCATAGGCATCGTCTTCACATTGGGTCACACAGCACCTTCAGTGCAGTGGCCCAGGGAAGTCTTTCAGATTTTCCAAAGGTTTAAATACTTTCTCTTGGATAAACTACTGTTTCCAAGAGCAGTGAAGTGAAATTGACTTTACTTACACTTTTAACTTTCTAGACCCAGCACACACTATCTTAAAATAGGTTGCTGGAGGGGTTAATTAGTTTTCCCTTTCTCTAGCTTCTCATGTAACATTTTTATGTTATCCTTTCTTCGAGGAATGGCTGGTGGCAGTGGTTTACTTTTAACTACCGTGGTGTGCTTTTACCGCGGGCTGCGTTTTCAGCTGCAGTCAAGCACCCATTTGTCATTTCTTTGTGGAAAGGTCCTTCTTGAGATTTGCTCTGCGGGCCAAATCAGGGTTATTCCCTTTGTTCATTTTGTCTTTGGCAGGATTCACAAGTGAAGCCCGCCTCTGGCTCCAGGGTGTCTGGCGGGGGCAGGAAGCTAGGGAGGTGCCCGAAACTCCTTGAAACTCCTTGTGCTTAGTCTCCTAGGAGACAGAAATGCACTCTTAGGTGATTGGCTGGCTGGCTGTCTGGCTGGGTGACTGACAGCTAGGCTGGAATGAATAGGAAAAACTTGCATTAAAGGTGAGGCTTTTTGGCTTGGAAGGCAGATGCGATCTCTGGATGAAGGAATCCGAAGAAGAACTTGGAAGGGATGCCTGCTGCAACTCCTGGACCGTTGGTTTGCCCGGTTAAGCATTGCTGCTGTGCTGAAGCTCCAAATTCATTTCGACTAGAGAAGCCCTGTAAGGATGACTTCTACCCTTGAGTTAGTGGGATCAATCAACTCCAAAGTAAGCCACCTGGACATCCTCTCAAAGCTGGTTGTATTTCCACTGCAGTTGCTGCTGGAACAGAAGAGCCAGGGAGAGGAACACCAGATCATGTGTGTTGCTTTTAAGTTGGCCAAGAGCTCCAGGAAGATCCTCTGGACTCCCAGGAAGTAGGACTGCCCAAGCCTGAGCCACCTCAACAGAGTGCTTGACCGCAGATGCAAGGAAAGCCCATCTTGACAGCCAAGAGTCTGTGGTAGTGCTATTTGCTGAGACGCGAGGAGCTGAAACCGCAAAGTGCCACTGAATAGAACTGGGTCCTTTTCTGTCACCGACCGTCCTGTTGGAGTGCAGAAGTTCTCCAGATGGCCTCCCTCTTGTCCCCACGACTGAGGCACAGGAACACCGTATCTGCTGAGCTGTACAGAAACCGAAGCCAGCTGGAACCATTTTTCTCCTAACCAAAGATACTGTAAAGTCTAAGAGCTTTCTTACCTCACAACCCTAATCAGCTTGTGGCCCTACTTTTATTTCTTCTTTTGCACAAAAACCTCTAAAACACTGTGCAAGACGTTTACCTACCTGCAAGAAGTGCTGCAGCTCACCTTGACGTTTGTCCAATTGACTTTGGACTGGCCTGGCTCCCTGAATAACTCTTCTTCCCTCTGACTCTGTGTTTAGCCCTCCTTCCAGGAAGGTGGTAACTTACTTTGCAGTGGGGGTTACCAAAAGTACTTACCTGCTTCAGAATATTTGTGAGATCTCTTGTTTTATTCTAATAATCTTTTTCTTTGACATACTCCTGTATTGCCCTAAATTCAACAGTGATATATTAATGTTCACAGTGTCCTAGATATTGAAGTCACCTGAGGGTGTAGGAAGTGTCTGTGTGCCATCCCAAATGGGTATTTGCTGATTTAGGGAAACTTCGAGTGTGTATTTTGGAGTGTATTTGTGTGTTACTATTATATTGCCCCTTCTGAAAAAGGCTTACTCAAACTGACTGTTAAAAAATTAATAATTGTTTAATCAAGAAATCCTGTGTGTAAGAGTTTATTTGAATACTTGTCACTGTGAATCTCTGTGTAACTCCCCTACAGCTCACATTCACCCCTATTGAGATAAGCCTGGCTGCTCAACACGCTACCAACCTATTTAGTACAGACCTATACCAAAGGTTGGGTTCCTATTGCCAGGAGGTCAGGGTTGTTATAGTGCGCCCAAAATATACTGCATACAATCTTGCCTAACAACTGTCCTATTGAAAATATTACTGTTAATATTGTGCAAGGAGTAGATTAGAAGTGGGAGAGTCGGTATTCTCTAATTTGTGTAGATGGCAAGGAAGATGGCTGATTCCGGAGTGAAAATATCTCTTATGCCTAAGGATGTGTTTGAGCGGTTGATGTTCTGAAATTACTCAAGGCAGATGTAAATCCTAGAGGATATAATCTTGACAAGATTCAGTTGTTGGTGTATTTTGATGCCCAGTTTAGCTTTAAAGGTTGATATGCTCAAGGGAAAGCATATTTAACGAAGAGAGGAGCGACCCAGTTGTGATGGCGTGATCAAAAGAGATTGTGCATTTGTCTGAGTAAGTGTTGCAGGCTGGTAGTTCGGTATGAGACCATTTTAAAAATGGATTTAGGACAGGTGTGGGAAAGTTCAATGGAATGAAACATCAAATAATATTGAGGAAAGGAAGTGTGCCTCTTGATGCAAAATTACGACCTGCACCATTGGTTTTGAGAGAAGGAGTTAAGAAGGAACTTGAAAGCCTGCATAGATTGGGTATAATTGAGAGGGCAGGTGGCGTACAGTGGACTACGCCATTAGTTGTGGTAAGAAAACATTGCGTGAGTCCAGTGTTGACCTACGTGAATTGAACAAGTGTGTTCTGGTGGATAGACATGCATTTCTGAATACAAACGAATGCTCTCCTTGGTAGGCAGAGGAAAAGTGTTCTCCATACTGGATATGGCCTCTGCATATCACCAGATATAATTAGAGGAAGAATGTAGGAAACTGGTGGCATTTATAACGCATGAAGGCATCTTCCCATTTTGGAAGATGCCATTTGGCCTTGTATCGGCAACGCCTATATTTCAAAAAGTGATGGACAAATTGTTCAGGGCGGGTGAAAAGAGTATTCTGATTTCAGGACGATGTTTTAGTTTGTGGAAAAAATGAGGAGGAACATGACAGGATTCTGGAACAGGTGTGGAACAGAGAGGAGTGTCATTGAGAGAGGAGAAGTGTGTTTTCAGAAAAGACAGGGTGGAATATCTTGGACATGAAGTATCTGGCATAAGACCCAAGTGTGACATGGTGGATGCCATAAAAAAGATTAGGAGTCCAGAATCAAAGGGAGAGCTCCCATCATTTTTAGGAATGATAGCATTTTACCAGACATTAATCAAAGATTGTGTAGATAAGGTGACAGAAATTAGGAAGTTATTGAAGAAAAGAGAAGAAGTTATATGGACTGATGCATGTGAAAGGGAAGTGTGTGGCATTAAGGAGGAAATAGACCTGGCACAGGCCTTAAAGTGTTTTGATACAAGGAGGAAAAGTGTAATCACTGTGAATGCGAGCGATAGTGGTGTAGGGACGGTTCTATCTCAGATTAAGGAGGATGGTACTGAGGAGATTATTGCTCATGCATACAGAGTGTTACAAGGAGCTGAACAAAAATTATTCTGTACTGGAAAAGGAAGCTTTGGAGTGCCATTGGGCCATGGAAAAGTTTCACAATTTTGTGTGGGGAATGGAGTTCATGATAGGGACTGACCATAAACCCCTCAAATATATCTAAGTGTCTAGGAGGGTGGCAAGCTTGGTGACGAGAATGAGAAGTCACACATTTGGTGTGGAAGTCATTGCAGGGTGTATATTGTATATATTGGTGCACCATTTATCATGGCTAGGAGGTCCAGAGGAAGAGGAAGGTGAACGAGAGGACATTTCTGACATGGTATTTGTGAACCATGATTGTATTGTGAGTAAGGGTGACTGGTTAGAGGCTATGTACAATGATGAGGTTTTATTACGTGACAAGAGTTATTTTGAATTGGGGTGGCCTATTAAAGGTTTGTTGAATCAGAGTGAAAGGTCTTTTTGGGAGCTGCGTGATGAATTAGGTTTAGTGGATTGTTTGCTATATCACTGGTGTAATGCTGGAAATGCCTTATGGAGGTACAGGGCCTCTTAGTCCTTGTCCTACCCCTTCTCTTTGTGTGTTTTCTCTGTTTTATTTCACTGAGGTACAGCCTGGACCTCTGGAAGTGCACCCCTTATGTGTGTTTTTGGGCACCTGTGCGTTGCCCACAGAACATGGTATGAACAAGGTATGGGCTGGTGGCAGCGACATTCCGACTTGGCAGTGGCTTTGAGTGTCCTCCATTTTGGGACACACAGGCCCTGCCATAGGAATCAATTGATTCCTGATAGAAGGCAAGATGGCCACTGTGGCCTCTTGGTTTCAATTGCCTTTTACCTTGTTTCTCCAAAGTCCTGCGTAGCCCTGCCTCTGTCCCTGTCCTCCTGCCTGGCTGTTGGATGAAAATACCATATTTGGCTCTAGGGCTGCCTCCTGCCAGACTGACTGGAGCCTTCCCAGAGGATGTGTGTTGTGGGCACACCCTAGCGTCGGGCCCTGTATGAATGGTGCTTGAAGTGAACTCAAATTCTGTGTTATGGGTGTCTGGTTTCTGTGTGTGTGACACAAGGAATAAGACCGCCCTCACTGAAATTGACATGAATGCAGTCTAGTGTGCTGAATGGCTGGGTACTTGCCCCAATCCACATTCTTTGTTATGGGTGTCTGGGTGGAGTGAATGGCCTGAATACCTGTGAGTCTGATTGGCTGTTGGCCTGCATGAATGCCCTTCTCCGTGATTGGCTGACTGAACCTGGCTCAGCTAGAGTGAATGGGGAACAGATGTAGATGTGTATATCTGGGGACCACTTACTTATCAATTTGTTCAGAAACATAAGTCAAAGCTAAAACAAGAAGAAGCTGTTCCTTGATGCCCAACTGGAGGAGAAGTCTGCTGCTGCATTGTCTTTGTGGAATCCAAAAGCTGATGTTCTTCCAAGGACTGATCCATCAAAGACCTGCAAAGGAGACCTCTCCCTGGGCTACGAGGGACCATCGTACAAACTGCTACTCTTCATCAGAAGTACCCTGGAAGCCAGTCATGTGTATCTGCCATCCGGCGAAGGGGTCTTTGTGAGTCTTGAAAAGGAGTGCCAGACATCTCGAGTCTAAAGAGTCCATTGGTGTCACCCAGGGTCCAGAGGCATGGTTCGTTACCACTGGAAGCCACTGCTGTCTACCACCCAGAAAAGGGGGCACCCTGGTATAGTGCTGCTGAACACCTGGAGCTGCTAAAGTTCCAAACTGCCTGAGAACATTTCAAGGGACGTCCTTGCCATCATCACTGACCACTTTTTCCCGCCAGGGAGAGTCCAGAGTTGCTGAGTGCAGAGGAAGACGGTTGGTGGGTTTCCCCTTACCAGACGCTAACAAAGATGTCCCGAGGGTCCAGACTTGGTGAGGGCCCATGGTTCACTCCAATTGTCTAGTCCAGGTCACCAGAATCGTCCAGAGGTCTGTGCTGTAGCACCGAAGAACCGAAAGCCGGAAAAATGCGATATTCCGAAACTTGACACTAAAAGTGACCTATGCACCCATCACCTCCAGAAGTCATTGAAGGGTGCCAGGGATATTATTCTCATCTGCCAAGCCTTTAAGGAGCCCACAGCAAGTTTCATCTTCACAGGACTTCTACAGTCAGAGACATCGCTGTCAAACGGAGAGCACTGCGGTGCGCACAACTGCGGCACTTGAGAAAGGTAACATTTTTCTTCTTGGACAAAGCATCTGAATTTCTCCTACTTCCAAGGGGGGAGGGTCCATCCTTGGAGGGAATCATCCAGTGAAACCGGGAAACTCTGCACTTCGCCTGTCAAGGCACAACAAGTACTGTGACGAGGATGATCATCTTGGAGCCTGTTCTCCTGTGGCCTCTCATGTACTTTGGGGTGGTGGAACCTTTTAAAGAAAGTAGAAGGTTATTGAACATTATTGGACTGGACTGAGAAGATAAATTAATCCGTAACTTTTCCATTACAGGTTGCCCACGTGGGGGCAATCTTCACACAGAGTTGTACATCGAGTCAAAAGAAAGCATTCTGCCCAACTAACTTGCCTTTTTTCCCTGTTCTACACTCATACACCTCACTTAAGAATTCACGTGCCTATTTAAAACTGTGTGAAGTTAGTGAATCTGATATTGAATTCAAGTAATGTGTGGTACCACATAGAGTGTATGTATTTGCCATTCTTTGAATAAGTATTTCCAAATATTATATGTTAAAATGTTATTATTTAAATGTATATATATTCCTGAATTTTATTTTATATAAAGAAGCTGTATTATCACCGAACATAATGTGCAGACAATCCTTTGTGGGGGCTTGGGGAATCACTGTACTTGAGAACCTGCCTGCTTCACCTCCTGAAGGCTTAAGCCTGGCTGCTCGTCCATTACTACCAAATTGAGAGCCCTTGCTGGGGTGTTCTGTGCCTTTACTAGACCAAATAGAGGGCAGAAGTACAGATACCCGCCTCTAGTCTTTACAGCTGGGATGTGTTATTGTTCCTTTGGCCATCCGGAAAAGGATTGCCGATTTAGTGCATGAGGCACATGTAGGAATGACATGAACAAAGGCAGTTCTGAGAGGAGAATATTGGTAGCCTGGTTTTGACCGAGATGTGGATGATTGTTTGGAATGTGGTAGCATGGTTAAAGGAGAGGTACTGAAAATGCAACTGTTCATGGAGGTAAGTGTGCCTAGTAAGGTTTGGGACGACTTGGCTATGGACAATCTGGGTCCAACAAAAATGGGAAGTGGACGAGGAAAATTCATTATTGTACTCATTGATTTGTTGTCTCAGTGGACCGAGTATAACATTGTAAGAGGGACTAGCGGAGAGACGGTAGATGAATTTGTTCAGGAGGTGTTTGCGAGAGAGGATGTGCCTAGTAGCATACTTACTGACAATTGGACACAGTTGACCTGTGCAGGTTCAGAGAGTGATGAAGGGTGCTGTGAGAGTGAGAGGGGATCAGGTGTGGAACAAGAATAGGATTGCAATTGTGAGAAGGAGGATGTGTTGTTGGAAGGAGAGGAGATGTGTTATGCTGCATCAGAGCAGAGAATGGAATATGGAATGTGTAAGGGGAATTTTAGCTCTGGGTTCTTATGAAAGCAGTTGGAGACCCAGAGTTGGAGTGAGGAGGCTGTGCTGGCGATTGCTATATGTGTAATCTAAAATAAACACATATAAAGCTTACCTCTCTGTGCTGGTCGTGCTTTACATCAAATACATATTTTGCAAACTTTATGAAAACACAAGGACATGAGAAAGGAAACAATCAGACACAAACCTTATAAATCCAATAAGAACATCCTGAGGAGCACAATGGGGTGAAAGGGCAATATAATACGAACTTGGCAAACTTTATGAAAACACTCCAAATATTACAAGGGGAAGAAAAAGGAAGCATACAAATAGTTGGAAATGGTATAAGACCAGTAAGAACATCCCGAAGATCACAAGGGGTGAGAAAGAGAAAGTAAAATACATTGTGAACTTTGTGAAGCGAATAAACACATCCCAAGGGACACCGGAGAGTAGTAACAATGACATGCAGTCAGATAAGAACATTGGTGGGACAGTACTTGGCAGCAGAGTACACCAGGTCTGTCCAAGTGGACACTAGGTAACAAAGGGACAGGATTAGGCAAGCCAAAGGAACAGGGTACAGGACCCAGATGAAAGAGGGCAAAGCCCAACAGTGGAGTACATAAGGATTGCGGACCCACATCAACAGCAGAAGAATTATGACCAGTGGGATGGAGCTCAAAACATGAATATCAAGAAAATTGAAACATATGGAAGTCAAGTCAGGCAGGTGAGTAAACCAGGATTGATATCCTGTTGGAGAAGTCTACGGGGCCGTTGAGCAGGTCATTGAACCATATCTGACGAGAGACTGGAAAGGATAATTTCTGTCCTACGAACTGGGGGAAGAATTATTCCCCAGAGGATCTGTGAAGAAAGTTGTTTTTGCAAACAGAAGGAACCAAGAACCCAGGAAGAGGTTTCCCCCAGGAGACCGGGGAACTGGGTTACCTTTAATTTGACTGAACTTGTGAATTTTGACCCTTTGAACTTTATATACTTTTGGCCGAAGAACTGCACTTCGGTGTCTATATCAACAAAGGGGGAGGCCTCCTTCTATAAAACAAGAAGACACACAGTTTTTACTTTATTTAGAAAGAAAGTGTAAGGGACGTAAGTAGGATTAGACACAGGATGATGGACATTTCTGACGTGCATCATGACAGTGTCCATAGTAATCTTTTGTTGAGGCAGGACAACATCTCTTAGTGGTTAGGGATAGTTAGGCCTTTCCCCAAACCCCCTTTTACTTTGAATAACAAGCTTGTAAATCACAAAAATGCCAGCTGCATGTAGTTTCCCTTCTTCTGCACCCTTACACTATTTAAATAAATATGCCAATGTTAATCTTGGCATGGTGACCTATACGCAAATGGATAGATCCTTTTGCCTTTGTCATCAGAACTGCAATGTTTCATTGTACATAAGAAATGTAAAGACAAAACATGTATAGTTTATATGTTTTGAATTATTTGGGTGGTAAGGTAGGTATGAAAATGGTCAAGGCATGGCAAGTAATCAAATTTGGTATCGGTGAGGTGAACGTTTTGCAGTGATATTTTTGTGGAATTTAGGCAAACATGGTTTCTGCAGCAAAGTTGGATACATGTACATATATCTATATATATTTAAGTAGATATTTACATGTATATATCTACATTTCTATATAGTTTCACATTATACACTTGTTTGACTAGATAGTGTTTATGAGAAAAATATCTGATGAATCCTGTGCCTCAGTATGAACTGCCTTTTAGAATGAGTGATTGACCATGTTCTCAGTTTTGAGTGATACCTTATGTACTCTATCAGAAGGTAGTCTGGATTCATGCTATACACATTATATCTGATAGTTTATATCGGGAAAATGATAGACAATGAAATGTCAAAGTTCAGAGGGAAATGTAATTTGAAATCAACGGCCTTTCTTTCACTTATTAGAGATCGGTGATTGGCTCCATCAGAAGCTAGACCAAATGCGTGCTTTGTAGGTTCACTGATGTGAAGTAAATAATTTAGACACTGCTGGTTGAAACTGGGTCTGGCGGTGTGCATATACATTAAAGTTGTGCATGTGCTTTGGCATTTTTTGTGTGGCAGAAGTGGTACTTATTCTTTTTGCCGAAATGGTTTCTTACATGGCAGCTGAGATGAAAAGTATGCCTGCTTCTTCATCATGAGGATTCGGAAACCTTGGAACCTCTTGATAAATATTGGCTTCCACATTGCCAGGGAAGGAGGGAGTTTGGGGCTGCTGTAGGTTTTGATGGACGTCATTAGGTGACACATTCTTTTTGGCTTTGGGACCACGATTGAGATAGAGAACATGAACATGTAGTCACTTGTTTGGCCAGTTCCTGGACCAGTTTGTGCGTTGCACCTACTCTTTCCTCTCACAGCTCAGCATGAAAGCTACAGAGAAAAACAAATTGCAGAGCTGAGTGGAAAAGAGAGCAACCCCAAAGTGTATTTTATGAAGCAAACTATTGGTAACTCCTGCGGCACAGTTGGCTTAATTCATGCAGTTGCCAATAACCGAGACAAATTGAGCTTTGGTGAAGGGTCCGCCTTAGGAAAGCCCGATGGCTGTAGAAATTGATTTTTCTTTTGGTTAGGAGTTGCTGTTGTCGCACTTAAGACAGGCGCGTCGCCAGCTATTAAGAGAGTATATGCATGGCCAGGCAGACTAGCAAGTGCAAGCTATGGTAGGTATAATTAGTTAGAGAAGTGATATGAATGAATACAATTGAATCACCAACCCAACGGCTCTTCTCAGAGCCAGCATCTCTTCAAAAGTAAGAAATGCATTTTTTAAAGGTGTTAGAAAACATCTTCATGGTTATTTTCATGGTTATTTTCAAATTCTTTAGAAAGAGCATTTAGGGAAGGAGTTAAGCATTTGTGTAGTCCTGAACAATGCTTGGCTGTTACTTTGGTTTACTTAGGAGACTAAAGAAGTACATTTTTGAGGAACAAGGCATTTTCTGTACCTGTTAGGTGAACTAGGTGGAATAGTCTGTTGTATGAAATTGGATTTTGTTTTTGGATAGCCAATGCATCATGTTTTCACTGGTATAAGCAGAGACCACTTCATTAATATTTCCTCTATATTTCTTCTCACCTTTATAGTTAGATTTGGTTGTCCACTTCCATTTTTACCTCTGTAAATTTGTTAGAGAAAATAAAGTGTGCAGACAACTGAAATACTTTACTGAGATTATATTTCATGCATAGCTAGAGTGATACCCCCTATGTACCTCAAGAACATTGCCTCCACGATGAATGACAATAAAGTTAGGATGTTCCTAATTAGCCAAGCAAGATCATTTTGGGACACACCAGGGGAGAACTGGCAGTGTTTGGCCTGCGGGGAAGTACACTTGTCTGGCCCATGGTGCAGTGGCCCAGGCCCACAATCCAGCAGCCCCAACTTCCAGAATAACTAAACTCAATACCAACCTCTCCTCCACCTACACGTTCCCAGGTATATGTAGTAGACCTTTGTGACATTATTTTCCTTTTATGCTACATATCCTCCAGTTATGTTTGTGGTTTCTTAGAGAACCAGGCCTCATGGAACTCCCACATACCAACCATAATAAGATTTTTTCACTATCATAATATCATTTGATGAAATGAGAAAGCTGGCCTTTGAGCCCAGGGTTCCTTGTGTTCCAGTTTTTAGTTGACAGAGGGCAACATCCCCACTCTACTCATTCCATTTAATCCCATCTTCAGTTTTAGACCAATGTAGGTGGGGATGTTGAAGAATCATTTGGTAGAACCGAGGTATGGGTATGGATTTGCACTAAGAGCCAAACTTGTGCTTCCACAGCAAAAGACCCATACCCGGCTTCTTGCCTCCCCACTGCACAACACAACACAAAGTCATACCTGGCACCCTGTCTACCCCCCACATGTAACATAAGAACTTCACTTGGCACACTGCCTCCCCATCAGTACCCATTATTTGAACGGTTGATATTTATTTATGGAGTAACATTATAGATTATAAAGCCATATACGTGAGACTTCCCCACAAACAGTAAAAGGAAAATAATTCACAGTGATGAAAAGTGATTTGCTCAGGAACACATAATGTGACAATTGTGGAAGGCAGAGGTTTAAGGCATATCTTCCTGGTTGCACAGTTTGAAAGTAGGTAGACAGCTGGGTAGACTACATATTTTCCTATTCAACCTTCAGTATTAGAACCAACGAAATGCTTCCTGCAAAGTTGTTATGCAAAGGTTAAACTAGTACACTGTTTAACAAATATGCCTTTGAAGGTACCAATTCACATAATGAAGTGACCAGACACAATATAAAAGAACTCTTAATTGAAAAATATGTTCATAAAGCAAGTATACATCACTTTATCAGGAAAAAGAAAGGGATTGAGCCGGTCCCACAGCCGGGTGTAGTTGCATGCAGGTTAGGCACAGATTGCAACCGTCAGTCAATCTACTGACCTACCTCTGTCTTATTTACCCTATTTCCTTACCTATCACCCTCCGGTGCCCTTCCTAATCATCGCATCCTCTTTGCCATTTCATCTCCCTCCCTACAATTAACCTTCAGATTTCCAATCCTATTTTCAACCATCCCTTAACCTTTAACTCAATCCCCTTAACTTATTTATTTATTGTTTTCTTGTTAGGCACTTATTCAATAAGAAAATACTGTTTCAAATCACCCACAGGGCAGGGACGGAGTGGGAAATACATTACACCAGAAATATTTAATGGCAGAGGGGGGGCACAATGAACCTACTATGGCTTGTGAGTGTTCAGATCATGCAAGTGCAGAAAGGAAGAGGGAGGAGGGGGTAAGTGCTGGGAGGTCCGGGCTCGTGGGTGAGCCATAGACGAAGTGCTAGGAATGTTGATTGCTACAAGGTCTGCGCCGCGGTAGGTGTAAGTGTGAGCCTCCAGAGCAGAGGGTTTGAAATGCAAGTGCTCTGGATTGACAGTCGCTGGGAAGAATTGGTGTGGGAGGTTAAGGCCCCGAGGATGCATAAGGGCCAAGGACACTGATTCAGAAACTGTGGGATTAGCAGAGGGGAGAAGGAGGGAAGGAGGAGGAAAAGAGGAAAGTCTTGAGGAGATCCTGCTCAAGGCACAGGGGAAGGGGGAGGCTATTCCAAAGGAGGGAGCCTGCAGAGAAAAGTGAGCGACCCCCTGCCCTCTGTTTAGCAAACACTTTACACACAAAGAGTGGGTGCCAGTGGAACAAAGTGGTCTAGAGAGTCTAGAGGGACAGTATTTAGAGATATAAAGTTGAAGATAGTGTGGCCCCTGGGCCCAGGCAGTCTTGTGGATGATGCAGAGGGATTTGAATTTAATCTGCACCGCAATCAAAAGCCAGTAAAGACGTTACAGGACAGATTCTGTCACTGGGCTTAATGCTAAGGATAAGTCTTGCTGCCCTATTCTGGAGGGGTCGCAGAGTGGAAGAAGGAAGATTCTGGAGGAGGCTGTTACTTTGAGATTAAGAGCTGATAGTTGGACTTCTTGGCTATATCCTGAGTGTGAGGGATGAACGTGAGAGAGGAGTCGAAGATGATTCAAAAGTTTCTAGCTTCATTTGAAGGCGCAGGAGGAGAGGCCAAGGAGGAAGGCCAGAGTGAGTGGAAGAAGGATGGAGCAGGGGTCCCACTGGAAAGGATCTCAGCTTTACTGGCATTGAGGCAGAGATCATTGGAGGCACAATAGGACTGGATGGCAGATAGGCAGTCAGAGATGATGTAGGGTGCAAGAGGGTCAGTAGGGAGTCTGAAGAAAAGCTGTGCCTTGTCTGTGTAACACTTGAATTTGGAAGAGAAAGAGGAGATGAAGCATGCAAGGAGAGTAAGGTAGATTTTAAAGAGCCAGAGGGGAGAGTATAGAGCCCTGGGGGACACCACAGGTGGAAATGGAAGTAGGCGAGGGGAAGGGGTACAGGATGACTTGGGAAGAGCGATTAGTAAGGAAAGAGGACAGCCAATCCAGTGCCCGTTCTGAGATACTAAGAGTATCATGGAGCCTTTGTATGAGGATGGAATGGTTAACTGTGTCAAATGAAGAGGATAGATTGAGATGGATAAGGACAGATGGGGAGTTGGCTTCCAGAGATATGAGCAGTTCTTCACAGGTGTTCAGAAGAGCAGTTTCTGTGACTCTGGATGCTCGAAATCCAGATTGATGGTCATGGAGGCCACCAACATGTTCAGTGTGAGAGTTCAGTTGAGTTGAGTTGGGGCAAGGCCAGCTTCTGAAGCAGCTTCACCAGGAAGGGGGTGATGGAGATAGGGTGATAGCTGGCAGGGCAGGTAGGCTCAGAGGATGGATTTTTCAGGAGTGGGCGCACAAGGGAGTGCTTAAGGGGGGAGGGGAAGGATCCAGTGATAAAAGAGTGATTGCAGAAATCAGCGAGAGCAGAGGCAAGAATGCCAATGATATCCTTGATAGTCCTGGATGAGCAAGGGGAGACCTGTTTAGAAGAGACCTTCATGGAGCAGACAACTCTGGTAACTTCTTCAGGTGTGACAGGAGAGAAGGAGGAGAAGGAGAGAGGAGGAGGGAGGGGAGTTATCTGTTGAGGGAGTTTAGTGTGAGGCCAGTGCATTGCAGAGGGCCTGGGAAGGGGAAGGGGAGGAAGAGACTGCGGAGGGGTTGGCTAGTTCCCTGCAGATTTTGAAACGTTCAGTCGAGTTATTGGATGCACCGGAGACCCGTGTCTGAATGTGGGCTCTTTTCTTTGCCCGAATGGTGAGTCTGTATTGCCTTTGGAACAGGAGGCAGGCCCGTTTGTCAGCCTGAGGTTAGCCACATCTGTTCTGTTGCCCTGCACTTTCGTTTCAGCGCTGAAAGTTTGGTGCCGTCCCAAGTGTTACACTTTGAGGCAGGTTTCAGATGGATCCTCATGACTGGGGCAAGAATGTAAAGAGTGTTGGTGATAAAAAGATGGAGGTTGCTGAGGGCAGAGTCAGATGTAGAGTCAGAGGTGGGGGGTGAGGGCGATGAAGGTGAAGGCGAAGGCAGCCGCAGTCACTCGTTTCATCGGGTGGATGTTAGTGAATGAGGTTGGAGTGATTTTTGGGGAGGCGGTCAAGGGGCCAATGGGACTCAGATGGGAGCAGAGGAGAGAGCGGTCTGGCCAGGAGAAAGGGGTGACTAATGGGGAGAGAGAGAGAGGTCAGAGTGTATTAGGGCATCGAGAGTGTGTCCAGCTATGTGGGTTGGTCTGGAATGGAGAATGGAGAGGGAAAGCGAGGTGCAGAGGTCAATCAAAAGATCGGATGCAGAAACAGGGGAGTCCAATTGAATGTTTAAATCAACCAGGTGGAGTAGGTTAGAGGTGGATGAAAGTAAAGAAGAGCAGAAGTCAGCCCATTCAGAGAGGAATAGGGAGGTGGTGCCTGGAGGCCGGTAGATGGTAGCAATGGTCAGGGTGGAGGTGGTAGAGGTGACCAACTTGCAAACCAGGCTTTCAAAAGAGTAACAGGGAGTGGTAGGTAAGATGGAAACAGGAGCCCAATCGGGGAAGATTAAGGCAAAGCCACCCCCCACCCCGCCAGTGCGGTGAGGTCGAGTCTTTGAGATGATATTGAAACCATTGGGGAGGAGGGAGTCAAAGGCAGTGACTGAGCTGGCATTGAACCATGTTTCGTTAAGAGCGAGAATGTCAAGGTCAATATCTTCAAGAAGGAAAGAGATGTCAGAGGAGTGTTTGTTGGTGGAGCGGGCGATACAAGTTGCTAGGTGGAGATGGTCAGCACTTTTGAAGGTTTTCTGAGGTTGGGTACAGGGGCATGGTACACCATTCAGAGGAGAGAGACAGAGACAGTAGAAGGGGGGATGCAGGTGAAGTAAGTAAATTAATGCGAAAAGGAGGTTGGGTTGTGGACCCTGAACCAGAATGGTGCCAGTATGATAGACATTAACGAAGCATTGTGATGATGTGAAACCAGCCACTTTTCACTTGGTCCAACCGTTAATAGAGGAGTGTGTGGAAGGAGAGAGACTGGAGATGAGATGGTGGGTCCAATATCAGGAGACAGAGAAAAGGATATCAGTGAAAACCTCTCTAGAGGAATCCCTAACATAGGTGTCTGCAATGGGTAGTCCAGGGTTTGCACTCAGGATGTATTTTGTGTGCTTATTCCTGCTGGACTTGGAGATAGATGGGGGATAGGTGATAGTGTAGCAGTTAGAGAATATAGGAGAGATGGAGAGAGCCATAGAAGGGAAGATGGTTTCAGTCGAGGAATGAGGGAGCAGTGGCAGCCCTGCACAGTTCTGGCTAAACTCACTAGGAGGCATAGTAGATTGAGTCGGAGGGAATACATAAAAAGCAGAAGCAATAGAATTACATTGGATAAGTGGTACAGAGATGTATAAACTATAAACACCTAAAATCGATTTTAAAAATGGAGACAGCAACAATGCAAAGCCGATGGTGCACAGGCAATGATAAAACACCCAAAAACTATTTTAAAAGCACACCCAGATTCGATTTTTAAAAATGGAGGCAGCAACAATGCAATGCAGATGGTGCACAGGTAATGCTAAACCACCCAAATTAATGTTTAAAATGCAGGCAGGAAACAATGCAATGCGGATAGATGGTGCACAGGTAATGCTAAAACACCCAAAATCAATTTTTAAAGCTCACCCAAATTCGATTTTTACAATGGAGGCAGCAGACAAAGTAAAGTAGATGGTGCACAGGTAATGCTAAAACACCCAAATTCGAATTTAGAAATGGAGGCAGCATACAATTCAATGCAGATCATGCACAGGTAATGCTAAAACACCCAAAATCGATTTTTAAAGCACACCCAAATTCGATTTTTAAAATGGAGGCAGCAAACAATGTAGAGCGGATGGTGCATAGGTAATACTAAACACAAATGAGAGTAAATGCATTGCGAGGAATGAAGTTAGTTAAGGTGAGGATGGAGGAGGTGAAACAACACTGAAGTTACCTCAGGAGCGTGAGTGTTGGCAGTCAGCCAAACTCTCTGTTATTACTTCAGGGATCGTGGATGGCTTAGAACCAGTGGCAGAGAAGCAGTCCAGTAATTGTCCAGGGGACGGAGCATAGTTATAGCTGTGAATCTGTGGCTCTCCGGGCCCTCGTTAGCCCGGACAGGCACAGACAGGGAGCCTTACTTGAGGGGCATTGAGTGAGGGGGACGGGGATTGGATCTTCAGAGATGGGCCTGCCCAATCACAGAGGGGCAGCTGGCTGGTCTGTGTGTGGCTCCTCTACAAGAGGATGCAGTGGCCATATTGGAGTCATTCAAAAGGTAATCTAAATAGCCAAGTGGCTTTCAGAAATGCTTGTATATCTTCAAACACGCAAGTATTACATGGTTTCATCGACGATGAGTGATGAGAAGGGTCCCCCAGCATAAAAGGCGTGGGAAAAGCGCTTGTCGCACTATTTTTGATTTTTTGAATGTTTCTTCAAATTATTGCACTACATTACACAGCCCAACAGGGCTTACCTTCGTTTATGTCCAGGACTGAAGTAACGCTACTCCTGGAACATCCAATGTGAATAAAAAGATGTTGCTCTATGAGGGGCTTCTGTCCTACTTACCTTGCTGAAACTCCCATCACTTGAACACACGGTTCAATCACCAATAGTTTGAGTGACTATGGTGATGTGTTTGATTGTGTTTCTCACTTGGTAAGTAAGGTATATGTAAAAGGATGCATCTGTGCACATGTGAAAATATATCTATGTGTGTGAATACGTTGTTGATTTGAATGTGTGTTTTTTGTGGAACAAATAAGTGTTCTAGACAAGAATTGGGTGTTATTGGGAAAATTGGCAGTATGTAGCAAATGCCTCCCATTTTTGTATCCACCAAATTGCCACCCGCAGTATTACATGGGAATACTGGCAGCAGTATTTTAGACAGACTTTCTGCCGAAAATGTCCTATTTTAACTCCACCTAAGAGGTTATGTTAAAAAGCCAAAGAGGTTCCAATATTTAAATCAACTTCTCTGTACTGTGTTGAAGGGAACTGCAGGCACTTCCTTTCAATATAGCGAAAAAGGTTCTTACAAAGTGATCCGGTAAGAGAGTGATGCACCCCAACCACCTTACCCATGTAATGCATACATGAGTTAGAACTGAACATTGTGTGCTTAACAAATGTACAGTAGTGGTATAGCCACTCTTGTACATAATCCATGTTCACCTTCATGTTGCATGTGGAAAGGGCTGTATCATATGTTTTAAAAGACATATTTTTACAGTACCACTGCAGTGTGTGTGTTTTTCAATTGTGTGCAAAAGTGAGTACATCCATTTCTAAATGCCATCTAGTAACATCCAGGGGTGATAATAAATTATTTGTGTAATGAACTCACTAGCGAAAATGAAATTCACCAGAGCATATGGAAACATTGTTAGAGAACGAATCTGAGGGCAAACTATAATAAGATATGGACCATTGCTCCCATGTCAAGTAGGAGTCGTGATAAGCTGCTGAGGATTGTAACAGACCAATGTGCTCTAGTGGTGACAACATTACCATCCAGGGTCACACAATTTGACATTTAATGCGTACTTCGCCCCTGGGCATTATTAACATGTCCCTGTTGCTAGACTGTTCTCCCTCTCATTCCCCACAATGAAGGCCCAGAGACATCTGCAGGATTCCTGATATTAAGATGTGTGTTTCAAACAATCATTATAAAAGCCAAGCGGGCCTTGCAGCACTCGGTTCCTTCGATGCAGGCTAGAATGTAACCTTTTTCCTTTTTAAAAAGCAAATTGCAGCTCTGGCCTATTGTTAATAAGTAGTGGATAATAACTCCAATCCTGAATGGTAAGTGAGTAAATAAAGAACCCACCTTCCGGAACACACGGATCAGACTCTGCAGTATAGCAAGAATCGCCCTGAGAAGCCTGAACCCCCGCGCCGATAAACAGTCGCGGTGTCCCAGACCCCCCAGGGAAACCCTCTGGTGGATAAAACCTTGGTCCTTCGCCTCTGGGTATTCTTCGGGGTGGAATCCGGGTCGGAATCAGCTGGACAGAAGTCTCTTTTAACAACTTGGAGGCCTTGGGTGTAGGTTGGTAACTGTGATGGTGAATGAGAGAAAGTGAGTGAAGTACCAGAAAAATAGATAAAGAATCTATATAGTTCAGGGAGAAATTATAGGAGTACCTGATAGAGATCTTTAGACTGTCGACTGATGACAAATGTTGAAAGGGAGTGTGTCCTGAGAGCCGAACGGTCTCACTCTGAGAAGTAGAACACTATGGATTACGTCAGGGAAAGTGTGATAATATGAGCATGAATGATCCCCCAAAATGGATAAATGTAATACCTAGAGTGCGGAGACTGTGGGCTGAAAATAGAAGGGATCGCCTTTCTATCGGCTTCATAGAATATTGGCGGGACGTTCCGGAATAGCTTGAGGCGAAGCGGAGCTAATCTCGCCACTGCGCTGAAAGCGGATTCGTGTCTTTGGTGTATGATATTGGAGGAAATGAAACACTGCTGAGCTGGTAGCTGCGAATTATCAAAAGGATTGGAGCGTTTCCATACAGGAGTAGCAACGCGTCGTCTTCCGGGTTTACCAGGTAGAAGAGTGTTCAGTGACCGGGGAGGCGGAGCCAAACGGTCAGCTGACACATACGAGACTGAACCGCTTCCTGAATCCGGAGGCGCCATGTTGGAAGGAGGCGTTCGGAAGTAAGCAACATGCCTCCAACAGTGCCACAGTGTTCAACGGAACTGGCGCCTCATGACACCTATGGAAAAACAGCCTCCTTCCAAGCAACCCATGAGACAGTGCACTCCCATTTCAAGCAAACTAACCGTAACTTTGAGAATTAATATAGTATGTCCAAGTGAACCCATGAATCTCCCTGAATCCAATCAGATCTGTTTTGACCTATACAGGAAGTCTGAAGTTATGCTGAGCACGTTAATGTGTCAGACATGATAGCATTGATGCTGTTCTCAGCTCTTGGTCTGAATTTCTCATGCAGGTTCCACATTTAATTGTTACTGGAGAGTTTAAAGTTTGGACGAAAGACCCAACCGAAATTGGAGCTTAACAAATATGCTGAGGGACTTTTCAATCTGTGCCTTTCACAATGTGTGCCTGTTTGAATGGACTGTAGACGTTATGAGGCCGATTCATGGAATTAATGTGCGCTGAAAATTCCCGTGCAAGCGTGCGAAAGCGTGCGAATCGCAGCGCAAGTGCGAAAATCGCAGTGAAACCCGCGCACAGCGATTCATGGAAGTCTGTGCGCGTGTCAATCCCTGGATGTGCGCTAAAATCCTGCGTGGAGCACGCTGGCGCACACGTCTCCAAACAGCGTGCGCTACGCACACAGCGAAAGCGCACATAGCTCAGCGCACACAACTAAAGTAGGCGGAACAGGGGGCGTAACACGCAGAATGGGGAACAACGTGTGAAAATGTGAGCATCACGGGGGAAGTACAGGAGCCAAATGCACGGAACGCCCACACGCGCGTCTACAACACGTATTCATGGAATCACACAGGGGCCAATGCGTGCACCAAAAAAGACGCGCTAATCCGGAAACACGTACGCCAGCAGAAAGCAGGCATAAAGGGGCGCGCAAAAAACAAACAAGCTCAGACGCCAAGATGAATATACCGTTGCTCGCAGCAGTGGTCGTGGGATACCGCAGGAGGAGGAAGAGGAGGAGGATAGTCAGGCCCAGAATTTTTACACCCAGAACCAGCCTTTTTGGGATGGTGAGTGAGTGGGAGGATGACCTCACATCACCCACCCTGTGCTCCCATGGAAAAAGTGCTAAATGTACTGCACTTCTTGGCCACTGGTTCATTCCAGCGGACAACTGCCATAGTGGGGGGGTCTCACAGGCCACGCAGTCACGCTGCCTGCACCAGGTGTTGGCCATCATGACTGCACACCCATCAGTCCGAAGGCACATATACCTGCCCAGAACACCTGCAGAAAGGCAGGCTGTCGTCCAGGATTTTTACAGAGTGGCACACTTCCCCAAAGTGCTAGGTTCCATTGACTGCACCCATGTGGCTCTACGTCCTCCCAGGGTAACTGAGCACATCTACAGAAACCGCAAGCACTGGCATTCCATCAACGTGCAGGTAGCATGTGATGCCAAGGGAATCATCACCTCAGTATATGCCAACTATCCAGGGTCCACCCATGATAGTTTCATTTACAGAATGTCAACCCTAAACTGGGACCTAGAAGCTGGGCGGCATGGTGATACATGGCTGCTTGGTGAGTATAAATGCCCCTGCACATGCATGCATGTCAGATACTGAGTAATGTCACAACCCCATTAATGATACCCATCATCACCTCCCCAGGGGACAGTACCTACCCACTGAGCACCCACATGATGACACCAATTCGGAACCCCACCACACCACCCGAGGTAAGATACAACACAGCCCATATTGCAACCCGGGGCATAGTGGAGCACACATTCGGAGTGCTCAAGTCACGCTTTCGCTCCCTTGACCGCTCTGGTGGGCAGCTGCTATACGCGCCCCAGTAGTGTGCAGGATCATAGTGGCAGCATGTGTTCTGCACAACATTGCAACATGCCGGGGCCTGCCCGTGGATACGCTGGTGCCCCCACAACCCCAACCACAAGCACGGCCACTGCGCATGGGAGGGGAAAGGGCACGTGGTGAGGCAGCCTGTACACAGCTGGTGGCTAATTACTTCACCTAAAATCACACCCCTGTGGAGTGCACACAGCCCTGGCACATACCAGCTGACAATCAATGATGATGACAAAAGGGACAGTCAACTGTCACAACCATACCAGCCTGAGATTGGTCACCTGGAAGTGTTACATTGTGTGCATACCTACCGGCAGAAAGACAACCAATGCTGTGTCACAAAAAACACACATTTATGCTGCATGAATGACTACCCCCTTGCAAAATACAACATGAAAATAGCACCATGTCACACAACCCCTCCCCAGCTCCGCCACCCAACACACCATTGCATGCCATGCAATGTGAAAGCAAACAAAGCAATGCACAAGACCTGACACAAGTGTCACAAAGTGCACTGTCCCAAATGGAAACTGTCCACAGACAATATGCTCCCAGTAATCGATAACAAACAGCACACATGAACAAATACTTACCACCAACACAATACAGCAACACACCAGGAAACATTGCAAAAACATGACAGTACTAAGTCAAAGTAGTGGTAGTCTTACAACCTGAATAAGCCAGCACATCGAACCCTTCCAACTGTAGAGAGTTGCTGCCATGCAAATGTGTCAGTGTACTGCATACAACATGAAGTCCATCTGCAAAGGAGACGGCCTTGTGAAGACATGAGGAAGGAACCTGCAAATTAGGAGGAAGACATGGATGCACAATCACATATCAATACACCATGCAGTGTACAATACGACAACAATACCCACTAGCGATGTACACACATTATTGACTACAGACTGCCCACACAGCTCATGGGAGCCCAATGTCACTGTGTAAGTCACTGTCACTTGGTCACACCCTTTGCAAGCCCATGGAAACGGGAAGCAGGAGGGGTGTGTGTGTCACGAACCCAAGCATCTAACCCAAACTCAGGACAAGCCTGCATGTGCCCAGCCGGAATACAGTGGATGCCCATGGGAGCCACACAAGGCAACACACTGTAAAAAAAAAAAAATGGCCATGTGGGGACCAGGAGGTGGGGGAGGTCACCCAGGAGGTTCGAAGACAGGGTGCACACCAACACCCACCTGCGTGGATGTTGCGGAAAAAAAAATATACCTCCATGGGCTCATGGCCTGCACGGCTATGCCATTATGGGAGAACTGCTGTCGGTTTCTTCACCCTCTGCTGCTGCATCAGGAGGTGGTGGCACTATGGGAGGCAGCCCACGCAAAGCCCTGGTATGGTCCTCCATGGCAGCAAGCATGTGGATCCGGAAGGTCTGATTCTAGAGGATTAAAGTGCGGAGATCCCCATGCAGCATGTCACGGGTTGCCTGCACTTCTGCACGCATGGCCTCATGGGATGCCCGGATCTCCTCACGTGTTGCCTGCAGCTCAGCTGAGAGTGAACGTGTGAGCTGCTCCAGCTGCTGTTCTGCCCTAACATTTCGGGAAGCCTCAAGTTCAAGCAGACTCTGCCGGAGGTCATGGAGTTCCACCCTCAGGGCTTCCCTGTGGCCATGTAACTCTATTGATATGGATTCGCGCAGAGTCTCCAGTGCCGACCATCGGTCCTTGTTGGACGCCAACATAACTTCCCTGTGTGATTGGCAAATGGAGTCTGTTGCCTGCTGTTGGTGCTCCATCTGCCTTTAAGGGGGGATAATGGAAGTGGCCACCCTCTCCATTGCCTGAGCAATCATTTCTACTGATTCTGCCTGTTGGGTTGCCATACCGTACATGGAGTTTTCCCATACAGTATTGCCTGGTGGCGCACGGCCACCATGTCGGCGGGCACCACACCTGTTTGGGGCAAGGCGATCTGCACCTTGCTGTGCTGGCACTGCCTGAGGCTGCAGGACTGCATTCCCCCTCTTATCTGCTGGCCCAGGAACAGGATCAGATGCTGTGGAGTGTGACCCTGCATCCGTAACCGCCAAAGGCGGACCTACCAACACTGACATCCCCATAGAGGGTTCTACCCCTGGTTCAGGTGGGTTGGACAGAACAGAATCCCTGCCAGAAGCACTGACCTGCGACAGCACATAAGTCTCATCATCCGACTCAACACCTGAATAGAGGTCTGGGGAGCTGCACCCAGAGGCACCCCTCGACAGTATGGTCTGCAGTACCAAAGTGTTTTCACCCACCACCACACCACATCCCCCACTGGTGCCTGGTCGTGTCTGAGAATCCTCCTGGGTCTGCACCATCTCCTGAACCTCACCAGCATCAAGTGCATTGTCACCTGCAAAAACATGAAACACAAGAAATGGAAACAGGCATGAGCACCATAGCACACACATAGGCCTGACAAGACAGAGATCCTGTACATGGTTAACACATGTCCCACATGACCATAACCCTGGCATGCATGCACTGTCAATGATTCTGAAGGGGAGCCAAAAAGGCAGACAATGAGGACACCAAGATGGAAAAGCAACACATTTGCAGCATGTCGTGTAGCACTGGCATCACACATCAGCCTGTGAGTGGCATGTCCAATACACATACATGACACATGCCAGCACACAGATGTCATGTAGCATAGCCATGGTAAATTAGACAACTACAGCGATATGTCAGTGAATGAGTACTGTCACACATCCATGTGACATGGACATGATGAGAAGATTAATGCAGAATAGTGTTGCAAAATATGCATGTGCCGCACACTGCAACACATCCAGTGTACAATAATACAGTTATTGTAGGCAGATGTACACATCAATGGTTGGTCACTTCAACATGACAGGGAACAACTATCATGTTCCACATGCAAACAGCCCCTAAAAATAAATTTCAGCAGGCCAATACTCCCTCGCCCTGAATGGTTTAAACATTCACATAACCAGGTAACTAAAGTGGCACAATGTGGGGTGTAAACAATAACAGAAGTGTGGAAACAGAAAAATTGATATGAGGCCGGGAAGCCCAAAGGAAACACACCAACACAGGTTACAAAGAACATACAAAGCGCTTTATTCAAAGATACAACAATTACCAAAAGTCAATTGACAAACGGATAGCTATTCGGCCCTCAGAGTAACAGAACGAACTATCAACGGTAGTTCGCCGTGTTAGTGTGAGAGACCGTACATTGGGATACTCGGGTTTTTATACTTTTTATCCAGCTCTGGCCAACCCCCTCGCGGGTTAACCCTTCTTAGAACCAGGCCTAGGGTTCGTTGCCAGGTCAATCCCATAATGTATGCATTTTGATCAGTTCCGCTGATACAGTTGTTCATTTACACATAGGTCAGGGATAGGACAAGGTCTCAGTTCGCGACCCCAACAAGTGGCCTGCGGGCATATTACTTATTCATGTGTGCGGAGGTCACAACGGCCAGAATCCCACTCGAAATGTCATTCGGCCTCCATTTTGTTGTTCAGGGTGACTTCCACACTACAAGAGAACCTAAAATGGCAGCTTAATCCAAGATGGCGATTTACACAATACATTAAGGTCAAGACCTTAACGCGGAATCTATTTACACGATGTTTTTAGACAACTTGGCGTAGGCCAACATACATTCAAACAATGCCATAGGAGGTATAATGTTATTTCGATTTCGACAGTAGAATGTCACATATGTGGCATTAGGGATGAAAAAAGCATATGAAAAATGGGATAATCTAAACAATCAGCCTGAATGAACACATAAAAAATCAGAATAATGTTGTTGCAAGATGATAGTTCAAGTGCAACAGCAGTAATGTGGGGCTAATTGGCTACTGTGTGCAGAAGGGATACTGTCATACCCAAATCAAAGGCGCATGAATGGATTGGAGGAAGCACATGGGTGACCCATTACACTCAGGAGTACACACCCTCACCTGGCACTCAATCAGAACCTGTCACCCAAACAACATACACAAGCATTACATACACATGCATGGGCACTCACCGGACAATGCCTAGTAATCAGGTATCTCTCCCACGCCTTGGATCTATTCCTCTGTGACGAAGGTCCCAGCAACAGACTCATGTTCAGTGAGTTTGTTGTCCTCTGGTGGAGACCCACCGCCAGTCACCAGAGTAACGGCATGATTTGAGGCCAGCTTGTTCTTTGCTCTGCGTTTCAGGTCATTCAGGTCATTCCACCTCTTGTAGCAATCATCAGCTGTGCGCCTCACAAATCCAAGGGCACTTATGCGGTCCACGATGGTCTGCCAGTGTGCCCTACATTGACCAGGTGTGGTCTTGCACCCTGCAGTCACCACCATTTTGCGGCTATGTGCTGACAGATAGCTCACAAGTGCATCAAGTTCGGGGTCATTAAAGCTAGGCTTCCTTGACGTGCCAGACTGTGTAGCAGTGTCTGGGGTCTCAGCCTGTAGAGCACCCTTCTTCGTCTTCTTCAAAGGTGGAGCAGAGCCTGAGTGGCTTGCACCGCTCTGGTCAGTAGGGGCAGAAGCGCAGGTGGACTGGGTACTGGGAGTGTGCGAATGCACAATGACCATAGGTCTTGGTGCAGGCATTGGCTGAAGTGTGATGTTGGCAGGGGCAACATCAGTTTGATGGACCAGGACCGACACTGTCCCGGCTGGGAGACTCAGAGCTGGGGTGGATAGAGCTGCAGCTGCCCCTGAAGCCTCCCCACCCTGCCTACTTGGGGCAGCAGATGACATTGCTGCCCCAGATCCACCTGGCCTGGTGACACCAACTTGCACCGGCACACGTGGCTTAGACTTGCTGACCTGGAAGTCAGCCTGGGAGTCATCCTGTGCATGGTCAGGTGCCACAATGGGCTGGTCCAACAATGGCTGAGCTGGGATGGTGTCAGCCACGTTTCCCTCAACCATGGGGGGGAGCATGGGTGTCCCTGATTGGTCCTCCACACATGGGGGTCTAGAGGCACCCTGCAAATCATGGCCAGTCCCCTACCGCACCCACCACGACCACCTTTTGGAGGTCGGCCACCTTTGCCTCCCTTACCGCTTGGTCACCTCACGTGTGAACCGACAATAAGTGCAGAATTCACCCACTCGCTCTCCACGAAAAGCACGTACAAGGGAATGGTGTCCTACACATACTTTTTAAAGCGGCCCACACGTACAGCGTCACTCACGCGTGTATGCGCTAAGGCCCTTTCATCCAATTACACGAGCAGACACTCGGACGTGCAGTTTTTGGACGTGTACGATGAACATGCACCCGTGTTGATGGAAAGGCCTGCGCATGTCATGTCACTTACGCGCGTAGGCCCTTTCCTCGGATTGCACGCATTCACACGCAGACGTGCAGTTTTTTCACACGCGCTGAACCACGTGGCCCACGTCACGAGGGAAACGCCTGTGCGAGTCTCGTGACAGAAGCGCATACACGCTAAGGGCCTGGTCCAATGAAACCACGTACGTGTGCTGACGCGCTTACGTGCGAAGGGCCTTTCCTCGAATTACACGCTGATGTGCAAGATTTTCACATGCCAAATCACTCTGTATCAAGCTGGCCACGCAACAACACACAGAAGACCACGCTCCTGCCCAGAAGGCCGAATTACTGCCCCCCAGAGCCCCGGGCACGCTCCCACCTGCCATCTGCTGCTGCCTGACTGCCTGCTGCCCACGTGCCCTGCTATTTGCTGCCTGCATGTTAGCCAGGGGTGCAGTTGCTGTGACCACCCCTGCTTGAACCCAAGACTCCCGACTGGGATACCATCGCTCCACAGCCCATCCCCAGGACCCAGTTGCCCACCCACTCCTGCCTCTGGGGTTGCCATGTCAGACACAACACCATCTGTCACAACTGGCAACCCCCAGCCAGAGAGGCAGAGGGCCACCAGCTTCAGTGCCAGGGAAGTTGGTGTCCTGGTGGAGCAAGTCCCGGGGCAGTATGATGCCCTCTTTGGAAGTTTGTGCGCCGACAATGAAGGATGGACCAGGATCTGGATGGACATCGTGACTCCATCAATGCTGAGGGGGTGGCAGTCCGCAACTTACAACATGTCAAGAAGCGCTGGGTGGACTTCATGTCCAGGACCCTCAACAAGGCCCGGCGCCACTTGAAGGTAGCGGATGCCAAAGGGCGCCGGGGCCACCTGTCCGACCACCAAATGAGGGTCCTGGAACACATATGCCCAGCGCTCCACGTCCAGGTCCTTGAGAGACAGACCTGTCTGGATTCGAGCGGTAAATGTACATGCATACTGATTGGACGCTGTGCGTGTGGTGGTGTGCCAGTAGTGTGCAGGTTGCACATGTGTTTTCGTAGACCATGTAGGGATGTGTATGAACAGGGGCGTGAGGCTGCCACATGTGAGTCCTCTTAGGTGTGAGACACATCGATGGTGTATGTGTTGGTAAGCATGCTGTGCAAATGCAGGTGTGGGAGCACACATGTTTGATTTTGTGTGTAAGTACATTAGCATGGTTGTGGTGTCACACATGGATGGTGGTTCCTGCTGCATGTATCGGCACTGTGTACATGTGCATGTGTGTGTATTTGACAAGTGTGCACCTGTGATGCAACATGGATGCACGTGACACTGATATGTAGAAGGCTGAATGCCAGATGTGACATGTATGGCGATCGCATCACTGCGACAGTTGGAGATGTAGACATGCATGTAAGTGTGGTGGTGTGTGTGCATGTCTAGTGCACTCCCTGTGTTTCATGTGATGTCAGGCTCACCTTCGGCTGTTCATGCTGTTGTATGTGTATGGATGGTGCTGCCTGGTGCAATATTGCTGTGGAAATGCTCATGTGTGTGAGTTGAAATGACATGTGTGTCGTGGAGTGTGATGCCATGTCTGAAGTTTGACACTGCCACTCATGTGCAACTGTCATGTGTGTATCAGTCCATTGTACAGTGCCCTGATGTCTGTGTTTTATCTCTCCCTGTCTGCAGCGTCAACTGATGAAGAGGACGGAGAGGGTGCTGTGGAGCACAGCGGCAGGGATCACACCACCAGCTGGAGACGCAAGGCCCGGCTCCCCTCCAGATTGTCATCTCGTCGGGGAGTGAGGAGTCTGGTGCCGCGTCCCAGGCCGCAGCTGCCAAAGGTAGGTCCAAGAGGCGGAGGTCGGAGGTGGACTCCTCGGCAGCAGAAGGGGCAGCTGAGACCCCACAGGGTCCAACGGAGGAAGATGGCATGGAGTCATACAGGTTGGTGGGGGGTTTGGCGGAGGAGGAGGCAGCGGAAGGGACACACACGGCGTCTGGAGGTGGGGATTCCACTGGTGATAGTGGTGCAGTGCAGAGGCAGGGGCAGGGACAGGAGGCAGCACAGGCCGCCGCGGAGGTGCCTGTGTGCAATCCTGTCCCTGATCCTGTCACTGCATCATCTGGCACCAGCAGGGATGCCTATGTCCAGACCCGTTTTCAGGGAGGGGATGAGCACACAACAACTGGCCTTCGTCTCCCTGCCGACATGGCTATCCGGGACCGTGTTGAGCCTGTCCTGGCTGGGATAGCGTTGCGTCAACGGGGCATGCGAGGTGACCTGCGGTCTTTCCGTGACGAGAGGGTGCTGGATTCCTCCGTGTACTGGACCTTCTTGCGACTCTCTCCTCACCTGAACCCCCTACGTGCCTGTCGTCCTCCATGCCATCTTCCCACCCATTTATCACCTGGGTACCCTGTGGAGCTGCCTCTGACCCAGCGGCCAGGCTGGTGGAGGACACATCCCTGCCACAGTCGGGAGTCGGACGTCCAGCAGGGGTGGCCACCACGACAACGGCACCACAGCCGGAGGAGAACGTGCAGGCAGCAAGAGCCAGGGCACAGGCACAGGCACAGCAGCAGCAGCAACATGGTGGGAGCAATGATGGCTCGGGGCCTTCAACATCGGAGGGGCAGGAATCGGCCAGAGGGCAGCAGGACCCAGGATTTGAAGTGTCTTCCGTGTGGCAGTGGTTGGGCCACGCCATAGATGCGGAGCGGTAGCGGGCGGAAGAGGCACGGCTCACAATGGTCAGGGCGGAGAACTCCATGCGGAGGGCACTGAGGCGGGCCGAGTGCCTAGAGGCAATTCGCAGGGAGTTGGAGGTGAACATGTCGTCGTCCCTGCGAACCCTGGACCGCCTCCAGGACATTGAGCGGGAGTTCGATGATGCCCTGGCCCGGGACATCAAAAAGTGAGCCGTCGGACTAGCCCGCTGCCATTGTAAATAGTTTTTAGAGTTAGGTTTCCTTTTCCTTTTTCTTTGATTTGTGGTGAATGGACTATGCCACACACATTTGTATATAGTTTTTTTATTAGGTAGTTTATTAGGTAAGTTTGATTTCTTTCGTTGGGCTCATGGACCCTTTTTCATTTGATTTCACCATGGATCAATGGATTTTTCTTTTTACGTTTCCTTTGGATTTGCGTTGTTGGAGGGAGAGTTTGGACTATTTTTCTTTCGGATTTGTTTGGATTGGTTATACTTTTCATTTACTCATCTTTTGCACATGCTTTTCATTTCATGTTTGCTGTTTTTTTATGCTTTCATGTCATTGATTTTTTTGTTGTACATAATACATTTTCATATTTTAGTTCCATGTGTGGGATTTGCTCATTGGGTTGATGCATGTGAAAATGTGGGTTTACACAATCAATGCCAACCAGTGTGTGGGTGTGACGGACATGTGTTGATGTACATAGTTGACTATTGGTTTGTGTCTTGTCAGTGTGGGGTGGATTGGGAAATCATTGCGTCTCAAGAATGGGGTGGCGTGCTGTGGTATTTTGGTGTAGAAGTGGGACATGATTGTGCATCTGTATTTCATGTAGGGGGGACATGAGTGGGGGCCTGCTGGCAGGTGCCCCTGACTGCTGGGGGGTGGGGGTGCTGGGGGACATGAGTGGGACATGAGTGGGGGCCTGTTGGCAGGTGCCCCTGACTGCTGGGGGGTGGGGATGCTGGGGGACATGAGTGGGGGCCTGCTGGCAGGTGCCCCTGACTGCTGGGGAGTGGGGGTGCTGGGGGACATGAGTGGGGGCCTGCTGGCAGGTGCCTCTGACTGCTGGGGGGGTGCTGGGGGACATGAGTGGGGGCCTGCTGGCAGGTGCCCCTGACTGCTGGGGGGTGGGGGTACTGGGGGACAGGAGTGGGGGCCTGCTGGCAGGTGCCCCTGACTGCTTGGGGGTGGGGGTGCTGGGGGACATGAGTTGGTGATCACTAGTGCAAGGTGACATGTGGCCTGGCTGGGGGGCATTCCCATGTTGGATGGAATGGCTGCGGCACATGACCAGGGGTGCGGGGTAGTCCCCTGTGGTGTGGGCTGCCTGCAGGGCCCGTGGAGGGGGTAGAGGGGACCCCTGGGAGGACCTACAGTGCTAATTCACGTGTGGGACTCCACGCGCACCCCACTGGATACACGTATCCCGCTCTGACAGCGTAATCGCTTGTGAAACTTCCTGCGCACCCCTGAAATACACGTACCCCGCTCGCACTGGGCCAATCGCGTGTGAAACTTCCCACGCACCCCTGTAATACACGTACCCCGCTCGCACTGGGCCAATCGCGTGTGAAACTTCCCGCGCACCCCAGTAATACACGTACTCCACACGCACAGGGCCAATCGTGTGTGAAACTTCCCGCGCACCCCCAATATAAATGTACCCCGCTCACACTGGGCCAATCGCGTGTGCAACTTCCCACGCACCCCAGTAATACACGTACCCCACTCGCACAGGGCCTATCGCATGTGAAACTTCCCGCGCACCCCTGAAATACATGTGCCCTGCTCCAATCGCATGAGAAAGTTCCTGCACACTCCAGTAATACACGTACCCCACTCGCACATGGCCTATTGCGTGTGAAACTTCCCGCGAACCCCAGTAATACACGTACACCGCTCAAATCGCGTTTGAAACTTCCAGCGCACCCTCGAAATACACGTACCCCGCTCCAATCGCGTATGAAACTTCCTGCGCACCCCATTTATACACGTACCCCGCTCAAATCACGTGTGAAACTTCCAGCGCACCCACGAAATACACATACCCCGCTCCAATTGCATTTGTGAAACTTCCTGCAAACCCCAGTTACACACGTACCATGCTCCAATCGCGTGTGAGACTCCCCGTGCAGCGGCTACGTGTATTTGCAGGGGTGCGCGGGGGCTTTACTGGCGTTTTCGTGGTTGGGAGCCTGTGCGCCATGTACGGGATTTGTGCGCTGTGCATGGCGCACAGCGAGGGGTTGGGGGCGTAATTGGCGCTGCTGCAGGGTCGCTGCGCCACTCTGTGCCGCGGCTGGTTTTGGAAGCTAAAATCCATGAATACGCTGTGCGCGGAAATGGATTTTAGCACACGCGGCTGGTGCAGAAAGTCACAAGTGCACACTGTGCGCCAGCCGCATGCACCACTTGTGCGCTGAATTCTATGAATTACCCTGTATATGTTTTAATAAGTATTGGCACCTTCAGAAGATCTTGTGTTGTATAATGTCAGTCCACTCGCCTAGTCTGACCTCTTTGCAGCTTCCTTTTCTTATTAGTTGCAAACTCTTCAGAATATCCCAGAAAATCTTCTTTGATTTATTCCTAGAGACCTCGGAATCCGCTAGACCTGACCAAACTGGCAGACTATCTACACCTTACTTTCAGTTCTAGATTTGTTTGTACTGATGGATCCTCCTGTAATACCTTATTAGTGAAGCTAAAACTCGACATTTCAAGTTTTATAGAGGTATGTTGGGCCTCATTACACGTTTGCTATTACGGAAATACCATTCCAGTATTTCTGTACACTGGCACATTTCTGCACCAGCAAACTACAAGTTTTCCAGAGTGGGGGGGGGGTCTGATTTACCTCCGGTCAAGAGCTGGAGGTAAGTTGGGCACCACAACAGCACAAAACAGACTGCTAATACTGCTAATACTGGTAATCCCCCCATGAAGTCCTATGGGACCAGTATTACCAGTTCCAATAGACTCCATGGAATGGGGATTAACCACCCTTGCCGGCACTTGAAATCTGCCGGCAATTCCAACATTCCAAGTGCCGGTAATGGTAATTCCATCCAATGGTATCTGGCAGGTTAGCAACAGACTTGTAATGAGGCTCATTTGTCTTCTTAACACTGAAACCTACAGTAAATCAACACATTTCCTGTGGTGTATGCCATAGATAAAGCTTGAAAAGTCTAAGAAATAGATAGAGGAGAGTTGAGTCTGCTGGAGTCTCTCTCCCCTGTCTACTACAGCGTGTGGGAGGACTTAAAAACCCTGCACCCAGAGCGGGGCGGTGAGCGGAGTTGGGTGAGGAGATTTGAGTCTGCTGGAGTCCGCGGGAGCCCGCGGGGGCAGAGGCAGACGCAATATGGACGCAGCCCAGAAATCTGAGAGACCACCGCTACATCAAGGGCGACAAAATAGTAGAAATGAAAAATCGGATGAGGTGGTAGCAGATTCAGATACTGACAACAGCAAACGGCGTCTAAGGAGTGTGAAATCGCCAGCCAGGCGGCTGAAATCCAAGACGCCTCTCAGTGAAGAAACTGCCCACGAGGGAAAAAAGGAGCTACATACTCCGAGGACTCGTTATAACAGCATGAACAACGAGCTCAGAGAGGCTTGCACGACGGCAGCTTTGTGCGTCTTCGAACCAGAGGCAGAAGACGCACAAGTAACAACAGAACCACAAGTCCCGCAAAGAAACCCAAGCGGTGAAAGAAAACAAGACCTACCAGGATCCGAGGTGACCAGTGCCCTGCACACCGCCGTTAAGGCGAGTGGGTTTCCGAAAACGGTAGCCGGAGGGCAGCCGCTGACGGACCCTCAGCAGGAGCGCCACGACGCCGAGGACCGGAGGGACCGGAGGGAGAAGAAATCACCGGAACAGCCAGCAAACCGCAGAGCAGGACAGACAGGCTTGCCTGACCCAGGGCGGGCTGGGAGGAGCCCCACGCGGACGGGGAACACGGAGGGGAGTGGCCTACAGAAACGCCGTGAGAAAGTCCGAGGTCAAACAGATAGCCCAAACGAGAATACCAAAGGGACGCAGATAGCGGAATTAGCAAAGAGCCAAGCTAATAATCTGACTGCCACTCAAGAAAGGGAAAGTGTGGATGTGGACAGTTTACCACAAGAGAATGAGGAAGGAAGAAGGCTTGACTGGCCACAAGAGAAGGTTCCCAAAACAGTCGTACAAGCAAGCGTACACAGGAATCCAGGGTCTGCTGACTTTGATGAGGAATTAGGCATAAGTGAGAACGCAATAGGAGAAGAGACAAAACAAAGGGAGGAAAATCGGATGCAAGTGCCAATCAATAAACCCATCAGGCACGAAGGGAAAGAAAGCAGTACAGAAGAAAGTTGGAGAGAAAGTGAAACGGGGACGTCAGACTCAGATTCGGAAACGGAACTGGAGAAAAAAGCCCTAGAAGCAAAACAGAAAAAAAGGATAAATACCAATAAACCAACAACGCAAAGAAAAAATCAAGAAAAGACGAATAAAATGAAAACAGCAAAAAACACCCAAGAAAGAGGATGTGCACAGCTAGGAAAAACGAAAACGACAGGAGAAAACATAAAAAAGAAACCGCAAAAAAAATGAGGGAATGCAAAAAGGACCATTGCCAGCATCCCTGTCAGGAACATTGAAAGCATTTTTCTTTAACCAGCAGAAACGAAAATTAGACCCGGAAAAAGATCTATCGGACGCAGAACTGCTGGAAGCGGTCGAGGTAAATTCCGGAGGGGATAGCCAACAGACCCCCGGGGTCACCATGGGGCTAGAAGAATCACCAGCTATAGGTTTGTCGCAGCTCTTGCAGGAAAAAAAGAATGCGGCGAAAGCAATCCGGCGGCAAATAGAAGAAAGAGAAGAAAGATGGAAGCTAAGCACCTTAAAAGAACATCAGGAGGCGCCCTCTGAAGGAGGGGGGAATACCTTAAGAACTGAAGACGACAACCAAAGACAGGCCCTGGCCCGGGAGAGGGTGTTCCAACCAAAAGAGCAACGTCAAAACGCGGATTGCCCAGATTGGGCAAAAGCACACCCGAATTTAGACCAGCTACTTCGTATCCCGGAGAAAGTAAGAGAAAGTAAGAGAACTACATGGAGTGAACCAGCAAAGAGAAACACAGAAAGAACAACCTAAGTGCACAGGGATGGAGGAAAAATCACACAGAACATGTCGTCGTCCCTGCGAACCCTGGACCGCCTCCAGGACATTGAGCGGGAGTTCGATGATGCCCTGGCCCGGGACATCAAAAAGTGAGCCGTCGGACTAGCCCGCTGCCATTGTAAATAGTTTTTAGAGTTAGGTTTCCTTTTCCTTTTTCTTTGATTTGTGGTGAATGGACTATGCCACACACATTTGTATATAGTTTTTTTATTAGGTAGTTTATTAGGTAAGTTTGATTTCTTTCGTTGGGCTCATGGACCCTTTTTCATTTGATTTCACCATGGATCAATGGATTTTTCTTTTTACGTTTCCTTTGGATTTGCGTTGTTGGAGGGAGAGTTTGGACTATTTTTCTTTCGGATTTGTTTGGATTGGTTATACTTTTCATTTACTCATCTTTTGCACATGCTTTTCATTTCATGTTTGCTGTTTTTTTATGCTTTCATGTCATTGATTTTTTTGTTGTACATAATACATTTTCATATTTTAGTTCCATGTGTGGGATTTGCTCATTGGGTTGATGCATGTGAAAATGTGGGTTTACACAATCAATGCCAACCAGTGTGTGGGTGTGACGGACATGTGTTGATGTACATAGTTGACTATTGGTTTGTGTCTTGTCAGTGTGGGGTGGATTGGGAAATCATTGCGTCTCAAGAATGGGGTGGCGTGCTGTGGTATTTTGGTGTAGAAGTGGGACATGATTGTGCATCTGTATTTCATGTAGGGGGGACATGAGTGGGGGCCTGCTGGCAGGTGCCCCTGACTGCTGGGGGGTGGGGGTGCTGGGGGACATGAGTGGGACATGAGTGGGGGCCTGTTGGCAGGTGCCCCTGACTGCTGGGGGGTGGGGATGCTGGGGGACATGAGTGGGGGCCTGCTGGCAGGTGCCCCTGACTGCTGGGGAGTGGGGGTGCTGGGGGACATGAGTGGGGGCCTGCTGGCAGGTGCCTCTGACTGCTGGGGGGGTGCTGGGGGACATGAGTGGGGGCCTGCTGGCAGGTGCCCCTGACTGCTGGGGGGTGGGGGTACTGGGGGACAGGAGTGGGGGCCTGCTGGCAGGTGCCCCTGACTGCTTGGGGGTGGGGGTGCTGGGGGACATGAGTTGGTGATCACTAGTGCAAGGTGACATGTGGCCTGGCTGGGGGGCATTCCCATGTTGGATGGAATGGCTGCGGCACATGACCAGGGGTGCGGGGTAGTCCCCTGTGGTGTGGGCTGCCTGCAGGGCCCGTGGAGGGGGTAGAGGGGACCCCTGGGAGGACCTACAGTGCTAATTCACGTGTGGGACTCCACGCGCACCCCACTGGATACACGTATCCCGCTCTGACAGCGTAATCGCTTGTGAAACTTCCTGCGCACCCCTGAAATACACGTACCCTGCTCGCACTGGGCCAATCGCGTGTGAAACTTCCCACGCACCCCTGTAATACACGTACCCCGCTCGCACTGGGCCAATCGCGTGTGAAACTTCCCGCGCACCCCAGTAATACACGTACTCCACACGCACAGGGCCAATCGTGTGTGAAACTTCCCGCGCACCCCCAATATAAATGTACCCCGCTCACACTGGGCCAATCGCGTGTGCAACTTCCCACGCACCCCAGTAATACACGTACCCCACTCGCACAGGGCCTATCGCATGTGAAACTTCCCGCGCACCCCTGAAATACATGTGCCCTGCTCCAATCGCATGAGAAAGTTCCTGCACACTCCAGTAATACACGTACCCCACTCGCACATGGCCTATTGCGTGTGAAACTTCCCGCGAACCCCAGTAATACACGTACACCGCTCAAATCGCGTTTGAAACTTCCAGCGCACCCTCGAAATACACGTACCCCGCTCCAATCGCGTATGAAACTTCCTGCGCACCCCATTTATACACGTACCCCGCTCAAATCACGTGTGAAACTTCCAGCGCACCCACGAAATACACATACCCCGCTCCAATTGCATTTGTGAAACTTCCTGCAAACCCCAGTTACACACGTACCATGCTCCAATCGCGTGTGAGACTCCCCGTGCAGCGGCTACGTGTATTTGCAGGGGTGCGCGGGGGCTTTACTGGCGTTTTCGTGGTTGGGAGCCTGTGCGCCATGTACGGGATTTGTGCGCTGTGCATGGCGCACAGCGAGGGGTTGGGGGCGTAATTGGCGCTGCTGCAGGGTCGCTGCGCCACTCTGTGCCGCGGCTGGTTTTGGAAGCTAAAATCCATGAATACGCTGTGCGCGGAAATGGATTTTAGCACACGCGGCTGGTGCAGAAAGTCACAAGTGCACACTGTGCGCCAGCCGCATGCACCACTTGTGCGCTGAATTCTATGAATTACCCTGTATATGTTTTAATAAGTATTGGCACCTTCAGAAGATCTTGTGTTGTATATTGTCAGTCCACTCGCCTAGTCTGACCTCTTTGCAGCTTCCTTTTCTTATTAGTTGCAAACTCTTCAGAATATCCCAGAAAATCTTCTTTGATTTATTCCTAGCGACCTCGGAATCCGCTAGACCTGACCAAACTGGCAGACTATCTACACCTTACTTTCAGTTCTAGATTTGTTTGTACTGATGGATCCTCCTGTAATACCTTATTAGTGAAGCTAAAACTCGACATTTCAAGTTTTATAGAGGTATGTTGGGCCTCATTACACGTTTGCTATTACGGAAATACCATTCCAGTATTTCTGTACACTGGCACATTTCTGCACCAGCAAACTACAAGTTTGCCAGAGTGGGGGGGGGGTCTGATTTACCTCCGGTCAAGAGCTGGAGGTAAGTTGGGCACCACAACAGCACAAAACAGACTGCTAATACTGCTAATACTGGTAATCCCCCCATGAAGTCCTATGGGACCAGTATTACCAGTTCCAATAGACTCCATGGAATGGGGATTAACCACCCTTGCCGGCACTTGAAATCTGCCGGCAATTCCAACATTCCAAGTGCCGGTAATGGTAATTCCATCCAATGGTATCTGGCAGGTTAGCAACAGACTTGTAATGAGGCTCATTTGTCTTCTTAACACTGAAACCTACAGTAAATCAACACATTTCCTGTGGTGTATGCCATAGATAAAGCTTGAAAAGTCTAAGAAATAGATAGAGGAGAGTTGAGTCTGCTGGAGTCTCTCTCCCCTGTCTACTACAGCGTGTGGGAGGACTTAAAAACCCTGCACCCAGAGCGGGGCGGTGAGCGGAGTTGGGTGAGGAGATTTGAGTCTGCTGGAGTCCGCGGGAGCCCGCGGGGGCAGAGGCAGACGCAATATGGACGCAGCCCAGAAATCTGAGAGACCACCGCTACATCAAGGGCGACAAAATAGTAGAAATGAAAAATCGGATGAGGTGGTAGCAGATTCAGATACTGACAACAGCAAACGGCGTCTAAGGAGTGTGAAATCGCCAGCCAGGCGGCTGAAATCCAAGACGCCTCTCAGTGAAGAAACTGCCCACGAGGGAAAAAAGGAGCTACATACTCCGAGGACTCGTTATAACAGCATGAACAACGAGCTCAGAGAGGCTTGCACGACGGCAGCTTTGTGCGTCTTCGAACCAGAGGCAGAAGACGCACAAGTAACAACAGAACCACAAGTCCCGCAAAGAAACCCAAGCGGTGAAAGAAAACAAGACCTACCAGGATCCGAGGTGACCAGTGCCCTGCACACCGCCGTTAAGGCGAGTGGGTTTCCGAAAACGGTAGCCGGAGGGCAGCCGCTGACGGACCCTCAGCAGGAGCGCCACGACGCCGAGGACCGGAGGGACCGGAGGGAGAAGAAATCACCGGAACAGCCAGCAAACCGCAGAGCAGGACAGACAGGCTTGCCTGACCCAGGGCGGGCTGGGAGGAGCCCCACGCGGACGGGGAACACGGAGGGGAGTGGCCTACAGAAACGCCGTGAGAAAGTCCGAGGTCAAACAGATAGCCCAAACGAGAATACCAAAGGGACGCAGATAGCGGAATTAGCAAAGAGCCAAGCTAATAATCTGACTGCCACTCAAGAAAGGGAAAGTGTGGATGTGGACAGTTTACCACAAGAGAATGAGGAAGGAAGAAGGCTTGACTGGCCACAAGAGAAGGTTCCCAAAACAGTCGTACAAGCAAGCGTACACAGGAATCCAGGGTCTGCTGACTTTGATGAGGAATTAGGCATAAGTGAGAACGCAATAGGAGAAGAGACAAAACAAAGGGAGGAAAATCGGATGCAAGTGCCAATCAATAAACCCATCAGGCACGAAGGGAAAGAAAGCAGTACAGAAGAAAGTTGGAGAGAAAGTGAAACGGGGACGTCAGACTCAGATTCGGAAACGGAACTGGAGAAAAAAGCCCTAGAAGCAAAACAGAAAAAAAGGATAAATACCAATAAACCAACAACGCAAAGAAAAAATCAAGAAAAGACGAATAAAATGAAAACAGCAAAAAACACCCAAGAAAGAGGATGTGCACAGCTAGGAAAAACGAAAACGACAGGAGAAAACATAAAAAAGAAACCGCAAAAAAAATGAGGGAATGCAAAAAGGACCATTGCCAGCATCCCTGTCAGGAACATTGAAAGCATTTTTCTTTAACCAGCAGAAACGAAAATTAGACCCGGAAAAAGATCTATCGGACGCAGAACTGCTGGAAGCGGTCGAGGTAAATTCCGGAGGGGATAGCCAACAGACCCCCGGGGTCACCATGGGGCTAGAAGAATCACCAGCTATAGGTTTGTCGCAGCTCTTGCAGGAAAAAAAGAATGCGGCGAAAGCAATCCGGCGGCAAATAGAAGAAAGAGAAGAAAGATGGAAGCTAAGCACCTTAAAAGAACATCAGGAGGCGCCCTCTGAAGGAGGGGGGAATACCTTAAGAACTGAAGACGACAACCAAAGACAGGCCCTGGCCCGGGAGAGGGTGTTCCAACCAAAAGAGCAACGTCAAAACGCGGATTGCCCAGATTGGGCAAAAGCACACCCGAATTTAGACCAGCTACTTCGTATCCCGGAGAAAGTAAGAGAACTACATGGAGTGAACCAGCAAAGAGAAACACAGAAAGAACAACCTAAGTGCACAGGGATGGAGGAAAAATCACACAGAACCAGGTTAAGCGATAGCCTATTTATAGAAGCAATGGCAACGCCAGGGAAAATAGCCAGCACACCGAAATCGCCGAAAAACAGAAGGATAAGTGAATTAGGCACGCCGATACAAAAGGAGTCCCCAAGTAAAAAACCGGACCTACTAACAATCATGTCTGCAATAACGATCGCACTGGCCCCATATTGCAAACTATATGAAACAATAAAGGAAGGAATACAAGATAACACATCAATTCTGGCCTCTATGTCCACAAAAATCACGCATATAGAAGGATACATCACAGCTGTAAAAGAAAGAAATGACGCCTACAAGAAAGGGTGGGAAAAAGAACTGGAGGACTTAAAGAAACAAATTGAGTGCTTAAAAAGGGGGACGGAGGAGGAGGATCAGAAAACTAAAAAATCGGAGTTGGAAAGTAATAAGGCTGCAACCACAGACAGACACAAAGGAGACCATGAGATAAAGGAAGTGATGGAGGAAAGGTCCAAACCCCTACAAATATACCCAATCAAATCGGGACTCCGAAATCATCCTCAGAGAAAAGCTCCAGTGATATTGAAACTAAAGAATAATGACAAGATAGAGAAAGATCCAACGAAAGAGAAGGCGGAGCAGCAGGAATCAGAAAAACCAAAAGAAAAAAAAAAAGAAGGAAATAGAGAGGAAAGTTCAGAAAACAGGCCGAGAGAAGGGAAAAGAGACAAAACGAGAAGCTCTCCCCTTTCGGTTGAAGATTTTATGAGTGATACTAACTTGATGAACTTGTCCCAGCATTGGGAGACTGCCTCCAACAACTCAGTGATGGAGGTGAACACAGATCAGCAAATACAAAAACAAAAAGAATCAGAGAAAGAAATAGAAATTAGACAAAACATGAAAGCCCAAACGCCAAAAAGAAGCCAAGAGGCAAGTGAGACCCAAAAGAGGAGAGAATTGGAGATACAAAAAAAGAAAAGAGAAGAAGAACGAAACCCCTCAAAAGAGCAAAGAATAAGTGAGCGGTCACCAACACACCGACAACAAGTGATAAAAAGCTCAGAGGACAACAGAAGAACTGGTATGTCGAAAGCTGAAAAACAGGAACGTATATTCAAACTTGAGCAACTAGATCCAAAAAGAGGATACATGATCCTAAATAGGAAGACGATTTTGAAATTAATGAGCAAAATGAACGCGCTGAAAATGATAAAAACAGAAGACATCACGTTAGTAGAGCCCTACCATAGAGGAAAGATCGCAAAGGCATACATTCACGTGAAAGAACCAATCCGGCAAGACACAGAGGCAAACGCAGCTATTGAAATGTGCCAAAATGGGTTTGGGTTGACAGAAATAAAAAGAGAAATACAAAAAGAAAAGAAAGACCCTCAGTACGATCAAAATGAAAAAAAGCCCACACCATTTTACTTCACGGACAGAAGAGCGGTATCGATCTAATAGAATAGGAAAACATAGAGAAGAAAAAGGTACCGATTTGGAATTGGAGTATGGACGAACGGAAGACAGAAAAGAGAACTGAAGATACCATAAGGACGAAAAACAACAACAAAACACGCAGTCAAGGAAGGAGCACCAGGACACGGGCTCAGAATATCATAACCTATACCGAAGAGCGGAACCAAGACGCTTTCAGAGACATTTTAGCCCAGAGAGAATTGGCCGCCACAGTAGAAACGAGAGAGCAAAGAAATCACCCCCGAGACAAACAAAGGAGATGTCAATGAACACGGGCCCGCTAGCATGGCTAAAAGCAGCCTTAATGCGCAAAACAGAGAACTAGCAATTAACGCGGTCACCGGCACCTACGTGGGATGAACAAAGTAGTGGTGACCAAAAAGAAAGCAAGAAATGTTTCATCCTGGGGTCATGGAACACAAGAGGATACACTCATTTAACCAGACAGGGCGACGTGGACTTAGGCGCACTAGACACCATATGTCTACAAGAAACTTGGTTACAAGAAAAACCTGGCCTAGACGGCTATGTAGTGGAAATAACACCTGCAAGCAAGGGCTTGTTAGGCCGACCATCCTCAGGTCTGTTGACAGCAACGAAAATGGGAGTGGGCCTGGCAACACCGATAAAACTGCATGAATCATATGAGATGCTAGTAATACTGACCACATGGACCAACGAAGGAAAATCAAAGAGCAAGATGATTGGCAACCAAGTCATCATAATAAACACGTATTGGAACCCCCAAAAGATGACAAACAAAACGTTCTGCGCAAAAATGGCAGAGATGATAGACGAAATCAAAACAGAACACATGAATGCGGACATCATCATATGTGGTGACTTAAACGCCGATTGTAGAGAGGGGAACGAAGAAACAAAGTTGGGAAAGTGTCAATGCACGACCCAAGAGAGAGGTATTGCATGGGAGACCTTAATTAAACCAAGAAATCTTCATAACATCGCAGCTCTATTTCCGAAGCAAAAGAACATTCCAACTTGGGAGAGCTTGAATACAAAAGCTACCCTAGATTACATCTTTGTGTCGACAGAATTCCTACCCAGAATTGAAGAATACAAAGTTCAAAGAACCACACACAGTGATCATAATTTGCTGACATGTAAATGGACAGGATCACAAGCAGAAAATCATGTGTACAAACACAATCTCGAAATAAACAACCAGCAATCTAGAGTTCGTCTAGCAGAAGAAGATGTAAAAACGATAACAGCAAGATATAGACTTCCAGACAAAGCCCAAGGACAAGCACCACAAATTCGACCGAACTACCTACCATTGCTAATACCATACAAAAAACCAGCAAGGAGTCAACTGAAGAAAACGTCAAATGCATTGCACACATATGATAAACTGGTGGTTGAAAGAAGAAAAGTGGTGAGGAGGTTAAGAAAAATTGCAATAAAAAGAGACCAGCAGGAAGACTGGGAAACTGGCAGATGGAGGCTAAGAAATATAATCAGTGGCTAAAGCAACATAGATTACGGATGTACCAACAAGACGCGGAAAGAATGTTGAAAAGTCTTGGCTCAAAGAAAACAAGCGAGTTCTGGAGAATAATCAAAGCAACAAATCCCTCGAAGCCACCGGAACTGACAAATCAAGTCCCTGAGTCAAGTTGGAAAGCATATCTAACGGCACAATTTGAGCGACCGAAAACACAAACAACTAAAGGATTATCGGACCCGACAGCCACTTGGGTGAACGTGGCAAACGCGTTAGACATTGAAAGGACTATCAAAAATTTAAAAACATCAAGGGCCCCCGGACCCGACGGGTTGTCAAATGTCGACCTAAAGCAATCGGCGAACGCTTGGGCAGTGATAATAAGTAAAATCTTCTCACATTGTGCCCAGACAAAAATGGTCCCGGAAACATGGCTAAAGGCCATAATTGTGCCAGTGTATAAAAAAGGCGAAAGAGAAGACCCGGAAAGCTACAGGCCCATAGCGCTGTTAGACATTGTGGGCAAAATCTATGCAACCCAGCTGTTGATCCATTTCAGAACATGGGCAAATACTGCACCCTGCTTCGACATTTTTCAGACAGGATTTCAGAAGAAGGGAGGCACGTCAATAAATATACTGATCCTACAGATCTTGAAAGCGAAAGTAAAAGAAGGAGCCCCAAGAATCTTCCTAGCATTCGTAGATCTATCAAAAGCTTTTGATAAAATCGACCGAGAAAAACTATAGCTAAAACTGAGCAAGTGGAAATGCCCAACGTCCATCATGGCCCCAATAAAAGCGCTTCATGAAAATACAAAAATTAGAGTAAAATTGAGCAAACAAGGCATCTTGTCAGAAGAGATTGCAATCCAGCGAGGTGTAAAACAGGGCTGCCCACTAGCTCCAGCCCTGTTCATTGCTTTTTTGGGTGACTATCAGATTGAAGAGGAAAAAATACGAGCTTTCCCACCAAAAATTGGAAATGAAATCATACCACGATTATTGTACGCAGACAATGCCATCATTATCGACCAAACTCCAATTGGGCTGCAACTAAAATTGAACAATCTGGCAAACTATATGTCAACAAATAATTTGGAAATCAACACAACAAAAACTAAAGTGATGGTCTTTGAAAAAAACGCAAACAAAAATACGAAGCAGCTGAATTGGCATTTGGAGAATGCCAAATTTGAAGTAGTCGACAAGTTTAAATACCTAGGAGTAACCTTAGATGGATCATCAGGCGACAAAGCAATACAAGATCAGTTATGGGACAAAGTTAAAAGACTTACAGCACAAACTAGACTGGTTGACAAAAGATTTGGGGAATTCTCCATTGTCCCAGCGATAAAATTTTACAAGGCAAAGGTTGTGCCTTCTATCATCTATGGTATGGAAGCCGCCTTCAACTTACCGAACTCAATATGGCAAAAATTGGAAGGGCACGTGTGGAAGGCAGTATTAGGCCTACCCAAATCAACCTCCATGCCCGCAATTAGAAGGGAATTGGGCCTGGTCTCTTTGGCCTCATCAGTGAAACAAAGCAAGCTGAGACTATATAGAAAAATCATAATGGCCGATTCCTTACCAATATTTGCAGTGATATCAGAAGAATTGAAAATGGGCACCTGTAAAGCGCTCAACAACTGGGCAGCAACAATACGAGAAACGCTAAATGAAATATCATGCACAGAAGAAGATCTCAAAACAAATCCAGATCGAGTAAAGATAAAAATTGAACTCATGGATTGGATCCGTACTGTAGACACAGCGAGAGTAAATAAGCTACTCACCCACCTTCCACCGACTTTTAATAGGGTCAAAGAGCCACTGAATTACTGCAAAAATTTTCCGAATAAAAAGATGAGGACCACATTTTTGAAGGCAAGATTAAACCTGCTGATGACCCACCAAATTCTAGCCATTAGATCATCGAAAATGGATAACAGCTGCCGCATATGCAAAAATAAAGAAGAAGTGGAAACATTGCAACATCTAGTCCTAAGATGCCCAAAAACCAGTACGGAGACAGATATTTACAATCATGTCTGCAAGGGGCGTCGACGCTAGATGAAGAGGCGGTCTGGAATAGGCTTATCTCAGGAGAAACAACGAGATGGACCATAACGGCAGTAAAATTGATAGACCTAGCTTTCAAAATGATTTCCAACACACAGGCCCATATGAAAACAGCAGAGGTGGTCGGGCCAGCGAAATCGCCTATTGTAAGCTAAATACGAGGAACAATTAAATAACAGAGTAATCCTGAGAGAGAAGGCGTAAAATGAAATGGCCTGAGAATTGTCATCGCAAAAACGACCATGAAAAGCGCCTTGGCGCATCTGAAGAAGAAGAAAGGTTCTTGTAAAAATCGTTAACATTTTCGATTAAAAGCAAGTAAATAAATAAAATAAATAGATACTTGAGAAACTTTGCCAGTGGACCTGTTTCTTGGCCCATCAGAATGAATTAGAAAGACACCTAACTCTATATAAACAATGATTTTTGCACTGAAAATAATGACGATACATTAATCGGAATACAGCTGCTTACTGCCCACAGTGAGAATTGTTAAAATTTTTTAACTAATTTTATAATCCTAAAACAAAATGTCATTTTCTATTCCTAGCAAGACCTTATGTGAACCTCTTGCAAACGTTTTGGTTAACAGATTTACAAAATATACTCTGATATTGTAGCCACATCTACTGAATAAAATATCATTGCACAGATCACACTCCCACCTCACTAAATCCACTACCCTATTTCTTTCAAGCTTGTTCAATAATCTTTCTATGTCCATGACTTCTCCAGCCTATTAGCTGATAATAAATTCTCCACTATGAGCAAAATATTTCATGAAACTTGTGGCATCCAGCCCCAGAAATAACAGGATTTACCAACAGCTCACTAGAGTTTGGACGGGCTCCTTTTGCATTTAAATATGCAATGATAAATCACTATTGAAGAAACCAGATCTTGATATGTCAGATCCTAGCAATTGATGCCTAAGATCAAATCTGTTTATTGTCTCAATTTATTAGAGATAGTGGGGATTTATCAGCTGCAACCTTTTGTTGGGAAAACCTATCTCCTTGTTCCTCTTTGAGCTGGGTTTAACTAGGCAGAGGCACTAATCACTGCTTATTTCCATGCTTGATGATCTTAGACTCATGGTTGAACACCATGACTCATATGCATTGATGCTCCATGACCTCTCTGCAAAATGTTATCAAGTAAATCACAACATCCTGCTGGATTGATTTTATCCTGCTGAGGTTCAGGGTGCTGCCCTACGATGGTTGGACTCTTCTTAGAGATGCAAAGAAATGTGTATCAATGTTATCTGTTTTTTGGTTTATACTATTCTCAGTAAAAAGTGTAGTTCTGATTTCTTTAACCATGCAACTGCCGCTCAGGTTCTCATCCTAATGCCATCTGGCCCCCACCTATGGACCAGACACAATTCCCAAAATGTGTCACAGCTTTACATCAGTGGAGGAATACAAATATCCTGAAATGAAATTCCCAAAAGAGATTTTGTTAGCAGGCTTCCCCCATCTAGACCTCTCCCCTACCTGGCCACCTGTTACACTCACCTGGTCTCTGTGGGGACGTTGGGGCATGGTTGAAGCCCTCCCTGGACTTGGCTCCCTTGGATCGGCTCTCTCCCTCAGCTGCTGCGAAGTCACCTGCTCTGGATGCTGGTACTGCCCCTGAGAGAACATGAAAGGCAATGAGAATGGCGTGGTGGTGTCGTGATTCCCCTCTAACCTTTCGTGCCAGGATGAAGTGAGCAAGCGTTTGCCCATGCAAGCTCACCTGTTTTTTCGTAATGATGGGCTCTCTGTCCTGCTTCTTGTAGCAGGGGCGCTTTGGGTGGACCTAGTTGCTTCACTGGCCCATGGAAGTGGCGACCCAGACCGGCTGTGACCGACCACTTAGAAAGTGAGTGTTCTTAGCAATGATTATTGTTCGTATTCTTATTATAATGTCTTTTGCCGTGATTATAGTTCGAAATTCTTGCAATATCTTTTTTCTCCTCTATAGGTGTGAAGATGGCTGCCTGAAGTCACAGTATTGGAGCGAGTCCAGTGATTCCCCAGAGGATGATGAAGCCTTAGAATTAGGTGGCAAGCTGGCTGGCGGGGTAGAATGCTAGGCTCTGGTATGGCGCAGCCGAGCGTTAGTTATTTATGCGACTTCTAACCTGTTGTGTTCTTTTCTCTTGCAGGAGTCTGGCGACGTCGAGCGGAGGACGACTGTTCGGAGGCCAGTCCATGGCTGCAGGGGTTCCGCAAAGATGAAGAATGGAAGGTAAGCTCCCGCGTAGCTGGACGTCCGGAACAGGTGAGAAAGCACTCCAACTCCAATGACTATGGGAATCAGGTAAGATGCTATGCGCTGCAGACTATGGAGTGTAGGAGACAGGTAAGGTGCGCATATAGTGGTGGAGTAGCTGGAGTCTAGAAGATGCGCGATGAGAGGATAAGCAGGAAAACAGGCAGGACAGTGGTAAGCGTTACGCTGCAGAAGGCAGACTAACACAAAGCGCCATTATGTGGGTGGGATGGCCTTAAATAGGCTGGCCCCAGCCCCTCCCTTTGGACATGCCTTGTGGCTCCACCTTGCCACTCCCAGAGGTTCTTGCACATGCTCCCCAATGATCTTCTATGGCCACGCCATCTGATGCACGTGCCTTAGGCCAGAGGCACCAGGACTGGGTCCATTTGGACCCTGTAGGTGATAAAGAAATGGGCCTTGCCCAGTGGCCATGACAGCACTCCCTCTCGAGGCCTCTCTCACAGGCGTTCTTCCCTCTGGTCCTGGTTTGGCGAGGTTATTACGGTGGAACCGTCTGATTAGTCGAGGTGCATGGACAAATTCAACAGGTTCTCATGTGCGATCTTGAGGTTGAGGTCTGTAACCCTCTCAGTCGATTAAGTAGTACAGTTCTGATCGTACTATCTTAGAGTCCCGAATGTCTTTAACCTCGTACTCAGGTTCTCCCTCAATGATTTCAGGCTCAGGTGGTTTTTTAATCCTAGTCTCCCTCTTCACAGGTTTTAGGAGGGAAACGTGGAATACTGGGTGGATCCGCATATTGGTGGGTAAATCTAATTTTACAGTGGCAGGATTGATGTTGGCCTTGATGGGGTAAAGTCTGAGATATCTTTGACGGAAGACCCGAGGTCTTTTTAATGGTATAGTCCTGGATGCCAACCATAGTTTAGCGCCAATTTGCTAATGCGTAGCTTCCCTTCTGTGCCTATCAGCAAACTTTTTCTGTTGTTCCTTGGCTTTGATTAGGTTCTTGGTTGCTTCATTAAGAGTTTGAATAATGGTCTTATGTATAGAAGTGATCGCCGCCATTTCTAGTTCATCAAGCGGATCAAAGGAGGACGTCCGAGAATGTCAACCATTCATGGTATAGAATGGGGTTTGTCCAGTACTAGTGTGGTTGGAGTTATTGTAGGCAAATTCAGTCAACCAGAGAATGTTTTTCCAAGATCCATCCGTCTGCTGCAGCATGCATCTCAGGTACTGCTCTAGCGTCTGATTGGTCCTTTCAGTTTGACCATTAGTTTGGGGATGGTGATTTGTGGATAGGCAAAGATCGATTTGCGCTATCTTGCAACAACTCCTCCAGAAGGATGAGACAAATTGAGTTCCCCGATCTAAATCAGTACCGGGGGGAAGCCATATAGTTAGATTATTTGTTCTAGGAATACAGTAGCCAGAGTTCCAGCAGAAGGAAGCCCCTTTAGTGGAATAAAATGTGCCATTTTGGAGAATAAATCTACCACAACTACAATTGTGTTGAAACCGTCACAGGGTGGCAAATCTGTAATGAAGTCCATGGATAGCGTATGCCATGGTGCTGGTGGTATAGCCAACGGACACAATAATCCTGGGGGACTTGACTTTTGAGATTTTTGTTGCATGCAAACACTGCAGCTTACAATAAACTGGATCTGGTCCTTTTTCCAGGTTGGCCACCAATAGTTCTTCTGGATTTTGGCCTGTGTTTTAGTAATTCCGGGATGTCCCTCCACTAATGACTCGTGGTAGTTGGGTATAATTTTGTTTTATATTTCTTTGTCTTTAATGTATAGGCTTCCCTGAAAATAGGGTAAATTATCCTTGATGGAGTACTGGTCCCATTTGTTCAACCATTCTTGTTGGGCTGTTTGGTCCATTTGAGACTGGAGGTCGACCTTCAAGTCTTCCCAGCAGGCGGTTACTGCGATCTGGTTTTGAATTCGCCCTTCAGGAATGATGGGTACTGGTTCTGATGGTATAAATATGTCCTTGTCCTCTCCCATTCGTGACAGAGCATCTGCTTTTCCGTTACACACTCCTGTTCTGTATGTGATAACAAAATTGTACTGTGCGAAGAAAAGAGCCCAGCAAAGCTGACGTGAAGATTGGGCCTTGGCAGTTTTTAAATATTGCTGATTACGATGGTCTGTAATAACTGTGATGGTATGCCTAGCTCCTAGAAGGTAGTGTCTCCAGGTTTTAAGAGCTCCTTTAATTGCTAGTAACTCTTTGACAGTTATGGCATAGTTCATCTCTGGTGCAGTAAACTTACAGGACCAAAATGCTATGGGGTGTAATTTCCCTGTGTCCAGGTCCTTTTGTGATAAAACTGCCCCCCATAGCCACGCTGGAGGCATCTGTTTCAACTACATAGGGCAGGTCAGGTCGGGGATGCCGAAGAACGGGTGCTGAGGTGAAGGACAATTTTAATTCCTGGAAGGCTTTTTCGGCTTCGGGAGACCAGGAAAAGTTTTTATTCTTTCTTAGTAAAGAAGTGATAGGATGAACGATCTGAGAAAATCCTGGGATAAACCGCCTGTAAAAATTGGCAAATCCGAGTACACTCTGTACTCCCTTGGTCGATGTTGGGTTTGGCCATTGAAGATTAGCTTCCACTTTGCGAGTGTCCATGTGAACCCCTAGTAGGGTAAAACGTGCTCCCCAATGATCTTCTATGGCCATGCCCGGCCCTGATGCACATGCCTTTTTATGAGCCTGGTGCCAGAGGCGCCAGGACTGGGTCCATTTGGACCCTGTGGTGATAAAGACATGGGCCCTGGCCCACTGGCCATGACACCACCAATCCTGGCCCCATGCCCACAACCTACTATTGATAACGATAAATCAGCTTTCTAAAAAAATACTTATTTTTGTTCTTTCATCTTTTTAAACTCTTTCCCTGCTTAGATCAGTTTGTAGGAACAGAACACATCCTTGTGTGTTTAGATTAATCTTAGGGTGTATAACTCGAGGCACCTCAATACTTGATTAACAAACGTCAAAAGACTTCTAACTATGATTGCATGTTTTAGCACTCATTTTCAATAGATGTCACTGGTTTTGAAGACAATGCATTGGCTTACAATGCAAAAACAAATTAAATTTTAAAGAATCTAAATGGTCAATAAGGCCATTCATCCACATATTCCATCCTTAGTCCAAAATAAAATCCACTTTAGAGTCCAGGATGAATGTTGAGATCCAAAACCAGAAACTGTTGGTTATCACTGTGATGATTCTGAGATGATTCTCTGAGAAAACCCGGCCTGGGAGTCTTCTCATGTGGCCAGGTAAAGGCAGACATTTCATGACCACGGGGGTGGTGTACTGGGGGAGGATCACATGAGGGGGGAATCACGTCAGGAGAACTGGGGAACCCCTTTAATAATTTTCCTAGAGACCCTATAGACTTAATGGCCTATTTTAAAATTAAAACCTTTAAAGAAAAGGATAATCAGAACATTGGGGACTTCAAGTCCCACAATGCCCAAAGTACTGGGACGCGGAAGAGGGATTCAGAGGCACTAAATTTAAAGGTGCAGTCTAGTGGTTCTAATGACCAACACCTGAGCGGAACTTTTGATTATATAAGGCCCCCTCAGGTGCAGGCCATTAGAAGTAGAAGGTGGCGTTGCATAAAACCACCTGTCAAAGCTGGAGCCACCAATATCTTTGGAGTGGGGAAAGGTCCTGAGAGGGTCTCCAAAAATTATGCCCTTAATTGCAGTGATTGCACAGAGGGAAGCGATGTTGTAGCATGCTTTCCCCCTGGATAGAGGCTCTCCTTATTGTATGCAGTGTCCTGTTGGCAGGCGAGCACTGGAGTACACTAGGAGAGAGGAATGCTCCTTTCTCAAACGGCGTGGGCCATGGGAACCACACCAAAGCAGTCTGATGTGCAGGAGACGGCAGCAGAAGCAGAACGAACAGTGGCGGCAGATTAAGCAGACACGTCTGCTGAAACCGATGAGTTTACAATTGTCCGGTAATCCCAGTATGCTCCATAATCGATACCTGGCTAATGATACTCATTTTGAATACCAAACTGATAGAAAGAAGTCAAATTGGGATAAAATTAACTTTGGAAAAAACGTGATGAACAGAAAGTTTATATTTAGTGCTATGAAGGTGAACGCAATTGCCAAAATCAAAAGAGGGCAATACTGACGCGAGCTAATCCTGACCACCATTGCCAAAGCCAAGAGAAGGCAATAGCTAAGCAAGCTAACGAGAACCACCATTGCCAAAACCAAAAGAGAGCAATACTAAAACAAGCTAATGATAACCATTACTGCCAGAATAAGCAACAAGCATTGCCTAAACCAAAGAAGGGCAGGATTAATATAGAAACATTGTCAGCAGTTGTAGGATCTAAAAGTGGGGAAACAAGTGGCAGGAGAGAAGCCTTCCCGCTAGATAGTTTCAAGGAGGAGAGAAGAGTAACCTGTATTGCCTGTGGCAAATACAACCGTGGAACCACACCAATGTGTTCATGTTTTCTCAGAAGGCGTTGTGAATTTGATGTTGTTGAAAGTCAAAAACGTTTCTAACGTTTTAAAGGAAACCTCACCACAGAGTACTTGTACTAATGTTAGGAACGTTTTTCCTGGCAGGCGAGTATACCAGGATAGGAACCTTTTAGTGATGGTCCTGGCAGGTTAGTGGAGCAGGAAGAAATCATTTAAGTCCTGAATTGTGGTGGAATCATCCTGACAAATCCTTGTTGTTGATACTGAAGAATTGTAAAGTCTTTATTTATTTTTTTTTCATTTTTTATTTTTTATATTTGTAGAGCGCACTGCCGCCTGAAGGCATTGAGGCGCTTTTTGCAAGAAAGTGTAAGTAGGCCAGATTAAATTCAGACGGTGGTTACTTGGTTACAGCATATGCACAAGGTTTACAAAGTACAGTTATTTGGTTACAGTAGTGTACAGAGTAAAGGCTAAGGAGTTTGACAGGAGCATGTTTTGATGGCTTTGCGGAATGTTAGGTGCGAGTCAATTCCCCTGATGTGCGCAGGTAAGGCGTTCCAGTTGGTAGCCGCAATGGCTGGGAATCTGGAGCCCCCTGCACGTACTCTGCGTGTAATGGGCTTAGTGATCATGTTGGTGTAGCCTAGTCAGGACGGCTTACCAGACGTGGGAATGGCTACGCGCTGAGCCAGGTAAGGGGGAGCCAGATCATGGAGGCATTTGTGGGTGAGGGAAAGGATTTTGAAAATGATTCTCTGTTTAACGGGTAGCCAGTGGACCTGTCTTCTCAAGTCTGATATGTGGTCCTTTCTAGCAAATCCAGTGGCAGCCCTGAGGGCGTTGTTCTGGACAAGTTGGAGTTTGGCAATGTTTTTGCAGGATGTCCCTCCACGGAGGGCATTGCAGTAGTCCAGCCTCGAGCATATGGTGGCCCTGGCAATGGTGAGGCAGTTCTGTGTGGTTAAGAAGGGTCTTACTGCATTGAGCAGTTTAGCGTAATAGGCCGATGAGGAAGCAATGGCGTTGACCTTCCTATTCATGGTGAGATTGGTATACTCCCAGGGTTTTGACTGTATGGGACACAGCTTTTGGTATATTGTCGATGGTGAAGGAGCAGTAGTTCTTGTCAAGGTTACCCAAGATGGACGGTGAACCGATAAGCAGAAGCTCAGTTTTGTCACTGTTGAGGCACAGCCAGTTTTCTGCCATCCATGCTTGGATGGTGCTATAGATAGTATTAAGTGTGGTCTTGTCTGTCTCGTAGTCACCCATGAGGGTGATGAGCACCTGGGTGTCATCAGCATAGTTGGTATATGAGATGCCCAAGGAGTCAAGAAGGTTGAAGAGGGGTCTAGTGAATAGGTGGTAGAGGGTAGGCGCAATGCAGGAACCCTGCGGCACTCCACATGTAATGTGGCTTGGAGAGGCACATGCTGAATCTGAGAAGACTTTCATGGCCCTTTCCTGTAGAAACGAGGTAATCAACTCACAGGCTTTGGGAGAGAAATTGGCTGCAATGGACAGGTGATGGCAGAGGGTATTGTGGTCCACGAGGTTGAACGCAGCCGATAAGTCCAAGAGCAGGAAGAGCGCTGGTTGCCAGCATCTCTGATGTCATCCATTTGCTTTTTTGAGTCAAGGAGGGCAGTTTCGGTCCCATATCGTGGTCCGAAGCCAGACTGCCGAAGGCCCAAAAGGCGGTGGTCCTCCAGGAATTTTCGGACTTGCAGGTAAGCTGCTTTGTCCAGAATTTTGAGTAGAAAGGGGACATTGGTGATAGGTCTGTAGTTCCCTGGTGCCGATGGGGCAAGGGAAGGCTTTTTGAGGAGAGGTCGTACCCAGGCCTCCTTGAGTTCGGTTGGGACATGGCCAGTCTGGAAAGAAGCATTAATGAATGCTGTCAGAAAGGGGGCAAGGGTCGAGCCACAGTCTTTGATGAGCTGAGCAGGGCAGACATCGCCCTTGCAGTTGGAGGGCTTGATAGTTTTTAGGAGGGGGTTGACTTCAGGTTCGATCATGTCCTTGAAGTCGAATAGCAGGGAGGAGTTGATTTTATTGGCCTTGTCCTGGTTGCTGTTCTGCGTGGCAATTAGGAGCGTAAGGGCCTTTTGGTGGGCTTGGATTTTGGTTTGCAAGGTGTTTAGTTTGTTGAGCATGGCCAATTGGATGTTATTACACCAGATTTCATCCTTCAGGATGGTCAGTGTCGGGGTGGAGGGAGTTTTGAACATTTCTTTGCTGGCTGATTTCACATTGGCTATCCTAGTGTTGAAGGAATTTGCTTTTGCGAGGATTATACCTGATTTGTATTCTTTCGAGATGGCTTTGAAGGTTAGTTTGGTTGTCTCATTCGGTTTGGCTTTCCAGGCTGTGAGAGCGGCTCGTTTTTCCGCGCGCAGCTGGAGGAGATCCTGTGATAACCAGGCATTAGAGTGTGTGTTTTTTTAGCTTTCCTTAGAGTGATGGGGGGGAGGGCGATAGAGTCAACCGCTTGTGTGATCGCAAGCTTGAATGTTTTGGCCAGAGTTTCAGGATCTTGTGAGAAGGGGGCCTGGAGGGTGGGCACTTTGAGGAAAGGCGCGATCCTTTCCACCGTGAGTTGGCGCGAACTTCTGGTGAGGCCTTGAGGGAGGGGGATGGATGGGTTGGGAGGCTCTTTAGATGTGTTGAGGACAAATTGGATGTAGTGGTGGTCAGACCATGGGATGGGTGTGTTTTCGGTGATAACAACTGGGCAGTTGTGGTGGGTAACCCAGTCCAGCGAATGACCTTTAGAGTGAGTAGGTTTGGAGATGGCTTGCACGAATTCTAGGGTGGTTAAGGCTTTATTCAAGGTGGCTGCGTGGGTGTCGGTGGGATCATGGAGCCCTAAGTTGAGGTCTCCTGTGAGTAGAACTTTGGAGGTCTTTTTAAGATTGCCTGAGAGTGGATGAGGGAATCATAGAATTCCGTGATCAGGCCAAGGGGTCAGTAGTCAATGTGATGAGCCAAGGTTACGTTGGGGGAGAGGTTGATTTTGGGAGGGAGGTGGTCGCAGCTGTGACAAGGTTCCCTTCCGTTCTCCTAATAGCTAGGCTTTCTTTGGCGATGAGCGCTACTCCACCGTCCATAGTGAGGGGTCGGTCTTGCCTGTGGATGGTATAACCATCTGGGATGGCAAGGGCGAGGGCTGGATCAGATGTTTCATTCAACCAGGTTTCGGTGATAGTGAGGAGGTCTAGATTATTCTTTAGAATGAGGTCATGGATGTCCAGGGCGTGGTCTGGGACAGAACAAGCATTAACCAGACCACATTTGAGGGAGGTGGTTGGTACAGTTCCTTGGCCAGCCACGGGGCCGGTCTTGGAGACTTGGGAGGGCACGTGGGTGTCATAGGCAGCGGGCATGGGGGTGGTCAAACCAGTAAGGGCAGCATGGATGGTGTCAACAGGCCTGGTAGTGGCATCAGTAGTAGGCATAATAAAGGCATCACATGCATCAGGCACAGACATAGCAGCAGGCATTGTAATGGCATCAAGTGCATCAGGCACAGACATAGCAGCAGGCATAGTAGAGGCATTGAGGGCATCAGGCACAGCCATATCAGTAGGCATAATAATGGCATCAAGTGCATCAGGCACAGACATATCAATAGGTATAATAATGGCACCAAGTGCATCAGGCACAGACATAGCAGCAGGCATAGTAATGGCATCAAGTGCATCAGGCACAGATATATCAATAGGCATAATAATGGCACCAAGTACATCAGGCACAGACATAGCAGCAGGCATAGTAGAGGCATCAAGTGCATCAGGTACAGACATAGCAGCAGGCATGGTAGAGGCATCAAGTGCATCAGGCACAGACATATCAATAGGCATAATAATGGCACCAAGTGCATCAGGCACAGACATAGCAGCAGGCATGGTAGAGACATTGAGGGCATCAGGCACAGACAGAGCAACAGGCCTAGTAGCGTCATCAAGTGCATCAGGCACAGACATGTCAATAGGCATAATAAAGGCATCACGTGCATCAGGCACAGACATAGCAGCAGGCATAGTAGAGGCATTGTATGCAGCGTACGCGAGCTTGGCGGTGGGTGGGGCTTGCACTTGCCTTTTATTTATGCGGGAGGCATTAGTCAATAAGTTTGTGGAATGTGCTGCAGGCGTTAGGGTGGAAAAATCCAGGAGAGCGGTATCTGTCAGCAGTGGAGGTTTCCTCGCATTTGGAGGCGGCGCTGGTGCCTGGTCCCTTGCTGGTCAGCCAGTGGAGGTGTGAGCAGGTATAAGGTAGCCGACCTGCTCTGTGCCCTGTATGGGGCTAGGTGCAAGGTGTGTTAGCGGCACGGTAACAACAGGCTTGCGATTGTGTGCTGTGGATTGCTTGGGGACTGTTTCTCTTTGGGGACATGGAGGTGCTGCAGGAGCGTCGGGCAGCACAGTGTGGGAGGCATGGGAGTGATACTTGCGAGTGAGCGTGCACCTCTTAGCACAGCGAGCGAGACGGGAGGTTCTTTCTCCCAGCCATTTTTTGCGTGTGTGCAAGAGTGGAGCGTATGAGGATTGGAGGGAGGGGGCTGTACGCAAGCGCAGCCGCATATTTCTTATTGCAAGTTTGTTGCAGCAGATGGTACGGGCTGGTGCGCTGAGGCTCACAATAGCAGCCTTACCTTGTTGTAGGCGGTATGATGCGCCGTCCAGCGCCGTCTAGCAGCGGAGAGCAGCAGAGACGGGGGGGAGGCCTATTCCCTCGGCCTTCTCCCGGCGGCTTTGCCTGTCGGCCTCCTCCCAATCCATTTAAAGCAGGAGGCGAGGGGCTGGCAGGCTGGTCGGTTGTTTCTTAAGCAGAGAAGTGACATGATCACTATTTTGTTTCATGAATTGTGGTGGTATCATCCTGACAAAACATTGTTGTTGATACAGAGGAATTGTGGAGTGATTATTTTGTTTCCTAACAACAAGAAGTTGTGTTGCGCTCTTTCAAGGCTTGTGGCCTGATTGAACTGTTGGTTAAAATCCAAGTGGAGCGAGAAGAACTTTATTAACAGAACTTTGTTAAAAAACAGAACTTTCTAATTTGAACCCCTGAATGAAATGGCTGCTTTGAATCTTGGAAAGGGGATCCAACCCAGGTTACAAGGATATCCAGTTATTCATTTTTTGTTGAGTATAACAATGATTTCCGTTACATCTGAATGGCAACATATTACCCCTTTGAGTTCTATGTATGTATACGTGTGAGGGACAGATTCCTTTTAGAAGAGTGTTTTCCTTTATTTTGATAGGCAGGGAAATCATCTTTAGGTTAGGGATAGTGAGGTGTTTTTCAAACCCTTATGATTAATAAAATAGCCTCTTGTGTAAAACCTTCATCAAGTTGTCCGCCTCACATTTCTGACCCCTCACATCCCTCACTCGAAGTGAAATCAGATATGAGGTTGTGTCTTTTCAGTTGAAGTTCCTCGATTGTGGAATTACCTCCCTCATTTTCGTAGGAATTTAATTTCCTATCTGGCTTTTAGAAAGCTTTTAAAACTGGCTTCTTCCATTGTAAGCCTTTCAAAAGTCCATTTAACACCTTTATCATGACATCACATCGTTGGTAATTAGTGTGAAATCTGCACTCTGTTAACATAACATCAGATAAATGTGAAAAGTCAGTCAGATGGTCATTATTGGAGTGAAGAACATAGTTAGGTATCTTACCTGTGATTAATGTACAGTTGTAGGCAGATTGAGTTCTGTGATTTGGCTGACTCTGCTGAAAATCTGTACTTTGCATCCTTCGGAAACATATTCTATTTCATGACATTTCACTGGAAACAAGGGATTTCATCAAGCCTTTAATTCACTTGCCAACTATTTGTCTTTTTGTAAATCAATGGCCACTGAATCCAGGTGAATAATTGGTTTCTGAAAATAAAATAAAATAAATATTATATTTAATCTGATGGGGGTTGCTGAATCCCTTTCATATCACAAAGCTACTGCTATGAGATGTATATATGAATACATTTTGGCCATGAATCACATCCATTTTTAGTTGTCAAATTCAGTCTAATGAGCTGCAAACAGCTTCTGGGAAAGATGGCTTGGGTCCCCTGTAGCTGACACAGTCCTTTTCAGAGGGGGCTGTAACTGGGCACCCAGGTCATGTCATCTCAATAGCAAATTTGGATACAGAAAGCAAGGTGTCTCCATACACTGCCCCCACTTGGCTTAACTGGAAAGTCCTAAAGGGACTAAAGAAATGTGTGTATGTTTCGGTGTGCATCCAAATGTTGTGGGACAGGAGGTAGGAAGAGAATGATGCAGTTCTCATTCTCCAAAAGAAAACAGTATTTGTATGCTAGGCCTGCCTCAGCCACTATCATCACCTGACACTGCTATGTTAATTGAATGAGTTCTATGGTTGGTATTCTGCATTATCCCACACACCACAAGTGTCCTAATCCTTGCAATCTGCACACTTGAACTAGTGAAAATATGCCTTCACCATGAAACCAGCTCACGTATCTATTACCAATACATCTGTTGTTTAAAGGTCACTTAGCTGGACACGGATTAATGATTTATTTTGTTCATTAGTTAGTTAAATAATTATTTTATGCCTGAGCACAGTCTTGCAACCTAATGATTCACTATCAAAGGCTAATGGATCTTGCTGGCCATCTGTTGAGAAAAATCTTGAAATTGAAATTACATATTTTTTCAACATTTTATAAGCAGACACCACGCATTAACAAACACATCTACTTGGTATATCTTTCAGGCTCCATTATAAGTAATGCATTATGTGGGACCTGATAATTCTTTTGTGTTGGATTCACTGACAGTAGTGACAGCTGGTGATATCTTTTAAATTGGAGGTTTGTAAATATTTCCCTCAAATACGAGTGAGTGAGCCTGAACAAATTAAGTAAGGCTCCGGGGCGGAAGGGGGAGTTGTTTCCCCCAGACACATTTATTTGTATAATGGATTAAAATTGTGTATTTGACAGCATACTTCAAGTGAAAAATTGGATAAAAAGCCATGCAATTTTCAGTTGGTTTTGTATGGCAAAATGCAATTGATACAAGTAACCAACAGCACACAGAAGCATTTCGACATGCATTTTCATGATGCCTTTTCCCACAATAAATTCCAGTATAAAAACATTTTCATGATTGCTGCTCCAATATATGCCAGCATTCCCAAATAAAAACATACTCATGTTTGTGTTGCCCATAAAGCCAGTAATTATACTATATGAAAACATCTCCATGCTTGCTCTGCCAATTTATGGCAGTACGTAAGAACATATTCAAGCTGACCTTGCAGTTGAAAATGCCATGTTACAACATGAAAACATGTTCAAACTGGTTCACCAAAATGCCAGTCTAGCCACATAATAACTCATCATGCTTGCTTTATCATAGATGCCCAGTAACACAATGCTATGTCACAGTGAGAAATAGCTGGACTGGCTGCACCAAAATGGCACTCTAGCCACGTAATAATACTTATTATGCATTTCTTTATCATAGATGCTCAGCAAATAAAATCCCAGATCAAAGAAATAGTTAGACTAGCTGCACCAACATGCCAGTATAGACCGCTAATGACACTTATCATGTTTGCTTTATCAAAGATAGGCAGTAAAAAATTACGATTCCAAAGAAATAGCTAGACTGTCTGCACCAAAATGCCAGTCTACCCATTTGTGGCATGTCAGAAGAAGGACACAGACTCTCTGAGGACATGGTGTACTGTTATATAATAAAAGAAAGTTAGAAGGCCTAACTTTCCTTAAACTGTGGATGATCCCTACCTATCTTACTAACTAAGGCGCTGGTTTGTCAGTCGTGAATGTCCAAAGAAAGCAGACTGCTGTCCAAAACTACACTAGCTGACACTACCGTTAAAAGAAATTAATATATAGTATGAGAATGATTCCCTCCTCCTCAGGGTATTGCTAGCACCAATCTTTTCAATATTTTATCCACAAATAGTCTCTTATGACTTCTCATATCAACCTCTTCAATTCCCCCATTTGGGATGCTGAATATTCTCTTTCTTTGTTCCCTTTTGGATGTCCCTTAGACAACGTGAGATTTTGTAACAAGCTTCTATATTTAAGCTCAGATTCATACCTTTCTTTCTCTTCAATACTATATTGTTGTTGTCTACGATGACACTTTATTTTCCCCCTTTCCCAGGGTATTTTCTTAAACCAATTCTCTCTCTTATAGTCCAACTTCTTTTCAGACTGTTCCCTGATTTGTAGCTTTAATATCTATTTGTAGCAAATGTTTTACTTCTTCCATTGTGATACGTTAACTGTGGATAGGAATGGCTTTCTTCTATTTCACAGTCTTTGTTTTCCACCAAAGTTTCATATTTTATACTGTGATCAGTTAACTGATTGTTATACTGATGTTCTCTTTCTTTGCAATCTTTATATCCTTCTGGCTTCAACTTTACTACTTTTACGAGTTACCTTTTTGTTATCACGATTCCCTTGAGTGTTCCCATACCCCCCAGTCTCCCGGTTACCTTCCCTCTTGAAGGAAACTGTTTTTGGAAGGATTCTGTCTCTGGGTTTCACTCTCGCTTCACGTCTTGAGAATGCCATCTCCTTTCCCTCGCTCTCTCGTGTCTCTTCCTGCTGTCCGACAGGCTTCATGGACACATTCTGTTCCTCTGTGCTCAGTGGCATCGGCAACGTTACTTGGACCCACAGTCCACCACAGATAAGTCTCTGTGGTCCTGCCACTACTTATGCGGGTGCTTGGGCTGCTACCCAGCAGATTTCTCGGCTTACTGGTTTGCCGTATATTGGCATCCCATCCAACCTTTGATGGCGAGTTTGAAACTTGCTGTCTCTCAGCGTCTCATTCTGCTCTTGCATTATGCAGTTTGGGGCTTCCCACAGCCTGCATCTGCTGTCCTCTCCTCTTCTCTCCTCCTGTTCTTCAGATTTGCACTCTCTAACATACTCGTCCCAGTTCAGAGGACGTTTTTATTTAAATGGTAATGACCCTTCTCTTCAGGATAATGTTATCTCTTTGTAGTTGCTTCGTCCTAGTCATGATAAGTCATATTTTTGCATTTCAAAGGATCCCATGTATTCCGTGATATGTCCAGTCCTTGTCCCCAAAGGGGAGACTCTCCCGGTGAGATCCCATTTGCCTCTACCCAGAGGGAGCCTATTGCGGAGCGGGCACTGCTACCTAACCTCACAGGAAGGGACTCCACCTTGGAAGAGGGACAAATTCCCCAGATTCGTCACACCACGTAACAACACTTACCATGCTTGCTTTATTATAGATGTCCAGTAAAAAATGGCATATCAAAGAAATAGCTAGAAATCTGCACCAAAATGCCAGGCTTTCCGAGTGATAACACTGATCATGCTTACTTTACCACGATAATGAAATGGCTGAGCTGTACAAACATGCCGGATTGGCCTTGTAATAACATATATCATGTTTGCTTTTTTTTTTTTAAAGATGTCCAGTAAAAACAATCTCATTCCACAGTAAGAAATAGCTGGGCTGACTGCACCAAAATGTCAGTCTAGCCAATTATTCACCCTCGTCATGCTTGCTTTAGCAAAGATATTCAGTAAAGAATTATGCTGTCACATAACCATTTTTACTGGACATCTTTGGTTTTGCTGTCACCCCCCGTCCCCCAATCAGCAGCACAGCCTGGCACAAACATAGAAGCACACACAGCCATGCACATCCAGGCAAGATTCACTTGCTCATTCACACAGCATTTACTTACGCACCATACACCATATAATCACTCTTTCATACGCACACTCAGCACCCGACCATGTATCATATAATCACATGTTCGTTCACACACGCGCACATGCATAATAAAGATTCTTACCTTATACCCCGGTCCGGTTTCTGCTCTTCTCCGCATACTGGCCTACATGGAAACAAGGAAGCCCTCCGACTCATGTGCCTTGCGAACAGGAGCAGTGAAGCACAGATCACTTCCTGGTCCCTCCACATGCATACAGGAGCTGGAGGCCGCTACCATGTCACCGCCCGGACCCTTCAAATGTGCACGGAACTGCACGTGCAGCCCCATGAATATTCAGGTGTGATCCTCCCCAGAGTGCATCCCCAAAGCCCATGCAAGGCTGCAGAAGCATGACACTCCTTGCATGGCCTATTAGCAGGCCTGGCTCCAGGCATTTTTATCTTGGTGGGCCAGGTTTGTGATCAGGGAGGGTCCAACTTTTCTCAGATACGTGATCCGGCAAAAAATGTCTTCCTGGATCTGAAAAATCCATTTGCCCTTAATTTGGTTTAGTCTGTTAGACTGTTTTATAAGGTGCTGAAGCCTGGACTTAAACCTAGGTTGTTGGGATCAGGGTTGACTTATATACCTGCAATACTACTTGAATGTCTGATAAAGATAGTTGTTAGGATTGCACTCCATGGCAGATTTAAGGCAAAAGTATTCTTGGGCAAGACTGAGAGCTCCCAGGTAGGTGAGGGATTGGTGTGGAGCTTATGGTGGGAGTAGTTAATCGCTGTCATGAGTGCAACAAATGTTACATGTTTTTTAAGCTGTCTTTTTCTACTATTGGAGCTGTATGTTTTGGGGTATGACTCTGACTGGAAACAGCCTGTTCACCTCACCAGGTTTTTCTGACATGAGGTGTTTTGCTCAGGTTCACTCAATTTGTTCAAATGGGAAGTCTGCTCTCACCATCCACCTGCTCATCCTTCCAAAATCACAGGCTCTCCAGTACCCCTTCTACAGTCTTCTGCTCTCTTCTTCCATGTGCTCCTTTGTTCCCTTCGTTAAGCTCCCTCACTACATTGACCTTCGATTGGCTAGTCATTTCATCTTCCATACGCTCCCCCATCTCCATACACAAAGCTATTGCCGGGGACTTGGGTAAGTCTTTTTTTTCTTTTTTTTTTCCCTTCCCTTCCCTCCCACCCGCCCTCCCCAACTAACCTTCTTGATCCTGCGTCCCCGGCGGGGGACGAGGGAAGCCTCCAGCCATGTGGAGACTCGGAGCGGGGCCATCTCCGCTCTGCACCTCCACACGGCTGGGGGCTTTCCTCGTCCCCCGCCGGGGACGCAGGTACTTTTTTTTTTTTTTTCTTTTTCCCCCGTCCCACTCCCGCCCTCCCAACCCCACTTACCTTTTTTTTTAACCTTTTTCGGGAGCGGACGTGCTGGGAACACTTGTGTTCCAAGCGCGTCCGCTCCCGATGACTACCATGGAAAGGGAAAACGGACTTCGTTTTCCCTTTCCATGGCGGCGGCCTTTTTCTTGGTCATTTTTTTTTTCTGTCCCAAAACGCTGCGGCTTTAAAACGCTGCAGCGTTTCGGGACAGAAAAAAATTGCTTTTAGTACCCCGGTCATGCAACTTTTGTGGGCCGGGATACTAATAGCAATAGAACCCTTGCGGCGGGGGCATTACCGACTCTGGTAATGCCCCGGGGCCTTCGGTAATGCCCCCGCCGCTCGGGTTCTATTGCTTAATTAATCATGCCCTAAGACAAGTGTTGTGTACCTTTTTTCAACATAATGCTATAATTGAGATATAAAAATAGTACAGAGCAAAAGAGTCCCCCTGATTACCACTCCCATTAACAATCAATACCACCTACCCGACCCTTCCACCACCATGCCTTCTTGGCCTGGCTCGGGAGAATCGAGGGTGATGACATCTTCACCTCTGCAGAGGCTGAGCAACATGGCCCCTAGTCCTTATTCCATCTAAGATAGAGTGCACTCAACAATACCCCCTGAATACTATGGCTACTCACAGGAGACAACGTAGGAGGTGCTTGTGGTCCAGCCATTTTGTTGTGAAGGACAGTCCCCACCCCCTCGATAAATATTGAAGCAAGGAATAGGACATTTTGTTTCTTACAAAATGACATTTTGAAGCACTGCATTGTATTTTTTGTTGCAATTGTGCAGCTAATTGTAATTGATTTTAGGGAGTGTCGGAGTGCTAGCATGCAAGTGAGAGTGCGATCAGGAGGTAGACAGTGCAGGTTGAGGGGTTTCTGATGTCCTGGTATCACTCCCAGTTGGATGTGGCAGGTAGGAGGGGCCTCAGCTCCCCCGCCTACATACCGTTTACATGGTATCCAGTGATTATACCAAATAAAAATTTGAGAATTGGGGATGTTGTTTTAAACATGGGGGGAAGGAAAAGTCGGTATTTGTTCATCATTTATGTTTTGTTAAAATATAATTCGCTAAAATCACAGCAAACCTGTTTAAATACTGTTTATAACATGCAATTGTCCATGATGACTTTGCTTTGCTATTTAATGTCACAATTTTGATCACTAAATGTAGCTTTATATTTTCCAAAGAAAGATTTGTGTATTTCTCCTTGGCACGCCCTGATCCCTGTGCTGCCCATCTATTAAACCATGAGTGTTTTTTTGTTTTTTTATAGCTCATACTGCAAACTGAATCACTTCTAGGGGCTCCTAATTTTTGGCGAGATTAAATGATTTGTCCAGAATTACAATTTGTGGTTAAGTGGTAAAGCCAGAATGTGAGCATAGCCTGAAATGTAGGCATTTGACCACACATCTTCCCAGCTCAAGTTGGTACACTTATGTATTGAGGTTTAGTTTTAAATACCTACAAAATTACAATTCTGAGTCTTTGCACACAAGTCACTTTGTCTACAGAATCTGAAATGGTGCTTATACCCTGCTTACCATAGCTGCTACTCTGTAGATAAGACACTTTAAGTGACAGTGATGATTAATGGGAAAACAAATGTATTGTTATGAATTGCACACTTTTACACCAATGATTTTATGCCATGAACATGAAATGTTGTTTATTATTGTAAGATTCTGTATTTGATGCTTTTCTTTTTTGATTTATTTAGTTTCTTTTTCTTACTTTGCTAACTTCTTTTGCAAAGGTTTGTAATAAACCATGAACAATAAAAAAATATAATTCTTATTTTTATAAGAAAATGCAAAAGTCACATGATAAAATAAACCCGACAATATGTTCATCATTGTAGAATCGAGTTGATGAAAAAGAGCATTGGGGTAATTTTGTTTTGAATACTAAATTGCATGGAGGAGACCACACCTGTTTACACTTCTTTGCAAAAGGGCCCCTAAAGGCAATTTGAATTGCTTCCACAAAGTCCTGGATAAATAAATAGCTAATCATAGGCAAAATCCCCTTTCACTTCACTTTTACACTATGTGTCTGGAAAAGTGTAAATCTCTCCCACAATTAACGATTTGGAATCTGCTTTCAATCATAGGTGGTAATTTTCCAAGTCCCGTGGAGTGGAAAAGGTGGTGGTAAAATGATGTCATTGTAGCTTTATTTTCCCGATCCTGATTGGAAGCCTACAAACTCCATGATGAGAACTTACAAAAGATCTCATACAGACACAAAGTGATATGAAATGCATAACAGTCATTGTTTCACACATCTTGCTCTGTACCCCCATAATTTCTAATCACCCAAAAATCACACTTAAATAGCTTATTAAAAGCATATATAATTTATAGAATAAAGTACCTTTTCCTATCAATAATCACTTCCTATTTTGCATCCAAGACATGTTAAAAAGATAAGGCCTCACTGGGAAGACCTGTTCAGCCCTGTCTGACTTTGGGGAGAGAAAGCAGAGCAGGATGCGCCATAGGCATTTGTCCCTTGTCCACCTCTAATTGCTCTCTGCAGGAAATATTTAAATACCTTTTTTTTTACGTTTAACAGATGTGCACCTTTTATACTTTGCCAGAAACATAATAAGAAATGCTCTTTTCTTGTGGTATTTTCAAGGTTTCATGATTAATCTTCTGAGAGCCAAATGTTTATTGGGGGGAAGTGGGAACAATCATCCGGTCCTGCAACCCCTGTACCCCGCCCTCTGTCACTGGTGGGACCCCAGAGTAAATAACTTCCATTTCTGGCACTGCCTAAACACCCAGCAGTTACATCATACTTTTCAAACAAGACTCACAATACAATTGAAGGACTCACAATACACATGATGTATATACTCCAATAGTATGATGTTATTAAGGCAGTACTTATCTGCCCATTTCATGAAAAGTTCTGGTCAGGCATGCTAGGCTTCCACACAGACAAAGATGCATAACTGTGTAGGTCAGACCCCACTGGTAAGTAGGCATGAGCAGATTATCTGTTGGTCCATACTTGCCATCCTAGTCTTGTTATGTTCAAGTAGGTTCTTGTTGGACCAATTCAGTGACATGCAGATTGAGTCCCCAAGTGTTGCAAACAAGGCTCCCACATCAGGGAATATATACTTTCACTTAGGGAGATAAACGGAAACCAACACGCATTGGCAAAGCCAACAGTTAGGGCTTTTGAATACACATGGGAAAGACATTTGCCAGGCACTGCCATAAGGGTACCATCTGGCAATAAGGTGGGAACCTCTAGAAAATGGTACGAGTACCTAGGCATGTGATGTACGTGTCTGCCAAATACCTGTGTCATACTTATAAACATGTCAAAATGGTTGGCTTGGCGATTGCTTGTTTTAGGATTCCAGTCCATTTAACAGATGCAAGGACACCATGTTGTTTTTAAATCTACTGGCTGAAAACACACCATGTTAAGAGATTTTTTTATTACAACAGGAATTAATTTACACAGGCCATTAAGTCATTAAACACTGAAAAGAATGCTTAGATACAACACAAGCAGGCCCAGTACAGCATAAAGTGTGATGTTACTTTCTGACAGAGCTAGCTCATATAGTACTCAGGAGAGTATGTTTCAGCAGGGAGGGGGCAGGTAGTTGATGGGAATACCATAGAGATTGACATGGCAATGGATGGGTAAACAGCCAAACACATCCATTGAATGTGTATCCCTCCTAACATCCTTTCTCCATCCTATCTGTGGTCCAATGCAATTGTTCTGGCTTACACCTAATACCCTAATTCAAAGCTTTATATCAAATCACTTTGATTTTACTACTATACTCTACCCCCCAGAATTACATTTTTCTTACTACCAACCTTATTGTTTCACTTATACTCAAGTAGTTCATGCAGCAGAATATATACTTAGAATGGAATTTGTAAGGGCCCTCAGTCTGATGGATGTAAGTCTCAGAATCAATCTTACCCCTGGCATTACTTTGGTCGGGCTTGCATACAATTATTTGAACATCATCCTTGGCCTCCCTGCCACTAATGTGAGCAGCCCTGGCCAAACTGCTGGACCACAAGGCCTAAAAATGCTTGCAGTATCTTGTGTTCCAGTGAATGTAATTTTTCAGGGTCCTCTGCTGTTTATGAACCTGGTGTAGCCATGATTGGAACAACAGTTATATTCCCTACATTTAACTTACAGAAATCAACGTGATTGGTTTGAAACAATAGCCACCTTACAAATGAGAGTTTGGAAATGTAAGTAAGATTAAAAGTGCAGTTAAAAACACAGGATCTTGCTAGATAGTTGTAGGCTGACTGCTTGGGCAAGTGTGCTACCTTACTTAGAGGTGTGAGTGGCCCTCCACATCCCTGTCCATTTCTGCTTTCATAGCTGTGGGGCATAAATCATTGTCCAGGGTCAGCAAACAAATCCTGACCGGGCCACCTACAGTGTAGCTTCTCCGAATGCTAATCATGAAATCTCCCCTGCCTGTTTTTAACCCCCTAGTAGCCCATTCCCCCCTAGGTCCCAGTGTTGGTTAATTTTTTTTTAATTATTGCGTATAGGTTAAATACATTCAACCTTTTGAAAAAAAGAAAGAAACAAAGGAAGAAAAAAATCCCACCACTGACACGGCCTACTTTCTAGGGGGGGGGCAGGGGTTGGGCTTGGTAGGGGCCTGCCCCCCCCCGCCCACTGCTGAATCCGTGCCTGTCATTAGACATGAATGCTGGGGAATAGAAACTGTGAAAGGAAACAACAATTCCATTTGACAGTTTTAGCCAGCCCAGGAGTGATCAGTGTTTACACTGAGCTGTATCAGCTCCTCATAATGGGCGAGGGTACTGGTAGGTCTGCACCACATCACTCATTATGGACGAGCAGCCATTGACTGGCAGGTCATTGGTTACAGTTTCATAGAACGATGAGTATCCGGATATCTTCTCTAAAACTAAAATAAATGGGGAAATCCGTACATGGTGGCTCTACATACTAACATGAGGATGTGCCCATCGTCTCCTAATTGCCTCTGCTTGAAATATGAATGGGTTGATGACAAAAAACACTTCTTGGATATCAGTGTTATTAGCTCACACAGCAATGTTTTGAAGGTGCCTTATTTCTGCCTCACCCACAGGCAGATGTTTCAGACAATTCGTTCTTAGGACATATTCATTGAAACAAAGAAACGCAAAGTGGGGCATAGTTTCCAGGCAAACCCACAAGAACATAAGCAATCAGAGAGATCAAGGGCCTTTCTGCCCTCCATCAGAATCCAGAGCATGAGAGCCGACATTGCATTTAATTTAGGTGCATGTCAAAGTGTGCATCCCATCTAGGTATCATTTCAGTCTCCACACAGTTTTCAAAGCAACATACTCATAGTATCTGTGGTTCATGCTATCACAAAGATACTAAGGTTGCAGATACTGATAAGATCAAATATAAGATCAAATATGTGACTATGCCCTACTGTATGATGTCTGAATATTGCAAGTCATGCAGGTTTTTGTGAAAGAAAGCCAAGTTCCTTTATATTATGAGAAGATAACCTCATGAGATAATATCCTTCAGTGGTTCAATATCCTTTAAGGCACAGTAGGTGTGGATTCAATCACTTTTGATATATGGTCTGTCTCTCGCTCCCATGCAAGATGTCTCACAGTTTTGTTTAAGGCAAGATGTACAAAGTGTATGTTTGAAAGGAAACGTGCCGTTTTATTGCTAGCAATGTACTTAAAAAAGAATAAGAGTTAACAAATAAGCATATATGTGGTTTATAAAAAAGTGTCAATAAGGACATAGTTGACTTTTCATTTATGATATACTTCATTTGTGTAAAATATATAGATATGACCCCAAGTGCTTCCTTATCAAAACACAATTCGAAGTTTCGAGAAAAAAGTGTGTCAGGAGAATGTCATCTGAAAAACTATGCATGGCTTTTATTTGGTGTTTTTATTTGCAACTGCAGTCTGCAAGTTTGCTTGCAAAGGTGTCTTTCAAGCTGTGTGCTGACCCAGAGACGGTATTGTGAAGCCACACATCCACAATGATATGTTATTAGAGTTGATCAGTGATGCAGTACATCTTACATACAGAATATAGTATTGGCATTCCGTGCATCCTATTATCTAATATATAAAATACAAAAAGATGCCATTTGCCAGACAAAAGATTGAAAGATACTATCCGGTCTTGCCGATTTTGCCAATCCACCCAAAGGATAGTAACTCTGGAACATTTATATGTAAAATGCATGAACCTAAATTCTCTTCCAACACATCCTTTTGAACATTTTGTTCACGACGCAAGACGTCTGCCATCACAGGAATTGCGGAGACGGCTCGTGAGTGGTCACCAAACCACTTTATTCTTAGCTGCATGTGTACTTCTTTCACATTGTAGATTGCAATTTATGTGCTTTTGTGTTTAATTTTCTATTTTTAAGTATGCACTATATGTGAAAGGTTTATTATAAACAAACACAATACATTATAAATACACACATAAATAAAAGGCTAAGGAGGTATGTGTGAGCCTCCCCTACACACAAGTGCATTCCCAGTAGAGGGAGATAAAAAGGAGGAGGAGAAATGCATGGCGCCGAAATGAAGAGAAAGGAAGGGAATGGAAAAGAGAAATTATGTTTTAAAAGAGTGGAAGGAAGATGGCAAAATGCAGCTTGGGGGACAGAGAAGAGGAGTAGAAAAATGAGTCACAGAGACAAAGATACATGTAGGTGGAAGGACAAACGCAAGCACTTCCGCCATCTAAGCCCCACTAGCAAGCGCATGCTGCTCTTTGCACTCAATGCATAACTGCTGCAGATAGGATGTTTCAAACAAGCCAGCCCCCTGCAACAGGTTACATCCTGTTGTGGGAGCTCCATGTACATATTAATACTAGCGGCACCAAACATATCATATTCTCTCTCTCTCCCTCTTTCTTTCTCTCTGTCTCACGCTGTCTTCAACTCTCTCTATCAATGGGTTATTAAGTAATGTTTAATGTCTGTTATATCTATGTCTGAATTTATGTATGACCTATAGACAATTCGAAGAACATTTTATGATCATTTTAATATACTTTGATATCTTTTTATTTTTCTATATACTTCTGATATTATGTGTAAAGTTTTTATAGTGAAACACATTAAATAAATAAATAAAGAGTAACTTTGCTAGGTATGCATTTACTAGAGCCATCCATTCCATTGCTGACAGCTTCACAACCAGGGGAATAACACATATACCCTGAGTAGGTATTTTGTAAATTTCAGGGAAAATGAGAGCATCAGCAATGTAGGCATATTTGAGGTGGGGGCTGTACTTATTTTTGGAGGCATACATTATCATTGTATGTGTCCTACAAGAATGTCACCGAAACACCGAGAGTGGATTGCCCGAAAGCAGGGATTTGAGGGAACATGAGCAGACTTTGCCGGAAGTACGAGGGTTCTGATAGAGCGTGCAAGTTGGCAGAGGACCAGGCTGTTGGGGATACAATTACATTTATGTTCTGTTTGTGCTAATTATCATTGTGTGTGCATTCAGTAACGCATGTGTGGACTGCTGCAGCTTTGCAGACAAACAAGTAGCCAATATACAAACTTAAACATTACAGTGGTGTTCTCGGAGGACACATATCCTTTGTTTGAAACTGTCTATGACCCTTTTTCAAGAAGGACGGACATTTTGAGAGTACATAATGTGTCTATTTTCTGTTTTAAAAAACATATTCAAACGGGACATTGTTAAATTGTATTAAGATTACAAATTGCCTTTTTTCGTTTTACATTGTTCATTCATAATTATCACATCCAGTATAAATTGTCACCATGAAAAAAATTATACACGTGTTTACTGAGCAAATCACATTACCAAATTATATATCTTAGCATAGTGATATAAATTATACTGACATATATGATTTCCCACCGCACGTTTTAAAGATATTACAGTCACTAAGGAGTTTCATGTCCAAACAGAGGAATGAGACCAAGTCACAGAACTGTGAGAGGACTATATATGGTGGGGGATATTTTGTTCTTTTAACACATGGCCATATACTGTCATCCCGTCAATACCTGGCCTATTGCTTAATGTATTGTAAGAGATATTTCAGTTACTCATAGATAAAATCAATGTAGAAATAAATGATAATGTCATGAAACTTCTAATGGGTGGCAGAAAAATAGGTTACACCTTTTCATAAAATGTATCTAAACATATTTTTTTTGTTTTGTGCTTTAAAATAAGCAATACAATGCATATTCTTGCTCTCGTGTTAAACTCTACAGGACACACAATAAGCATACTACTATTAAAAAAATCCTTATCGGTTAATGGATGTAAACGGCCGCATTAAAGCAGGTGAGGACTGGCAACTTTTGGCTTAAGGGTCAATTATCATTTTCTGTCCCATGGTGAAGTTGCCCATGCCCATAACCCAGCAGCCCCAACTTCCAGAACAACTAAACTCAATAGCAATCTCTCCCCACCTACACATTCCAAAGTATATATAGGCCCCATTATTGACCTTTTATGCAAAATATCTTTTAGTTATGTCTGTAGTTTCTTAGAGACCCATGCCCCAGGTAACCCCCCAAGCCCCCACATATCAAACGTAATACAATTATTTCACCAGGATTATATAATGTGATGAAATGGGAAAGCTGTCATTTGAGTCTAGATTTCCTTGTGTTCCAGGTTGCTGTTTGACAGCAGGCTAAATCTCCTCCCACCTCATTCCACCCCATCCCGTCTTTAGTTTAGATCAATGTAAAAAGTTGGAGAAGCTGTAGAATTAATTGATAGAACTGTGGAGGCAGCCTTTCGTGCCCGGGGGTGGATAGCTATTGAAGGGGCCCAAGATTATCATTATTATTTAATTTTTAGTTACAAACATTGATTTAGTTGAAATTTCTACTTTTTCAATCTAATGTTACAATCTTAAAACATATTTAGCAGCATTTAACAAGTTGACATATTCATACTCCTCGAAACATGTTTAACATCAGGTCATTTCACTTTCTGACATTTTACAAGCAGCTGATAAAATCAAGTGAGAGATAGGTTACATTGCATGTTTAACATCAGCTTGTGTCCCTTTTTTCATGTTGGTCAAGAACGGTTGATTCAAATGAGTAAATAAATTAGAGTTAAAACAATCGGGATAAGAGAAAATAGGGCCATTATTTGATTGCATGTGCTTCGTAACTAACACTCTTACACATTTTGATAAAACAGTTAAATGTGGAACGCTACTTGCTACATAATACTCAAATTCGTTCGAACAGAAAAAAAAGCAATCCGTTGACAGTTAAAATCATAAATCAATACATTTCTTGAACTCATTAATATGACAAGATAGCATCGCATTAGAAACAACCTAGGCCGACCAATTATATAAAACCAATATAACTCATCTCTGGATAAATAAATCATAGTGCAATTGCATTTTAAAAACTGTTACTTTAATTACATGTTTACATGAACATTTCCATTGGCACGCACTTCGGCAAATTCTAGCTGTCGAGTGGATTTCCTAAAAGTACCTTGATATAAAACGATGAATAAAACCAATAAATAGTTCAAAAGATTTGTATAAAATCAATTTCACTAAAACCAACAAAACTCACCCTTGAACAATTAAGATAATAATAAAATAGTATTTAGGCATTATTGATTTGGATAGATCTTATCGATACAATTTTTGTCAACACACATTAACCACATATAGAGCTGCCAAATTCATTTCCTAAGAGGTAACCTTGGTCAGGGTTAGTGGTCCGAGGTTCAAGGATATAATAATAATAATAATAATAATAATAATAATAATAATAATAATAATAATAATAATAATAATAATAATAATAATAATACAAATAATAATTTAGCATTTATATAGCGCTACAAACCCTCAGGTATCAGAAGACTGAGGTAACCCTCAGAAGAAACTGTACTGTGGTAATATTCAATGTAGTTTTGGTTGAGTTAAACATTTCAACCAATAGTTGTTCTTTGGTTAATATCATAATATGGTTAAAATGTTTGTGAAAGTATCGGTGTCTAGATGACGCCAGGGAGGAACATTCAGTTATTAAGTGTTGTAGAGTTTCAGCATGTTCCTGTGCTTTACAAAACTGACAAACAATATCCAAGTTGGCCGTTTTACTATGTATAGCTAATTTGGTTTTTATTGGCTGAAGATTCAAACAGAAATGTAGCATTGAATTAGCATAAACGGGATGGAAATTTTCCTGGATTTTGTGGGAGCTCATTCATAGATTGTATACTGGAAGCTCCAATTGTGAAAGTCATATAGGTGTTACATTTCTCCCAAGTGCATCTCCAGTCCCAAAGCCAAACTTAATTTTTTGCTTTTTCAGGGTTTTGTAACAGCATGTCCACTGAAATATCAGCGTCTTCCAATAGTAATGTACAGCAGTTTTTCCATGATTGGAGAAGACCGGGTGCATGAGATTTGAGTAAGGATTTAAGTACTGGGAATAATTTGTGTGATGTGTCTGTTGAAAGTAAACATTTCCTATAAGCTGCTAATGTTTGCCACAAAACTATTGCAGAAAGAGAGATAAGACCCAATTCAAATCTAATGATCGGAATTGGCGTGCTTAGTGGAAGAGATAAAAGCTTTTTCCAATAGATACCTTCGAGAACATCCCATCTTGGGTGGTCAGTTGGAAGTTTTGTCTGGGCTCCATACGTTAATATGTGGACTCTTTTTTGTTTATTATAGGTTATTGCAGGAGCAATAGAGAATTTTTCACATTTTTGCTGGATAGCTTTGCTTTGTAGAGCCAGAAATCTCATTCGGCTCTTAAGTTCAGTTTTATATGGCTTTTCAATTGGATGATAATTGATATTAACCCCAAGATATTTATAATATAACGTTTGAGACACAGACGTTTTTGATAGCTGTCAATTGAATTTAAAACCTGATTTGGGTAAGTGGTGATGAAAAACGAAGATATTGGATTTGATTATGTTAACGTTAAGTGATTTTCATCTGCATATAAGCCAAGGGCTACAAGCTTTCTTTGGAGTCCTATAGGATTTTTATCTAAAATTATTGAATCATCCACATAGAGAAGATACAGTATTTCTGAGGACCCTAGATTGGGGAAAATGCACGTACAGATTTAAAAAATGTATGTATATCGTTGATATAAAAATTAAATAAAATTGAGGCAAGTGCACATCCTTGTTTTAGACCCGAATTTGTTGGGATAACATTTGTCAATAGTCCATTGGTAGTGAGTTTTACCTTGATTGAAGTGTTGGAAAAAATTGATTATTAAAAAGAAATGATAGAAAGGGCACTTGGCATTAAAAAGTTTAGTCCATTAAATCTCACAAGGAACCGAGTCAAAAGCTTGCTTAAAATCTATAAGGGCTAAATAATTAGGTTGTTTAGTCAGAATGGCTTGTTTTATTGATTGCCGATATTATTGTTAAATTTAATGCTGTTCCAATTCCAGTGACAAATCCCAATTGGTATTTGCCAAGTAAATTGGATTCACGTAGCCATTTTAGAAAATCATGTAGGATCAATCTTGCAAATGTCTTGACTGGCGTATCTAAAAGAGCTATCAGCCTATAGTTATTAGGATTTGTTCTATCTCCTTTTTTAAATATCGGGATTACGATTCATTCTTACCAAGAAGCTGGTAACTGAGTTGAATGAATAACTTGCTTAAATATTTTCTCGATGCCCACGCCTCGGGATTTGCTTTTAAAATAGCATTAGTAAGATTGCCTGGTCCAGGGGCTCTGGACATGCTTAGGTTCTTTATTATCATAATTATATCTAGGGTATCAAATGAGAACTCTTTCAGATCTAGACCAGGCAAAAAAGTGGAAATGCGTTATTGGAATAGGCTTATTAAGCAACTCCTAAAAATGAATACTCCACTTTCATTCGCTTATTAGATTTAACTCATGGGATTTGCGTGCATCGGCAGGTTGATCGTTAATCAATCGCCAGATCTCGCCTGCAGATTTCCTCATTAACGCCTGATGCATCTTTTCTACATCATCTTGCTTTTGCATAGCCAATATTGATTTGATCTTCTTCTTGTATTTTGTCCTTAATTTACTTCTCTGAATGGAATGAGCAAGAAGAGATAAGGTCCGTAGGGCTTACCTTAATTTGTTTTTAAGCTCGAAAACTAGTGGAATATAGGTGTGCTTGTGTCTAAATATCAGACGGGTACAGTGCTGGGTCGATTGCAAAATTATTTGGATATAGTCAATATAGGTGGACTGTTTGGTAGAAAGATCTTGCAAGTACGCTTCAGTTAAAAAATTTGATAAAGAAGCTATAAGAGAGGGATTCCAACGTAAACGATTTCTACTTGCATTGAGTTCAATTGGATGATTATAGTATTGCAACTCTTGAAGGGGATGAGGAATACAGTAGGTTTCTAATATTTTGTGGTCACTGGCTGAATTAGCGGAAATATAAACATAGTCTAATATAGAAGAATTCACACCCCGTGACCACATACAGCCTGGTGGGGAGTCTTTGGGTGTGGATCCATTTAGGATAGAACCATTTCTGAGTTCCATGAGAGCGATCCATTCTGCTGCTGGAGATTTTTGATAATTTTTATTTGATGTAATACAATTCATATTAAAATCACCAGAAATGATGGTGGTTTGTATCTGTTGGTCAAGTAATATGCTATCTAAGACTTTCTATTTTATTAAGAAACTGAGGTTCCTCCGGTGAGGAAAGGTTGGGATAGATATTCACAATTACTGACGTAGGATATAGCGGGTGTATAGAATTTCGAGAGTGTACTTTTACAGCTTGGATCCTCGGGTAAGGGGAGACCCATTGGTCGAGCTGCAGGTGTGCATCAGTTTTGACAGCTATTAAGAGACCTGAGGTTGGACGGCATTTAGCTGCCTTTGTTGCCGGTATTGAGAAAATGTGATCGGTGGTCTAAATCGGTTCTACCATAAGCCATGTTTCCTGTAGTAGCACTATATCAAATTTTTTCAGGATTGTACCTTGTTCAAGATGAAAGATTCTCTACCATCAGCACATTTTTGCTCAAGAGTTTTGAAAGTGGATATATCCATATTCAAATTACCGCAAAAAGTCTGTTTGGGTTTTTCAAGTGCAGTACAGGGGCCATGAAGACTTTGGTGCACAACCTCCGTTATGGTGATTGAATTGGAGGAATATACAGAAAGATTCATAAGATCTTCATTAATGTTGTAAAAATGTTATTGACCATTTAAAGGGAAAACGATGTTGCCATGCAATTCATTAGAGCTTATAACATCATTGGGTGTCTTACCTTGAAGTGATGCCAGCTTCAACACAGGAAGGAGCGCTCTGGATGACAATGGAGTGTCATGCTCGACATTGTTGTTGTCTTCAGATACACTTCGAGCCGGCGAAGAAGCAACACTCGTTGGTTTTGAGATGTTGGCAATGAAGGCTCTAGTTTTTTGCTTGCAGCTCTTTTTTGGGGGCATGTACATATTTTTTGATTTTTTTTTTTTTGGATTCATCATTTAAGACAGGAGTACTTTTTCTGTTCCTTTTTCTTTTGTTCTTTTTATTTTGTGGTGCTGGACAGAACACCTCATATAAAGGAATTTTAGAACCTGGCTGTGATTTTCGGGGAGCGAATAAGAATTAGATAGAGAAACTGATTCAGAGGAGGAGACCACATGATATCTGGGCACTCCGTCCCGGTGTCTGGCATAACCAAGGAGTTTCGGCACACGGGAGCTGTGTTTCGGGCGTTAGGACTTGTAAGTGGAGGAACCAAATTATCCATAGAATACAATTTCCACGCAATCCAGTTGAGCTTGGCACAGATAGATTGTAGTGTGGCTGAGTGTAATGAGGATTTCTTATCTAAAACGTCATGTAATTTAGTTAAAGAAGAAACACTCACATTGATCGCTGTGAGAGCTGAATGAAGTCCAAATGAAGGGACCAATGGGAAACCAAATGAGGGACGAGGTGTGGGTTTAGAAAATGAGCCAACCAATGATTATTGAGACTCGGTTGAAGAGTTTGGCTTTAATTAGTGTAAAGAGCTGGAGAGTTTGAAAGCCTCCTAGATGAATCATCCAGGTTAAGTGAAGTGTGATATGAAGCATGTGACTTCTGAGTAGAATGAATTTGCACATATGAAGAAGCAGCAGATGTGAGGTCAGAAGTGGTAGGCCTAGGAATGATAGATTGAGTAGTGGATGTTTTCTGTTGAACTACCTGGGAATATATCTGAGGTATGGAAAAGGAATCTACTGTATGAATGGTGACAGGGGCTTGGAGGGCTAGTGATGCTTCAGTCACTGGATTGGGATTTTAAACGATTTCAGTTTCATCACCAGCAAGAGCCGGAGAGACACACAACTGCATAGTTAGGTCAGATAGTAAAGGCTTAGAGTCATTGTCAGGGCCAGAATGTGAGTCTGGAAAAAAGACAGCAGAGGAAGTAGCGAGGCTCTTGCCTTTGTTAAAGTTCGTATTAGCAGAGACTGTAGACTCCTCATTAATAGTTAGGAAACTTATGTCAGTTTTGGAGTTAGAATAGGGTGTCATAGATGACGTGCGTAGGAGAAGGCGCTGAACAGCAGATCTCGCTGAGATGTTATGATAGCTGGTGGTAGAGGGCCTTGGGGCGTCATACCTGATTTGAGTCGCTATGTTGTCATCGTCAAGCCGTTGAATTTTGTCTGAGTAAAGGCACAATATCTGCAAACGGTTATTAAAAAGTAGATGACGATGTTATTGAAGTGGATGCAATGTGAAGTGAAAGAAAAACCTAAGAAAAATGGAGAGCAATGCAAAAAGAAAAAAGGTGTATTGCACAGCACTGCGACCCCGCGGCTCAGCGGTCAGCAGTCAGTATTCTCGTGGTACTCTTTGCTGGTGTGCACGCGCTGGATGTGCAAGGACATGTGGTTTTATGGTGTGTCATGTGTAGGGGGCATGGCTGAATAGAAAAGAGAAATATTGTTTCAATATTTCGCATGATAGCTAGATGCAAGAGTTCAGTACGTCCAAATGGGATTAAGAAGTGTAGCAGTAGTACCCAGATGGTTATCGGATGATAGAGTTGTAGTAGAAGTAAATATCCAGGCACGGTAGCAGCAGGGCTGGCAGGTAAGCAGTCAGTACTCTTGTTGCACTCTTCGCTGGTGCAGCAAAGATTGTAAATTATTCATGGGTAATCACTAATTGGGTGGTGATTGTGTTCTGTGCTGCCAAGCGTAGCGAGACAGCCCAAAATAATTAAGTGAGTTTCGGGGAGATTGCCCTTGGAGAAAATGTTTTAAAATAATATGTTAAAACTAGGTATTTTGCTGCAGCCAAGTTTTTGAGACAAATGTGATAAAAAGCAGTACAATTTAGAATAGTTGAGCATGAAAAATATCCATTAAATGGGCAGTTATGCCCGGTGAATATTTTGAGTGGAGGTACTGTGACAATTCATGGTAACACGTCACATCTCAGGGGGGGGGACCCTTCCCTCTGAGTCTTAGGGAGGTGAGCCCACTACTCAACATTCCCCCAGGGGTGGCAGAAAGCAGGACCTCACAGGGAGAGACATCCCTAATGGGGATAAGGACTCCCTTTCCGTGATGGAACTTCCTAACCCACTTGCCCTTGAGTCCATGAAATCTATAAACTCTGCTGAGAAACACTCTGCAATCACTGCTGTATGCTATAGTAATACTCCTTCCATTCTTCCTATAGAAATTGACACCACCAAGATCAGGAAGACTAAAATAGACATACAGTCTGCTCTCAAGCCATCTTCCAGGAGTACTGTGATGAAGTAGATTGATGGAGTTATACAAACTACTCCTTTGTCAAGTACAGAAGCTATCCGGAAAAGGTGACCTCAAGCAGTCATGAAGAATACCCAATGGGCACAGGAAAATGGCTGTGACACACCGCTGGGGAGGACCCATATGAAGGAAATAAAAAAAGATCCATTGAGTAGCAAAGCAGGCCTGAAGCATGACAGACTCAGAGTTCAAACCTGGGAGCAAGAAGCTGCGTTGGGGAAGTGAACATCCAGTCAGGAGGATGACAACAGCAAGTTTTTTTAGGAGGATTCACAGCAGGCCTCACCGGAAGATGGAACCTGATCGACGGTGGCATGACCGTGAGGATAAGGACTGATCAGTTTACTGTGCCTACACGGCATGGCCTGGAAACCTGCAGAGCCAAAGCACGGCAGCGGGGAGCGGAAAGAGAAGCAGAAAGAATGTTCTTTGGGAATGTATCGCCCCAACAACCAAGGAAGACCTGTCCACGTGGCTCCAACTGAGAAGAGTTAACGGGAGCCACGGGAGACCCAATAGGAGGTTGAGGAAGGGTGCTGAAGTTACAAAAGACTTTGGGAGTAGTCTTCCTTGTCTCAGTCACTGCGTTAAAAGAATTGAATACAACAAAGGCATCGGGAGTAATTTCCCTCATCTCAGTAATTACCTTAAGAGTAGAAAAGGTAAGGAATGCATCAGGAGTAATCTCCCTCACCTCAGTAATTGCAGCAAGAATATTGATAAGAAAGAAAGAAAGAAGGAAAGAAAGAAAGAAAGAAAGAAAGAAAGAAAGAAAGAAAGAAAGAAAGAAAGAAAGAAAGAAAGACCGACCCTTGGGAGTGATCTCTCTCATCTGAGTACTGTATCAAGAGTATTGGAAAGAAACAAAGCCTCTGGAGTAATCTCCTTTGTCTCCAGAGTTGGGATAGAAGTATCAAGTGTGAAGAGTGCATCACTAGTGATCTTCTTTGTTTCACTTGTGTCAAAGAGACTGAAAGAGAAAAACATATTGGGAGTACTCTCCCTCAACACTCTTTACTCAAAAGAGACTGCTCTGAGAATAATGTCCTTTGTCAGACTTTTCGAAGAGAGCAAGGACACTTTGGTATCAGTTCCAGTTGTTTTCACTGACACGAGTGGGGGAAAGAAAGAAGAGGAATAACTGTGTATTGGAAACAACAGATGTTTTTTTAACTTTTAAGCAAGTCTTAAGAGAAGCCTAGAATGAAGTGCAAAGGTTGATAAAAACTAACTGTTGTCGGAAGCTATCCAAAGTTAACCAACAGGACCAGGAGAAGGGTGTCTTTCTCCTGGATTCTTTTATCTGAATTGTTAACCCAGAAACTAGGGCAAAAGGTTACTAAACAGCAGCTTGAAGGCTGACCAATTTGACCAGGAGAAGATAACAGTTGTTGAACTGTGGGACCAGGAGAAAGGAGCCATTCTCCTGGTATTCTCTACAAATGCAGAACTTGAACTATTATTGGGGACTAATAGATTTACGCCATAGGGCTGATCAAGTTGCCTCAGGAGAAGGGAGTCCTTCTCCTGGAGACACTTATGTTAATGTATTTTGTTAGTGGTAGGGCTAGAGTAGGTTAGTTTGAACTGAGGACGGACATTTTGAGTTTGACAACGAGCATCCAAGTTCTTTTTTAGTGAGGCAGGGTAAACCCTTTCGATTGTGTGAACAGGACACCCCTTTGTCCGACTCCTTACTCCAGGACACACATAACCAAATTATTTACTCAAAGTAGTGCACGTGGCTAAACATAGCGAGGTACCCCAAAATAATTAACAGGGCTTAGAGAGATTTCCCCCAAGCTCCAAAGACATTTTCTTTAAATATTGTGGTGAAATGATGCATTTTACAGCACACTTCTTGAGAGAAATGTGATCAAATCCCTAATTTCTACAAATGTTGCTCCCGGGGCAACATGAAAATATCCAATTGATTTGCCTGGTGAATATTTTGAGCGGAGCAACCTAAAAATGTCCTCAAATTAGCATTAGTGGCGGGAGTAATGTGGGAGTCCAGAATAAGTGAGGGGGATTTCAGGGGATCCCCCTTGAGAGCATTTCTCAAATAATATGCCGAAATGATGCAATTTGCAGCTCAATATTTTTAATATCAATCAGGTAAGCAATTTACAGTTGGTTATCTAGGGAAACACACGAACAAGCCAGTAAATGCCATGTCACAAATAGTACACTACATAGGAGCACTGTATAACATTTTTCATGAGGCTGCATTAAAAATCTATGTATGCTTGAACTAGTCAGTGTAAATTGCTTGCACAAGGCTTCATCTACAACCTAGCTATGCTAGTAATAAAGACATTTAATCACATGCATGAAGCTGATACCACAACCCTTCTACGCCAGTAAGCATTACTAGTATAGATAGTTAGTGGCATCAGCATATGCATGTATATGTCTCCTCTGTGAAAGGTACAGTGAACTAAAACGTGGATGAAGACCCCTCCAAGTGGGCACCTTGCAGTGAACAGGTTATTTGGGCGTGTTCATTCTTAGCAGAGGGGCTCTCGGACCTTTTTAAAAATGTTTTAGGATCTTGGGGCTTCACCCTAAGTTACGTAGAGTAATCCAGACCTGGACCCCTTACTCGCTGTGCTTAGAGAGGCAAAGCTTCACCTCACTGATGAGGCCTTACCAGGCTGAAACATGTGTCTGGGGTAAATGTTGGTACTCTTGTCTGGAGAAGATTTCCCTAGCATTTTGGTGCTGGACTGCCCAAGTGGGAGGAACCAGACTGATATGCAAATGGATATTTCTTCTCTGTGAAAGGTACAGTGAGCTAAAATGTGGTTGTAGACCCTCCGTAGTGGGCACATTCCAAAAGAGCAGATTATTAGGGCGTGTTTGTTCTCAGTAGAGGGGCTGCCAGACCTTTCTTTTCATTTCTTAGGAACTTGGGGTTTCACCCTAAGTTACCCTGGGTAATCCAGACATGGACCCCTTGCTCACTGTGCTTAGAGAGGCACAGCTTCACCTCACTGATGAGGCCCTACTAGGCCGAAACACGTGTCTGGGTTTGCTGTTAGTACTATTATCCAGAGCTTTGCCTAGTATTTCGGTGCCAGACTGCCCAAGTGGGTGGGACCAGACTGATCTGCACATGGATATTTGTCCTCTGTGAACGGTACAGTGAGCTAAAACATGGTTGTAAAGCCTCCTGAGTGGGCACCTTCCCATACAACAGGTTATTTGACTGTGTTTGTTCTTGATAGAGGGGCTCCCAGATCTTCTTTTGTGTGATTTAAAGTGAGCATTACTGGCCAAAATAAGTTGTAGCAGCAGCTTCCTTCACACAGTTGAATTAGAGTTACCATCAACATTAAATCACATTTGTGAAACTGCTGACACAACCTATCCATGTATTACTGGCAGGCTTACTGGGTTTCTGCCAAAGGTAGGTTGTGGCAACAGCTTTGTGTGTGTGATTTTAAGGTACCATTAACTTTAAGTCACATACAAGAGGCTGATGCCTAAACCTATCCATGCCAGTAATGGTCACTTCTGGATTTAAAGTAACCATTACAGAAATGGATAGGTTTGGGCAGAAGCTTCATGCATGTGATTTCAAGTTAATGGTCCCTTTAAAACACATGCATGATGCTGCTGCTACAACCTATCGATGCCAGAGTTGGAACCTGCAGATAAAATGCAGGAAGCTGCTTTCACAGCCTATTAATACAGTCCCTGCAAGTGATTTTCAGTGACCATTGACCAAACCTTTCAAGTATATACAGGCACTGCAGTCATATGCAGACACACTCCAAGAATGATTAAAAAACATACATGCACACACAGCTACAGACTCACACTTAACTAGATTTATACACAAACCATGCATTAAATGCAAACACACACAACCAGAAAAGACATATACCTTCTTCTCCTCTTCTGCCACAGCACACCGCCATAATTAGATGAATTCAGGCATGCAGCTCTGCCGTCCATAGAAGCACTTGGAAACCTGGCCCCGGCACAACACAATGTGGTTGCCAAGCAACCCTGTAAATTGCACGCTGCACAGCATACCTTGCATGTCACCCACAGGTTTAAAACATAAACAATGTCAGGGATGGCACGTAGGGGCTGCACCGGGCACTCTGGAGGAGGCGGGGGGGGGGCACCTGCTCCTCCTGCCACGTCCTGGCCCCACCTCTGTGGTAGAAAAATGTAATGGGGCATGGCATTGCTTTAAGAGCTAAACATGCACTGCCTCCCAACTACACAACACAAAAGCCATACCTGGCACTCTAAATACCCCCCACCCCGCACCCAAAATAAGAACCAAACTTGGCATACCACCTCCAAACCAGCACACATCATATAAATGGATAATATGTTTTTATAGAGTAACAATATAGATTATAAACCCATACAAGTCAGACCGTCCCATCTTCCCTACAGACAGTTAAGGAAAATTAGGCACAGTGATGGAAAGTAATTTTCTCAAGATCACATTGTGTGCCAATTTTGGAAGGCAACTCTTTAAGCCCTATCTTCATGGTTACAAAGTTAAAAATGTAGACAGCAGAGTAGATGTCCTGAGGGAAAAACATATATTTTTAAAAACAAAAAAGATTGATTTAGAAAGACTGCTCATACACCACTCTGAGCAGTTGTTCTAAATAGACCTGTCCTGCCCCTCGACACACACAAGTGCACGCAGGAGCTGACAGGCGTGGCTGGGCCAAAAGGCAGAAGTCACTGGTGTTGCAGTTAAGTGTTTGTGTGTTTGTTGTGGGAGAATGTAAGGGGGCAATATGGGTGTCTGTGTGTTTGTGTCTGTGTGGAGGTCGAGGAGGAGTGTTTGTGGTGGGGATGTGTGAGAAACCTGGGGGTATTCTCCCCAGTAGATCTTGAGAATCCCTTATTCAGGTGACCAGGGGAGGGCTGGCACCATCAGATCCCAACCCTGGTGGTGGACGACTGACGGAGGATCACCTGGATAGGGGAGGTCAGGGTTATGCTTGGGGGCATGCCCAAGGGGAGACACAGTATTCTACCAGGGACAAAGTCCTTGAGGCTTTCTTTGGTTATTCCACATCTACCTCCCTTCCATCAATAGAAGCTCCCTTAATAAAATCGAACCACCCTTACACCCGTGGTAAAACAACTAGGAGCCCAAACCCCATTACACTCAAAAACCACAACTCCCAGAATCCTTGTTTTCCTGTTTTACACCCAATACTCCCCATCCTTCTTCTGCACGTCCCTCTGATTATTCTTTTCCAAACTCTCTATCAGCATTAACAAAACACTACCGTTCCCACAATCCCCCCTGTTCATTTCACGATAATACTCCTGGTCATTCTTTTCCACATTCATTTGGTTATTATTTCCCGAACTCCTGATCTACATTGACAAAACACTACTGTTTCCAGAATCCCCCCAGTCTATTCCATAAACCTGACCAAACGCTAACACCCTCCCTTTCTGACATGAACACTTGCGTACATCATGAGAGACGATAAACTAATGCAGAAACTGTTTATCTGACATGTCCCAACCTAATGGTCAGGCAATTGACCAACATCACACTCAATTGACGGCCCTTTCCCTTCCCCACAGGGATAAAAGGTGAAGCACGAGTGCAAAGGACAAGCAAGTGTAAGCGATATTCATTCAACACTACAGCCAAGTCAATGCCTAGTCGGGGATGCTGAGGAAAACCCTTATTAATGTATTTTTATGTCTAGTTCAGTACTCTGGATGACCACCCTTGTATAACACCCCCATCTTAGAATCCCCCTAACCCCACTGAGCCAAGAAGTAGGTTTGTTTTGCAAATTAAAAGGTTTATTTGAGAATTTAACCAATATATATATATATATCACACTTTATAATAAATTAATATCTGATAGTACACTTAGACATATGCTGTTGATCAACAATGGGTAATCTGGCACTAGCACACTTCTTTACAATCAATGAGGAGTTAGTATAGGATGGATAAAGTAGCAAAAATACTTTTATGGTTTCAAGGGAAAAGCAATGAGGAATAAAATGCAGTACAGAAATACTTGATATGATTTTAGCAAAAGATAAGATAATCACTTTTTCTCTGGCAATTCACCCCCCTCCCCTATGCAATGTAAGAAATGGAAGGAGATGGAAAGAGGGGCACACAGTTCTCAGGAATGCAATCAAATATAATACGAAATTCAGTTCCCCCCCAGTAAGCTTAGAGGAATCAGGTAGGAGTTTGAAACACAGGCCCAAAATGCTTTTTAAATGTGATGGCAATGGATGGGAAAATGTGCCAACTGATTTTAATTCCCTCTAGAGATTCAGGGTGAGTGGGAGATGCGTGTTGGTATTAGTTCAGGCTCACTTTAGCAATGCTCTATAAGTTATTACCAAGTTGCAACGGATTTTAACAAAAGAAAGAATGGAGCTGCTATTTTGACAAGTGGAAACATTGAGCCAAAATCGCAAATCGCAGTAAATTTCGCGAGTGCGTAAATCGTGATTGCGGAAAAAGTATAAGGAGTAGGAAGTCGGTTCTAGGTTTGTTGGAAAGTTAAATTTCGTTCCTAGCCCAAACGGTTCCAGAGATACGGACGATTAAATAAAGGTAGTTTTTCAGATTTAAAGTAAACTCAAAATGACAGGTGACAGCTTGCAGCTGCAGAATTGACAGCTTTAAAAATTACAGATGACACGATTTCTAGGAGGTAGTTCTACTTAGGTTAAAATAGTTTGGATTAGATTATTTTAACTAAGAGATTGGTTCTGCACAGTTCTGCTAAGTACTCACAATATACATTTGAACTAGGCCTCGTCACGGATCTGGTCAACACGTCCGGCTGCGGTTCTGTCTGGATCTCTGGATGTGAAGTCGTCAGTCAGCATGCTCCGCAGCAAATGGAATTGAATGTCTCTACCTGTCCCAGCAGTCTCTTTTCATGTGTTTTCGAAAGTGGGTGTGTGCGTTGGTCATAACTAAACCGGCCCCTCTCACTTATCATTGGCCAATTCCTCCTCTCTCCCTTGATTGGGGGAAGGAAATGTGAGTCAGAGTGATGCTGTAGGTTTTATGGTCAGAGGAACCTCCCCTTGTCAGATTGCACACAAATCTATTTCTGACCCAAATATATATTTATCTATGTACCATTTTTCTAATATTATAGGTCCAGTTAACATATTTTCTGTAGCACCAAACCATCCGATCCCTGTCTTTGTACGATGTTGTGTCCACTGATGACAGAATTCTCCCCTTTTCATCCAGATAACGACCTCTAAACCTTTCCAGATTTTACACAAATGTGCACCAGGGATATGGGTTACAGATGATAAAGTGTCAGATTTTTAACATGCAGACATTTGGAGTAAGATCCTATTTTCCGCTAGCAACCCCCCAGAATACACCACAGGGTCCTAACGCCTCTTAAAATGTGCACCGAAAAATCACAAGAATAATGGTATTACTTATATAATTCTGACAAGTCTGTACTATGAATTATCCATCTTTTTTTTAAATTATGCCCTTGTCAAAAAGGGTTGTGGCTTCCCACATCACATGGTGGAATAACTGGTTTATCCACTTCCCCCAAGCCAGCTTGTTCACAGAGGCACAGCTGCCCCCCAGTTTCTCCCAAGAGGAAGCTATTTTACGACGCCCCCAATATAACATTTGCCTGAGTCAAGGAAGTTGCATTGTTCGGTCCCTTCCAGTTCCCAGGTGCTCCACCCCTAATCTAACCAGAGAGGTGTCAACTCCTTTTGGCAAGGGGCAGCAGGATGCAGCTAGGCCTGGGAAGAGTGGCTGTTGATCCAGTTTCAACTCCTGTTGGGGGTAGTTGTCAGGCAGAATTCAGTTTCATTAAGCCAGGTTTCAGCTAAATGTCACTTTGTGTTCCCAGTTTTCTACATTAAAATCAAACCTACCTATACATTAAATAATTACTTCCTTCAAGTCATTTCAGAATATAGTTTTACATTCTTCCACCTCTTAGCAAGTCTTTCCTTGGTCTGGTTTTGTTTAATTTGTTCAGTTTTACACAAAGGTCTGGTGGTTTTAAAACGCCGGCTTTCTGATAGTGGTGAGTACCGGTATTGCAACCATTTTTGTGATTAAGAAAATTAATTCCCCACGGTTCTGAGTTGCTTTTTGGCAATCAGCATTGCCATTCCCAATGGTTTCAGGCTACTGTGTGTGTATCCCAATGGTGGTTTTAGGCAGTGCCCTCCTGTGCTCACAACAAAGGCAAAAATGGGTGGCAGCCTATTCTTCATGTTTCCCTGTGCACTCTCTGGGGAGTTCTGGCCATTATGATGTTTTCCATGCCAGTACTGCACAGTTTTATGGTAGGGCTTGGATGCATTGGTAAAAACATCCCACACAAGGAAGACCGCACAACATGAGAGCTAACTCAGCATGGCAGTTCAAGTGGAGGAGAAAGATGGCGCATACCGAGAGGGTGACAAGGAGAGAAGCAAACTTGCCCTTTCCAACCAAGGCCTGTGAAACCTCTGCAGACCGCGAACAATAGCCAGTGTGTGTTGAAGCAGATGTCAATGGTACACAAGACCCTCCTCCCCTGATTACTGAGCTAGGGAGAGACGCTTGTCTCTGTGGTACCAACCTTGACTCCAAAGAGAAAGAAAGCCAAACGGTTCATCACAGTCAGTGAGTCAACGGGAGAGTCAGTAAGAAACCAAACTGTGTTGAATGAAAAGTAGCCAACAGATAATTTGAACTTTCAAAGGATTAAAGAAACTATTGATGGAAAACGGGGAAAACCATGTGGATGCTAACTCAGAAAATTCTGGGTCAAAGTGGGTCAAAAACAGGTCAAAGTGGTCATACAGGGGTCTTGTAAAATCCTATGTACTGTTGAAAGTCTTTGACGAAAGATGATTGTGAAGGAAATGGAGATGAATCCTGCTTGGTGAAATAGCGCATGAACAGTTTGTTGCAAAGGTTGGCAAGAGTAAACCCGGCAGAGGGATGCTAACAAAGAGGGGCGATGTCTAAAGTCCCATAGAGTATGTTGACAAGAGTGAACCCGATCGAGGGATGTCCATAGTGAACTGTTTGGTAAAAGTTGGCAAGAGTAAACCCAGCAGAGGGGTGCTAACAAAAAGGGGTGAGGCCTAAAGTCCCTATGAACAGTGTGCTGACTGGAGTGAACCCGACCGAGGGTTGTCCACTGCAAACTGTTTTGTAAATGAACCCGACAGAGGGAGGCCGACAAAAAGGGACGAAACCTGAAGAACTGTTTAAAAAGACATTAGGATTCATGAATTCAAGGAGTATTGTAAAACCAGGGGAAGTGGATTGTCCCTCTTGGCATTTGGATCTGAGCCCGGCAGAAGAAGATCCCAAAAGTAAGGCACGGGCCGGTTAGAGGGAAGCCTAGCGGTCTGAGCCCGAGAGAGGGAGATCCAGGGGGGAAAAGTCATCATCCCAAGGTCCATTTGGGAAGGAACTTGTGGTGTGTTTGTTTTGTTGAATACATCAGCTACTTGAAGGCAAGAGACTTTTTATTGAAACCATCGAAGAATCTGATAGCTGGCACAGAGCTGTCGGCTTGTGCTGGGAAAGCTCGAGCGTGTGCTTTGCTCAAGAGATCAACTTCGTCCCTTGCTCAAGAGATCAACTTTGTCCCTTGCTCAGAATGTGGGGAAGGGAGAGCCCTGGCAATCACATTGTGACTTATTATTTGTGAACGTTTTTTTCTTTATTGAAAACCCTATCCTACACTCTTTCTGTAATTAGCTATAAGGATTTGTATAGGCCTTTTACTTTGACAAGACGCCACAAGGACTCCCTTATTTTATATTTGATGTCGAAGCCTGCTCCCATCTTAAATTGAGGTTTAGGTTAGGTGTTTTTCCACCCTGCATTTACAGTTAAATAACCACCCTTGAACTGTGTCCTGATATAAAGAATATCCCTTCCAGTGCGGGAGTTGGCAGGCACGGGTTGGCTTTAAGTGGGGTTCAGGAGGACCCCCCCAAACGTTTGTTTGTTTGTTTGTTTTATTCATTTATAATGCGCACCAGACCCCAGGGTAATAGGGCGCAGCGGTACAGGATATAGGCATAGGTTACATAGTTACGTAATTACACATATAATTAACAATATATACAGGCTGTATCAATAGTACAGTAAATTATATACAGGATGTTAAACAGTTTGCAGGTAGTATATCAGCATATAGTGGGGGGTAGGTGGTGCTGGCTAGCTGACCAATTTTTTCAGATGGTTGATGTAATTGGATCTGAATTTCGGGTAGGATTTCTCCTCACGTATAGTGAGGGGCAGTGAGTTCCATATTTGGGCTGCCCGGACGGGGAAGCTGGCGCTTCCAGCCTTGGTGAGTTTAAATCTAGGAATGATAAGTGTGTTGGCATTGGAGATTCTTGCGGGTCTGGAGGATCTTCTTTTTACAAATCTATCAGTTAGGTAGGGAGGAGCCATGTTGTTGAGGGCCACTTTCAGTAGTATTTTATCTTGGGTGACAACTAGTTGTTATTGTGCCATATCTTAGAAATGTGTGCTTGTTTAGGGATACCAAGGGCTGCTCTCAGGGCATTATTTTGTCGAATTTGAATTCTGTGTATGATGTGTTTGTTGGCCCCGATATACAAGGGCTGCTCTCAGGGCATTATTTTGTCGAATTTGAATTCTGTGTATGATGTGTTTGTTGGCCCCGATATACAAGGCGTTGCAGTAATCAAGTCTAGATAGAGCAAGAGCTCTAGCTAGAATCATGCAATTGTCATTGGAGATAAAGTGTTTACCTGCTCTGATGAGCTTACATGTGTAAGCTATGGCCGAAGCCAGTGAGTTCACCTGTTTGTTGAAGGAGAGGGTAGCATCTAGATGGAAGCCTAGAGTCTTCACTTCCCTGGCTACCTTAATAGTATTCCCATCAATCTCAAATGCAGAGTAATTCTGGCCTAGTTTTTTGAGATTGGAATGATTGCCCAGAATTATTAACTCTGTTTTGTCATCATTCAGGCATAGACCGTGAGTGGCCATCCATGCCTGGATAATGAGATACACCCTATATACCAAGGCCAAATCCTCATTGTAATCCCCTGAAAGCAGGAGGAGAATCTGGGTATCATCTGCATAATTAGTGTAGGTGATACCAAGAAGGTCCAGATCATCAAAAAGGGGATTAGTAAATATGTTGTATAGTGTTGGAGATACACAGGAGCCCTGGGGCATGCCGCATAAAATGAGGATTGGGTCCGCCGCATCTGTGGGGGAGAACATCCTCATGGTCCTTTCGCTAAGGAAGGATTCAATCCGGATTATGGCCTCTTTAGAGAAGTGTGCCGCGGAATTAAGGTGGTTACAAAGGACGTTGTGGTCTACAAGGTCGAGTGCGCCCAACAGATCCAGGAGTAGGAGAAGGGCTAATTATCCTTTGTCCCTTAGCTTATGAATTTGAGCTTTCAGATCAATCTGACCGGTCTCGGTTCCATGTTGTGGACGGAATCCAGACTGTCTTACACCTAGGAGCTTGTGATATTCTAGGAATTGTTGGATTTGTGTATAAGCGGTCTTGTCTAGGATTTTTAATAGAAAGGGGACTGTCGTGATGGGGCGGTACCCAGGATTGTTTCAAGTTGGACGGCACAATGTCTGAGGTGAAGGTGGCGTTTAGAAGTTTAGTTATGAAGGGAGAGAGTTCTCTCGTGGCATCTTTTATAAGTTGTGCAGGGCACAAGTCACCTTGGCAGTTGGAAGGCTTGAGAGAGAGGATGACTTTCTCCACTTCTCGGATGGATGTTTTAGCAAATCTAAATTGGGTGATAATGTTTTGCTCCATAGGGGGAGGGTTGGTGTTGGTTATAGGTGGTTGATTAAGGGCTGCTTTCTTAACATATATTTTTTTTTTGAGCCTTGTAACTTTGTTGGCTAGAGCATCTTGTATCTCTGTGCACCAGGCTTTGTCTTTTATGCATATATCTGGGTTGGGAATAGGCGACTCTAGTTCCTTTAATATAGCAAACAGTTCCCTCATACTTGAGTTGGCTGAGGAGATCCGTTTGTTATGAGTTACGTTTGGCCAAAATAATTTCCTTCTTGTATTGTGAGGAGATTTCTATGAGATTGTTTTCATGGTCATATGATGGGGTAAGTCTCCAAGTGGATTTGCAGCTTCTTTTGAGTTGACAGAGATCTTTCAGTTCGGGGGTGAACCATTTGTTAAGGTGGGCTTTAGGTTTACTTGGTCTACATTTTAGAGGGACGACGTTGTCAAGAGTGATTTGTATAATTTTGTTATATTCTCCTACGAGTATCTTTGGGTCTAGCTGTTCATTCAGTTGGTTTAGGGTGGGTAGAATGGCAGGAATTACTTTATCCTGGGTGATATCTTTTTGTTCCTGGTAGGGCATGAACGTGCCATGTTGGCTGCAGGAATTGGCCTGGTTGTAAATAAGTCATAGGTTATCAAGTAAATGTCATGGGTAGATGGAGGTAATGGATGCAGAACAGTTATACTCTATTAACCAGGCGAGGGTTCTCCCTTTATTATGGGTGGGTTCCATAATTTTTTGGGTAAGTCCTAATTCAGTGAGGATATTAACCACATCGACGGCCTGTTTGTCTGAAGGGTCATTATAACCTAGATTAAAGTCTCCAAGAATCAGTAGTTGAGTGGAGGTTTTGAGATTGGTAGATAGACAGTTAACGTCTTCTTCAAAAGTACCCACACTACCAGGAGGCCTATAAATAAGGTTGATAGTCATGGTCTGGGACTTGTGAAGTGGGAGTTTGATAGAGTATACTTCGCAGGAGTTAAGTCTGGAATAGAGGTAGTTCTCATGTTAAGGCTGATTTTGGTAATGATGGCAATGCCACCACCTCGCATGTTATTTCTATCTTGTCTCAGAATGGTGTAGCCTTCTGGGATTGCTAGAGATAATAGGGGTTGGGCTGCCTTATGCAACCAGGTCTCTGCAATGGCGAGGAAGTCCAACCCATTAACCAGTATGAGTTCACAGATGTCGGTTGCATGCGCTGTTAGGGATCTAGTATTTATTAATCCGCCTTTGAGTGGAAGGGCTGCGGTGGTGGTTTTAGTTTAATTGGTTTTGAAAGAGGAGGCTGGCGATGACCTAATTGAACGATTAGTACTGGTATGTTGTGTGATGGTTCTTTTGTTGGTGACAGGGAGGGATCTAGTCAGCGGCTCATGTAGTCTGGCTCTCAGTCTGGAATTTGTTGCTTGCAGCAATCAATACTCACAGGGAAATGAGGAGACTTCATCTTCTCCTTTCCATCTTCAATGGTAGCACCAAAACAATGTTTTCTGGAAAGTTTCTATGAAAGGACTGTTTAATAAATCAGGCTTTAAAATCACAAATTCGCATAATAAATCAATGAGAACTCGTAATTGAAACACATGATCATTATGCACGTATGAACCACTTCATCAGGAAAACAGATAAATGGATTGAAGCAGTCCCACAATTGAGTCCAATGGCATGCAAGTAAAGCACAGATATCAGCAACATTTTTCAATGATTTCTTTTACATTTTTCAACTATGGCCAAGCTAGTCGGAGGGGCAACTCTCCACTTGCGTTCATCCCAGTCCTCCTCTGGCAGGAAGGGATTTCAAAAGGAATGTATCTGAAAAACTTGTCACAGCTTTAATTAAGTTCTGTAATGACAGCTGCAATTTTGGTCTGTGTTGGCTCAAGAAGCAGGTATTGGGACATTACAAAAGGAAGTGTAATAACTGATTACAGATCATTAGTGATGACATTTTCTTATTACAGGTCAGTTGTGAAAGCACAACTAGCCTGTAATAAAAGTTTACTGGCCTTTATACTAGGGTTGCAGGCTGCCATGTATTATTTCGTTATCATTCCAAAATGGACAGTGTGGTCCACTCCTATTGCACGCTTTTAAAATACCCCTTTAAGATAGGGGAATGGAACAAATATGTTATTTATACTGTGCACCGCTACCACCCAAGGGCAGCCTCCTGGCGCATATAATTAATACATTTTACTGACTGCTTTGCATAAAATAGAATAACATTTTGGGAACATGAGAATAGCCACAGTTCTTTATATCTGATAAATATATTGATGAAAAAAAGGTTGATTGCTTGACCCACTAAGTACATAAAGCAAACTAGACTTGTTGATCATTGAATTTTTCAGATCAATCACTCTAACATTAAGGGTTATTTAACCATGAACAAAGAAGGGAACTTTGGGACGCACCAGTACCTTAGTTAGTGCATCGCTGACCCCACCCCAGCATCAAAATGTTACTATGAAACAAAAAGGCGTCAGGGAAAGCAAGGTATATGCAGTTGTGGGAAACACAAAGAGGTGAATGCACAAAATACAAAGTAAACAATTATAAAAATAGAAAAACATTAATAAATATATAAAGAGTTGAAAAACCACTAAGTGGTTAAAAATCACACAACGCAGAAATAAACAGGGAACCTAAATGACAGAAGGTTCTCTAACTCTATCACCAAAGAGTTATATTTTAACACACATGGGTGACTTGAGTAAAATGATTTTCGTGCTTGGATTTAATCGCCACAGTTCGCTAAACTATATCTGGCCTTCAATGAAGAACTGTTCTGTCCCTATGGAAAAAGACTATCCATAAGAATAGGTGGTGCGCCCCTATCTATAAGGGAGAGTAATCCCTCCACCAACTTTCAGCAATTAAATCTTATATTCACCTACTGTTTACTGAAAAAATACCAAGCAAGTCCATCACTCATCTATCAATTGTTGCAATCGGACCACATCTAAAAAGTCGTTGTCGCTTGGTTCATCCCATCTTCATTAGGGAATTCTTTTGTCCATCCGTAGTGTACGTTAATGTAATGTATCCCCAATCACTTTTGTATTATTTATTTATGGTGTGCGACAGTGCAATCTGTGAGAAACCTGAAGGTGTCTCTCTGGCTATATGCCAGGGATCTGTCATCCAGGTGGCCAGGACACAGCTATCGCTATTGAATCCAGTTCCTAGAGGTGGACCATTGAGGGAGGATCACCTGGATGGGGGGTCCTCGGGGAGTGGGACACCGAAGGGTGAGACGTGGTATCCCCCTTCCTTCAACACCTTTTCCCCATCCTCTTCTGTAGGACATTCAAAAACACTGCCCCCATTTTCTGACACAAACATTCAGACACAAACATTCCCAGACAGTCTTCTCCACATCCCTCTGATTATCATTTTCCGCACTCCCAACCTGCTCAAATAAAATACTACAGTTCCCACAATCCCCCTGGTTTCTTTCATGATCCCAGGTATTCCTGTTTGCCCCACAAACCCTACCAATCCCGTCCTGGAGGATACTCTGACACTTCAACCCCTTCCCTGTCCAACACAAACACTGTTTTACCTCATGAAAGACAAAGGACTTGTGATAAAATTGTTTACCTGACATTTTCCGATGCATGGGTCAGGGAAAGTCAGGCAATTGACTTAAATCACGCACACCTGACAGCCCTTCCTTTTCCCCACAGGGATAAAAGGTTGAGCAAAAGAGCACAGTACGAGCGAGGCAGACAGCATGACGAGGTGGCTATTCAGACCCAGCGGTTCAAAAGGAGGAGAAAGGCGGCGAATATCAAGAGGCTAACAAGGAGAGACATGGCTTTGCCCTTTTTGATGCAAACCTGCGAAACGTCCACAGAAGGAATCGTAAGACGAAAGACAATAGAGGGAGTGTGTTACAGCAGATGCCAATGGTACCCACAGTGTGTCGACACTGATGAGAAGGAGCAAGGGAAGCTCCCACGACCGTGGTACCGCCCTTGACTCCAGTGAAGAGAAAAGCCAAACGGTTCATCACAGCCGGTGAGTCGAAGGGAGAAACGATAAAAACCGGGCTGTATTGAATGAAAGTCTCAAAGTGGCAAGTTGAAAGAAGTTCAAAGAACTGTACATGTGTGAAGGAAAGACCAGCTGCAGGGGGAACTGGCACCACGTGGGTTCTAACCCGAGAGACGTTGATCGATCCCATATTAAGTACAACTACAGATACCAGAAGGCTGTAGGGGAGCTGCCAAATGAGGTCAAAGTGGTTGTATAGGAGGTTTAGCAAAATCTTTGTAAAATCAGAAGATTTTGATCTACAAATAGGAAGGAAAAGGGAAGTGAATCCTGCATAGTGAAAGTAAAAGGAACCCTGCCAATACTGAAAGTATTGAAATGGCAAGAGTGAACCCAAAGGAGGGATTCCAGAGAAGAGAGGCAAAGTCCAAAGTCCCAAGAAACAGTGGGCCTGATCACGACCTCGGCGGTAACGCTAACGCTATTAGCGCGGGGGCTATTAGCGCGACTGCCATAGCCCCGGTGCTAATAGCGCGGGATCACGAGTTGGGCGGACTTGGAAGTCCCCATTCCCCATTGAGCCCATTCGGGAATGCCCCATTCCCCATTGGGCTCAATGGAGAAATTCGCGCTCTTACCGCCGACGGTAATAGCACGAATTTTCAGCGGATTTCCCCCCAGCCAACAGCTGGGGCGAAATCCGCCGAAGCCCTGATTCGGCAGACCCTTAAATCCGGTGGTAATAGCGCTACCGCTGGATTTAAGGGTTACCGCCGAGGTCGTGATCAGGCCCAGTGTGTTGACAAACGTGAACCCGGCTGAGGGATGTCCACTATGAACTGTTTGAAAAGGCATTGAACATCCAAGGGAAGAAAAATCCTGCTAAACAGAAGAGAAAGCCATAGTGAACCCGGTGGAGAGAGGCTGAAAGGAAAGAGTGGTCACCGCCTGGAAGAGGGGGACACAGGGGTGAATAATCCTTACCCTAAAACACCAGGAAACAAACTTTCATTTTGTTGAAGGAACTTTTTGTTTTGTTATTTATTTCAGGCACTCGGAACCAGGAGACACAACCACTGAAGGACCAAATACTGATAGGGACTGTTTTGAGGAATCAAACCCGGAAGAGGGACAACCAAGGGTGAGAGAATCACTCAAAGGACATTTGGAACTGAATTTATTTTTCTTTATAATTTTTCGAACCTCGAAGGCAAGAGACTGTTTTTAGTAAAAGAGACTTCGCGATCAAGGTTCCTGATAAGCTGAAACAGAACTCGAGTGTGTGCTGTGCTCCAAAGTCCCACCTGACCCCGTGCTCAAAAAGTGGGGAAGGAAGACCCAGGCTACCACATCCTGACATATTATTTGTGAACACTTTATTTTCTTGAAAACTTTCCCACACCCTTTCGTAAAGTTTGGCAATAGGTTTCTTAGGCCCTTTTTTATTTTGACACGCCACCACTAGGACAGCCTTATATTCATTTGATGGTCGACGATTGCTCCCATCTTAGATTTAGGGTTAGATTAGATGTTTTTCCAACTTGCACACAGTTTGATAAACACCCTTGAACTGTGATCACTTGTGTCTGTCTTTACTGTTGACACCATGAGTTCCTTACATATCTAAAAAGAGTTATTCTACCCATGTGGTATCCCTATCGCTTTAATCAAAAAAGGATATGCATGAGAACTGGGTCATCTGGTTTGAGTCGCATGCACCTCACCACTTTCCTCAGGACGAAAACCACATTCACTCTTCTTTCAGTGCAGACTAAATCCTCCTATTCTACATCAATAAATGGAAGCAGCTGATCATTAACATCAATCCAATCTATTTATTCATCCTTTGAAAACTCTTGTACATAACTGCTCACACCCAGTTGCCCCAGGTGCCGTCTGTTCATTACTGCTTGTTACTTGTGTCTGTTACTTGTGTCTGAGTGCAGTCTTTGAAGGCTTCCCAATTTGCGTGATTCAGGTCTTTCATTCACATTTTGTGCAGTGCATTTTTCCCAATGTCAACCATGCAGTAGGTTTATTTCGTCAGAAATTGGGGAATTGAGCCTCCCGTGGGAATAGAGCCTGTGGCTGAGCTTAGCGAAAGTGATCGTAAAAATCACACAATAACTGACAAATATATATTCATGACTAAAAGGAGCTCAAAGATTCAATGGCTCATATATAATACAGATAAAAGCTGCTTCTGAATAAAGTGCTAGTGTGACTTCAATAAAAACAACATTAGAACTGGCTGTGTTAGAAAACCAAATAAATCATCCTGGTCTATGTCAAGTAACGAATCACACAGTTAAATGATTTGACAATTTTACAAAAAATCTGAAAAAGATAGCCCTGAGCTTGTGTTTTTAACCAAACACTCTGTTCAAAGCAAGCAGATCAAGGCTATTATACACAACAGATGGAATGTGCTCATTAGCGATGAAAGAACCGCAAGATTCTTTCCCACAACGCCAGTATTCGCATATCAGAAGAGTAGCAATTTACGCAATATTCTAGTGAACACCAGAGGCAAGGCACCTACAACAAGACCGGACAAATTTCCTGGAACATACCCATGCAGGAGCTGTGGTAAGTGTAATAACATCATTAAAGGTAATACAGTTACGCATCCACGAACAGGAGAGAAAATGATATTGAAACAACATGCCACTTGTCTATCTGAGAACGTTATCTATGCGATTAAATGTCCCTGTGGGAAATACTACGTAGGAGGGACTGTTATGCTCACCTGGTATCCACAGGGACGCCACCCAGCCAGGTTACTCGCTGGTATGCTTCTCAGCTTTGCCCTGATGTGGTCTGCGGGGAAGGTTCTGCCTGAAAATAAAGGAGGACTGTGTTCAAGACTGACCGACTGGGGTAAGTATCCTTCCTCCACCCCGTATGATTTCAGTTGCTCTGGTGCCCTCTCCTCACCTTGTGGTAGAATTAGGCGTGCTCTCCGTCCTGCCTTCTTTGCAGCGGCGCGTTGTCTTTCATGGGGGAGTGCAGTCCAGTTACTTCACTGACGCCAGCCCGTTTGATATTGTTCAGGTAGGTTTTATTGCTGTTCTTAAGTTTTGTTGCTATCCTGCATGCCTTTCTTTGTTTAAAATGTCTCTTTTTTCTCCCTTAGGTATGCAGAACTTCAGCGCGGCGAACTGGCTTGGTTGAGCCCCGCTGGTAAATGATGGCGCATTAAGAGAGCGCTGCGAAGTCTTGCCTTTGCTAACCTGTGTTTTACTTCCTTGTAGGTCGCGGTGTTCTACAGCGTGAGTGGAATGTCCGGAGTGGTGCCAACCGAGAGGCGACCAGCCAGGTAAGCCTTTTGAGCAGTTCGTAATTTGTAAATGTCTCTACTGCTTTCTTTAATGTTGCCTCTATCTTCCTCTTTCAAGTCGTTCTGTCCGGGAGGCGTGCAAATTCGAGGAAGCTGTTCTCAGTAGCTGCAAGTGTTTAAAGATGAAGACTGCATGAAAGATGCTGCTGCTAATGACGTTCCTTTTGTCTCCTTGCAGGTTCTGCATATCCGAGGTTCGAGGGAATAGCTGGACACTGTGAGCGTCACGTTGCTCACTGCAAAGTAACGCAAAGCGTGTTGTCTTGCTCAGGTGTGGTTTAAATAGCCCCAACAAAATAGTCCAGGTAAAGTAGTCCCTAGGCTACCACACCCAAAACACTAGACCGCATAGCTTGGTTCTTATGAACCAAGCTATGTGGATGCCTCCATGTTGGCTGACAATACAATAAAGTAGTTCCCAAGCACATTGTTTTTCATGGTGTATGAGCCTGGCGCCATAGGCCCCAGGATTGGCCCCATGAAGGCTTTTGAAGAGGATGCCAGGCTCTAGAGGCCTGAGTCCTGACTCCACCTGGCCAATGGGTTTGCCAGAGGGGGTTTTGGGCGAGGGTCATGACAGAGACCTCACACAAAATCCGCATCAGGATGAATGAACATAAATTGAACATTAGGAACAGAAATAGAACGTCGGTTGTTGCAAGACATTCCAACGATAATGGACATTCAGTCACCCAACTAAGGTTTAAAATACTTGAAGTGATACTTACCAAAGGCTTTACCCGTGACATTGAAAAATGGCGAGCCCAGAAAGAAGCATTCTTGATCGATAGACTGGACTCATTATCACCAAATTGGATAAATGAAGAACATGATCTTAGCTGTTTTCTTTGACAGAAACGGCGTAAATCTAAGAACAGACTTCTATTTCAATCTATTTTACACAATTTGTCTCCACACCTCATTCCGTACTTTGTTAACATCCGAGTGAGCTATTTAACTAGTTGATACACTACGGCATTGAATGTACAACCTTTATCAGTGAGGTTATGTTTATTTTCTTATTTGAAACTAGTTGCATAGTTAATTTTGTCTACAGTGCACTGTATGCAGATAATTCTACTGTCTTTGGTTGTATTTATAACATTTCATTTTATTATTATTTTTTACATCTCCTGCTTTCTATGTCTAATTGGCAGTTTCAACTTTTCACCAGATCTGACCATAATGGAATTCTCAGTTTCTTTTCTTTCTAGTGTTTTCTAACCTATTTGTCCACTGGGGACACTACACAAATACCATATTTTCTTTCCTTTGACACAAACACTTTTAGATACGTACTCTGACACGTACATTCATGGTTTAGCAGTACCAGTAATCGCATTCTTGACATCTTCTACCACAAGACCGCTCTGGTCCTGTCATAGAGGACACGTTAGCGCATCAGCGCCGCCCGATCATGTCTTCATGATCTGAGATTACCACACCTTCACTAACAAGTACCAGTACCTAGAAGGTAAGGGCATGACATGCGCAGTGGTACTATACCTTTATTAGACATTTTTGCATAATAATTTTATTGCAATTCATTTCTTCCCCTTTTTTTACATCAATTGCATCCGGTTGTGCCGGTTTACATTTACTTAAATACATAAGCCTGTACATCTGACCCAAGCCACACATGATATGAATAGTAAGCGATACGCATATACGGGTATATGAAGTCACACTTTGTAAGATGGCTGCCGCTTTCATCACGGTTTGGGTCATACCTATGGTAACGCCAACTCATAACACCAGAAGCACGAAGCGCGCACTCCTGCGGCGTCCTTCGTGGATCTCCATCTGGTGGTTGCTAGGTAAGCAGCTACAACATTGCACATCTAACAACGGTAATCCGTAGCATCAGAGGTATGCGTACTACATCGTAAGCCCTAGAGAGTTAAATCCTGACATATATATTTTTTCAGTGCCCGTTTGCTGCTAGCAACCAGCATCGTAACATTTTTTCTGCGGCAACATCACAGTTTTAAAGATTTAACACTGATTGTACTTTCAGGTCAGTACATTCGTCTCACTGTTAATGTCCACATGACACGAAGCACGATTACCTAATTTAGCTAATTCTTTCTTTTCTTTTCTTCTTTCTCATTTTTCTTTTGATCAATGGGTATGTCGACCTACCTTTACATCTTTTCGATCTGGCAAGTATGTATTGATTTTTTTTCGTTTAACTTTACACACGTTTTTATATATGTAATGCTTAATTGGATGTTTGATGGTGCCAACTTGTGTCAATCCGATTCCATTTTGCACCGCTCTACAATATGATATGCTCCTGGTATTACCATTTCTTGCATTTTCATCTAAATTGCATTTATTTTCTACATATGGTACTTAACTTTATTTGAATACTTAATGTGTGTGGGTGGCATGCTCACCACACATTGATTATGGTGACACTGCACCTCTTTATCAAACCGTGTTTATGGTAACCTTTGTTGTTGGATTACCGACTTGATTTACACTGAATTTGCGACTTTCGCACGTAATGGATGTTGTTCATACATTACGTATACATTGTGAATTGTGGGTTACAGATCCGATTATTAATTTATTCGGATTATATGAGCATTCAAAAGAGCTGGCCCTGACGAAGGACCTTGATTCCGAAATGCATAGGCCATTAGAAGCTCATTTAATGCATCTGCTCTGACAGTGATGCATAGCTGCTAAGTATTAAAATAGGAATAAAATCTAATATTTTTCTAATAAGCATAAACAAAGCTTTTGAAGATGTATTACCTTTGATAGACCAACATTAAACAGTCATACCACCAAGTGGTATTTGGGAGTGCAGCCCGCACCGCTGGCTTCAGGGCCTTGGTCCCTACTTTTGTTCTCTATAGTGTGCCATTTCACAGAGGCACCTCTCCAGCGGATTTGCACCCCTCTCTGAATTACATCTACATTAGGCAAATTGAATGAACTATACAACAGTTTGGTGGTGCACGTTCACTACAAACAATTTTACAAGTACCCTTTTTAGATACAAGGGCCATCGCTTAACATGTTTCTGTTCCTTGACCCAATGAATGGTTGAACTTTGCTCTGGGTCTGGTAATGATAGTTACTCTTTTTTGTCAGGACCCTTCTACTTGTGTCCTAAATGAGCTGTAGTGTTCTTTTATTTCTCGTACAATAATTGAGATTTCCCACACTGCAAAATACCAAAAGAGACATAAACATAGCCATTGCGACATGGAACAGAAACATTTTGAGTGATGGCCCTTGTATCTCACAATGGTTTTTGTACAAAAATCAAGTAATTTAGCAATGTGTGATCCATTACTCAACATAGACCAGGATGATTCATTTGGTTCTCTAATACAGCTAGTTCTAACATTGTTCGAATTGGAGTCATGCTAAGACTTTAATCATAAACAGCTTTTTTGCACTTTATATATATTGTTTATTAGCCAAGAAACTAGGCTGCCCTTCTGAACCTCTGCCTACCGAAGTTCTGAAATCCATCTTAACAGTCATGAATGAATGTTTATTAGTCATTTTTGTGTCATTTTTAGAAAGTTAGCATTTTTCCTACTCTTTATATATTGATTCAAGTTTTTCTATTTTTGTAATTGATATTTTTGTATTTTATGCATTCACCTCCTTGTGTTTCCCATAACTGCATATACCTTGTTTTCCCTGACCCCATTGTGGTGCATAATTATGTAACCATGAACCTTATACACTTGTTTGGACATCCTCAGAAGTTGGATATGATTATAAAATGGCTTAGACATCTTTCCTTCTGTTGGGGAAATGTTTGCGATAATGACTTATTACGAGTTCACCGGTGAACGGTAAAAGTGCCAGTATATTTGGTTACCATCACTTTTACAGTCCTGTCGAAGAACAAGTTGGAAATACCAGCAACGGAATATCCAACGGCAGAACAACCAGCGCTGGTATTACCGGCACAACGTAAGTGGGGAACTGGCGGTAATACCGGTAATAGCAAGGCAGAGATACCTACACCTGAAAGTAGGCGGAAATAAGGCCACAGGTATGCCCAATGCAACCAAGTGCACCCAATGCACACAGGAAGAGAACAAAAGGACCACACCTTCCCCAAACACATGACCCTTCACCACAATTCTGCCACTGGTCTCTCCAGGCCAACATAGAGCTGCAGGGGCTAGAGGACCACCAGAGGGAACATGATGCAGAGGAGAGGAGGATGATGATGATGAGGAGGAGACGCCACACAAGACATGCGCCCATACCCTGTGAAAGGGCCTCACCATGGATCCTCACTGACAGCGAGAGCCTCACACTGTATCGTTCAGCAGGGAGACTATTGAATATCTGCTGAACCACATTCAGGACGACATAGGGAGCAGGATCGCCATAAGGACAGCTATATCACTACTGGTAAAGCTGGTGTTGGTCTTGCACTTCCTTGCCATGGGCACATTCCAGAACACTGTGCGCCAACTGCATGCCATTTTGCAGCCAGATTTCACTAAAGTGTTAGGTCAGGTGGAGGCTGCACTCCAGAGCCAGGAAGGGTGGCACATTTTACTTTCCACCACCCTGGCACAGATGATTGCTAATGAAGGCAAGATTGTATGTCATGGCACACATGCCCAATGTGGTAGAAGCCCTTTACTGTACCCACATAGAGTAGGTGGCACCCCAGGCATCCAAGGAGGTCTACAGGAACCAGAAGCCGTTCCATTCACTCAATGCCCAGATCACCTGTGAGGCAGACCTCATCATCACCAACTGCTGTGCCTCCTTCCCACGATCAACCCAGCATGCCATGCTGCTGTGAAACAGCACACTGCTGGCATTCATGCAGGGGCACAGAGGCCAACGTACCTGGATATTGGGTAAGTACATGTTCCATCACACATACCTTGCTGTACAAGTGACATGTAATGGGGGGACCTCACATATAAAGATCGCATGCCCTGAACATGCAGGACCCACCCACACATAGCAGGCTGCAACCCACAGGAGTAGGACATGACTCATAATGCAGCCACAGGTGACCAAGCCATGCTTCCCCAACAGGGCATAGTGGACACACGCTGGACTGCAGCTACCAGAATGCAACATCACACATCCCACAACATGCATGGGCTACAAACAGGCGGCCGTCTCACCTGGGGGTTTCCAAAGTATGGCTAGAGGGCACACCGGAAGCCACTTAAAAAAAGCAAAAATGACAGTTGGAAACACAACCAATGACAAAGGTTACTGTCCATTCAAAGTAAAACCACACAGTACAACAATACACAAGAAGATTAATTGCTCCAACAACACTGAAATACTGAATAGCCTGCCCACCCGAGTCACCCATGCAGCTTCCATGGTTAATGACTCCTCTGAGGAATCCCCTGACGCCATAGGAGGTGGCATACAACCGGCCACAGTTCTGGACTAGGACAGGTTGATCACACCTTTGGCCTGTGGAGGGCTTGCTTTCAATGTTTACACCAGTTTGGTGGTGCGCTCATGTATAGGCCTGACAAGGATGGACAGATTGTGCTAGCATGTGCAATGGTGCACAACATCTGCATTCGGCAGAACATTCCCTTCACACAGATTTGTACATACCACCCCCTGAGGAGGATGATGCAGTGCCTGCGGGTGCCATGCAGGCATGCACTGAGCGAGTAGAGGCCAGGGACAGATGCCTGGCTCATCAAGAACTGATTGAAAACTTTTTTGAAAAAGCCATTACATTGCACTCCTGTTACATATCTGTAAAATAATGTTCTCTCATGTTGAACAATTGTACACAGTAAGGAATGTCCTGTAATTGTTACAAGTGAACATTATTTGTATGTGGCAATGTGTAACAATCTTTACCAGAACAACATCCCCTCCCCAAAAATGCGCCGTCAAACCACCGTCCCCAAAACCCACCCTCAAAACACACTCCCCAAACACACACAACCAAAACACCCCAGCAGTGTCCAACAGTCACTTTCTGGGCCAGGTCCTTGCCAGTGAGGAGGGGCTGTGAGCTGCGCCTTGGTGTAAGTATCCCTATGTGTGTGTCACAGAGGCGGAGGCCTCTGACCCCTGGGCCTGCATTAACTGCAGGGTAAGCTGCATGCATTGATGCAGGGTCTCCTGGAGGCGGAGGTACCCTCTGTGTGCTTGTGCACCCTCTGTCCCATTGTTTTCATGGTGGCGGCGGCATGGCCGAGTGACCAGGCCATCCTGCAGCAGCAACCCTGCATGCACTCATGCATAGCCCACATCTCTTGCAGATGCTGGCCCACCAGATCCTTGATGGAAGCCTGCCATTCCTCAATAGCATGCAGGCGTGCACTCATGGATGACACATTGGGCACCAGCATAGGTGGTGGACTGTGTGGAGGGCAAGGGCTGAAGCATGGGGATGCACCTACCATCCAATGCTCCACCTCATCCCCCTCATCCTCATCTGTGGTGTCCACATGGGCCCTGCCATGATGTCCCAGTGGCTGCTGTAAGGAAGGCATGGTATCAATAGTAAGACAGACACAAGTGACCACAGTCCAAGGGTGTTTATTGAACTTTAACAAGGGTGTGATAAATGCCTATCTAATCCTAAATCTACAGATGGGAGCAAGCTATGACCATCAAACCATAATAATGCAGTCCTAGTGGAGTCTCGTCAAAATAAAAGGGCCTATACTAAAAAAAATACGATTGCTAATCCTTAACTCTAAATACTAATAGTGTTTAATGTTCATGAAAAAGAAAGAAGTGTTCACAAAAATATGTACGGATGTTCAGGCTATTGGCCTCCCTTCCCCATGTTTTCAGCAAGGGACAAGGTGGTTCACTCGTGCACAGCACACTCTCAGGCTTCTTTGGCACAAGGACAAGTTTTATTACCAGCATCCGGGTCTTCTGTGCCCAAGTCTCCTAGGTTATCAAAGCCTCTTGATTCAGAAGGCCTTATGTATCAAAAACAAACGAAAACGTTTCTTTCCTCTTACAAATACTCAAGTCAGGTGATTCACTCTTCTCCCTGGATCCCCACCAGCCAGGCTCAGAACCCTTTTTATACCACAATCATTACTTTGGATCCCCCTCTTCTGGACTCAGATCCTCTTCTCCAATGTTCAGAGAACATCCTTTCTCGGGTGACTCACGGTTCACCCCGTATCCCCCTCAGCCGGATTCAGATCCTTCCTCTTACACAATTAGTCTCCCTCAGTCATTCGTATTAGCTATCAAAGACTTTCAAACGTGCCCGGGGTTTAGCTTGACCTGTTGCAGGACCACTTCGATTTCACAAGTCATAATTTACATTTGCCACCTCTCAGTTGGATACCTAACAGAGACCTTCGAATGACTACCCACTTGGTGCCAGACCACTTTCACAAACATTCAGTCACTCCTTGGATTTTCAATTATATTTGCGTCGCTCATCACATACGCTTCACGCACTGTTCTCTTCAGATTTCTCCATACAATATTGCCGCTTGTAACCTATATTCTTACACAGACCGGTCCGCTATCGGTCTCCCGATTCACCGGCTGTGCTGACTTTACTGCTGCTGCTTTGTTGTAGGAGCTAAGGACAGTACCACAGTGACAATCACTCCTCCCCGCCTTAGATAACGATGCTGGAGAGCCCCGGGTAGTTCCGACACACAATGCATGTTTCTTCCACTTTTATCCGAGGTTTTATGTTTCTTATTCTCGAAGGCTTGTGAAAGTAGTGGTTTCTCTCCTAAAAGGTCAAGGGCACTTCCCTCCTTGCAACCCTCTCTGGTCTTGCCCTTTTTTCCTTGTATTAAACTGCCATCTTGGAACTGCTGTTCCTCATGTGCTTTGCTCTGAGTGTGCCCTCGTGCTCCGCCTTTTATCCGTGTGGGGCAGTGTGATGGAAGCCAGGTGTGTGTAATGGTCAGTAATTGCTTGACTCTGCCTGACCCTTGTGCGGGGACATGTCATGTATACAGCTCGGGTGTTTGTCTGTTTTCTCTCACAGTGAGCTGCCCGTGAGAAAGTGTTTGTGTTGGGAAAGGGGGTGGGGGTTGAGTTTGTAAGTATCCTAACTGGTAGGATGGAGAAAAGGTATTACAGGTAAGGGGATACTGCATCTCACCATCCGGTGTCCCACTCTCCCTCCCCGAAGATCCTTCATCCAGGTGATCCTCCCACACTGGTCCACCCCAGGAACTAGATCCAAAATCAATGGCCATGTCCTTGCCACCTGGATGACAGATCCCTAGGGACTAGCGGGTGGGACACATTCTGGTTTCTCACACTGCACTGCCTGTGATAGTGAGGAGGGCATGTTGGAAACCTGGAATCTTCCAGACACAGGAGGGACAACAGCACTGTGTTCCATGACAGGGGCTGGCTCTGGCATAGTGGTGATGGCTTCAGAGACTGCTGTGCCACCAGCCTGGCCAGTGGAGGCACCACTGAGCACTGCCATGTGGATTGTATCATCCCAAGGACTTGCCAGTGTGTCCATGGTGGTGGTAGGTAGGTGGTGGGGGTGGGGGTGGTGGTGTTGGCCCAGCAGCCATGCCCTGCTGTCTGCTACTGCTAGCAAGAAGTCTGGCCTGTGCAGGGGTGAGGGCAGATGTTCTGCCTGCAGTGGAGAGTTCAGCCTCATCACTGTCCATGGACTGTTCGTGTTGGGAATAGAATGACATGCTGTTAGTCTGTCTCAGAGATGCACATTTCCTATGGTTGGTTTGGGTGGCATCACTTAAATGAGTGCTGCTACTACTAGGTGGTGGTAGTGCCTGCTGAGGGTCTACACGGTGCATGCATGTGCACATTGCCTGTTGGCCTGCGAAAGTGGCTTGTTGTTTTGGGCTTCATTTACTGACATGGACCATCTTGGCACACTTGGGTGCTTCTGATGTGTTCATGTGTTGGCATGCACGTTTCGACATTGCATGTGCATTGCAATGTTTAGCCACCTCCCCTGGGACATGTGTGTGCTCACTGGCCATTTGCTGTGACTGCCATGTGTTGAACTCGTCACATGACCATTTTGTGCATCTCTGCTGGGGGACGCATGCTTTGGATACTACATTCACATGTACATGGTGTCAGATATACTTACCACCATTGCCGTGGGTCCCAGTTCTGGCCTCCATGCTCCTTCTCCCCTCACTGCCCTCCATGTGGATGATGTAGCTGGCCATCTATTCCCGTGAGGTGGTGTTCCACCGTGCCGCCTTCTCTGCCAGTGCTCTCCCTCCTGCGTCTGGCTATGAGGCTGTGTCTGGCTATGAGGCTGCTGACCCACGCCATCAAGCTTCCAATTCCGGCGATGATGTAATTTCCGGCACCAGTAATACCGGCCAGTATGATGTTGGAAACAGTATTACTGGCAATATTTTGCTGGTATTACCGGCCGATGACCGTTGATGCCAGTAATTGCTCAAACCGGTATTACTGAGGTGTCTGCATATGCCCGATGACTCGTAATTTGACAGTAATTTCACTGGTTCCCCGCCGGTAGCAGCAACACTGCTGGACCGGTATGGCTACCGTTTTATCATCAAACTCGTATTGAGCCCCAATGTTTCCTCTTTCTGAATTTAGGAACCATGCATACATTTATAAGAGGAGAGGCCCAGTTTTTAAATGTCTGTGGGCCTCATTATAACTCAGGCGGTCCGGAAAGAACAGTGGCGGTAAACCTGCCGCCACCGTTGTTTCCGGACCGCCTGATCCCGACTCCTGCAGGCGGGAGGTGATGTTCCCGCCAGGTCTGACCTGGCGGGTTTAACACCGCCCACCTGCAGGCGGACGAGGAAACACCGGCAGCATTACGAGATGCTGCCAGTGTTTTCATGATCCCCATTCCCATCGAGTCCCATAGGACTCGATGGGAATGGGGATTAACACCATTCCGCCTCCGTGATTCCCGGAAAACCAGGGTTGTAATGCCCCGGTAATTCTGGGAATCACGGAGGCGGAATGGTAAGACGCGTCCGGCGGTAACCAGGCGGTTTTACCGCCGCGGTTACCGCCGGACTCGTAATGATGAGGCCCTATGTGTATGAGGCTGTGTGCATGCATAGTTCAAATGCACAGATGCCCTTAGAGATCAATAAAATGTGAGCCACATGTTTCAAATCAGGCTACCTTTATTTGTTGGTAAATAAACACGCTACTTTATGAACACTTTGCTTAGATATTTGCTGCATGACCTGATGTGTCAAAACCTGCATCCGAAAATCCACTCAGCTGATTTCCTCCCATATGAGGTAAATATACTTTCCTGCTTTAAACCACTTAAAGGAATATATCTAGTCAATCTGTTGTACATCTACTGCAAGGTATCTTATACCAGTATTATGCGACTTGTAATTGAACTTCTAGAAAGCAAGGCCTGCAGACATATTGCATGCAAGCTCCAGCGATTTTCTGGCAATCCGTCTGTGCCTGCAGGGAGCTTGACTTTGCTACGTGAAAATTGCATGTGATGCAAATATGGTAAGATGCTGAGTAAACAAAGACTTCGAGAAGAGCACATGCCTGGAAAGTTTTCCATTATGAGCTTCTTTTCAGAATTGCATATCAGTGTAGCATTTTGTGGAGAATTCTAGCTTTTGCTTTTGACACGGACAAGGTGTGGTGATCCCTGATGTTTCATTGTATTCTAGTTTGATTTAGTTAACTAAAACACGAGAACTGTTCTTAATTTCTTTCTTATTTGTATAAAGCACCAGGGCATGCACTGCATAATTTGTTATAATGAATCTAGTTCCATGGTTAGCACCAGGGGGGATTTTGGCAGCCAATTAGGTTGCTCTGTTCACTGGCTGAAAACTACACGATAAGCCTGTGTTATGAACAAGATGTTGGCTGTACTTGCTCACGCTGTCCATCCATCCAACCATCACAACTGAAATTAAAATATGCTCATAACTTTCCCCTTCTGTGCAGCTGGCCCTTAAGTGTCGACATTAAAATGGAACAGTACTTCTTCGACGTTTCCACATAATTTTTGCAATTTTTTGTGAGTAAAGGTCTAGCTTTGTGGTAACGGCTTCGTTCATGTACCATTTACCTTTAGCTGAACATTTCGCGTATTTTCTAACACACTTGCTGTGCATTACCACCCAGCACAACCGCTCACCTATGACCTTTGAATCGCATTATGGGAATAGTTTGAAGGTGGTTGGATGGAATCATGTTCAAGTGAATGAAGCTTAAAATGGAAGAAAAAGCACCTCTCTTACCAGGGACGTCCTTTCACCAAAAGGCCAGGGGTAGTGGAAGTGACATCACATGACCCTTGACATCTGATGACATCACAGGAAGTGATTTCATTTGACCCCACCCTGAAGTGACATCACGGGAAGCGATGGAATACAACGTTCACCCCTCGACAAAACAGGAAGTGGCATCACATAGAATTGTTTCTAAGTACACTACGAACAATATGGTTACGATATCACTGTAAAGTGATATACATTTCATACAGGAATGGATCCTCATATGTATCGTTAATATCTGTGCTGCGTATAGGCCCATAATACCAAATCACTGTGAATGCAAACAGACATCCAAGGCCAAACGATAATGATGTGTTATTAATAAGCAGTCAGCTAAAGCGTTTCATAAAGAATGAATATACATACAATATCACTCAAACTGTGTTGGTACTCATTTATCAACCTCAGCAGGATGAAAGGGTGAGTTGACCTTGCTGGGAGTCGAACCTGCAGATCGCACACACATTGCAGCAGCCAGCGCTCAACCCACTGAGCTATCTTACCGGCTATAGCTATTGGAAAACCAGCCACTCCAGAAACAAAGAGGCACATGCAGTTGGCCAAAGCCCATGAGTCTCAATCTAAAAAAACGAAAAGATGACTTTTTCTTTTTTTTTAGGGGTAGCAAGGGAGACCTCTGGCGACCCATACATTAAATTAAATTACGTCCATGTCTCTTACCTAATGTGAGAGCTATTTAGTCCATTCCAGTTAGCATTTCAGTTGACACATGTAACAGTCCTACCTAGTAGCCATCCTTGTAAGTTCACCGCCAGTTCAGAGTCACAGGGAAATGGATAATGTGCATGCAGTCCTTAAAATAAATGCTTGTGTTTTTGTCCGTATGTGATTGATGTCACTGTCTTGTAGGGCAGAGCTATTTTATCGATCGCTCTATTAGCTCTGAGACATATGGTACAGCAAAGTCTATCACGAGAGCACTCATGAGGCAAAGTGATTAAAAAACTATTTTATTGTGCTGTACACTCGATTGCGAGAAAAAAATAGGAAACCAAGGTAGGGTAGGCCGCTGTAAATACATTAAAGGCAGGGAGCGATAAGTGCAGGGGGTTTTCACAAGTCACAATGAGCAATGTCTGCCAGAGAGTCATCACCCTAAGTTAAGTGTTCAACACATGTTTATATATAAGGGTCCACAAATTAGAGTCAATCACAGGTCCCTTAAAGGCTTTCTGTGTGTGAAGACTCCTTGTGGTTTTCAGATGACCGTTGATTCCTTATCAGTTGGCCTCCATGGATTTGAGGATCTTCATCAATGCAGCGCTGCAGTAATGAAGAATTTGGCACCAGCATCCTCTCATCCACCGCCAGCAAGTTTTTTTTATGCTTGGTATACATGTTCAGGAATAGGGATACTAGCTAGGATCAACTTCTTGCTTTCTGGGCTGTTTAGGTTTAAGCCTTGCCAATTCGTGGTCCCAGAATGGCTCTCAACTACTCCATTCCTGGTACTCTGAACCTGACCAAATTGAAACCCCAGTGGGGTCTGCCTTTCACCTCCTGACCCTTTCTTGATCTCTTGACCATCTTGGCTTGGCCAATGCTGGGTTCTCCTGGACTTCACTGTCCACCACATGCTCTTCCCTGCCACTTCCCGAGTGTACTTCCTCACTCCTCCTCCCTCCTTTATTTAGATGCTTTCACAATCTGACCTCTCTCTTCTGAAATTTCTCCCATTCTCTACTTATGCCCTCCTTCTTTGATAATATCTGTATATCTGCTTCCTCATTCCATTCTAACTTACTCACCCTCTTAAATGTGTTTCTTTCTCTGTTTGAGGCTGCTCGCTCCACGGTGCATAACTTGCTCCAGCTGCCATCAAAATCGCAAACCCCCATGCCAATCTCATCATTGGATACACTGTCATGGACTCATGGACTGGTCGTCAATATTGTCTATGCCATTCTGCCCCAACCTCTACCTCTGTGTGGTCAGGAACCTCCTACTGATTCTAATCTGGTCCAATGTCTTGGAATTAGGCGGCCCTGTCATGGCAGCCACCTGACCTGAAATGGTTCCTTCACTTACCATTAAGTCTCTCCCCTTTCTATGCTGCTAGCTATTTGGGGGCCGAACAGTGTCATATTTTTCTAAAAGTCGAGTGTAAGCTGTGGCTTGTGATTTTCTCTACAGGCTGGAAACATGTGCCTGATGGTTATTTGTTATACAGGTTTGTGGACCTAAGTTGTGTGTTGAGTGTGCACACCCAAGACCATGGGTAGACTGAATCTCCTCTGATTTCTTTTGGGGGGCGACCATTCAATAATAGTGGGAAGGTCATGAATGGGGTAGTAAAACTGGGAATCCACCATCTACCACCTCTTTATCGGCATAAGATAGTAGGTCTTTCTCCAAGCTCTCATGGTATCTATCTTCTTACTTCCTAACATCTGACATGGTACTCCTACACACATATTCAATCATTGCATTTGCATTTCATCCTCATTGGGGATAGTTGATGTCCTCGACACAAGGATGTTACTATTAAAGGTAGCATGATAGCATTACGAAAACACAGTTGCAAGTCTCCCTGTGCACGTGGCGCCTTCCCTACCTCTCTTTATCTCTTTTATCATCTCCAAGGTTTCAGTGCTCAATGGAACATCCATCCTCTTCATGCTTTTACACACAGTTTTGGCATCCAGCTCACTTTTCTTCACGGTAACTGGAATTTAGTGCCCAGCCCAGTTTATTCCATGGCAGGCTAAGATTAGTACCACCACAGTTGATTGTTGCCTTCAACTACTGCAAGTACTTCTCTTCCTTGTCCTCAGATAACAGGCTGGCTTTGATATCATCACTCTGTATCCACAGGTTGCCTTCTGGGATGATGATAATGATGACAATGATATTTCTTGCACTCTCCTACATTCAATTGTTTCAACCCGCTTGGTTAGTGCTTTCATAGGCTCGATTTTGATATCCCACCAGCCATTGATCTACCTCCTAGCTCAAGCTCTTCTCTGAGCTCTCCTTGGATCTGTTCAACACCAAGAACTGTGATATAGCTTCAGGAGGCTCTTGATTTACTGCTTATTTTTCTCGGTGTCTGGGCCTGGATAGTATCTGTTTATCTGAGGTATGCACCTTTTTACCATCAAGCTGCCTTCTCTGGATCCAGCCAGTGACTGAGAAATAGCCCTCAGCATGCTTATTTCTTTGTCTCTGGGTGTGTATTCTGTCAGTGTCTGATACTTTGACCTTGGCAGCGTTTTTGGGTTCATGGTATTCTGGGAGGTTGCACTAAATAACATTTTAGTGGCCTTGCTACCACCTTTAGGCAAAATCACATCCTAGAAATGTTGTCTTTCTGTGCTCATATATGATTCCTGGTTTATGCTAGTCTCTATTATATAGACTCCAGTATTCTCTTGGCGTCCCCTCCACCTCTGTGGGGTTGGTCATGACCAGTGTCTTAAATATATCCCTCAACTAGCTTTCCCTTTCAGGCTTTTTTTCTCACTCTGTTTCCCTCTTTCCCACTCTGTGTCTCTATGCCTGTTTCTGCGGCATAACTTCTTCCACCTCAAGATATCTTGCAAGTGATACACCTTGTTGAACCTGTCCCCTTGCACAGGGCCATTGATTGTCTTGATTATCCACTTCTTCTCTTAATGGTTCATTCCCTCCTTTAGATAGAAACCTGGTCTCTGATCAGGTTTTCCCTATTTCTGATTTGGCCTCTGCAGGTGTTCCCACAAATTTGATAGACATTTCCCATCTGTTTATGACTCCGTTTTTTCCTTTTTGGAAAATTAGATAATGAGGAATTCTGCAGTGTTAAATCATGGTTTTGAAGATTAAGCTCATAATTTGAAGTCAGGATGCTGTGCAGGTTGTGCTGAAAATCTGAAATCAGGTGGAAGTTGACCTTTCTGCCCACAGTTCTGCATGGGTGCCAGTGTCTCTTCCTCAGTGGGAGCATAGGTTATGGGTGAGGTGCTTACTCACTGGGTAGCTGCACTTTGAATGGAGAATGATGGGGTGAGCTATCTCTGGTGTATGATTCTTCATCAACAGAGCAGAGGTTCTGCAGTAGCTCAGTGACAATCTCCTGCTCTTGTGGAACAAGCAAGGGAATGGTCCTTGAGCAAAGGCTTCTCCTCTTGGTGTCACTTAATTTCTGATGGTTCTGTTGACTGCCTCCCAGAAGAAATGATTTACTTGTAACCCTGCTTCCCTGCAGTATGACATGATAGGATTGTAATGAACCTGGTGAAGGCTCCTACGGTACTTGCACTATGGACATGAGGGTTACGGGGTTTATATGTATAATGTGGAGTGAGGGAGTTAGAGTTGTTTCTCCCAGAGTAATCTATTCAGGGAATTTAGGGGTGGACGTTTTAGGTTTCATATCCCATAGGTACCAGACGAAAGTTGGATATCTCTTTGATAAGGCAAGATGATCTCAGCTTTGGGTATCTAATGGAGTAGCATTGGGTTATATATGTGAACAATTGGGGGGTGGGGGGGGCGGCATGGTTTGATAAGTCCAAAATAAACATAAAGAAGGATTATATTTTAAAACCACAGCACAGCCAATGGCTATTACGTCACTAATACCTACTGGACTAAGACAGTCATATTGCCCTTATCCGCCACTGTTGCTACAAGGGTAAGAGACAAAACAAGCTAAAAGCAGGACAGATTCACTAACGCAAATGTTGCAACCGCAAAATGCATATTCCATGGACATGAGGCAAATATGCACTCAGCATGAAGAATACAAACACTAGGTCAAATATGGACTGTGTGCTTTTATATCTTCAAGAGGTTTGCTTTTATGTGTTTTATCATGTTGCTTTTATGGTTCTTTTACTGAAATAAAGCTTTGACTGACTGACAAACATGGACTTATACACAAGACTGGTAACTGTATCCATTTATACATGAAAAACTAAAATAGCACTCATTGTACATAAAGAAACATTCATGATTAGGTAGCGATCTTCTTTCAAATGGACGGCACAGAATGGCTCAGAATTAGCAAGGCCTTCAAGGTCTCAGGAAACACCAAGGTTGAAATGCAAGGAAAGGATTCTCCCATGGGTGGAGACTTTTGCCCAGAACACCAGGTGCACAGACTCTGGCAGTGAAATGTAATGCAAAATAAGAATTACATAGCAGAAAAAAAAATCTCAGCAGTACCTCCCAGAGTTTTTTTATAACCAGACTTGGCATGAAGTAAGGGAAAAGATGGGGAGGGACAAAGGAACCAATCAAAGTGCAATGGGATGATGTTTCAGTGTCTATTTGGCCTTGGGTGTCGGGCCATGTCTCACTTTATCTTCAAGCAAAGCTAAATCCATTTAAAACTTGTATTTGCAGTTATCCTGCTGGTCAGCACATGGAGAGGTCACTAAGGAAAGGGAGAGTTCACGGTGTGGGTTTTGATTTCAAGAAATGTACATGCCCGGTAAGAGGAAAACAATGTATTTTATTCATAAGGGCCTGTTTAAGCTTTGCAATCCGTTCTTTTGACCCGTCCCCAAAATGTTACTAATAGGGATTATGTTAATATGTGTGTCATTGTATATGTGTGACATTCTATAAAAATGGAAGACTGTTATGGACAAATTGAGAACTCTTTCAGTCAGTTCAAGCATGCAAAGCTGTTTGAATTACTTCTCCCACTTGTGGGGGTATTAATAAATGTTTTTGTTTCATGCATGGTGTCTGATTTTCCATGGAGTATTCTATCAGATTATATCTGCAAAGAAGATTTTTGCACCTAGAAACACTTGTGCTCAGTCTTTTATAGATTGTAGTGGACAGAAGCCTGTAATTCTCCCCACTGTGTAATGATGGCGGCTTGGAATGGACTCTGTGCTACCAGACAATGAAAAGGGCTTGTAGCCTGCCCTATTAGAAACAACTGCCTGATGTTGAGGCCCTTCTGTGACCTGATGTGGGATGCAGGCTTTCATAGGGAATAAATCAGCATCATAAATTATGGTGAGTGTACTATGTGGGAAACAGTCAGTTTATTTATGGATGTAAATATAGCATTGGCCTGGCAAAATGGGGGGTGGGAGGTTTGTATATTGGGGGAAATGTGATAAAGTGAAAAGATTGATGATGGAGATAAGATAACCCTTGACCAGGTTAAGAGAAGAAAACCCCATCAGGAGTTGGGAAGACGGCCGCTGTATTTATTTGTGTAGTAATTGCTGGTGCCAGACTTGTTTTGTACGGATGATTACCCCACTTATAAGAGGGAAAAAGCGTTATATCTATAATTTTTGACTCTCGCGGGGCACTAATGAGTTATATTGTCTGTTATAAATGTTGTTTAAGCTAACAAATTACCTATTGTGTCGTGTTGTTTTAAGGAGTGGGTTTCATGTTATTTGTGTGATAAACAAAAGGCACGGTTGAAGATTTAGTGCCTCGCTACATGTTGAAAGGCCTCATTGTGAAAATCGTAGTTTGGTTCGAAAAGGGAGGATGTGGGCTTGTTTGCTCACGTTGGCTGGCTGACAAAGATTACAGCGATACATTCCTGAAGGAGGGGGTTGGAGCACAGTGATCAGTGCTCCAGAAAGGCCGGTGAGTAAAAGCACCATTAGCCGAATTCTCCCCGTTGTTGGAACAGTAGGTATTTTGAGGTAGAATAATATTAAATAAGGGACAGTGGTATTTTATGGCCATTTGAAAATGATGTGTGAAATAATGAGAGTACGTTTAGTTTGTTTTTATTAGCAAACAATTAAATAGAATGATTATTTAGAAGAAAAACATTGAGTACACATTTTAATTAGGCTGACCAAGTGACTTATTTTGTATATTTGCAAGTTTTTGTGGAATGGTTGAATTTTTTTTCAGGCAAAAAAGAAATTAAGTATTTTAAAAAATAAATAAACAATACAATACAATACAGTATTATAGATTATATATGGCCTCCATTTGTGTCTGTCTGTATTTGATGGGTAAAGTTCACCCTGTTAAATGGCTCTCAAGAAGGCAGTAGGGGCTGCTTAGGGGTACGTTTTTGTATAAGTAGTTTAGTTGAAGTTTGATATATAGGGCGAAGTCCCTTTATAAGCCATTACTTTAGAGAGATTGGTATGGTTGGGGTAGTTTCTGTTCAATGCTTGTGGACGGCTTTGGAAAAAAATAATGGGACATGGTTGTATTATTATGTGTGGAAGAAAGGGAAAGGCAGTTAGTAGTGGTAGTCATTTATGGAACCGCAATGTTTGTTTAATTTTGTTCTGTTTGTAAGTATTTAGCAATAACACATGAGAGAAAGCTGTTCACAGACCCAGTGCGCTAACGACCAGCAAGGGTATTTAAGAAGCCATGCACACAGATATATGTTGACACATAGGGAGAAGATTTCCTATGTGAGTACCAATTTTGATTGGGTAATAATATAATAATAGTGTATGTAAATATGTGCTATGTAAAACGCTTTGGATCAAAGCACCATATACATGTCAAATTTTATACTGTGTGCAATGCTGAAATGTAATGTGAAGGAGATGCATTTTGTTTTGGTTGGCAGGTATTGGTTATTAACTGGAGATAGAAGGTTGTGAAATTAAGGTGGCTGACTTGGAGGAGTAGTGTGGAAGGGACAGTGATGCAGAGGTGGAGCAATGGAAAACTTTGTATTGTTTAGTGGATTTTTAACAAGATAGAAAGCAGTTGGCATATGTGTATTTGTTTATAAGGTATAATTTGTGGATGAAGAAAAAAGGACAGATCTTCTAATAATCTTTTCTTTTTTAATATATAAATTAGATCAGGAAAGCATGGGATGTTGGAGGAGAAGATGAAAGAGTTAATTATGTTTGACATTGGGGCAACCAAAATTAGCAAAGATTGCAGTGGAAGGGGCAGCAAGGAACGGTATGAGCAAGGATATCAGCAGATGGGAACAACGGGATATCATACAGGGAGAGGAGAACAGGTATTATCCCAAATGGAGGAGGAGCTATCAAAGAGGCAAGGGAGATGGATTTGGGCCTATATATGTGTAGAAGGATTTGCGGGAAGGAGACCTACACTAGGTGGGGATAATGGTGGTCATGTGAAAACATTGGGCATTATGCACAAATATGCAGAATTAGAGGGATATCACCTTATGGTTTTGTCACTTTATGGCCGCAGAGGGGGGCCAACACACACTGCACGTATGTATCCCCCCAATATCAGGCATTACACCTACAATGCAAGTATAGCATCAAATTCATCAGCAGTAATAAAATGCCTTGCAGGCACAACATGAGAGCACACAGATTGTTAAAGGGATGTTATGGTTAAGTTGCACTAATAAAACCCTATCAAATTCAGTGAAAAAACATTGCTAAAGGGATGTTATGATTAAGTTCCACTTGTAAAAAGCTAACACAATCAGTGGACCAGTTATGGTAAGGTAAGCAACCATAACTCGCACCACCACTGTGCACTGCTAAGACACACACTCACTAAGTGCATTCTGAATATTAGCAAGAGGGATTGGATTGCCACAATCCCTTAAAGTGATACCATCACAAAGGAAAGGACTTCCGCCATCCTCCAGAACGTTGTCATTTGGGAACGATGACAACCCAACACTGTACACAAATGTAGATATTCCTTTGTTAACAAGACACCTTCCTGCGTCTTGTTGAGGATAAAACACACTGGGGCAGGTCTAAAGTGTCCTAGGTGGTATATGGGGAAATATCGCCTTTCCATGTGGAAAGAGCTCCATTAGTGCATTTTTAGAGGTCTTTCACTGCAATCTGAAAACTTATTGCACTAATGTACCCCAAATACAGTCCTCCAAAATGCACCACAATGACATCTGGAGTTTTGAAAACAGCTATATTTTTGCAAAGTGCAAATATGATTTGATATGATGGGTTATTTATAACATACTTAATATGCAGAGGTTTCTAAGCGGGAACCCGTGGATCAAACCCATGTTGCTCTGTGTCATCTTGTGGGATGTTTTTACCCATGCATCCAAGCCCTACCATAAAACTGTGCAGTACTGGCATGGAAAACATCATGATGGCCAGAACTCCCCAGAGAGTGCACAGGGAAAACATGAAGAATAGGCTGCCACCCACTTTTGCCTATGTCGTGAGCACAGGAGGGCACTGCCTAAAACCACCATTGGGCTACACACACAGTAGCCTGAAACCATTAGGAATGGCAATGCTGATTGCAAAAAAGCAACTCAGAACTGTGGGGAATTCATCTTCTTAATCCCAAAAATGGTTGCAATACCGGTACTCACCACTATCAGAAAGCCGGCGTTTTAAAACCACCAGACTTTTGTGTAAAACTGAACAAATGAAACAAAACCAGGCCAAGGAAAGACTTGCTAAGAGGTGGATACAATGTAAAACTATATTCTGAAATGACTTGAAGGAAGTAATTATTTAATAAAAATTGTAAGTTTGATTTGAACTGGGAACAAAAAGTGACATTTAGCTGAAACCTGGCTTAATGAAACTGGATTCTGCCTGACAGCTACCCCCGACAGGAGTTGAAACCTACTCAGCCACTCTTCCCAGGCCTAGCTGCATCCTGCTGCCCCTTGCCAAAAGGAGTTGACACCTCTCTGATTGAATTAAGGGAGGGGACCTGGGAACTGCAGAAAGTTGAACAAAGCCACACCCCTTTTTCACCAGGGCATACTTTTAAAAAGATGGATAATTCATAGTACGGACCTGTCAAAATTATATAAATAATATCATTATTCTTGTGATTTTTCTGTGCACATTTTAAGAGGCGTTAGGACCCTTTGGTATGTTCCTGGGGATATTAGCGGAAAAAAGGTTGTTACTCCAAATGTATGCATGTTAAAAATCTGACACTTTATCATCTGTAACCCATATCCCTGGTGCACATTTGTGTAAAATCTGGAAAGGTTTAGAGGTCGTTATCTGGATGAAAAGGGGAGAATTCTGTCATCAGTGGACACGACATCGTACAAAGACAGGGATCGGATGGTTTGGTGCTACAGAAAATATGTTAACTGGACCTATAATATTAGAAAAATGGTACATAGATAAATATGTATTTGGGTCAGAAATAGATTTGTGTGCAAATTGACCAGGGGAGGATCCTCTGACCCATAAACAGACCTCATCATGATGACAATCCATTTCCTTCCCCCAATCATGGGAGAGGGGAGAATTGGGCCAATGACAAGTAGAGAGGGGCAGGCTTAGCTAGGCCCAGGCACACACCCATTTTCAAAACACATAAAAAGAGACTGCTGGGACAGGTAGACATTCAATTCCATTTGCTGCGGAGCATGCTGACCGAAGACTTCACATCCAGAGATCCAGACTTCAAATCCATCAATCTCCAGAACCTGTAGCAGAAATTAACTCCAGAATTTGTAGCAGAGAGGCCTGAATCCACCAGCTGAATCCTCTTCAGCAGGCCTCAAAACCAACCAAACTATTCAACAGCTGCGAGCTGTTTGAATTTTTGCCAAGAATTTTTGCAAGAACCTGTAGCAGTATCCAGAAAGCAGTGCTGTATCCGGAACCCAAGAGAACTACAAACTAGACCGTTGTGAGCAGATCCGGTGCTTGACAGACCCAGAGAGCAGAGCTGACCCAGATAGCCGGGACTTCAGAACCACCCGCCGGAAGTCCCGTCCAACCTGACCAGACCGTGACAAGGCCTATTTCAAATTGATATTGTGAGTACCTAGCAGAACTGTGCAGAACCAATCTCTTAGTTAAAATAATCTAATCCAAAGTATTTTAACCTAAGTAGAACAGCCTCCTAGAAATCGTGTCATCTGTCATTTTTAAAGCTGCACAACTGTCACCTGTCAATTCCGCAGCTGCAAGCTGTCACCTGTCATTTTGAGTTTTACTTTAAATCCGAAAATCTACCTTTATTAAATCATCCGTATCTCTAGAACCGTTTGGGCTAGGAAAATGGTTTAACTTTCATTTTAAAGCTGTGAGTCTAGGCTTATACTTTTCCCGTAATCGCGAGACACGCACTCGCGAAATTTACCGCAATTTGCGATTTGGCCCGATTTCTTCATCTGTAGAAATCAGCAGCTTTTTGCTTCTCTTTGCTAAAATTCGTTTGCAATCTGCTAATCATTCATAGAGTATTGTTAAAGTGAGCCTGAACTAATATAAAGTAGCCATCACCTACCCTGAACCTCTAGAGGGAATTAAAAGCAATTTTAGCACCTTTTCACTTCCTTGCAAACCACATTAAAGTAATTCGCCTGTGTTTAAAACTCATCCCTGTTTACTCTAAGCTTGCTGGGGGAACTGGAACTGTGTATCGCATTATAAAATGTGATTTGTTGGGATTCTTGAAGACTGTGTGCTCTCCTTCCATTTCTTGTATTGCATAGGGGGGGGGAGTGAATTGTCAAAAGAAAAAGTGATCATATTACCTTTTGCTAAAATCATAACAAGTTATTTCTGTACTGCATTTTATTCCACCTTGCATTTCCTTGAAACCATCAAGCATTTTCAGCTACCTCATCCTCTACACTACTCCTAAGTAACCAAATCAGTGTACCCCTGTAACATTATCCATTGTTGATCATGGTTGTATTCTGAAGTGTGATATCAGTTATCAATTTATTTATAAAGTGTGATAGATATATATTGTGGAATTGTCCAAATAAACCTTTTAATTTGCAAAACAAACCTATTTCTTGGCTCAGTGGGGTCAGGGGGATTCTAAGAGGGGGGTGTTATACAAGGGTTGTCATCCAGAGTACTGAACTGGATATAAAAATACATCAATAAGGGTTTTCCTCAGCATCCCAGACTAGGCATTGACTTAGCTGTAGTGTTGATTGAATATCGCTTACAGTCTTGCTTCCAAGGCAAGCATGTTGCCCCTGAGCTATCCTCCTGAGATAATTCACCACACCATGCCACCAAGCTTCCACCCCCTCCAATCCAAGGTTGGCAGAAATGCCACATATATCTATGTACCTCTGCAAATTAATCATAAAACAATCTCCCACCATCCATACAGCGAGCCTCTTCCTCTCTGCAACCACACCCATCTTCACTACACACAACAATGAAAACAATGATTACCCTCTCTTCCTATAAAGCACAACCAGAACGCCTGATTGGCTAATCCCCACAGTCCCCTTTCCATGCCAGGCATCCTGAAAAGACCTGGATGTGCTACGACCTGTCCGCAGACTGCCGCATTGTCAGTGGACCCTGTAACACAGAGCAGCATTTCTTCCCTTTCCGCTTTAATCTTTGCAGCACTCTCTCATTGGCTGCTGCCAATCAGTCACACACCCATCCACCAATCACATCCAAAAACTCTATATCTATCTTTGTCATCTCAGTTCAACACTTCAGATGTACTGTTGAACACTCAGAGTACATGTCTCTTGTTACTCCCAAGCACCTGCCTCAAACACTACCATAAACATCTCCAAGATTCCTGTTTGCATATTCAGCCACATCTGCATCCATCAACAGAAAGTACAGGCCTTGTTGGGTGTCCTGTCCTGACCCACGTTTGAGCTATCATGCTGCAACATTTGGTGCTGTGGGCTTAGAAAATCAAAGATGGCCAAAAAGCCCACATGTGCGCCAGAATCCAGGAGAACCACGCAGTTTGTACGTACACCAAAATGGCTGCCTAACTTGCCACCCACCTGCGCGAGCATGATGGGCCAGGGTGCCATGAGTGGAATGGGTGCCAAAGGTAAAACAGCAGTGCCTGTTAGCTCAAGAACGCTTTAAAATTACCTTTGGTTTCTCTGAATGCCAGCTCAAAATGCCTATTTTCAAACATTGCAACACATCCAAAAATCTCACTGAACACCAGCGGACATCTGGCAGAATGAAGTATGTGTGCATACAAAATCTGGGAAGATGAAGAGCCCAAAACAATGTTCATAACAAAACTGGCTGAGCTATGCATGTCAGCAGCCTAACTGAAACTGGATTAAAACCACCAAAATCGAAATGCTCAAATTAACTGAGTGACCTACTTTTGAGTGTCACATAGTTTGTAACTGTTAAAATGTCATAGTGTTGAACTTAGAATCAGCATTCTAGCTGCATATGTAAAAATTGTATTGACTTAAACTGGGGAACAAAAAGTGACATTTTAGTGGAAACCTGGCTTAAGGAAACTGGAATTCTGCCAGACAGCTACCCCCGACAGGAGTGGGGGCTTGCCCAACAAATGCATTCCCAGGCCTGGCTGCATTCTGTTGCCACTGCCAAAAGGAGGCCACACACTCTTTGATTGAATTACCAGGGGACTGCAAGAAACTAAACAAAGGGCCCAGGCAGATGGTTTATTGGGGGGATCGTAAATGGCTTCCTTTTGAACAAAGCCCTTCCTTGACTCAGGCAGATGTTATATTGGGGGCAGCGTAAAAGTGGCTTCCTCTTGGCAGAAACGGGGATGGGCAGCCCCCTCTGAGGACAGGCTGAGCTTAAAGAAAGTGGATAGACTGGTTTCTCCACCATGTGACCTGGGAAGACACGCCCTTGTTGGCCAGAATATGATTTTAAGAAAGATGTATAACTCAAGGTGCGGACTTGTCAAAATTATCTAAATTATACCATAATTCTTGTGATTTTTCTGCCCACAGTTTAAGAGGTTTTAGGACCCGGTGGTATGATCTGGGGGTTTACGAGCGGAAAAGAGGTGTTACTCTAAATGTATGCAGGTTAAAAATCTGACACTTCCTTATCTAAATGCCCACATGCCTTGCACACAATTGTATACATTTGGAGAAAAATCCGATATGGGGAAAGCTACTAAAAAGAGCAAAAAGTTACCATTTCTTTACCCAAGCTCCTAGAAACGCCAGGGTCGGAACAGTGCCTCCCATCAGTAATGCATGATGTGTGTATGCAATGACAAACAAATGTGTATCTGTGGAATATGTATTTGGGTCAAATATAGATTTATGTGCAATTTGACAGGGGAGTGTCCTTTCTGCAGGCCATAAAACAGCATCACCATGACTCACATTTCCTTTCCCCTATCAAGGAAGAGAGAAAAGCTTGACCAATGATTAGTTGAGAGAGGGGCTGGCTTAGTGATGCTGTGCACACACCCACTTTCAAAAGACATAAAAAGAGCCACTGGAAGCTAGAGAGGACATTCAAATCCAGTTGCTGCGGAGCGTTTTGCCGGACCACACAACATCCAGAAGATACCAGTTCCAGACTGACTCCAGCTACATACTCCAGAACCTAGAATTTATACTTTAGAACCTAAATCAGAGGCCTAAAACCACAAGCTGAGTTCTCTGCAGCAGGCCTCAAATCATTGCAAGCTACTCACAGCCGGGCGAGCTGCTTGAATCCCTTGCCAAGAACTTTTGCCAGGACCAGTGCAGAGATCCAGGAGCCGCGCAGAGACCGTCCATGGCGAGACCGGAACCGAAGTCCAAAACCTGACAGATCCGTGGCGCGACCCAGACCTTCCAAATATATTGTGAGTACAGCTAGGACGGGGCAAAACCAAATCTCTTAGTTTAAAGTAATATAATTCAATCTATTTAACCTAAGTAGAACTGCCTCCTAACTGTCACCGGTCATTTGTAAAGCTGCACCACTGTCATTTGTCAATTCTGCAGCTGCAAAGCTGTCACCTGTCATTTTGAGTTTACTTTAAATCCGAAAAACGACCTTTACATATCTCTGGAACCGTTTGGGCTACGAACTTGGTTTAACTTTCCTCTGAAAGCTTAGAATCTAAGCTTTCCAACAAGCCTAGAACCGACTTCCTACTCCTTATACTTTTTCTGCAATCATGATTCACGCCCGCGCGAATTTTACCGCGATTTGCGATTTGGTTAAAAATCCAGCCACGTGTAACCATCCGCAGTCATTTCTTTCCTTGCTAAAAATTCGTTTGCCTCTTAATCACCATCTCTGAATCATTGCTAAAGTGAGCCTGAACTCATCCCAAGTATCTCTCACTCACCCTGAACCTCCTAAAGGGAATTAAAAGCATTTCAGCATATTTCTCACTTCATTGCCACCACATTCAAAGCACTTGGGCCTGTGTTTTAAAACTCATACCGGTTTTCTCTAAGCCTGCTGGGGGGGAACTGAATTTCGTATTGTATTTGATTGCATTCCTGAGAACTGTGTGCTCCTCTTTCCATCTACTTCCATGTCTTACATTGCATAGGGGAGGGGGTTGAATTGCCAGAGAAAAAGTGATTATATTATCTTTTGCTAAAATCATCTCAAGTATTTCTGTACTGCCTTTTATTCCTCATTGCTTTTCCCTTGAAATCATAAAAGTATTTTTGCTACTTGATCCATCCTATACTAACTCCTCATTGATTATAAAGAAGTGTGCTAGTGTCAGATTACCCATTGTTGATTAACATTATATTTATAAGGGCGATATCGATTATTAATTTATTATAAAAGCGTGGTATCTATATTTTGTCTTATTTCTCAAATAAACCTTTTAAACTTGCAAAACAGAACTACTTCTTGGCTCAGTGGGGTCAGGGGGATTCTAAGAGAGGGGTGTTATATAGGAGTAGTCATCCAGAACTCATGAACTGGACATAAAGATATATCAATAAGTGTTTCCATTCAGTATCCCAGAATAGGCATTGACTTAGCTGTGGTGTTGAATTGAATCTTCTTACAGTATGCATATATTATAAAAAGTAAATTTCCAAAAGTAATTGGCAGTTACTTAGAATGCTGTGTGCTTAGAAAGTTTTCATTTAATGAGCAGTTGCAAAACACATATTTCCAATTTCAGCAGCATTGTTTATGTCTTTTGTGAAAGAAATAAAAACAGATTTCAAACATTCCCACAGCATGCTTAAGTACCAGATCCTGTGTGAAATATTACCAGACATGAATACTTGCCCGTATCACCCATTATAATGTGCAAACATTTATTTTCTTCTTTCATTCTGTCACTATTAAAATCACTTCTCCCACTAACAAAGGTGCACTAATACTCCCACAATGAAAACTCAAAACGAAAACTGCATGTTTGTAACTAAAGCATGGCATACATATGGAATGAAAAATGGCAAAATGCAATGCGTTTGAAACTATTCATTTCACTCCCATTTCAAGTAAAACATATAAATGCTTGTATACATTTACAACAGTGCTGTGTGTAATTTTTAATAAATAAATGAAACAAAATGAAAATGAGTTCTCCAACATATTGCAATAACACTCAGTGTGTACAATTTTATTAACTTTCCCACACATGCATACTTGCTAGCTAACATTCTCCTTTTTAATCTGTACATGCTTCTTGGCTTCTCGATCTGTCTCTCCATTCTGGGACTAGCAGTGCACCATTTCTAATTCAAATACTGCAACCACAACTCCAACAATACAACCAAAAGAACCATCATTTAATAAGCAAGTACACATTACAATGCAACCCTTTCACAAGTATGCATGCACTGCCAACATAACAAACCTTCCCACAAGTGCCACTTACAATTGTTCTGCAAATATTTTCCATATCCATTTATTTTCTTTAGAAAAAGTTACACACAGTACTGCTATAAATCTACAAAATCATGTTTACCTTTCACGTCCAGCCTCCCAAAAAGGTCAGCTTTTTAAATGATCAGCATTTTCCATTTTCAATTGTATAAAATCACACTTTCATGCTCCAGCCCCCAAGGTGCATACTTATCTCCCGAACACCGGCCTGATTAGCAACGCTGCCGGTGCTCCTGTGTTCCCATTTTCATATAGTGCTATGCAACTCTGCAGATATATGGACTAACATTTTCCACCACCTGACTTTCCAGGCCAACACAACCTGTAATGTCCTAGTGCCACAGGGTAGCTAGCTGCTAAACAATTATTAGGAATCTGGTGGCAACCTATCTGCAGCAACGGCAGGGTTAACACCATACTCGTAATCACGTCAAATGTTACTAACTCTTCTTCCCAACAACTCCTCCTACATTTCAAAACAATGTCTTCTTGTACTAAAATTATTTCAGCATTACCATACATACCCACTAATGTTCTTCTTTCCTAATTGCAGTGAAGAACAACCTCCTGAAAGACAACAACCTATCTCCTAGAAGACAACAAACTGAAGAAAACTACTCTTAAAATCCTACAAAGTAAGTGTTCTTGTATAGTAGTATTCTTGCTGTTACTCGTACAGTACAGTGTAGCCGCATACCAGCCTACAAAAATTACTTTGAATCCAACAACATTTACTTCACTCTTATTCATTGCACCTCAGCAAGTACACTCTTTGTATTCTCATCTGAACACCATCAGCGTAACACTCACTATTATCATGAAAACATTGTAATATTCTTACTCATTCATGCACACTAGCACCCTCTTACACACTAACCCAAGCCCTTCACACATCCACACACAGAGATCCTTTTACAACCATCCCAACCAGAACTAGCAGCCCATTGCACAATCACACAGCCCTCTATGTATGTCTGCCCTCACATTCACAAACTCATTCACAATGCACACAAATACATTCCACAACTTGCAAACCCACACTTTCCTTTTTTCTCCAACAGACAGAACAGAATGCCTACTAAAAAGCAACTCTGTAGAAAAGAAAAAAAATTAGAGCAGATTAAAATAAAAGCATGCAAAATCCTCATCCACCTCTAGAAGAATGGATAGCAAATGTTCAAACAAAACTGCTCATACAGTCAGTCAACAAAACTGAACCAGCTAGCACTAAATAAAACTAGATGGCCTCTTCCAAAAAGTAAAAATAAAAACAAATGTATAAAGAAGAATACATCTGCTAATAACGCTACCACCATATCTACGTAGCCACAGTTAAGCATTCCAAAAAATTCATATCCACCGTTGAGTACTTCAAAATCTTATAAAAACAGCAGAAAAATCAAGTTCGACCCTTAAAAATTACTAATCCTGGAAGCTCTCATTGACAGTGCAATGCTCCTCATAAGAAAATTGTTTATATCAATTTTAACCAGAATGAAACCACTAACAAAATTAATCAGTAAACCTACTTCTAAACATGTGCAATGTCAAGATAGATATCTTTGCAAACTTCTGTGCAGGTGAATGGATTCAAACAGGCAGCACAGAACCATAGTTCAATGAAGAGGCTTAAAAACAAGAAATGAAACACCCAAATTGCCATACATAGAAATAGTGGCTGAGGCTATGAAATGCTAGACAACACCACTATGGCACAAGAAACCCTTATTGAAAAAATGTCTCCAACACACTTGCAATCAACTGTTCCTTCCACCCAACCAATCTGTCCAGTCTACAAATGGCCATGCACCTCAATGTGTAACATATGGAAACAATCCTTCACATCTTTATGCCAATTCCTCAATCACTACGTGAAAGTAAATTAAGGCAGCACTCTCTCATTGGCTACTACGCTGCACTGCAAGGACGTTCATCAGCCTGCCTGCATTTCGGGACCTACTTGCAAAAGCACCTTCCACCCCATCAAAATGTTAGCAACACACCATTCCACTATACAGAATCTCCTCCAGAGACTGTACTATGCAAACATTTTTGCTTTACAACTGCAACATTTTAATAACATTCTCCTACATGGGACAGCCAATGACCACATCCAAAGTAAAATACTTTGGAAGTGAAGATCGCTAAGAAAATCCACTAACTGCAGACAACATTAGTGAAAACTTTCCAAATGCCAATGTTCTAATAAACACGTACACAATTTAGGTTTAAAAGCACATCTGCTGAAGTATCAAACCAAGTATGTGTGTGCTGTCGCAGAACATTTTGTAAAAGGAGCACAAAAGCTGTAGATATGACTTACAGAATAGAATACAATGAGGAATCGCAATGGTTACAATTAGCTCTGTATCTTATAACAGAAAGCAAATACAAAATAACTGACCCCTTAGTACTTTGCACGTACTGCATTACAAAGCATGACAATAATCACATGCTTTCATGGGCTATCACTAATAACTTGGAAATATTCTCACTTCCCAAACCTCTCCAGCATCTTAATTTGTATGAGAGCATTATAATCCAAACAATACAGCCATTTCAGGCTATAATACGCCTTCAACTCAAAACAGGCAAATGGACTGCTTTTTAGGCATTTGTGAGTGGTAAAGTAGTTTATTTGCCATTAGATCTGAACAAAAATGTAGAAACTCTCGGAGTGCAACGTCCAATAGATCACTCTTTGATTATTCTAGTTAATGGTGTACCAATGAAAGACAACAAAATGTGGCAACCCCTAGTAGTTACAATATCTAAAAGAAAACAATGACTACTAAAAATATATAAACATTGAACAGAACTTAAGGGAAACCACCCAAATCATTCAGGATTCCTCACTAACTGGCCAATTTGAAATTGTGGATCCTATTACGGCATCCAATATTTTAGACCAGTGTACAATTCACCCACTACTCTCCAAAGACACCATAGACAATACATTAGAAACCTATCAAATGCGTCAAGCCAAAGGGTCTCCAATCAGCATATGGGAGAAAAGTGTACAAGCACAAGCCTTTCCTCTACTATTTCCTACAGGAAAAGGGGGAGGATATAATGAAAGATGCACACAAATAACAACATCAGAATATCGCTGTTTATTAATGTATTCTGAAGACCCCGGATTCAGACAAAATGTTGAATACATACTCCATCTCCTGTTTTGAAAGTGAACTAGCAACTCTATGTTATGGAGTTGCACACATATTGAAAGCAAGCTCCACATTTTTAAACATGTCTTCTACCCAACTACTTCAAAAGATAAAAGACAAAGATGAAGTTTTGCAGTCAAGTATCACAAATCTCTTGGCAAACATGTGTTGTACAAAAGAATACTGGTTCCGATGTCACGCTGATATACAGTGTATGCTAAGGAACCTTGGCCCAGCCACATGGTTTGTCACTTTAAGTTGTGCAGAATATGTAGGAGAGGACTTACACAACTTCCTACGCATAGAAAACCAAAACTCAGAAGGAATAAACATAAAAAAAACAGGAGAACTCTGCTGTCCTGACCCTGTAAATGTATCAAGATACTTTCACCACCGCTTTATTGCCCTGCTACACTTCATCCGTAATAAAACATATTTCTCCCCTCAGAGAAGTGGAACACTTCTTTTGGAGAAAACAATATCAATACAGAGGAGCACCACACTTCCACATGCTTCTGTGGATAAAAAATGCTCTATATTTGGACATGACAGTGATGCCACTGTTTTGCAGTTTATTCACAAACAACGACATTCCTTCAGAAACCACACATAGTGAGCTACAAGTACACATTTTATGATTCCAAAAACATATGTGTGGCAAATACTGCCAAGGCAGATATAAGAACAGAGGTAAATACTACACCAAATGCTGCTTTGCTTTCCCTAGACCAGTTTCATCAAAAGGACAAGTAAACAGCTTCATGTCTTCTGTTAGACACAGTGTGAAAGGCACATTGCCTAAAAACACATACTGAATTAAAAGAAGCAAAGCTTCAAGGTACATCAATGATTAAAATATAATCATTGCCTTCTTGTTTGTTTGTTTGTTTGTTTTATTCACTTATAATGCGCACCAGACCCGAAGGTAGCCAGGCGCAGCAGTACAGAAAATGCAAAGCTTAATTTACAAGGAAAGGGTCATGGGTTACATACAGAATACGAAATACAAAATACAATATATTACAGGTAGGCGGCAATTGAAATGTACAAAACAGGCAAAACGAGTACAAAGTACCATAAGGACATTCTATGTATTGGTATTAAATGGACATTAGCTCATCGGCCAGGTGGGCGGAATGAGGAGTTTGTGAGGTAAGAGAGAGCAGGATAGTGATGTGTCTATGCTCGGGTCTCGTGGGGAGGGGTTGGCGCCAGAGGGCTAGTCATTGGCAGACCTCAGCAGATTAATGTAGTTGGATCTGAATTTTGGAAAAGGCTGCTCCTCGCTTAGAGGGTGGGGCAGTGAGTTCCATAATTGGGCTGCTCAAACCTGGAAGCTACTACCCCCGCCTTGGTTAGCCTAAATCTTGGTATGATGAGGCTATTGGCATTTGAGGTTCTAGCTGGACGCATGTGGTTTCTTTTGTTGAGTTTATTAGTGAGATAGCTCGGTGCAGCATTGTTCAGGGCTTTGTGAACAAGAGACGCAACTTTTAAGTAGATTTTATTTTGGGTGGACAGCCAGTTGTTTTGGTGCCTGATCTTTGAAATATGCGATCTTTTAGACACACTGAGGGCTGCTCGCAGGGCGTTATTTTGTAAAACTTGAATTCGATGGGTGATGGATTTATTGGCTCCAATGTAGAGGGCATTACAGTAGTTGAGCCTCAAGAGGATTAATGCTCTTGCTACGATAAGGCAGTTGTCAGAGAGAAAGTGTTTACCTGCTCTAATGAGCTTACAGGTGTAAACGTTGGCCGATGCCAAAGAGTTCACCTGTTTGTCGAAAGAGAGGATGGCATCCAGGTAGAAGCCAAGTGTCTTCACCTCTTTAGACACCTTGATGATATTACCATCAATTTCAAATGAGGTATAGCCTTGACTTTGTTTTTTGAGGTTAGAGTGAGTCCCTAGGATGATAAGCTCTGTTTTATCATTGTTCAGGCACAGTGGAATGCAAACCTAGATATACAATATATTGCAGACAATTTCACTGCTGTTGCAAGATATGTCACAGCCTACCTAACCAAAGCTGGGAAAACAGAACTGAAAGACCTCTGGGATGACATATCATCTGACAAAACACTGTCACAAGAATTGTACACCTTTCTCATAAAAATGCTCTCCCCTATAGAATGTGGATGCTACGACGCTGCAGACCGTTTAACAGGCACATGCTTATATGGCAAATCTGAAAACATAGTTCGGCTAAGCCTTGGTCCTGCTGCATCTAGAAAATTCATACCAAGACATAGAAACAATAGCCAAAAATGATCCCAACAGGCAGGACATTTTGAAAACCCCCATTTTCCACATAGCCCAACATTTCTACTACCAGAATAAGGTTAAACCAGATGAAAAAAAGTGAAAAATACATGGGCCCTCATTACGACCCTGGCGGAGGACCATGGTGCAATTTGCACCATGGTCCATGGCGCAGAGCTGCCCAACGCCCTTTGTCGGTTTGGTTTGATAACGGTGTCTTATCCTGGATATTGGTGCGCAATCTGATAATAGTAGGTCTCCATGGTATTCCAGTCGCTGTTGGAGCAAGATATGTGCATCTTGTTGTGCTCCCTTATGGTCAGTAATGCTTGGCACATCCAAAGAGCAGGTCTTGTCACTTGTTTAATTCCCAGAGTCTGTCAGTACTCATATTCCATTAAATCGATCATGGTTGGAGCTTATATTCCGGGTTACGATCCCTGCTCCTCGCGTCCTTCAGCAAGAATTTCACCTGGATGACCTGAGGTCGGCGTATGGATCCTGTAATGCTATTGGTCTGGTATCCCTTTCCCCCATCTTTTTTGCTTATCTTTTGGAGTTGCACCTTCACTTCATGTTATTGGTGGCATATGTGGGAATAGATTGTGCACTAAAGTACTAGAAAGTAAGTCCTGACTCACGGGTGACTTATTTTCCAGTGAGCCAGAACTGAAGTGAGTGTAAGCTGGACAAATGTAGAGTGACATTCAGGAGGCAAGTACTACACCTTTTTACGTGTGTGACAGACCATGTTTGAAGTAGCTCCTTTTTAAAATATATAGCATAAAACTGTTGAATACCAAACCACTGCCTTTCATGCAGTGATAAACGAGAGGACATGTCTGTTGATTGTGACCGCTCCATGTTGATTATATATAGATTAGTTGGGCAATGATACACAAGACATCTGTTCTTATACCTTTTTGATTCTATGACCCCGAACAGCAGTTAGAGCTCCGACTTTTGAATGTGAGAGAAAGAGGACTATGCTGAAGGAAAAGCAAACCATTCAGTCCATGGACTTGCAGCAACGTTTAATCAGCTTCCTCCTGCCCTCACTGATTGAGAAGGGCCCTGTTCATCTGTCCTCGGAATATAAAATGTCAGTATTATATGCGTGGTAACCAATTTAGAATTTCACTGGGTGAAGCACACCCCCAAAACAAGCCGGTTTGTAATGGAAATAGTGCATCTTATTTTCTTTGTTTCGGCGTCCCAAAATATTTTGCAACGCTTTCCTTTGCCGCACCAAGTAAGCAGCACAGGTTTAGTTATTGTATTCACTTTCTCTGTTCACCTGAACCATTGATAACATTGCATTAAAAGTTATATCAATCGGCACGTGTGTAAGGTGCGTGGTTCGTCCCCACTTCCTCGTGTCAGCACATAACTGCAATAATGGATCCACAGTGACTTGACAGCACATTTGGCATTGCTGTGGGCGTGTCTAAAATATGCCGTATAGACTCGTACCATTAGTTATGTTTGCAATTGAATGTCATGCCGGAAACAGATGTGTGATATCATTCTGCCGTTTGCTTGTGTATTAACAGGGTTAACAGAAAGAAGCACATTGATAAATCCTTTGAAATGTCATTTAATGCCCTTTCAGTAACAACAAAATTCTTCTTGGTCATTTTCCCAAAAAGTTTTTGAGGCTTGTCTTTCCTCATCATTTTAGGACTGCTCCAAGTGCTTTAGCGCTCAGAACGTGAAGGCAGACATGACCTATCACAGCTCTGTTCCTAAGTGATTGACAGAGGAGGTGAGAAATGAAATGGGACTGATGCAGATGAAACAATAACGTTTTTTGAGCCATGAAAGAATCGGAACGGGAAAAAGATAAGCATTTTCTCTTATTACCAAGCTGAGGCAAATCGTGTATATTACTTTGGCTACAAGTTGTTTCAATCAAATGCCGATAGCTGCAGTCATGTGTATAAAACATGTTATTCAGGAGTGTTGTTTTGCATTCCGTTGCCTGCAATGTTTGACCGTTCTCGCCGGGAACTGACACTCTTGCAATTGTCCAATATTCTTGCTTGTCAGATTAGATTTGGATCAATGTTGATGGTGAAAAGCAGCGATTTAAGTTGTCTGCAGGAAAGCAGTGATACCTTTTTTGGAAATTAACTGAATATATTTCTTTTGCAAATGGACATTATGTAACACAGCAATATAACAGCGTGCTAGCAAATAAAGTCGAACGGGTCTTTTTGTTTGCGTAGTTCATTGGCTATTATGAAACGGTAGCAATGTCATAGTTAAATGGATATTATTAAAATTAACAGCAGACAAAACCTTGACAGCTATGGGAAGATTGCACATTTCATCTTTCTGCTTTACTTTACGCTGGGACTGGACATTTGTGAGGGTCAGCTCTTGCCCCCAATGGCTGTCTCGCATTCGATTCACTCCTATCAGATGTTAAGAAAGTGGAGCTTTGCATGCGGCCTCATATGTCTTCCACCATTTGCTTGTGCATAATGGATGCTTATTGTTTTGCCTGATGCCCATTATTTATTTATTTATTTGCATTTCTAAAGCGCTCACACAGACCGGGGTCATCAAGGCGCTGTTATAGAATTTGGTTTTTGTTGTCTTAGTTGCATATTTATAACGCGCCTAAATACCTAGATGTTTCTAAGCGCGGACCCATGGATCGAACCAGTGTTGCTTTGTGGCATCTTGCTTCCAAGGCGAACACGTTGCCACTGAGCTATCCTCCCCGCACTATAAGTGGCATTATATGCAAAGCTAGAAATTGATGAGTAGGTGCATTACTTTATTCATATGAAGCATTTATCCTATTTTTTATACCTTTTTCTTTTTCCTTATTTTTCGATCTTTTTCTGGTGCATCAGGATAAAACCCCTGCCGAGGGTCCACGTACAAACTCTTTCTCCTAAATCCGTTGTTGCCAGCAGATGATCCCAGTGCACTCCACCCGGGAAATCCCCTTTAGAACAGAAAGCATTTTACCTCAATTGACAAAAAAATAAATGGAAAAGTAATCTCTTTTCAAAGCATATACATTTTTTTATTTTTCCGCACTTCTTGAGTGGGTATACATTTTAGATTTGTATTTACAATTTTAAAAGTCTATCATTCAATGAAAATAAAAATAAAAATACACAACCCTGTTCAAAACTTGATGCTCAACCTTTTTACTGCTTTCATGACATATCTCTTTGTATATACATATCCCATTATCCACATCAAAATGTGGTTCACAACAACAATGATAAACAAGGTGTATTTAGTTGTTTTTTTGCTGACGCGTTTCGGGTATATGTGTTATCCTTCTTCATGGGCTAATCTTCTTCATACATTTATATTTTATAAGAAAGCACAGTTTACATTGTCACTAATGATAATTTAAAGTAAACTAATATGTATAATTATGTGCCACTGACCTCAACGTGTCCGAGGCATGTCTTCCTTTTCATTGTCTATATAAATGGATACATTTAAAATTAAAAGGCTAAAAATACAGATCAACTGATTAGATGAACCCATATCTGGCCCTAAACGATGGAGCTGACATCTGCTTCTTTCTACATGGCTTACCCAACTACAAGTCGGCTGGTATATGGCCTCAGACAGCGTGTTTTTCAATACAGAATCTTGCAGCATTCCTATGGGCACACGGATTCCATTAGTAGATCGAGCATTGTGTTCTGTTATATATGGTAATCTGTGTTTCGGTGTGTTACGGGTGATGCACTATGATTCTGGAATCATATTGAATTCTGAAATCATATGAAAAGAGTACCGGAGATACTGAAGCAGCAACCGCTCTGGGGGGACCTCATTACTTATATACATACAATAAAATATATACTTTAATAATATCAAGAGTCCAGAGAGATGATTACACAACAAATGGCGTTCTGGTGAGGATTAGTGGTCCCCAGCACAAGTGGAGGAAAACGGGAACGGGAACAGTCTTATGCAGAGCAAGGACGGCTGATCTCCTCGACAAGCAGATGAGAGGATCAGAACCGCGGAACACATCGAAGCGTTCAAGGATTAAGCACAGTGAGTCACAGGTGCAAAGGCGATAAGAAAATAATAGGAATTATACATACGGTTACAGAAGAGGCCGAATGCATTTTTTGAATGCTACGCAATCAAGATGAATGTACAGTATTAGAGTTAAGGACCTAAGCTAAATGTAAAAATACGTGCGGCGGCCATTTTAATGAGCGCCAGTTGTCAGGACTACCTATTCAGTGTACATGAAAGAGGCTCCGCTTCGTAATACGCTGCAAACAGAAAACGAAGTAGATATCCCAATGTAGTGTCAATAATGTTGTAATAACACTAAAACATTACTGAAGAAAACAAACTTATAATACACTAAAACAAGTGGTATTCATGATGACTGTGGAAACAATAGAAATGGAAGTAGAAAAATAAAAGGTGATCTTATAATAAAGACACTGCAATTGTGATGAACAGGATATAGCGCACTGCAAATATTTGTAAGGAGATTGTGCAGTGCACCGATTGGAAGTACTGCAAAATAAAAATAAAAAATAGAAAAACAAGGAAGTCAGGCTCAGGGCCAATAAAGACAACATCAACTATTATAAACATTCAAAATGCAGAACATTGCTACGCCGATGAAATTTCTTGCACAGCCAGGAAGCCCAATATGCAGCTGGGAGCAATGGTTGGACAATTTTCAGGTGTACCTGAGAGCGGTGGGAGGAGCCAAATTTAATGATGATCTGAGAGAAGCTACGGTGTTAAACTGTGCGGGTACTGAGGCCTTGCGAATTTTTAGAACTTTGCCTGATCAGAGCAATGTGAATGAAGGATCTGAAGAGGTGGCCACAGGATCAGGTAACAATCGAAAGTATGAAATGGCAGTGGCTAAACTGACAAAGCATTTTGGAAATAAAAGAAATATAGTTTTGGAGAGATAACATTTCTTTTTAAGGAAATAAAACAAGGGAGAGACTGTTGATACATATATGGCTGCTCTAAGGGGGCTGATATCTACATGTAAATTCACGGGAGTGGCGGATGAATATTTGAGGTATCAATTGGTATTACAAATTGCTGATTCCAAGATACAACAACGCTTATGGCAGGCGAAAGACCTGAGCTTAGAGCAAGCTATGGACATTGCCAGGTCAATGGAGTTAGGAGATAGATGCATGAGAGAAATATAGAATAAAACTCAAGATGCTGAAGTCGGATGTTTACGGGATTCTCAGGAGAGTGTTCCAGATAGAGAGGAAGAAAATTTGGTTGCAGCAATTCAGAAATTGACCAAGAAAACTATAATAGCAACAACACGAGGAAAGACAGAGAATCTGCTACTAGAGGGCAGAGTAAGTGCTATAAATGTGGCAGATATAGACATAATAACAATGAAAAGGAATGTCCAGCATTTTCAGCAGAATGCTACAAATGTGGGTATATAGGTCATTTTGGAAAAGTTTGCAAGAACACACAAGGAAGAGGAAGAACAACAGGGACATTTCCTATGGACAGAAGTCAAGTTACAAGGAGTAACATGTCCAGCGTAAAGTCGATAGAGGGGAATTGGTCTCCAAGCAATACAATGTCGATGGTTAGCGAAATGGAAGAACATATACAGATACTGACATTGACACCTTTTCAAGGAGGCTTGGGATCATGGGTGTCCATGCTGGTAAACGACGTGCCATTGAGGGTGATGTACAGACATTTGAAAATGAGTTGAGAGGAAAGAAAGCAGACTTAAGAGACACAAGAGTGAGAGCAACCGGATATGGGACAACACCCATCAACATAATTGGTTATATATGGATACATTTATGTTTTAAAGAAAGAAAAACATATTGTAAACTTTATGTGGCTGAGAATGGGTTTTTAATTGCAGGATGGTGGGAGCAAGCGTCTTTACGTATCAAGATGCATCCAGGTGAAGTGGTTCTAATTTTAGGCATTAATGAACAAATGTCTGAGACTAGCGAATACCTAGTGAAACATTTTCCAAAAGTGTTCAATGACAATATCGGCACATTGAAGGGGTTTAGACACAAAATTATATTGAAAAGAAATGCCAAACCAGTAGTCCATAAGGTGAGAAATATTCCCATTGGTACGAGGGAGGCTCTACAAAAGGAATCAGTGAAATTATGTGAACAAGATGTCATAGAACCAATTCAAAGTTCAGAATGGCTTTCGCGGATTGCTATTGTACGCAAACCAGATGGATCAATAAGGATGTGTGTAGATTTAAGAGACTTAAATGCAAATATTTGGGTAGACAGACATTCTCTACCAAATATAAATGAGATGTTGACAACAATGAGACCCGAAAGTATTTTACGACATTAGACTTTTCATCTGCATAGCATCAGGTGGTTCTGGATGATGAATCAAAACATCTTACATCATTCGTCACCCAGTTAGGTGCATTTAGATACAAAAGGATGCCTTTCAGATTGGCTTCGGTAGCAGCCGTATTTCAAAGGTTAATGCAACAATTGTTTGGCGGTTTGCAAGGAGTTCATTTTTTCCAAGATGACATTTAATATCAGCAATGACTGAAGAAGACTACAATGCTGAACTACTAGGTGTTTTACACGTTATTCAAGAAAGAGGTCTCACATTCAGGATAGAGAAGTGTAAGCTAAAGAAAACTGTGGTGACCTATTTAGGTCATTCTATAAGTGCAGAAGGCATAAAACCAAAGAAATCTCTAGTGGATACAATTATGGAAATTCCAGAACCCATCAACAAAGACCAACTTCGCAGCTTTTTGGGGCTAGCAGAATACTATTCAAAATGTGTGCATCAGTTTTCAGACAAGTCATGTCATATGAGAGAATTAATGAGTAAAGGCATTAAATTTGACTGGTCAAAAAACTGTAAGAAGGAATTTGAATTCTTAAAAGAGCTGATCAACAAGGCTCCGACTATAAAATGTTTGATTATGGTGCCAGGAGTATCATCTCAGTAGACGCCAGTGGAATAGGACTAGGTGGAGTTCTTGAGCAAGTACAGAACAGTATGGTAGTACCTATTGCTTTTGCCTCCAGGATGTTAAAGAGGGCAGAAAGAAATTATTCCACTATAGAAAGGGAGGCGTTGGGAGTGAAGTGGATACCTAATTTGGGGCGCACCAATTGAAGTAAGAAAGGATCATAAACCATTGATTCATGTCTTAAGTTCCAAAAACATGCAATTAACATCACCACACATTAAAAGGTGGATTTTAGACATTATGCATTATAATGTTAAAGTGAAGTATACACCAGTTAAATCTAATGTGGTGGCAGACTGCCTGTCGCGGTTGCCTTGGGATGATGTTGAAGAAGAGACACAAGGAGGTGAAAGCCTAGAAGATCGAGATACAGACTGTGTAATTGCGCAAATCACCTCAGGCTTTTCAAAAGAGGAGTGGATTGAGTCAACTATTGATGATATTGAACAAAAACACTTAAGAGATGCCATTAGAAATGATTGGAAGAGTGTTGATCAAAGTATCAAGTTTTGGATTAAGGTAAGAGATGAAATGTCTTGTGATAATCTATGTATGTACAGAGGAGATTGCATAGTTCCTCCAATTCAATTTAGAGAGAAAATAATGACCATTGCTCATGAAGGGCATGTAGGAAGAACCCTTACAAAGAGAAGAGTAAGAGAAGCATACTGGTGGCCTGATATGTGGAATCAATTGGAACAATTAGTAAGGGAGTGCACAGTATGTGCTATTAGCGATAAATGGAGGAAAACAGAGTTTACACAGTTCAGATACAAGGAGACATGGACAAAATTGGCTATAGACATAACAAGCCCATTTGAGACATGGGGCCTCAAAAGATGTACATCATTTTTTTGATGGACTATACATCAAAATGGGTAGAGTGGGGTGTGGCTGAGGAAACTGTTACTGCTACTAAAGTGGTAACATTTCTGGAAGAAATCTTCAATAGGGAAGGAGATCCCCAAGAAATAGTATCAGATAATGGTGCTCAATTCATATCTTTGGAAGTACAAATGTTCATGAGAGAGAGAGCCATAGAGCATGCAACAACAGCTTTATATCACCCCATGACAAATGGATTAGTTGAGAGAATGAATGGATTTATTATTATTTTTTTTATTTGATTATGTTGAGAATTCACCTTTACAAATGTAATACATAAACCATGAACAATTAGTAATAATAATAATATACAAGTTAAATGCTCATAAATTACATTCACATTTTTTTTTAAAAAAAGAGAGAAAACCAAATATCATTAAAAATTAACATTGCCTACCCTTTTACATGATGCCTAAAAAACTAACCAGAAATGTATTTTGTACAGACATTTCATGTGCTGTCAGAATTGACTACCTTGTTTATAGGAATGAAAGGCTTTTGTTCATATGGGACAGCAGTATCAAGAATGCGAATCGTTGCAATTCTAACCGATATTTTCACTGACCCAAAAATGTATGCCCAAATTTCATCATTAGAGCGGTCAGAATGCTTTTGGTTCACACATTTAGCAAATTTGGAACAAAGAGAAGTAAAAGCTTTGCATTTCATAATAATATGAAACAAGGATTCTGTGGTAGATATATTCTTGCAGAAGCGACAATAGCTTTATTCTTTTGCAACAAGACCACGTCTTGCAAGAATTTCATTAACCGGCCACAAGTTAAGACGTAACCTTAAAATCTTCAATGTTAAATTTGGTGATGGGCATCTTACAAGATAATCAGCCATTGTACGTAGTTGTTTATGACCAAACAGATTCCTGTTAAAGTCTTTAAGCTTTAAACATTTTTCTTGAGTCAGAGACCAGTCAAGTTGATAGACTTTGAACTTGGCACACTTTGAATTTGTAATAAGAAGGTCAATCGAGTTGTCAGCATCTGCAAGAGCATTTATAGTATGTGTTCGCCATTGCAATGGGAATAAATGCAACAACGTTAACAAATAATCAGCCAGAATTGCCAAACTATCTCGATTAGATATTCCCATTAAACATTTTCTAAATAATGAACACATTTTCCAAGTTACTTGTGCATGGATCGATAAAAGACCCATCTCATATCTTAACAACATACCAGGAGTACTTTTTGGCAAATTCAGTAAGGTTTTCCAAAATTTTGCTTCTAACTGATTCCAAAAAGCAACAGGTTTAGGTAGTACAGATTCCATCCTGTACGTAATGACTGGTATCACTTTTTGCTGATAGAAGGACATTATAGGTACACAGGTGAATTTACCGAACTTAGCGTGAATAATTTTGGCCTGGGCAATCAGCATTGTTAGTTTGGTTCTCGTTAATACTTCAAGTGGTTTTTCGGATGAAATGTTATTAAAATTCATCCCCAAATATTTATATTCCTGAACCACTTGTAGCTTATGATTACAAATTAACCATTGGAACTTGTTTCGTGATGATGCTTTAGGTTTGCCCAGGATAATGATTTGTGTTTATTTTGATTCACAGTTAAATTGTTTTTTGTAACATATTGGCCAAGGACATCAAGGAGGGTTTGTAGCCCAGGTGGAGTTTGAGAAATCAAGACTAAATCATCCGCATGCAGGAGCCATGCTATAGTCTGGTTCCCTATTTTTGGGGAGTCAGACATAGTTGATGCAAATGCATCAGCTGCATCTAGTAAAAACAGGTTAAACAAAGTCATACTAAATTCAACGAAAGCAACATAAAGTGGTTGCTTCCGTATGGAATAAGATGACTTGATGGAATTAAGAAGAGTGAGATTAATTGCAGTACCTAATCCTGCGACAAAACCAGTTTGAAATGGATCTCTTCGATGGGTTAAGAGTGACCAGGAATTTAAGTCACGCAGGACTAGTCTGCAAAAGATTTTCCCGGGAACATCTAGGAGGGCAGTAGGATGGTAACTCAAAGGATTTTGTCTATTCCCTTTTTTGTGGATAGGTACAATGATTGAATGCTTCCACAATTCCGGGAGTTCTTGGTAACGAATAATTAGCCGGAATAATGTGTATAAGATAGAAGCTCAAAGGTTAACATTCTTTTTTAATGTAGCATTTGAAAGTCCATCTGGACCGGGGGCCCGAGACATGCTAGCTTTGTTGATGTAGTAGCGAATGCCCTCCTCATCGAAATTAAGATCGAAGTTTGATATGGGCATGTGAAGATGCTCAGGCGCAGAAGGAGCGGCATACAAGGACGAAAAATGGAGCATTCAATCATTCTCCGATACACCATTTATTTGGGAAGTGAGTTGTGGAATCTTGGTGGTTGCGTTTAGCATTTGCCAGATTTGGGCCGTGTTCTTGCCTTGGAAATAATTTAGCATGGATTCACCATCTTTCTGATATTTAGTGAGTTTGTATTCCCGCATCCAATTTTTGTAGGCAGTTTTAATGGATTTCAAAGCAGTTACTTTAACTGCCAGTGATAGATATTGGGCTTGTCTCTTCTGTTTCCTGAACAAAGCTTTCCTAAAGCGAACTTCATTATCAGACATTTGAGTTCTGTTTACATTGGAGTTCTGCTTGGTTGCATACAATTTCATTAGATGAAAGGGAACCAAAGTATTTGCATTAGGAGAATCGGAACCTTCTTTCACACAGATTTTTAGCTGGTAACAATAGCGCATCAATGATTGGTTAGACCATTTCAACTGATTCAGGGAGTTGTTTGTCTCAACCAAGCCCATGAATGCTTTTCTCTGCGGACAAGGAGCAAGGCACAGCAAGAGCTTAAAGGTCAGGGGTCGATGATCACTATAATCAGATGTATTGACTGAAAATTCAGTGGTGTGTTCAAAGAGACTTCTTGAAACAAAAATATAATCAATGATGGCAGACTGCTTTCCACTAAACCACGTTGTGAGGGGAGGGGAATCAGCCATGCTTGTGCCATTTAGCATAACCAAATTCCAAACTTTCACAAATATGTTCCATTGTTCTACTCGTTCTTGTTTTTTAGCTGTATCTCCATTCAAAAGATGTAAATTCATATCCCCAGCAACAATAATAGATATAATACCATGCACCAACATAATGTTCTCCAAAATAGCTGTTAAGTTTTTAAGAAACACTGCTGTTGTAATGTTCAATGGGTTCCAATATATATTGACACAAGCAATTTTAAGGGAGTTAATGCTAATATAGGAACATTGAGTGAAGGAATTGGGCGCGGGCAATGGTACTAATTGTATGTTGGCTAGTGTGTTTGTAGCAGTGAGAAGCTCTGACATTGGCCTTCCTTTAGTAGCTCGTATGGCTGGTTCTAATTGTATGTCGTAATTATTCCACGTGGGAGGAGTGGAAAGCCAAGTTTCCTGCTGAAATATTAGATCGAAACCACACAAGACACTCTTTGGGTTATTAATAAAATGGCTAAACCCACATGTGTTCCAACTAATTACAGATAAACACACATGCTCTTGATCCTGCGCTAGTTATACTCTTGTAATATGACTATGTTCGTTCTGCCTGGGTGCGTTCTCTCCAACATTATGTCTCGGAGTATAGGTTACAAATTTTGGAGAGGGGATCAGGCAAGATTTTAGAGAACATTTTGCATCATTGTTTAACGAGATCACAAAACCCAAATTGAATAGGGCCTCCCGTGCGGCCCAAATGATATTACAAATAATTAATGAACAAGTCCAAATAAAGACCGTGCTAAGCTCATCCTTGTTTGGAAATTCAATTTGATCAAGATCATCAGACTCAAATTCTCAATGTGGTAGTGTCAGAAAAGAGTTTAAGAATACTCTGTCGGTTCATGATGTAAAATGAGGGAACATCCTGACGACATGTCAGTAACAGAGAATGCCTAGATTCTATTTTAGGAGCAAACATTTTTGTGGTTGATGTCGGTTGTCTTGATAGCAATGTGCTTGCTGGTACAAATGCACAACTATTCAAGACCTATGAGTGTGTATAAGTCTTATCAGAGGTTTTTTTTGGTGGCAATACCTTATTTGATTTCGAATTTAGCAGCCATAGACGAGCAATAGAATCGTTAATTTCTTCAAGATCAGTTTGTAAGAAATTATCATTATTTACGAGATCCTGTGATGAACCATGAGCAGTCTGATGCTCAGGTTCAGCAAAGGATACTCGTTTGAGTGTAAGATTCTTACTCTCTGTGCGAGTCATCGCTGACAAGGGTTCAGATATGGTAACAATGGAGCTTTTGGCCAGGCCATTTGCTATGATGGGAAAACTTGGAGGTTCAAATTTCCGGATGCTCAAGATATAGATCAATTTCTCATCTCAGAGCTAGGCTTGACATCACATTGTCATCAGGAGATTCACTGTTGACAGTTGATACAACACCTGGATGGTTTGGTGTGATGGTTAAAGGCATGCCCTTAGGCTCAGGTTTATTAAGAGGTTGCTGGCCTTCAGCTAATTTAATTAGTTCATCTAAAGAGGGGTGATCTATAATCACTCTTGGAGAGTGACAAGAATCAAGATGTTTGTTTTTTTTCAAATTTGCCAGTGCAACATATTTTTTTGTTATAGAGCTGGAGGCCACTTGAGATCTACTATTAGCACATGTTAAATTAGTGATAAATTGTTTTGTTGATGATGAGACCACCAGCTTTGAAGTTTTAACATGCTTCAATTTCTTTTGTGCTGGCAGCTTCTTTGGTTTCAATTTCAAATTCGCCGCTTGATTTGCAGTTCTCAGATCAAAAACAGAATACGTGGATTTTGCAATTTGGTTAATGCATGAAGTTTTATCTGCCGAATTAGATTGAGATTCAGCATCTGGGAGAGGGTTGGCGTTTGTCATTACATTTTTTTCAGTGATTATTCCTGCAACAAATGGAACAACTGTTTTAGTTTTAGATGAATGTGTAACTAATGGTACATGTTGACAAATTTGGGAGTCTGAAATGATTTCCACAATTGGACAGTCTACATTTTTAAATGTTTGTGTGGACACATCACAACAGACTTACTCTTTTTCACATTTTCAGATTGTTTCTTGGCCAGAGATTGGACTATATCTTTTTGTAGATCAAAAGTGTTTTTGAGTTTTTCATTGAACTCATATTGCAAACGATCGACTCTAATGGTCAATTTCAATTGGCCAAGGTTCAATACATCAAAGTTGTCTGTCAAGCTTTTAAGAGTGCCATCAATGGACTCAAATAGTTTGGCAAGAGCCATGAGAGCAGTGTTCATTACTTCAAGAGTTAAACAAGAGGTTTTAGGGATGTTGGAGGTTTTTGCTGAGATTTGTGGGTCAACATTGGTCCTACGTGGGGTGGGAGCAATATATGATACTTCCAAAGCTGATATTGTTGCAGCTGGATCCCCGAAACATATCAGGCGATTGTGATAAATTGGAGCCATCTGCTCCGGCCGAGAAACATGAATTGGTGGAATTCAAATCAATCACAGCTTCTTTAGAGATTTTAGGCAAAGCTGGAATCACTGTGCACGGAGCTCCGGATAATGCGTTTCTCAAAAGCATAGTGTCTGACAGGGAAGTAGGGTTTTTAGCCATATTAGGGTTTTATTCCATCTGTAGAGTGTCATCCATATCATGCAGAGCCTGATGACAAGCTTGCACATCAGAGTTGAAGAATGCGGCGCCATTTGAAGAACTTACTGGAGACACATAAGTAGTGGGACTGCCCGCCGCATCAGCTTGTCCCACTATTTCAAAGCCATATTTTCGAATGTCAACATTGCTCAGGGCGGCCATGCTCTTCTTGTTGTGGGCTTTGGGTTTAGAGCAGAAAGTTTGACGAATAGGGGTCGAGCAAATGTTAGAGTCTACAACATCAGTTGGCCTTTCATCATGAGTGGACTGTGATTCAGACATAATACGTTGCCTTATGTTGTCAGGCATTGCTGTGGTGAGGCGATAGGGGCCATTTGATCTGGCAGCCATGATTCCAAATTTAGGCTGTATGAGCCGCCAAGTTATTCAACAAAGCGGGATACAGTAAAGCTACTTAGAAGCCCCGGATAGTGCAAAGATAAGTAACAGGAGCCAAGCAGAGTCCCGCGGAGCCCCGGACGCTGCAGCGAAGCGGCAAAGCGGGACTCGGCGGGACTTACTCGGGTGCGCGTGCGCGGTGCCCGCGCCTGTCTACTTTTAAGCACCCGCCTTCAACACAATGGAAACAAAGCCTAAACAAAAGTGAAGAAGAATATATATAAGTGGCAACGAAGATTAAATGAAGCAGAAGCACTTTTCTTTAGTTGAATGGTCACCTTATGGTAGTTGGAGTCCAAAGCACACAAACCTTGCACAAATCCTTTACAGCAGAAAGAGAGAGTCAGGGCAAAGCAAGACTCGACGGGACTCGCTCGGGTGCACGCGCGCGTTGTGCGCGTCTGTCTGCTTTTAAGCACCCGCCTCCAACACAATGGAATCAAAGCCTAAACAAAAGTGAAGAAGAATATATATAAATATATATAAGTGGCAACAAAGGTTGAATGAAGCAGAAGCACTTTTCTTTAGTTGAATGGTCACCTTATGGTAGTTGGAGTCCAAAGCACACAAACCTTGCACAAATCCTTTACAGCAGAAAGAGAGAGTCGTGGCAAAGCGGGACTCGACGGGACTCGCTCGGGTATGCGCGCGTGGTGCGCACGCCTGTCTGCTTTTAAACACCTGCCTCCAACACAATGAAAATAAAGCCTAAACAAAAGTGAAGAAGAATATATATAAGTAGCAACGAAGGTTGAATGAAGCAGAAGCACCTTTCTTTAGTTGAATGGTCACCTTATGGTAGTTGGAGTCCAGAGCACACAAAGCTTGCACAAATCCTTTACAGCAGAAAGAGAGAATCGCGGCAAAGTGGGACTTGACGGGACTTGCTCGGGTGCGTGCGCGCAGTGCGCGTGCCTGTCTGCTTTTAAGTACCCGCCTCCAACACAATGGAAACAAAGCCTTCTGGTAGTTGGATACCAAAGCACACAAAGCTTGCACAAATCCTTTACAGCAGAAAGAGAGAGTCGTGGCAAAGCGGGACTTGACGGGACTCGCTCGGGTGCGCGCGCGGTGTGCGCGCCGGTCTGCTTTTAAGCACCCGCCTCCAACACAATGGAACAAAGCCTTATGGTAGTTGGAGTCCAAAGCACACAAAGCTTGCACAAATCCTTTACAGCAGAAAGAGAGAGTCGCGGCAAATGTATAAAAAGCATAATTCAAATTAGCAATTGCCAATAATTTGCCATGGAGAGATACTCTCAAGGAAGCATTAAATACTAATAGTTACTCCACACTCAGTCACGGAGGTTGTACCATTTACAATGATAAGAGGCAGAACAGCTTCTAATAGATTGAGGCCAGCTTGGATTAAATTACAAAAGACAAGGTGATTTCCATGGATGGGATTGTGGAAAGAGTAAAAAGGAAACAAGCCAAGTATAAGAAATATTATGATGACAACAAACATGTGAAAGAGAGTTACATCAAAGAAGGAGATTGGGTTTGTGTGAAGGAACCAAGGAAGATGTTGAAAGGAGAATCTAAATTCAGACTACCGCAAAGAGTGAAGAAATGTTCAAACAAGTCTGAAATCCTTGACGATGGGGAAAAGTGGTCATGTGATGATGTTGTGTTGAATAGAGTAAGAATGCCTGTAGAAGAAGAGCTACTGGAAGATGACTATAAGAGTAGTAGAAGAAATAGTGGCATGTCTTCAAGGAACAGGAAGATTGTACAGAACTTGGAAAAGGATTTTATATTTTATTGAAATTATATTCCATTTTCACGAGATGCCAAGATGTATCCTTTTATCTCAAGTGATTCGTTGCTATGAATTCAATTGTTTTATAAGATATGTTTCTTTAGATGTTATTAATATTCATTTCTTTAAATATGTGGAAGGGGAGATGTTACATATGGTAATCTGTGTTTCAGTGTGTCACAGGTGATGCAATATGATTCTGGAATCACATTAGATTCCAGAATCGTATGAAAAGAGTAACCGTAGATACCGAAGCAGCAACCGCTCTGGGGGGACCTCATTACTTATACACATACAATAAAATATATACTTTAATAATATCAAGAATCCAGAGAGATGATTACACAACATGTTCACTCAGCAGGTATCACCTGCATGTATTTCATTAACACAAAATTGCTCTTCATTCATAGTGTACTCATTGTGTTTCCACTTGTTTCTTTAATAATTTCACGAATGGACCGCAAAGTATCCAAACGGCAAATGGGTCGAGTGCCCCATATCCGCTTTTATTACTTGATTGTTTCCATGGCTAACATCCCGGGAACTCGGAGCAGTAAGCCCTCTAACCCGGCAGCCATATTTACCTATTTTAATCGTCTCAAGATCGCAATGTAACTGTTTTATGTCTAGTGTATATTCTTTAAAATAGTGCAGCTTGGACATAGGTGAGGTAATGCCTATGGTCACAGTACACTGTTTACTCATGCTTCAGGACTCTGACTCCCATCAATTGCATACTTAGTATGTGTCTCGGATTTAAGGCCATAGATGCTGCCCTTCAATCTCTCTGGACCATAGTGCAATATAAGCAAGACTGTGTCCATGGTAATGGTAATCAGTTTACTTGTGCTTGAGGGTTCTAATTCCCATATGTTAATTTCGTAGTATGTGTTCAGAAAATGCATGATATGATGTGATATGCCATTTATAACGCGCCTATACACAGGTTTTTCAAGGCGCGACGAGACAAGGGAGGGGAACAGAGGGAGGACAGAGATAGCAATCCTATTAGGCCAGGTGACATTGAGATTGTGCAAGTGCAGGGATGAGGGGATGGGGAAAAGTGCTGGGTGGAAATGGGAAGGGACAGTGCAGTACATAGGATAACAGTATGATAATAAAGACAGTAAAAGAAAGTGTGGCTAGCTGGTGGCAAGTGCAAGGGTAAGTGCAGAACATCAGGTGTCAGTGCTAGTAGGGGCAGTGGGGATACAGATCAGTCCTTGAGTGCAAGGGTTGCCAGGGGGGCAGTGCAGGTGTGAAACTGGTGGGGAGGGGACCTGGACCCGTGAGGAGAGGGGAGCCAGGTAACAAGTGCAGTTTCAGATTCTGATTCAGCCAGGAGATCAGCATGGGAGAGGACGAGAGAAAGCAGAAGCAAAGAGAAAAGTCTTGAGGTGCTTCTGGAACCGGAGATGGTTCCCCTCAAGTTTCAGAGAGGCAGGGCGGCTGTTCCAGAGGGAGACCCCTGCAGAAAAAAGAGATCTACCACCAAGTTGCTGTTTGGAGAAGCGACTGATCCTGAAAGAGTTGGTGGACGATGAATGTAGAGCTCGAGAGGGAAGATATTTAGGAAGAGAGAGTTGAAGTTATTGAGGTCCCAGGTCCCAGAAGGCCTTCTGAACAATAGAGAGGGTTATGAACCTAATCCTCTCAGCGACTGGGAGCCAGTGTAGAGTAGAGGTTTCAGTCCTGGAGAGATACGGTCCCTAGGCTTGAGGCCAAGGACAAGTTTCACAGTCCTGTTTTGGGTGAGTTTCAGAGGGCAGAGAGTAGAGGCAGGCAGATTTAGAAAGAGGCTGTTCCAGTAGTCCAGCCTAGAGAGAACCAGAGCTCATGAGACAGTGAGCTTCTGGGGGAAGGAGAGGAAAGAGAGAATACCTCTGATGAGGTGCAGCTGGTACTGTGACTTCTTAGAGACGTCAGAGATGTGAGGAGAGAAGGAAAATGTGGAGTCCAGGATGACCCCGAGATTTTTAGCCTCACAGGTGGCAGCAGGAAGAGCCGGCCAAAGAGTAACAGGAAAGGAGGGAGCAGGTGTGCCAATGAGGAGAATCTCTGTCTTACTGGCATTAAGGCAGAGATCATTGGCGGTGCACCACTCCTGAATGGCAGACAGACTGTCGGAGAAGAGAGAAGGAGAAGAGGTGGCGGAAGGGAGCCTGAAGATGTGTTGAGTATTATCCGCATAGCACTGAAAGTTGTGGCAGAGAGCTGCAATGCGGTGGGAAAGAAGTGCCAGGTATTGGTTGAACAGCCAGGGAGAGAGGCTAGACTGCTGGGGAACAACACAGGTAGAGCTAGAGATAGCGGAGAGGAAGGACCCAAGTTGGACCTGGGAGGGTCGATCAGAGAGGAAGGAGGTCGGCCAAGCCAGGGCCTGATCGGTGATACCCAGGTTGTCACAGAGACGGTTGAGCAGGATAGCATGGTTGACCGTGTCAAAGGCAGAAGAGAGATCAAGTAAGATGAGGACACAGGGGGTGTTGGAATTGAGGTTGGAGAGCAGGTCTTCACTGATGTTCAGGGGAGCAGTTTACGTGCTTCTGGCAGCTCTGAAGCCAGACTGATGGTCGTGGAGACAACCAACAGATTTAGCATGAAGGTTAAGCTGGGAGATGGCCAGCTTTTCCAGGAGTTTGCCCAGGAGAGGAGTGATGGAGATAGGGGATAGTTAGCCAGGCAGGAAGGGTCGACAGATGTTTTTTAACAAAAGGGTGCACACGGGAGTGCTTCAGGGGAGAGGGGAAGACTCTAGTAGCAAAGGAGTGTTTGCAGAAGTCAGCCAGAGCAGGGGCCAGGGTGCCAATGTGGTACTTGATAGTTTTGGAGGAACAGGGGTGAACCTGTTTCGACGAGACTTTCATAGATTGGACTTGTCTAGAAACATCATCTGAGGAGAACAGGGGAAAGGCAGAGAAGGAGGGAGGAGAGGTGGCCACAGAGGGGCCAGAGGAAGAGCAGGGAGTTGAGGGAGGAGGGGGAGCGGAGGGGGGTGGAAGAGAGAGAGAGAGAGAGAGGACAGGATGTCCTGAGTTTTTGAGATGAAATGAGAAGCCAGGACCATGCAGAGGGCCTGGGAGGGGACAGGAGAGGTAGAAACTGCAGCAGGATTGGCAAGCTCCTTGCAGATTTTAAAGTGTTCGGAGTTGTTAGATGCTTGGTGAGGACAGAGAGCCGGTTTTGCCTTTGGAGCAGGCGACATGCCAGTGTGTCAGAGGATGAGCCAGAAGCACGCCATTTCCTCTCGGCCACCCTGCACTTGCATTTAAGGGTGATGAGGTCTGAGTCGTACCAAGAGTTGCACTTGGCTTTGGGCTTCAAGCAGATCCTCATGACAGGGGCAAGAAAATCGAGAGTATCGGATATAGAAGAGTGGAGCATGGAAAGGGCTGTGTTAGGGTGTGAGTCACCCAAGGGGGGAGGAGGGGAGAGAAAGTGGTTGCAAACGCCTCAACTGAAACAAGGTTCATGGGTTGGAGAACCGAGAAGGTAGGTGGCAGTGGTGGAATTGGCTTGGCCTGAGGGGTAGAGAGGGTGAGATGGGAGGAAAGAAGAAAGTGATCACTCCAAGAGAGAGGAGTGGTGAGAGGGATCGAAAGGGGAAGGTCTGAAGAGATCAGAACATCCAGAGTGTGCTCTGCAGAGTGAGTCAGGCCAGAGGGGAGAATAGAGAGTGAGAGCGAGTCGCATACAGAGATGTCTGCATCCAAGTGCAGACATAGTGCATTTGCTTCCGGCTGTGCTGTTATTATCATTACATTTGCATGTGGCACTCCATCTCCCAGCAGTTGTACTCTGAAATCAGCTTATTTTATATGTTCACAGTTTACCTAAATGCATAACTGAATTCATTATTCCTTCTTGATAAAAAAAGCCAATACAGTTTATGGGATAACCATATCGCAGTCTTGTGTCTCCCACAACATTGGTTTCAATACATCCATTGTCTCTTAACCATTATGGGGCTTCCAACATATCTCCATCTACCACTCATTATATGTCAAGACCTATTCACTTATGTTATGCTGCGATACCTTATCCCTCTTACATTCCGTCATTTCTCCCCATATGTATACCTCCTAGTACAACATTTTCTCCTGGACCAGAGCTCTAGTCACAATCTGACCTGAGTTCCCTGATTCGAATCCCAGTTTGTATTGTCTCATATAATGTGCAGTCATTCAATTGACATCATCCTGTTGCCTCCCAAATCTCTAGTCTGCTCACAATGTAAGTCTTGCATTATAGAAAACATTATAGATCCCATTCTTGATTCATGACCTATGACCTGTGGCGCCAATGATTTCATTATCTCAATCCACTTTATTTCCTTGTGCAGTAATATCGTCTGCAGGTCACCACCCTCTTTTCGGCATTACCACCTGTTCCAGGATCACGCATTGTAATTGTGCAATTTTGTTTTTAAATTCTACAAAATGACATGCTACTGGGCACCTCTGGTTCTTCAACCTGATATTTGACTTGTGTTCCGTCCAACGGGGTTGGCCTTGCAGGATGTGATGCCCAGATAATAAATACCACATGGGCATTTCAGGCCATAAACCACATTGGAGGAATCACAAGATCTTGACTGTCATAGGGACATTTTCTTTCCAGTGTATGGGCGTCGGATGACGTCGCCTTTCAAGATGTTGCCACAATGTTGGAAGTTATGACACAGTTGTGTGCCTGTACATTTGCTCTTCATTTCATTCTTTTTAAACTCAGCTTGTACCAACATATGTTTTATGCCATAATTGTCTTGTATGCAAACACTGGTGGTGCCGGAAACATTCTTTCTAATGTGTTGCCAAATTTCAATATTTCCCAGTTCTTTTTCATGATCTGTTGGATTTTTTGACTCTGCTCTGAGTATGTAGTTACATAGACGAGTGAGGGATTTTCCTTGGTCAATTTTGATTTTAGTAGATCCTCTCTCGAGATGTTTCTACTTTTTTGGCTGTCTTCTCAATCAGTTCTGGTTCGTATTTTCTTTGGATTCATTTCTCCTTCAATGTATAGGCAAACCTAACAGAAGTGTGTTCAGTAAGGTTGTCAAAGAAGAAAGCTAACAGAAAGGTGGCATGGTGATTGCTGTAAACATTTCATTAGAGGAAAAAGAAACCCTCACTATCCCTATCCTATAAGAGGGGTTTTGCTGCCTCAAACTAATAATAACAAATCTGCCAGAATATCTGTCAATATCAAACTCCACTGTCCTGTGTCACAACATACTTCTATCAGTTGCACTAAAAACGAAATAATATTCCTACCGATAGTTCCTTCTCCAGGAGAATGACTCCCTTCTCCTGTGGTGTTCCCAAAATAATGTTCTCTTGCAAAAGGATGCCAGGAAGAATGAGTCCCTTCACCTGGCATGTGGTTCCAACAACTCTTTGTACAACTCAACTTTTGGGACCAGGAGAATGACTCCCTTCTCCTGGCATTGGGCTGTACACACTATATAGCTCACAACAAAGCCAGGTGGAATGATTCACTTCCCCTGGCATTTCTTGGGCACATTCAAAGGGCTTCAGTTTGTTTACCAGGAGAATGACTTCATTCTCCTGGTATTGGTCTGTGCACACTTCAATATAGTTTGCACGAAAGCCAGGCAGAATTACTCCCTTCTCCTGGTGTTTGAGAGTTATTTTCCATATATTTCAACTTGATGTTTATTTTGCCACTATTTCATGGTAGAAGCAAAGTCCCAAATCCTTCTTGGGGTTTCAGTGGACCTGTCTCTGATACGGCTACAAGGAAGATTCCACAGATGTCTGTTGCACTGGCGTTGGGGTCCAGACCTTTCTCTGGTTGTATGTGAACTTGTCCCTGCCACAGTGACGAGGATGCTTTCCTCAGATGCTCAGTTCCCTTGTGTTGGGGTCCCAGAACCACCCTTCTCTGGTGGTCAGTGGGCTTATTGCTGCCACTGCGACAAGGACGATTTCCTTGAATGCACGATTTAATATTGTTAGGGTCTCTGACCCATCTCTGGTGGTGAGTGGGCTTATCACTGCCACTGCCACTGCAATGAGGAAGTTCTCCTTGTATACTTGGTTTAACTGTGTTTTGGTCCCCAACCAAACTCTGGTGGTCATTGTGCTTATTGCTGCCACTGCAACAAGGATATTTTCCTCAGATGCTCACTCCACTCTCCACCATAGTTTGGTTGCTACTACTGGACCAGCGAAGAGCTGCTCTAGCCTGCCTCACTTCTACCCTCATACCTCCAGTTACCATCTTGGGGACTTCAGTACTCTACCGGGGCTTCATGGTACAGGAATCCGTCTCTCCAGCTCTTCTGGCCAAACTCTGCTGCATCCACGGTCAGCCAACAGGATGGTTTCCACACCTGCGCCCCTCCTGGATTGGCTTGAAAAGTTCTTTAGTCCTTCATCTCTTCTTATACATTGTTGCTGGACCTGCACTGGTGGATTGTAAACGCCCTTTTGTTTCTTTTGACACATTTATCTTCATGCATCCTCTGGGCCAGTACTAGCATATTCAGTAATCTTCATGTCTTCTGTGCTCTTCTTCGTCCTAGTACTTTCTGTTTTGGCTGTATCCCATGTGTCCCATGTACTACAGTAATACGTTGGTCTACTCTCAAGGAAGTGGCTTGCAATGAAGGCGGGTTAGGGAAAGTTGGGGTGTGATGTTGTTCAATGGGTTGTACCCTCGGTGATCATCCTTGGCCCCAGAGGGGAGACCCTCCCAAGAGGTCCTCCCACATTAAGCCACCTCTAGGAGGACTATTTTGTAGAGGCTGCAACTCCCTAGCCTCATGGGAAAGGGCTGCCCCCTGGGGAGAAGGGACAATACCTGGCAAAGTGTCACAATTCATGCATGGAAATACTGGAATTTTTTGGCTCCGCCAGCATGGACGTATTATTTGCTTTATGGCAACGTATAACATGATTGTGCTCTTATTTGGGATTGATGGCATATATTGACCCTGGCTGCATGGCCTTGTGTTCCTAGAAGGTCAATACTGGCATTATTGGACACAGCCAGCATTAAAATGACTTGTTACATTGGAAGAATGCCAGTGTACATTGTGAGCACAAGTAGCATGACAATTACTACTCAGCCTGACAGAAATTGGCATATACTGTGGGCAAAGATTCCAAGAAATTGCATTAGAAATGTTTACGGTGAACTGTTGGTGACCTTGAATCCACTATATGTGCTCATGTCTTATCCTTCAAAAACGAATGTAAATTGTATGGCTTTTTACCAATGTTTTACAGAAGGTTTGCTACGAAATGCACCATTTTATTGCATTATTTAAAATCATTTGTCAGGGGGGAGTAGCCCACAGAATCTAACTTGGTTGATTGGCGTTCCCTCTCTATGCTTGGACCCCATGGACATTTGTGGGAAATATTTAAACCCCTCTAATGAAATAATTCAATTCTCCGTATGGCACTGCTTCCACCAAGGATACAACATTATGGCACCTCCTTTAGATGCACTAGGATCATAAAGGAAATACAGTGCAGTCATGTGAGGAAGAGATCAGGGGACACAGACATACTGCTCTCAGCCCTGCACCATCACTTTGAAATCTGATAGCACTTTAACTTGAGGCATCTCAAGTCAGAGATCCGAGACCACTTCCCCATCCAGTACCAAGTGTGCTTACACTTACAATGGTGGAAATAGCTTTGACAAAAAAGACATTTTTAGGCTATAAAAAAAAATCCTTGTTCAAACTAAGGGAACTTAAATGACCCCAGTGTTAGCACCCAAATTGTCCATTTTATGCATGGCCAAGTTGGTATCGGGAAATCAGCATATATTACAAATGAAGAATCTCTGCTTACTGAGATTTCTATTTGCCTTTAGAAAACGTAGACACCTTAAACAGTTATCGTTTAGCTGTGAGAAGGGTGCAGAGGCAGAACATTGATTTGACAACAATGAATCTTCCCCTTAATGTAAGACATTGGCCCTGCATGAGTTGTTTTGTTAGCAACTTGACACATGAGTAAGGCTTTTGAACAGAATCTGAAGAACTGATAATTACAAGCATACACTAATTGCAAAAGCAGCAATCTATATATATAAAAGAAGAAGTTGTGATTGGATGACTGACTGACAGACTCAATGCCCAGCTCAAACCGTTTCACCTAGTAAGATGAAACTTGGAAGATACATTGTTTTTATGATGTAGACACCCACCAAGGAAGGATTTTTGCAAATTCTGTCCCTTAGGGGGCAGTAAGGGGGAGGAATTTTTGACTGACTCAGGAAAGCCTAGCTCAAAACGTTTAACCTAGGAACGTGAAATTTGGAAGGGGCGTTGTTTTCATGATGTAGGCACTGTACGAGTAGCTGTAAGGGCTCTGAATTTTAGCGGGGAGTCTCTACATTTACATTTAAACGGTAGCTTCATCATTTTAGCATGCACATGTTAGCGTGGGTTTGAACTGCAATAGGGGCCCAGGCGGTGAAACTCATTTCTGGACTCAAGAGTGTGAGTCTCAGGCAGAATTAAATAGATGCCAATGCACAGAGCACATGCTTGAAATTGCACATTGCTTCAGGATGATATTTCAATGGAATAAGCTGCAGTAAACATAATACTAATATAAATTAACATAGCAACCCAACCCCAGTAACATGTAACTGAATCCCTTAATAACATTTAGTGCAAGTTTGTCCATAATGAAATAGCCTGAAGGCAGATTGGAAAATGCATGATGATCTTTAAAATGGGAAAGTAAATGTGCAGGCTGAATTTGCACTGGGTGATAAAAGAAATGGGAAGATCCGCTTCAATGACAACATGGCATTGTATTGAAGCAGGAAGCTCAAGGAGAAATGTATATTTTGCTATCCAGCAATGATATCACGTGCTATGTTCAGTGGAAAGATCTGCTCAAGGGCACGTGTTTCCCTTGAGTGACATGGGGATGTAATGAAAAGGGGTTTTTAGAGGGAGGACATTCAGACATCTTTGGGCACCTGTAGACGAGGTAATAGAGGCTGACTGGACAGATGAAATTCAGTGCTAGCAGGCTGTCTGATGATATGATATGATAGATAATTTATATAGCGCCTATACACAATTGTTTCAAAGCGCATCAAGTCAAGGGAGAGAACAAGGGAAATACAATGACATTCTTACAGGCTATGAACAATAAGAATGTGAAATAACTACCATACTCAGCCTATCGACATAAGCCACAGTTAGGAAGGAAATGAGGAACAAACAGGCAACTACCGTACTAGGCCTGTTGACAATTCTGGTAGAGCCGGAATGATAAAAGAGGTGAGGGAGAGGGGAGGAGAAAGGAGGGAGAGGAACAAAACAAGTGACTATCATACTAGGCCTAATGGCATGGTTACTGATATGGGCAACAGATAATGGGAAATTATCAGATAATCAAGTGGGCTTTAGGAAAGGAGTTTCTGCACTGGACAAATGCTTTGTCCTACAAACCATCATTGAAAACAATATGAAGGTTAGAGGGTGACAGGAATGTCCTGTGGGGAAATCTATCAAAACTAGGGGTACCAGCGGTCCAGCTACAGATGATACAGCTGGTATATGGTGATGCCTCAGTTACGATCAGGTGTGCGAGGGTAACAAGTACTCAGAGGATGTTTCTACAAATAGAGGTGTCAGATTGGGATGCCCTTAAGCCCCCCTTTATTCTCTCCTTTTTTATTTTGTATTAATCCACTTGAATTTTATGGTAGAGTTATGGCAGCAAAATTAAATGGGGTCTATTATAGTGCTCTGCTTTACGCAGATGATACAGCACTGATAGACATCACAGAAGGGGGACTGCAGCAGAGTCTGCAGTATGCAGATACATTTTTAAAATGTTTTAACCTGGGCATTACCTGAGTCGGTAATGTCCCCACCGCAAGGGTCATTGCTTTTAGTAACCCGGCCCGCAGGATTTGCGTGACTGGGGCACTAAAAAGCATTTTCTTCTGTCCCAAAACGTTTTGTGGGGTTAGGAAGGATGAAGAGACGGAGGGGAAAAACAAAAAGAAAAAAAAAACGCACCTGCATCCCCGGTGGGGGCGATGGAAGCCTCCAGCCGTGCGGAGGCGCGGAGCGGGGATGGCCCTGCTCCAGGTACCACCAAACTAAGGGGAACGGAGAACAGAGGAAGATGATCACAAATGGGCCTACTTGGCCTTGTGACCTTCGGATCGCGCAGGTACAGCAAACTGTAAGTGCAGGGGTTGGGGAGGGGCAGGCCAGGGCAAAGGGAAGGGGATTGGAGGAGGGGATTAGGAGGGAAGAGTCCCCAAGGGGCTGGCTAAGTGCTAGGGGTAGCCGGGACGGCAAGTGCAATGGGGGTGAAGCATGTTGACTTTAAGTATCTATAACATTGATTAGTAAGTAAGAGACATGTATTTAGTTATTTTATTTTTTTAATTTGTTTTATTAAAAGTGTATTCCACTTTACAATAAAGTTTTACACTATATCAAGTTCATAGAAGGAAAAGAGGACATAACAATAAATGAGGAAAATAAGAATAAAAAGAAAAAAGGTAGATTAAGATCTAACTTAATAGTACCACAATATTCGATTACCATGTTGTCATGGTTTCCACTGAATAAAGTAACATATTATTTAAACATGTTTCTATAAAAGACTTCATTTGGGATTTATTATGTCCCAATCATGAGCTCATCATTACGAATTTCACCAAATGTTACCATTTCCAAACTAACATTATGGAGAGAAATTAAAGTTCCCAAATCTTTCTACAGTCCAATTCTCCCTGCCCCATTCGCTCATTCACATCCTCGAAGATCTGCTCAAGCAATTTCACCAGGGCTATTATCAAGGCCTCATTTGAGGTTGTCATAAGCCTAGCCCAAAGGCGATGTCTCACTACCTGGGAAGTCGAATGAATGAACCCGCCCAAAAAGCGGATTCTCTGTTCTGTAAAAGTGGGACATTCTGATACAAGATGAAACAGAGATTCGATCGGGACCAGCCCACATGGACAACAGCCTTGCATTTCTATTGCTAGTAGAGTTTAGGTCCCTTTTGCTTCCAAGGTAGGAAAAGCATTCATAGGAAATTTTAAGTATAGGTCTCTGTACATTTTTGATGGAAACATTGTAAGTAGGACCTCAGTTTAACCATGTGAGCACGTAGATGTTGATTAACTTTGTATAATTTTAGTATTTTCAGGTCTTCGTACTATATGTTCCTATCCCAGCATTTTATCTTATGATTTACTACAAAGGCACTGTCTGCCTTTTCCACTTGGATCTTACTCAAGTACTTCTCACAGTTTCTGTGGAACTTACACAAGTAGGATTTATGGTCCGGACCATTCAATAGACGTTCCTGCAAGTAGGTGCTCAAGGTAGGCTACTCCCGTTCCTCTATTTTTAATAGCAGTGATAACGATATTTTATATATTGAGCCCACCACAAAGTAAGCGCCAATTCCAGCCTAAATGCACTGATAGGGGTGCACTTTAGAAGACCCAGTACTGCTTTCCAGTTTTTACCTTCCAGTCGGTCAAGGAACCCAATGTTATCAAACGGAATCAGCTCACAACCGTATAGTACCATTGCCGTTATTTTTTATTGATATAAGTTTATATAAGTTAAATGACCTCAATAATTGACATGGCTCTAATAAAATTTGATGTTCCGCAAATTATCATCTGTGGTGACCTGAACGTCATTTGCGATCTGATGGCCTGACTATTAATCCCATCGGTAGGAAAGACCCACGTGTAACAAGAGGAAACCTATGGCTATCGGCAATGTCAGCAAGAGATATCGTATCCATGGAATCGATTTACCCAAGAACAAAACCATCGTTCCCAGCTTGGCAAAGGGGAGATCAATCAGCCAACCTAGATCACATTTTCATCTCAAATGAACTAGGGACAAGAATCTCCACCCAAGAAATAATACAAACAAAAAACAGCGGCCACAATTTAACACTGTTATCATTTATAAGTGGAAACGAAACTCCGATTTATCACATCAAATTAACAGTGGAACCAAACAACAGGGGAAATCGACTCAAACTAAAACACCACCAAATCAACTCTTTAACAAAAGAATACATTGAGGAGAGGGAAAACAACCTTGAAATGGTTAACACCTTACAAGTTGATTTCCAAACTTTCTTGGAACAATTGAAGATTAAAAAAACAGGCGCAAGTTTTAGACAAAAAGCGTTCAAACACAGCTATGATGCAGTTTTGGTGGAGAAAAAAAGTGTCTTCGACTGATAACAAGAATAGCCGCAAAATCTAGCTGCCTGCGTTTGAGAGAAGCCAGGGCCGCCAAACAAACATATAAGAACTGGATAGCTGGTCGTAGAAGATTCTTACTTCAAAATGATACAGAACAAATGCTAAAGGTATTATCCAACAAAAATTCAAGAAATATTTGGCAACTAATTAAACAGAGTACCGAAATTCCATCTGGTACACAGCTAAACCCTGTTCGGAAACAGCTTGGGAACAACATTTGACGATCTTGTTTGGTGCAAGGGTGAAAACAAGCGAAACCCTTTGATGACGACTCAAGCGACTTGGGATCTTGATTATTCCCTAGAAGACATTGACCTAAAAATCAAAAAACTGAACCCCTCAAGGGACCCTGGCCCGACGGGCTAACTAACACAATGCTGAAAGAACACCCTCAGGTATGGGCACACTTCATAAAAGTCATCCTTGATAAGATCTGCAAGGCCCGACAACTACCGTCATCCTGGAAAATGGCAACCATCGTGCCAATCTACAAACAAGGGCAGAGGGACGACCCAAAGAACTACCGCCCCACCGCGTTACTAGATGTTGTCGGGAAAATCTTTGGAACCTTTCTCCTGTCAAAATTCATCATATGGTCAACCTCACATGGCTGGTATGACCCGTTCCAAACAGGGTTTATTAAAAACATTGGTACATCGGCTAATATAGTAATGCTGAACATTCTCAAAGCGCAAAGCCATCAATCAGGGTGAGGGTCTACATTGCCTTTGTGGACCTCGTCCAGGCTTTTGACAGAGTAGACCGTAACCTGCTATGGGAAAAGCTGGGAGATCGAAATTGCCCTGTGGAAATTCTGGACCCATTGATCCAACTACACTCTAGCACTTTGATAAGAGTGCGCTTAAATAGAGAGGGACTACTAAGTCGCCCTAGTCCAACTTCAAAAGGGGTCAAACAGGGCTGTCCTCTAGCCCCAGCCATCTACAACTTTTTCATTGCAGATATCAAGGATCACGATCCCTTACTTCGAATATTTCCACCTACAATAGGGAATTCGAAGATCAACAGACTACTCTATGTAGATGATCTGATCATGATTGATCAGACACCTATTGGCCTTCAAAGACAACTGGATAGCCTGCAACGTTATTTACATCAAAACGCATTGGAACTCAACAAAGGCAAAACCAAAATCATCTGCCTACAGCGAGCAAAATGAACGAAAAACCGGCCCAACTGGTTCCTGAATGGAAAAAAGATCGAAGAACTGAACTCATTCAATTATTTGGGTGTCCAGTTCAATAACAGCTCGGTAGGGGCTCAAGCACAAGACCATCTGAAATCAAAAGTCAAGATCCTAGCAGCCCAAGGGAGCTTAATGGACAAGAAGTTTGGTCGATTTTCCACGATAGCCTTAGTGAACTTTTACAGAAACAAGTTTATCCCCACCCTAACATATGGGGCAGACGGCACGATTCACATGCCTATCAAACTATGGCCTACCTTAGAAGCTCTATTCTGGTGAAAAGTTCTAAACCTCCCAAATACAGCAAGCACAATCCAGATCAGAAACAAACTTGGTCTATCGTCCCTAGCCTCAATCGTGGAATTGAACGCCCTGAGTCTATACCGTAAAACAATTCCACCATTCAGTGCGCCCATTTTCAAGATCATCTATGATGAAATCCAAAAAAAGACCAACGATGTTCTGAACGACTGGGTGGAACAGAAGAAATCAACATTGGTGGAAACTTGTGCATCTGAAGAAGATTTGGTACTGAACCCAATGCGGGTCAAGAAAAAATTATTAGAACTAGATTGCATCTATACATCCGAAGAGGCAAAGAAAAGCAGCCTAGCAAAAGACCTCCCGGCAACTGACATAAGATTGTACCACCGCAGAGGATACCTGAAAAGATTTCCAGATGAATCTTTCAGAGACACCTTCCTTCGAATGAGTATAAACCTAATCAAAACAAACAAAGTGAATAACATACAAGAAAGATCAACCTCAGGAACATGCCGATTCTGCCAACTGACTGAAGAAACAGAGTCAATACAACATCTTTTAATGACTTGCCCTAAATGGGGTAATGCAAGATATAAGTATTTGTCACCGTTAACACAGAACTTTTCGGTTATGGACAGAGAGACTTTTTGGAAGATCCTCACTTGTGGAGAAAAAACAAAGACCGTGATAGTTGCTGTTTCCATGATGTACTTAATACTACCAAATCTCGAAATCTTAAATTTTGAACAAGAACCTTGATCTTAAACAGAAGTTGAGCCTAGGTTTAACAGAACCTTTATCATCCCTTCATGGCTCTTCTTACTTTCCATTTTTTCCTTTTTCCTGATGTATACTTCACAAATTTACTTTTAAGTTTCTTTTCTTCTTTTTTTCCACACTTAGGATACCCTTTTTTCTGGGACTAACTACCCAAGTGCTTGATTGTTTACCAACAAAAAGATGGATTTTCAACCTCATTGGTTGCTTTTTGTAAAAAATGGATACATTCAATTAAATCACATTAAAAAAATAAGTTTAATTTGAGGCAATAGTGAATACACACAAGTTATGTATTTGTGTGGGCGATCTCCCTAAATTGTTAGGAATGTTCATGTATTTTGTTTGTTTTTTATCGTTTTTTTAATGTCCTGATGTAGATATGGTCTAGTATTGATGTGCGCTCTGTCAAAACTTGATGGATATTTTAGATTGTTGTGTATGTTTTCTCTACACGTACACGGATTTTGTATAAGTTAGTCAATGCTGTTTGTAATGTATATGTGTTTTGTTATGTACTGGATGTTTACATATTGTAATTGTAATGTGCAGGATTTCTATTTCTATATATGTGTGCACCAATCAAATGATTTTGATCATGCCCTGGGTGCATCATGACAATACATGTCTAGTGGGGCACTTTATGGTAATGAGCGGAGTGCGCCACAGCACAATACATAATGACAATGGAGTGTGCATAGCACATGATGACAATAGGAAAATAGCAGGTAACAGCTTGACAATGAGGGGGATATTGTTTCATACAGTTCCATAGAGGTGACCTGGGACATATGATGACTGTATGTTGGAAATGGAGCAGATAATGACAATACTGGTACTGCAGGTTGGACCTGGCCATGCTTGCATGGATCAATGCCTGCCGCTGTTCGAGTAACTAAAGCATGCATTTCAATAAATCTGAGATGGCTGCAAATAATGATGTAAGTTCAAAGCCAAAAAAAAAGTGGATTTCAGCCATGCCATGAGGGAACTCTGGTTATATTCACAACACTGCCCGTGCCCTGAAGGAACTGCAGTGAGAGGCACCATAAGTGGTTATGGCTAAAGGGAATACCTCATTCACTTGGCACACTAATCATGCTTGTGGACATGGCAAGGGGATAATGCACATAGGGCCACTGCACCGAATAAATGTCCTCTGGCTGTCCACTAAAGCAAAACAAGTCATTTCAACTGCACCAAGAGCATAGCTGCAGGATAGACACGGGGTGGCAGGACAGAAACTCCCAGAACCCCCCCTTGTTTTTGCATATTAAGTAGCTTTGGGTTTTCACCCTAAATTACTAGGGTAATCCAGACGTGGAGCCCTTGCTCACTGTTCTTAGAGAGGCACAGCTCCACCTCACTGACGAGGCCCAACCATGCCGAAACACGTGTCTGGGGTTGCTGTTGGTACTCTTGTTCAGAAGAGAAGCTAAAGACTCTGGTCGAGACTCGAACCCGGGATATAGGCCGGTGGTAGAGAAACTCCCAGAACCCCCCTTGTTTGGCAGGACAGAAGTGCCTTGCTGAATGACATGCTCCGCAGACATTGGGATTTGGAACATTGTGCTGATGCTTGTGCACCGCCCATTACCAAGGATGGCTACAACCCCTAATTTGTCGACACTGTACCTGATCGGGGCATTTTCAAATAAAATGTCTGCAGTTCACACCTTGGTCACAGTAAAGTCAGAGCATAATCAATGTCCTCTGAACACATAAGGTGTGATTTTCATAAGGCATAGTCACAGGTCATACGTCACTTTTCTATAAGCCTGTTCACATGCATGGCCCAGTGGTCACTGTGGAACAGGGAGCTGCCCTTGAGGCATGGGTGCAGTACAATACATGATGCCATGTCCTTGTTCTGCAGGGACTACATATGTGACATTGCTGCAGGCTGGGCTCTGTGGGCAGGTAGAGATGCTGTGTCTGGGCATTGCCCATTGGCCACAGTAGGTAAGGACAATGCATGCCAGGCACTGGCACAAGCCAATATCTTTGGGAATGTCAAATTAAATAATTTAAAAATGTCACTGAAAAAAGTATGGTTAAGGGAAGGCATGGTTCGCTACAAAGTATGCATTCTATTTTGAAAGTTTAGTGACATTGCACATTTATAGAAATACAATCAGTTGAATGGATTCTATAGTTACACTGCTTAACCTAAAAACCACTGACATTCCCAGTTATGTCCGCCAACTCAACCATAATTCACCTCTGCTATGCCATTCTTACGATCCAATACATACTATCGCAGATGACTTGAAAATGATAGTCACTGACACTGCTAAAGGCATCTATCATGGCACCCAATGATCGAATTGATGTCATCTCTGGGGACATGGCATATGGCATCACCATTGCACTCACTACAAGCATCACCTAAAATAAGTATGTGACTTCTCTAGTGTAACAGGGAAAGACATTTGCCTTTACATCACTCATAAGGATACAGATAGTACTCGAAGAATACCTTAAACTGAAGAGGCGGCTGCAGTCATACACCTTTGGAACTTCAATGCACTTTCAAAATCCCCAAAATATGTGCTACACTAAACAGGAATTGTAATGCCTTTTGTGCATGTTTCATCCCCACATTTTTTCACGAGGCAAAGCCAAGGTCTTTAAATTGGGGATGGGTCATTAATACCCCAAGTGATCATGCCCGCTCCTGAGGACTATACGTGTATTATCACATGAAGCTCTACATCTAAAAATGTTAACATTCAAGTCAGAACCTTTTGGAGCAAGGTCTGTACCAGAGATTACAGAATGTATTCTGAGTATTCAGATTGGGTGGGAGGAGGTCTATAATGGAATCCCTGTGTTAATATAGCCTCATAGACTCAGGACGGTATCTTTATTGCGGGGTAAGAACTCAACACCAATTTATGGCCTGGGACAAAGTTGAAGGACACAGGTTGGGATGGGACACTGATAATGGACATTTTGGGGAACTATACGGCTATTAGCTCGTGGTACGAAAAGACCAAACATGTTAGTGAACTAAATATTATGTGCGCACACTCACTTGGAGTGCTGAAGAGTGCAGTTTGCAGGAACCTTTTTTCTGCTGCTCAATTACTGGATTTGCAATGTGTTACTGGCCGTGTGATTTACACCGCCCTCCCCATTGTTGGCCCATAAAAAACAAGGGCTACATGCTCCTGTGCGTGTGCTCGTGTGCACTGCTGGTTAGTGCAATTTGCAAGAATGTTTTTCTGCTGATCAGGTACTGGATTTGCAATTTGTTTCTGGCCGTGCGACTTGCTCCACCCTCCTCATCATTAGCCCATAAAAATCACAGGCTTCGCACTCCAGTGGAGTGCTGGAGAGTGCAGTTTACAGTTCCCTGTGAGACCGGTGAGTAGGGGCAGCCAGAGCCTTCTTGCATTTAGTATAAGGCTGAATTGTTATAGGATGCATTCTTGCAACCTATGGCCCCTGCAATAAAAATGTCGGTGTTATGGAAAATTCTACTGTGCAGGGCAATCATGTATTGGTCCCTCTGCTTTCACCCAAAAAGGGAAAGGTTACTAACTTCATTAAAGGTGCATCTGAAGGCGTGGTGAAGGCGCACCCTATCCCGAGTAGTCTTGAGTCCATTGTTAGTCCTGAAGCGTGTACTTCAGCTGAGCTAGACAATGGGAGTCTTACGACCCTGCCGGTCCGGTAACATCGGCTTACCGGCACCGTTGTTACCAGCCCGGTAGAGTACAAGTTTGAGAGCCGGAAGCCCTCCCGCCCACCACTTCTGCCATGGCACCCACGTGCAGACTTTGACGGTAGCACCAGCACCATTCTGAATGGTGCCAGTGCTACCATCTTCCCCATTCCCATTGAGTCCTATGGGACTCAAATGGGAATGGGAAATACTGTTTTTCCAGCGCCTGACTTCCCGGAACGCTGTGGTCATAATACACCGGTAATTCCGTGAAGCCAGGTGCCGGAAAAATTCACAACTCCAGCAGCAGCCTTCTGTTTTTACTGGCAAGGCTACCGCCGGAGTTGTAATGAGGCCCAAGAATCAACTTCTAAATCTTTGTTACTCGTTACAGTCCAAGGTGCTGCACTTAGAAGTGTCTAAAGCTGTCTTGGTTTGAAACTTCTTCAGTAATTGAAAAAACAGTAACAATGGATTCTGAACATCCAAATGTGACTATGGAGAGGCTGCCCAGCTCACCAGGTTTAACGGGCCTTGTTAATGACCTTGACCCGTCTTCTATCTCCATTCATCAACAGCCAGTGACTAATCAGGAGAATCATAGTTTAATGTCATAGGATAGCCTAAATAGTGGGCCCTCTGCTGCTCTTGATTCACATTGTGTGGCTGCCAATTTCACACTAAAACTCTTACTAAAATGATGCCACAATATACATTGGGCCTCATTACACGGAAGGCGGTGACCGTTAACCCTTACTGCCTTACTACGAGGTCCCTTTGTGGGACCCGACCTTAACGGCTGGTTTAGACCAGCCATTAAAGTTGGGACCCGCAAACGGACCTTGGTGCTAATTACGGTACCGCAATTTGCGGTACCGTAATTAGCTCCTTCCCCATTCCCATTATGCCCTATGGGGCAAAAATGGGAATGGGGAAGTGCCATGGAGAAAGGGGGATTACCGCCCCGCCAACCTTGGAATCGTGTGGTAATTCCCCTTTCCTCCATGGTGGTACCGGTATGGTACCGGCGGCAACCATGGGGCTAATAGCACCATGGTTTACCGCCTACCATGTAATCAGGCCCAATGTATTGTCCAAAAACATTGTGCAGTTTTGGAGGAGATTGTCAATCTGAAAGCATGTGATAATTGTCTAATAAGGGCTGCTGCTAAACCAGTTTCTAAATCACGCTGGGAATCTGTGAATAAAATTACCTTAACACCTCATACATCAGTGGTTCAATGTGTGGATGTGTTGGAGTCAAAGAAAGTGGATGATCCTGAGGGGTTAGAGGATGGCGAAGATGGATCTGTAATTTCAAGGGAAAAAGAGAAGAAATTTAATAGGCCTAAAGTTGGCTGTGGTACAACTATCTCAAAATGGTGCTAATACAGAGGTCCTATGTCTTGAACAAAATGGAAAATGGTCGGCTGGCTCGAAGAAAGCCAGGAAAAAAGCAGCCATGCGTGAGAGGAGTGTGATCAATAAAACAGGACATTTAACACACCAGTTGTAGACTGAACAGAAAAAGAAACAGAAACCTGTCAAATACCAAGTATTGTGTGCTGATGTGGTCTACAAGCATGAGGAGAGTGCCAGGCTGATCCCTCTCTTGACTCATCAGTGATGTCTGTGAAAAGTTGTGTGAGCGAATAAGCCTTGTGTGTATCTTTGAGGGGCCCTGTTGAGCCAACACTACAGGGTGTGAGCTCTTTGCCGCAAACCACATTTACCATTATCAGCCTCTTTGAGGGCAAAAAGTCCCCTATCAACCGTAGCTGTTTGCTTCACCTCTTTGCCTCCTTCCGGCTCTTAGAATAGTAAAAGTCAAGACTTTAAGGGTCTCATTACGACCCTGGCGTAAGACCATGGTGCTATTAGCACCATGGTCCATGCCGGTAAGTTACCGACTCTGGCATGGAGAAAGGGGGAATTACCACCCCATTACAAGGTTGGTGGGGCAGTAATTCCCCCTTCCTCCATGGCCCTTCCCCATTCCCATTTTTGCCCCATAGGGCTCAATGGAAATGGGGAAGGCGCTAAGTACGGTACCGCAAATTGCGGCACCGTAATTAGCACCAAGGTCCCTTTCCGGGTCCCTACTTTAACGACTGGTCTACACCAGCCGTTAAGGTCGGGTCCCGCAAAGGGACCTCGTAATTAGGTGCTAATAGGTTAACGGCGCCGCAGCCTTTTACGGCGCCGTTAACCTATTAGCGCCTGGGTCGTAATGAGGCCCTTTGTCTATGTTAAACAAGTGGAGTACCATCCCTTTCCTCTAAACAGAGTGCACTGATGTTCATCATAGATGTTTTGCCTTGTTGGGGCAAATTTTGAATCTCTGTTAAAATGAGGTTATGATCTTGATTGTATGGCTGATAACATAGTAGGCAGTAATAGAGAAGTAAGAGGGAAGTTGTCTGGACTTAGTAAGTACACTCATTCGAAGAATGCTTGCCTGGTTGGTGGCGGGGCTGTGTCTGTAGAGGCTGTACCTGATCCTCCAAAGTGCAATTGGGCCCCATCATCTTTTCTACCTCACTCTTTACCTGTGGCATCCCTCAGGGCTCTATCCTATCGCCATGGCTCTTCAACATCTACCTTGCCCCTCTGGCCCACTTGATCACCACCTCCTCTCTTCACTTCCAGTGTTTTGCTGATGACACACACCTCTCCTTTAAGCTCCCATTGTCATCTGCCGAGCCGAATTGCGGTTTCTTCCGCGTTGGCAGCTCCGACGTAAGCGACTATACCAGTAGTTCCAGCACGTCGTTTTCATAAGTGCTATGACGGTCTAGTGGTCGCCCAAGATGGCGGTCGCTGGGAGGTACTATTTCACTCCTCTCCCAACTCCCGCCGCATTGCAACCCCGAATTTTCGGCTTGTGCTACTTTTGGGTGAAACGCTAGTTTTCTGCTTTCACGGCCCACACTGAGCCACTCTGCGTCCTTTTGGTTTGCACCTCTTGCGTTCTGCTTCCCTTTCCTTTTTTCTCTGGCTCCCACTCCTTACCTTACTTTGGCTGCGGCTGCTATTCTGCTCGCTCGGCTACTCCAAGACGAGCCTCTTTCCCTGCTCTCTCCTCCGTCTTGGGTTTCTTTGCTGCCGCTCTTCACAGTATCTGATATCTCCGTGCCCAGTCTCCCACTATGAAGAGCTTGCTACAAGACCTCCTTTCTCCTACCCGTGGAATTCCTCCTACCAGCATTGTCAGCGGTTACTTGACATCTAATCTCCTGGAAATCTCCTGCGTGTCAAAGGGTTTTTTCTGCTGTCAAGGCTTTTTCCCTTACCGCCTGACCACGGGAGAGGAGCCTCAGGACTGCTTGTATCAAAGCATTCACTGTGGCTTCCTCTCGTGGCAGGTAAACTTCATCTAAGGAGAAGAGGGATTATTACACACGTCGCCATCTCAGCCCCGAGGATTTGGAGAACTACGAAACAGGTGAGGAGAGTGGGGAGGAAGAAGGGCTAGGAGCCAAGGCTAAACAAGACAGATTACAACGCCAAAAGGACATAATGTCTGCGGAGGAACAGATCCAGGAACTTTGGAAGGCAGTTCGGGGTATGTCACAAGAACTACAGACGGTAAAGGCAGAGAATGCAGTATTAAAGCAATTAGCCACCACACGCGAACCTCCGCCTGTTGAACTTCCAGCCATGTCGCTTCCTTCTGGAAGGTTTGATGGTTCTCCAAAGAAGGTAAAAGAATTCTTGGAAGCCTGCTTGGTCTATTTTACCTTCAGACCTCGCTCCTTCGCTACAGACCAATCCAGAGTGGGATTTTTTTATCTCAAACATGACTGGCAATATGCTTACATGGGCCACCCCGTTGGTAACCAGCGCCAATCCTATATTACATGATTTTGCCGGTTTCCAGACTCTGTTAAAACAGACCATCGAGAGACCGGAAATAACTTTTGCAGCTTGCGAGGACTTGTTAGATGTACGACAAGAATCCTCAGATGTTTTGACCTATATTTCTTGTTTCAAAACCTTGGCTGCAGGGGCGGGTTGGCCTGAACAAGCCCAGTATGCCATTTTTCGAAGAGGCTTAAAAGAGGAGATCAAAGACGAACTCGCCAGGTCCTCTCGACCACCGACCTTTACAGACTTACTATCATCTGTATTACAGATCGAGTATCGACTTCAGGAATGCCGAGCGGAATGTCGCAGACATAGTACTGCAGCAAATCTTCCAGAATATTTTGCTTCTACGTTGTCCTAACCCTACTCTTCCCACTCTCACGAAGAACCCATGCAGATTGGAGCAACCAGGGGCCCTCTTTCATCTGCCGAAAGAAGACGGAGAAAGGAAAAGGGACTTTGTGCATATTGTGGTTCAGACCAGCACCACCTTAAGGATTGCTCTGAAGTTCCGAACAAACGACCGGGAAACGACCTCCCTCAGTGCCAGTAGGGACCTGGTTCCGAGGGGCTACCTGCAACTCACTCAGTCCCTATGTTTCTCTCTCGATTTCCGCTCCCAACACCCCGGAGGATTCCAGATTGATGGTCATTTCAGTACACATTAACATCCACAGCAGATCTGTAGAAACCCTAGCCCTCCTGGATTGTGGGGCTGCCGGGAACTTTGTGGACACTCTATGGGCAGAAAAGGTGGGACTTCACAGGTTAGTCCGCAAGGAAGACCAGAAGGTAGAAGGAGTGGACGGTTCTCCCCTCTCTTCGGGACCCATAACCCATACCACAGAAGAACTTCGGGTAACCATCTTTCAACATTCAGAGGTTCTTAAATTTGACATAATACAAGCTTCTCACTTTCGTATTATACTAGGAATAACCTGGCTCATAAAACACAATCCTCAGATAAACTGGACCAGCAATCAGTTGACTTTTTGTTCCTCATTTTGTAGACTACACTGCTTCCCAGCAACCAACAAGATCGACCACCAAACCATGACTGTATTAGCAAGTGATCATGTGGGAGTACATGCCTTACCACAATATTGTATACCATATCAAGACGTATTCAAGGAAAGGAAGCCTGCTACGTTACCCCCACAAAGGCCAGAAGATTGTACTTTGGATCTGGAACCTAATGCCCTGGTTCCCTTTGGCAGAATGTTTTCCTTAACCCAAACGGAGAGACAGGTCCTAAGGGACTATCTGGATGCCAATCTGCAAAATGGTCTCATACAGCCCTCCAAGTCTCCTGCAGGAGCCTCTCTGTTTTTCATCAAGAAGAGAGACTCCACCGAACTTCGGCATGCATAGACTACAGGGGCCTAAATAAGGTTACCATTCGTGACCGCTACCCCATGCCGCTAATATCTGAGATTATTGAGGACATCCAAGGGGCACGCATATTTACCAAGCTCAACCTCCGGAATGCATATCATTTGCTTCGCATTGCCAAAGGGGATCAGTGGAAGACAGCATTCCGCACCCCGTTCAGATTGTACGAATATAAGGTAATGCCATTCAATTTGGTGAATGCGCCGGTAATTTTTCAGCGGTTTATGGACCGGATATTTTCAGATCCATTATTGGTAACAGTCATCATTTACCAGGATGATATCTTAATCTATTCATCCGATCTGGAAGCACATATACTTCATGTCAAACAGGTTCTGGAGCACCATCAACAGTATCAACTTTTGGTCAAACCCGAGAAATATGTCTTTGCAGTCTCCTCTGTTCCCTACCTAGGATATATTCTCTCGGGAGAAGGAGTCTCCATGGATCCCGGCAAAGTCACAGCTATACTCAGCTGGTCCTCTCCTGGCAGCATCAAGGAGGTTCAAAGATTCCTCGGACTGTCAAATTTCTACAGGAGATTAATTCTCAACTTCTCGGAGATTGTTCTTCCCATCACACGGTTACTAAAGAAGAACACCGGCTGCTTCGAATGGTCACCAGAGGCAGAGCTGAGTACATGCCCCTCCGTTGTTGGGTCAATTTCATCGACTGTTCCCTAGTAAACCTGGGGTGCTTCGCACCGGAAGGGGGCATACTGTCATCCGCCGAGCCGAAAGGCGGTTGCTTCCGCGTTGGCAGCTCCGACGTAAGCGACTATACCAGTAGTTCCAGCACGTCGTTTTTATATGTGCTGTGACGGTCTAGTGGTCACTCAAGATGGCGGTCGCTGGGAGGTACTAATTCACTCCTCTCCCAACGACCGCCGCGTTGCAACCCCGAATTTTCGGCTTGTGCTACTTTTGGGTGAAACGCTAGTTTTCTGCTTTCACGGCCTACACTGAGCCGCTCTGCTTCCTTTCGGTTCGCACCTCTTGCAATCCGCTTCCCTTTCCTTTTTTCTCTGGCTCCCGTTCCTTACCTTACTTTGGCTCCGGCTGCTATTCTGCTCGCTCGGCTACTCCGAGGCGAGCCTCTCTCCCTGCTCTCTCCTCCGCCTTGGGTTTCTTTGCTGCCGCTCCTCGTGGTATCTGATATCTCTGTGCCTCAGTCTCCCATGATGAAGAGCTTGCTACAAGACCTCCTTTCTCCTACCCGTGGAATTCCTCCTACCAGCATTGTCAGCGGTTACTTGACATCTAATCTCCTGGAAATCTCCTGCGTGTCAAAGGGTTTTTTCTGCCATCGAGGCTTTTTCCCTTTACCGCCTGACCACAGGAGAGGAGCCTCAGGGCTGCTTGTATCAAAGCATTCACTGTGGCTTCCTCTTGTGGCAGGCAAACTTCATCTAAGGAGAAGAGGGATTATTACACACGTCGCCATCTCAGCCCCGAGGATTTGGAGAACTATGAAACAGGTGAGGAGAGTGGGGAGGAAGAAGGGCTAGGAGCCAAGGCTAAACAAGGCTAAACAAGACACCCATCCTCTACCTCCTCTCCTTCCTCTCTCACACCTGACTGCCTGACTCCTTTTCAGGCACGATGCTCTGCTAACGATCTCTGCCTTAATGCCAGTAAGACAGGGGCCCTCATTACAAGTCAGGCGTTAACCCTTAACGCCTGATTCACACTTTAACGCCTGCTTTTTGCAGGCGTTAAAGTCCAAGGCGCTGAGCGACCTTGGTGCTAATTACGGCACCGTAATTTACGGTGCCGTAATTAGCGCCTTCCCCATCCCCATTATGTCCTATGGGGCAAAAATGGGAAATGGGGAAGGGCAAATGGTGAATGGGGAATTACCGCCCCACTCACCTTGGAATGGGGCGGTAATTCCGCCATCCACCATGGCGGAATCCGGCATGGACCATGGTGCTAATTGCACCATGGTCCACCGCCTGACCTGTAATGAGGGCCAGGGATCCTTCTCATTGGGACACCTGTGCCCTGTTTCCCCCCACACTCTGGCCACCCTCTTTGGCCCCCCTCCCCTCACCCTCCTGTGAGGCTAAAAACTTGGGGTCATTTTTTTCTCCTACCTCTCCTTCTCTCTGGAAATGACTGACCTTGCCAAGAAGTACAACTTTCAGATCCACCTCATCGGAGGCTTTCTCCCTACGTTACCCCTGAAGCTCAATGTCTCAAGAGCCCTGGTTCTCTCTAGGCTGGATTACTGCAACAGCCTCTTCCTCAAACTACATCTGTCCTCCCTTAGGCCTCTTCAACTAATCCCGAATAGGGCTGTGAGACTTATCCTTGGCCTCAAGCCCTGGGACTGCATCACTGCAGCCCTAATATCTCTCCACTGGCTCCCAGTGATTGCAAGGATCAAATTCAAGAACCTTTGTATCATCCACAGTCTGTCTGAGGCCTGGGACCTCTCTACATCCAGCTTTCTCTCTCTAAATACCTCCCTGCTAGAGTATTTCGGTCCTCTAACTCCAACTCTCTGCAGGTCAAATGTTTCTCCAAGCAGAGAGTGGGAGGTAGATCCCAGGAACCTACCTAGCCCACTCAGACTTGAGCCATGCGTTCTTAAGTTCTGGAAAAGTCTCAAGTCTCTCCATTTCACCTCCTCCTTCCCTCTCCCCCTGCCGTGCTTTTGTCCCTCTGCCGCAGCGACTGGTCCCTGGCCCTGTATGAGCCTTATTGGGGCCAGCCCATCCTCGACCAGTCTACCCCAGCATCCCTTACCAGCACTTGTCCTCGGGCACCCCTAGACTAGCCTAATTCTGGTCCACCCCGTCCTTTGCACTGATCTCCCCTCCCCTTTTCCCCTTGCACTTGCTGCTGTGGCTCCCATCAGCACTTGTTCAGCCCCTTGGGCCCACCACCCCTTGCACTTCACCCACTCCTATCCCTGCACCCTACTCCACCCTCCGTTGCACTTTTTGTCTCTGAACTTGCATGGTAAGAATGTCACAAGGCCTAGTTACTTTTGTTTTTTTCCCTATGTGCCAGCCCCTATTTGTTTTGTGGCGCCTGGAAACACTCTTATATAGGAGCCATACAAATGTCCAATAAATACATACATGCATTTCCTGGCAAAATCTCACTAGGACAGGCTTTGTTCCTTATTACCCCCTATGGTCTCCAAACATTGACCTTGTATTATAAAACAATCCTGGAACACGAGGGCCACTCTCACTTGTTTAGAGATGATGGCTCTGTGGACCTGCTGGTAACGGCTGGCATTATTTTGCTCCAGGAGACTTGGCTACTAGGAGAGGCCCTTTTTGATGGCTATACTTGTTATTTTAAGAAAGCAAAAAGGGGAGAGAGACGACCTACTTACGGGGGCCTGGCGATGTTAATAACGAATGGTCTAAATTCTAGAGAAATCTTTGCCCATAGCGTGAATTCCAACATTCTAATGGTGAAAGTATCTGTATCTGCAGAATGCAATCTAGTGATGGTGAATATCTATGACCCCCCCTTCGGGGAGGAAGGATAGCTCAGGGGCATCGTATTTGTCTTGAAAGCAAGACAACGCAGCGCAACACAGGTATGACTCCCGATCCCACGCTTAGAAACCACTCGCTGGTATTAAGCGCGCTATAGAAGAAAAATGATAATTATAATAAAGGACACTGAGGGTATGCAACTTTATATTTATGACATGCGGTGTGCTTGATTTGCCCTGTGTTATAATGATAGATTTGTTATCTATGGGGATCTGCATATTAACTGCCTTACCTACTCTTCAATGAAAACAAACTCAAAAAATGGTGTATGGTTTGAGCCCTGTCATAAGCAAAAAGGCCTGCCTGTGGACCGAACTTTATGAGGACTTATATGCTGAATGGAACTGTGAAGGGTGTTGTTTCTGCCGCAACTACATAGAAAAATGGTTCCAAATACTCTACTATTGATTATGTCTATAGTTGTGAAAAATTCCACCTGGATATTGTTGAGCTGAGTGTCTCTTTTGCTGACTACAGCATCCATGCTATTTTAACTTCAGGGTAGGAGATGGACACTATGAGATTCAAGGAGTATGGCAAGGTTGGTTCTGTGGTAGTGAATGGTGATAGTGACAGACTGGGCTGGTCGGACAAGAACCTGGACCAGATTGATAATTGTATGCATTAGTTCCATTACTCTTGCCAGCATGCCAGCTCCGACCCCCTACCTAAATGATCCAGCACTCTGGCTACAACATTTTGCTTACAAACCCACCCTGAATCTACCTTGCTCTACCCTTGCTAGAAACTTGAGACTCGGTTTGCAGCGCTGCATCACTACCTTCAAAAATATAACTACAATAGACATCTCTGCCTCCACACTTGATCAGCCTCCGCCTCCACACATTAGAAATGGAAGTATTGGTACCCGATTGCCTCCAACTTTTGCCTGCGAACGTGCCTTCTCTAGCAATGTAAACTGCCCACAACACATACCTAACTGAACATTCACTAACATACGTACATTCATCCACCCTAGCCTACCCTGTCCTATGTACATCATAAACCAAAGACTGGCATCTAGATCCCACTACCTGTCACACTTACCGCACCATCCTCCCAACACCAAACGTCTTCTAACGGCTAACACCTCATCATCTACCCACAACCCAACCATCACTACATCACCTAACAAAGACATCTCTCCTCACCAGACCTCTACTCCCTTAAATCCCAAAGTCAAGACACTCTTAGGTGCGCTAATCAATGCGCGCTCCCTCCCAGCGCATACTATAGGCATTGCAGATATGATTACGTCTGAAAACCTCAATTTCCTGGCCATCACGGAAACTTGGCTGCATCCGGCAGCAGGTCCTTCCCTATCTCTGGCAGTCCCTGATAATTACTCCATCATCAGATGTGACAGGGATACAAATCAAGCTAAGGGCGGCGGATTAGGTGTCATCTTCAAAAGTTCCCTGGAACTCAGGGTGATCCCTAACATTCAAATACCATCCGCTCAACTTCTCGCCTGTAAACTCCCAATCTCACCCAATCAAACGGCCACAGTTTACCTTATCTATAAGCCCCCAGGACCCACTACGTCATTTAGTGAGTATATTTCAGCCATTCTTGCCTCTAACACTAAGCCTAACTCCCAAGTCCTCCTACTTGGTGACCTTAATCTAGGTTACCAAGATGCGAATGACTCTAAAGTGACTGATCTCGTCAACACGTTAACGGAATTTGGACTCACTCAACACATTACAGTTCCTACTCACATTAAAGGCTGGACCCTTGATTGGATTGCCGACATGAATTGCTCTTTTAATTTGATCTCAGTAACTCCATGTCTGTGGTCTGACCATTATCAAATAATTTTCTAATTACATTCTTCGTATCACTCTCTGAAACCTAATGTTGCCCCGTCTATCATAACATGGAACAAAAAGGACATTACCTCAGAGAAACATCTCCCTGTCATTCTTCCATTACTTAATACAGCGGTATCCTCCTGCTCAGATCCCACAGTCTTAGTGGATGCCTACAATCAAGCCATGCTAAAAGCTCTTAACATTATTGCACTGCTAAAGGCACACAAACAAAAACCTTGACTTCATTTGAACTCTTGGTTTACTCCACAACTCAAAGACCTGCGTAAAGAAAAAAGAAAGGCTGAGGCTCTTTGGAAAAGATCACCTTCGCTGATCAACAAGAACAACCTAGCCTTTGCTTCCTCTACTTACAAAGATGCTCTTCTCACAGCCAAAAAAGATGTGTATAACAAAGATTTAATGCCAAATCTAATACAAAGGAACTCTTTAAGACCCTAAAGGAACTCCAGTCCCCGACAACCCCTTTAGATACTTGTATCCCAGACACCCTTTGGTGTACCAATATTCAAAAAGCATTGTTAGATAAAATCATCACTCTTCAATCTAAAATTAATGCCAAAAGAAGTAACCTCTTTGACTCAGCCCTGAAGGCTCCTCCTCTCAACCTACCTACCTTGGAACCTACCTGCAAACCATTTAGCTTCTCTCCCCTCACCATGGAGTAAGTAGAAAACATCATAAGGATGCTCAAGCCTTCTAATTGCCAAGGTGATACTTGCCCTGCCCCTATTATCAAGGACGCGGCTCAGGACTTGGTGCCTTTTATCACCACATTTATAAATGCCTCTTTCAGATCTGGCATTGTCCCTGATAACCTCAAGGACGCCTGAGTCATTCATTTAATCAAAAAACCTACACTTGATCCAAGTAACCCTTCTAACTATCGCCCCATCATGACCGTGCCATTTCTTTTAAAAATCCTGGACCGCACGGCTTATTTACAAATTCAGGACTACCTTGAAGTTTGTTTGTTTATTTTATTTGTATAGCGCTCCAGACCCAGGGGTATATGGGCGCTCAAGTATATGGTTACTGGCATAGGAAAATACATTGCAACAATTGTGCAGCAGTTATACAATTTACAAAAATACATCTAACACAGATGGCAAACAGACAGTATGCTACGTCGTTATACATTTAAATAAAAGGAACACAGAGATGCGGGGGATGTAGACGCTAGTATCAATAAATGCAGGGTGGTGGTGGGTGAGTGCTGGTAAGTATGTGAGGTGTCCTGAAGGAGCTGAGGTGGTGTTAGTTATTTGTTTAGTAGCCAGGTGATGACCTGGGTTCTGAAAGGTTGAAAGTTGGGGATGGATTTGATGTCCAGTGCAAGTGTATTCCAGAGTTGGGCGGCTAGAACCGGGAAACTGGTTCCCCTGGCTCTTTTTAGGGTATATTTAGGCACCAACAGGCATAGTGTTTTGGTGGATCGGGTGATTCTGGTAGCAGGTTTCAAGGTGAATTTATTGGTTAGATAAGACGGTGCAAAGTGATTTAGGGCTTTGTAGGTGAGGCATATAGTTTTTAGATCCATTTTTTGTTGGATGGAGAGACATTTACATGATTTTCTGAAAGCAGAGATATGTTCACTCCTAGGAATATTAAGAGCAGCTCGGAGTGCGTTGTTTTGAAGGACCTGCAATTTGTTGATTACTGATTTATTTGCGCCTGCATATAAGCTGTTGCAGTAGTCCAATTTAGACTGTATAAGTGGTCTAGCTAATGTGAGGCAACTGTTAGAGGATAGCAGAGGTCTACAGGCCCTGATCAGCTTGCCTGTGTAAGCAGTGGCTGAGGCGGTCGTGTTGATTTGTTTGGAGAGGTTAGTGTTGGTATCTAGATAGAAACTGAGGGTTTTTACACTTTTTGCGATGGGAATAGTGTTTCCATCAATAGTGAAGCTAGTATAGCTAGGGCTGAGCTTCAGGATGGTGTTGGGGGATCCAACAAGGAGCAGTTCAGTCTTTTCGTCATTCAGGCAGAGGCCATGTGTGGCCATCCATGCCTGAATGGTGGAGAAGACTTTGTTGATCCGGCTGACGTCTGAGATGTAGTTACCGATAGAGTTAGGAGTATCTGGGTGTCATCTGCATAGTTGGTGTAGGTGACACCCAGATGGTCCAGCTTGCTGAATAGAGGCTTTGTAAATATGTTATATAAAGTAGGCGAAACACAAGAGCCTTGTGGGACACCACAGGTGATGGGAATTGGGTCGGCCGCTGCTAGCGGTGAGAAGACACGCATGGTCCTGTTGGCAAGGAAGGATTGGATCCATGTGACCGCAGTGTGGGAGAAATGTGCTGCCGATGACAGGTGGTTGCATAGGATTTTATGGTCAACCAAGTCAAAGGCAGTGGAAAGGTCGAGGATAAGAAGGATGGCAGCACTACCTTTATCTTTGTGTTCGTCGATCTGACTTTTGAGATCAACAAGGGCCGTTTCTGTTCCATGTTGAGGGCGAAAACCAGACTGACGAATTCCTAATAGTTGGTTTGTCTCTAGATAATCTTGAATTTGTACGTAGGCCACTCTATCAAGGATTTTTAGTAAGAACGGGACGGTGGTGATAGGTCTATAATTGGTAGGTATAGACGGGTCGAGTGTTTGTTTTTTTAACAGTGGTAGAACCCATGATTGTTTCAAATTACTTGGGACTGAGTTGCTAGTGAATGACAGGTTTATAAGTTTGGTAATGAAAGGGGATAGATCCCTAGCTGCGTCTTTTATAATCTGAGTGGGGCAACTGTCCCCCTTACAATTTGAAGTTTTCAATGAGGCTATAATTTTTTGTACTTCAGGTATAGTTACCTTTTTGAATGTGAAGCCTGAAAAGACTGCAGTGGGTGATGGTAAGGTTGGACTAGGAGTTGAGCCATGGGTGAGTTGTTGTCGTTTGTTTTCAATTTTGGTTTGGAGTCCTGAGATTTTGTTGGCGAGGGCATTCTGGATACCTGTGCACCAGGGTTTATCCTTAGTGCAGTTATCTGTAGGGGGATTAGGGTTTTATAATTCCTTTAAGATGTTAAATAGTTCTCTCGTGCTAGAGCCTGCCTGAGTTATCCTGGAGTTGTAGGATTCTTTTTTGGCACGTATAATCTCATTTTTGTACATGGTGGTAATATTAGTGGGATTAGTTCTATTTTCTAACGAGGGAGCTGTTTTCCACAGTGTTTCAAGTTTACTTTTTTGTTGTCTAAGTAGTTTGAGCTCAGGGGTGTACCAAGATTTAAGGTGAGCTTTCGGTTTCCCTTTGCGCATTTTCAGTGGGGCAATGATGCCGATAGCTTTAGACATGGAATCGTTGTAGGTATTGACCAACAGGTTCAAGTCAGCTGTGGCTGGTAACGTGCTTAGAGTGGGGACTACCAAGGGTATTAGTGCTTCAGCTGTAATGTTTCTCTTGGTCCTAGTTGGGCAGGCTGGTGCAATAAGAGATTTTTTGGGCACTGGGTTGTTGATGTTGATATCTAACGAAAGGAGGTGGTGATCTGTCCAGACAAGAGGCAGGGGGTCCTTAAGGGTAATATTGCAGTTAAGAGCAGCTACCCAGTCGAGAGTCCTACCTTTCAGGTGAGAGGGTTGGGAGCAGAGTTGTGGGAGGCCATGCTCAGCTAGTGCAGTAGCCAGGGAAGTGGCTGAGGTGTCATGAGGGTCATGGCTGAGGTGTCATGAGGGTCATTAAACCCAAGATTGAAGTCCCCAAGGATGATAATTTTAGCTGAGGGTTTAGAGTTTTCGGCTACTAGGGATGTGATATCTTCCTCAAATGAGCCAGGCGGACCTGGCGGCCTATATATTAAATGCATCGTAATTTTGCTCTTAGGGGATGTTTGCAGTTTGACTGTGAGATGCTCACATGATTTTAGCGGAGAAGAGGTGGCAAGTCTAATGTCAAGCGAGGATTTAAAGATGATAGCTACACCACCTCCTCGAGCGTTGGGTCTATCGGCTCTGAGGATGGCATAATTATCAGGGATAGCTAAGGTGAGAGATCGTCCTGCCGCGTTATGCAGCCGGTTTCAGTCACAGAAAGGAAGTCCAGATTGTTGGTCAGGATGATGTCGGCAGTCTCTACAGAGTGGGCGACTAGGGATCTAATGTTTAGAAGTGCTCCTTTTAGTGGGAGTAAGTTAGAGTTGTTGGACCTACATCCTGGTTGTTAGTCTTGTTTGGCGGAAGGTTACTATTGTTATGTAAGATTCTGGTGCCAAGTCTAATGTTACGCTCGTTCAAGTTGAGAATGGTAGTCTGTGTGTCTGTAAGGACAATGGTTCTAATAGGTTTGTAGCCAAGAGTAGGGCCTGATGACCTTGTGCTGGAGCGTAGTAAACTAAGTAAACCGACTATTGGGACTTCGTCAATCTGGCTTCCGTCCTAGACATGGTACAGAAACTGCCTTGATCGACTTGAAAACTCAAATTGAGATCCTCAAAGACAAGAGTAAGTTAGCACTCCTCCTCTTACTTGACCTCTCCGCAGTCTTTGATCTGGTTGATCATAAAATCTTGTGTCACCATCTCAAAACTGTGCCTCACTTCTCCAATGCAACCTCATCATGGATCAGCTCCTTCCTGTCCAATAGAACCATGAGGGTCTTCTCCCCTCTGGCCTCCGCAGAACCAGCACCTGTCCCTTGTGGAGTCCCACACGGATCCTGTGTTTCCCCCACGTTATATAATGTGTTTACCAAGCCTCTTTTCGACATACTTGACTATCTGGTTGTCTCCTACACGAATTACGCTGTCAACACCCAGATACTAATTACACTCACTGGTGACTATATTGCTGACACGAGAGCTCTTAACGAAATTTACTCAGTCATCCAGGCCTGGATGGCGGATCATGGGCTTTGCCTTAATAATGAAAAGACGGAGTTACTGATCTTCGGGTCGCATGTCAAATTGGCTATACTTGATTCTCACAATAAGTTCATTTGTTGGTATATGGTTCTCTTAGATCTTCTTGTTACATTGTCAATTTTAAATACTTTCATATTGTTTGTCTTAGACTAAAATATCTTCTTTCTGACATCATTTTGCTGTCGTCATACTTTTTTTCAGAGTTCGTCCATGATTCCCATAGCCGCATCCTAGCACTTTGGCAATGGACATCCTTCTTGATAACTTCATTCCACTGCCTCATCATGAGGGTGTCTTCTGAATGGCTGTCTGAGTGCAGTATGGACATATCACATAAATAAACCAATTGTAGCTCTCCATCTGCTACTCCAATAGGACCGTGGTGAAGGGGTAGGGACTAGAAAAGGGGCATCCACCTGCTCCTCTACAAACTTAATATCTGGGGATAGTAAGAAGCTGTGGTCGTTTTATAAGAAGATTACTCAAAAAGGTTGGGCAGAGCTAGTGTGTAGTGTTAATGAAGCCGCCTTGAATGAATTTTTAACCAAGACATTTTCGAATGATAACCAGGTGGCATTGGTTAAAACTAGGGCTGGTCTTAAATTGTATCAAACTTTCCTGGTGGATATCCTAAAGGACCTTATACAGTCTTGGGATGGCTGGGCCCGATGGCATTTGTAATATAGTACTGAAATCTAATGCTATCCTCTTGGCAGAGATTTTTGGTGTACTGTTTGAAAAATTGGTTGAGAGCTCAGAATTTCTCGACTCTTGGAGGATGTCACACCTGATATTCTAATTATGAAAAAGGCAAGAAGATGATCCCGAGAGCTATTGTTTGCTGTCACTGAACAATATGGCTAGTAAAATCTTTTCAACCTTTTGGTTGAAAGAGATAAACATCTGGATTGAGTCTGGTACTGCCTTGAGCTGTTTACAATCTGGCTTTAGAAAGGGATTATCGTGCAATATGAATATACATATATTGTTAACTCTGTAATTGAGCAAATCAAGCTGAGGACTGCCTTTCTATTATACATTCTGTGTGTTGACTTTTCCGCAGCATTTGACTCTGTTGACAGAACACAGCTGTGGTCAAAACTGAAAAGTTCAGGGTTGTCTGATAACTTTCTCTATGCGTGCCAACTATTGTACCATGACAAAATGGCAATTGTGAGATTAAATGGCTTGGGCGAACTCTCTGCTCCAGTGCCTATTAGGCAGAAGGTCAGACAATCTGGGGCGTTTTATTGGGGAAGTTAATAATGATACTCCTAGATTGGGCCATATAAAGGTGGGTGACTTGGGTACACCCATGATTTTGTTGTCTTTGACAGTACCTATATGGGAATTAGTTGGAGTGTCGGGGCCATCATCGAATATGCAGAATGTAACTCTCTCACTGTGAACATGAAAAAGACACAATTTATGGCAAATGGCAAGAGAAGAGCAGCACACTACCAAATTGCTTGTGGGCTATCGAGAGAATAACTGATTACCATTATTTGGGATGTGAGATTGAGTCGGGAGGCATTGTGGATTTGCTTTTGAGGAAAACGCAAGCTAAAGCAACGGCCTCTATGGCAGCTATCAGGTTGTTCTCCAACTACACTTCCGGATATAGCCTCATTGGTGTTATATGCATCTATAAACAAAAGCTGACCTGGGAGCAGTTAGTTCACGCAGTTATAAACAAAAGCTTGTTGCTACCATACTCTATGCCTTAAAACCTTCCTATAAAGATCATTCAGTTTGGGCGAACAGAGTTGAGGGCGAAGTATGGAGAAATGTTTTGGGTTTGTCCAATTCAACACCAATTAAGGCTGTGAGACGTGAGCAGGGTCTGATAACTTTATCAAACATGATTAAGATTACTCGAGGCAATCTCTATATTAATATAATGAGTGCGATGGAAGGTACTTTACTGGGTATTGTGAAGACTGTCTTTGTGATTCATAAAAGTGTGGTGCAATCCTTTCAAAGGATAAATGAGGCTTTCTTTCCTTTTTATTGGTTGGAATTTTATGTGGGACTATGGTACTGGTGCTTTGTTAAAGCCATTCAGAAACAGTGCTTAAGAATTGGTCTGGGTTAATACTCACAATAAAAAACCTAGAATTAATTCGCTCTGTACCTTTGCGCAAATGTTTTTTACTTACAAGAAATCCCAACAAAATATATTTGTCTCATTCCATCTCCCGTGAGGAGAAGACTGTTTATGTTGCTTAGATTCAACAGGTTAGATGTCTTGGCAAACAGGGTTGCATGGCTTGGAATTCCAAAATGTAACCGCACATGTAGGCTGTGTCTTAACGTACAAGGATCTGAAACTATTAGACATGTGACCACCTTGTGCCCGACCATGCATAAAACTTACCCTGAACATTTTTGGCTGAGATGTGTATTTGGCTTCAGTGTGGGTATGCTAATAGCAATTGTACACATTTGGAAGGTGGTTGCTGTCAGGTTGCCGAACGAGGTCTTAATTAATTGATTTTAACTGTATATTGTTTTATTGGTAAAGAAGATGGTATACATTGGAATTGATTAGACTTATTGTTAAAACTTTAACTTGTAGTGGAATGTATTGCATTTATATTTTATGATGCACTTCTTTTATAACAATAACACAATAAAACATTTGTAATGTTTAAAAACAATTGTATATTATTTTAATTGTTCTTTTATAATGCGCTTAATACCAACGAGCGTGATACCGAGTCGTTTCTAAGAGAAGGATCGGGATTTGAAACTGTGTTGCACTGCGTTGACTTCCTTCCAAGACAAACACATGGCCCCTGAGCTATCCTTCCTCCCCCATGGTATATATGATATATAAATAACAAATTTGTGTTTCTTTGGCAAGCATTTTCATTGTAAACTTGTTTGACCGGTAACAGTTTAAAAAAATGAGCATCCATTAGGTGTAATTTAAAAGAGAATCTCGATTGCAAATGTTAATTATTTTTTCCATGGTTATGCTTTTAAGGGGTCTTCAAATTGTATTTTGCTTATAACACTAAAGGTGCAATGTAAAAAAAGCTTCTCCCATTGAGAAGTGTCTTGTTTTGCAGGCAGGCAAATTGAATTAATGGCGAACATGTTTTCCTGAAATGCAGTTTATAGCCGTAATGTAAGCAAGTGTAAATTGTGTTTTGTTGTACCTGTAGTGCTGGTGTATTTTATGTGTCCATGCTGCTCGTTCCCCCACAGGAATGTATTATGAAGAATTATTTTTGTAGCTGATGTGCTTTTAGAGCCATAACGTTCACAAAGCAGTAGTTATTGATTGCATTCCAAGCATTATGATTGTCCAGTGAGGTTCAATAATGACCACATTGTGCCCATAGCTTTTACTGTCAAGTAAGCTATTCAGGCGCTATAAGCCGTGGCAGCATGCAGATCCTGCTGGTAACGGCCAGCTGCCCCAGTTAAGGGCCTGAGCAACGCAATGGTCTCTTAATGCGGGTGGCGGTGCAGTGCAACAGCAACATGAAGCAAGACACAGACAACAGATTCAAAGTTCAAACAGAAATGATGTAATAACTCAAATGTCAGAAGGTAGAAGGCCTAACCTGCCCTATACTAAGGTGGGATTTCCCTACCAGAATGAAACTACGGAAACTCTGGGTCAAAGATTTCAATTTAAAAATCTGTCTGTTTCCAAAACCTATCCTTGCCCTCACAACTAAAGCTAACCAATATATAGGGATGTCAATAATAAAAGAAATGGTGATTAACACAAAGTTCTGTGCTTCTTCCAGCTCTTAGCTTCCTCTTCAGATTCCCTTACCCAAGTTCAAGAAAGTTCCACCAAAGTCTCAAGATTACCTTTCTCAAGTTCATGGCAATATAGTTCCACACAATTCTCTGGGTTGCACGCCCAAAGTTCAATGCAACACAGCTCAATCAAAAAAGGTCTTTTGGCTTTGTTCTCAAGACAACATTTGCAATTACTCAAATCTCAGGGTTCCCTTCCCCAAGAATTTAATTCAACCACTTGTACTTGTTTTTAGTCTTTTAAAAAATTCAACAGAACTCTTTTTCAACTCTACCCTCCTTCTGGATTGCATCACCAGTTTGCTTACAGTGCTTCTCTTTGGCTTGCTTCACAATGTCTTTGGTTTTTACAATTTAGGGCTCACTGATCTAGGCACAGTTATCAGACCACACAGTCCAGCCATCACAGGTCGTTCAACCAGGATCCCTAGGCTCTTCAGCCCACACAAGTTCTTCTGTACTTGACCCTGTGTTCAGAGTCACATTCAATTATCTCTTCTTTGTCGACCTCTTGGCTTTATGTGCAGTTTTACACTGTCCTGGCTTTTCCTAGTTAACCTCTGGGCTTTGCCAACATTCTTCTGGCTTTGCCACAACGTGTCACACACCTCCTGCCAGTCTTTGGCCTTGCTGCACTGCATCTGTTTACAAAATTCACCTTCTGGTGGAGTTATTCACGCCCCACCATTCTATGGCACTCTTCCACAATTGTGCTCCTTTCCATATGTTGCTTTCACATGAGCACTTTCCCTTTGGATGTCATTTGCTATTTTCTTTGCCCATAAAGTTGTATTCAATTCAGTATTCAATTTTTTCATTCTGTTCGGTTTTCAATATGCATAATTCTGCTTTGTTTTGAGTTTTCATATGCAGAGCCCACTTAGAGTGCCACGGTTTGGAGTGGCTTACGCCGACATGCACTGGTCTTCCTCCCGCCGGCTCCTGCTGCTTCCATCCGCTCCTCAGGTTGGTGGGCCAACCAACGAGTCTTGCACACTCCGGCAACTCTGCTGCCTCTCTCCTTACTCGCAGCTACAGCTGCTCGTTCTCACACACACAGGCTCCCACACACGTGACAACCTAATTGCTCCTTTCGCCTTGGGCTCCACAGGTCCTCCTGGATGTCGGACGATATCCTGGCTCCTCCTCAGGTCACACCACGGCTGCCTCTTCTCAAAAAGGGTCCCCTGCTGGTCTTTCCCACACTGGCCTCCCTGCTGCTCTCTCTGTTGTTTCGGGTTCTCCATGTATAAAGACTTGACAGGTTGCAGGTGTGGAATCTCAATTGGGCTTGGCTGACTATAATTAAAGGAACATGCCTGACCCTCAAAGTACTCTGCAGGCATCTTCCTCGTCCTAGTACTAGAGTGGTGAAATGGAGTATTAGTGTTCATTCCTCTCAGTCGCCCCTTCCCTCGTCTCAGTACAAGAGTGGTGAACTAAGTTACTAGTCTTCACGAATCTTAGCCGCTTATTCCTGAAAGGTAAATGTGGTATACTGTATCTCGTCTGAGGGCATTTCATTCTCAATCCCCAAGGATCCTCCACATAGGTGATCTTTCCTCGCTTCTACACCCCCCGCGTCAGCATCTTTAAAGTGATGGACTTTCCGTGGCCACCTGGGAAGAGGACCCAAGGGGAGTGGATGTGAGGATGCTCTCAGGTTTCTCACAGTAGTTACCGACAAGGCTGGCCCAACGCCTTGGGTTATATCGCTGTTAGCACCTGTGTAGTTTTCTGCCAGTGGAAAAGGTGTTTAATAAAAAAATAAAGAAACGTACCTTGTGGCACGCGCGTCTCGGTGCTGTATTTTCTGAAGAACGTTTTACAATGAAACAGACTTCAGAAACTAGGGTGGCATGCCGCAAAGTATGCTTTTTTTTAAATTAGAGACATTAAGCACCCACGTAGTAAAACTACGCAGGTGCTAAGAGGTGAGGGCGGAGCAGGGAAGTCAAGGAGGAGTGGAGAAAAGAATGGGGCACTGGCCTGTAGCACTCGGCTGCTCAGAATGCAAGTTTATACAAGACAATTCAGCCTTCATTGTTAGCTTCCTGATTGGCCTGCAACCCCTCCAAGGTTTCTAATTGTTTTTAAACATATTTTAGAATTCTTTTAACATAGCCCTTCAAATACATACTGCAGCAAATTTTCAATGAGCTTTCAATGTAAATCACATGTGCACATTTCTAGCGTAAGACTTTTACGATTGTGATTTACTTGACGGCTCACTTTCAACCAAATGTATGGCGGAGAGAAGGAGCATAACACAACTCGCGTTTCCGCCTCTTCTCTTCCTCTCCTTCATACAAATGCCCCAGCATTTTTGCCTGCATGCATTTTGATGCTGGTGAACATGCTAGGGATGCCTATGGAGCCCTCTCACTTTCTGCAACAGCTTAAAGCCGGCAGACTCCATAGAAACCCATTGTATATGGGAGCACGGCATGGGAAACAGCTTTTACAATTACAATTAAACACTGCATGCCATGCCATTCTCACTTGGCAGGTAGCGTGTACAGTGGGTCCCTCTTGAGTCTATTAGTTGCACAACAGAGTGCAAATGTGTAGCGCAAAAGGCGGCATATGGCGCCTTTCGCCCTGCACATTTGCACTTCTGCTGTGCAACTGTCGATAATTTGGCAGTGGGGAGTCTCCTACATGTAACAGCACCTTGCTGCCAAATTATGTCATGCAGCAACATGATCTCCATTGTGTGTACTTATACACCTGGGCTCTGTAGAAACTATTGGTGTTTCTGTACCCCACATCTAAACCCATTGTACAGTGTGCCTTTCATCTCTTATGATGCCACTACAGGCATGAGTTCAGGTCTAACCTTCTCACTTCCAGGGAAAGTAAAAAGATATAAAATCATGAAAATGTTTTGTGATTTATTACACAGTAATCTGTATATAGGAGCAAGATATGAAGACATTAATGAAACACAGGCACCTCTTGAAATTAGATCCAGAGGTATAGGATTACATCAGAGACCAACGTTAGTCTAGAATAAGCCACCGACTATCATGCAACCGTTATGCCCAAGTTACATGCTGTGATACGTCAGAAGGAGGAAACAGACTATCATGTGCTATGTTCAATTTACTTTTATTTAAATAAAAATGAAAATGCCTTACCTATGAAAACTAAACTATGGTGCTTGTCGTCAGGTGCAATGTCCAAACACAATAGTCCATCCCCTGTCAGAAAATAGCCCAAACTGACTCTGCCACTGTTATAACAAAGAAAAATCAGGAGAATTACTCCTTTCTCCCAGGAATGCTTTTCAACATACGTCTCTTCAATATGATATCTTAAAATAGTCTCTCTCTCTTCCTTGTAATAGTTCCTTCAATTCTTTCAGTGGATCTTCTCAGGCCCATGTGTATTGATTGTTCCTATTTTTCCAAATACTTTTCTTCTTCTCAGAATGTTTAGACAACTTCTCAGTCGGACTCTTATTCCTCTCACAATCTTGTCACTCACAGGATCATGTCTCATGTATTCCTAAATAGTTCTTGTATTTTTGCCAATCACTGGGATGAGTATATCAGTCTCCTGGATGATCTTCAATATTCATATACTTTTGCCAATCACTGGGATGAGGAAGCAGTGTCCCTGAATGATCTTCACTCTGTGTATACTTCTGCCAATCACTGGGACCAGGATGCAGGTTCCCTGAGTGATCTTCACTATTTCTATAATTTTGCCAATCACTAGGATGAGGATAAAGGGTCCTTGAGTGAATTTTGCTCTTTACGCCTCGCTCCCTGGGTGTTTCCACTCTACCCAGTGCCTGTTTTGAAGGGGTTCAGCATCAGCAGGTTGGTATTCTCGTTCTCTCCTAAGTGATTTGTCTTTGGTGGTTTCGCCGATGAAAGGATTATTCCTTCGGCTGCATTCCATATTTCGACCTACCTCCTTCAGGTTGCTTTTCGGGTTCTCCTTCCATGAACAGACCTCCTCGGGTCTGTTATTGATGTATCGCCTACCCGGCACACCAACAATAGGACTCTGCAGTGGTCCTTGTACAATGTTCCTCCAAGGACTATAGTGGATTTCATCCATTCTGCTGGTCGGGCAGCGTGCTGCTGTCCCTTCTCCTCCATAGCTTCTTTTCACCGAACAAGACAGCGCCTCTCTCGGTTTCCAAGCCTCCTCAATTCGACTGGTTTGAAACTTCTGCGTCTCTCTTCATGGTCCCTTGGTCAATTAAGATTTCCTTAGGGAACCCCACCCAAGATAAAATAGCAAGAATATGTTTTAATATCTGTTGGCTTGTATTGTTTCGGAGGGCAGAAGCTTCAGGATACCTGATAGCATAGTCTACTATGACCAGTGTAAACATATTTCCTGTTCTAGAGGGTTCAAGTTCTCTATTATAGGGAGTGGTTTTAAGGGTGTTGGAGGGACTGGTTGACTTGTCGTTTTCTGGCATATTTCACATGTGACCACAACATTATTAATGTCAGCATAAATCCCTGGCCAATAAAACCTTGGAATAATTTGACCTTGTGTTTTACTCACTCCTTGATGCTCCGCTGTTAAATGTGAATGGGCAAGTTCAGAACTACCCTCCGGTGGATTCTTTGAATTAACAGTTGTGTTCTTACTGTCCCCTCTGATAGTTGAGTGGCATATATCATTCTGTGGGATTTTGTATGAAGGGAATGCACTGCAAAATGCATTGCAAATGAAGAATATAATAATGTATTACCAGGTCTATTGTCTGAATTTGTGTCAGCGGGCCTTTGTGGTGTCATTAATCCAAGATGGCCAATGCTCCAATTTATGAATCAGAATTTTATCTATAAATCCTTTCAGAGTGATCCCATCAAATATGTTTTAAGGACCTTTTTTGTTGTACATGAACACCGAATAAAGAAGATCCTTAAAATAATTTGATATCTTTTATTGTTTAGAAGCTTTTGTTTACAGTTTGTTTTTCATGATTTCTAACATGTTTTCCTTCGATTTTGTTACAGGTTCTGGTAATTGGCAAGAAAATTAGAAAACTATTTAAAAGCAGTTGAATCATGACATTTGATTCTAGCTTCCATTAAAATAATTTTTTGCAAAATGACGATACCTCCAGATATCAAAAGTTAGTCAAAAGTAGAACTTGCACCATAAGCCAAAAAAAGAAATTTTTCTTTGTGTATCATATGTCAACAAATAAATAAATGTCCCCTGGTTAATCCAAAATGTTACGGAAAGGGTTTAGAGTGTATTAAGAAGAGAGCTGAGTAGAACAATAATGAATAGCTGAACATAAGTCTATGATTAGGCAACTTAACACCTGAAGAACTGAAAAAGTTAAAAGCAAAATGGCGTTCAGAATTTAACAAGCAATGTACTCGGAAGGGAAACATGGAGCGAATGAAAAGATTGTACGGATTGCAGTTTTGTGAGCAAAAGCCTTCTGTCTCCACCCATGAAGAACTGGAAAATGTAGAACAAAGCTACACTACAAGATCAACACTACCTATGTATGACAGAAAAAAATGCTTATTTTTCAACAAAGAAGGAAAAATAAGAAATCATTTATATATGATAGCAACTGTTACGCTCACCTGGTATCCACAGGGATGCCACCCAGCCCTGGTAGGATGATTTGCACTCTCGAACCCTCTCCCGGTCCCTTGACAAGGCCTCTGGTTAAAGATGGGTCTGCAATATAGGAGAGCTGGATTCAATACCAGATTGTCTTTATGTTTACCCACCTCCCTTGGCCTCAACTCCTTCCTCCTCCTTGGGCCTTCTCCTCATCTTAATATTGTAAAAGGTGGATTCTCTGTCCTGCTCCTCGTAGTAGGGACACTTAGATGTGGGGGGCGAGCAACGACAAAGTTACTTCACTTGTGCAAGCCCCTCTGTGGGAATCCTGGCCTGCTGCGACTTCGTAGGTTTGCTGCTTTAAAGTCTTTATGTGCAGTTCTTATGTTCCTCTTAGTTTGAATAATAATGTCTTGCTTCTTTCCTTTTAGGTATGGAAAGGTATTTTGGTGTTGTCATTCAGTTTGAAGATAAGCATGGGCCGGTAGGCGAAAGCGCGGTGTGCGTGATGCTGTCCGGTGAGTAATGTGCGATGCGCGGCGCTCCTTCGTCTTTTGTATTGCTAACCTGTGTCTTTTCTCTCCTTGCAGGTTGCGATGTTCCTCGCCGAGCGCCGTAATGTTCCAGCAATGATACTGACTAGGAGATGACTACCCAGATAAGAATTGTGTGGCTTTCTTCATTCGGGAGGAAACGTGAGTAAACGCTTACTAATGCTGTCTTTCTTTCTCCTCTTTCCAGGTTATGGTATTTCAGGATGCATGCAGTGCCGGATGATGGAGTTCGTACCTTCAGGTGAGTGGAACTGAAGTCAGCGATGGATTGAAGACAGGATACTGTTCCAGGTAAGTTTCATAGTGTTCTTTCTCTCTCTGCAGGTCCTTGGGTGTAATTTAAAAGAGAATCTCGATTGCAAATGTTAATTATTTTTTCCATGGTTATGCTTTCAAGGGGTCTTCAAATTGTATTTTGCTTATAACACTAAAGGTGCAATGTAAAAAAAGCTTCTCCCATTGAGAAGTGTCTTGTTTTGCAGGCAGGCAAATTGAATTAATGGCGAACATGTTTTCCTGAAATGCAGTTTATAGCCGTAATGTAAGCAAGTGTAAATTGTGTTTTGTTGTACCTGTAGTGCTGGTGTATTTTATGTGTCCATGCTGCTCGTTCCCCCACAGGAATGTATTATGAAGAATTATTTTTGTAGCTGATGTGCTTTTAGAGCCATAACGTTCACAAAGCAGTAGTTATTGATTGCATTCCAAGCATTATGATTGTCCAGTGAGGTTCAATAATGACCACAGTGTGCCCATAGCTTTTACTGTCAAGTAAGCTATTTAGGCGCTATAAGCCGTGGCAGCATGCAGATCCTGCTGGTAACGGCCAGCTGCCCCAGTTAAGGGCCTGAGCAACGCAATGGTCTCTTAATGCGGGTGGCGGTGCAGTGCAACAGCAACATGAAGCAAGACACAGACAACAGATTCAAAGTTCAAACAGAAATGATGTAATAACTCAAATGTCAGAAGGTAGAAGGCCTAACCTGCCCTATACTAAGGTGGGATTTCCCTACCAGAATGAAACTACGGAAACTCTGGGTCAAAGATTTCAATTTAAAAATCTGTCTGTTTCCAAAACCTATCCTTGCCCTCACAACTAAAGCTAACCAATATATAGGGATGTCAATAATAAAAGAAATGGTGATTAACACAAAGTTCTGTGCTTCTTCCAGCTCTTAGCTTCCACTTCAGATTCCCTTACCCAAGTTCAAGAAAGTTCCACCAAAGTCTCAAGATTACCTTTCTCAAGTTCATGGCAATATAGTTCCACACAATTCTCTGGGTTGCACGCCCAAAGTTCAATGCAACACAGGTCAAACGAAAAGCTTGGGGGACACTTGGGGGACACTTCCCTAAATTCAATGCTACACAGCTCAATCAAAAAAGGTCTTTTGGCTTTGTTCTCAAGACAACATTTGCAATTACTCAAATCTCAGGGTTCCCTTCCCCAAGAATTTAATTCAACCACTTGTACTTGTTTTGAGTCTTTTAAAAAATTCAACAGAACTCTTTTTCAACTCTACCCTCCTTCTGGATTGCATCACCAGTTTGCTGACAGTGCTTCTCTTTGGCTTGCTTCACAATGTCTTTGGTTTTTACAATTTAGGGCTCACTGATCTAGGCACAGTTATCAGACCACACAGTCCAGCCATCACAGGTCGTTCAACCAGGATCCCTAGGCTCTTCAGCCCACACAAGTTCTTCTGTACTTGACCCTGTGTTCAGAGTCACATCCAATTATCTCTTCTTTGTCGACCTCTTGGCTTTATGTGCAGTTTTACACTGTCCTGGCTTTTCCTAGTTAACCTCTGGGCTTTGCCAACATTCTTCTGGCTTTGCCACAACGTGTCACACACCTCCTGCCAGTCGTTGGCCTTGCTGCACTGCATCTGTTTACAAAATTCACCTTCTGGTGGAGTTATTCACGCCCCACCATTCTATGGCACTCTTCCACAATTGTGCTCCTTTCCATATGTTGCTTTCACATGAGCACTTTCCCTTTGGATGTCATTTGCTATTTTCTTTGCCCATAAAGTTGTATTCAATTCAGTATTCAATTTTTTCATTCTGTTCAGTATTCAATATGCATAATTCTGCTTTGTTTTGAGTTTTCATATGCAGAGCCCACTTAGAGTGCCACGGTTTGGAGTGGCTTACGCCGACATGCACTGGTCTTCCTCCCGCCGGCTCCTGCTGCTTCCATCCGCTCCTCAGGTTGGTGGGCCAACCAACGAGTCTTGCACACTCCGGCAACTCTGCTGCCTCTCTCCTTACTCGCAGCTACAGCTGCTCGTTCTCACACACACAGGCTCCCACACACGTGACAACCTAATTGCTCCTTTCGCCTTGGGCTCCACAGGTCCTCCTGGATGTCGGACGATATCCTGGCTCCTCCTCAGGTCACACCACGGCTGCCTCTTCTCAAAAAGGGTCCCCTGCTGGTCTTTCCCACACTGGCCTCCCTGCTGCTCTCTCTGTTGTTTCGGGTTCTCCATGTATAAAGACTTGACAGGTTGCAGGTGTGGAATCTCAATTGGGCTTGGCTGACTATAATTAAAGGAACATGCCTGACCCTCAAAGTACTCTGCAGGCATCTTCCTCGTCCTAGTACTAGAGTGGTGAAATGGAGTATTAGTGTTCATTCCTCTCAGTCGCCCCTTCCCTCGTCTCAGTACAAGAGTGGTGAACTAAGTTACTAGTCTTCACGAATCTTAGCCGCTTATTCCTGAAAGGTAAATGTGGTATACTGTATCTCGTCTGAGGGCATTTCATTCTCAATCCCCAAGGATCCTCCACATAGGTGATCTTTCCTCGCTTCTACACCCCCTGCGTCAGCATCTTTAAAGTGATGGACTTTCCGTGGCCACCTGGGAAGAGGACCCAAGGGGAGTGGATGTGAGGATGCTCTCAGGTTTCTCACAGTAGTTACCGACAAGGCTGGCCCAACGCCTTGGGTTATATCGCTGTTAGCACCTGTGTAGTTTTCTGCCAGTGGAAAAGGTGTTTAATAAAAAAATAAAGAAACGTACCTTGTGGCACACGCGTCTCGGTGCTGTATTTTCTGAAGAACGTTTTACAATGAAACAGACTTCAGAAACTAGGGTGGCATGCCGCAAAGTATGCTTTTTTTAAATTAGAGACATTAAGCACCCACGTAGTAAAACTACGCAGGTGCTAAGAGGTGAGGGCGGAGCAGGGAAGTCAAGGAGGAGCGGAGAAAAGAATGGGGCACTGGCCTGTAGCACTCGGCTGCTCAGAATGCAAGTTTATACAAGACAATTCAGCCTTCATTGTTAGCTTCCTGATTGGCCTGCAACCCCTCCAAGGTTTCTAATTGTTTTTAAACATATTTTAGAATTCTTTTAACATAGCCCTTCAAATACATACTGCAGCAAATTTTCAATGAGCTTTCAATGTAAATCACATGTGCACATTTCTAGCGTAAGACTTTTACGATTGTGATTTACTTGACGGCTCACTTTCAACCAAATGTATGGCGGAGAGAAGGAGCATAACACAACTCGCGTTTCCGCCTCTTCTCTTCCTCTCCTTCAGACAAATGCCCCAGCATTTTTGCCTGCATGCATTTTGATGCTGGTGAACATGCTAGGGATGCCTATGGAGCCCTCTCACTTTCTGCAACAGCTTAAAGCCGGCAGACTCCATAGAAACCCATTGTATATGGGAGCACGGCATGGGAAACAGCTTTTACAATTACAATTAAACACTGCATGCCATGCCATTCTCACTTGGCAGGTAGCGTGTACAGTGGGTCCCTCTTGAGTCTATTAGTTGCACAACAGAGTGCAAATGTGTAGCGCAAAAGGCGGCATATGGCGCCTTTCGCCCTGCACATTTGCACTTCTGCTGTGCAACTGTCGATAATTTGGCAGTGGGGAGTCTCCTACATGTAACAGCACCTTGCTGCCAAATTATGTCATGCAGCAACATGATCTCCATTGTGTGTACTTATACACCTGGGCTCTGTAGAAACTATTGGTGTTTCTGTACCCCACATCTAAACCCATTGTACAGTGTGCCTTTCATCTCTTATGATGCCACTACAGGCATGAGTTCAGGTCTAACCTTCTCACTTCCAGGGAAAGTAAAAAGATATAAAATCATGAAAATGTTTTGTGATTTATTACACAGTAATCTGTATATAGGAGCAAGATATGAAGACATTAATGAAACACAGGCACCTCTTGAAATTAGATCCAGAGGTATAGGATTACATCAGAGACCAACGTTAGTCTAGAATAAGCCACCGACTATCATGCAACCGTTATGCCCAAGTTACATGCTGTGATACGTCAGAAGGAGGAAACAGACTATCATGTGCTATGTTCAATTTACTTTTATTTAAATAAAAATGAAAATGCCTTACCTAAGAAAACTAAACTATGGTGCTTGTCGTCAGGTGCAATGTCCAAACACAATAGTCCATCCCCTGTCAGAAAATCGCCCAAACTGACTCTGCCACTGTTATAACAAAGAAAAATCAGGAGAATTACTCCTTTCTCCCAGGAATGCTTTTCAACATACGTCTCTTCAATATGATATCTTAAAATAGTCTCTCTCTCTTCCTTGTAATAGTTTCTTCAATTCTTTCAGTGGATCTTCTCAGGCCCATGTGTATTGATTGTTCCTATTTTTCCAAATACTTTTCTTCTTCTCAGAATGTTTAGACAACTTCTCAGTCGGACTCTTATTCCTCTCACAATCTTGTCACTCACAGGATCATGTCTCATGTATTCCTAAATAGTTCTTGTATTTTTGCCAATCACTGGGATGAGGAAGCAGTGTCCCTGAATGATCTTCACTCTGTGTATACTTCTGCCAATCACTGGGACCAGGATGCAGGTTCCCTGAGTGATCTTCACTATTTCTATAATTTTGCCAATCACTAGGATGAGGATAAAGGGTCCTTGAGTGAATTTTGCTCTTTACGCCTCGCTCCCTGGGTGTTTCCACTCTACCCAGTGCCTGTTTTGAAGGGGTTCAGCATCAGCAGGTTGGTATTCTCGTTCTCTCCTAAGTGATTTGTCTTTGGTGGTTTCGGCGATGAAAGGATTATTCCTTCGGCTGCATTCCATATTTCGACCTACCTCCTTCAGGTTGCTTTTCGGGTTCTCCTTCCATGAACAGACCTCCTCGGGTCTGTTATTGACGTATCGCCTACCCGGCACACCAACAATAGGACTCTGCAGTGGTCCTTGTACAATGTTCCTCCAAGGACTATAGTGGATTTCATCCATTCTGCTGGTCGGGCAGCGTGCTGCTGTCCCTTCTCCTCCATAGCTTCTTTTCACCGAACAAGACAGCGCCTCTCTCGGTTTCCAAGCCTCCTCAATTCGACTGGTTTGAAACTTCTGCGTCTCTCTTCATGGTCCCTTGGTCAATTAAGATTTCCTTAGGGAACCCCACCCAAGATAAAATAGCAAGAATATGTTTTAATATCTGTTGGCTTGTATTGTTTCGGAGGGCAGAGGCTTCAGGATACCTGATAGCACAGTCTCCTATGACCAGTGTAAACATATTTCCTGTTCTAGAGGGTTCAAGTTCTCTATTATAGGGAGTGGTTTTAAGGGTGTTGGAGGGACTGGTTGACTTGTCGTTTTCTGGCATATGTCACATGTGACCACAACATTATTAATGTCAGCATAAATCCCTGGCCAATAAAACCTTGGAATAATTTGACCTTGTGTTTTACTCACTCCTTGATGCTCCGCTGTTAAATGTGAATGGGCAAGTTCAGAACTACCCTCCGGTGGATTCTTTGAATTAACAGTTGTGTTCTTACTGTCCCCTCTGATAGTTGAGTGGCATATATCATTCTGTGGGATTTTGTATGAAGGGAATGCACTGCAAAATGCATTGCAAATGAAGAATATAATAATGTATTACCAGGTCTATTGTCTGAATTTGTGTCAGCGGGCCTTTGTGGTGTCATTAATCCAAGATGGCCAATGCTCCAATTTATGAATCAGAATTTTATCTATAAATCCTTTCAGAGTGATCCCATCAAATATGTTTTAAGGAACTTTTTTGTTGAACATGAACACCGAATAAAGAAGATCCTTAAAATAATTTGATATCTTTTATTGTTTAGAAGCTTTTGTTTACAGTTTGTTTTTCATGATTTCTAACATGTTTTCCTTCGATTTTGTTACAGGTTCTGGTAATTGGCAAGAAAATTAGAAAACTATTTAAAAGCAGTTGAATCATGACATTTGATTCTAGCTTCCATTAAAATCATTTTTTGCAAAATGACGATACCTCCAGATATCAAAAGTTAGTCAAAAGTAGAACTTGCACCATAAGCCAAAAAAAGAAATTTTTCTTTGTGTATCATATGTCAACAAATAAATAAATGTCCCCTGGTTAATCCAAAATGTTACGGAAAGGGTTTAGAGTGTATTAAGAAGAGAGCTGAGTAGAACAATAATGAATAGCTGAACATAAGTCTATGATTAGGCAACTTAACACCTGAAGAACTGAAAAAGTTAAAAGCAAAATGGCGTTCAGAATTTAACAAGCAATGTACTCGGAAGGGAAACATGGATCGAATCAAAAGATTGTACGGATTGCAGTTTTGTGAGCAAAAGCCTTCTGTCTCCACCCATGAAGAACTGGAAAATGTAGAACAAAGCTACACTACAAGATCAACACTACCTATGCATGACAGAAAAAAATGCTTATTTTGCAACAAAGAAGGAAAAATAAGAAATCATTTATATATGATAGCAACTGTTACGCTCACCTGGTATCCACAGGGATGCCACCCAGCCCTGGTAGGAAGATTTGCACTCTCGAACCCTCTCCCGGTCCCTTGACAAGGCCTCTGGTTAAAGATGGGTCTGCAATATAGGAGAGCTGGATTCAATACCAGATTGTCTTTATGTTTACCCACCTCCCTTGGCCTCAACTCCTTCCTCCTCGTTGGGCCTTCTCCTCATCTTAATATTGTAAAAGGTGGATTCTCTGTCCTGCTCCTCGTAGTAGGGACACTTAGATGTGGGGGGCGAGCAACGACAAAGTTACTTCACTTGTGCAAGCCCCTCTGTGGGAATCCTGGCCTGCTGCGACTTCGTAGGTTTGCTGCTTTAAAGTCTTTATGTGCAGTTCTTATGTTCCTCTTAGTTTGAATAATAATGTCTTGCTTCTTTCCTTTTAGGTATGTAAAGGTATTTTGGTGTTGTCATTCAGTTTGAAGATAAGCATGGGCCGGTAGGCGAAAGCGCGGTGTGCGTGATGCTGTCCGGTGAGTAATGTGCGATGCGCGGCGCTGCTTCGTCTTTTGTATTGCTAACCTGTGTCTTTTCTCTCCTTGCAGGTTGCGATGTTCCTCGCCGAGCGCCGTAATGTTCCAGCAATGATACTGACCAGGAGATGACTACCCAGATAAGAATTGTGTGGCTTTCTTCATTCGGGAGGAAACGTGAGTAAACGCTTACTAATGCTGTCTTTCTTTCTCCTCTTTCCAGGTTATGGTATTTCAGGATGCATGCAGTGCCGGATGATGGAGTTCGTACCTTCAGGTGAGTGGAACTGAAGTCAGCGATGGATTGAAGACAGGATACTGTTCCAGGTAAGTTTCATAGTGTTCTTTCTCTCTCTGCAGGTCCTTGGTTTCAGGTAAGCTGGCATCAAAGTACTGGACACGGTGAGCGTTACGCTGCCCACAGCAGATTAACACAAAGCATGTTCTGCTGTTTGGGTGCGGTTTTCAATAGTCTCAGGTAAAGTAGTCCAAGTAAAATAGTCCCAGGCCTGCCACACCCAAAGTAGTACAGGTAAAGTAGTCCCAGGCCTGCCACACCCAAAAGAATAGACCGCATAGCTCCGTTCCTTGTAACTGAGCTATGTGTGTGCCTCCATGTTGGCTGAACCCCCTCAAGTTAAATAGTCCCAAGTAAATAGTCCCTTTCTAATGTTGGTCTTCATGATGGTTTTGAGCCTGGCGCCATAGGCGCCAGGACGGACTCCAAGAGAGTCTTGGATGAGGTTTTAAGGCCTTTGATCTGGCCCTAACTGGAAGGCTGACTTGCCAGTGAGGGCCAGGGGCAAGGGTCATGACAGCAACTGATTCAGCGGGCATCCATTTGAAGAGAGAAGTAGAAATGTCTATCAATGACACATTGAAGGGTTCCATGTGATAATTTCGCCGCAAAAATATCGCCATACAAAAATATCGCCATATTTTTGCTGCGAAATTCACAATGGACCCTGTGGGGGACACCCCTGCAACCTCCGCATCACTTTTTCATGTGCGGGGGACACCCCCGCAACCCCCGCTCCCAAAAAATATCCCCAATAAAAACATGGCGAACCAAACGGCCATATTTACGGCGATATTTTGTTGGGGATATTATTACCTGATACCACATTGAAGATTAGTCATAGTGATTGTACAAATCCTGGAGACCCTCACGCAAGGGAAATTGCATATCACTATGTTAGAAGACACATTTAGTGAATGTCTTACAATGCAAGCCTCAACTAAGTGGAACGATGCAGCCAAATTGGCTGTCTTAGGAAACAACAATTGCTGAATTTGTATCTTCAATCATTGATTTTCTCCTTGAAGGCAACGTAATAACAATGGCAGAAATATAAAAGCTTTACAGGAAAGGTGCAGCTAAAAATGGTTTGGAAGAGGGTCAGATGAAAACAATTAAACAAATAAAATGTTTCATAGAAGAAGCGCTTGAATGTATTGGCATTATTTTTAGTAATCGCAAAAGGGTAAATAAACCACAACATGTCTCATTGACGTAACAGCAGATGTTGCACTCATGCAGAAGAAGAATTTGAGGATATTGAGAAAAAATTAGAACTCTTCTTGAAGCGACCGGTACTAACTGGAAGTTTTGAAGAAGTGCATTTGGCAGATGTTGTTCCAAAGGAAGTTGTTATTTTTTTACATGTGGTGCTGCCATGGACATATGAATATGAAAAGTAATTCAGAAAAGCGGGATACCTCTGTAATGAACAGGGCTCATAATTGTCACAGATGTTTATATATGAAATACTGTCACCACAACAAGCTTCCTACGCAAGCACTTGCAACCACATAATACCTGTAAATTGCCATTGCAAGTGGCAGTTGGGCTCACAATCCACACAGCTAACAGGAGAAAATACATCATTCTATTTTTGCATAGCATGGGAGCTTGTATAGATTACGCCTGGGTCCTTCGGTTTGAGACACAGATAGCCACAGAGGTAACAAAATGGATGGATGAGTGTGGGGAATCTTATGCTCCCTCAAAGCTGGTCAGAGGCAGATTTGTCAATTGTGCTGCTGACAACATTGACTTCCTCGTGGATACTCCATATGGTAAAGGATCTTTGCTCTGTACAGTTATTGTGGTCTATCAGAAGGAGGAGTTGGATATCCTAAACCCAATAGAAATATCAGGACCAACATCACTTCAACCACTGCAGAGGATTCCTCAGTCCCTGTCTGACATTTCCAAAGGGTGTAGACCACAGAATCCTGTATACAGTCAAATCACTGATTATACAAGGAGGAATAATGTTATTTTTGATTCCAACAGGCTTACGGACCTACTTTAGACGATGGCAGAAATCTTGCTATTGAGTGATTTTCAATAATGTTTCCATGAAGAGTTGCTGGATACACATTGTATTCTCACTGAAGAAACCAAGACTGATGAATATGAGACAGAGTCAAAATCACTCACTAAAATCAGTTCATAATTGCGTTGAGACAGTTCTGACTCATTTTAATGTGATGGCCAAAATGGAAGCATTTAAGGCTAAAGAATCTCAAGAAAAAACAACAATCAGAGTTGCTCTTCAGTACATTCATATGGTGGACAAAATGCTTTTATTTATCAGATATGCAAACTGGGATTTACACCTTGCATCACTTGAAGAGTTTAAGTTCTTTTTCGTTGTCAATTTTATAAACTACGCAAGTATGATAGCATGGTACTTAGCAGAAATGAAACAGCTGGAAAGCAAACACCCAGACCTGCGGAGTGAGTTTCATAAAGGCAATTCGGTAGTAAGCAAGACAAAAGTACCCTTTTTTGCTTAGGGTTCAGAAGAAGCTCTGTAACTTCAAAACGTGGCAATGAAAGTACTTGGTGGCGTGGTTAATAATCACTCAAAAGAAATAGGTTCTAGCACAAATCTTTTTAGCCTCTCCTGAGCTGTCAAGGCTGTCTACAGATGCAAAACATATTGTAGGAATCACAGATTACGAACAGTCAAAACAACACTACCTAATAGCATCCAAAGTAACACACCAAAAGGATGATGTTCAACAGAACTACAACTCGATCATGACATTGACTAATCCTGTAAAATATGCAGGAAAATAGCTCATCAATGTCTCGACAAAGGCAGTTATTGGTGAAAATGTTCATGAGGACACATCAAGAATGACAGAAAAAGGATGTCAAATGAACAACAGCTCTAAAGAAGACCGGACTGAATCAGACAGTTGTAGCCTTTGGGCACCATTGAAGAAAGAGAACCTTCAGCAATGTGAAAGAGCTTGCAAATGTGTTAAGACAAATGTATCAGACACCACAAAGCAGTTGAAAGCAGATTGTACTTTGTCCACACATTCACTGATTGCTTCTGTGAGAAACCTGAAGGTGTTCTCTCATGTAATCCCCAGGGATCCTTGATCTAGGTGGCCAAGGATGGGCCATTGCTCTTGGATCCCAACCCTGGAGCGGACTAACGAGGGGGGTCATCTGGATTAAGGATTTTTGGGGAGCGTTAGAGGGAAGACCTCAGCTGAGACATGGTATTTTCCAAAAGTGGAATGAATAATATAACCAAAGCCTTTATGGGATATTCCAAACCTCAGCCTTGAAAATAAAAATAAAACATTAAAACTCTGTACTGAAAGCAACGTACCAAATAAAAGGGGAAATGTTACATTAAAACCGAAGGCAATTATTCTTTCTAACAATCCATCCTCCTTTTCCTCTGACTTTCAGAGTTGTTGTCAAGCTCAATTCTCTATCCTTCTTACCAAAAGAGAGCGAGACAACAAATAAGAGAAATGCCCTTTTCCTGTTACTCTAAAGGTTTTCACAAACATAAAACCATACCACACAACTATTATCCCCCCTTTTAAATTGCCCCCTACCCAACATCCCCTCAGCCTACTGTCAGACAGATCCCTGGGATCCCCAGAGCCCTCAATGCTTCTGCCGTCTTAGTAACACTATGATGGAACACCTACTCTCAAACGGACTTTTTCCTTTCTCGGAATGTCCCTATAATGAGGACAGGCGAGGTCAGGCACTTAGCTACGGTCACAAACACTTGAATTCAATTGAGAAACGAACTAAGTATAAAAGGTGAAAGCCAAATTTACAAAGACAGCACAGAAAGTCAGGAAGGCAAAGGCGAGTTTGAGAAGGAGAGCAGGCGAAATAGCGAGCCGCTGAGCAGAGGCTAATGAGAACCAGGCTTGAGAGAATGGGATGCTGCGACACTTCAAGGCTGCAGGTTGAAGCAACAGAGAGCGTGACGAGGGAACCATGTCTCCATTAAGCCAAAATGGTTTGTCAAAGGAAGCTGAGAAGCTGATGAATCTCTCTGAATGTTGTACCAAGATATTGCTCTTTTCCTTGGGACAGCAAAGCTGTCCAGGAAGGTCTGAGTTGCAGGAGGGGAGAGACCCTGATCTTGGATGAAATACTTGTTAAGGACACGTTGTTGAAATACATCTGATAAGTTCAAAGTGATGGGAGAGCCCGGTTTGTAACAATGCAAATGATAACCAAAGTCGCATGAAAGGTTATGCGTAAGAAGCAAGACACATTCAAAGGAAGCTTCAATTGTGTTGAACTGTGATGAAACAAAAGTAACAGAGTAGCACTGTGGAATACCTCATTGCCGAAAGTCTCTGTGAAATGTGAAATGTGAGAGTTGAACAAAGCATCGCTGAGGTGAAAAGCGAGTTGGATAAAGTTAATGGAAGTGAAAGGGTATGGAAGAGAATATTGAGTGAAGTAAGATCCCGATGGGGAATGGATGAAACAGGAATATGTGATTAAATTAATTGACAAGACGTGATACATGTCAAGGTGATAAGGAGCACATTTGAGATGGAGACAAGGAAGTGGAACTTGTGGTGCTAGAAGGTATGTTTGAGGAAAGACTAAGGGAGTATAAGGAATATGATAACCAGAATGCAACAGTGTCGGAGTGGTCAGGCATGGGAATAAGTAAAGCTGTGCCTTTCAAAAGTCTTGGATATACACCGCATGAGGAAAGCAGGAAGATTGGGAAGGGAAACCTGTGTGTGTAGATGATGAAATGTTGTGATGAAAAATACTAAACAGTTGAAAGTAATGATTAAAGAGGGTCTTACCACCGTTGATGGAAACCGGAAAGATCCACCCAGGAACATAGTGAACGTACAATTGTGTTAAGCTACAAAACATTGACACAGACAAGTGAAGCCTGAGAAAGAAAACATTGTTAAAGACGCATGGAATCAGACGAGGGAAGTCTGGGAGAGAGAACACTGTGTAAAAGCAAGTGGAAATATGGAGGCTGAGTGCCCCAAAAGGAAATACACCAAATACGGGCTTATAAAGATTCACAGATCTTTATTCTAAGACTGTACAGTTTACAAAGAAACAAAGTATCAGATAGCTATCTGGCCCTCAGTACATCACAGTGAATACCAGCCCTTTCGATGTGAGAAGTGAGAGGTACTGGACATCTAAACAATTGCACATTTTATACATTTCCAATTATAATGTGCAGCCCCTCTACAGGTTAATGTTACTCGGTCTAGGGTTCGTGGCGAGTTCACTTCTAGTTTGTCCAACTATATGCATATGGATCATCCTAAATTCACATACAAACAAGTCACAATGGCAACAGTGTATTCACGGGATTAACAATAATCTTTAACACATGTCCTATACAATGCAGTTCAGCTAGTGTCCACGTTCAGTATTGGTACTACATTGTAGTTGATGTATGTCCGCGGATCGGACTTGTTGGCGCAGACAATCCTCTGTCTACAAGTCAAACATGGGACAAGGTCTCTTTACTCAACCCAAACATTCGGCCAACGGACAGTTTACACAATAACTAACGTACAAAGTGCAGGACGGCTTAGTTACAAGTGGGAAACACTGTCCACCATTTTAGAACACAGAATTACTTTAGAATAGAAATCAAAATGGCGGACGGACCTAAAATGGCAGCTAAGTCGATCTAAGATCGGAACTTTGCAACGTGGTTTTCTTCGCAGAGCGACTGGGTTTAGGCCAATATATATACAATAAAGGAGGCACAATAGACTATCCCAATATCTTGGACTGATCATTATGCCAGAGTATTTGAAATAAGAGTACACAAAAAAACTCTGGATTCACTTATGGAAAATCAGAGGGAGCAGTTCCGTAAACCAAAAGATCTGCTGAAAATCTCTGGGGAAATACTGAAAGATGCACTTGCACAGATTGAGGATACCATGCGAGGAATTTTTCAATAGAGGAACAGTAATTATGACTAGGATTTGCAATGAACAGGCCCCTTTCCAACAGGAAAAGCCTAGGAAATCCACTAACCCCTGGTTCTTACCGGACTTGATTAAGTTAAGGAGACAGGTGAGATCTTCTGAGAAAAAATGGATTAAAAACCGTACAGTGTTGAATCTGGAACATGTTTAAGACCTTAGAAAAATCTATAGGAGAGCAGTGTTTCAAGCAAAAACTAACTTTATAACTAAAAAGATTGATAAGGTGATGAATAGACCACGTGAACTGTACCCAGTGATCTCCCAGCTAGCGAATCCTGGGTGTGCGTCAGCGGCGCCAGAAGCCTCACAAGCTCAGGCAGATGCATTTAATCACTTTTTTGTGGAAAAAATAGAGCTAATGCAGGAGAAAATCCAGGCTATTAAGCTACCAGTCCTTCTAGAGGACCTAGAAAAATCTGAGGAAATGAGCTCAGAGCATACAGCACACAACGAAAGCGAAGTGTGCAAAAATGCCTTTGCCCCTTTTGCCATTGCCCCTTTTATCACAAAATTTGTTAATAAATCACTGATGTCAGGGGTAGTACCTCTAGCTCTAAAAAAGGCGGTGGTAACACCATTGTTAAAAAAAGCAAACCTAGACCCAAAAAATCTCCAGAACTATAGGCCAGTCGCAGGACTACCATGGCCCTCAAAAATTCTGGAAAAAGTGGTGACTACAGAACTGCAGAACCACGTTGACCAGGAGAATCTGTTAGATCCATTACAGTCTGGTTTTCGCCCAGGCTTTGGGACAGAGACGGCGTTACTAACAGTGTGGGACGATTTGTTGGAAACAGCGGATCAGGGGGGGCAAGTCCTTGTTAGTCATGCTCGACTTCTCCGCTGCGTTCGACACGGTGGACCACAGGACTTTAATGAGATGCCTGAAGGAAGTGGGAGGGGTGGGGGAAAAGGGCCTGGAATGGTTTAGATCGTTCCTTTGCAGTAGAGAACAACGAGTTTGATTGGGAGACTTCCTGTCGGATTCAGTTCTACAAAGTTGTGGAGTCCCTCAGGGATCCTCCCTCTCACCTCTGCTCTTTAATTTGTATGTAAAACTGCTAATGGACATCTTAAGAAAGCACGGCATACAGTTTCACTCTAATGCAGATGACACTCAGGTGTTTCTGAAAATACAGAACCAAGAGGAAACTTATGAGAGAGTGAAACAGTGTCTACAAGAGATACAGAGCTGGATGTGCGCAAATCAGTTGTTGCTGAATTCCAGCAAAACTGAAGTAGCTGTTTTTGCCTCAAAATATCATTTACAGAAGGAGAATCTGCTCCCCCTTTGCTTTTTGGGGACGCAGTTGAATTTCTCCCAAAAAATTAAGAACTTAGGCTGCATTTGGGAAGATAACATGGAAAGTGGAGCTCAGGTGAGTGCCAAAGTGCAGGCAGCTTATCACTCATTACGCATGCTAAGACATATCTTACCTTTTATCGCGAATGAGGATAGAGCGGTCGTCATCGGTACTCTGGTTAACTCGAAGTTAGACTATGGCAATGCATTGTTGTCAGGTATCACAGCCTACCAACTGCGGAGTCTGCAGCTGGCTCAAACTGCAGCAGTCAGACTGGTGCACAAGGCAAAAAAGTCAGACTCAATCTCTACTTTGAGGAAAGCCCTGCATTGGCTGCTTGTAAAAGAGAGAATAGAGTTTAAGATCCTCTGCCTGGTCTACAAGGGTGTGAATAATATAGGACCAGCCTACCTATCAGATAAAATTAGAAGGTACATTCCTACCCGACAGTTGCGCTCAGCAGACAAAAATCTGCTTTGTATTCCTAGCACCAAATGTGTGAAGAAGGGAGATCGTAGATTCTCTGTCTATGGACCCAGAGCTTGGAATAAATTACCTAGAGAAATTCGTGACATCAATAGCCTCTCGGTCTTCCGGAGGGCTGTAAAGACTTATTTGTTCTGCTAGATCTTGACAGAACTATTCCTTCTGTTCTGCGATGCGATTTCTCATATGATCAAGTGGATCTCTCATAGACATATGATTAAATGAAACATCTGCGCACAGGTACGATTCAGTTCGTTTGGGTGCGCGATACAAATACCACAATACAATACAATACAATACAATATGATATCCCGTTTAACAAATGTTAAAGTAGAATTGTGTTATGCTAGAAAGCACTGAATCAGGCGAGGGAAGCCTGAGAAAGAGAACATTATCAAAGCAGAACTTTATTATGGTAGAGAGCATTGAAACAGGCAAACGAAGCCTGAAAGAAGTACATGAACTGTGCTGGATATGAAAACTATTGAACTGCCTTGTTGTGAACTGTTTGGAACAAACTGAGCTTTTGAACATCCTGAGTGACTTAAGCTTGGGCAAGGGAGTTGAGAAGACACTCCATGACCATCCTGATATTCCTTTGAGATCAATTCCCGACACATTGTTAAGTTAGAACGTGAGGGCAAGCTTAGGTTTGACACAGACAGATTCCTTATTTTTGACAGACAGACTTTTTTATTGTTCTTTCTTCTTTATTTCATTGTCAGGACTACTCCCATTTAGAAATAGGGCAAGTTAAGCATTCTTCAAACCCCATTTTTATAAATAAAGTTTTTCAAAACTTGTATCCTTGTGTGTCTACCTCTGAGCACCATGCCTTTCTCACACTTCACAAATTCGAACTGAGATTGATCTACAATGCTTGAGTAATTAAGAATTATCTGCAGTACCTCTTTGAATGTTCAACTTAGATTGTACAATGTTTTTAGCTGCAAACAAAAGCAAGCTGATGAAGATACTGGAAGAGGAACAACATACAGAGGTTTCCATCAACATGACTGACATCTCTTTCTTTTCTACTGAAGACAGATTATCTGTACCATAGCAAACATATTCAGCAGCTGTCGTTGAAAGAATGGCAGAATTGCAAGCACTGCAGAAACTGTCATATGTGAAGACATGATTTAACAAGGGGGGTCCTGGGAGTCCCTCTGCCAGACATTAGTCCTGGTTACGAGGGACTTACCCAGAGTCTTTAGCTCACTATCTTTCACGGAGAAGAAATATCCCTCTTGTTCAGAGGAGAATTGCCTAGCATTTCGGTGCTGGACTGCCCCAGGGCAGGACAAAGACTGATATGTTTAGGATATTTCTTCTCTGTGAAAGATAGTGAGCTAAAGACTCTGGGTAAGTCTCTCGCAACCAGGACTAATGTCTGGCAGAGGGACTCCCAGGACCCCCCTTGTTAATCTGCATATGTGAAGACATGCCATGACCTTGCAATTGAATTCAACAAGAAAATAGAACCTTATCTGCTCAAGTATGATGAAACTCTTTTAGTATTTGATACCTGCCTAGTAAATGCACTCAAGAACTCCAAGTGAAGGAAAAGAGCAGGAAAAGCAACACCCGTTGAGTACAAAATCACAGATTCTACAAATATTGAATTTTTCCCATCAGAACCCCCTCTAAAACTAAAGATGAGTTAACAACAGTAATTCTGCATGCACAGATGATAAAAGAAGCCAGGTAGCCAGTTATGAACCCAAGTCATCAGATGGAAATTATGTTGAAAGTACACATGAGGAGGCAGCCACAAAAATAATGATTCACTCCCTTTAAGTATCACGCCGTCATGCTACTACCCTCCACATTTCTTCACATGATACCAATGTTTTGTCCTCTGACTGTGTTGGTCACTGTTTTTCCCATCTGACAGCTTGTTTGTCACAGGAGTTGGAACAAATAGAAAATGTTAGATCTCAAATGTCTGTGCTCCTGCGTAGGGCCTACGAAAGTGCAAGCATTACTAGGCCTTCGTGCTTTTTCAAGGTGTGATGTTACCAGGTGCTTTATGAAGTAAGGAAAACTATCTTTCTGGAATGTTTGCAAGACTTCAGAAAAAGAAATCTGTGAATCTTTGAGAAGACTTTGTTGCCTAGAAGAATTTAAGAAGGAAGATGAACGTTTGATGGAGTGTTTCATTTGTCAAGGCTACTCACCAGGAACAAAGATTTTGGACATTGGTCAACTGCATTGGTGGATGTTCACAAAAAAAGAGATGCAAAGTGAAAACCTGCTTCCACCAAGATCCTCTCTAATACCATACATTTTAAGGACTTATTACCAGGGGATGGATGGGCTAAGCGCTGATCAACAACACCTGAATCTCCCAGAGCCATCACAATTCGGATAGAAGGCAGATAATCAATATTCTCATACTATGTGTACGCTTCCATGTGCACCACATTCAATCATACAGCTGGTACAGTGTACCTGCATCAAAGGATGGCGTGCTGGGAATTGCAAATGCCGAGTTCAGTCACTAATGTGCACAGAACTGTGTAATTGTGGTGGCACCAAGAGCTCTGTGATAACGATTTTGTAGATTATGAAAATGAAATCTGAGACTCAAACGATGATAACCTGTAAAACCTTAATTCCTCTCTTCAAATGTAAATAGCTTTGTAGTTTTAATAAACAGTATATTTCAATGAGAAAGTTGCACATTTTTTCAAACTTTCTAATTTAGTGAGCATACAATTGAAGTTTTGTGAGAAGATAGCAATAATTTGAGGGTTCAGCTCAGGCATGGTAAAATATATCAAAACATTCTTAGCAAATGTTTCAAAGAACCACACTAAAAGCATTGTGAGAAACCTGAGGGCATTCTCACAAGCAAGCTCCAAGGATCCGTTGTTCAGATGGCCAGGGACGGGCCATCACTCTTGGATCCCGACCCTGGGGATGACAATCGAGGGAGGATCACCTTGGGCACTGCAGGCAAAGCATCCAAAGGCGAGACTTGGTATTCCCCCATTCCGTACCCCAATCCATCCTACCCTACCTCTCTGTCTATGGGATATTGTCACCGAAGTCCTGTCTTAGCCCTTGGCCTTCCCTCAAGAAAAGGGAAGATAAAACATCTAGGGAGAACAAACCCTTTCACAACCCTTGACACTAATCTCATCTCTCCTTTCTCAAAACCCAGAGAATATACTGTAAACCCAAATAAAGTCTGATGGAAAACATCACCCACAAAAGCCCACTCTACCTCAGCCTTTATGGGGTATTTTCAATCTTATCCCATCTCCCCCAGCCCATTTCCAACATGTACTGAGATGAGGAAGAGACAACCGGGAGGTATAAGGATTACCCATAGAAACAACACTGTGTAGGGAGAGGACTACTACACTCCACCATTAGGCTGTCCCGTTAATAGAGTCAGGCGAGGTCAGGCACTTGACAGCAATCCTACACACCTGCACTCTATTAAGCACCACTTCAGGATTGACCACGAGAAAAGGTGTCCTAAGTGTCAGGCATGTCCTTTTCATTGGCCCACTGAAGGTCAGGCAAGGGAGGCCAAGTACTCACACCTGAAGCCCCTTAACAGCCCTCAGGTGCATAAAAGGTAGGGTATTCATTAGTACAGGAGAAGCAGATGGGGGAGCAGAAGGGAGGCTGCATGGCTGAGTGCAGCATGAGATCCCTTCTCAGTCCCAAGCCAGATTTCTGAAAGAAAAGCAGAGAAAGCTGTGGATGTTGAATGAGCCATGGGAGCTGCAGCAGAACGAAGACATCGAGGTATCTGTTGGAGAATGGGACACCTGGACCCTGACCCAGTGTGTAAGGAGGGTTTCAGCGTGGAGAGGGAGCTGTGTCTCCTGGGAGCCAGGTCGATGCATGCTGAACCCTGCTGTTTGTGGCTAAGAAAGTGCTTGTTCCCCTGGGAGGTATCCAGGACCCAGCAGTGCCTGAGGGGCAGGTGGTGAGAGCCTGACCTCTGCGCTGAAGCCGGCAGGCCTTCGCCACAGCATTGCGCTAACCAGTGAGTTTCTGTGAGATAAGAAACCCGGTGCGCATGTGAAGCTGAAGCCGGAGATTTAAAAAGAAAGAAAAGAAACTTATGAATCCTTTTGTGAACTTAAAGTCCACTCTTGTCCAGAGGGAGAAGGGCATTGTGGGACCTGTAGTGAGAATCCAAGTTATACGAAGAAGCCAAAGGGGTCTTGGACCCATGTAATAAAGAAGAAGAAATACTTGAAACACAAGCACTGTTTCAGCCAAAAAGAATCCAGTATTGTTTCAAGGAAAGATAGAAATAAGAGGGTGTGAGTGACTCGAAAGGAAAGCAAGAATAAAAGTTTAAAGATGCAAACGGCACATGAAGAAAAGGGGAAAACAGGAAAGCCTGCAAGTGGCATTAGTAAAGAAAGAAAGTAACTGTGTGCAAACAGCACAGGAACAAAGCAAGAGGCAAGAAAAGAAATACGCAAGTGGCATGGAAAGGCAGAAGGTGCCAGTGAAAAGGGGAAAACTAAGTCCCATGTAAAGCAAGATAAAGAACATAAGGAGAAGGGCTGTGCATCAGAGTGATCGTGCATGGGAAGGAGTAAAGCCTTGCGTTCTTGAAAGTCCCTGATATTGCCCCGGTGTTAAAAGGAGGAGGTAAACAGCGCCACTTGAAAGAGGGTGAAAAAAGGGGGAGATACACTGATGGCAAAGAGGGAGCAACATCCCCAAAGTGAAAGAAAGGCTGTTCTACACCAAAAACAAGAAATGTTTTTTGGGAGATACATCCTGACAAGTTGAACTTTTGTGGTTTACAAACTTTTGTGTTTAGTGAACCTTGATATGGACCTTTTGAGACCAGAAGGGCCTACCCTTGGGGAAGGGAACCCTGAGAGGCCTAAAGGAAACTGTGAGTGGAACTGGTGTAACAAGAAAGGCCTACTCTTGGGCAAGGGTACCTTGAGAGGCTTAAAGAGACTAAGAACTTTTACTTTGAACCATGAGAGGCCTGAGGAATCTGTGAACCTGTTTTTCTTGAGAAAAAGTGGCTTAAGCTTGGAGAAGGGAACCCTGAGAATCCTAAAGGAACTGTGTACTTTAAGAAGCTTGGGAAGCAGACCCGAGTGAACCAAAGAGGTTTTGTGAACTAGGTTTTTATGACATTTCAATAACTTTGCCCGGGAGATTCCAAGGGCCTGTGTTAGTTGAACTCGATTATATACTGGCAGTGCCAATCCTTACAAGAAGACCATCTGAATCCAATCATGTATATATTTCTTTGGGACACTATGTTTCTTTAAGAGCAATCCTGCACTACATTTGTTTTCAGAGTGAGGGCAGGCATAGGCTGGACACAGACCGTTTTTGTTTTTGGACTTACGGCATCGACTATCCTTAGAAGCATCATTTAAAGGATATCCCAGATTAGAGATGGGGCAAGTTAGGCATTACAACAACCCCAAATACTTTCAATAAAGGTTTTCAAACTGTTACTCTTAGTCTCTGTGTCTCTTGATAATATGCCAGTCTCAAAAAAGTTAATGCTCAAAAATGAAATTGGTATCCTTAATGGTGGCCATCGTGGATTAATGTTGTCACACAGGCCCTCTGTCATAAATTCAGACAAAACACCTGGTAGTACATGATTGTATAGTTAATCATCAATGCAATACAAGGTTTTTCATGCTTTCTTGATTGTTGTACACCTTCTGTGTTTGCTGTTCTCTCTCCTTTATTCTTCTGACTTGTATAACTCCCTCTGCATCTTGCCTATATCTTCTCTGTTGCTCTTCTTTCATCTGGCCTCCCAACCTTTCTCTTCCTCTTCAATCAGTAGTCTTCTACTTTGCCTCTCTTATGCATGTGAAAGCCTGAGTGTGCACAGGTGAAACGTAATAATGTGTGTCCTGTGTGAAATGCTGGTGTGCACACATGGGGCTGAGCTGCATGTGAAAGTCTGCTCTGCTATGTGAATCTGCTGTGGAGGTTGTGAGAGGTCAGAAATGTGAAGCAGACAACTTTGTAAAGGTTTCTCAACAAATTACTTTTTTATTAACTTAGACGTTTGGATAAACGCCTCACTATCCCTACCCTGATGGGGATTTCCCTGCCTAAAATAAACTAAAGGAAACACTCTAATAAACGATATCTGTCCCTCACATGTATACATACAAAATAGAAATAGGAAATGCGTGGCAGTTAAAGAAATACTGATTGAATTTGTAACGTAACCCCAGTCTCTTTTTATAACCTGGTAGAATTCCCCTTCCCCAGGTTCAAATGGTATTCTGCTTCACGGTTCAAGAAAAGAAAACGAGGAAATCCTGTTTTGCAACAAAGTTACAACACAGTTCAGGGCAGCTTCAACTTGTCAACAGAAAGTTCCAACACAGAAAATAGAAGGCTCTTCCTCTTCCTCCAACAAGTTTTCAGTTCATCAATAGCAACAATAATTGTCTTGGTGAGAATGATTTGCCACAACTGATACATTTTAAAGAAATATAGCTTCTTTGTAACAACATTAAACAGCTTTTCCTTTAACACCACAAACAGCATAAATTGTCTCTGTCGGGACCACTTTGTAGCACTTCTTCAACCTGGTTTACTCCCATGCCAGGCTTACTCCTCCAAAAGGTTTGACATCCGGATACACTCCCCTGCCTAAACAGCGTTTCACAACAAGAAGTGCTTTTGTGGTTAAGGTCAACTGACAAGATTCACAACAGCTTCACAGTATAAAACAGATCACAGCCTCAACATTTTCAACAACATTGGTGTTCTTTAATACTCTTCTGTAAATAATTATCCTCTCCTTCTGGATATCCTTTTCCAAAATGTCTTTGAAAACCACTTTCACTCATACGTGAGTGCTGCTTCTGAAGCTTTTCAATATTTTGAGATTCAAAAGTGCTTTCTGAACTACTACTTGTGCACCTGCAATATGGGGGCTCTGCTTGCTCCCTAGGCCCTCTGGTGCACGCCAGCCAGCGGAGACAGCCTCGAGGCCCTCGGGTGCATGCGAGACACCTGAGACAGTCCCCTTGGAAGAAAATCTTCCCTTGCTTTTGCTTGCCGCTGCACAGCCTCTGCAGAACAGGTCTCTAGGGAGCAAGCTTCCCCAATGCATGCTTCCTGCTGTGTGAACTCTACTTTTCAGGTTTTGAATGACACAGGCCCTCTCAGGACTGGCAGCTGCTGTCTGCCACACTTTGGTCCCGGCATCTTCTCTCTCTCGTCCAGCTGCTGCCTGCATGAATCATGCTGGATCGGCCTCTTCCCAATGGCCTGCACCTGAAGGGGCCTTTTAAGCCTCTTTGTCTCCCGCAGGTGTGGGTCATCTGAATTAATCATCTGACCATTCCTGCAACATTGTACCTTTTTAGCTATCTTCTTCTTCATCCCAGTACTTGAAGTCCTTAATGACAAAGTTTGGTTTTTGAGTTTGATTTTAACTTTTAAACCCAAGTCTGTTCCATATAACATTCTTCAAAGGATCAGTCACCAGACCTGGTTGAAAAGTGTAAGACAAATCTTTTAAGCTATTATTTTTTTATAGATGTCCTTTCACTGTACCTTTGAGTGTTAGGGATGTCTTTAGTTTTACAAGTCTCCAGAATTTTGGAAGAATTTTTTTTCTGCCAAGGCCTAGGAGTGTGCGATTGTTTCCACCCCTATTTACATGTATATCTTGTGGAACAGCAGAATGTGTATTACAACACACTGTTACATAATTTGGCATTGAAGAGCCATTCTCCCTATAAAAAGACAAATACTGCAACTCATCCCACAGAGCCCTCTCATTTTATGGAAGGCATGGTATCAAACAGTAAGACAGACACAAGTGATCACAGTTCACGGGTGTTTATTGAACTTCAACTGTGTTTGAAAAACACCTATCTAATCCTAAATCTAAAGATGGGAGAAAGCTACGACCATCAAATAATAAAGCAGTCCTAGTGGTGTCTTGTTGAAATAAAAGGGCCTATACCAATGAACCTATTGCCAATCCGTACTTCTAAATACAAATAGTGTGACAAACAATGTTATACAAAAGGAACGTGTTCAGGAAATTATATGTCAGGATATTCAAGCCATTGGCTTCCCTTCCCCACGTTTTCAGCACGGGTCTAGGTGGCACACTCGAGCTTAGCACAGTCTCTGGCTTCTCTAGCACAAGGATGCAGTTTAAATCTCAGTATCTGGGCCTTCTGTACCAAAGTCTCTTTGCCGTTCAAAGTCTCTTACTTCAGAGAGCCTGATACGACAAACATTCAAAAGTTCCTTTTTCCTCAGTACAACTTCTTGTGTAATTTTCAGTTCACCCCAGGTCCCCCTCTGCCGGGCTCACACCCCCTTCTATGCAAAAACCTTCTTAGGAGATTCACTGTTCACCCCGGATCCCCTTCTGCCAGGCTCAGACACACTTTAACACAAAATCTTCAATTCGTCTCCCACCGGGTTCAGACCAGCTTTGTGTATTTTTCCAATCTTTCTCTATTTCATCAAAACGAAGACTTTCGACTGTGCACAGGATTTTGCTTGACCCGTCGCAGGACCACTTCAATTCACATTTATTCGTTCATTTTCAAATGATCTCCCTCCACCGGGCTCGGACCAAACTTATCTACTTTTGTTACTCAGCTGGATACCTTACAGAGACCTTTGATTGAGCACCCACGTGGTGCAGGACCACTCTGTCAAAGGTTTTGTAGCTTGCTTTAAAGTTCAATCACTCATCTGCAGTTTAATTTCACTCGCGTCTCTTATCACACTCTTTTTAACAATGTTCATTTTTGCGCTCGCCATCAATGTTGCTGCTTGCAACCTTGGCTTCAACACAGAAGGCTTGTCTATCTGTCTCTGCAACTCTCCGGCTGTGTGGTTTTCACTGAAGCGGCTTTGTTCTTGGACCCAAGGACAGTACAACGGTGGTTGGTGATTCCCCCTGCCTTGATTATTGATGCGGGTGGATCCTGGTATCTCCGACACACAATTCAGGATACTTCAGCCTGTTTTCCAATCTCAAGGACTCGTGAAAGCAATGGTTCCTTGTTGAAAATGTCAAGGGTACTTCCCTCCTTGTGCTCCCTTTGTGTTTTGCCGTCTTTCTTCTCTCGTTAAACTGCCATCTTGGAACTGCTGTTTCCTCATGTGTTTTGCCTCACTCAGAGTGTGGTCTCATGCTCTGCCTTTTATCCATGTGGGGAAGTGTAATGGAAGTCAGGTGTGAGTGATTGTCGATTATTGCCTGACCTCGCCTGACCATAGTATTGGGACATGTCAGGTACACGGCTTGGGTTTTAGTCTGCTTTCCCTTAGAGCGGGCTGTCAGTGAGAAAGTGTTTGCGTTGTAAAAGGGGGGTAGAGTTATTAAATATCCTACCAGGTAGGATGGGCTAAAGATGTTACAAGGAAGGGGATACCGCAGCTCACCATCCGGTGTCCCACTCCCCTAAGACCCTTCACCCAGGTGATCCTCCTGCACTGATCCACCCCCAGGAACTGGATCCAAAAGCGATGGCCGTGTCCTGGCCAACTGGATGACAGATCCCCAGGGACTAATGAGTGAGACAACTTCTGGTTTCTCACACATTCCCCTGGGTCTTTTCTCCTCCCATGTGATCCTTCCGCTGAACAAGACCCCCAAGGCCATGATCAGAAAGCGTCTGCCACCCAGGAGGAGACTTTAGCCATGGAATTAGCGAGGAGTCTGTAGGATTCATCACAATGTACATGTAAACATTTTTGCACCTTCTTAAGATGACAAATGCATCAAAATGTGGTTAACTTGGCTTTGCCACAAGGAAGAATCCTGAATTGCTTTGCCACGAGGTCCACCGAAATGGGGTATCATTTTTCTTTTTCTTTTATTGTATTGGATAATGTATTTCAACCTTTGCAAAAATATAAACCATTAACCAATTCCCATATAATTCAAATCTTCACAACTTCCAGAATTCATCAACGCTGTTAAGAAACAATTCTTAAAAACAACATTACAATACATTTCACACCCATTCCCCTTTATAATTACATCGCACATTCGCATTTTTCATTTTTAACTAACTTAGGGCCTCATCACGAGTTGGGTGGAGCGGTAAAAATACAGCAGAAACGCTATTACCACTGCATTACTGCTCCGCCCAATCTCGAGATTGGCCCTGCCATGGAGCATTCACCTCCAGCACTGAGCTGGAGGTGAATGCGGCGGCGATAAGCCATTTTCGGCACTATTACCACCAGCGCTATTACCAATTCCAAATGTTTTGACCATCTACACAGTCTATTCTACGCATACATTTACTGAGATATTTGATCCTAAGACAATTTAACTCCAAACACTTTAAAATTATATTTTTCTATGATTTTTTTTTGGACACATTGTGAGAAACATGAAGGTGTCTGGCCCTCTAGTCCCCGGGGATCTGTCATCCAGGTGACGAGGACACGGCCATCACTATTGGATCCAGTCCCTGGGGGTGGACCAGTGCGGGAGGATCACCTGGATGGGGGGTCTTCGGGGAGTGGAAGTGGCACAATGAAGGGTGAGACGCGGTATCCCCTTCCTTGTGACGCCTTTTCACCATCCTACCAGGTAGGATACTTAGAAACTTAACCCCCACCCCTTTTCTGACACAAACACTTTCTCATGGATAGTCCATCGTGAGCGACAATGGACTAACACCAGAGCCATATCCCTGACATATCCCAACGCAAGGGTCAGGCAGAGTCAGGCAATTACTGATAATTACACACACCTGACTTTCATCACAATTCCACACATGGATAAAAGGCAGAGCACGAAAGCACACTCTGAGCAAGGCCAAATGCACGAGGAAGCAGCTATTCCGGGATGGCAGTTTAAACCAAGGCCATGATCAGAAAGCGTCTGCCACCTGGGAGGAGACTTTAGCCAGGGAATTAGTGAAGAGTCTGTAGGATTCATCACAATGTACATGTAAACATTTTTGCACCTTCTTAACATGACAAATGCATCAAAATGTGGTTAACTTGGCTTTGTCACAAGGTCCACCGAAATGGGGTATCATTTTTCTTTTTCTTTTATTGTATTGGATAATGTATTTCAACCTTTGCAAAAATATAAACCATTAACAAATTCCCATATAATTCAAATCTTCACAACTTCCAGAATTCATCAACGCTGTTAAGAAACAATTCTTAAAAACAACATTACAATACATTTCACACCCATTCCCCTTTATAATTACATTGCACATTCCCATTTTACATTTTTAACTAACTTAGGGCCTCGTCACGAGTTGGGTGGAGCGGTAAAAATACAGCAGAAACGCTATTACCGTTGCATTAATGCTCCGCCCAATCTCGAGATTGGCCCTGCCATGGAGCATTCACCTCCAGCTCTGACCTGGAGGTGAATGTGCCGGCGATAAGCCATTTTTGGCACTATTACCACCAGCGCTATTACCAATTCCAAATGTTTTGACCATCTACACAGTCTATTCTACACATACATTTACTGAGATATTTGATCCTAAGACAATTTAACTCCAAACACTTTAAAATTATATTTTTCTATGATTTTTTTTTCGGCACATTGTGAGAAACATGAAGGTGTCTGGCCCGCTAGTCCCCGGGGATCTGTCATCCAGGTGACGAGACACGGCCATCACTATTGGATCCAGTTCCTGGGGGTGGACCAGTGCGGGAGGATCACCTGGATGGGGGGTCTTCGGGGAGTGGAAGTGGCACAATGAAGGGTGAGACGCGGTATCCCCTTCCTTATGACACCTTTTCACCATCCTACCAGGTAGGATACTTAGAAACTCAACCCCCACCCCTTTTCTGACACAAACACTTTCTCACGGATAGTCCATCGTGAGCGACAATGGACTAACACCAGAGCCATATCCCTGACATATCCCAACGCAAGGGTCAGGCAGAGTCAGGCAATTACTGATAATTACACACACCTGACTTTCATCACAATTCCACACATGGATAAAAGGCAGAGCACGAAAGCACACTCTGAGCAAGGCCAAATGCACGAGGAAGCAGCTATTCCGGGATGGCAGTTTAAACTAAGGCCATGATCAGAAAGTGTCTGCCACCCGGGAGGAGACTTTAGCCAGGGAATTAGTGAAGAGTCCGTAGGATTCATCACAATGGGCCTCATTCCAAGGTTGGCGGTAAGTATTGGTTTTGACCGGCATGGCGGAAAGAGCGAGTCCGATCTGGTACCACGCCGCTATTTACAGGCTATTCCGACCTCGCGGGCATGAGCTTTCCGCCATGCCGGTAAACCCCTAACGGCATACAGCTAAAGGGCCCGTTAAACCCTTTAGCGGCATGAAGCGAGACGTTCTTTACAACACCGCCATCGAAGCTTCGCCGTCCGTAATTAGCGGTGACCGTAATTTACAGATACCGTAAATTACGGTCACCGCTAATTAACGGATACGGAAATTACGTCACAGCACAGGAATGGGAAGGAGCGTGGCGGCCATCTTTAAAAACACAATCCATTGCCATCCTCTTCATACAGGACCCGGAGGCATATTTGGATCGGGAAAATAGCCATTAGAGACCAGCATCATGCCGAAAGCACTGAAAAAGGGTGCCGCCCGCATAAGGAAGGAGCGCTTTACACAGGACGACCTCCAGGTCCTGGTGGACACTCTGCACGAACATGCTGAGATAGTATTCAGCAGTGACATGCGTAGGCCCACCGTCGTCAGGAAGAAGGAGATCTGGGACTTGGTTGCACAGAGGGTGAGCGCCGTAGGAAACACCCCCCGCACCACGAAGGACTGCAGGAAACGGTGGGAGGACCTCCGTCTCAGGGTGCGGCCCATCCTACCGGCCAACCGAAGTCAGGCCCTGGAGACAGGAGGAGGCCCAGCTTCTCCCCTCAAGATGATGCCCTGGGAGCAAACGTGTGCGGACATGATGGGCACAGAAGCCATAGAAGGGGTTGGCGAAATGGAGTGCGGTGCTCCGTCATCCGCTGATGGAGATGAGTGTCATGAGTCAAGACAGTAAATGCATTCCTAATGTAAGGCACCGCCAAGGGCTGGGCAAGCTGTCACATCATGTATGGGAAACCCCCCCCCCAATGAAATCATGCCGTAACAAGTGGGACCCAGGCTGATGTCAGGTGCAAGGCTGCAACCCATATTGGCCATACCACACAAAGAGGCTGTCAATATGAGTCACCACAGTACTCCGCCAACATGAGTGACCCAGACATCTGCATGCATTTTCCATCCAAGCCCAGATCACTGTCCCACTTACCACCCAAATGTCAACAAAACGCAGCAATCCCATTGTTATACCATAGGCTTGAAGAAATGCTGACCCCCAAATCATTGCTCATGCCGTCTCTCTCTTCCCCCCACAGGCAGCGGGCATGAAAGTGAGGACCAGGAAGCCACCCAGCCCAGTACCTCCAGGGGCAGAGCCAGGGGACACCGTATACCTGCAAGCAGGAAGAAAACACATGCAACACCACCTGCTCCAGCAACCCCCATGGAGGGTGCACAACCCCCACCCGCACCCCTACCCATGCCTGCAGTGCCGCCGGAGACATGCCCCACGGTGCACTCTGAGGAGTCCAGTTTGGCTGGGGAGAATGCTGCCATGTGCTTCCTCGATGTGCCAGATAGCCCAACATTAATTTCCGTGTCCAACGTGGAGGACCCCAATGACATTGGACATAGCCCAGACACTCCATCATACAGCCAGGTGGCACACAGCGACTCCGGGGAGAGTGACACCCCAGGGCTCACAGGCCAAGGAGTACCACCTGCCTGTCCTGGATCCACCTCCCCTGCAGAAAGTCCCGAAAGGGCTGCAGGCTCAATACCAAGCCTGCCAAGCACATCGGCCACACCGGCCATGGATACAGTGCACTCCCAGCACCTCACGGGTCTGATTGAGGACTTTATCTGGGACAACCGCAAATCTAGGTCGGAGTGGCACAATGACCTTCAGGCTCTGGGCGAGGTGATCACTGCAAGCACAAACCGGCTCTGTGAGGTGCTGGGCTGGATCGCAGATGCCCTGGAGGAAGCACCCCCCAGACCACAGCCCCAGTGGGAGTACCCACCCTCCCAAAGCTCCTCCACGCAGACCAGCCCTGTCCGTCGGTCACTGCGTACATTGCGCCGCCACAACATGGATCCCCCTGGCTCTGGAAGTGCACATTGACCATACTGCCACACACATGTGGCCTATGCTGCACTGATGGGACTATTGTGGGGTTGTTGTGGGGGGAGGTGAAGGGGGGTGAGGGTGTGTGTGGGAGTTGGGGGGGAGGGGGGTGAGGGTGTGTGTGGGAGTTGGGGGGGAGGGGAGGAGGGTGTGTGTGGGAGTTGGGGGGAGGGGGAGGGGGGTGAGGGTGGAGGTTTTGTTGTACACGTTTCTACATTATTATTCAATACACTGGTTGATCATCCCTAAAAAACAGAGTGGACATTGATCATTGTGCATGTGTCTTTTAATGTCGCACAGTGCATGGTGTACATGTATCCCCACACCCAGTGCCCAATGTCCTGTCATCCTCACACCCTCAGCTGACTTGTGAGTAAGAAATATTGTCCGATCAATGATTGCCGCACGGAACGTCCCTCCTGTGCATCGGCACCGTGATGCTGTCCTGCCATTCCTTCCTCCTCCCCCTCATCATCATCTGGTGGTAGCAGTTCCACGTCAGGGGGCAGTGGCACATTCCGACGGATGCACATGTTGTGCAGCATTACACATGCCATGGTGTTCTTGGACACCTTCTCGTGTCTGTAGATGAGTGCCCCACCTGACCAGGTGAGGCAACGAAATCGTGCCTTCAACAGGCCGATGGTCTGCTCTATCACCACCCGTGTACAGGTATGGGATCTATTGTAGTCCTCCTCATGCCAGTTCTGTGGGTTGCGGACCGGGGTCATGAGCCACGGCTTCAAAGGGTAGCCAGCATCACCTGCATGAGAGTGGAATGAAGGTAAGTGTTTGTGCATTCATGGTGGAGAATTGTACTAGTCTTACATGGCCGCAGGTGATTACTGGCCATACACACATGTCCCAGGATACAGTCACCCCATTGCTGGCCCGACTATGTGTCATGTGCAATGGAATGATGGAGGGGGTAGCTTCTCCCTGATAGGTCATGGTGTGCACTCCCGTCTTGTTGTATGTGCATCGTACATGCATGCAGCAGTGTTGGACTGCATTCATCGATGTCTTGCGCAAGACTTGGTGAAAGGGGGTGTTGGCTGTAGTTGGTAGCATACTCGTCATTCTGCACGGATCCCTACCATGGTGACTTGCAGCAATCCTATGGGGGTGCAGGACCAGTGACACGCTGTAGGATCCCTGTTAGACTCATTCTATGCACTCCCAGGGATGACTGTCCTGTGTGTTGAGATGCAGGAGTCGGCGACATGGTGCTATTGCACTGCATGGTGCAGGATGCCGCTACGGTGTGTAAGGTCCGCCGATGAGTGGTGCATGTGTTGTGGTATCTGGCCAGGTTTCCTGTTAGTCATGTAGTGTTAGGTGTCGGCTCAAATTCATCACTGTGTGGTTATGTGGTCATGTGCCGTGTCACTTGCCTTGGGGCACAGTGTGCTGTGAGGTGAACATCGTGCACTGGCGTGGACATTCCCTCCCAGGTGGAGTATGCATCCCCCCCCTTCCAACCCAGGTGGAGTATGCATCCCCCCCCTTTCCCACCCAGGTGGAGTATGCATTCCCCCCCCTTTCTCACCCAGGTGGAGTATGCATCCCCACCCCCCTTTCCCACCCAGGTGGAGTTTGCATCCCCACCCCCCTTTCCCACCCAGGTGGAGTATGCATCCCCCCCCTTTCCCACCCAGGTGGAGTATGCAGACAACCTACTCACAGCCCCAATGCACTGCCATGGCCCATTCAGGTTACTCACCAAGCAGCCAGGCACGTCGTCCAGCATGTCGCTCCATGTAGCGTGGTAGTGTTGAGTTCCGCAGGACCAAGGAGTCATGAGTTGATCCGGGGTATCGGGCATTGCAATGTGTGATGGCTTTACTGGCATTACACACCATCTGGACGTTGATGGAGTGGTATTGCTTGCGGTTGCGATACGGCACCTCCATGGCATGCGGGACCACCAATTCAACGTGGGTGCAGTCGAGGGCACCTATGCAATTTGGCATGCCTGCCAGTGCATGGAAGGCAACTTTGGTGTCATATATCTCCTGGGGAGTCTGGGGTAGGGATATGTAGTCCCTTGTGTGGTTGAGGAGGGCATCCAGTACTTGGTTGAGTATCCGGGAAAATATGGGCTGTGAAATGCCATGCATGTGCCCCACTGTATGCTGGTAGGTGCCTGTGGCAAGGAAGTGGAGCACAGACACTACCTTCAGTAGAGGGGGGATGGCAGTGCTGATTTCTATGCGGCTCACTATATTGTCATGTATCAGGTCCACTATGGTGGTAATGGTGTCCCGGTCAAGCCGGTACAGGGTGTGGATCTGCTCTGGTGTGAGGTTGAAGGGGGTGGCTCTGATGCGGGGGATTGGGGGCTGCCGGCATGGTAATGGTGGCTGCACCGGTAGGGCATGCTGGGCCTTTCTCACCCTCCTTCTCCTCCTGTGTATCCTCTGTGGTGGGGGCTGTGGTGGTTGTTGTTGCTGTTGTAGTTGCTGCCTTGCAAGCAGGGCCTCCAGCTCCAGGAATGCTGCTACAATTGGTATCATCTTGGTGTGGGAGGGGGTGTGGTGTGTGGGTGTGCTCCTTTTGTGCTGTGCCAGACTCCATTGCCTCCACCTGTGCTGATTGAGTACACCTGTTCCTCTTGGAAACACTGCTCAGAGTTATTTATACCTTCTCGGCGATGCCGGTATTTACTCCATGGCGGTAAGGTACTTTGCGGTCTTGTGGAGGCCGTTTTCTCCATGTCCGCTTTACATGGGATCAGCGCCGGTTTACGCCATGCCGCTAATTTCGGCATGGCGTGTCGAGCGCGCGCCACTAAACCGCTATTTACGGCCTCGTACTTTACGGCGCCGTAAATAACGGTCTGGTGGGTCAGAATGGGCCGTAACAGGAAACGATGCCGGTAGTCCTTTACCGGCATCGTTTTTCGCTTGCCACCCAACTCAGAATGACCCCCAATGTACATGTAAACATTTTTGCACCTTCTTACGATGACAAATCCATCAAAATGTGGTTTACTTGGCTTTGCTACGAGGTCCACCGAAATGGGGTATCATTTTTCTTTTTCTTTTATTGTATTGGATAATATATTTCAACCTTTGCAAAAATATAAACCATTAACCAATTCCCATATAATTCAAATCTTCACAACTTCCAGAATTCATCAACGCTGTTAAGAAACAATTCTTAAAAACAACATTACAATACATTTCACACCCATTCCCCTTTATAATTACATCGCACATTCCCATTTTACATTTTTAACCAACTGAGGGCCTTGTCACAATTTGGGTGGAGCGGTAAAAATACAGCAGAAACGCTATTACCGCTGCATTACTGCTCCGCCCAATCTCGAGATTGGCCCTGCCATGGAGCATTCACCTCCAGCTCTGAGCAGGAGTTGAATGTGGTGGAAATAAGCCATTTTCGGCACTATTACCACCAGCGCTATTACCATTTCCAAATGTTTTGACCATCTACACAGTCTATTCTACACATACATTTACTGAGATATTTGATCCTAAGACAATTTAACTCCAAACACTTTAAAATTATATTTTTCTATGATTTTTTTTTCAACACATTGTGAGAAACATGAAGGTGTCTGGCCCTCTAGTCCCCGGGGATCTGTCATCCAGGTGACAAGGACACGGCCATCACTATTGGATCCAGTTCCTGGGGGTGGACCAGTGCGGGAGGATCACCTGGATGGGGGGTCTTCGGGGAGTGGAAGTGGCACAATGAAGGGTGAGACGCGGTATCCCCTTCCTTATGACGCCTTTTCACCATCCTACCAGGTAGGATACTTAGAAGCTCAACCCCCACCCCTTTTCTGACACAAACACTTTCTCATGGATAGTCCATCGTGAGCGACAACGGACTAACACCAGAGCCATATCCCTGACATATCCCAACGCAAAGGTCAGGCAGAGTCAGGCAATTACCGATAATTACACACACCTTACTTTCATCACAATTCCACACATGGATAAAAGGCAGAGCACGAAAGCACACTTTGAGCAAGGCCAAATGCATGAGGAAGCAGCCATTCCGGGATGTCAGTTTAAACCGAGGAGAAAGGTGGACGATCCCAGAGAGGACGACAAGGACGGAGTTACCCTTGTCCTTTTCACAAAAGGATCAGGACTTTCAAGAAGCTTCAAGGAAAAGAAACATACAACCAGGAATCACAGCTGATGAACGGTCTAGCGTGTGTCAAAGGTACACGGTGGTCTCCCGCATTGATATCCAAGGCAGGGAGAAACAATTGCCACTGTAATACTGTCGTTGACTCTGACAGCAAAGCAATGCCGAGTTCAGCGCAGCCGGTGATTCAGGAGAAACTGATAGAAGACCGGACTCTGTTATGCTCAATCTTGCAGGCGGCAACATGAACAAAGAACTTGTATGCGATTTAACTTTAACAAAGAAAGTTAGGTACCAGATACATGGCCTCATTACGACCTTGGCGATAGGGGGTTAACGGGGCCGGTGGGGCTGCAGGCCCTGTTAACCCCCTACTGCCTCATCAAAAGGTCTGCTTGCGGGTTCCGCTAAGGACGCTTGGTTTTATGAGGCGTCCTTGGCGGGTCCCATGAGCAGACCAGGATGCTAACAACGGGCCCATCATTAACATGCCCATTGTTAGCATCATCCTCATTCCCATTGAACCCTATGGGGGCTGAAATGGGAATGGGGATGTACTGAGTCCGGGTTCCCTGAATGGGGAAATACTGGGCCCTCCAAGGTCGGAAAGGTCCGGTATTTCCCCATTCAGGGAACCCGGTACCCGGAATGGGGGTAGCCATGCCGCAAATAGCGGCATGGTTACCTGCAGGGTCGTAATGAGGCCAACAGAGTGGTCTGGTGTGACGTAGGTGCTCACTCGAAGGTCTCTGTTTGGTACCTCCTCTAAAGCATGTAGATATTGAATGGTGAAACTGAAGTGGTCCTCCAGCGGGTTAAGTTAAATCCCATGCACATTCAAAAGCCTTCAATTGTCTACTAACTGAAATTGATCTGAGCCCGGAAGAGGGGGTTCCGGGGTGAAGAGTAAAACTCACACGTGAAGATATTGTTGGGGAAATTGTGTACCTGGCTGAGGGATGCCTGCGAGTTATAGTTAGTCCAAAACCAGCTGAGGGAGACTAATTGTGAAAGAAGGATCTGAGCCCGGATGAGGGGGATCCCAGGCGAAGAGTAAAGCACCCCGACTTCAATATTTGAAAGGAACTTTTCTTTGATGTTTTTGGTGCATCAGGCTATCTGAAGCAAGAGACTTTGACTAAAGAGACTTGGGCACAGAGGCCCTGATGTTGGTAAAAGGAACTGAGACCTTGTGCCGAAGAAGCCCATGGGTGTGCTGTGCTCGAGTAACCTGCCTTGTCCAGTGCTAAAAACGTCAGGAAGGGACGCCAAAGGCCTAATAATCCTGACTCATCATTTTGTGAATACTTCTTTATTTTTTTTAACATTATCCCACACTGTTTTGTAGCATAGCGATAAGGATTGGCAATAGTTTTTTTTTTGTATAGGCCCTTTTCATTTAACTAGACTCCACTAGGTCTGTATTATTATTATTATTGTTTGATGGTCGTAGCTTGCTTCCATCTTAGAATTAGGTATAGATAGGCATGTTTCACACCCCTGATAGTTAAATAAACACCCTTGAACTTTGATCACTTGTGTCTGTCTTACTTTGATACCATTCCTTCCTTCCATATGGTGTTAGGAATGGGATGTGACTCCATTGAAACAAATTGGTGAACCCTACAATTTCAGAAGCTTAGTCATAGAGCTTCCAGCCCCTATGTGTCCATGAAGGAATCGATAGGTTTCGATATCTATAGCACTAGAGAGGCTATTATCCCACACCCCCTAGGAAAAGAGGAATGATTCCTACAGATTTGTTTTTGATACCCCCTGCAGGGTGTTACATAAGGTTGGTCCCAATATCTGGCCTTGTTTGGAAGTTTGGTATAGATGTTCTAGCAGGCGTCATTGATCCCGACTTCCAGGGAGACATAAAGGTTCTCTTACAGAATCATGGTGAAATCCCATTTGAAGTAAATCGTGGGGACCAAATTGCTCAAGGAATTCTGGAAAAGGCTCAATTTCCTCATTTTAAAGAAAGTGGACCAGACAAAACAGAAAGAGGTACATTAGACTTTGGGGAAGCTGAAAAAACCTTCTAACATACCAGAAAGAAAGAGAGAAGAGCCTACCATTTATCCTGACCTAGCCTTTCGCCCAGAAGAAACGATTCAGCTCTCGCTGAACTTTTATTACAAGCTATTCCAGAAGAAAAGGGTATAGAGAAGGGTAGCCCATTTTCTTCCTAAAACACGGGTTGCTATGTAGGAAAGAAACATCTACAGAAGGCTTAGAAAAGACACCATTAGCAATCCCCAAAACCCATCGAAAGGTTGTACTAGAGATTGCGCCTTCCCATCTGACTGGGGGACACTTAGGACAATCCAAAACCCAGGCACATATCAGTGGGAGTTTCATTGGCCAGGCATCCATGCTCATATAAAGACCTTTATCCAGACGTGTGAAATATGTATAAAAAAAACAGCACTCACATCCCATTACCTGCCCCTCTGAATCCTTTACCAATCATAGAAATTACTTTTTCAAGAATCGGGATGGACATCATTTTACCTCTAGAAAAATCCAGACTGGGCAGCATATATGTCCTTGTGATTGTTTACTATGCAACCAGATAACCTGAGGCATTCCCATTGCGGAATAATACCACTCAGCAAATTCTCAAACACCTCCTACCGTATTTCTCCAGGGTTGGATTTCCTATGGCAATACTGACAGATCAAGGTTCACATTTTATGAGCAAGTGGGGGAGGATGGGGGTCTTCGTGGAGTGGGACACTGATGGGCAGGATGCGGTACCCCCTTCCTTCAAACCCCTTTTCCCCATCCTACCCCGTAGGATACTTAGAAATTCTACGCCCCCTTTTCCGACACAAACACTTTCCTACACCGTGAAAGACAACAGACTAACACCAGAGCCATTTACCTGACATGTCCCAACACAAGGGGCAGGCATAGTCAGGAAATTGTCAATAACTAGGCACACCTGATGACCCTTTCCATTCCCCACAGGGATAAAAGGTGGAGCACGAAAGCATACTTTAAGCAAGGCCGAACACACGAGGAAACCACTACACCGGACCGGCAGTTCAAACAGAGGAGAAAGGCGGCCAGGCCTGGAGGGACAACAAGGTGGGGACTGCCCTTGCCCTTTTCAACTCAGACCTGCAAAGCCTCCGAAAGGGAAATTATAAGACTGGAAATTCCAGCTGGCATATGGTGTGACAGGTGTCAACTGCACTTGCCGGCCCTCTGGGCTGATAGCCAAAGCAGGAAGAAGCGATTGCTGCCGTGGTGCCGTACTTGATGCCCGAGACAAGAAACTCCCACAGTTCAGCACAGCCGGTGAGTCAGAGAAGACAGATCGTAAAACTGAACTGTGCGGGGCCCAAGGTTTCAGGTGGCAACCTTGTTGAACAAAGAACTTGTGTAATTGAACTTTAAAGAAATCATAGTAGAAGGTTCAGAAGCAGAGTAGTTAGGCGTTCCAGGGTGCTCATTCGAAGGGCTCTGACTGAGGGTTGTGTTGTTTGTTGAAACTACGAGAACCAAGAGGCCTTAGGAGAGGCCATTGTGAGATGTCAAAGTGCTTCTAGAGGGTCCAGCAAAAACCCTCATACACTCAAAAGTCTTTGACACATTTGAGAAAACTGATTGTACTGTGAAACTGGCAAATATAAACTAGTCAGAGATATGCCTGCAAATTGAGGGTAAACAAGGAAATAGCCACCAACATTGTGATGACAAGTGTGAACCTGGCTGAGGGATGGCCACAATGAATAGATGTTGAGACTTTTGAATGATACGCTTTTGATTGAAAGGCCGTAGTGAACCTGATTGAGAGAGACTTACATTACAAGAAGGATCAGAGCCCACCTGAAGTGGGATCCAAAGGGGCGAAGAGCAATCGCCCAAGGTCAAAGATTTTAAAGGAACTTATGTTTGTTTATTGCCTATGGTACAGCAGGACTTCTAAGGCAAGAGACTTTGGAGGAAAGAGACTTGTCCCCGGAAGGTCCTGGCATCCTTGAAAGGAACTGTAACCTCATGCTGGTGAGGCCCAGGAGTGTGCTGTGCTCAAAGGTCTGGCCTTGTCCCATGCTAAAAACATGCAGAAGGGAGACCCCAGCCCTACCATCCTGACTTATCATTTGGAGAAAGCTTCTTTCTTTTCTTGTGAACATTATCCCACACTACTTTGTAACTTCTTGTAAGGATTGGCAATATTTTTTTTAGTATATGCCCTTCTTGTTTGACAAGACACCACTAGGACTGCCTTATTATTATTTCGTTGTCGTAGCTTGTTTAGATCTATGTTTAGATTAGGTGTTGTTTTCAACCATTATACAGTTTAATAAAAACCCTTGAACTGTGATCACTTGTGTCTGTCTTTACTGTTGCCACCATGAGTTCCTTACAAAACCTAATGGAAAAGTGGATCATCTAAAACCGTATAGCCTCCTGGAAGCCTGTAAACAGATAGTGGTTGAGGAAATGATAAGATGTTAGGAGCACATATTATCTTCTTCAAGCCCATGGCCCTCCCCTATCCTATTGGTCACTAAACCTGACTAGTCCTGGAGGTGTTGCATATATTTCCATTAAGTTAATGCCATTTCCAACTTCGATGCCTGTCCCATGCCACGCACGCATCGATGACCTAATTGATAATCTCGGAACCGCCACTTTTCTATCCACCCTAGATTTAACAAAAGGGTTCTGGCAGGTCCCAGTATATGGGCCTGATAAAGAAGAGACAGCCTTCTCAACGTCCCTAGGACTATTTCAATTCAAAGTCCTCCCTTTTGGGTTACACAACGCACCATCCACTTTCGAATGCCTCATGGACAAAATCTTGCAGCCATACTCTGGTTTCTGTGGGGCTTATAATGACGATATTCTCAATTATAGGAAAACCTGGGAGGACCACCTTTTCCATCTTTTTACTATTATGAGAGTCCTCAGAGAGGCCAGTCTAACTGCTAATCCATCCAAATGCAGAATGGCCCAGTCAGCCATGAAATACCTCAGCTTCTTTGTAGGGAATGGTAATGTGCAACCTCAACATGAGAAAGTGAAAGCTGTTTTAGATACCCCTACACCTAAAACTAAAAGAGAGCTCAGGGCCTTTCTCGGGTTAATAGGGTATTACCGTAGGTTTATTCCAAACTTTTCAGACAAAACAGCTAGGCTGGCAGAAGAACTTAAGAACGCGGAACCCAAGAAACTTCATTGGACTGATGAGGATGATATATGTTATAACACCTTAAAACAAACCCTGCGACAGAACCCAATCCTAAAGGTAGTAGATTTCTCAGAGGAATTTGTTTTGAAAACGGATGCCTCCCTTACTGGGTTAGGAACAGTCTTACCACAGGTTTGCGATGGATTAGAATATCCCATCTTGTGTACGAGTTGCAAACCTTTCCCACGTGAACAAAATTAGAGGCCCTTGCCATCAACTCGGCCATTATCCACCTTAGATACTACTACTCTTAGGAATAATGTACCCAGTCGTTACAGATCATTCTCCACTAGTTTATATTAGCCAATGAAAAGACTCCAACCCTCAGGTCATGCGATGGTTCGTAGACCTGAAGCCCTACTGTTTCACTGTGGAACACTGAAAAGATTAAGTCCAGGGGAATGTAGATTTCCTTTCCCAGTTCCCCTGTGAAACAGATGCGGCTACATCTGCTGGAGGAAGGGTATGTGAGAAACCTGACGGTGTCTCACCCACTAGTCCCCGGGGATCTTTCATCCAGGTGGCTAGGAAATGGCCATCGCTTCTGGATGCAGTTCCAGGGGGTGCATCAGTGCGGGAGGATCACCTGGATGTGGAGTCTAAGGGGATCTCAACACCGGACGGTGAGACGTAGTATCCCCTTTCCTCTAACACCTTTACCCCATCCTACCAGGTTGGATACTTAGGAACTCAAGCCCCCCCTTTCCCAACAAAAACACTTTCTCAGAGGCAGCTGACTGTGAGAGAAAATGGACTAACACCCGAGCAGTATACCTGATATGTCCCAACACAAGGGTCAGGCAGAGTCAGGCAATTACTGATAATTATACACACCTAACTTCCATCACACTTCCCCACACGGAAAAAAGGTGGAGCACGAAAGCACACTCGGAGTAAGGCAAAAGACACAAGGAAGCAGCAGTTCCAAGATGGCAGTTTGATACGAGGTGAAAGACGCCAAGACCAGAAAGGGTTGCGAGGAGGGAATTGCCCTTTGCCTTTTCGGAGGAAAACCACTACTTTCACGAGCACTCGAGAATTAGAAGCATAAAACCGGGAATGAAAGCTGAAGAAAGGTGCATTCTGTGTCGAAGGTACCTGGGGCTCTCCCGCACCAATAGCCGAAGCGTGAAGGGCGATTGCCTCCGTGGTATTGTGCTTGGCTCCTACAACAAAGCAGTGCCAGTAAAGTCAGCACAGTCGCTGAGTCAGGGAGACTGATAGCAGACCGATCTGTGTTAGAACCAAGGTTGCAAGCGGTAACATTGTATGAAGAAATCTGCAAAGAACAGAGTGTGAGGCGTATGTGATGAGTGATGGAAATTTAATTGAATATCCAAGGAGTGACTGAGCTTTTGAAACAAAGATAGATACCATGTACACAGTGGTCCAGCACCACGTGGGTGCTTATTCAAAGGTCTCTGTTAGGTATCCAGCTGAGAGTGTAAAGTGAAGTGGTTCTTCAATGGGTCAAGCTAAACCCTGTGCACATTCGAAAGTCTTTGATAGCTAATACAAACTGCAATTGGTCTGGCTGGGGGAGACTAATTGTGTAAAAGTGTTGCGAGTCTGGCGGCAACCCATCGGAAGTACCGGCAGGGTTACCACCAGACTCGTAATGAGGCCCAATGTCTTGAATTGGCTAATTTTTGGTTTTATCTGACACCCTTCACTCACTTTACTGTGAGATTTTAACATTTGGTTTGATGTTCCTGCCAACCCTATCACCCATTCCCCCATCGACAATCTGGAAGCTCACAGCCTAACACAACTGATTTCCTACCCTTCTCACATTGCAGGGCACACCCTGGTTGCACTATTCTGCACGTCAGACCTAGTCTTGCCACTTCCGCCTGAACCCTCACCTCTGGACTGATCATCACACTATTCTCTTCTCGCTTCAGCACCACTCCTCATCCCCACCACTTCCAGCAAACATCTTCTCAACTAACCCCACCTCCCTCCTTCTCTATGGAATAAAATCATCATCAACCCAGATCTGGCCAATTCCCTATTATTACAGTTTGTGATCTCTCTCGCAATGAGGGACACATCTCCATTGACCTCTTCAACCAATGGCTGTCCAAAGCTCTGACCCCCTCACACCGACCCGTGTCCCCTCTCAATGATCAAGCACACACCCCAAGTGGTGTACCCCTTTCCTCAAAGCTCTCAAAACCCTCAACCATCCCCCGAAGCGACCAGCCCTACTCCACAAAACAAAACAGACTTCGCAAGACTGAAAAGGGAATACCTGTCCAAAATCAAGAAAGCCAAAAAAACACTACGGAAACAGAATCTCCAACTCCAACAATCCATGCAGGGAACTCCAAAAAACCTTGGAGAATTCAAGTGCCATTGCTGCCTAATCCCAACATCAGCTATCCAACCACTTTCATAACATTGCTCTTGAAAGGCATTGCACCAACACTGCAAATCTAGCTCTGATTGCCCCCTCTACCTCTCGACTTCACTCAAACCCAACCCTTTAGTGCACTCCCTACCAGCCCTCTCTTCATTCACACATGTTTCCCAAGCAGAGTTCTACAACCTACTAGCACTTAGTCAACCGCAGGCTCCCTGGAGACCCTTGTCCGCACTCCATCCTAAAAATGATCCTTCCAACCACCTGTGCAGACATCATTGCCCACTTCATTATCAATAACTCCCTCTCATCTGGCATCTTCCCAGAGGCCTTAATGACATCTCATGTCAAACCACTACAAAAAGAAACAGCTCGACCCAGTCTCCCCTTTCGATCTACCGTCCAATCTCCAACACCCCCTTACTGGCTAAACTAATAGACTGCGCTGCATACAAGCAACTTGGCCTCTTCTCAGAAGCCAATAGTCTCGAATCGGGGATCGAATCACTTTGTGGAACTGAATCCTACCTGATCTCTATCCGGGATGACCTAAAAAGAACTGCTGATTTAGAAGGATGCACTGCACTCATCCTCCTCGATCTATCTGCGGCCTTTGACACCACCGACCACACAATACTCAGGAACAGACTCCTCAGCCCAGGCATCAAAAATCCTGCCCTCAATTGGATTTCCTCATTTATTTCTATTCACTTGCATATCATTCTCCTCCCATCTTTCTCCTCCACCCCTTGCCCTGTCACAAAAGAGGTCCTACAAGGAGACTCCCTTTTACCTGTCCTCTTCAACATCTACCTAAGCCCACTGCCAGCTCTCATCTGCTATCGCAACCTACCTGCTACAATTACGCAAATGCCACCCAGATCATTTTCAATATTCCCAAGACTCCAGCCTCCCCCTTCCCGACCTCGCCTCTTGTCTCTCGGCTATCGACCTATGGATGATGTTCAACCACCTTATCCTCAATCTGGGCAAATCAGAAATCCTAACATGCAGCAAAACCGCTCTCATTCCCCAACCTATACCATGGCCACAAGCCATGGGAGCCCCACCTGCCACATCCACCTCGAGGAACCATGGACCCAGGCCTATCTCTCTAAAAACACATCAACTCTGTATCTATAACTTGCCACTTCCACTTACGCATCCTAAAGCAAATCTTTCCTTGTCTCTCCTATACTCAAAGAGTCTCTGCAATACTGGACATCATCATCTGCCACCTAGACTACGACAACTCCCTATGTCTTGGCATCCAAGCACGCCAGTGCAGGAAATTCAAACAAATCCAAAACTCAGCAGCCAGACTGCTCCATGCCCTCTGACCCAGAGAACAAATCACATCTGCAGTCAGAGTACTACACTGGTTCCCTATCAGCCTAAAAACAACCTTCAGAGCCATGTGCATCACACACCAAGACACTATAGGACCAGACTTCCTACAGGAAAAGATCCATTCCTAACCCCCTGGAAACCTCTGATCGGGCACAGCTTTCCTCCTCACTATTCCCCCTTGCAGACCTACTAGAGTTGGCCGCTCAGCATTCTCTATCCTAGCTCCCACCATCTGGAACACTCTCCCTCTGCACCGAGGACTACCTTTCTGTCAAAAAAAGACTCAAAACCTGGCTATTTCACACATTATCCTGAAACCCGTCCCTAACCTTCCAATTCCCAACCCAAGCACATGAATATTCACAACCAAGCGCTGGCCATTATCACAGTAGCCCGGACCTCACACACTATCAAACACCAATCATTACCTTGGCTATCTCAAGCACCACCAGCTATACTCAGGCCATCATCTCGTTTTCACACTAGGAAATGTTACAAGATTGATTACTCACTGCACATGTCATGTACGGGGAAAACTGGCAAACCACAATCAAAGTTGTTCAGATAGAACGACAGCACCGCCACACTCAAATAGATTATGATGTCTGGTGGGGCATTTTCATGGGAGGAATTGTGTGCCATGACCATGTCTCACACCAAAAGGGCTGGGGGGTGGTGGGGTGGGGTTCTCATGTGTTGCTCCGTATTCGGGAACTTGCCCTGAATTGCACTGGAAGGTCATGAGGGGTGACCGGGTATCACGCCTGAATGAATCATCGAGTTGGCTTACTGCGTTCACATTATCTGGGAAGATTGATCATGCTCTCTGCCTGGAAGAGCTTGAACGTATTGCTCGTGCTCCACTGGTGGCTTTTTGAGTAGCATAGTCTGTTGCTAACCATTTTATTGCAGCCGCAAGAATCGACAGATGATGGCACCGCCTGATTGGTTGTACATTAAACAAATCTCCATCCAAGCCTCTAGGTACATATAACGCACCACTCCGGTGGACACTGAACTCTGGCATGGCTACCTGCACACAGAATACAGCAACGACTAAAACAAATTTGGTCTCACTGGTCACATTTTTGTTACGAATACTTACACCAGACTGTGCCTCAACAACTCTGACATCAGTATGCAATGAATACATATGACAAATTACGGCAAGCTGGACACATAGCGAGTATCTAGCACTCATGCAATCTCCTGACCACTCCTGAAAATTAGTAAGACGTGGTTCTGTATTTATGATACAGGTTGACACTTGGTGTAGTCACAGAGAGTTGTTTATTGTGATTGATTACTAGGTAGACCGCAGAAAATCAGCAACACGTGTTTCGTGTAACAGAAGTGTTTGAATGAAATTACCAAGGAAATGAAGTGAATTGATTCGTGCATAAGATCGAAGCACATTTACAAGTGAGTGAAATTGTAATGAGAAAATAATAATGACCACCATAGAAGATACATGACCATGTTCTTTTGTGACATATCAGATGTAGGATCATTATATAGTAATTGTATGTAACATAGATATGTGCATGTTTACATGATTACAGATGAAGTACACAACTCATGTTTTGGGGTTGGTGACTGCCCAGATCTAGGGATGATCAGGGCTTGAATGTATATTCCCACCGGCTAATAAGTAAAAAGAGATTATGTATGTAGTAGCTCTGCTTTGTTACACATTACATGATACCACACATGATATCTGATATAGATGTCTGTCTTGTTTTAAATCTTTTTTAGATCTATTTTTGGGAGTACAAGGGTGCCCCTGGTATGCAACACGTTTCAAATGTGACTACGTGAGAAAGAAACAGTGTCCTGAAGACAGAATCTGTGAAGAAATACAAAGGAAATTGATTTGATTGTATTCTTGTGAAATGTACAGATTCTAGAAACACATGTTTAGTGTTGGCACGTTGTTTTTTTTCCCAAAGAAGAGGAGAATATTGTAATAAGAATATACAACAAAAGTGTGTCCACACATTATGTTCGAATGTACAAACCTAATGGGTGATGTTTAGATACACACTTAATGAATTGGTGTTTTTTCTGTGAACCTGTAAGGTTCGTTTGAGATGTACCGCTGGTGTTTTTTACTCTTTTTATGATTGTGATAGACATTAAAATATGTGTTATTTTTTTAAAAGCCTTGTGTGTCTGCCTATATATCGAATGGGCATCTTGTATGTATAGCGGGCAGATGCTACAGACAAACTCATAGCCTGAGTGGGAGGAAGCCGTTGCTGTGGGATTTTGTTTTATTTGTGATACACTCTGAGCACCCATCCACATGCCTGACCTCATGGGTTGCTCTCTACCGGGCCATGGCCAGCCAAGCTAAGACTTATCATGGCCAAATGCGCGTACACATTCTAATCCTACTTTGGGATCTCTAATACTCTGTACTTCGATCCATGAGGGCATTCCCAACACCAGCGCATTGAGATGTAATAATTGAAAAGGTGCTACATAAATGACAACTACAATACAATACAATACAATCAATTCATCCAGTGACGAATCCAAAGGTGTTGTCACTGCTTTAGATGGAGAGGCCACCCCCCCTCCGTGGGGTCAGGGTGGTCAGGCAGAACCTTATAGTCACCAGGGGGTGGTACTCGGTAAGAGGACCGCATGTGGGGGGAGGACCCCTCCCACCTTTACCCAAACCTCTTCTCTATACCCATTATCCAGTACCGCAATCTACTATTATTATGTTTCTCCAGTAAACCCCACTGAGGTAAAAGACAGACCTATAGTAGCTAATGACTGTGCCAAGGAAGAGGACGCAAGCAATGAAGATCATTAGTGGGAATGAAGGCAGGCGTTCTAGTCCTTGCATGAACATAACTGGCCGCCTATCATCTAAAGATACAGCCGGAAGGAAAGGATGGTTTCTTGAATCCCAGTTTTGGTACTGACTGAAAACTTAGCAGATTTTAGGGGTCAGTAATGCAAGACGGACATCTGTTTTGTTGATTTATCAAAACATGCCATTTTATTCTTAAAAGAAATGTGATAAAAAAATGCTTCACTATCCCTACTGGGTGGAGGATTTCCCTGCCTAACCAAAGCTAAAGGGAAACACTCTAACACATTATCACTGCCCCTCACACTAAGCAACAAATACAGAAAGGAAATATATGACAATACAACATGACATGAACAACATTCACAGTTTCTGAATAACCTTACAATGTCCTGGGTCATTTACCTTCCCCAGGATTTAAGGTCAATTCTGTCAATGTTCAACCAAATAAAGAAATATCTCAAATCAGTCCTTGATGTTTCAAAGACAAAATAAAAGTGTGCTAACCAAAGTTCCAATTATAGCAAATCTCTTCTCCTTAGTGAAATATCAACTTTCCACTTCCACTAAAGAGCGCCAAGGGGAATACCAGCCACAATGCTTTGTCATGTCTTCATGAAGACTTGCAACAGTTAAAAAGAAATGCAATAGCCACAACTGTCAGTGATAGACTGTTCTTGGTTAACAGTTAGCATTTCCTTAATTACAGTTTTAGAGTTCACAATGGTACATTTGGCAGGATGAATTCTTAGTGCTGCTGCTTCCACTTCAACAACTTTATTTATAATTGATTCACTATGAGAGCCGGAACCTTTGTCTCACAGTACTCCACTTTGATTAGGCTACTACAATGTTGCATCTACTGAAAACCATATATACCACCATAGCTTTAGTGATTTGTACTTCTAGACAGGCTTCAACAAGATATACTTTAAAGTACTTCAACAGCTTCATGTAGGAAAGGCACTCTTCCTCTGAATAACTCTCTTCAAAAGGGGTAGCTTCTTTGCCTTTTTTGTCTCTCTGCCACAATAACAACCTGAGTTTGATTTTAAGACTCACTTCTCTCTGTATTCCAAAGTCTCGGGTCCTACATGTTGTATAAACTTCAAAATGGTCTTTAAAAATGGCCAGTTTCCCTTCCCAAAATTTGTCTGCACCTTTCTGACAATAATCAGCCAAGTGATTACCCAGAAACCTCAGTGCCACTCTCTTAGCTTCAGGGAATGTTTGCACATGTATATCTCAGGCCAAATGAACTGTTATTAACTTCACAGTACAGCTAGATTTCTCTTTAACTCTGAGAAAGGCTGGTTTCACTGTTAATAGGGGGAGACTCTTGGCTTTGACAATGCGTGTTCTCTTCTTCAATAATATATACCCTTTGACTACTTATATATAAAGGTTATGCTGCATTAGAGTAAAGAATAGAGTTCAGTCTTTCTTTAGGATTCACAATTATGCACACGCAACCACTGTTTGAAGTCATTTTCACAAGTTAAATGTTTCAACAATTGTGTTATAAAGGTTAGGTATTCGGTAATGGTCTTCGAAATGTTCGCTCTTCTTAATGAGTGAGACGCGACCACTCTTTCAGATAGCAACCCTCTTTCAAAGGTTTGAACAATCGATTTAAGCATTCTTTGCTTCTACGGCAGTGAAAGGAATTTCAGATCATACGCAAGTGCTACATTTCTATTGTTCAGGTAGTTTAACTTCAACAAACAACTTCTACTGTCTTTAAGCCATATGCGAGTAAAAATGGAACTGGATACTGTTGCCGGTAATGTTCGCGCTAGGTATTAGAATGCTGTGCTTTGCTCACCGAATTTTTTAACACTTGCTCTGCAGATTGCACTGCTTCCATGACTTCTGCCACTTCTACTGCTTCTGGCTTCTTAGGGAACCATACCTTTCCTCTTTGAAGGTGTCTCCAGTCTGGCTACATGTTTATGTAGCCCCTCTCGCTCCTGAGAGCCACAGCTTGACAACTGCTCCTCGCCTCGGTCTCCAGCACGTTTACTGCATGCCTACCATAGCAATCAGGCTCACATGGGGAAAGACAGCTCTCTTGCACGTCTTCCCTGTGCAGCCTCTGCACTTCAGAGTTTCAGGGCACAGGACCCTCTCAGAACAAGCAGGTGAAAGCTGCGGTCTCCATGTTCCGGCATCCCTCTTGTCCCCCCACTTCTGCTTGGATTGCCAGTCTTGTGCCTTCTTCCTTTTGCTACGACTGCTACAGCTTGCATTCCAGTCACAGTTTCAGCTCCTTTCTCTCCTTCCATTTGCCTGCACATAAGGGGCCCTTCTATGCCTCCCAGGTTCTCTCCGGTGTGGGCTGTTAGGCCTAATTCCCTCATTACTGCAACTGAATGCCTCTTAAAGCCCTCTTGCTCATCCCGGTACTTATGGGATTATGGGACTTGTAGTTCCCCTCAGCATAGTTAGCTCTTTTAACAATTGAGTTACATTTAAGGGTAGATTTATTTCCCTTCAACTCTTTAAAAGATGGACTGTTAGAATTGGTTGTTACAGAGGAAGACATGTGATTTGTGGCATTTTCTCCAGATCCTTTTACATTATACCTTTGGGAGTAAGGAGGGTATTACAAGATCTTACTGTTAATAAAGCTTGCTCAGATTTAACAGAACTTGTACACCTGGTTACAGATCTTATGTGTGGATCAGGGACATTATAATGACAATATGTCATTACCTGTATTGGCAACCCAGAAAGGCACTTCCTTTCAGAGGAAAAATACTCCATCTCATCCCACAGGATCTCCTCACCACCCTGGGACCTGTCTCCTCCCAGGCGATCATCCCCCAAGGTCAGTATCAGGAAGCGTCTGCCTTTCCTTGACCAGCTAGGAGGAGAATGTAGCCAGGGTTTCAGTGAGGGATCCATAGGATTCATCTCACAGACCCACGGGGGAGATACAATGCAAGAGTCACTGCAGGGAGGATGACACTTGTTACTGCTACTGCTTCGGAGATGCTGACCCAGAGGCAACTTGCTGCAACAGCACATGAAAGACTGCAGAAGGGTCAGCAGAGAAGCCGTCCTGATGCCTGGGAGACCGGCAAACAACCGGAGTGATAAGGCCAAGGCCAGACACGTACACGGGTTGCCAGTCAGAAGGTTGTGGAGACCCAGAGGGCACAATGAATGCAACTTGAGGGAAGAAAGGAATACTTACTGTGGCAGAAGGTCCCAGAAGAGAGGGCCTGGGACTCGGTGCAAACAATCATACCCAGCACAGGAAGTACAATCTTTGCATATTTGAAGAACATTTAAAGACCTTGGCAGGAGAGTGAACCAGGGCTATGGGGTGGAGACAGAGTGAGGAGAGATATAATTGTAATCAATCAAGTGAAGGGAGTCTCAGACCCGTGGAGAAAAGGCAATCCCCAACCTATGAGAAGGGGGAGCACGATCCCTATAGAAACTAGTGACAAACACAAACCCTGGTAGGGGAGTAAACAGGGCTGTGGAGAAGAGAGAGAAATTGGAGCAAAGAAACACTGAGAGTGAATATGTGAAAGAGATTGGGAGCCCAGACTGAGGAAGTAATGCTTAAACATTACTGCAGAAAAAGGGGGAGTACGAACCCCACAGACCAGTAATCATTATATACCCTGGCAGGAGAGTAAACCATGGCAATCAAATAGAGAGAAATTGGAGCAAAGAGACGCTAAAAGTGAACACGCGGAAGAGATTGAGAATCCAGGTTGGGCAAGTGATCCACAAACAAAACTTGGGAAGGATATGAACTTTGCGTGGACCAGTGACACCCAGAAACCTTGGCTGGAGAATAGACCTAGGTTGGAGGTGAAGAACCTGGTGTACCCTACTTGGCAAGCAAGTGGGCCAAAGGGTGGGGCTATTATGAATAAGGTCTGAGACCCACAACAAGTGAGATGAATAAGTCCAATATCATGGGAGAAAGAGCCAGGCTGTTGTGACTTTATTGCAGTCTTAGGAGGCAGGTCTGCATATGAAAGACAAACCTTGGACAAATACTGGAAAGACCTTGGGGAAGACCTTATGGAAATTCTGTTTGCTTTCCTACACCAGTTTTGAACCTCTCTTTGACAGCCCTGGGAAGCAGGTCTGCTCTTCAAGATTGAAGCTGGTAGAATACACGAAAGGCTGTGGGGAAAAGGGAATCAACCCAAACCTGGTGGAAGTTCCATTTACCTTTTTGGCACCCTTATTGAACTCTCATTTGGAACCTTTGTGTTGAATATAAGATCGGGCTGCAGGTTGGCAGCCAAGGAGACATTTACCCGTTCTCCTTTTCCTAAGTTTAGCATACGAGGGGTAGGATAGGTTTTGGACACAGTATGGTGGGCTATAATTTGGACATCCTGACACTGACTGTATCCTTATTTTTGTTGAGTCAGGGAAACCCCTCACAGAGGTAGGGCTGGTTAGGACTTTCTCCAACTCTTCTTAAAAAATGAAGAGTCCAGCTTGAGCCCTACCTTCTGCTTCAGATACCACCTAAAAAAAAGACTCTGCTCAATTGGGATCATTATGTCGGGTGAAAGCTAGGTCTGGTATGAGTTCAGGTTCTTCTCCTTCAAGTAACGGTTCCTCTTTTAGGGGTCTGATCAGCTTCACCAAAGCCTTGGTTATCCCTTGTGGTTTGTTCTTGTTCGGCAACCTCCTGGAGGAACAGGGAATACAGCTTTCTCTAAAATTCCCTGTGCTATTTTCTCCCCCTTTTTTTATCTTACAGGCATTCCTTCCTTGAGCATGTAATAGAATCTAGACATCACCTCTATAGTCAGGGTCGATTACACCAGCCATCACCTCAAGCACATACCTCAAGAAGAGACCTGGTTATTCGGAAATACATTGCTGGGGGTGGTGATAGAATTAACCATGTAGGGATTAGTTGTTTCTCCCTGTCCTTCTATAGTGATGTCAGCTCTAGTGTGTAGGTCAAAACCTATTGACTCAGCTGTAGCTACCGTGGATGGGGAATATTTCGGTGTTAATTTGGTATATTTGAGGGTCCCCCAAATATGCCAATCACTGCAACGAGGATACAGGGTACCTGTGTGATCTTTACTCTTTACGCCTCACTCCCCAGTCTTTGGCTCTCCCCCATACCTGTATTGAAGGGGTTCCACATCACTGAGTCAGCGTTCTTTCATTCTTCTGTGGATTGTCAGGATGATTCTATGGTTTCTTCCATGCCCCTCTTTGGACACGCTTAGGTATTCTTTAGCGGTTTCAACGATGAAAGGAATCTTCCTTCTGTTCCATTCCACTGCCCCACCTTCCTCCTTCGGGTTGCTGGTTGAGATCTCCTCTCATGAATAGGCCTCCTCGTGTCTGTTATTGACATATGTTATGTTGTTACTTTGCATTTATATAGCGCGTTATGTACCATTGGTATGATCTCAAGGTGCTGGTAGGTTGAACGCCCTCGGGAACCGTAGTTCGTGTCAGTAGAGAGAGAGAGAGAGTCATAAGGTACATGGGAACACCGGATATGTGTGCAGCTGGTGTGGCACTCGTATGATAGCTGCTGCTTAGCGGTAGGTGTGGTGCTTGGGAGATTAGGAGTATGTGTTAATTCTGGCAAGGTGATACCCAGACTGATTTCTGTCTGCGTTAGGCCTGAAGAGACGCCTAGGTTGGCGGGTGTGCAGCCAGCTGTGTATAGTTAGGATGATGCGGAGTATATAGTAGGTGTTGGTATGTGTACAGCTATACCGAATGTGTCATAGTATCACTGTGTTCTAGTTGAGTGGTGGTGTATAGGAGAGAGTAAGTGTGGTGACGTGATATGGTGATTTCAGTAGGTGCTTGAGATCGAGCGCACATCTGAACCATTTATTCTATCCGTTTCATTCACTCTGTTCAATAGGCTTCGTCCGTTCGCACATTTCGCCTGGTTCTTTACTTGGTTTACTAGTCATTCCATTCATTCTATCATTCGATCGTTCATCTAAATAAACTGTTCGGCCATCTCCATCCGGTTCTGCCCACTCTATCCGTTCTGCCCACTCCATCTGTTCTATCCACTCCATCCGTTCCGCCATCTCGATTCGATCGTTCCATTCCATCTGTTCCATCCACTCCATCTGTTCCATCTATTCCTTCCTTTCCATCCACTCCATTCGTCCATCCACTCCATCCGTTCCATATACTCCATCAGTTCCGTCAACTCCATCTGTTCCACATCACCTATCCCGTACACTAACAATATGGCTCTGCACTTGCCCTTGTAGAACGTCCCTTCAAAGGCTATAGTGGAATGTGTCCCTTCTTCTCCATAACTGCATTCACCAAACAAGACAACCAGACTCCTCGAACTGGCCCGTTTGAAACTCCTGAGTCTCACTTCATTGTTCTCGGGATCCTCCTCTTCTTATGATGCAGAGCTGGGCCTATTCCAGCTTCCAAGGAAAGTCTTTCCTTTTTCTTGTGTCCTTATCCTCTATGCCTCCTGTTGACTTCTTTGTGTCAGTACTTGACAGACAAGCGCTCTTTATTACTGTCATGCTCTTACTCTTCACAGTACCAGGTTGATATTGTTCTTCTTATTTTACATTATAACAATACATGTAAGAGGAGTTTAGTTATCTGTCATTTAATAAAGGAGTACTGGTTTTTGGGGGATAGTAGGAAGGGAGTTCCTCACCTGAAAAGGAGTCCTTATCCCCAAGAGTGGAGTCTCTCCTTTTGAGGTCCCGCTTGCCACCCACCATAGAGGGTATGTGGCACAGTGGGCTCACCTCACTAACCTCACAACAATGGTCTCCCCCCCTTGCGGGAAGTGACTAAATCCCTCAATTCATCACAATGCCCAGACACAAGAACTACATAGCAAGTAAGCAATCCTTAATGTTTCTACACGTGTGGTGTAAATTCCCTTTGTTAATATAAATTGAGCAAGATGAAAACTGTCTAATCAATTCCAACAGGAATTTCTACAATTTTCATGCCACCTATGTTGTATACACCATATTATGTTTTCAGAAGAAATGTTTGCAGCATTAAAAGAGTGTTTTTTATGTGTATCAGCTATCACAAAAATACAGAACATATGACTCTACTGAGGGAAATTGTTCATTGTCATTTGTCTAAAACACAAGAACTACAAAAAAGTAATCACAATAAGAAAGCGGTAGCCCGGTCCTTTTCTATTGGACAGAAGGTCCTTGTATTGCTTCACATTTCGGATAACAAAATTCTATTTCGTTGGTATGGGCCATATGGAGTGGTAGAACAAACGGGACCATGTATTTATGCATTGCTCAACCTAACCGTAGGAATAAGAGCCAGATATATACATACATTTGTTGAAAAAGAATGAAAAAAATAACCTGCAGGACAAACCTCTGTTGTAATGGCCCATCTTCTATCTGAAGAACTAGAGAACTACAGCCTTACCCCATCTGATCTTCCCTTTTTTCAACAAAGTCATACAAGATCTGATAAAAGGTTTCCCTGATGTCTTAAGTGAAGAACCAGGGAGAGTGAAAAAAAATTATTTCATTACATACACACTCATCACAGTAAGGTTATTGATTTAAAACCCTTTAGGATTGGTGAAATCTGGAAAGAAATAGTCCTGCAGGAGGTGGAACAGATTTTGGCTTCAGATATCATCAACCCCTCTTAAAGTCCCTGGTCATAGCCAATAGTCCTGGTGGCTAAACCAGATCAATCGTTGAGATTCTGTATTGACTTGAGAAAGCTCAACAATGTTGGTATGCACGGACAGCTCACATAAACGGGCAAACAATTTAGGTTAAGAAGAATCAATTAACACACGAGAAAATGAAGGTGAGCAGAGGTGTTAGGAGCAAATTGGGAGCAACACATGCATTTCTAAAGTAGTTATAGAAGCTTAGGTAGGCCCAGGTATAGGGCATGGGTGATATTGTGCAGCAGTAGTGAAATATAATGCGCAACAATGATGATGTAGATACGGGACTGGGGTGCAGGAAATACTGAAGTATTGCAATATTGGAAGTGAGCCCTGGCATTTTGTATTCCCTGTTGGAGGTGTAGCAGCGTGGCATAATGAAGATCCTGAATCATTTTCCCTTTCCAACGCCACAGAAGGGAAGCTGATAACAATGGCATTGTTTAATTGTATCCAGCTGTAGGCCTGTGGAACCAGAATGGAATGTGAATGGCAGAGCGAAAGTAGGGTGCCCCCTTGTTGAAGAATAAATCCATGGGAGCCAGGTTAGAGCCAGGTTAGAGGTCTCAAGCTGCCAACATGCTTGGTTTAGATTTAGGGCACTATTACCCCCTGGGACAATGGACATCCTATGTGAACTGCCAGGCAGCTAGAAAATAGAGTCAATTAATCCATCAGAATTGGGTCGATTTGTGTGGTCCTTGAGACAGTAAAGAGGTGTGCTGCGAGTAGCCAACTGACAAGGGGGAGCAAGGAGAAGACCATCCCATGATTTGTTATATGAAGAGCAAGAGGTGATGCCAACAAATCTAGTACGGAGATGGGGAAGCATGGCTGACCCGCCTACATGCCCGTTATCAAGAGGCATGCAATCTTATTTCAAAGGGCCAGTTTGACCTCAGAATTGTCCTCTGAGTTCATGCTAATGACCAGGTGCACACCTTTAGACTAGGCCGATGGGTTGGGTAACAGTCCAGGTAAATTTGCGAATCCAGTAGCTGGGAACTAAGGTGACGGAATAGGGGGGCCACATGTTAGAGGGTAGGGGTGGATTGAGATGTGGCCAATCATTCAAGGGACTATAGAGGACTAGTAGTTTTCATATAAGCCGTAGCCATTGAGGGTGGGGGGATAACACTGTATATTGTTCATGTCATGAGTGACGATTTCTTTCCTTAAAAACATTATACTTGCTTTGAAATAACGGAGAGCTCTGCGTCAGTTTGGTTTCACAGGACCTTCTGACATCTTTTTCCTTATTGTGTACAAAATAAATCTTGTTTTCATTGCAAAGCGGTGAACCGAGCCTTTTTCCCTAGAAGAGTGTTTTTCATTGTGTGGTTATGTGGTACAACAACTATCCCAATACCGAGGATTGATGAGCTAATCAATCAGCTGGGAAATGCAGCATCACGCCACGACTGATCTCACTAAGGGCTAATGGCAGGTGCCATTAAAACCAGCGAACTGAGAGAGGACAGTCTTTTCCACCCCTGAAACATGCAGGCCTCACAGCGAACCACAAAAAGTGCCATCTCCCCAATCTGCAATACGTTTTCTCTGGTTCTTTGTAGAAAACGGCCTAGTCCAGCTGCAAAAAAAGTAGTGCTGGTGGTCCAGGAAACTCTAATGTCAAAAACAAAGAGAGATTTTAGGGCCTTTCTGGGATTAGTAGGATAGTACAGAAGATTAATTCCCAACTATTCTGGCCCATTTAACAGACAAGCTTAAAAACTCCGAACCCCAGAAGCTAAAATGGCAAAAGGAAGATCAGGTCTGTTTTAACACCCTAAAAGACATTTTTTGTAATGAACCTGTACTGATGGTCCCTCATTTCGGAAAGGAGTTCATTCTACAGACAGATGCATTGAAAGTTGGACTTGGGGCAGTATCACAGGAATATGAAGGTATTGAACACTCTGTACTTAATATTTCCCGAAAACTGTTCCCTCTGGATTATGCTGCCATCGAGTTAGAGGCCTTAGCAATCAAGTGGGGAGTAGGATATCTGAAATACTAATTCACAGGAAAGCGTTTTAGATTGACCACTGATTGACCACTGATCACGCCCCTCTCACTTGGATGAATATCCAGAAAGAAACAAACCCCCATGTGATGCGCTGGTTTCTTGATCTTCAAACCTTCTATTTCTCAGTGGAACACAGAAAGGGAAAAGATCAAAGAAATGTTATTTTTCTATCACAATTTCCCTTAGAAGATGAAGACACAAGCGACATTAGGGGAAGGGTATGTGACGAATCCCTTGATATCGCCACTTGCCCCAGGGGATGGACCCTTCCCATGGGGCAAGGGAGGTGAGGCCACTACCCAATTGTCCCCCTGGGGGTTGTACTCAGTGGGAGTATCCCATGGGTGGAAACCCCCTCTCTGGGAGAAGTGAGGACTTTTGAGGGAGAGCACAGTATACACACCATCATGCTCTTAAATGTGAGGCATCCAGCCATATATGTAGGACTCAGATACTCCATCCTCTCTTTCTCCTCTTGCTTCCACTAATTTCCTTATACATAGTAATTGTATTTATCGTGCCACTAACACTATGACGACGAAGAGTGTGGGAATAGTGAATATGGAGTACTTCAAAAGTAGAGCAGGTTGATGCAGAGCCCTACACGGAACCAGCACGAACGTGCTAGCTATTGGAAGCTAGAAAGAAGTCAGGACATCAAAACTGATGAGAGACTACCCTCAGAGTCTGTACTGCCCCAGAGAAGCCTCCCAGAGGGGAGCAGTACACTGAGTAGAGGTCCCACGGCACACCCAACTGCCTGGAACATAGAGGAGGAGAACGGCTGGCTGAGAAGCACCATGACTTACCTGGATGTGGGATCCTGCATCCAGTGGCAGAATCAAAGCCATCTGAGCAGTTCAGGTGAGACCCGACACATGGAGGGAAACCAGCGTGCAACAGCCACAGAGCTTCAAACAAAGACTGCAAGAGTCCAGGGGATGCCACAGAAGCTGTCCGGTTTTGCTGAGAACCGGAACCCTCGCAGACCAAGTACAAAGGTCTGGTAAGAGACAGGAATACCCCAGAGGCTGTGGTTGGAAGGGAGTGCAGCGCCATCTTCCTTGTCCCAGTGTGACCGACGATAGAGAGTGACAAATTGAGAACAGAGGGTGTGATTGAGCACCCTAAAGCGAGAGAGAGGCCTGGCATGGTAGTGAATCAGGCCTAGTTAAAGAGATTGTAAAGCTGAAAGATGGGTCAAGGACACAAACATCGAGAGAAACAAGTTGAGAACGGAGGGGGTGAAAGAGTGCCCCAGAGACACTGAAAGCAATGCTTGGCAGATTTGTGAACCAAGCCTAGTTAAGAGACAATACAGAGTTAAACAAGGCGTCTGGGACCCACATAGTGAAATGAGAAGTCAAGGGGAAGAAAACCTTTGGCACAAAGCACAAGAATTCCAAGGGAGGAAAACCGTAGGCATAGATTACGAGAAGACCAGGGGCAACAGACCTTTGACATAAGTTGCGACAAGTCCAAGGCAATGGACCCTTTGGCAAAGGACACAGAAAGCCCAAGAGGGAAAGAAAGACCATTTCTTGTACAGATCACGAGAAGACCAGAGGAAGGAGTCATATCCTTTGGCAGAAGATAGAACTGTGATAAAGATTCTATTGATAAAGAGAACCCTGAGGAACACTTGGGGAAGGGAGACGCTTTCCCGATATTGTTTTGGAACTTGGAATTTTTAACTGCCCGAAGCATCTCGAAGAATGAAGTCATTCTTTTATAAGCAGGGTGTAGTTTAGTTATAGTTATTCTGTTGAAGTGTAAGGTACAGAAATAGATTTAGGAGGTGGGACAGTGAAATGTATATGTTTGATGGACATTCTGACATCCTTACTTTTGGTTAAATCAGGAAACCACCTCTTAGTCATAGTGACAGGTAAAGTTCTTTCTTATTTTTAGATGAATAAAAGTCTACACCAACATGCATGCCACTTTTTTGAACTGAGTCTGCACCCGTACAACTCTCATGCACACATGAATTGTGCAACATCACTTTTAACATTATTTGATGCATTGATAAATAACATTAGTACATACAGTCGTAGCTAAACAACACAATGTGCGCCTATAAATAGGACTATGGGTGGCCGCTAGACATAAACCCCACAAAACTATAATATATATTCATTATTAGGAGGTTCCTAATTTAAAAAATGATTGGTCGCAAAACAGGGTGATTCGATACCAACGAGACTTTACAAATTCTTAGCTAGGAAAAAAAATAATTATATTGTCCTGAAATATTGATTTATAGACTATTTTTGACTATCCTCAAGCATAAGTGCCCTATTTTATTAACACTAAAATATAATACTTTTCTCTATTTTGTTTTTCTGGTGTCACATTATTTTTAATGTGTTTTTCTAATTTTTAAGGTGATCTTAACTGAATAGCTATTTTTTTTTTTTTTTTTTTTTTTTTTTTTTTTTTGATGCTGCAGTTTATTTGAAAACTTTTTCATCATTTGCTTGAGTTGGATTGGCTTTTTTACTTTTGTTTGTTTAGTTCGAGTATAGAAGATAGGAAGAGAGCAATTGTGTAAGTGTACTTGTTGTTGTGGCCGCTTAAGAGAGCGGTCCATCTTTCTTGCGTACACATTTGTGTCGATGAGAGTTGAAAAAATGCACCGAATTCTTTGCGTTGTGAGGCGAGTTCATTACATTCCATAACGAGGTGGAATATGGTTTCCTCGATTTTTTGGTCTTTGCAGAACCTGCAGTAGTTGTCTTCGTGCTTGATCTGTCTTTTTGTGGATAGGTATGCTTTAGTTGGAAGAATGTTTAGGCGAATTTTTAGAAATGTTGTTCGGATGGTTTGGTCTGGGAAGGTTTGCAGGTAGGCGGTGGTTCGTGGATTCTCCTATTATCTTTTGTGCATTGTAGATTCTGTTTGTAGGTATTTTTTTGTTGGATGGTCTTTATCCAGTCGTTGTGCAGCAGTTTTGTTTTTGCGTGTTGTGGACGAAGTGTAAGCAGTTCTTCTGTGATATTTTCACTATCCATTTCTTTTCTCATTGTATCTTTCCATTTTTTCAATATTGTCGTGTTGAAGGTGTTTTCTTTGTGTCGCAGTATTTGAATTGCTGGAGTTTTCCCATCTGTCAATATTTTCCGAAAGATATCTAGTCTTTTCCATTGCACGACTGATTCGATTGATTGAGTTGCCAATTCGTAGCGTATTCTTGGCATTGGGAATGTTTGCGGGAGTCGAAGGACTTTGCGCCAGAAAGTCGCTTCATATTTTGTCCAGTTGACTCTCTGAGCGTTCAACATTGCTTCGGTACCGTAGGTCAGAATCGGAATGTACTTGTGTCTGTAGTACGAGATAATTGGCTTGAAGGAGAACTTGCCGTATTTTCTGTGAAGGAGGCAGCCTTGTCTTGATAGAGTCTGAGATGTTTGTTCGATTTTGTCTATCCACTGCTCTTCTGATTTTGACTGGTTTATTGTGATCCCTAGGTATTAGAACGTTGTAACATTTTCTATTTCTGAATTGTCGATCGTAAAGATACATTGGTTTGTTCTTTTTTTTGATGGTTTGGTGAGGGTCATTGTCTTTGTTTTTTCCGTGTTGATCGTTAGTTCGTTTTTTTTCATGTAATGGCTTAGGTCTGCTAGTGTCGTTTGTAGCCCAGTCAGTGTTTTGTCTAATAGCACAATGTCATCAGCGTATGCCATGATTGGGACTGGGATTGAGTTGATTTTGGGGGGATTGGTTTTATGTGATTTTAAATGTTCTTCGATATCCGCAGTGAACAAGTTGTAGAGTGTCGCTGCGAGAGGACAGCCTTGTTTAAGTCCATTTTCTGTTGGTATGGCAGATGTTGTAGCTCCTTGTCTCGACAATCTGACTTTTATCGTGGTTTTTGAATACAGCAGGATAATCGGTTCTAGGATATCAGATGGACAGTTCCATGTTCTAAGTTTCGACCATAGTTTTTCGCGTGAGATTGCGTCAAAAGCCATTTTTAGGTCAATAAATGCTGCGTAGATTGTCGAGTTGGAGTTGATGGCTTCATGTTTAATTACTTGTAGTAATATCAGGTTGAGGTTTGTTCCAACATTGGCTGTAAATCCTGTTTGTCTGGTCGAGAATTTATTGTTTTTTATGGCCCACGCGGTGAGTTGGTTTAGAAGTACTGCTGCAAATAATTTTCCTAGCGGATCGAGCAAAGCGATCGGTCGGAAGTTTTGAGGGTCTTCTCTAGGGCCTTGTTTGTGGATTGGTACGATTACTGCTGTTCTCCAGGAGTTTGGTATTCTGTGCAGTTTATTGATCAGTTTTGTGATGTGGCACAGGAGGCTTGCCCAAGCGTTAGGATCTTCTTTGATTATGGCATTGGATAGTCCATCAGGGCCTGGTGCTCTGGAAGTGTTGAGTTTGTCAATCAGGAGGATGAAATCTTCAAATTCTGCGTGTACTTTCCATGTTGGGTCTGTTGTGGGTTGTGTGTTCTGTTGATCTGTTTCTCGTGATGCATAGATGGTAGTAAAGTGCGTTATCCATTTTTCTTGGGTTACATTAGCTGTAAGCTTCTGCTGTTTTTGTTGATTGTCATTGAGTAAGTTCCAGAGTTCTTTTGTATTGTGGGATTTGTGGATTTTCAATATGTTCTCTGCATCTGCTTGCTGAATGAGACTTTTTTGTGATTTAGTCCAGTTTCGATGGTTGTTTTTCAGAGTTTTGATCTGGTTTGGAATATCGGATGCTGGGGTTTTCTTTATCTGTCTTATTGTTCGGTTTAAGGCTTTTTTCCTTTCGGCAATTTCTTGGTTGTAAGAATGTCGATGGTCTTTCTGCGGGCGATTTTTACTGGTTTGTCGGAACGGAATTAGGATCCATTCGTAGTCGATTTTTAGAGCATTTGTCAGACTTGCCTGTAGGAATTTTTCCGGTAATGAGGCTAAGGATGCTTGTGGGATTCTCAGTCTTGTTGTTGTTCCGTTTAGTTCTAATAGAGGAGATGGTAACCCCGGCTCTATTTTTTCCAGTGCCGCTTCAGAGTGGGTGGTAAGTTGATTATGGTCGCTCCTATCTGTTGATATCGTCTGCACGTTTGTGACTGATTGGTGAAGTTTTTCAGATAGAAATATATAATCGATGATAGCATGGGATGAACCTCTGCTCCATGTTGGTGTATAGGGTTTAGAAGTGTTCCCTTGACTTAGAAGGAGTAGGTTGCGTATCGTGGTTTCTTTTATCCATCTCTTTGCGTTTGCCGATAAATCTGAGTGTTTTAAAAGGCCACCGTTCTTATCGTATAGTTTGATGTTCAGATCGCCACATATTATTACTTCCGATGACGGATGTTTAGTTATGGCCTCATCGATTGAGATGAAAACTCCATCTAGGAACGTATCTGTTGATATTGCTAGTGGGTTCCAATAGAGGTTTAGGATTAGGATTGTTGAGTTGTCTTTCTTTTCTCGCTTTTGCTGGTTTTTTGTATATATTATTGTGGTCAGTTGAGTCCAAGGGTTTATGTTTTCGGAGAGTATTACTGTACTGTGAGGGTTAATCTTGATTAGGGTGAGTAAGCCTGAAGCGGGTCTTCCTTGTTTTTGTACGATAGCTGGGTTTAGAAGTGTGATAAAACCATCACATGCTGGTGGGTCGCTGAGCCAGGTTTCTTGGAGGCATATGAATTGGTATTGCTCTAGTTCAGCGGCTGTGTCCGTGAATAGATGGAGATTTCCTCTGGTGTTCCACGAGCACAGTGACCACGTAAATCCATTGTTCGTTAATTGTTATGAGTTAGAGTTCATTGAGTATTCTGTAGATTCTGTTTCTGAGAAGGTGGTTTCGAAGTCATAGATTCTTCTAATTGCATGGGCATCTTTGTCTGGTCGTTGGCTTCTTATTGAGTCTTCTATAGATTCAATGTCTGATGAAGGAGTTTCAAAGCTTGTTCTGTTAGGTTTGTTATTTCTGTTTGAGTATGCTTCTTCTGAGGCACGATTTGAGTTTCTGTCGTCAGTTGCCTGTTTTTGTTTCCTTTGGTCGATGTTTTTTCTTTCGTAACTTGCTGTTGCTTTATATTTTGGTTTGCTTGGTATTCTTGTGGATGTTGAGGCCCAGCATGAGAAGCCCAATTTGTGCAATTGTCTTCGTGTTGATATGATGAGTTCTTGGTTATTGGGGTCCGAGAGCTCTATGACGATCTTGTCCAAGTTTCTATCGTCTTTAAAGGTTATCAGATCAAGGTCTTTTGTTGTGAGTTTATTCAAGCGAGGTATTACGCCAAAAAGGCGTAGTAGATTTGTTCTATTTAGGATTACCGGCTCCAGGTTTTTATTTGCATTTTCAATGTGGATTTCATATATTTCATTTTGTCGTAGTGGATTAACAAATGTTGGTCGCATCTGGCTGTGTTGACTGGAGTCTTGTGGTGTTGTTGTTATCGAGATCGACGAGATGGGGTCGTAAGCTTCGTCTCTGGTTGTGTATGTTGAGATATTTTCCGTTGATATCATCGAAATTTCTTCTAGGGAGAGTTCGGTAAAATTGTCTTGATTTTGTTTCACATGTTGGTCAAGGATTGTGGTATATTCATCGATTATTATGTAACTCGTCTGGATTATTGATTGCGAAGCCTGTTGATTGTTTTCTGATGGTTGTTCTTCGTGGGTGGTCATGTTGAGTAGTTCCTCATCGATCGGTGATTGTGGCAGGATAGATTCCGCTAATTTGGGTTTGGTCTGGGCTAGATGAAGTTGAATGCTTTGTGTGTTGGCAACTGGTAGTTTCTTCTTTGATTGTTGAGCAGTTTGGGTGTTCTGGTTTATACTTCTTAGAAACGCTCGAGAGCCCTTTTGTCGTTTTTTGTTATTTTTCGGTTGGGTGGGTTTTATTTCATTTGTTGTTTTTTCTTTTTCGAAAATCTGAAAGTTTTCATTTGGGTTCTTTGTTATGTTGCTTGGGGTGATGGTATTTGTTTTTTTGTTAATAATATTTTGACTCGGTTCTTTTGGTACTTGTTGGGCGAGGTCCGGGGTGGTTTCAGGTAGTTGTGTCTGAATTGGACATTGTGGCGATTTTAGAAGCGGCGGGCTTTGTAGTCGTTGGTCGTTTGGTCTGGTTGCTTGCTGGAGATGGTGTTCTTTGAGCATCTGTACTAGTTCTCCTGTAAGTTTTGTTTTCTCTTGTCGGTCTCCTCTCACGATCTCGGCTAGTCTTTGTTGCCATCGGTGTGTCTCGTCTGCTTCTATTGTCAGTCTTGATTCCACTGTCGAGACAAAGTGTTCGATGTGTATCTGTTTTGAATGAATTAGCGCTAAAAGGGTCGCTTGATCTTTTATTGCATCTTTCATATCTTCATGTAGTTTCAAGAAGGGGATCATCGACTGGGAGAGTGTTGCGATGAGCATGTTTTGCAAATCTAGCATTGTTGTTGGGATTCTTGGGTGTGTGTCTTCTTCAGCTTGTTCGTGGTTGTCGTTTTTCTGTTGGGGGTCTTTTGGTTTTTGATTCTTGATTATTGGGTCTGGGGTATAGTAAGATTCATCCGAGTCATAGTTGAATCGGGATGGGGCAGTTTTACGTTCATCCAATTCTGGTTGTCGTTCTTTTTTCATCAGCTTGTTTTGGTTGCCATGGGAGATACATGGTGTTGATGTGAGTTGCATTGGGTTTGCTTCCGTTAAGTCTCCAAATACTTCTTTTCTTTTTTCTGCAGTAGTCATGATTGACTCAATTTCAGTAATGTCCAGTGATAATTTTGCCGGTCTGTTTCTTGTTTTTGATGTTGTTGGTTCCACTGGGCTGGTGGATTTGACGGAGTTGTGGGTTTTAAGCCACGCAAGTCGTGCTAATCTTGCTTTTTCTTTTTGGTTCTGTTGTTCTGGTGTTGGAACTGCTGGTTTTGTAGTTTGGTCTTGTGTTCGTTCAATTTGTTGGCAGTTTGAGGTAGGCTTGAAGCCGACATGGTGAGCTGTGCGTTTTGGTTCTTGGTTATTAGCAATTTCCAGAGGATTGCCGACTATTTCGTTTGGTTTCTTCGATTCCATGGATTGTTGATTTCGGATTTGTTTGTCCGGTGTTAGATCCTGTTTTGTGGATGTCTGCAACTGTTTGTTTGTAAGTTCCATGGGTTCTTTATTGCTGGTTGTAAGATTTGTCAGGGTGTCTTGTGTCCTATTGTTTGGAGGATCCTGTTTTGTGGGCTGGTGGTTTGTGTTCAGAGCAATTGGAGGGTTGATCAGTTGCTGTTCAGGTTCGAGTTGAAGAGCCGGTAATGATGATACGGACATGGTGGTTTGTCCAGTTGTTGTGGTTGGATTCTGAGCTTGAGGTTTAATGTCTGGTCTATTCATCTCGGATAAGGTAAGTTGCTGATTTTATACTGTACTGTGTGATTCCACTAATAGTCGAGGGGATGTCACAATGGGATTAGCAGATTCTAGGTTTTCTTCTTTGAAGTCTTCTGAGTTCTGTTTAGAATGAGAATTCTGTGTCAGGGACTTTGGAATTTCTTTATACAATGTCACTTTCTTGAAGGATTGTTCCAGTGTTAGCTGCAGTAAATTTTGGTCCGTTGTATTAGCGCTCGCGGTCTTGGCTGTTTGTCTTGTTTTTGGACGTTGAGTTGGGTGTTGTTTGTTGGTGCGAATTATTGTCATTGTTTCCAGGTTGTAGTTTGCAAAGCTTAGGTTTTAGGAGGTTCCTATTTGGTTTCTTAGAATACTGGCCCCCTGGTTACGGCTTGGTACTGTTGTCTTTATCTAATTCAAACGATTTGGTCTTTAGTGCGGTCAGGATCCAAGGGTCGAACCCTTTCGGTCTCCTGATCAGCGAGGCTGCGCAGGTGTATCTTCGTTCCGCTTTTCTGTAGAGGATCAAGTTGCGCTTTCAGGATCCAAGGGCCGAACCCTTTCGGTCTCCTGATCAGTGAGGCTGCGCAGGTGTGTCTTCGTTTCGCTTTTCTGTAGAGGATCAAGTTGCGCTTTCAGGATCCAAGGGTGGGACCCTTTCGGTTTCCTGATCGGTCAGTGGTACGGGGTTGTGTGATCGTTTTGTTCCTCTGGGGCGGTTTAGAGCTAAGTTTTCAGGATCCAAGGGACGAACCCTTTCGGTCTCCTGATCAGCAAAGGTAGGCAGATGTTTGCTCTTTGCGATTTTCTGCGGTAGGTAGAGTTGGAGGTGGTCTGTTGCAGCCTTCAGTTGGTCGGTATGGATCGGATCAGGATCCAAGGGTCGAACCTTTTCGGTCTCCTGGTCGGTAGGCGTAGACGGATATTTGTTCTTCACGGTTTTCTGCGGTGGGTCGATTTACAGGTTGTCTCTTGTAGATTTCGATTAGTCGACAGGGGCGTTGACGTATATTCTTTCTGTTCTGTTTGATCTGTTCTTTTGGTGTTGTAATGTTCAAGGTCTAGGGCGTGAGGCGTGGAGATTTTTTTTTTTTTTTTGTAGTTAAAAGGAGGAGGTTTAAAATAAAAGCATTTTTAGGGCAGCATTCACCGCGAAGTTGGGTAGGAGGACAAGTATCTGCTGCGCCGCGCGTTTGCCTGTTTACTGGGCCGGGTGCTGCTTTCAGATTGCTGTTCGTGGCGTTCAGCCGAAATCGGTTGTGCTGTTTCTTTCTTCGTCGGAGTCCTGACGGGCTGGTATAGGGCGTTAAGGGGGTTGCTGTACAGCTGCGGGTGTCGGGAGTCAGCAGGTTGAATGGCAGGGGCGGGGCTGCAAAGGCACACGCAGCAGAGGACCCTGTTCGGTGTTAGGTGGAGTGGAGGCACGAGTACGCCAGGCACAGGCAGGCTCCGGTGTCAAAGGGGAGTCAGAGGGGAGTCGTTCAGCTCCAGGCCAGCCGATACGGACACACGAGGGGACAGCGCAGCTGTCAGCGGCGGGAGGCAGGTCACCTGCAAGGTTTTGAATGTCTTCGAATGACTCGGTAGGCGGATTTCCTGGGGGTGCGCCGCGGAGCCTGCAGAGCCTAAAGACCAAAAGACTCTGCAGCAGACTCCGCGGCCGCTCCGCGGTCTTCTGGGTATTTTAAAGGCACCAGGTGGAAGCAGGTAAGACAAAAAAAGGACAAGAAGCAGGTCCTCACAGGGTTCAGGAGCAAAAGCTGTAGAGTCCTCTCGCAACCACAACCAAAAGACTCTGCAGCAGACTCCTATTTCTTTTTCGTTTCATTTCCCTTCTTTTTTTTTTTTTTACTGCATTTCACGATTTGCTCAGTCATTTCCATATGAAAGACCCACTGGGCCTGATTTACAAACCGTCACTGAAAACCCCTTTTGTGAATCAGGCCCAAAATGTTTCATGAAGAGCGAAACACGTTTTGGCACAAGATGTCCATTTGCACCTGAATATAGGAATGAGATGCATATAAAAGATGATAACACAATACATAAATGTAGTTTCTATTTGTTGTCTTAAGGGCAATATGTTCAAAAGGGAAATACCTAAGAACACAAATAGTTTAGGTTGACTATGTTAAGAATGAGGTATGTGGTGGCATGCTTTCCTTTCTTCACTTTACTCGGCATCGGCAGGTCACTATTTTCATAACCATGGATACTCAGAGCCTCATTACAAGTCTGGTGGTCTGGAAATAAGGGTGCCGGTGGCAATGTGCCAGCACCGTTTCCGGACTCCCAGACTACAACAATGCTGGTAGGGGCCACGGATCCCCTGGCCGGTTTGACCGGCCAGGAATTCTGGCCTTTACTGGCATTGTATTCACAGAAGCACCAGCACCGTTGACAACAGTGCCAGTGCTTCCGTGTCCCCATTCCAGTGGTCCACGGGAATGGGGGCTTACAGTCTCTGCCGCCTGACATCATATAAAGTGGCTGGAGCAGTGTTGTGAGGTTGGTGGCAAACCGCTGGTTACGGCTGACCTCGTAATGAGGCCCTCAGTCTTCATGGGAGGTGCATATAGTGCTCTGTGGTCACCTTGGTTCACATATTCACTACCTTGATAACGCTTGGTAATACAGGGTATGTATGATTTTAAGAATAGGTTATTTGAAATAAGTGAAGATTGTGTTTTATGCTATTAATATAAACTTGGAATATTATCTATGCACATTGAATGATTTTTATGTGTATATTATAGGGTCTAACGCATTAAATAGATGTGTTTGGACTTGAAAATGTCATTGATTTGGAGCCTAATTATAGTACACTTTAAGCACATTCAGTCGCAGCAAAACAGCCACTCTTTAATTAACAATAATAATAACAAGAAAATGTAATACAGTGCAACAAAAATCAATGTACCAAGTCCCATGGAAATGAAGCTTTTAAAAGTGAAATTCAACAACTCTCTCACCAACATTCCCAGTTGAATTAGCTTCTACAATATCGACATCCCCAGACCCTCCAGCTTATAGTGATTTTGCGATCCTGCAAAAAGCCACGCAAACTGACATTTTTTTTAAGGCGAAAATGGCTGTGTTTGCAAAAACACCCACAAATACGGACATTTTTGCAAAAATGACTGTAAAAAAAAAAGACACCAGTGCCAGGATATCAAACTTTTTTTGACGCAAGAAATTAGATGCACAGGCACAAAAAAAAGAACAATTCAAAGAACAATTAGAATCTCATCACTTGCGCCAAAAAAGAGCAGCCCAATGCACAAAGGGCATCTGAACGGGTGCATTTTATACACACCCATTTAGATGGCCCTTTTCACTCCTTTGCGCAAGTTAGGTGGCGTTTCTGCACATTTAAAAGTACATCCCAAAATTACAAACAAGATGCACTTTTAAATGTGCCGAAATTGTAGGCAACCCTATGCGCCTGCCTTGAATAGGCACACAGGGGGGTGCTGCTAGATGGCAGGGTCTCTCCTGATCCTGTCAAGCAATTATACTTGTTTTTAAGTGTGACAGCATAGGTAAGGTCCGCTGCTATCTCACTTGCATTACTCTTCCTCAAATGAGATAGAAATGCATTTTTGGTCGCATTTTACAGTTGCAGGCCCCTTAATGGCCTGTCACAGTGAAATGCGCTGGGATCCTGTCGAACATTGTCAGGGGAGCTCTGCCGACATTAACATATTCAAGACAGTTGGCCAGCACACCATTTGCGCAACAGCTCAACCCCATGGAAATGCGCAGGTCACCTTTGAAAATAAGGTGACCTGCTCATTTTTAAAAATGGGTTATCTAAAAATAGCATATCCTCTGCTCTATTTTTAGATGCCCCCTTTTTTGATGATCTGGGCCAAAACATTCATTAACAAAAAAGATTACAAAATAAGAGGGAAAGGAGAGAAAGAGGGGAGTGATGAGTGAGATGTGAAGTGATAGGCAAGAAAGCAGAGGGAGAGCAGTGGGTCAGAAGGGTGGGGGTGGTGGGCAAGAGAGTAGAGAGGAAGCAGTGTGGCAGTGGGCCAGAAATTAGAGAGGGAGCGGCGGGCCAGAAATCAGAGAGGGAGCGGGGTACAGAAAGTAGAGGGAGCATGTGCTTAGGGGGAACATTGGGCCACAAATCAGAGAGGGAGCAGTTGGCAGAAAAGAGGCAGTGAGCTGCAGATTGGGAGAAAGGTTGAGGGAAGAGTGCGATTAAATGGGAGGGAGGATGCAAAATGAAGTAGTACAAAAGAATAACTGCAGAAGGATTTGGGGAGCATACGGTCTGAGTATGATTTGGAGCACAGCAGGTACTGGGGAGTGAACATTGTGACTTGGTAAAGTGGCATAACACGTGAGTATATGTATGACTGAGAGTGAGGTTCGGGAATACAAGTTGTGATGGGGAATTGGTAACGTGTGAGGTGTGTGGGTGTTTGGGGGATTGGAGAAAAGAGAAGGGTAATATTTTATAGCATTACAATTGATACTGATCAATACAGCTAATAATATTAATTAGGCATGCACAGTAAACCAAAAATGCCAAAACAAACACTCCTATTAAATTAATACAGAATCTACACATACTGATACCTTGGCTCTCTTGTAGCCTTGCACACTTCATCTTTCCTGCAATGTGCCAATCTTACACCCTCCAGTCAATAAAAAAAGCGCAGCAAAAATGGTGCAGTAAGTAAAGGTTTGTGCCTCAAAATTTGCTATTTCATGACGCAAAATGTGCCATTTTATGCTGCAATATCCTGCAGTGTCTGAATAGCAGAGCTTTTACTATGATATATATGCTTTCTGCATCCCTGATCATTCAAGTACAACAGGGCTGGCTCGGACTGGCCAATAGGGAAATAGGGCAATGCCCGTACCAAAGAAGGAAAAATGCTAGTGTAGGAATATTTTTTTGCCCAATGTGTGCATCTTTTTGGGCCAATGTGGGCCAGTTTGATAAGCTACTTCACCATGCAGCTAGTAGTTTTAACCAGTTTTAATTAATAAATATTCTTTAAAATGCATAATTGGCTTCACATTTTATCGAAAAACACCCCGTTGGGTACTACTCAAACGGTCTGTCACAAAAGGAATTAATTGTCATTTGCAACTGTGGTACACTTTTTCATTGGTGCCCGAGAAAATTGTATGCCCCAGTCCGACCCTGCATCAGGGTGTGTGACAATATGAGGCCTGCTCTACAGGAGTATAAGGGTGAGTAGTAGTCATAGCACTTACTCCACCCCCACACTTTTCTACAAACCAGCAGTGATCCCAATCATAAAGGTAAAGCAGACACTGATCAGAAATATATCTCCTTCACCTTTTGTGCTAACGTGGGCTGAGGGATGGCTATACTCTCAAGAGGACTGTGAATAAGATAGAGTAGCAACCCAAACAGCAAAGTACCACAGTTCAAAATAAAGGGCGTGCCCAATCAAGGTTGTATACAAATATATACTTGATTTAAACACACAATGTGGATTGAATGACTAAATAGAAAGCCATCTCCAAAACCGATCCCTGTGGAAAAGACAGAGAAGATGCAGAGAAAGATTTTTGACTGAATCACCCGTGGCCTACACACAATAGATTGGCTTCCTCTCCAGGACAGGATACTGTTCAAGACTGCCCATATCATCTAACAAGCAGCCACGAGTAGCACACCAGTTTACCTGGCAGCGGAGGGCCACACATCTGATGGCACACCCTCCTTGCTCAGCAACTCGACCAACCAGCTCGAATCACAACTCGTCCACAAAAAAGGACCTGCAAGCAATCCTTCTCTTGTCATGGACAGGCCCTCTGGAACTCGATCGTAGTACTGACTCGGTATTCACCCACAATTCTCCGATTTCACCAATCTCATATAATGTGGCTTTTTCTACAACACCTGACAAGTGTTGGGCAAATACTTTGCTTGCAAAGCAAAACCTGTAGAATTTACACTGGTTTCCACTTTCACGCGTTCCATGAAAGCACTAGTACTGCGCCTCCGTCACCGGAATTTCACACGCCAAGCAGGGTATTTCATCCATCAAAGTTTCACTCCAGTTCTTGCGAGTTTCACACCCCATTGCCTGAGTTCACCCATGCAAAACTTTGCACCATGTCAGGGTGCAGAACTAGATGTGGGACACAAAGGTGGCATGCTTGTTGGCATAATATGTTTATTGAACTAAAAAAATAAGGTAAAATATCCTACCTGTCCCTTTAACTAAGAGGGGTTCCCTGACTCAAACAAAAAAGAATAATGTCAGAATGTCCGTCAAACGTAAATAGTCCAGTGTTCTATGTCCCAAACCTTTTTATGTCCCTTATACTTCAACAAAAACATATAACTAGAATGTATCCTGCCTATAACAGGGTTACGCCCTCCTTCTGGATATTTTAGGCAGTTCATAAATGGGGGAATGTTTTTCTTCCCTTAGCCATCACTAGGCTTTTAATGTGTTGTTCCCCGCAGTCAGGGAGAAACTATGGGCCTCATTATAACCCAGGCGGTACGGGGTTAACGGCGCCGGTAAAGGTGCCAGTGCCGTCAACCCAGTACCGCCTGATTACTGAATACGAGGTCCCCTCGCGGGACCCGCTCTGTACGTCGTTTCACCAGACGTGCAGAGCGGGTCCCGCGAGGGGAGAAGGGGAGGAGGGAGCAAACAATGGGCCGCTCGTAATCAAACCTATGGGGGCTGAAATGGGAATGGGGAAGGTCCGGGCCCGGGTTCCTAGAAGGAGGAATTACCATGCCCTCTGAAATCAGAATGGCCCGGTAATTCCTCATTCTGGGAACCCGGACCCGGATGCGATTTCGGCTGCAGCCATGCCGCCAATAGTGGCATGGCTGCCGCCGAGATCGTAATGAGGCCCTATGTCTCCCTTTGGACCTCCTCAGCAAATTTCCAAGTTTCAAAATAATATTAAGATGCTGTCTTCCCTTTTCCAAGCCTTTCTCAGGATCTCCTTTCCAATAGTCTTTTTGTGACTTGCACCAAACGATCTCTTCCCCTGGACTTCTCGTGACTTGTGCCAAAGGATCTCTTATCACGGTACTTCTTGTGACTTATGTGTGGGTTCCAGACACCTTTCTCAGCTCTGTAAACCGTATTTCTTAAGCCCAGTTTACTAACCTGCCAGGCATTATTATGTATGTATAAGTCTCTTGGTTTCTCAAGATTCGGGTCCCAAGTCTTCTTTCCTCTTTGTAATGTCTCTTGACTAGGCCTGGTTCACTATCCTGCCAGGCCTCTCTTTCAGTCTCTTTGGGGTGCTGTCTAACCCTCTCCATTCTCAACTTGTCTCTCTCTTCAGTCCACACTGCTCTTTCTCCCAACCACAGCCAATGGGGTCTCTCCGTGCACTTGGTCTGTGAGGGTTTTGGTCGTCAGCAACACTGGTAAGTTTCTGTGGCTTCCCCATGGCTCTCGTGGTCTTCTTGCAGCTTTCAACGGCTCCAGTACGCTGGTTTCTCACCATGCATCGGGTCTTGCCTGCCTGGACCACTCGGCTGCCACCAGACCCTGGTTTTCCCAACAACCAGGTAGGTCTTTGCTCTTCTCCGTGTTCTCGGTCCCCGCTTTCTTGTTCCAGGTGTGTGGGTCTGCAGCGCGACCTCTCCGCATTACTCCGCTCCCCAGCGTGAAGCTGCTCTGGAGCTGGTCTGACGACGAGGAGACTCCTTCAGCAGTTTGTATGCCTGATTGCATTTCTAGCTTTCAATAGCAAGCAAGTCCATATCGGTCCGCATAGGGCTCTTCATTACCCTCTTATTCCTCGTGGCAGTACTTTTGGAATCATCCATATTCACTTTCCCTCACTCTTCCTCGTCACAGTACTATCTGCCTGATGCACATGTATACGGAAATAATTAGAAGAAAGAGGAGAACGAGAGGATGGGGGTGTCTGAGCCCTATCTTTACGTTTGGGTGATAAAGGTTTGGCTGCATGATGGTGTGGATACTGAGTTCTCCCTGGACTGTTCTCAGTTCTCCTATAGAGTGGCTGCCCACCCGTGGGATCCTCCCACAAAGCACCACCCTCTGGCGGGAATCTCGAGTAGCGGCCTCACCTCCATGGCCCCATGGGAAGGGTCCCCATCCCGGGGAGAAGTGATGATATTGATGGATTTGTCACATACCCTTCCCCTAAAGCCATAGGATCCCCATCAGTTTTGGTTGGGTGGAATGTTTCTTAGAGGGACTTCTCTTAATTGTCTTGTTCCAGTCCCAGACAGGAAAGGCTTCAGAAAGTTCCTCTTCTTCCCAAGTAATAAAATGGGAGTATTGATTAGGGCCCTGAAGGACTTCAGTTAACAATTGGTGAAACCATGGATAGTCCTTTCTGTGAGAAACCTGAAGCTGTTTCTCTAGCTAGTCCTGGGGATCTGTCATCCAGGTGGCCAGGACACAGTCATTGCTATTGGATCCAGTTCTTCCGGGTGAACCAGTGAGGGAGGATCACCTGGATAGGGGGGTCCTCGGGGAGTAAGAGTGGGACACTGACGGGTGAGATGAGGTATCCCCCTTCCTTTGACAACTTTTCCCCTTCCTCTCACGTAGGCCATTCCAAACCACTGCCCCCCCATTTTCCAACACAAACACTTTTGCACAACACAAAGGACAATGGACTAACATCAGAGCCATTTACCTGACATGTCCCAATACAAGGTGGAGCCAGAGAGCACACTACAAGCACGCCAGACAGCATGACGAGACGGCTAATCAGGCACAGCAGTTCAAACACAAGAGAAAGACGGTGGAATTGAGAGGGTGACGAGGAGAGAAGTGACCTTGCCCTTTTCATCCCCAACCCACAGAACCTTCGAGGAAGAAATCGTAAGACTGTAAAATAGCACACGTGTCTTGCAGCAGATGTCAACGGTACACAGGGCGAGCCTACACGATAAGCAGGAGTGAGGGAAGCTCCAGCACCGTGGCACCGGCCTTGACTCAAATGAAGAAGATAGCCAAGTGGTTCATCACAACCCGGTGAGTCGGGGGGAGGGCCGATAAGACCTGGGCTGTGTTCATTGATAATCAGAAAGTGGCAAGTTTTTATCCAAGTTCGAGGCACTGTGAAAGAACTGTAAAGTGTTAAGGGGAGGCCAGCTGTAGAGGGAAACTGGCACGACGAAGCTGCTAACTCAAGAGACTCTGGTTGATCCCCATCTGAGAGAAACAACAGATACCAGCAGGCCATAGGAGAGCCAGCAGAATAGGTCAAAGTGGTCATACTGAGAGTCCAGCAAAATCCCTGTACAATCGAAAGACTTTGATTTACAAACTAAGTTAAAGAAAGGGAAGCAAATCACACAGTGAGAGGAAACCAGGGAAGCAAATCGCAAGAGGGGCAATATCTAAAGTCTCAGGAAACAGAGTGTTGACAGATGTAATACTTGACAGAGGGATGTCCACTATGAACTGTTTGAAAAGACATTGGGCCTCATTACGAGTTTGTAGGTAGCCATGCCATTTTTAGCGGCATGGCTACCCCCAAACTCAAGTCCGGGTCCCGCAAAAGGGGACTTACCGGGCCATTCCAACCTTAGTGGGCCTGGTAATTTCTTTGGCGGGACCCGGAACCGGTACGTCCCCATTCCCATTTGAGCCCCTATAAGGCTCAATGGAATGGAGAGGATGCTAACAATGGGCCCGTTAATGACGGGCCCGTTGTTAGAATCCTGGTCTGCTAGCGGGTCCTGCTCTGCACGTCTCGTCTGACCAGGCGTGAAGAGCGGGACCCACTGCAGGACTCATAATGTGGCAGCCCGGAATGAACGGTGGCGGTCCCTTACCAGCACCGTTCCTTCCATGGCCATCAGACTCCTAATGAGGCCCATTGAGTAAAAAAGGGAAGTGAATCCTGCTAAAGAGAGGAGAGAAAGGTCAGCACCCAGAAAACGGTGACCCACGGGTGAAGCCATCACCCTATTGGAAACTGTGGTAAATAATTGAGAAAGGGTCAGATCCTAGAAGACGGGGACCCAGGGGTGAACCTATCACCCAGCAAACATTGGGAATGAACTTTCCTTAGTTGAAGGAACTTTTTATTTTTGTTGGTTGAAGACATCAGGTCCTCGAAGGCAAGAGAATTTCAAGTGAAACAAGACTTGGCCATCAACGGTCCTGAAAGCTGCCATTAGAACTGTCATCTCATGCTGGAGAAGCCTGAGACTGTACTGTGCTCCAAAATACCACCTTACCCTGTGCTCCAAACATGGGGAAGGGAGGCCTAGGCTACTGCATCCTGCCATATTATTTAAGAACACTTCTTTCTTTTATTGAGAACTGTCTCACACCCTTTCTTGTATCAGTTGCAAGGTTTGGCAATAGGTTTTTTAGTATAGGCCCTTTTATTTGACACAACGCCACTCGGACTGCCTAATTTTTCATTTGGTCGATGCTCCCATCTTAGTTTTTAGGTTAAGAACAGGCGTTTTCCAAACCGGCATACATAATTCATTGTTCAATAAACATTGAACTGTGATCACTTGTGTCTATCTTAAACCACAGGAAAAACATATGGGACTTGCACAAAGGCATCCTTTTCTATCATCTATTTTTGGGTCTTCCTTCAGAGGAACAGGAGGTCTTCTTTCTTCTTTTTTTTCCTATCTCTGTGGGTTTTGAACTCAGTGGTTTGAATCCTCGATCGAAGGAGGACTTATTATCTCTAACCAGGATTGTACAATGGTTTCCTTTTCTCTATGGACTTCCTCTTCCCTCTTCATGGATCTTATTTGTCTAGTAGCTACTAAATGAGCTTGTGCAGTTTCAATGCCTGTTTTCAAAGTGGGTTTAATCAAGTGCAATACTGGATGCTGTAGGTATGGCCGTAGACCATTTACTAGTTGTTCCAGACCAAGGACTTCCATGATCTCTTCTAAAGTTTTTTCTCCAGCCACAGAGAAATTGAATTTTGGATACAGGCGCCAAGTTCCAGTGAGGTTTCATTGAAATTGAGTTTGCTATCTCTGAATTTCTGTCAATAGAAGTTATCAGTTTGACCGTTCTAAGAGCCCCTGTTTTATCTCCTGGAATGATGCAGTTCCCAGAGGATTTAAAGCTTAGTAGGCTATCTGAAGTTCTCCCCTCAATAAGGGTTCGAAAATAGCAAGCTTTAATTTCTTCACCCAAATTCAAGAAAAGATTCCCAGGTATTCACCCTCTTGATATGAATGTAAAACCCTGTGTGGAAGAATGGGTATCTGTTGGCTCCTTATCAGTTGTTCTAGTTCCTCTCTGTGCCTTCGTTCTGCCTCAATTTGATGGGTGACTAATCGATCTAAGATGGTTTCTACCGGATTCATATTCTCCATTGAGTCATTTCCTTCAGTAAAAGAGAATACTGATGTGTTCTCTGACCTGTCACCATTGAGGCCGAGAGAATCGATGGCCTCAGTAATCGCTAAGTGTTAAATAGGGAAGAGTGGTTTTGACTTATTTCCTAGAAGGGTAATCCTGTTTTGCTTTACCTGTTTTTTTCCCCAATAAACTAATGGTAGGCCCTCCTTTTGAGTCTTTAACTATTAGATCTATTTTTGACTCAGATTCTATGGAAAAATACATTAGATTTTTTCCTGATGCTAGGATCTGCCCCTTGTACAAGAGTTGTTGATTTTCTATTGGAATGCATAACTATTCAGCCAGTAATTTTTTATCCTGACTATATGATCGGGGGGAGAGGTCTTGCAACGTATTTCCTTTCCTTCTGCCCCTTTTATTATTATTATTATTATTATTATCATTTGCTTTGTGGGCCCCCTAGTTTACGTAAACCTTGCTAATATCCCACCCTGACACCATATAGAAGGGTGAAGAAGTAGACGTGGAACAAACAAGTGACACGCTTGTTGGCATATACTTTTATTGAATTCAAAAATAAGGATAAGCACCCTATAACGAGCCTCAAACAAAACTAAGGATAATGTCTGAATGCTCTTCAAAAGTAAATAGTCTGCTATCCTATGTCCCAAACTCACTTCCATCCCTTACACTTCAACAGAAACCTACAACTAGAACGTGTCCTGCATATAGCAGGATTTCTCCCTCCTTCATGATATTTCATGCAACTCGTGAATGGGGGAATATTCTTCTTCCCTTAGCCGTCACTACGCTTTTAATGTGTCGATTCCTGTGGTTGGGGAGAAGGTCTGTCTCTCTCCAGACCTTCCCAGCAAAATTCCAGTTCCAAAACAATATTGAGAAGGTGTCTTCCTTCCCCAAGCCTTTCTCAGTCTCTCCTTTTCAATAGACATTTTGTGACTCGTGCCAAAGGAACTATTACCCTGGATTTCTTGTGACTTATGTGAGGGTCCCAGATCCCTTTTTCAGCTCTATAAGGCGTATTTCTTAAACCTGGTTCACTAGCCTGCCAGGAGTTATTTTGTATGAATGAGTCTCTTGGTTTCTCAAGATCCGAGTCCGGACCCTTCTTTGAGCTCTGGAATGTTTCTTGACTAGGCCCTGTTCACTCTCCTGCCTCACCTCTTTTCTTTCTGTCTCTTTGGGGTGCTCTTTCACCCCCTCCATTTTCAACTGGTCTCTCTCTTCGGTCCCAATGGGACGAGGAAGATGCCTCTGCACTGCATCCCAACCACAGCTCCTTAGGTCTCCCTGAGCCTTCCCGGTCCCCCTCTGCATACCTTTGCACTTGATCCACACGGGTCCCAGTCCTCGGCAACACCGGTAAGCTTCTGCGGCATCCCCATGGCTCTTGTCATCTTCTTGCAGCTTTCGATGGCTCCACCACGCTGGTTTCTCACCACGCGTCAGGTCTCGCCTGGGCCACTCGGCTGGCTTGGATTCTGCCACCGGACACCAGTCATCCCAACAATCAGGAAGGCTGTTCTCCATCTTCTTGGTCCCCGCCTTCTTGTTCCAGGCTTTCGGTTCTGCAGCATGTCCTCTAGGCATTACTGTACGCATTACTCCACTACCCAGCATGAAGCTGCGGTGCTGGACTGACAGTGAGGAGAGTCCTTCCTCAGTTTTTATGCCTATTTGTTTTTATACCTTCCAATGGCTAGTATGCTCATATTGGTTCCGCGTAGGGCTCTTCATTACCCTGCTCTTCCTCGTGACAGTACTTTTGGAGTCATCCATATTCATTCTTCCCTCACTCTTCTTCGTCACATGCTATCTGTCTGATCCAAATATATAAGGACATTATTAGAAGAAAGAGGCGATAGAGAGGATGGGGGTGTCTGAGTACTATCTGTATGATGTTAGGGTGATAGAGGTTTAACCGCATGATAGTGTGGATACTGCGTTCTCCCTGGACTGTCCTCACTTCTCCCACACCGCATGTCCCTACCCCTGGGATCCTCTAACTGAGTACCACTGCCAGGGATACTCTGGGGGTAGTGGCCTATTCTTCCTGGCCCCATCGCAAGGGTCCATCTCTTATTCCAAAGGTATGTTTTGCCCACCATTGTCGGATTTCACCCACGGGAACCATTCTGCGGAACCCTGAAAATGTTTTGGGGCATGACAAACCATTTTACTCTTGCAGTGATGAAATGCAGTACTAAGCACAAGCACATGGTCACAAAATGCGCGTTCCGCATGACTGAAACAGAAAAAGACTGATGTATGCGTGCGCACAAAAAACGAATCATATGAAATATGCGAGGTACACGGAATTCAGTGCATGTGCCTGCTTTGGTTTGGCTTCAGCAGTGGTTCGGCACGCAACAGTGAATATTTCACATTTCACAACCCGCCGGACAAGCGCAAGATTTCGGGCAAATCTATGAGTGAGGCAGAACGTCAGACATGGCCGAAGCGGATTGAAATCTGGGAGATTTCGTTTATGTGGGTGGTGGACCGGAATCTAGCAATTTTGCTCAGCATTACACCTGACCATGGACTAATCCCAATGAATGCACAGGACACAACTCACAGTACTGAGCTATTTTTAAAAGATACAAGTCCAAACCCTGGCTACCCAACCATTTTTTCAGCACTCCAGTGCTCTCAATCTTCGCTCGGTCCATCATAAGGCAATCCAACAACTGCAGTGCTCTTTGAAAATATGTATTTGAGGAAAAAGCTGCACAAGTAACCTAACCAGTCTCTAAGGCCCAAAATGGACGTGGGGAAGTTATTGGTCCGTCGTACATTCTTGATGGTTTGATAGCATAGAACCAGGCCATTAGCTGTTGTGAAAAATGGGTCAAGATAATTTTTAGTGTGGCAAGTTATTGGCCTAAGCAGAAAGCTGTCGTCAAGTCAGTTTGAATGTGATAGCTCAGAGCAGTTTCAGTGTCACGTTCGGTGATGCAGGTCAGAGTGCTCACCAGGATCGTTTCACAGCCAAGCCAGTTTGAGACGTGCAGTAACCGCTGGGTAGGATGATGCATAACGCTGCCACGGTTCGAGTCAAATGTCAGGGATGGTTCGATGCAGTGATCCTGACGTTCCAGTGTGTGGTTCAGAGAAGCAGTGATTCGAGGTTGTGCAGGATTGGATCATTAGGGCAACTTCTTGTGGGTGTAGGATACATATATGGGGCAACAATTAATGCAGGGAGTGTGTTCCCGCCTCCCCCAATCAATAGCGCCACACCACATACTCAATAACTGGGATTCTTGACTAACTTTGCTTTTGAATCATATAACACCACTAGAATCCCTCACCCCTTTTGCAATAGGCAAGCCAAGAATCAGGCCACTGTGCAGAAAGAATATCATTTTTTATTAATAGACAATATCCAAATATTTATACAATAATTATCAGGAAGCCCTCTACTCTGTGCACAAAACCTTTCCTTTTTGACACTATTGTTAATTGCAAACAAGTTAAACCCACATATGCAACACAGAACATATAAGTCCCCACAACATGTAGAGTTTTGAGTTCTGATTTCTATTCTCCGCTGGTCACATGTAAGAAGAAAACAGTTATAAAAAATAGTTTGGAGGCTTGGGTCACTCATAAGAGTACGCCTAATGTAAGGATAATTAATGCAGCACCCTAGAATCTGGCAGTACAATTGTGCTTTGCTAATAGCACCATGGTCCATGCCAGTAACTTACCGACTCCGCCATGGAGAAAGGGGGAATTACCACCACATTACAAGGTTGGCGGGGCGGTAATTCCCCCTTCCTCCATGGCCCTTCCCCATTCCCATTTTTGCCCCATAGGGCTCAATGGGAATGGGGAAGGCGCTAAGTACGGTACGGCAAATTGCGGTACCGTACTTAGCACCAAGGTCCCTTTGCGGGTCCCTACTTTAACGGCTGGTGTAGACCAAAACTACAGACCTGTTGTCTTGTCCTATATTTTTATGTATAATGTTTGTTTTGTCACTATGTGATAAAGATGTTGAGGTAAATAATGACTCATGCATCTTAAAAAATGTAATAAACAAAACATTGAATAAAGAAAATGAATGAGGTGGGCAAATTAAAAAAAATAAACCACCCCTTCAAAAAGTATAACTCAGTATTTTACTTTTTGGTTGCTGTGAAATTTTGGGAACTAACAGATATGCAGTGTGAAATTTGGTCAGTGAACGAATGCACAACCTGTGCAAAAAGAATTGGCGTATTAGGACACCTCATGTTATAAAATCAATCTTTCTGTCTGCCACTTGGTATGGATGGCCCAAGCCCTTCCCCTTCTTGCTTTCTTGTATCCATCAATCAGTCAGTTATTCCCCTTTTCTCATTGTTCGTCTAGTTTTAAAATCTCCTGACCACCCCCCCAAAATGTCTAAATTATGAGGTGCTGGCTCATTGATTGATACCCCTGATTGGGCAACTCTTGTTTCTACCCCTAAAAAGGATTTCATTGGTTTCTAGGTCTCCAGGCCCCATTTCTCAGAGTTATTGCTCCACCCATTAAAAATTGCATTTCTGAACAACTCAGATATCAGTTTAAAAATCTAAAGCATGAATCTTCGTTCCAATTTACAAATAAGGGTCGCAATCCATATATTTCTAAATTGGTCTGATCATTCTTGTCGCAATGCCATGTGTCTGACGTTGACACGTGGATGCATGTGTGAATGAAAGATTTCTTTTGCGATTTCCCTCAAAAGGGCTTTAGTTAAAATCTTGATATTCCACATACAGGTATCTGACTTAATAAAATACCGTTTTCCTGACTCTCTGATCCGTAACTCTTTCTGGGGTGCTACAATCACATCTTAGCATATAACTCTAATTCCCAAGGTTGAATTTTGAGGGGATTCCTGGCAACAGATAGGGCTCTCTTACAATTGTTAACATTCTCTCAAAGCTAAGATGTGAGCACATGTGTTCTTATGCCCTTTTGCAGAGGGTTGCAACTCCACCCGCTGACTCATGTGAAATTCTCTGGTGCCTGGCAGTTATCAGTCAGCCCTGAACTCCACCACAAACTGAATTTCATTTTGAGTATTTTAAAGAGTACAGAATCCATTGGCTGTATATTTGTTTACATAGTGCTCATCCTTCTACCCCCATAAACCTTTGCCACAGGCACAAGCTGTGCCACCTTCCTGGCTCAGTTGGGCTTCAAAGAGTTGATGAAATGCAGAGGTGAGGCAGTGTTTGGTGTTTGTGGTCTGATGTGGGGAAGGTTTCTTTTGGTGTTCCTGCCAAGGCTGAAGTCAGTTCTCGTAAACAGAAACACGTGCTTTCAAATTCTGCATTTTTCTTTCTTTACATGAACCCTGCTTTAATATTTTACATCACATCATATGTATTTTTCTCCTGCACAATGCCACCAATGCCCAGCCTTACATTCTGATGTATATATTTACATTACTCTGGCAATTAAGATTCATGTATGCTGTGTTCATAGGTCCATGCAAGCTGACAAATGCAGAGACTTCTCCATGCAGCTCTCTGTTTGAGCAAATCTGCATTTTGGTGCATCTGTCATCTGTAATGAAATGTAGGCTACATTTTGTTGGGCCTGGTAACTCAAACACAGGGCACAATTCGTTTTTCTTTTCCTTTTCCTGAACTCACTATTTAGATGTTTGGTAGTTGAGTTACATGCTGACCTTTTGTTCTGATATCCAATAGTTTGCACTGGGCCCAACATAGCAAGATGCAGTCCACTTATATCCTGGTGTTGAAAAATACCCCACATGAGAGTCGATAAGCCTGGTTCTGGAAATGAGCGGTTGATACGAGTGGAGCAGATGCTGGGCTCTATGAGTACACAACGCGATTTCAAGCTGGTTTGTGGTTACAAGCACGATGGTTCAAAGGTACAGTTGAGGGCCAAAAGAAGCACTGGCAGGTTTGAGAGGCGGCAAACCAGGTTTGAATGCAGTGCGATCGGTTCAAGATGATCAGGTATGCTGGCTGTCTGTGCTCTCAGTGTTCCCAGGGAGAAGTTCAGTCTTTATTCTCGGGCTTCCAAGCAATGGAGGCTGGCCAACACTTTCAGGAGTCCTTCACCCTTATGAGGTCCTGTGCAGCAGTCTGGTTAGCAGAGATGCTGATTTTTTTTCGAGCAGCAGGTCGTCACAAATGTGTCCTGGGGATGGGTAGAGAGCAGAATTTCCATGTGCCTTGGAAACTCAGCCTTCACCTTATTGGTCCAGGGCTATGGAAAGTCAACTCTCCATTAACCCCTTAACCAGCACTTGCCCTCGGGCACCCCTCCCTGACAAGCCAATCTGGTCTTCCCCGTCTTTGCACTAGCTGATCCTTATCCCTGGTATCCCCCAGGCACTTGCACTTCTGGGCTTTCCTCAGCACTTGCCCAGCCCCTTGGGCCCCCGCCTCCCTGCACTTCTCTCCGCTCCCTTTCCCTTTTTGGGAGGATAGCTCAGGGGCAACATGCTCACCTTGGAAGAAAGACATCGCGGAGCAACACTGGTTCGATCCCCGCGTCCGCGGGTCCGCGCTTAGAAACATCTGGGTATTAAGGGCATTATAAATAATCAATTATAATATGTATAATAATTCCCAACCAGCCCCTCAGCCCTCACCTGCCCCCACCCCCTGCACTTATTGTTACTGCACTTGCATGGTCCGAATGTCACAAGGCCTAGTAAGACCATTTATTGTTGTTTTTTTTATACTCTGCACCATCCCTTTGTCTTGTGGCACCTTGAAACACTTGTGTATAGGAGCTTTACAAAAGTCCAACACAAAAATGAATAAACTCTCCCAAGAGAAGTCCAGTGGATTCTTCCTTATGTGTTTGTTCCAAAGTGAATCTCGGAAAGGGTGGGGGATCCCTTTGGTTAAAATCAAAAGCACACAGGTGATTGGGCTAAAGCAAGTCTGATTTAGGGGTTCAGTCTCTGTCATGGGAACAAGTGGACTTTGCCTTCTGACATCTTACCCAACATGCTTTGTTTTTAAAATAAGTGTAGGGGACAAGGAGGAAGAGATCTTTAGAGAGAAAACAAGAATGTGGATTCGTCTTCCAGCTTGTCTGAGCACTCAGTGTCTACACTTCCTCCATGCCCTTCCCTTGTCAGTAGCATCAAAGGCCCTTTTGGTATGCAGCACCCTGCTGTGAGGCTAATCTGTTTGAAATGGGTCTACCCTTTGATTCATGTGTCCCTGAGAGGTTGGCGCACTGGAGAGTATGTTACCTGCTCTCATGAAGAATCAAAATTAGAGCACAACTATCCAGTCTTCTGTTCTGTACGTTGGCAGGGTTAGACTGTCTGACCAGAATACACATAACCTTTCCATAGCTGAGATAAGCTCACAGCGCTGACACATATATGATATCAATTGGATGTGGCTGTAATTAGTATGAGCCATGATTCCCACCATACCCTAAGTCAGGTATGGCTTATATTTAAAGTTTACAATTGGCAAAAGGATAGGAACTCTTGTAGTTATGTAGCTTGTGAGCATTGTCCATATCTTAAATGCAGCGCATGTGCTGCAGCAAATGTGGCTGTCACTGCAGCTAAGAGGGCACCTGTGACTTGAACCTGCTCTGTGCCACTAAAACTCATTAACCAGATCTTGAAAATCCTCAATTTAATATAATTGTAAAATGGTAAACGAGGGATCACCAACGGTAGCATTAACATGTTGTGGGGTCCCCCGCATGCAATTTTAAACCTTCACTATGTAGAGGGTAAAAGGAAACAGTAAAAGCGAGACAAATTCACCTGTCCTCATTAATTTTCCTTTCTGTCTCACTAAGAAGTAAGCACGGCTTATAAATATGCTTTGCAGACAGCATTTACTAACAGACTCCTATGGGATCTAGCTGGACTTGAAAAGGTGTCAAAGTGAGGTGGCTGTACATTTATTTTGATGGCACAGAACCAGCTTTGAGAAGAAGCTGGTTGCTGTGCACCGGTGGGTTCATAGGAATAAAAGTAGGGGGACACAAGTTACAGCAGATCTGTGTTACATACAATTAATCAACAGGAGCAGTAATTGGGGTTACGTGGGGCTGCAGGTAGGAGGGGTGAAGGGTGTCCATGGTGCATGAAGAATGTTCTCCTTTAGGGGAGGGTATTAATGTCCTTTCTGCATTGCATGAGGGTGGGTGTGAGTCCAATGTCTAAATGTCTAAACTTAATGCCCAATAGCTTCTATAAAGTAGAGCTAAAAAGTAACTTGCTTAGTTCAGAATTGACCTATCAATGTTAACCTGGTAAGTCAAGTTCAATGCAGGCTTCCATGCTGGTTCATGTTTTTCTCTTGCAGGAACCTTATCATCTTTGAACATTGCAACAAATCTTTGAATGTCGTCCCTTTTCCCCCTGGGGGGAACCCCTCCTGATGAGGCAAGGGAGGTGAGACTGCTAACTGATAGTCCCCCTGGGGATGGTACTTAGTGGGAGGATCTCATGGGGAGGGATCCCCCCTGTGGGCCTTAGGATGACTATCTGAAGAAAATGCGGTATCCCTGCCAATCACCTCCGCCTAGAACCCCTTCCTACTACCCTAAGAACAACCCCTTCCCTAATAGGCTCATGCATTATTGTCACCCTAAGATTCCCCTAGAAAGTACTGGGGTGAACAAGAATAGGAATTACCTAAGTGAGCATCCTTTTCCCAGTACTGTGATGAAGAACCCCAGTGACTCACAAGGGAGCCATACGATACGATCAGTACTGTGACGAGGGAGAAGGGCGGAAGCATGAGGATTACCTATGGGAACCACATTAAACAGTCCAGTGATTACCAACTTCCTATTGGTCCAGAAGTAGTAGAAATAGAGGATGGAAACCAGGAAGTGTTGTAAAATCCTCCCTCAAGGAGCCTGGAAGAGCAAAGCTCTGCTGCCAGAGATGGGGTTGTGGATAGTTTGTGCATTTGGGAGATGGGGAACCTTTGGATGCTGACAAAGTACTCAGCCCTCTCTGGAAGAACCCTATAAGAGGAAATCCTCCCTGAAGGTACAAAGGGCCACAATCCATTAGGCTTGGCAATCAGAGGAGGCTGAAGGGACCCGAGACCATCTTCATTCGGCAGGCAGGAGAGAAGGACAGAAAGCCACCCTCCCTGGTTGCGAAGTTGCCGCAAGGTAAGAGGAACCAAAGAGGGAGAGTGAAGAGCCCAGGGCAGAGTGGACAGAGCAGTCTGCGGGAAAATCCAGTCTTCCGGACATTGGAGCTGGCGCAGGAAAAACCAAACCAGGAGAAAGAAGAAACGGACGGTGGAGCCACCGCCGAACCAAGAGAGCACCCAAACGCTACCGGAGCCTGACAGCAGAGCACCGTTACTTGGAAGATGTGAACCACACAAACAGGTATGAAGGCCCTGGAGGAATCAGGGAATAACTACAGAGTGAGACATACGAGGAACTGGATCCCTGAAAGCCACATAGAGAGACAAAAACAAGTATATGCTTGGCAGGAAAGTAAACCAAGCAGGCCACAAACATTTTTGCAAGTCTGGGATCCGCACCCATATTCGATCCCGAGGTTCTGGGACCTTGTGAGAAACAGAGACAGTCCAGAAGGACATATATGCTTGGCAGGAGAGTAAACCAAGCTATTGTGAAACTGAATTGGGAGTCTGGGACCCACATCCATATGAGAGCCAGAGAATAAGAGCATCTGGGACCCTGAAAGCAAAGGAGATAGACAAGAAGAAACCATATCCTTGGCAAGAGAGGACACCAAGCTCATATAATTCATGATTGCAAGTCTGGGACCCGAATCCATATGAAGGTCTAAGAGTAAAGTGAAGAATATCTGAGAAAGTACAGGTTCCAAGAAGAGGAACAGAGTAGTTTAACAGTGACTATCTAAATTAGTTCCCTGGGATATGTTTGGCAGGAGAGTGAACCAGACATAAACCCTCGCTGAACAAAGAACGGCTGTTCACAGGAAAGCGGGAAGCTTTTGTTCTGCATTTAAAGAAGAGGAAACTACATAAGGAGGAGGCAAGCTACCAGCTTGACAAGTAGGACAAGAAGAAATCCAGGGGAAAGGAGCTAATCCCTAAACATTGGAATATTAGATTATGGAAAAGGAACATTTAGCCTCACTACGGGTCCGGCGGTAGCAGTGCCGGTAAAACCGTCAGGTAGCTGCTGGACCCGTAATGAATAACCGGCACCTGACTTCCCGGTGCAACTGGGCTATTCCAAGTCCGGTGGCCGGGAAGTCGGGCGCCGGTAATATTGTTAGTTCCCATTCCCATGGAGACCAATGGGACTCCATGGGAATGGGGACACAGGAGCACCGTCACCATTAACAACGGTGCCAATGCTCCACTGAGAACTCTGCGAGCGGGTGCTGTCCCAACCGGCAGGTGTGGCACTGGTGGGCGGGACGGCACCCACCCGCTGAGTTGTAATGTGCCGGTCTGGTAACAATGGTGCCGGTAGGCTTACCGGCACTGTTGTTACTGGACCGGCACAGTCCTAATGAGGACCATTTATTTGTTTGACAACCCGAGACATTGGGAACTCTCTGTTGACAAGAACTATCTTCATCACTTTAGTTCTGAATATGGCATCCTTGCACATTAGATTTCAGTTATTACAGTTAGGGTCAGAAGTAGGGTTTTTGGACATAGCAGTGACTATTTGATACCCTGACATTTCCATTAGATTGTATTCTTTGAGGCAGGGAAACCCGTCTTAGCTTTCACTGGTTAATAAAAGTTTATAACCAAAACTATGTCACCTTTGGGTCAAAGCCTTACTTCTGCATCCGCCTTGCGCCTTAAAACACTTGTGTATAGGTCCGTTATAAATATCATATCATATCATATCACCCGTTCAACATTGTCTGTTTTAATGTTTTCGAGCCCATTCTGAAAAATGTATAATTGAAAGTAAAACACCTCACACAGGGTCATGCACACCGTTAAAAGAATAACATATTGAGGGGAAATACATAACAACTATCAAAGGTGGAAAATCATTGTTATTATATAGGAAAAAAAGTGAAGGAGGTCAAAACAGATTCCTTTACAAATCGTCACCTTCAGACAATATCAGAGCTTTACTGGTTTTACACGTGCAAAGGCCTAATGTTATGATTATTCGTCCTAAAACAAGTTACCAGCAGGATGGGGTCATGTTCATCTGGAAGCAGCTGCAGATGTTTCCCTAGGATGTTACTTCAAAGGCAAGAGGAGTGATCTCCAGGAATAGCCTGCGGAGAGCGCCGGCTGGCAGCTGATTACCACTACACTGCTTCATGGTAACATGTGCTTCATAAAATAATGAGCGCATTAGTGTAGGGATGGTCAAGAAGCACAGTGCGGGGTCCTTTCCGTTTCTATTGTGCTCTGAATGTTAATTTGTCACGCGTTTATATGTATTTCACTCTGCAGCGGGCCTTTCTGACGACGAAAAGGCTGAAGACTGTTTGAGGAAAAAGGCAGGGATTTTGCAGGAGAGTTTGTTCAAAATAAACGCCAAAAATATTAAGAGCGATGGTAGTATTTCATAACTGTGGGATAGCGTCTGAAACAAAATGCCAGTGAGGCATTCATATATTTTAAACATGTGTGTGTTTTTATGAACGTGCAAATTAGTGTCTCCAGAGATAGTTAATATTTGCTGCGGATTCTGGGCATTCAAATGCTTGTGATTTTGATTAGTGTGCAACACAGCCCAGCAGCCACGTGTTGCAGCATCTTAGACATCTATCTATCTATCTATTCAATTTGTATACAGTGCCTTACACCCTTGGGCCTCTAAGCGCTCATGTACTTGCACACTCATTCATGACAGCTTAAACTGCTCTGGCTTATTCTGCAATTCATATAGCAAACAATCGGTCGATTTGATTTTAAAAGCATTCTTTTGAATGTATGTTTAGTTATTCGACAGTACATTTGGCGAGGGCTACTTCAACAATAAAGTAATGTTAAACGTTTTGGGTCTTGAAAGCATCACATCTAGTGCCAATGTAAAGGTAAACGTAGGGTGCAAAAATTATAGTTCACCTGAGGTGCCAGAAAATCACCGCACATGCAGGGACACGGCAGACAATTCACATTTTCCACACATACGTTACAGAAAGTCATAATTCTAAAGACACGGAGGCGAAGGATTATGCTTTTCTTCTTTTACTCAAACTCGAGCAGCATATATTATAAAAGTATAACTCATCAAAGAATAACACATCCAAAAAACTATTTCCCACCAACGGGGTAATTCATAGAATTCAGCGCACAAGTGGCACACGCGGCTGGCGCACAGTGTGCGCGTGCGACTTTCTGCGCCAGCCGCGTGCGCTAAAATCCATTTCCGCGCACAGCGTATTCATGGATTTTAACATCCAAAACCAGCCGTTGCACAGAGTGGTGCATCGACCCTGCAGCAGCGCCAGTTATGCCTCCAACCCCTCCCGTGCGCCATGTACAGCACACAAATCCCGTACATGGCGCACAGGTTCACAACCTCGAAAGTGCCTGTAAAACTTCCCACGCACCCCTCCGAATACACTACCCCGCTGCGCGGGTAGTCTCGCACGTGATTGGCCCTGTGCTACCGGGGTACGTGTATTACTGGGGTTCGCGGAAGTTTCACACACGAATAGCCCTGTGCATGTGGGGTACGTGTATTAGTAGGGTTCGCGGGAAGTTTCACACGCGATTGGCCCTGTGCGAGCAGGGTACGTGTATTACTGGGGTTCACGGGAAGTTTCACACGCGATTGGCCCTGTGCGAGCGGGGTACGTGTATTAATGGGGTTTGCGGGAAGTTTCACATGCGATTGGCCCTGTGCGAGCGGGGTAAGTGTATTACAGGGGTTCGCTGGAAGTTTCATATGCGATTGGCCCTGTGCGAGCGGGGTACGTGTATTACTGGGGTTCGTGGGAAGTTTCACACGTGATTGGCTCTGTGCGAGCGGGGTACATGTATTACTGGGGTTCACGGGAAGTTTCACACGCGATTGGCCCTGTGCGAGTGGGGTACGTGTATTACTGGGGTTCACGGGAAGTTACACACGCGATTGGCCCTGTGCGAGTGGGGTACGTATATTACTGGGGTTCACGGGAAGTTTCACAAGCGATTGGCCCTGTGCGAGCATTGTACGTGTATAGCTGGGGTTCGCGGGAAGTTTCACACGTGATTGGCCCTGTGCGAGCGGGGTACATGTATTACTGGGGTTCGTGGGAAGTTTCAAATGCGATTGGCCCTGTCCGAGCGGGGTACGTGTATTACTGGGGTTCGCGGGAAGTTTCACACGCGATTGGCCCTGTGCGAGCGGGGTACGTGTATTTCTGGGGTGCGTGTGAAGTTTCACACGCAATTTTGCTGTCAGAGCGGGGTACGTGTATTTCGGGGGTGCGCGTGAAGTTTCAAACGCGATTTTGCTGTCAGAGCAGGGTACTTGTATTTCGGGTGTGCGCATGAAGTTTCACACACGATTTTGCTGTCAGAGCGGGGTACGTGTATCCAGTGTGGTACGCAGGGGGGCCTACACGTGAATTGGCACTGTGGGTCCTCCCAGGTGTCCCCTCTACCCCCTCCACGGCCCCTGCAGGCAGCCCACACCACAGGGGACTACTCTGCACCCCTGGTCATGTCCCGCAGGCAGCCCATCCACTATGGGCATGCTCCCCAGCCAAGCCACATGTCACCTTGCACTATGATCACCAACTCATGTCCCCCAGCACCCCAACTCCCCAGTAGTGAGGGGACCTGCCAGCAGGCCCCCACTCATGTCCCCCTGCATCCCCACCCCCCAGCAGTGAGAGGCACCTGCCAGCAGGCCCCCACTCATGTCCCCCAGCAACCCCACCCCCCAGCAGTGAGGGGCACCTGCCAGCAGGCCTCCACTGATGTCCCACTCATGTCCCCCTGCACCCCCACAACTCAGCAGTGAGGGGCACCTGCCAGCAGGCCCCCACTCATGTCCCACTCATGTCCCCCAGCACCACCACCCCCCAGCAGTGATGGGCACCTGCCAGCAGGCCCCGACTCATGTCACCCAGCACCCCCACCCCCCAGCAGTGATGGGCACCTGCCAGCAGGCCCCGACTAATGTCCCCCAGCACCCCCATCCCCCAGCAGTGATGGGCACCTGCCAGCAGGCCCCCACTCATGTCCCCCTGCACCCCCACCCCTCAGCAGTGAGGGGAACCTGCCAGCAGGCCGCCACTCATGTCCCCCCCTACATGAAATAAAGATGCACAATCATGGCCCACTTCTACACCAAAATACCACAGCATGCCACCCCATTCTTGAGACGCAATGATTTCCCAATCCACCCCACACTGACATGCCTATCTCAAGACACAAACCAAAAGTCAACTATGTACATCAACACATGTCCGTCACACACAGACACTGGTTGCCATTGATTGTGTAAACCCACATTTTCACATGCATTAACCCAATGAGCGAATCCCACACATGGAACTAAAATATCAAAATGTATTATGTACAAAAATAAAGAAATTAAATGAAAGCATAACAAAATAGCAAACATGAAATGAAAAGCATGTGCAAAAGATGGGTAAATGAAAAGTATAACCAATCCAAAGAAATCCGAAAGAAAAATTGTCCAAACTCTCCCTCCACCAACGCAAATCCAAAGGAAACGTAAAAAGATAAATCCATTGATCCATGGTGAAATCAAAAGAAAAAGTTCATAATAATCCATTGTCCAACTATGTACAATCCATTGTCCAAGAGAAAAATCCATTAATCCATGTTCAAAATCAAATAAAAAGTTCAAATAAATCCATTGTCCAACTATGTACATTCCATTGTCAAGGGTCCATGAGCCCAACGAAAGAAATTAAACCTACCTAAGAAACTACCTAATAAAAAAACTATATACAAATGTGTATGGCATAGTCCATTCACCACAAATCAAAGGAAAAGGAAAAGGAAACCTAACTCTAAAAACTATTTACAATGGCAGCGGGCTAGTCCGATGGCTCACTTCCCGATTTCCCGGGCCAGGGCATCATCAAACTCCTGCTCGATGTCCCGGAGGTGGTCCTCTTCCATGGCCCCGAGGGTGCGCAGGGACGACATGTGGACCTCCAACTCCCTGCGAATTGCCTCGAGGCACTTGGCCCGCCTCAGAGCCCTCTGCATGGAGTTCTCCGCCCTGACCATTGTGAGCCGTGTCTCTTCTGCCCGCTGCCGCTCCGCATCTATGGCCTGGCCCAACCGCTGCCACGTGGAAGACACTTCCAATCCTGGGTCCTCCTGCCCTCTGGCCGATGCCTGCCCCTCCGATGTTGAAGGCCCCGAGCCATCATGGCTCCCACCTTGTTGCTGCTGTTGCTGTGCTGGTGCCTGTGCCCTGGCTCTTGCTGCCTGCACGTCCTCCTACGGCTGGGGTGCAGTTGTTGAGGTGGCCACCCCTGCTGGACATCCGACTCCCGACTCTGGCAGGGATGTGTCCTCCACCAGCCTGGCCACAGGGTCAGAGGCAGCTCCACAGGGTACCCAGGTGATACATGGGTGGGAAGATGGCATGGATGACGACTGGCGCATATGGGGTTCTGGTGAGGAGGGGGTCAGAACAAGGTCCAGCAAATGGAGGAATACGGCCCTGGTGACCGGTCCCAGTAGGTCAACGCGGTCAACGAGGCATTCAAGATGACGTGCAGTGTCCTCACGAAAACACTGCAGGTCACCTCGCAAGCCCCGTTGACGCAACGCCATCCCACTCAGGACAGGCTCAACCCGGTCCTGGATAGCCACATCCGCAGGGAGAGGAAGGCCATTTGTTGTAAGCGGATCCCCTCCCTGAAAACGGGTCTGGACCTAGGCATCCCTGCTGGTGCAGGATGATGCAGTCACAGGATCTGAGACAGGACTACACACAGGCACCTCCGCGGCGGCCTGTGCTGTCTCCTGTCCCTGCCCCTGCACTGCACCACTAGCACCAGTGGAATCCCCACCTCCAGACCCCGTGTCTGGCCCTTCCACTGCCTCCTCCTCCACCAAACCGCCCACCAACCTGGATGACTCCGTGCCCTCTTCCTCCGTCGGACCCTGTGGGGTCTCAGATGCCCCTTCTGCTGCCGAGGAGTCCAACTCCAAACTCCGCCTCTTGGACCTACCCTTGGCAGCTGCGGCCTGGGACGCGGCACCGGACTCCACACTCCCTGACGAGCTGACAACCTGGGAGGGGAGCCGGGCCTTGCGTCTCCGGCTGGCGGTGCGATCTATGCCGCCTTGCTCCACGGCACCCTCTCCGCCCTCTTCATCAGTTGACGCTGCAGACAGGGAAAGATAGAACACAGGCATCAGGGCACTGTACAATGGACTGATACACACATGACAGTTGTACATGAGTGGCAGTGTCAAACTTCAGACATGGCATCACACTCCCTGACACACATGTAATTTCTACTCACACACATGAGCAATTCCACAGCAATATTGCACCAGGCTGCACCATCCATACACATACAACAGCATCAGCATCCGAAGGTGAGCCTGACGTCACATGAAACACGGGGAGTACACAACACATGCACACAAACCAACACAATTACATGCATGTGTGCATGTCCACCAACTGTCAGAGTGATGAGATCGCCATCCATGTCACATCTGGTATTGGGATGGACTTGCATGTGTCCACCTCACGCCCCTGTACATACACATCCATACATGGCCCTACAAAAACACATGTGCAACCTGCACACTACTGGCACACCACAACATGCACAGCGTCCAATCATTATCCATGTACGCTTACCGCTCGACTCCAGACGGGTCTGCCTCTCAAGGACCTGGACGTGGAGCGCTGGGCATATGCGTTCCAGGACCCTCATTTGGTGGTCGGACAGGTGGCTCTGGTGCCCCTTGGCATCCGCTGCCTTCAAGAGGCGCCGGGCCTTGTCGAGGGTCCTGGACCTGAAGTCCTCCCAGCGCTTCTTGACATGTTTGATGTCGCGGACTGCCACCCCTCCTCATTGATGGCAGTCCCGATGTCCATCCAGATCCTGGTCCGTCCTTCATAGTCGACGCGAGAACTTCCAAAGAGGGCATCATACTGCCCCAGGACTTGCTCCACCAGGACACCAACTTTCCTGGCACTGAAGCTGGTGGCCCTCTGCCTCTCTGGCTGGGGGTTGATAGTGGTGCCAGATGGTGGTGTGCCCGACATGGCAACCCCAGAGGCAGGTGTGGGTGGGCAACTGGGTCCTGGGGCTGGGCTGTGGAGCGATGGTATCCCAGTCGGGAGTCTTCAGTTCCAGCAGGGGTGGTCACAACAACTGCACCCCTGCAGATGGATGATGTGCAGGCAGCAAATAGCAGGGCACGTGGGCAGCAGGCAGGCAGGCAGAAGCAGATGGCAGGTGGGAGCGTGCTCGGGGCTCTGGGGGGCAGTAATTCGGCCTTCTGAGCATGGTCTTCCGTGTGTTGTTGCATGGCCAGCTTGATACGGAGTGATTTGGCACGTGAAAATCTTGCACATCAGCGTGTAATTCGAGGAAAGGCCCTTAGCACGTAAGTGTGTCAGCACACGAACGTGGTTTCATTGGTCCAAAGGCCCTTAGCGCGTAAGCGTGTCTGTGATGAGACACACGCATGCGTTTCCATCAACACGGGTGCATGTTCATCGTCCATGTCCAAAAACTGCACGTCCGAGTGTCAGCTCGTGTAATTGGAGCAAAGGGCCTTAGCGTGTACACGCGTAAGTGAGGTTGTACGTGTGGGTCGCTTTAAAAGGTACGTGTAGGACCCCATTTCCTTGTATGTGCTTTTCGTGGAGAGGGAGTGGGTGAATTCTGTACTTCTTGTCGGATCACACGCGATTACTTCACAGCTTTTTAAGTTTGTACTCCCTGTTACCTCTGACAGCGTTCATTTTTTTTTGTTGGGCCAGTTTCCTCAAACAGCATTCACTTCTTCTTTTGTCCTGTCTCTTCAGACAGCGTACAATTCTTCTTTTGGTGCGGGTGTTGCCAACGCGCACACGCGTGTTTTTTTCATGTTCTTTTTCCAGGCAGACAGTGAGTCGCGCACGCATTTACCAACTGTGCTTGCCCCGTGTGTCGCGCACCCCTTCAGAGGTCATTGTAGGCTGCTTGTAACACGCGTACGCTTATTTTTGTGTTCCTGGGTGCCACTGCATAGTGCGGGTTCATTTTTCCATGCACGTGGTCTACGAGGGGTTGAGTGCACGTTATTTTTTGTTTTTGGGGTGCCTGTGTGTTGCGTGACCCGTCATCTTCCCCAAGGGATCACAGACAGCCTTGCTAGAGCACTAGGGTACGAATTCCATCTAGTTCCCTACCCCTTTCACCCCCAATTGACCAGGACAATCGTTTACTGCTACTCCCATATGCACAACAACATCAGTGCCATGGTTGGGAGGTGACCAAGCGGTAAGGGAGGCAAAGGTGGCCGACCTCCAAAAGGTGGGCGTGGTGGGCGCGGTAGGGGACGTGGCCAGGATTTGCAGGGTGCCCCTAGACCCCCATGTGTGGAGGACCAATCAGGGACCCCCATCCCCCCAATGGTTGTGGGAAACGTAGCTGACACCATCCCAGCTCAGCCCTTGTTGGACCAGCCCATTGTGGCACCTGACCTGGCACAGGATGACTCCCAGGCTGACTTCCAGGTCAGCAAGTCTAAGCCACGTGTGGTAGTGCAAGTTGATGTCACCAGGCCACGTGTATCTGGGGCAGCAATGTCATCTGCTGCCCCAAGTAGGCAGGGTGGGGAGGCTGCAGGGGCAGCTGCAGCACTATCCACCATAGCTCTGAGTCTCCCATCCGGGACAGTGTCGGTCCAGGTCCATCAAACCGACGTTGCCCCTGACAACATCACACTTCAGCCAATGCCTGCACCAAGACCTATGGTCATTGTGCCTTCGCACACCCCTAGTACCCAGTCCACCGGCGCTTCTGCCCCTACTGACCAGAGCGGCGTAAGCCACTCAGGCTCCGCTCCACCTTTGAAAAAGAGGAAGAAGGGTGCTCTGGCACTACAGACTGAGACCCCAGACACGGCTACACACTCCGCCACGTCAAGGTAGCCTAGCTTTAATGACGCCGAACTTGATACACTTGTGACCTATGTGTCAGCACATAGCCTCGAAATCGTGGTGACTGCAGGGTGCAAGACCACACCTGGTCAACTTAGGGCACACTGGCAGACCATCGTGGATCGCATAAGTGCGCTTGGATTTGTGAGGCGCACAGCTGATGATTGCTACCAGTAGTGGAATTACCTGAAACGCAGAGCAAAGAACAAGCTGGCCTCAAATCATGCCACTACTCTGGTGACTGGCGGTGGGTCTCCACCAGAGGACAAAAAAATCACTGAACATGAGTCTGTTGCTGGGACCTTCGTCACAGAGGAACAGATCCAAGGCGTGGGAGACCTACCTGATTACGACGCATTGTCCGGTGAGTGCCCATGCATGTGTGTGTAATCCATGTGTATGTTGTTTGGGTGACGGGTTCTGATTGAGTGCCAGGTGAGGGTGTGTACTCCTGAGTGTTATGGGTCACCCATGTGCTTCCTCCAATACATTCACGTGCCTTTGATTTGGGTATGACAGTATCCCTTCTGCCCACGGTAGCCAATTAGCCCCACATTACTGCTGTTGCCCTTGAACTTTCATCTTGCAACAACATTGTTCTGATTTTTTCTGTGTTCATTCAGGCTGATTGTTTAGATCATCCCATTTTTCATATGCTTTTTTCACCCCTAATGCCACATATGTGACATGCTTCTGTCATTGTTTATACCCCACAACGTGCCACTTTAGTTACCTGGTTATGTGAATTTTTAGCCAATTCAGGGCGAGGGAGTATTGGCCTGCTGAAATTTATTTTTAGGGCCTGTTTGCATGTGGAACATGATAGTTGTTTCCTGTCATGTTGAAGTGACCAACCATTGATGTGTACATCTGCCTACAATCACTATCTTATTGTACACTGGATGTGTTGCAGTGTGTGGCACATGCATATTTTGCAACACTATTCTGCATTAATCTTCTCATCATGTCCATGTGACATGGATGTGTGACAGTACTCATTCACTGACATATCGCTGTAGTTGTCTAATTTACCATGGCTATGCTACTGTCTGCCATTTTGACCCCCTTCAAACTCATTGACAGTGCATGCATGCCAGGGTTATAGTCATATGGGACATGTGTCAACCATGTCCAGGATCTCTGTCTTGTCAGGTCTATGTGTGTGCTATGGTGCTCATGCCTGTTTCCATTTCTTGTATTTCATGTTTTTGCAGGTAACGACGCACTTGATGCTGGTGGGGTTAGGAGATGGTGCAGACCCAGGAGGATTCTAAGCCATGACCAGGCACCAGTGGGGGACGTGGTGTGGTGGTGGGTGAAAACACTATGGTACTGCAGACCATACTGTCGAGGGGTGTCTCTGGCTGCAGCTCCCCAGACCTCTATTCAGGTGCTGAGTCGGATGATGAGACTTATGTGCTGTCGCAGGTCATTGCTTCTGGCAGCGATTCTGTTCTGTCCAACCCACCTGCACCAGTGGTAGAACCCTCTATGGGGATGTCAGTGTTGGTAGGTCCGCCTTTGGCGGTTACGGATGCAGGGTCACACTCCACAGCATCTGATCCTGTTCCTGGGCCAGCAGATCAGAGGGTGAATGCAGTCCTGCAGCCTCGGGCAGTGCCAGCACAGCAAGGTGCAGATCGCCTTTCCCCGAACAGGTGTGGTGCCCGCCGACGCGGTGGCCGTGTGCCACCAGGCAATACTGTATGGGAAAACTCCATGTACAATATGGCAACCCAACAGGCAGCATCAGTAGAAATGATGGCTCAGGCAATGGAGAGGGTGGCCACTTCCATTATCCCCCCTGAAAGGCAGATGGAGCAACAACAGCCGGCAACAGACTCCATTTGTCAATCACACAGGGAAGACATGTTGGCGTCCAACAGGGACCGACGGGTGGCACTGGAGACTCTGCGTGAATCTATATCAATAGAGTCACAGGGCCACAGAGAAGCCCTGAGGGTAGAACTCCATAACCTCAGGCAGAGTCTGCTTGAACTTGAGGCTTCCCGAAATGTCAGGGCAGAACAGCAGCTGGAGCAGCTCACACGTTCGCTCTAAGCTGAGCTGCAGGCAACACGTGAGGAGATCCGGGCATCCAACGAGGCCATGGCTGCAGAAGTGCAGGCAACCCGTGAGGTGCTGCATGGGGATCTCCTCACTTTAATCCTCCAGAATCAGACCTTCCAGACCCGCATGTTTGCTGCCATGGAGGACCATGCCAGGGCTTTGCGTGGGCTGCCTCCCATAGTGCCACCACCTCCTGATGCAGCATAAGAGGGTGAAGAGAGTGACAGCAGTTCTCCCACAATGGCATTGTCGTGTAGGCCATGAGCCCATGGAGGTATTTTTTTTTCTCTGCAACATCCATGCAGGTGGGTGTTGTTGTGCACCCTGTCCTCAAACCTCCTGGGTGGCCTTCCCCCCTCCCCCTGCCCCCACATGGCCTTTTTTGATATTATTTTTTTTACAGTGTGTTGCCTTGTGTGGCTCCTGTGGGCATCCACTGTATTCCGGCTGGGCACATGCAGGCTTGTCCTGAGTTTGGGTTAGATGCTTGGGTTCGTGACACACACACCCCTCCTGCTTCCCATTTCCATGGGCTTGCAAAGGGTGTGACCAAGTGACAGTGACTTACACAGTGACATTGGGCTCCCATGAGCTGTGTGAGCAGTCTGTAGTCAATACTGTGTGGACATCCCTAGTGGGTATTGTTGTTGTATTGTACACTTCATGGTGTATTGATATGTGCTTGTGCATCCATGTTTTTCTCATAATTTGCAGGTTCCTTCCTCATGTCTTCACAAGGCCGTCTCCTTTCCAGATGGAGTTCATGTTGTATGCAGTACACTGACACATTTGCGTGGCAGCAACAGGGGTCGATGTGCTGGCTTATTCAGGTTGCAACACTACCACTACTTTGACTTAGTACTGTCACGTTTTTGCAATGTTTCATGGTGTGTTGCTGTATTGTGTTGGTGGTAAGTATTTGTTCATGTGTGCTGTTTGTTATTGATTACTGGGAGCATATTGTCTGTGGGAAGTTTCCATTTGGGACAGTGCACTTTGTGACACTTGTGTCAGGTCTTGTGCATTGCTTTGTTTGCTTTCACATTGCATGACATGCCATGGTGTGTTGGGTGGCGGAGCTGCGGAGGGGTTGGGTGACATGGCGCTGTTTTCATGTTGTATTTTGCAAGGGGGTTATCAATTTAGCAGCATAGAAATATGTCTTATAATGACAAAACATTGGTGGTGTTTCGGTAGGTAGGGATGCACACAATGTAACACTTCCAGGTGACCAATCTCAGGCTATTATGGTTGTGACAGTTGACTGTCCCTTATGTCATCATCATTGATTGTCAGTTGGTATGTGCCAGGGCTGTGTGCACTCCACAGGGGTGTGATTTTAGGTGAAGAAATTAGCCACCAGCTGCGTACGTGCTGCCTCACCACGTGCCCTTTCCCCTCCCATGCGCAGCGGCCGTGCATGTGGTTGGGAATGTGGGGGCACCACCATGTCCACCAGCAGGCCCCAGCGTGTTGCAACGTTGTGCAGGACACATGCTGCCACTATGATCATGCACACTACTGGGGGAGCGTATAGCATCTGCCCACCAGAGCGGTCAAGGGAGCAAAAGCGTGACTTGAGCACTCCGAATGTGCGCTCCACTATGCCCTGGGTTGCAATATGGGCTGTGTTGTATCTTACCTCGGGTGGTACGGTGGGGTTCCGAATTGGCGTCATCATGTGGGTGCTCAGAAGGTAGGCACTGTCCCCTGGGGAGGTCGTGATGGGTATCATTAGTGGGTTTGTGACATTACTCAGTATCTGACATGCATGCATGAATGTGCAGTGGCATTTATACTCACCAAGCAGCCATGTATCGCCATGCCGCCCAGCTTCTAGGTCCCGGTTTAGGGTTGACATTCTGTAAATGAAACTGTCATGGGTGGACCCTGGATAGTTGGCATATACTGAGGTGATGATTCCCTTGGCATCACATACTACCTGCACGTTGATGGAATGCCAGTGCTTGCAGTTTCTATAGATGTGCTCCGTTGCCCTGGGGGGACGTAGAGCCACATGCGTGCAATCAATGGCACCTAGCTCTTTGGGGAATTGTGCCACCCCGTAGAAATCCTGGATGGCAGCCTGCCTTTCTGCAGGTGTTCTGGGCAGGTATATGTGCCTGCAGACTGATGGGCGTGCAGTCATGATGGCCAAAACTTGGTGTAGGCAGCGTGACTGCGTGGCCTGTGACACCCCCCCACTATAGCACGTGTCCGCTGAAATTATCCAGTGGCCAAGAAGTGCAGTACATTAAGCACCTTTTCAAGGGGGCTCAGTGCTTGGGAGGACAGGGTGGGTGATGTGAGGTCATCCTCCCACTCACTCACCAGGTCGAGTATTATGTGAGGTGGAAACCTGTACCTCCCATACACCTGGCCATCAGGCATCCCAAAAAGGCTGGTTTTGGGTGTAAAATTCTGGGCCTGACTATCCTCCTCCTCCTCTTGCGGTATCCCACGACCACTGCTGCAAGGAACGGTATATTCATCTTAGCGTCTGAGCTTGTATGTTGTTTGCACGCACTTTTATGCTGCGCGGGTCCATGTACGCCTACTTCCTGCTGGCGTACGTGTTTCCGGATTAGCGCGTCTTTTTTGGCTCACGCATTAGCCCCATTCGATTCCATGAATACGTGTTGTTGGCGCGCGTGTGGGCGTTCTGCGCATTCGCCTCCTGTACTTCCCCAGTGACGCCCACATTTTCACACGTTGTTCCCCATTCCGCCTGTTACGACCCGTGTTACGCCTACTTTTGTTGTGTGCGCTGCGTTATGTGCACTTTCGCTGTGCTCGTAGCGCATGCAGTTTGAAGACGTGTGCGCCAGCATGCGGCACGCAGGATTTTAGTGCACATCCATGGATTTACACACGCACCGACTTCCATGAATCGATGTGCGTGGGTTTTGCTGCGATTTTCGCACTTGCGCTGCGATTCGCACGCTTTCGCATGCTTGCACGGAAATTTTCAGCGCACATTAATTCCATGAATCGACCTGTATGTCTTTTCTGTGTAGTTCATTCTTTTGATGTCCATGAAAAACAAAAACCACGTGACTCCTTCCACCAATCATAACATATACTGTCCTTTATCATCCTTTACCCTCCTGTGTCCTTCCTCTTTGTCTGTGTCCAACTTTAATTTCAACCTTGCGTCCCAACCAGTAAACGCTGTAATCCTCAACCTTCTATTCCTCCTGTTTCCATAAAAACTTCATGATCCATTAGATTTATTCTCCACGGTAGAACCTGAAACACAAACCATATTTCAGACTACTGCCCCAAGGGTGGGTCATCGACATGAAAACGTTCCCATATTGTATTTTATTGTATTGTATTGTTTATTTATTTGTATAGCGCTCGGGGCCGTCAGGCAGCTGGGCGCTTGCAAAGATTTAGTTATAGGTACATAAGGCCAAAAAACAAAATGTAATGTCATGCAAGGTGCAGGTATACATTGCAGTGTGAATAAGCAGATATACAATATACATACAGTAGAATATAATATTTACAATATTTACAAATGGTAAGGAAGATGTTAGTAGTCATTAGCGTGTAGCCATATTTTAACGTTGGAGCAGGGGAGAGAGGGTAATGCTCTTAAGGTGTCTGGTAATGAGTTCCAGAGATGTGCTGCTAGAACTGGGAAGCTTGCTCCACCTGTTTTTTTTAGTTTGAAGTTGGGGATTCTAATACTATTAGAATACGCTTTTCTGATAGGTTGTTCTGAGGTATGTTTAGTGACTCTCTCCATCAGGTAGATGGGTGCCTTATTGCTGAGGCAGTTGTGAGTCAGATTAAGTGTTTTAAGCTTGATTCTGTCTTTGATGGTTAGCCAATTAGTGGATTGTCTTAAGTCAGAGATATGGTGATCTTTAGGGATACCTAAGGCAGTTTGTAAGGCATTGTTTTGGAGGGTTTGGAGTTTGTTAATATTGTGATTGCTGGTTCCTAAGTAGAGTGCATTACAGTAATCCAATTTAGATAGGATTGGTGCTCGAGCAATAGTAATGCAACTATCAGTGGTCAGAAATGGTTTGCATGCATAGATCAGTTTCCAGGTGTAGATAGTTGCCAAAGCTGTAGCATTTACTTGCTTATTGAGTTTGAGTGCAGAGTCTAGGTAAAAACCTAGGGTTTTTACTTCTTTGGCGACTTTGATCTGAATGCCGTCGATAGCTATGGAGTTGTATTGGTGAGGGAGTTTACACAGTCTGTAGGGGGACCCTATGATTAGGAGTTTGGTCTTTTCATCGTTGAGACATAGACCATGGGTGGCCATCCAGATTTGTATGATTTGGTAGATTTTGTTGATAATCCCTACATCTTTGTCGTAGTCTCTTTATATAGGGATGAGAATCTGGGTGTCGTCGGCGTAATTGGTTTATGAGACAACCAGATTGGTACGCCGCAGGTGGTGGGAACTGGATCCGCAGAAGAGGTGGGCGAGAAGAGTCTTATAGTTCTATTGTCTAGGAAGGAGTTTATCCAAGAGGTCGCCTTCTTTGGAGAAATTGGCGGCAGATTTGAAGTGATTGCATAAGACTTTATGGTCCACCAGATCGAATGCAGCAGAGAGGTCTAAGAGTAGGAGATTGGAGATTTCTCCCTTGTCTTTTCTATCAACCAGTTGGTTTTTAAGATCGAGGAGAGCCGTTTCGGTTCCGTGTCTTGGCCAGAAGCCGGATTGCTGGATACCTAATAAGTTGTTGATCTCTAGGTAGGATTGAATCTGGAGATAGGCAGCTCTGTCTAGAATTTTGAGGAGGACTGGAACTGTCGTTATTGGCCTCTAGTTGGTCAGGACACTAGGGTCCAGATTTTTTTTTTAGGAGGGGTAGTACCCAGGCATCTTTAAGATTAGTGGGAACAGTACCGGATTTAAATGAGGAGTTGATGAAGGTGGTGATTAAGAGAGCTAAGTCCTTTGTGGCTTCTGTAATAATAGGAGCTGGGCAGGAATCGCCAAGACATCAGGAGCACTTGAGTCATCTAATGATAGTTTCAGCCTCAATAATTGAGATTGAGCTGAATTTAAATTGAATGGATGGTTTGGTTTGGTTGTTAGCAAGTTCTTGCAGAATGGCTTCTTGGGTTGTGAGGGCAATCTTATGAAGCATAGTTTTTTTGGCTAGTATTTTATCTTGGAGCATAGTGTTTTTGTTGCATAGGGCGTTTTGTATGTTGGTGCACCAAATATTGTTTTTAGTGCACGAGCCGTTAGGGGCAATTGGAGATTCTAATTCTCTGAGATGTTAAGTGACTTCAATTCAGCAATCCCACTAAGTCAGTGCCTCGTCTGGGATGCCCAAGGGAAGCCCTTATTTATATATTTTTATGACAAGTTATAATCTGGATGATAAACCCTTATATAACGCCCCTCTCTTTGAATCCCCCTGACCTCACTGAGCCAAGAAGTAGGTTTGTTTTGCAATTTAAAAGGTTTATTGAGAAAGTAAACAATATATATATATATATATATATATATCACACTTTTATGAATACATTAATATTTGATAGCACACTTAGGCATATGACAGTGATCAACACTGGATGATGTTACACTAGCACACTGATTTAATTACTTAGGAGTTAGTATAGGGAGGATAAGGTAGCTGAGAATACTTTTATGATTTCAAGGAAATGCAATGATGAATAAAAATGCAGTACAGAAATAAACTGATAGGGTTTCACAAGAGATAATATGTTCACTTTTCCCCTTGTGGCAATTCACTTCCCCCCTATGCAATATAAGGATATGGAAGTGAAGCACACAGTTTTCAGGAATACAATCACAATACAATACGAATTTCAGTTCCCCCCTAGCAAGCTTAGAGCAACAGGGATGGTTTTAAACACAGGCAAAAGTACTTTTAAATGTGGTATGCAAAGAAGGGAAAAATATGCTAAAAAGTATTTTAATTCCCTGTGGGAGGTTCAGGGTAGGTGATAGCTATTAAGATTAGTTCAAGTCACACTGGCAATGATTCAGGAATGATTACAAGAGGGAAGACGGATTTCAGCAGTTGCGAGCAAAAGACGGCTATTTTTGACAGGAGCTAATTTTTCAATTGGCAGCAATTTAGTTGCGTGCGTCGAGCGTGATTAAGGAATAACTATAATGAATAGCAAGTTGGCTTGTTGGAAAGCTTAGAATCTTAGCTTTAAAATGAAAATAAAAATCTTGTTCCTAGCACGTAAGGATCAAAAGATATGGATAATTTTGTGGAGGTAGTTTCTCGAAATTAAAGTAAATTTCAGAATGACAAAATGACACTTTTACAGCTTTGAAATGACAGAATGAACACACAATTCCTATGATGCAGTTCTGGACAGGTTAACATGGTTTGAATCAGATTATTTTAGACTAAGAGATTGGTTCTGGCTCAGTTCTAGCTGAGTACTCACACTATAAAATTTGAAATAGGCCGTCAAGGTCTGGTCAGGTTTGGACTGGACTCCTGGCGGGTGGTTCTGAAGTCACAGCTCTCTGGGTCAGCTCTGCTCTGCTGGTCTGGTCTGGCACTCGGCACTGCACGGCGGTCTGGATCTCTGGTTCTGCTGGTCTGGATCAAGTGGATTCTGGATACAGCACTGCTTTCTAGGTACTGGCACAGGGTTCTAGCTAGAATCAAACAGCTCAGCCTGGCTGTTTGAATAATTTTGAAAAGATTTTGAGGCCTGTTGAAAAAGGATTCAGCTGGTGGTTCAGGCCTCTCTGCTACAAGTTCTGAAGTCTGGATTCTAAGTTCTGGAGATGGTCCTTCTGGATATTGTCTGTTCCGGCAAAGCACTTCGCAAGAAAGGGGAAAGTGAAGTTTCTACCTGGGTTTGTGTTCCTTTTATGTCTTTAGAAAATGGGTGTGTGCGTGGGCATAACTAAGCCTGCCCCTCACAACTTATCATTGGCCAAGCTCTCCTCTCTCCCTTGATTGGGAAGGAATGGAGTGTCATCAGGCATCAATTTTATGGCATACAGAAAGAACACTCCCCTTGTCACTTTGCACAGAAATCTATTTTTGATCCAAATACATATTTATCTATGTACCATTTTTCTAATATTATATGTCCAGTTAACATATTTTCTGTAGCACCAAACCATCCGATCCCTGTCTTTGTAAGATGTTGTGTCCACTTATGACAGAATTCTGCCCTTTTCATCAAGAACACAACCTCTTAACTTTTCCAGAATTTACACAAACATGCACAAGGAATATGGGCATCAGATGATAAAGTGTCAGATTTTTAACATACAGACATTCGGAGTAATACCTTATTTTCTGCTACTACCCCCCAGAACCTACCACAGAGTCCTAACACCTCTTAAAATGTGCACAGAAAAATCACAAGAATAATGATATTAATTATATAATTTTGACAAGTCTGTACTATGAATTATCCATCTTTTTAAAATTATGCTCTGGCCCAGAGGGGTGTGGTTTCCCAAAGCACATGGTGGAATTTCTGGTTTGTCCACTCCCTCCAACTCAGGTTGCTCACAGAGGCACTGCTCCTCCCAGTTTCTTCCAAGAGGAAGCCATTTACTACCCCCCTAATTTAACATTTGCCTGAGCCAAGGAAAGCTCATTGTTCTGTTTCCCTGCTCCCAGGTGCTCCTCCCCTGATTCAATCAGAGAGGTGTAATCTCCCTTTGGTGGGAACAGCAGAAGGCAGCCAGGCCTGCGAATGCAGTTGCTGGGCAAGTTTCAACTCCTGTCGGGGGTAGTTGCCAGGCAGAATTCAATCTCTTCAAGCCAGGCTTCAGCTAAATGTCACTTTTGTTCCAGTTTTCTTCATTCAAAACAAACTTACAATTTTTACACATGCAGCTAGAACGCTGATTCTAAGTTCAAAACTATGACATTTAAACAGTTGCAACCTATGTAACACTCAAAAAGAAGGTCACTCATTTATTTTAAACATTTCGATTTTAGTGCTTTTAAGTCCAATTTCACTTGAGATGCTGACATCCACAGCTCAGCCAGTTGTGTTATGACCAATATTTTAGGCACTTCATCTTTCCAGATTTTGCATGCATGCAAGACTGCCAAATGTCTGCTGGTGTTCAGTGAGATTTTTGAATTACTTGCAATGTTTAAAATAGGCAATTTTAGCTTGCATTTCAGAGAAACAAAGGTGATTTCAAAGCGCTTTTTGAGCTAACAGGCACTGCTGTTTTTCCTTTGGCACCACGTTTCACTCATGGCGCTTTTGGCCCATCACGCTCGCACTGGTGGGTGGCAGGTTAGGGGACCATTTTGGTGTGCGCAAAAACTGCACGGTTTTCCTGGATTCTGGCGCAATGTTGGCTTTTCGGCCATCTTGGATTTTCTAAGCCCACAGCACCAAATGTTGTAGCCTAATAATTCAAACGTGGGTCAAGACACCCGACAAGCCCCCCCACCCGACTGCACTTTGATTTCAAGTCGAGGGGAAGTCGGGTGCAAGGGATGTTTTGATCCACGCGCTGGGAGGTCCGCATCGTCGTCTTCCGATTCCGTAGATGGCAAAGTTCAGCATCTTTTCCTCCATCAGGGTGGATCGATCGGTTCTCGTCACCGGTCCTGATGGGAGTATTGGGGGTACCCCGGGCCCCTGGGATCTTTGCTCCCGGTCCCCGGGTCGTCCTCCTTGGTCATTCTCCATGGTTTATCTCTCCTAGGATGACAAAGCAAAGCGGGAATACCTAGTCGTAGACATTTCTCCCCCACTATTGATATAGTGGGACGGCATATACATTTTATGAATCAAGAGACATTTCCATTCTTATTTTTAAAAAAAACAAGATATAATCAGGAGACATTTGCATTCTTGTTACTATATTTTTGATATGTGGAATATTTTAGGGTTGGAGTTTTTATTGATCTTGAGCGGCCCCCTCTGGGATTCCAGGGTATTCCTCCAGTTGTTGCAGAGTGTACCTGGGATGGCAACACTTTAGCTGATTTATATGAACCCACTTGTCTTCCCCTTCCGCCGAACTACCTTTGGGGATGCGGATCTTGTAGGCGACTGTCTACAATTTCAAAAGGTCCCTTCCATGTAGGCAAACATTTTTGCTGTTTGTCCTGGTTCCTGGAAATTGTATAGATAGACCCGGTCTCCCACATTGTATTCTTCCCTGGTAGTTTTGAAATCATAGTGCGTTTTCATACTCTCGGCTGATCTTTCTAGATTCCGCTGAGCATAGGCAAAAGCATGTTGGAGGTGTTTCCTCAAATTCTCCACATGCTCATGAGTTGTGGAGGCATTGATTAATGTCTGCTCTTGGGTCCTGTAGAGCAAATGCTGGGGAAGCACCATCTTGTGTCCAGTCATCAGCTCAAACGGTGACATTTTAGTTGCAGATGAAGGGGTCGATCTGATGGCCATTAGGACCAGGGGTAATCGGATATCCCAACTTGGCCCAGAATCTGCCACAAACTTTTTTAAGATGCTCACAATGGTTCTGTTGTATCTCTCCACTGCACCAGAAGAGGCTGGCCGGTAAGCAATATGTAGCTTCCTTTTAACCCCCAGTATCTCCCACATTTTAGCCATCACTTCGCTGGTAAAATGGCTACCTCTGTCTGACTCAATCAATCCTTTGGGGTAGATCAAAACGCGAAAAGATGTGGTTGATCATCAGGGCAGCTGCTGTTTGTGCCTTGCAGTTTGGGGCCAGGAGACATTCCACCCATTTAGTAAATAAGCATGTCACCGTCAACATGTACTTATTCCCCCTAGAGGAGCGAATCACGGGGCCTATGAAGTCGACTTGCAAATCTGACTATGGCAGTGTCATCCCCCTCTTTTGGAGAGGCGCACGGTGTGTGAGGCATGTTGGCTGAAATTGTGCACACACAAGACACCCCTTCAAGTATTGGTCGAGGTCCTGCCCCATGTGTGGCCAGTAAGCAACCTCTCTTAAGATCTCAAGTGTTGTATGAAACCCCCTATGACCGGCGGTGGCCGCATCATAGGCGTGACTTAACATCAGGCTTCGGAATGAGGTAGGGACCACCCACTGATCAGGGCCAGCTTGGGATTTCCTTACCAACAAACCGTCTTGGATTCGGAACATTTTTGGACATTTCATCAACACTCTAAGGTCCTCTTTCCCAATGTAATCGGTATCCATCAGGGGAAATTTCTCAGGGTCCTCAATGTGTTAGCAAAACTTACTAATTATTGGATCTCCCCTTTTGAGCCGTAATCAAATCAGCATCTGGGGTCTCCTTACTCCATTGTGCAGTTGAAAGATCATTGTGAGCATTTGTCTGGGACCTAGTGATAGCAGTGACCTGGATTTCCCCCAACAGGGACTCAATCTCTATTAGATTCCCTTGGATGGCCCCGGATTTGGCCAGCTGATCAGCTGTCATTTCCAGTTTTGTCTGGTCCCTCTACTTTGGAATGTCCCGTGATATTTTTCCAGTAGATGGTCATCCAATTCACGGTGACCAGATCATCAATGTTTTGAATTAACTTCCCATGTTTCAAGGGTTTGTTATTAGCACATAACATGCCTCTGGTTTTCCAATTAACCAGATGCTCCACGAACCCGTTCTGTACATAATCTGAATCTGTGATTATGACTAGTTCGTGGAGTTGATGTTGGACAGAAGTGAGGATGGCTTGATGCACAGCTATCAACTCTGCCACCTGACTACTTCGGGGACCAATTTTCTATCCAGCAGATGGTTCTGGGGACTCATTCACCCATGCATTCCCTACGCCGGCCACAAGTTCTTTTTCCCCGTTGTTGTCAACATGGTAAGAGCATCCATCCGCATAGACAGTGGGCATTCCCTCACACTTGTCTTCTTCAAAGACTTTGTGTGGGGAATTAAGGTATGCCTCCATGCTGTCCTTGATTTTTAGACTTTCGTCCTCAAGACAGTTTTCTCTGGCACAATCATGCAAGTCAGCCAGACCTTGCGCGAGGGGACTCCTCTTGTTTTGGCCATATCTGACCTCCACAGGAAAGCCTTGCATTGACAGAATCCAGGAAGTAATTTGGGAATTACTCACATTTCCGGCCCAGATTCGTTCACTTTGGAGATATTTCAGAGGCTGGTGTGGAGTCTCCACTATGATGTGTTCCCCCTGGATAAACGGGTGCTAATTCTTCAATGCCCACACCGATGCCAGGAGTGCGTTCTCACAATCGTTGAATTTTTCCTCCACAGAGGATAAAGTTTTGCTCGCATAGGAGATTACTTTATTGACCTTGTCATGCTTTTGATATAATACTGCAGTCAAGCATGTATTAGAGAACCCTGTCTCCAAGAAAAACTCCTTGTTTCTGACAGGATAAGCTATGCAAGTTGCTTGTGAGAGGCTTCTTTTGAGTTGTCTTACTGCCTCAGATTGTTCTGGACCCCATTCCCACTTGACCCCCCCTTCAAGAGATTAATCAGGGGTCTGGTGATCTCTGCTTAGCCCTCAATGAACTTTCTGCTGTAATTAATCAGTCCAAGGAGGCTCCTTAGTTCCCGCAGAGTGGTGGGGTCTTTCAGTTTCTGAAGTGCTTCCACCTTCTTTTCCTGGAGACCCTGAGGAGTAATCTCATGCCCCAAGAAATTAACACGAGTTCTACACCACTGTGCTTTCTGAAAGGAAAGTTTTGCTCCAGTGGCCCTCAACTGTGTCAGAACATAACGGATTTCCGCTATGTGTTCCTCCACAGTTGAACTTTTGATGAGGACATCATCTACATAAGCCAGGTTACCCCTCGCACCCAGGTCGGGCATGACCTTGTGTAGGAAAATGGTGAATTCATTTCCGGAGTTGAGGTATCCGAAGGGAGTTCGGGTCCATGTGTACTGCTGGCCCCCAAAGGTAAAAGCCAGTTTGTATTGGTCCTCCCTACTGACAGGCAAGGTCCAGTATCGATTGGTCAGGTCTATTGCAGTGAATACCTGTGACCCCTGGATCTGGGCCAGCCCTTGGTCAATGTAGGGAAGAGGCCATCGGGAAGTATGGACCCGTTTGTTGAGCTCCCTAAGGTTGGTGCAGAGTCTCCACTGGTCGTTTGGCTTCAATATTCCCAGCACCGGATTATTGAAGGTGCTGTGTACTGGGCGGATTATCCCCCGGGACTCAAGGTTCTTAATTATTTCAGTAAGGGACTCCATGGATGCGAGAGGCAAACAATATTGCTTCAAAAACACTGGAGTCATGCCAGGGTCCGTGGGAATTGTTGTTGTGTGGATGCCGGTGCAACCACAGTCATATGAGTCTACCGCAAAGAGATCTTGGAAATCCAAGAAAACTTGTTTCAACTTTTGCTTCTGTTCCAGAGTCACACAGGCATCAGCTAGGTTGACTCTCTCTTCCACCATCTGCCTGAAACCTGGAAAGACTTCTGGTTTTGCTATCTCAACGGCCTCCTCCAGCTGGGTGGAGAAGTCCCTGGTCAGCGTGCTGATTTGGACTGGAGGCTTCAGGTGGGAAAGGCAGCCCTCATGGACCTGGAAAATCACCTCATCACTTCTGAAGTCACAAGTCACATCTTCCTTACCATAAGGGCAGGAAGTGTACACCAGGAAGTTCCCCCCATGCCGGGTAAAGATCCTGTCTGGTGTTGTATTGTCATCACTGTCACTGTCAAAACAGTCCTTGGGGATTGGACCTAACAGTTCATTTCCTAAATCGATGGAGAAATGTCGGTCATCAATCGCCATTCCAATAATGGTGCCCGCGGCTAGAGTAATACTCTTTAAGTCACTGTTATCCACCTCTATTGGAATGGTGTCATGTTCTATGTTGACTAATGGTGTTGGGTTTACCCCAACCCTTGCTGTTGGAGAGAAGCATTTAGATGAATATAAGCATCAGGGTTTTTCAATTTTTGTCCTCTTTTAACTTTCACTTCCAGGGAGAATTGTCGGGTCCTTAATGGGATGGTGACTTCCTCTTTAACCTGAATTTCAACTGCATAAGGTAGCAATTGAGCTGACCTAAATGCTTTTTCTGGATCATCAAAGCCCATGGGATTATCCGCTAATCGGGACCAAGCTTTGAAGTTTATTAGGTCCAAACTAATGGCAAAGCGATTGAGAATGTCACTGCCTAAGTAAAAAGCGGCAGTGACGTCTCGCAGGAGCCAACAATTATGGACTATGCTCTTGTTGCCAAGGGAGATTTTAAGCATACACCTGCTTGGCAGGAGATGTTTGGAATTGGGTGCTTCCAGGTCCATTTCCCATTTGTCTATCAGTTTGAATGTGGGAATGGCTGGATCTTTTTGGAGTTGGCGGAACATGGCTTCGCTGTTGAAGCTCTTACCGTTGTTCACACATACTCGGGCGAGAACAGAGTCCTTCCCATCATGTAACTGAACAGGGATGAACAACTGCTCTCCAATTTGCTGAACATCAGCCAGGCTCTGAGCTGATTTCACATCTTTCTGGACTATCGGATTGGGAATGTCTGATTGTGGATTCGTAAAGAATTTGAGTGTTTCCTTCTAGTGTGGAATACCACCTTAAACTGGAAGGAAGGTTGATTTTCAGAAATAGAGAGGACCCCCCATCACCAGTCTGTTGTCCTACTGCTATTACTGTCACATCTGGAATTTGGTTGTTCTGGAGGTGAAATTCTACTTCTTCAGATTTTTGTTCAACCATGTGCCATGTACCGTTTAAACTAACATGGTTGACACTCTGTTTTAATTTTATTGGTCGGCTAGTCTGGGTCCAGAGGACCTTGTTTACGCAATCTATTAGGGGTGACAACCTCACCAGGAGGTCATTCCCTAGTAAACAAGGGGTGCCCTCTGGAGTCACTACTATGACTGGGTTTTTCACCTTGTGTCGCCCAATTTTGATGTCCAAATCTGCAGTCCCCTCGACGGGAATTTCCTTCCCGTCAAAGTTGTGAAGTTGTCCAGGAAGAGAGGTGAGAGGAATTCGGTAATTCTCCCCCCTTCCTGCATTTAGTTCATCAAAGGCCCTTTTGGACAGAAGGGTAGCTTGCGATCCAGTGTCCACCAGTGCCAAAATTGTACCCTGCCCCTGTACTTGTACCGGGGCATAGTATCTTCCCTCCTTCTCCTCAAGGGGGCACAGATAATGCACATTTTTGGACAACTGGTGGGCTAATTTTCTGGTTTTGGACATCGAGAGAGAAGAGATTTGGGCAGAGTTCGGCAGGGAGTTTTGGGAATCTGAAAGAAAAAGTTGGCAATTAGATATTGATGCAGTTTTGGGTTCCCATGGTTCTGGTTCTGGGCCGCCCCCCCTTTTTGGAGGCATTCACCAGGATGGGTTTGAACCAGGGGTTTTCGGTATTGTTGGTTCTGGGATAGAATGATGGGTGGCGACAGCTCAATCCCCACATCTACCCAGTCTGGGTTGGAATCCCTTGGGACCCATTTTTCCTTGGGAAGAGTTCCCCCATCTCTGAAGGAGAAGATCCTTTTCCCAGGATCCTCTGAGGATCCCTCTACCTCAAATTGGAAGACCTGTACCTCCTCCACAAAATGGGTCTGTTTGGGTCCTTTGTTTCTCCTATCTCCTCTCTGCTCCTTGGGTGGCAGACTTTCAGGGGTAGGAGATTTTGTTTCCGGTTCCTGGGTTTCCTGGGGCTGTTTACAAGTGGGGAATGAAGCTTCCTCCAAGGCTTTACACCCCCCTTGTGCCTCCTCCCTGGGAACCGGTGGGTTATCGGCGTGCTGCCCCCGTCATTGTTCTGGAGCACCAGGCCCAGAGTTTGGTGCATTCTGTGCCGGCATGCCCAGCTCCTTTGCCATATTTTGGACCTGGCACTCAAGTTGGGAAACCCGCTCAGGCTGATACAGGGTTCTGTTTTCTCCCCTGGGCTGATCCCGGGAAGGGTAGCTATCCCTTCTCTGGTAGTACCCCGGGTTGGGAAGATTTGGGTACCCCTCCACCCTTGGCCTCCCCTCTCCCGGATTAGGTGGTCTGGGCTCAGGGAAGTGGGGAAAGAAGGATGGATGATTTTGGGGCTGGAAGTTGGGTGGATACCTGGGGAAGGAGTTCTGCCCAGGATTTGGGGAATTTCTGCCCTCCTGTGGGAAGTTAGGAGGGAAGTTCCCTGGGTCCGGTACTTGGCTTGTTCCCCCCCTTGGGCTGGAGGAGTCCACACATAACCCAAGATGGGTCAATTTCCCTTGTAGTGGGGACTTACATAATCAGGGGAGTGAGGGACCCCATTTGTGGGTCTACCTCCTTGACTCCCTGTCTGTGACTGGCCCGAAGGCCTTCTGGGCTTTGAATTATTCGGTGCAGGCAGGTTTGTAGGCCCCCCCATCTCCAAATCTAAAATGACGGCAACCTTTACCTCTTACACCTTGGCAGCAGCAGGTGTGCTGGTTGATTTGGGGCTTTTCTGGGCGTTATTTTTATTTTCCACCGGTTTCTGCACCTCATAGATGCGGGTGGCTTGCTCAATGACCCAGTCTAAAGATCTTTTCTCGTGAAAATCTCTCACAAGCTGAGTCATTATGTATTTGGGTAAGGCATGGAAAAACGTATTAACAAATTCTTTACTGTCCGTGCGCACCCTTTTTGTAGTCTGTGCAAAAGCACGCTTCAATTCCTGCACAAATTCTTGTGGGGCCTGATCCTCCCCACATTGCAAATTGTAGGCTGCCTTGCAAGCCTCTTGGGGATTTCTGTGAACAGAAAAATGTTTCAAGATGGCCGCCCTATATGTGGACCATCTTGAATGGTTTTGGTCCTCCAGCCCCGCAAAGAAACTGGAGTATTCTGGGGAGAATGTCCATTTGAAATACTGAATGCAGCTACTGCTGTCCTTCAAATGGAAAGTCTCAATCATTTGCTCGTAAAGCTCCTAGTGTTCCCAAACAGAATACGTGGCGTTCTTGTGATAAGGTGGGATGACACTCCTTTTTGCCATAATCTGTCTTAAGGGGTCCTTAAGCAAGGCTCTTTTTGGCCTTTTTGGTTCGGGTAACCCTGGTCCATTCATCCTCTGACTCAGAAGCACTGCTCCCAGAGCCTGGGAATGGCTGGCAGAATGTGGGGACCTAGTCTCCTGTGTCCTGGGCCGCTCAGAGGAGTCTTCAGATCCCTCCTTGCTCCCAGGATTTGATGGGTACCCCCCACTGACCTAACTGGGCAGAGGTTTTTAGGATGCCCTTAGTGGGCCTACTCTCCTGGGGTTCCCCACTAAATTGCACTGTGCTTGGGTGCCCATACCCGGATGCCCGCCCATCACTTCCTGGGAGGTACTGGCCTATGAACCCCATACCTTTGGCTGGATAGTAATCTGCCATCCCCATGGCCCTGGGCTCATGTGCACCATGGGAAATGGGGGTGGCAGAGCCCAAGGACTGGGAGGGATGAAGGCCTCTGGTACTAGGGCTCCTGAGGTTATGCTCAGGTTTTTCCCTTTCCCAGCGAACTTCATCTCTGTCAGCCCCTGCTCCCTGTTGCAATGCAAGAGCCTGCGCTTTCAGTTCCTCAGTTAAGGCCTTACTAGACTCTATCAGTCTCTCCTGCATGGCTACCTGTTGCTGGAGCCTATCATTGTGCTGACAGAGAGCCTCATTCTCTCTCTGTGCCTCTTGGTTGGCCCTGGAATACTGGGCCAGTCTTTGCTGCAGGAGGGTTACCTCCTGACTCCCATCCCTACTGGCCTGTTCCTTTCTTGCCAGAGCATCTTCCACCCTCCTGGTGTGCTCTGGCAAGTCCTGATGCTCTTTCTGGAGGTCACCCAGCCCCTGGAGGGCCAGGTGATTTTCTTCAATTTTTTCTTTTAATTGGCAGACTTCCTGGCCTAAGGTGTCCCTTTCCTGACTAAGAGCCTGCATGTCATGATGCCTACCCCCGGGGACCCAGTCCAAGTCCAGCAACCCCGGAAGCAGGCATCAAGTTACCCCAAGCAAACCCAACAACCCCCGGTAGGGGCTATTTGGGTGCAGTCCTGGCACCTATGGCACCAGGCTCCTATGGAGAGTCAGTCCTGGCACAATAGGTGCCAGGCTCATAGATTAAAACTTACCTGATGCAGACCATGGTGCAAGCTTACCTGATGCAGACCATGCTGCAAGAGCTCCAAGCCAAACGAGGCTTGGAAGGGACTATTTTACCTAGGGACTATTTTTTTACTCGGGTGGGGCTGGGGAGGAATACTTACCTGGGACTACTTTGGAGGCTATTTAAACCACGCCCGAAGAGCAGCACACGCTTCGCGTTATTCTGCATCCAGCAGCGTAACGCTCACCATGCCTGCAAGTCTGCATCCAGACTTCTGCCACGCCCGCCTCGAGTTTGGAGCTCCTAGAAAAAGGGAGAAAGAAGGAGAAAAGGTTAGAACAAGAGCAATACCTTTGATCCTTACCTGAATTCCCGATCCATCGCGCCTTCGAGCTGGAAGAAAAAAGTTATTTTATGCGCGTCGCCTCACCTGCTGCAGCGCTGCGCTTAACTCACCGGCCTTCGCAGCATCTTCACATTTCACTGCATCCTCCTGCATGTTACCGCCGCACCTAAGGAGAAGACAAGAACAGCAAGGTGAGCCAAGGGAATACACAGAGGAATACCCCCCATAGACTTACCTGATTTTACCACCAGGGGTACTATTCTTCTTCACGGGTCGGCACAGCTTCCACTGCATCCTAGCCGAACCCCGGCCCCTAAGGGGAAACAAAAGGACAGCAAGGTGAAAGAAGGGACTAACAAGGGGAACCCTCCTCACCTCAAAAGACTTACCTAATTTTACAGCCGGAGGCATTATTCCCCGAGACTTCATAATTTCTCTCAGCGCCTGAATAAGGGAGAAAGCAACAGGTTACACATGGACATTATTTTATCGAACTGTGTTGGATAATACAAATCCTTACCAGAACATTACCGGTTGCCATGAGGAACTCTTCAGTAGGGTCAAGCTGCAACCTGCAAGGAATCGGACAAGAGTGAAAGTCAGGCATTTGAACTCTTACGAACTACATACTTACGGCGTCTTGCCGGGAATATCAGAGTCAATATTGTCCTGGAACTCACCAATTCCTTCGAACCAGTGAAGCAACTGGTTATCTACGCGCCCCTGCGCTCAATGCAGGACGGAGAGCTCATCTTTTCAAATCATCAGGTGAGACTTTAAGAGGGAACATCCAAGGTGAACAGTGGGGAGAACAGCGAGGTGGGGGGATTTACGCTCAACTCCACGGGTGGTTAATTCCCTTTCTCCACTTGCAGAAGAATATTCCTACGGGCCAAGCGAACGAAGCTAGGTGGGCCAGTCCAGTCCGTCATCCCGGCCCTACGCATCACATTGGTGGAGACCGCAGCAGTCCAGTCCTGATCGATGCCTCTGTGGGAGCCAGGTGAGCGTAACACTGCATCTGTGCCGCCAGGTCGTCCCTCTGCCTTTGGAAGGCACCAGTTTTCGGTCGCTCTTCCTCAAATTCTGTCTGGGTATCCTGGTCTTTCAGAATTAGTTTATTGCTCTCCTCCTTTTCTCTATCCAATTGGCTTTGCAGGATGGCTACCTGCTTTGTGCATGCCCTGTTGAAATCTATCTGTTGCTCCAGCTTTTTCTGGCTCTGCAGTAGGGAGTCCAAACCTTCTTGTTACTCCTTCTGCAAGGAAAGGAAATCTGGTATCCTGGTCAGACTTTTCCTGTTGCAGGATACCCATATCCTCTTTTATTTCAATGATATACTGCCTACTATCATTTTCTGACTCCTGGCTCCTCTGCAGCCTCTGCTCGGAAGAGACCAGGTCAGATTGGGCCTTCTCTAATGCCATCTGTTGCCTATTTGCCAGATCTTGGCCTTCAGCACATTTGTCCTGTATGGCTCCCATATATAAATACAAGTATGCCGCTATCCTGGCAATCTTGTCGTGCTCATCTTTGGCTTTAGGGCCATATATAGTTCACTCAGGGCCACATTTAATGGACCCTGATTTCGCCATATGTCTGACCCTGTTGCAGTGATCTGGGGTGCGATTGCCTGCAACCACGCCGCCTGGTCATGTTCAGACCATTCCGCTCTCACAAATAGTTTATGTAAGAGGTGCTCTCTAGCAATCTTGATGTCTACCAGTGTCGTCATTCTGGACATTGATTTAATTCCTGACTTACATAAATTTGTATTTTATTTTGCAAAACAGACCGTTTCCTTAGAGCGTTCCTTTGAGGGGTGTTTTTACAGCATAACACAGTGTGGTGATCCAACAGGATTTATGTATCCTATCAGTTAGCACACTGTATAAAGCTGTACAAGTGATAAGATCTAATCCAGAATTCCCGGCTCGAGCCCCCAATCTGTTAAGTGACTTCAATTCACCAATCCCACTAAGTCAGTGCCTCGTCTGGGACGCCCAAGGGAAGCCCTTATTTATATATTTTTATGACACGTTATAATCTGGATGATAAACCCTTATATAACGCCCCTCTCTTTGAATCCCCCTGACCTCACTGAGCCAAGAGGTAGGTTTGTTTTGCAATTTAAAAGGTTTATTGAGAAAGTATATATATATATATATATATATATATATATATATATATATATATATATATATATATATATATATATATATATATCACACTTTTATGAATACATTAATAATATTTGATAGCACACTTAGGCATATGACAGTGATCAACACTGGATGATGTTACACTAGCACACTGATTTAATTACTTAGGAGTTAGTATAGGGAGGATAAGGTAGCTGAGAATACTTTTATGATTTCAAGGAAATGCAATGATGAATAAAAATGCAGTACAGAAATAAACTGATAGGGTTTCACAAGAGATAATATGTTCATTTTCCCCTTGTGGCAATTCACTCCCCCCCTATGCAATATAAGGAGATGGAAGTAAAGCACACAGTTTTCACGAATACAATCACAATACAATACGAATTTCAGTTCCCCCCTAGCAAGCTTAGAGAAACAGGGATGGTTTTAAACACAGGCAAAAGTACTTTTAAATGTGGTATGCAAAGAAGGGAAAATATGCTAAAAATGATTTTAATTCCCTGTGGGAGGTTCACGGTAGGTGATAACTATTAAGATTAGTTCAAGTCACACTGGCAATGATTCAGGAATGATTAGCAGAGGGAAAACGGATTTCAGCAGTTGCGAGCAAAAGACGGCTATTTTTGACAGGAGCTAATTTTTCAATTTGCGTCAATTTAGTCGTGTGCGTCGAGCGCGATTATGGAATAAGTATAAGGAATAGAAAGTCGGCTTGTTGGAAAGCTTAGAATCCTAGCTTTAAAATGAAAGTTAAATCTCGTTCCTAGCACATACGGATCAAAAGATACAGACGACTTTGTGGAGGTAGTTTCTCGAAATTAAAGTAAACTTCAGAATGACAAAATAACACTTTTACAGCTTTGAAATGACAGAATGAACACACAATTCCTATGATGCAGTTCTGGACAGGTTAAAATGGTTTGAATCAGATTATTTTAGACTAAGAGAGGTTCTGCCACAGTTCTAGCTGAGTACTCACACTATAAATTTGAAATCGGCTGTCAAGGTCTGGTCAGATTTGGACTGGACTCCTGGCGGGTGGTTCTGAAATCACAGCTCTCTGGGTCAGCTCTGCTCTGCTGGTCTGGTCTGGCACTCGGCACTGCACGGCGGTCTGGATCTCTGGTTCTGCTGGTCTGGATCAAGTGGATTCTGGATACAGCACTGCTTTCTAGGTACTGGCACAGGGTTCTAGCCAGAATCAAACAGCTCAGCCCGGCTGTTTGAATAATTTACAAAAGATTTTGAGGCCTGCTGAAAAAGGATTCAGCTGGTGGTTCAGGCCTCTCTGCTACAAGTTCTGAAGTCTGGATTCCAAGTTCTGGAGATGGTCCTTCTGGATATTGTCTTTTCCGGCAAAGCGCTTCGCAAGAAAGGGGAAAGTGAAGTCTCTATCTGGGTTTCAGTGTTCCTTTTATGTCTTTAGAAAATGGGTGTGTGTGTGGGCATAACTAAGCCTGCCCCTCACAACTTATCATTGGCCAAGCTCTCCTCTCTCCCTTGATTGGGGAAAGGAATGGACTGTCATCAGGCATCAATTTTATGGCATACAGAAAGAACACTCCCCTTGTCACTTTGAACACAAATCTATTTTTGATCCAAATACATATTTATCTATATACCATTTTTCTAATATTATATGTCCAGTTAACATATTTTCTGTAGCACCAAACCATCCGATCCCTGTCTTTGTAAGATGTTGTGTCCACTTATGACAGAATTCTGCCCTTTTCATCAAGAACACAACCTCTAAACTTTTCCAGAATTTACACAAACATGCACAAGGAATATGGGCATCAGATGATAAAGTGTCAGATTTTTAACATACAGACATTCGGAGTAGTACCTTATTTTCCGCTACTGCCCCCCAGAACATACCACAGAGTCCTAACACCTCTTAAAATGTGCACAGAAAAATCACAAGAATAATGATATTAATTATATAATTTTGACAAGTCCGTACTATGAATTATCCATCTTTTTAAAATTATGCTCTGGCCCAGAGGGGTGTGGTTTCCCAAAGCACATGGTGGAATTTCTGGTTTGTCCACTTCCTCCAACTCAGGTTGCTCACAGAGGCACTGCTCCTCCCAGTTTCTTCCAAGAGGAAGCCATTTACGACCCCCCTAATTTAACATTTGCCTGAGCCAAGGAAAGCTCATTGTTCTGTTTCCTGCTCCCAGGTGCTCCTCCCCTGATTCAATCAGAGAGGTGTAATCTCCTTTTGGTGGGAACAGCAGAAGGCAGCCAGGCCTGCGAATGCAGTTGCTGGGCAAGTTTCAACTCCTGTCGGGGGTAGTTGCCAGGCAGAATTCAATCTCTTCAAGCCAGGCTTCAGCTAAATGTCACTTTTGTTCCAGTTTTCTTCATTCAAAACAAACTTACAATTTTTACACATGCAGCTAGAACGCTGATTCTAAGTTCAAAACTATGGGCCTCATTACACGGTAGGCGGTAAACCATGGCGCTATTAGCGCCATGGTTGATGCCGGTAAAATACCGGCACCGCCTTGGTGGAAAGGGGAATTACCGCCCTATTCCAGGGTTGGCGGGGCGGTAATTCCCCCTTCCACCATTGCCCTTCCCCATTCCCATTTTTGCCCCATAGGGCTCTATGGGAATGGGGAAGGCGCTAATTACGGTACCGCAAATTGCGGTACTGTAATTAGCTCCACTGGTCCCTTTGCGGGTTGGTTTTTAACGCCTGCGAAAAGCAGGCGTTAAATTCCCCAACCTGCAAAGGGACCTCGTAGTAAGGATTTACCGGTACCGGTAAAATACCGGGACCGGTAAACCCTTACCGCCGAATGAGGCCCTATGACATTTAAACAGTTGCAACCTATGTGACACTCAAAAAGTAGGTCACTCATTTATTTTAAACATTTCGATTTTAGTGGTTTTAAGTCCAATTTCACTTGAGCTGCTGAGATCCACAGCTCAGCCAGTTGTGTTATGAACATTATTTTAGGCTCTTCATCTTTCCAGATTTTGTATGCATACAAGACTGGCAAATGTCTGCTGGTGTTCAGTGAGATTTTTGAATATCTTGCAATGTTTAAAATAGGCATTTTTAGCTTGCATTTCAGAGAAACAAAGGGGATTTCAAAGTGCCATAGGAAAGGAACACAAAGAAAGGACTTCTGTGCTAGGGACCTATGGCTATTACAATTTACACAAGGTCCCCGAGAAGCAACGCTGGGAGTGTTATACAAATGAAAGATGGGCTGGAATGCCATACACGTGATGGTGGGCCACTGCACGGGCCAGCATAACGGGCCCAGTTGCCCAAATGTAAATTAAAATAACCTGTCACTTCAAACGAGTACCATCCTCACGCCAAATCCAACAATTAAATACAAGTGAAAAACACATATGAGAAAATTAAATAACTGTGGAGTGGCCAGATTACAGAGTATCTACCAGAATCACACTACCTCTTTTACCAAGTAAATCAGGACATTCAAAGAATGGCAACCACGATGACGCTGGATTGCATGTGGAACTGCAGAAAACACCCGGACATTTATCCTGCACATAAGTTCAACCATAGCACTACACATTACATCAAATTTATGACCACAATGATTGTCTCCTGGAAGGTATTACTCGTGTGTATGTTGCCACTCAATTTCTTCATTCGGTGGCCCACCATCACGTGTATGGCATTCCAGCCCACCTTTCATTTTTATAACACTCCCAGCGTTGCTTCTCGGGGACCTTGTGTAAATTGTAATAGCCGTAGGTCCCTAGCACAGAAGTCGTTTCTTTGTGTTCCTTTCCTATGGCACTGCCTGCGTAGTCCTCTTTCTATGTCGCGCTACACACTTCCGGGTTGAACGCGAGATCAGATAATCTAAACACAGCGTGTTTTACATTGATACGGCAGACACGGCTGTTCTGGAGGAATTTTCACTACGCGTGTCACAGATATGCCTCTAGGGGTGTTTAGTCCTATGTGGTACAATTTGATGAGCGGTCTGTACCGGGGCCGTTTGATTTTTTTATAAATAAATGAGTACAGCAATACGGAGATGTTTACTTTTGCAGAGGTTATCCTGCTTCGTTTTCCATACAGGTTTTTAGCCTTGGATACTTTAATTCAGCGATTTTTGGTCCATTTCTAAGAGGAACAGGATATATAATGACACGGCACACATTGAAAAAGGAGGTACGATGTATTGTTTTTACCACTGTGGGTGTACCGCACTGTACACTAGAGATTACGGTTTCTCAAATTCAACAGGTTATGGCGTTGTCATACCTAGGCGAAATGAGTGGGGTTGTTGGGCACATGCCGGCCATGGAATACTATCACGGTGTGGTGTTGGTAAACTTTGGTGCAGCTAAAAGGGCTGTTTGGTGACATATTGGTGTTTTTCTGGTAAAGGGAGAAACTTTTTGTGGTCTGATTGTGATGAATTGTATGTTTTGACTGGTTTGCAGCATTGAAGTTGACCTACAGCTACTAGGGAGCTATCGAATAACCAAGACTCGACTTGTTGGAGTCAACGGACAAATTTTGGTGTAGTTACACCAGAGCTACTGGTACCAATTGAAGAGGCATGTAGCTTGTTATTGGGGACAGGTTGAGTGCAATCATGTCCTAATTTTATCAGTGCTTTGTGATTTATTAAACAAACTGCATTGATGTATGGAGTTTGTTTCTGAGCTTATCTGACTGGTGTATATGGGTGGTGACTGCCCCCTTTGTTTGTTTCCTGGTTTAGGAAGCGTGTGAGAACCCATAATTGTGACCTTGGATTGCATGGTGGAAACCTTGAAATTGAAATATTCCCCTGAAGAAAGTTCATGCATCTGAGCAACTAAGAACTGAAACATGTCGGGAGTTGTTTGTACCTGAGTCTTTACACTCAGGTTTTGGAAAATTGTTAAATCCATTTATTGTCTGTCTTTGTAATTCTTTTTATCGTTGTATGTGGATATATGGATGTGTAATTTGTGATTTGTATTGTTTTTTATAACCATGCTGTGTGAGGTTGGGTTTGACTCATACCAAACTCTTTTATAAGTGTTTTTATGCTTGTGAATTAATGATTAAAAACCAAAAATACTTTTGTATAACAGAAACAACAAGTACCGGGTCTATGTTTTCAGGACTGAAGGTACCAGTATTGTGGGGTACACACCAACACATATGCATAAGATCAGAAAAATTTCATATGGTGTAATGATCTCCTTTACATATTAATATATTTGGGTCATCCCCTGACCGTGTGAGAACATTTGAAGAGGGGCTTGTTGTGCCTTATATGAAGTGGTGTTGGTCCTCTTCACTGCATCAAAGGTTATACCCTGAGGAAATAATGGGCCTCATTATGACTCTGGCGGTAGCCGTGCCGGTAAATGGGGAACTACTGGGGCATTACAGCCCCAGCGGTCCCTCCGGCCAGGCACCCGAAAAAAGAAAATCCCCATTCCCATCGAGTCCCATTGGACTCAATGGGAACAGGGGGAGATGGATGCACTGGCACTGTGTGCAACAGTGCTGGTGCATCCATCAAGGTCTGTGAGTGGGTGCCATTCCACCCACCAGGTCAGTCCTGGTGGGCTGAACGGCACCCGTTCGCAGAACCTGTAGTTTGCACCTCTGGAAACAACGGTACCGGAAAGCTTATCTGTACCATTGTTTCTGGTCCGGCAAACTCGTAATGAGGCCCAATGACTTCCTATTGATCTCTAAAGTCTTTACGTCTGATACCCTAGACAGTAAACATAATAGCATAGCTAGCTTAGCTGATAATGCCTTCCTAGTTAGCTCGTCATTATCTGCCCATGATAGGAACATTCTCAAGACTTTGTCTGCGTCCCATACCTGTTTATATTTATGCTTTGGAGGTCTAATTATTCGAACCCCTTTTCAACAATTTGCAAACTAAAAGGTGTTCCCGCACAGGTAACCCCTTAATTCTCGGATGACCCGCTGTAATAGCTGAGTGGGCTGTATTAATCGTCCTATATGCTCTGCCCTAGGTTGCTAACTGAGCCAATAATGAACTACATCTGTTCTAGTGGGATGTATGCCCCTTTCCACACACCAACTGTGGCAACCTGACCAGGCTGTTCTATATGCCTTCTTGGTCCGAGGTGCCCAAGCCTCATCCATAATCTGTTCAGCTTCTTCCGATTTTCCGGGGCTAGTCCAGGATCCCCTGAAATTGCCCATGCAATGTAGCTGAGGCTGCCTGTCCTCACTAGTGGGTGACCTTCTCCTGTGGGGTCCCTCACTATGAGGTCTAATCTCGGCAATGTTATCAGATTGTCGTAGGTCATCTCTAGCAGGTCCGGGAACCATGCTTGACCCCTCCAATCCGACGTAATCAGTACCATGGATATTCACTGTCTCCTCACCTGCGCTAGAGTGCTCACGATCATCACAAAGGGAGGGAAGCGTATTCTTTGCTTGGACCCCACTGTTGCATAAAAGCGTCTACCGCTTCCGCCCCCGGGTCCAGTCTCCAGCTGAAACACAGAAGTTGCTTGTTCAACCTCAAAGCAAAGAGGTCTCTCCTGCATGGGCCCCATCTCTCCATCAATGCCTGGAAGACACTCTCGTCCAGCTTCCAATCGCTGGCATCCCTGAGGAATGTGGAGTTCCAGTCTGCTACCTTGTTCTGAAGGCCTGGCAGGTATTCTGCTGTCACTGATATCCCTCTCTGTAGGCACAGATGCCCAAACTCTTTTGCTAGAACCGCTAACATCCTTGACCTCATGCCTCCCAGTCTGTTTATATAACACACTGCTGACATGTTGTCCATCTTGAGGAGTATTCAACATCGTGCTCTCTCCTGAGTCCAGCATTTCACTGCAAACGATACTGCTAGAAGTTCTAGACAATTTATGTGTAGATTTAATTCTTCTCCTGACCATCTGCCCCCTATCGACAGGTCTCCGCACCTGGCTCCCCATCCCCACCTGCTGGCATCGGATTCTGTCACTAGGTCCGGGGATGAGCCAAATATTGCCCTTCCATTCCAGGCATCCATGTGCTGCAACCATCATTGCATTTCCTCTTAAGCCTCTATACACAGGGGTATCCTTTGTTCGTAGAATGCTCCCCTCCTGACGTGTTGGATTTTCAGTCTCTGAAGGGCCTGGTAATGTAGTGGACCCGGGAATATCGCCTGATTTGACGAAGCTAGGCGTCTCACTATTCTCACTAGCTCTCTCAGGGATATCATCTCTGATGTTAATCTGCTCTGTATCTCTTTCTTTATGTCATTCACCTTGCTCAGAGGGAGGTTTAACGTTCCCTGCACTGTGTCTAATCTGAAGCCCAGAAATTCCATTTTCTGTTCTGCTTCCACGCTTGACTTCTCCCAGTTTATTATGAAGCCCACTTGTTGTAACAGAACTATAGTGAGTTCTATGTGTTCCTTGATCAGCGTTTTGTCCTGGCACATTATACAAATGTCGTCCAGATAAATGATCAGTCTGATCCCTCTTTCTTTGAGGAAAGTCACCACTGGTTTCATCACCTTCGTGAAGTACCAAGGGGCCAATGCTAGACCAAATGGTAGGCAGCTGAATTCCCAAATGTGCCCTGCCAGCAAAACCTCAGAAATCTCTGTTGTTCCACTGCCATAGGTCTAGTCAGATAAGCGTTTTTGAGATCTATTCTTGCAAGCCAATCCCCTTGCTGCAAAATGTCTCTCAGCAAATGTATGTGTTGTAGCGGGTCCATGGCCAAGAATGACTCTGACATTAGTGCTGGAGCAAGTAACATCTTTACTGTAGTCAGGCTCCATGTACGGGTATAAGGCACATCAGGTAAGTACATAGGGACAGGAATCATCCACTGGCATCCTCTCTCAGTCACCCCATCTTCTCAAATGACATTCACAGAACCACTCATAACATAACATTGGGGGTCATTACGAGTTTGGAGGTAACCATGGCGCTATTAGCGCCATGGCTGCCTCCAAACCCATACCGACTCCGCCCTGGTGAATGGAGGTATTACCGCCCCATTCCAAGGTTGGCAGGGCAGTAAATTCCCATTCACCAGGGCCCTTCCCCATTCCCATTAGAGCCCCCATAGGGCTCAATGGGAATGGGGAAGGCGGTAATAACGGTACCGCAAATTGCGATACCGTTATTACCTCCAAAGTCCCTTTGCGGGTCCCGTCATTGACACCTGGTAAAACCAGGTGTTAAGGGAGGACCCGCTAAGGGACCTCGTAATAGGGCGGTAAGGGATTACCGGTACCGGTGCCCTTACCGGTACTGGTAATCCCTTACCGCCCGGGTCGTAATGACCCCAATTCTATCATTCAGCATTACACATCACTCACTCTCAACATACCATGCATACAAAGCAGGGTCCAGGGAAAACCAAGTCACAACAGTATGCCGTCCTTTTTGAAATGTCTGTATGCTACGAACGTATTTAGTTCGCTTAAGTTTATTATCGGCCTTGTCTTGTGACAGCCTCTCACTATAAACATGTTGCTTATGAAGTTGTCTCCTATGTTTGTTACCTGTTTGATTGCATCTTTCTGTGCTAGCTCTCTTATTTCTGTATCTAGTAACTCTTCGTCTGCTGTGATGAGTATTAATAACTTCAGCCATTTCTCTTGTTTTGGTACTCTCCCCCCTACTGTCGGAATATGCATTTGTGTTCTCTGCACCTGCGCATTTCTTCTCACCTTTGTTAGGTTGATGTTGGTTTCCGGGGTGTCTCCACCCTCACACTCTTCCTCTTCTGCTTGATGGGAAGAATGGGTTTGGTTTTCTTTCGTCCTATTTCCAGTGGTCTCTGTCACTTTGGAACCTGTTACTGTTGAAATGGCTGGCAGAGCGGCCCCTGCCTCTTCCAACCCTGTCAAAAACCTGTCTGCTTAATACTCTCTTCAAAGAGGCTTGTGCTTTGTCTATTGCCACATAAGAGTTGGCGAATTTCATCAGCTCTTTGATAAATGCATCTCCAAAGAGCTTCCCTTTTGCTGAAGCTGCTGCCTCAAATGTGGCCAGCTCACTCAGTTTGGGATCAATTTTGACCAGAATTGACCTTCTTCTTTCTGCCATAATTGCGCAGTGGTGTTCCCCAGTAGGCAAACAGCCCTCTGGGCCCAACCCGATAAAATGGCAGGGTCGATAGGTTCATTTTTCCCTTTTGCCTCTTCTGCCATCTCCATTATCTTTGTAAGTGGTCCAACCACTTCTAACATTTGATCTTGACATAATCGCCAGGATCTGTCTACACCTTTCTTTATATCCTTCACGTACCTCCCCATGAACATGACCATGCGGTCATCAATGTCTGGGGTCTCTGCGATCCCTTCTGGCAGGTGTGGCCTTGGGTATTCGGTCCTCAATTTGCTCCTGGCTTATTTTGCCAGCGGTGTTCGTAGCCTCTTTTTTATATACGCCGCAAACTTCGATGGCGGTTCCCATTCTGAAGAACTTGGGTGTATGAGTGCATCTGGATCAAATTCGTCTGCGGCCTCCTCTTTGTCCTCTGTCCTCTTTTTCTTAGGAGCTCTATCTTCTTCTTCTTCCAGAGATATAAGTTCTACCGCTTCCTCCTATGATGGGTTCCCTCAATCATCATCGTCATACCCCTCTGGGCTACCAGAGGTGTCATCACGCCATTAATGTTCTTTTCTTTTCCGGCTTATAGCCTTGCTTTTACCCTTACCTTTTCGTGGCGAGCCCGGGGGGTCTTGCCTTTCTCAGCCCTGCAGGATTTTTTCCTTCCCCCTTTATCCATTCCTGTACCCCTTATCACCTTCAGCTCTTCCATTCCTCTGGAGAACTTAAGCCAGTCCTCCATGACTGCCAGTTGTTGAGAACTTTACCCCATGGAATGACTCAGGGCTTGCTGCAGTGTCTCCCCCTTGCCAGGTTGCAGTCTTTTCTGGCTCACTTGAGCCCTGCCTTCTTCGCTGGAGATGAACATGCTGGGATAATAAGGGACAGTAGTGCCACTGTACTAAACAATACTCACAGGTGTCTTGGGCCTGTACCCGTCTTAAATATCTTTATAGGGCAGATTGTAGCTTTGTGGCGTGTTCAGTGTGTGTATTTCTCTATTTCAGGGCTGCTGTGCCCTTTTTTGTCCACTAGGTGGTGCTATCAAATTGTTGATACGGTCTTTTTCACCTCTGTTTGCAATCCTTGAATGCTTGAAGCATTCACTCCTGCTTTCCAGTCTCTTTCACTGCACTGAATGTTGGGGAATGACTAGATTGACCTCTTGTCTAACCGTCTGAATGTGTGGCCATCTTTTCGACGTCACGGAAGTAACTATCGAGGAGCACCGGAACCCCAAGAGTCATCGTCATGCTCCTCGTACTTCTGTAACTAGAGTGCCCTCTATAGTGGTACGTGTTCGCCGATACTATCCGTCCCGTCGCAAATGCGCACTAATCACTTCAAAGTCTAAAATGCCTGTGGATATGCTCCGCCACTGTTCTAAACTCTGTGCGCGTTAACCCTTGCTGCGCTTATGCAAACCTTGAACTTCCACATAAACCTTTCACACAGTAAAGTAACGTAATAATGTGTACTTAACTGGCTGCCCGAGCAGCAAAGAAAGAGGAAGAACACGGGAGGGTAAAGGAGGATAAAGGACAGAATATGTTATGATTGGTGGAAGGAGTCACGTGGTTTTTGTTTTTCATGGACATCAAAAGAATGAACTATAAACAAAAGACTTGGTGGGAAAAGTAATTTTTTGGATGAGTTATTCTTTGCTGAGTTACAGTGTTATAATATATGCTGCTCGAGTTCGAGTAAAGGAAGAAAAGCCTAATACGAGCTCCCGTGACTTGACATAGAATGGGCATTACCTGAACTCTAGTGTGCCAGGCTCTTTAAGCTCAGCCGCCATTTTGTGCTTCAGCAAACTGCAAATGTTGAACTACTAAACCATGAACCAACAATATGGTTATTTAGGGTTTTGTGTGTGTCTTCTTGTCTACAGATGCAGATGGCTGCGTTTACATCATCAGTCTAATACTTGTAAAGGAGTGAGTCACACAATTTCAGTTGATGGATGTGCAAGCATTTTTAACTGAAATATATAATTGAACTATAAAACGTGCGCATATACCTTCATTAAACCTAGATCCTTTTTTGTAATAGCTGAACACACAGTAGTTGGATTCATGCTTGTTTTAAAAGGACTGAGTAGATCTGGAGGTGTGTTTCAATGACCACATGCACACTGCTCCACTTTGGCCTCTTCAAAACTAACCTAAGAAATGTCTTTCACTATCATCTAGGACGGAAAAATTGTCAGTGCGAGAACTTTTACATTAAGACACTGAGGGCCTGATTTAAAAAGGCTTTTTCTATGGGACTTTCCCATTCACATTTTTTGTGTGCAAATCAGGCCCTGAGTATCATTTGAATTTTTAGGGACCTTGCACAACTGGCACAACGAGGATTTCACTTCAGTTGTATTATTTAAATGTAATAGATACACTGCTATCAAGGCACTTGGGTAGTGTGATTGTTTCTATTTCAAGAACCTATTCAGATATATTATTGTATTACATAATCAGTTAAGTGGAATGTGTTGCTTACAAAATGATAATTAGACAAGCACGTCACTCGTATCCCATCTCGGGATAGCAGTTTAAAGAATCAGGAGTAAGCCTGGGTGAACTTCTGCCCGGCCGATCTTCTGAGATGAGCTAAATACTATAATCAGAGGATCTTGCTGGATGTGGCAGCAGCCCAAAATCTTGCTCCAACCCGTACTTGAGTCCAGGCATGCTGGATGGTATTTGGTGGGCCATTCAGAACTTCTGGTTCTGCTAGAGAGATAAGGAAAATCAATCAGAGCCCTAGATTCTCTGGTGAGGAACAGGGCTGATCCTCAACAGGAGAGCACGAGGAAGCACATGGTATAGCCACTGAGAGGATTTTGATGTGTGTCCTTTTTACATGTTTTTACTTGTTTGTGACATTGTGTCTTTTGTGTTTATATTGTGCCTGTTTTGTGAAGTTCCATAACGCCCAACTCCTCCTTTTGAAAGTCTTTGTGAGTGATTTTGTGTATCACTTTCCCTTACCTCCTTCCACCCTAAATATACAAAATAACTAAACAAAGAACCGCTTTGAAAGACATTTGTGAAACAAATCAGTGAATGTTTAATTGTTTTAATCTAGTTCATGTAAATTCCCTTGTTTAGGCCAACAAGCAAAGGTAAAAGGAAACCTTTTGTGAAACCCTTAGTAACCCTTATAAAAACATACTTCCTAACTGCCCTCCACAGATATTGATATAAAGAAAAGAAACAACTGCATCTCCTTGGAAGCATTCAATTCTTTAGATGAAGCGAAGGTGGTACATGTTGTTATCATGTCATTAAAGATGCACAGCCTGTTGAGCTGGATCTGACAACTCATGCGGGAAAATAGATGTGAAAACCTTGGTGGATGACAGGGATGGAGATTCACCAAGCGATGGACAGTATCAGTGGGAGGAGTATGTGAAAAGGATGAGTGGCACAGAACAGTAGAATGCACTCATTGGTGTGATCCATCAAGTCATCTGAGAGGTGGTGGCAAGATAGCCTGTGGATGTGCGACAATGGAATGAGGTGATGGAGGGTGAGAGGTGGACCATTATTGGGCAGAGTGGGTGGAACAGAAGGAACATGAAGAAGATGATGTTCGGCAGGCGGAAGAGGGACATAAGGAGGTGGATGTGAGTTAGCAGGTGGAACACAAGAAGCAGGAGGAGGAGCCACAGGTATAGTGCCAGCAGTGGATGCAGGAAAAGAGAAAGAGTGTGAGAAAGTTGAGCAGGAGGAAGTGGAAGAGGAGTGACAGACACAGGAGGAAGATGGTAGAGTTGGCTGGGGCCATGCTTGATTCGCCTGTATTAAGGGTCCTCTGTGAGCCTGCAACTAATAATTGACCAAAAGTAGTCCAAGAAGGAGCATACACCAGGCAAGAAGTAACACTGTTCATTACAGCTGGGCAAGCACAAATCAAACAGCACAGGGGAGCAGAACTGGTTGATGAGAGCGGACAAAACCGCCCACTATGGCTGGAATTTTTATACAGCGAAAACAATATTAGCATAGTGAGAAACAGTTACACTTCATACCAGTAGTTAGGTGTCCCATAAAGCTGATCGGTGGGGTTATGTCAGTCTCCTATAGCTGAGCATAGGTTGGTAAAAAGTGATTTAAGCAAACACTCCCATCGCCACCCTGATCCATCATGTTCCTTCCCACTCCACCCCAAAACGTTAGTTACTAGATGCTACATAATAGTGCTGACCTCCTAGACTTTATTAACCTGCCATTGGTCAGCACACATTGAGAAAAAACATGGAAGCTTGTGGGAAGGGAGGCATTCACACGGCATCTGACCTATGAGGTGCTTCACAGACATTAGCGAGAACACAAGATACTTATTGCTCATCAGGGACACCAAAATGAACCTTCTGATGGCCCCTTCGCGTATCATCCCTTGCCTCACATCCTTCTTCCCAGGCCCATCTGCCAAGGTTCAATTTGAAACTGCTGATCATACTTTGACTGCACCTTCCCAGACATATTTTTGTGAACTTAATTTCTCCCCGGTCTCGGTGAGCACCCGAGGGCTTGGCTCGCCCCAATTTTCTAGGCTACCATCTATGCAGGGTATGTCTGAACTCTCTCCATGCAGTCTACTCACCTGTCATTTTCACCTATACAGTTTTCGCAAGTGTGCACATCACATGCACCTCCAGAGCCCCCCTCAAGCACCTCCACCCCCTTCAGTCCTCATGCACTTCAGGCTGTTTGCGCTGCCATGAAACCCTCATACGGTGTAGTGCATGGTGCATATGCCAGCACATCTGTAGTAGCAGGTCATTCACCACCACAATGTAGAGTATTGTAGTATGACTAACACACCCAACCACAGCCAGTGGTAGTTTACATAGCTATCAAAGCATGTGTAGTTTCCCTGCCCCCTCTGTTTGAAAGATTGACAGTGCTTACATATTTTAGAAGTTGACTTGATCACCCATTCCACCATGAAGTTTCACGTTGCCTACATTTGTGAGTAGTGGTCAGCCAGGGAACCTAGAGCGAAGTGCAGTACAAGATGCTTTGGAGACTCCACTTGAATGACAGTACTCCAATATCACCTACTAAATTGAGAAGCGCTTCCCTATGAGGAAATGGGCACAAATCAGAGGTCATGTATTAGGGAGTGATTTGTTTTTGGCTATAGGTATCAATTGCAGGGTGGCCCAGAATCTCTCTACTGTATTAGGGAGGACCAAAGAAATCTTCATATTTGCAGCCCTCATGTTGTCAAGAGAATCTATACTTTCCTTATGTTGGTGAGGTGGGGAGAACCCAACAAACATTTTGATGGTGCTTTTGTTCCTTTGGAAAACTGTATATCCCCCTCACCTGGTATGGTTCTAAAATTGCAGGTGCAAGACTTAATAACAGAACATTTGTAGGACAAACGTGAATGGACTCTTGTCATGATTTGACTGTCAACCTCCAGTAGTCTGTGACTAGAAACACAACAACATGCGCCACTAAACAACCTGCAACACTTCGAAGGAATTCTTTAATTTAAAGAACCCGTCTTCATGATCAGAGTCTGAGTGTTGGATATCGATATCTGTCTTAAAGAGTCTTCCTCGAAGTAGTGCTGGTTAATTTGAATGTATGTAAAGTGCTCAACATGGGACACCAGGAGGATTCTACAGCAGTCATATACAATACCTGGATGCACCAAAAATGGACTAAGATTGCACACTAGCAGGAAGGAAGCTTGGGCATTCTATGGAAAAAATCCCACAAGTGTTGTTAGCCAGACAGACTGTCTACTGAACCAGTACTGTAGTGGATCTACATCTCTACACATGTGAAATTCATCAATTAGCTAAGCATCCGCATCTGACTAGCAAAAACTCTGCTCTGTTTTCTTTTGGACCTCTCCTCATTGAGGATTGCTATTTGAGCGTGTCCCAGAGGCTATTCATCACTAGCCTATCAATATAGTCTATATTGTTCAACAAAGATAGGCCAGGTGATGAGGGTGACATAGCCTAGCTAATGCTATTTGAGCGTGTCCCAGAGGCTATTCATCACTAGCCTATCAATATAGTCTATATTGTTCAACAAAGATAGGCCAGGTGATGAGGGTGACATAGCCTAGTTAATGCTCAACTGTGTATATTCAAACATTGGTGTTCGCACTTAATTTTCTGTTTAGCTGAACCAACATATGAAAAGTAGAGTTCAAGCAGGAGGAGGCTTTGCTGTTGCAGGTTTTCTGTGGCAACTTGTGGTGCACCTGCAATTGGCACAGTAATTTCTTGAACTATAAATCCAGCTGAAGTGTGATCTGATCTTTTCGATATGGACACAAACACTTAAAATACAGGATGGCAATTGCAATAAAATGTGTCACGAGGTGAATAAAATGCACAAAGCAAGGAACATGCATGATCTTGGAAAGTCATATTAGCATTTCTGACTTGCCAGTGCATTTTTGTCTCCAAATTATATCTGTGGGGATTGTTTACACCCTCTCTTGGACCATAGTTCATTTTTCTCATTTGGTGCTGTTCCCTGCAGTACAATCATTTGTATGATGGGACGCGCTGTGTATGATGTTGATTGCTGATCATGTGAGGGTGTAGCTATGACATACTCTTAAATTACTGGGACAAGAAGTTAGGCCACCATTTTGGCCGCAGCTTCCACCACAGTGTTTCCTAATGATATCTTGTTGTGTTACCAGTGTGGGCGGCGCACTTAACTACCGCTACCACAAAAGGATTTGTCAGTGCAGAAAACAGTAAATCTAATTGTGCAGTGTGTTGTACTAAGGAACCGTCTGTTCTGCGGAAATCTCTCCTTCCATTGTGACAACCGGGCATGCACTGTTGTAGTGCCGTATGCCGAGTCTGAATAAATGGTCACGTGGCATCCTTGTGATGTGTGTAGTGCCTCAATGAGCGCCACATGCTCTGCTGCTTGTGTTGAGTAGAGCATGGGTAATCTCTTCATCACTAATATTTCATATTCTCCCACTTCCAGGTGCACTACTGCCTCACCCGTATGTCTTTGTCCTGTGTCCTGGTCAATTGTCACTGAATCGTCAACAAAGAGTACCTCTCCTTCCTCTAGTGCACTGTCCTTTTTTTGGGGATGTCATCCTCTTCTCTTTCATATGTGGCACAGTCATGTTGCTGCAAGTCTTCGTCTGTGCACACTTCTGTTAGGAACGTGGCTGGATTTACTGTTTTGCATCGCACTACATGAATATTTGGGCGTGAGATCATAATTTTCTATGCTGACGCTCTCTGTGTGATCAGGGTAGACTTTGACCTTCATAAGATCGCAAATACTGAATGCTCCACCTACAATGTCACTAAGCATCCCACTACAATTGTAGAAATGTTTTCAATGGCAAAGGGAGCTGCAGCAAACACTTGTTCACATGCGAACTGCCCTTGCATAACTGAATCTAGCGTACCGCTGTAGTAGGCCAATGGCTTGTGGCCCATTGTGCTTTTTTGGGTTAGCACGGCGGTCATGAGTGTGCTGTTCGAATGTGAGAATATATAGAATTCTTGTGTCAAATCTGGGTTGGCAAGAACTGTGGCTGGTGAAATCACTTCTTTCAAATCATTAAAATGTTGTACCATGTCTTTCGTCCATTCTAGTTTGTTGTTGACTTTTGTACTTCCTTGAGACGCTGTAGGAGCAACCTTGTATATGCTGAATAGTCCAGAATGCATGCCCTGCAGTAGTTACACAAACCTAGGAATTTTTGCATGTCCTTCACTATGACAGGTTTGGGCATGGCGCGGATGGATGCTTCTCTGTCTGGTATTATTCTTTTGCCATTTTCTGATATTAGCTGTCCTACGTAGAGTACCGCAGGTTGGCAATATTGGAGTTTGGCCTTGTCAACCTTGTAGCCCTTGTGGGCCAAGAGTTGTAGAAGGGTAATGGAATCCTTATGACAGTTTTGCTCATTGTCTTTGCAAACATGTAAGACTTCCACATACTGGATGACCGTTCTGAGCACATGGATGTTCCCTAAGTCTTTTTGTAATATTCTTCTGAATATGCTTGGCCTTTCACAATACCCTTGTGGCAAACAAGTGTGTTTGTAGCACTTTCTGCCATGTGTAAAGGCTGTGAGGTACTGTGAGTCTGGGTGCAAAGGTATCGAAAAGAAGGTGTTCTTTAAGTCAACCACTGTGAATCGGTTTGCTTCTTTAGGGATACTACACAAAATGGCGCGAGGGTTTGGAACTAGAGTAAATTCTTTCTGTACTACGTCATTAAGTGGGTGGAGGTTCTGAATCATTCTCCAATTGCCCCCGTTGCTTTATTGACACAGTATATGGCAGTATTGCATGGTGAGGTAGAGGGTACTATTATCCCTCGGTGAAGTAGCTTGTATCGTGTCCTTTATTCCCTCTTTCGGCTCCCTTGATAATGGGTACTACTGCTCCAATTTCTAGTGTCATATGTACTTGGGTCACTTTCTTTAGTAGCCCTATGTCATGTGGGTTGGTTGTCCACAATTGTGCTGCCACATACTCTAAGTCAGCTTGAATGAAGGGAGATGGTGTGACAACGGCCATTAGGGGGCACTATACGTCTGTACTACACAATTATTTCGCAGGGGATGCACATTTGTAGTGTTATCTCCCCGTCATTGTCATTGGGCCTCATTATGGGTCCAACGGTTACCGTGCCAGTTCTACCGGTGGGAGGCCGCTGGAACGGTAAACATATACTGGCAGCTGACTTCCCGGTGCCACCGGGAGATTACAATCCTGGCGGCCCGGAAAGTCAGGTGCCAGTAAATTGTAAGTCCCCATTCACGTGGAGTCCCATAGGACCTGGGGGAATGGGAACATTAAAGCACCGGCACGTTAATAGCAATGCTGGTGCTTCCATGACCGGTCTGTCTACCGTGGCTGCTGGGCGGCAGTGTCAGACCTGTCAGTCAAGGCAGCGCCGGCAGGCAGACCTGTAATATGCCAGTCCGGAAACAACAGTTCCGGTAAGCCTACCAGCACCCATGTCCCCGGACCGACAGGGTCATAATCAGGCCCATTGTCTTCGAAATATTCTGCATTTGTCACTTCCTTGAGGGGTGCGGTGGGATCGATGCACAATACAGTACACCACTTGCACCCTTCATAGGGTATGGAGGTCATTTTAGGAGTCGGCCCCTGAGGTGTCACTTGAGGGGGCATGCCATCATTTTGTTGACCATAACTGTTCCCCATCACCTGTCTGCTTATACACTCTCTTGAGAAGTGTCCCCACTTCCCCCAGTTCCAACATTGCCCCATTCCTCCTCCCAGGGGTCCCATTCCTCCAAACTCCCCTCCCCTTGGTCCTCGGAACACACCTCTTCCTCGCTGCTATCCTCCCCTTGCCACTAAGGGCTGGGGTATTGTGTGTTCTCGCCCCACTGTCCTTGTCCTCCTTCTGACCACACTGTGTCTATTCTTGCATTTGCGAAATTAGGGGTGTACCCTCCCACTTCCATCTTGGCTGGCATCAAAACGGACACCTCCACATCTACTTTAGCTAATTTGTTTTGTACTAGTTTGGAGTCCTCTGCTTGTCGCCTCTGAGTCATTTCCCTGTCGCATTCCTTTATTCCTCAACAATCGTGTATTATTATGCTCTGTATTCCAGGCCATCCCTTCACCTCAACACCCACAATTTTGTCTAATGCCTTCTGCACTTCCCTGGGTAGGCCCTGTTACGTGATAAAATAGAAGACGTGTATCAATTGGTCCCATACGTACCTGTCTCTGCTCTCCACATCTCTTCAACCTTAAGAATAAATTGAGCTGCATTTTTGTCTTCGCCCATAGTACATTGCATGATAGATTGTAAGTCGGGTGTGTCAGGAAAGCTCTCCGCAGCGCATCCCATATTTTCGCTCAAATCTTGTTAAACGATGCTCCATCATGTGCATTGTTCCCCAGTGTTACATCTGGGTAACCCGCTTTTACCCACACATGAGTACCCGCTTTTACCCACACATGAGTAGCCTGATCTGCGATGGTAGCTACTAATAGGCCTTTGATTTTGCAATCGTGCTTTGTTCCCTTTACTCCTCTTCCCACTTCCCTTTTTCCTTGCCATCGCCATCTGGCCAAACCTACTCCTTAACGTCTCATCCCATGAACGTTCCACCCTAGGAGTTTGTTCAGGCGTGCCTGTTCTGTTTCCTCGTCCTTGTCATCCTCAAACTCATCCAATATACTCCACCCGTCAGCATTGTCTTATCCCAAGCTGTCAGCCCGTTCACTTCCTTCTCCCTCCTTTTCCACATGCACATTTTTTTATGGGTGTATTATCTACTCTGAACAGGAAATCCCCTGATTTCCATCCATCTGGTACCTGTTCTACCTGTCTTTCAGCTTTTACTTCAGCTGGCACTGTTTGTACTCTGTGTAATTCTGCTCTTGCTGAGGCCACTGCCAACTCTAAATCTCTTTTATTGACATCGGCATGTCCTGGGGTGCACAGAGCGGATGCATATGCGGGCAGTGGAGCTGTCGATGCTGTAGACACAGCTATCGCTGCCTCTCTTCCTGGGCACTCACCCTTGTGACCGTCCTGTCTGTTCTCTCCTCTATACTTTTCAGTGTCCTCAAACATCCTCCAAAGATCTAATATTTCCTTCCGTCTTTGTTATTTCTTTCCCATATATTTGGCTTTTAGAAAAATGCACATATGTTCTAGCATACCCTTATTGTGGGAGCCTTGCTCTGGCCACGAGCGGGGCACCCCCTCCTCTTGTCTCTGTCACCCACTGCTTATGGTAGTTCTCAATTTTCTCTCTGTAGCGGTAGGGCCTTAGGCATATACTCTATGAGTGTTTTTCCTCCCATTTTGTTGGTGGTTGCGCCTCCACTGCTCTTAGGCTCGTACCAACGCACTGCACACAGTGTTACAAGGTTGTCACAAAACACAACCTATTTATACCACCTCCCTTTATATTAAAAAGTTCAAACAGATTCTTTACTTTCTCCCCCTTCCTTCTCTTCACACTAACACTCACACATTACACACCCACACAAATATACCACAAATTACACAATGCCCCTCCTGGACTTCCACCCTACACAATAAAACACCAATAAAACAAGCAAAATAAACTAAAATAACAACAACTACTATTCCCGAGCCCTCTTATTATGCAGTCTCCTATATATTTCTTTTTTCTTCGTTATACAATATGAGTGGCGCCACCTTCTCCCCTCGCTCCGGGAGGCTCCCTACCATTGCATTTTGGTTTCCTTAACATTATTCTAAAAAAATTGTAACACCAAAAAACTAAACAATTGACATACATGCCACACCTACAATATCAATGCCCACACATTCACACTGCTCACACTCTCCCATACAACTATCCCCTACTTGTTATCCCTTGCAAGGCTATACTCACGTGCAAGTGTTCACCCTAACTCCTCCATCACAGGGTTCCAACAGCACCAGCCTGCACTTCTCCGCGTAGCCACACCCCGCTCCAAATAGCAGACAGGATTATGCAAATACGGCTCCTGTACAGCCACTGGAAAGTACACGTTTTTGGGGCTAGTCATTGTAGGTAGGCATGGCCCCTTTGGAGAGGCTGCCTGGACACCTACGCTGGTACGGGGGGAGGCACTGGGATCACGTCAGGGTCACGTCATGAGGATATGCCCACAAATGCTTATGGAAGAAAAAAATCCAACCCGCTAGGGAACAAGGGCCATGAGATTCTTGAAAGGATAACAAGTTTTAATCACACAAAATAGGCCGGCCAGCAAAGAACTCTGCTGCTCGAGAGTGTTCTGCCGAAAAATAGTAGAAGCAGAATATTATAAGGGAACACATCATCACTAATGACGTTACATATACAGTAAAAACATGTGCGACTGGTTTGTGAGACCCTATACATGGGGGGTCTGCTCCATAGGGGCCAAGCTGCTATTGGTCCAAACCACGTCCGTCTGTCTTCCATCACGTGGGGTAAGCTGGGCTCATCATCTCCAGGTAATCAAGGTTGAGTTTGCAAATGGGTTATTATGTAAAACAATGCTACTCTATCATTATGACACCGGCACAGGGGGAGGCTTAAGAACATGCTGATCCACACGTTCTTCACTCAGTCCATATCACACTTTCTGCACCCAAGGCTTCCACCCTCGCTGTGGACTATAATTTATCCCACCCTGTACCTCCTATTACAAAGTGTGAAATAAGGTGGCATGTTTGTGTTCTCTTAGATTCTTTATGACCACTGGGTTCATGGTTGGTGGTCTGGGGTCAACTACTATCGTGGAATTCAGGGGTCTTGGACTGGGGCAGTTGTGGGTATCACAACTCCTGGTATGCTGGATGGGGGCAGAGGTCTGCTTTTGGCCTGGCTGCAACAAAAGTGCATTGCGAGGCGCCTGGTACTGTCTCGTGAACTTGCAAGGCGCATTCTATCTTGGGATAACACATATTGGCTACAACTATGGAACAAAGGAAAGATTCTTTGGGAGCTAGCAGTGTGGGTCTCTCTATCATCAGCGCTTGGGCCTGTTCAGGTTTCTACATTAGGTCTGTGTTTACTGCCCAGCCTTGCAGGGTTGAATGTTTCTATTATAACTATAGAAATGCTGCTTTCGTATATGTCTATGCATTTATATTTAATATAGTGTTTGTGAAGGGTGTTTTAACACACCCCTCTGGTACATCACAAGTGTAGTTATGGGATTCACCTTACTCTAAAGCGCCTAGGGTGGTGGGAGAGGTTAATTTCCTTCCCAACAATAGCCAACATTGCTGTGACACGGTAAGGGTAGGAGACATAAGGGAAGATTCATCTAGGGATGTGGAAGTGTAGATGACATTATCTAGATACAGCATTGAAGTGGTGAGAGAGTGTTCTCTCAGAATCTATGGTGCATCTCAGGTTCTTTACTAAGCTGGATGATGTGGGCGAGGGGCCAGGGGGTTCGGCCAGGGGGTGGGTTGGTGGAAGAGTGCTGTATTACTGCAGATCAGGATTTCAGTTTTACCAGGAGCAAAGAGGAGGTGGTGCTGTCATACAGTGGTTGATTTCTGTGAGGCACGAGTTGAGGTAAGGATTGGCAGAAGCTGGAATCTTGGGCATCTTAAAGATGATCTGGGTGTCATCTGTGTAGTTGTAGCAGGTTAGCTCATGTGAGCGAATAAGGGCAGGGAGGGGTGTGAGGATTCAGAAATGAAAGCCTGACATAAGATTGTAAGATCAGCCTGTGTCAGGATGTCAATAGCTGAAAATCCGTCCCTCACACTACAAACTAAACAATAAAATATGAAAGGAAATGTCTACAACTTGATTTTGGCAAAGAAAAATGTTCACAACTGGAAAAAAGAATAACTCCAATGAAAATGTTCCCCAAAATGGAAGCCCTTGGATACAGAGAGTGGACCCCTTTCCCTGGATTCTTAAGTAGGATGGCAATTGTCTTTTTTGATAACAGTTCCTTTGTGTATCTCCTTGAATCACAAGGCTCCTGTTTAGGAAACAAGTTCTGTAACTTTCTTCCCATAACATAAATGTTTCCTTTGTTTAGAAAGCGCTGTTTCTCTTTAGTGTTTCTGGAAGCTTTGCACACTGCCTGGTAGACTCCCTGTCAGGACTCTTTATGCAATGCCAACTATCTGGTCTGCTCTCCTGCCAGGACTTCACTTGCGATTTTCACTTGCTGTTATACTCCCCAGCCAGGACATCCTATGTGATTCAAATGCCTGATGTATTTCTCTTGCCAGGACAACTCAAGCATTTCAATTGCCTGGTGTCTTTACCTTGCCAGGACTTCTCAAGCATTTCAATAGCCTGGTGTCTTTCCCTTGCCATGACTTTGCATGTGTTTCACAGTTCCTCTGTATCACCAAAACTGCATATATTGCTCTTGGCTTGGTATATATGTTTGTGGTAAGGTTTGTTCAATCTTTGACGTCCTCTTGCGTCCCAGTTGGCGTGTGTGTGTCTTGCCGGGCAGGTTTGTTTGTTTGTTTCTTTATTTGATAATGTGCACCAAACCCTCAGGTAGCTGGGCGCAACAGTTACACGAATATTTGAAGCTTAGTTACAACATAAATGGAAGGTACATAGCATAGACAAGTTATAATGCATACAGTAGGTGTACATAATGCTGGTGGGTTGATCCGGGTAAACAACAGAAACGGTGTCAATAGTGCAGTACACAGGGATCACATGGAGGATCCTCCGGTCAGGAATACGAGTGAATGGAGAAGGTGATCAGTTTCTAGATGTCCTTGATGCGAATCCAGTTCAGTAAATTGCGTCTAAATCTAGCGTAAGGCTGTTCCACTCTAAGGGTGGTGGGGAGGGTGTTCCAAGCGAGAGGTGAAGCCACACTGACAGCGATTGTCCCGTTTAACTGCTCCCAGGTCTACAGCTTTCAGTTCTGTGTCCCCGTGCAGAGTGATGCTTTCGGGGTGTAGCAGGGACCCCCGTTAGTGTATTTGTATTTGTATTTCATTGTTTATATACCGCTTTAATCCAAAGCGCTTTACAGTTTAAAAACACAGGAACATTAAACATGTAACATAGAAGCAATAACAGTATATATGAGACAAACCAGAAAAACAGCATGTGGAACAATTTGCATTTGAGGAGGAAGAAGAATGGAGGTGAGGGGACAGAAAAAAGGGAGAAAGCTTAGTTAGTAGTGAGAGTAGGAGGGAGGATGGAGATCATGGGGAGATAGGGAAGATAGAGGCACAAGGAAGAAGGTATTGGAAGGAGAGAGAAAAGGTGTCAGGGAGGGGAGTGGAGAAGGAGTGCTTTCAAGGAGGAGCAGAAGGAGGAATAGGTGGAAGTGGAGCGGATAGTGAAATGAAGGGAGTTACAATCTAGGGGGGCAAGGAGCTGAAAGGAGCGGAAACGAGACGAGGCACAAGGTGGTGCGGGGGTGCAAAGTAAGAAGAGATCTGCAGAAGGAAGGGAGCTAGAGGGGGTATACAATGAGAGAAGACAATAGAGGTAAGGAGGGCAAGGTCATGAAGAGATTTAAAGACAAGACAAAGGAAGTGAAATTTAAGTTGGGTATGGAAAGGAAGCCAGTCAAGGTTGGAAAGTGAGTTGGAGATGGAATCATGGGGAGAGAGAAGACAGAGGGTATGGATGGCAGGGTGGTAGAGGGATTTAAGGGGGCAAGATGGGAGGCAGGGAGACCGAAAAAGAGAGAAGAACAGTAGAAAAGGCGAGAAAATATAAGGGAGGAGATTAAGAGCTTGGTAGCATGGAAAGTGAGAGAAGAACGGACTTTACAGATATTGAAGAGGTGGTAGCGACAAGAGCGAGACGTAACGGAAATATGGTGAGTAAGGGACAGGGATGTGTCAAAGTAGATTCCTAGATTCCGGGCATGAGAGGAAATTGGAAGATTATAATGGGGAAAATGAATAGAGAGAGGGGGAGAGGGAGGAGGAATTGTGACCTCAGTCTTGTCAGTATTAAGAGAGAGATAGTAAGAGGACATCCAGTTTTTAATGGCAGTGAGAAAGGAGGAGAGATTTAGATGTAGGTCAGGAGAGAAGGAAGAAAAGGAGACGAAAAGCTGAGTATCATCAGGGTAGAAATTAGCTATTGTTAGAGTTGACCAGTTCTAGTGGCGCCATCTGTTGCCGTCCAGCACCTGGTCGGAGCGATATGTGTGGCACGCCAAGGGACTGGTTCCTTTTGTGTGGTGCACAATTGTCTATGTAGGTAGAGCCCAAATGGCCCTTCCCATGTCACAGGAGCATTGGGTGACGGCCTGCCCCTGGTCCTCGGCCATTCTGCGTTTCCCTGTCGATGCAAAGGTTGTGTTATATACGGGGGCAGCGGCAAGCAACACAGTCTTCTTGCCGGCCAGTGCCCTCTGGGGGTGATGGGCACCTTGTGTCTAGCCCACTCACCCCCCTGCAGCCAGTCTCAGGTCTTGAGTTCTGTCTGTGGCGGGCTGTTTTCTCGCAGTTGCCAAGGGTACTCACAGCTCTTCTTTATCTTTGTCAGGGCCTGTTGTGCGTAGACTCAGGAAGTTTGGTAGCGCTATCATCTGTGCCCATGGGCACTGCTATGTGGTTCAGAGTCCTCTGTGGCCTCCATTCTGTAGGGGTTGTTTCCAGCCACTGCCCGCGGCAGCACAGGAGCATCCGAGTGCCCCCAGTTACCACTAGGCCTGTGAGGCCAGCTGTGTTTCTTTGTGTCTCTGCAGGGGGGTGTGCTGTCCAGTGCACCATGCTCCCCCCGGCGCTGCCGTGTGCCTTGAGCGTTCCTCTGAGCGTTCCAACAGTGCACGGTCTTCTGAAAGTTGTCTCGGGCAGCCTTCTGATTTTCCTCTTATATCAGCCGCACAGTGCTCAGATCCGGATCCGTCCCAGCTCCTGTCGCAGGACGGGAAGGTTGCAGACCCAGTAGCTCACTGCTCCACTCTCCTCACCTGGCAGCACCATGTCCGTTGCTTTTCGGTCTCCAGTTCTAGTAGGGAGCCCTCCGTGAGCCGCCCGCCATGTTCCGCTGCATCTTCGTACTGTCGCTGCGGCCTCCTTTCATGCTGTCCCAGGGGGGTTCCGTTGCCACTCATGTGTGGCGTGATTCCGTACCGCTAAGAGTGCCGCTTCTGGTCCTCTTGATGAGCCCTTTCCCTTGTGGGGGGCCGCCTGTGTCAAGCACTGTCAGGGGCCGTTCGGGACGTCTACCACCAGGTGATGTCACAGCGCACCGGCCACATCATGTTCCAACCTCTGCACTGTCAGGCATTTCCGGCCCCTGCTGTTGTTGGCGGTGTGCTAATGCTGAGCCGTCCGCAGGCCGGGGAAGGCGCAAGCCTCCTTTCTATCGATGTGTGTGTTACGGCCCTGTGCGAGACACCGGCTCTCCCCCTCCTTACTGCTAGGCTGCGTCTCCGTCCGCCATCTTGCCGGGCAGGGGGCGCCTATTCAGGAGTCTCGAATGTCGGTAGGGGTGCTCCGATTTCCTTCAATTTTGTTTGCGATTGGTGGCAGGAACGCTTCTATGCTTGGATGTAAGTACAATTATTATTCACCACCTTTGCCTCGAGAATTAAGGATCACAGCCAGGATCAAGACAAGAGCTCTGTTTAGCCACATCCTCACTCCATGAGTCCCAGGCCATGCCCCCGAGCAGACAAGGTGATATTGTGAGCCATGGAATGGTGGTACTGAGACATGTGCCCAGATGCACTTCCCATGTCCCTGCCTGCAGGTTACACTTGGGTAACTTTGGCTTTGGTATTGTGATGTGTAATGGTTTCTTTCAATTTGTATGTGACCATACATCAGTGTGCTGGGTTCACATGTGTGTGTCTCATGAATGTGACTCATCGTTGTCCCTACACTTGTGTGTCAGTATTCATGCTTATTGCATGGGTGTGTGTCTGTGGGGTAGTTTCTGGTTGACACATGCTGAGTTCCTGGTACTGTTAATGTTGTGCATGCCACACCATTAAACAAAAAATGGGGATTGTTGCTGTGCCTAAGGAGAAGGACTGGGTTAAATAGTTGGGATAATCACTCAAAGTCAACCTCTATCTGTCCAGAAAATGAATTTATGTTCTGGAGTAAAATCATTTAGTTCTTTAATTGAAACCTATCGCCACACCATGCATTGTTACTGTTAACTAATGTCTATGTTCTTTGTCCCCTTTCCCACAGTTGCTGCTGCTGGAAAAGTGGGCGGTAGCAGTGCTGTAGAGCGGAGGAGCAGGGAAAGGGCCTCCAGACCCAGGCGCAGACCCCAGGCATACCCGATTGACAACTCCTCTTTCGAGAGCGATGTGGCTGGGTGAGCACCAGCACCATCGGGCAAGGCTGTTGAGGATAAGTCCCAGGAGGTTATTGTCATGCGGACAGGGTGCGGAAGTGGGACAGGCTACTTCCACACCGGGGCCAACTAGGACAGAGGCTTTTCTGAGTGATCTTGGTTGATGGAGGAGGAGGAGGTGCGGGAGGAGGCAGCCATTGCAGCCCAGCCCACAGGCTCAGGTGGGGGCATTGTGAGGGTGTTCAAGCTGCACCCCTGGCCCAGAAACATGAGGATATGGAGTCCACTGTGGAGGGTCCAGCACAACCTCCTGTTCCTGGGCCATCTGCTGCAGGAGTGACTACCTTCCGCAATGCGTCCACCCAGACTGATGCCCCATTTCTGGCCGATGTGGCCATCTGAATAGTAGTGCAGCCATTGCTGGGAGGTATCGCAAGGCGGACGTCATCTATTTGTGATGCTGTATATGCCTGCAGGTTCGTGCCTAGAAACACTTGTGTGCATGCGTGTTATAAATGCCACATCATATCTTATCATATGTATCTCACAAGGAGCTTGTATGGCATCACAAGCAAATGAGTGTCTTCTTGGCACAGTTGGTGACTGCACTGCTCTCGGGTGATCTCTCTGGGCTGGTCACTTCAATGGTCCGCACCTCCACTTCCTCCACTGTGCCCCAGTCGTCCTCCAGTCAGGCTTCTGTGCCACCTCCACCACAGCCCCCTGTGCACCAGTCCCGCCACCACTGCCCAGTCTGGTTTGTCACTGCCCAAGGTGAAAGTCCCTATGACAGCACATGAGGTAGTCATTGAGCATGCCCAGGCACCCACACATGAACTGGCAGTGGAAGGACAGCAGGTACTTCAGGGCAGTGCAGGTGCCAAACTCCTCCGACAACTGTCATCTAGTTGGAGGGAGTCTATTCGCAGTGCACTCACTCCCAGACAGCAGCAGATGGTGGCAGTGAGGAGGCAGATTCAACAGGGCATTGCCACTCAAAGGAGACACAGTGGACGACAGCTGGCACAGTTGAGGCAGGGGAACGTCTGCAGCTGGAGACTTTGGTGTCAGTTAAGGTGCGATATGCGAGGCAGCAGGAAGTTGAGAGATGGTGGGCAAGAGATGTGGCTATCAGGAGGGTAAGGGCTGAAGCAGAGGAAAGAGAGGCAAGTGGGCTGGTTGCCCTCCTGGGGGAGTCTTGTAGGGAGGTAGAGGAGGCGGATATGCACTTGATGGAAACCCTGCAAGCCCTCCTGGCAAGAACGCATGCCTGCCTACAGGATGTGGATGTGGTGGGTGACACAGCCCTGGTCAAAGCCCTAGCCGACATCCCAACAGGCTAGCCTGCTGCCATTGTAAATAGTTTCATAGTATTAGGTTTCATTTAGGGCTTTCTGTTATTTTTCTCCATGGACATTTATACCCTTCTACTCATTTTTGTGTACATAGCAACTTGACTTTTGGAAAGGCTGTTTGACAGTGAAAGCTATGTGGGCACGGCAGGTGTTACAAGCCGATGTTTGTAGCGGCACAGATGGCGCACTTTACCTCTGTTTCATGGACTACTCGGCTTCTTTTGACTCTGTAACTGTCTGGGCTATTGACCCTCAGCTACTTTATTTCTTTTACCTATATAATGAAACATACAATGAGTTTATCCCAAGATGGATCTGTTACGTCACCGGTAGCTTCTAATAGAGGCCTTACGCCAAATATATATTTGGCCGATATGGGCTCCACACTTGCCCAGTGCCGTAATTTCCATCTGCGCTTAGGGGGTGTACTGACCACATGGATTGGCTAGGCGGATGATACTGTGATCTTTGACCGCACTCCGTTGGGCTTACAACATTCGTTGGATGCCATGTCAAAGTATACAAAAATCAACAATATGAAAATGAACTTCCAGAAGACAACATATTTACTGCTCCAGCACAAGGCCAAACATTCTTTGAATAACAACTGGTGGATTGATGACATTAAGTTAGAAAAGGTCAGTTCTTACCTATATTTGCGCTGCCCTTTTCCTGGGACCCCTTTTGCCAGGACATATGGGAGGCCGGTGTCTATGAAAGTGTTCTGCAAATGGCAGTTTCTGAAATATTTCATCAGCAAGGTAGGGGGAGAATCGGTGGAAGGCTACTAGGAGGTTTACACCAAGTCAGCTATTCCTAGTCTATTGTATGGACTAGAAGCTGACCCAGGTATCACTATTACCTGGTTAAACAGGACTGAGAGGAACTAATAAAATCAATGTTAGGATTACCCAAGACTGTCTCGATGGAGGTTCTGAGAATGGAGCTGGGGTGATCTTGCTTTCCACCTTATGGAAGCTGAGATGTACCAAGCTTCTAATGAAGATCCTCGGAGCAAAGACTAGCTCATTTCCATAAACCTTTTGGGCATTATTGGAAGCACACAGGTCCTTAAAACAGGTAACTCAAATATTGTCACTAAACATTTAGAGGACATCAGTCTACCAAGGAAGGAAATGGTCACTCCCAGAGCCCATTCTTTGTCGAGTTATGGAAAAAATATGTACGATCAGGTGATGACTCTTGATGCTCTCTCTCTTCGCAAGCATTATTTTGAGTATGTCAAGCAGGAATTTACCTAGTACGAACACTGTAGTTACCTCACGAAATATTGCAGTGTACCCTTATGACGTTTGTTTCTATCCCTGAGTCTGAATATTCTGCCTGTTTGTGTGATTACTTGGGTGTGGGCTCAGAAGCCACGCGAATTGCGGCTATGCCGTAATTGCGAGGCCAAGGTGGAGTCCTGCCGGCATATTCTAACAGGGTGCCCTGGGTTAAATGCCCATTATGACAAGGTCTATGGTAGATTCTGTGCAGTCCATGGGGGCTGTGAACTGGATCAATTCTGGGATACAATATTTTCTGCTGAAATTGCTAAAATTAGTTTGAATTCAGATGCACCACCATCCATAAGGTTGATCATTTGATATATATGGCGTTTCCTTAGTCTTTTTTTTAAGTTATTACCCTTCAATGACAACGATCAGTAAATATTGACTATTTTCCACAAGATGTGGGGAAAACTATATATCACTGTAAGATCTTATCCTAATGGTAATGTGACTCTTTATCATTCTATTGGCAGGAATTGACTTGGATGGCTCCAGGAAGGATATTTTACTATGGGCCTCATTACGAGGTTGGAGGTAAGGGGTTACCGGCACCGTTACCGGTGCCGGTAACCCCTTACCTCCGTATTCTGAGGTCCCATAGCGGGAGCCGCTAAGGGACCAGGGAGCTAATGACGGGCCCGCTCTTAGCGGGCCCGTCATTAGCTCCATCCCCATTCCCATTGAGCCCTATGGGGGCTCGAATGGGAATGGGGAATGGTTCTCAGAATGGGGATTTACCGGGTCCTCCAAGGTTGGAATGACCCGGTAAGTCCCTATTTCGAGAACCCGGACCCGGAATGCGGTAAGGGGGTAGCCATGGTGCTAATAGCACCATGGTTACCTCCTACCTCGTAATGAGGCCCATGTGTTTTATTTATTTGAAGTCATGCATTTTTTTACTTGGATTCTTTTTTACTGTGTAATTATTATTCCTGTAATTATGATAGGCAAAAGGTTTGAATGAGCCATAAGCATTAATACATTTTTTTTTAAATAGTATGTTTTTATGAATACAAGTTTTTATACTGTTCATACCACACTTTATTCCAGTGTCTTTGTCCATGTGCACATTTACTTTTTCCATGTTCCTCAAGTGCATATGTCCTTTATCAGTCATGTGGGTAGTGGCCTTACTCTGTGCTTCATATTGTTTCTGTGATGTATGCAGGGTGACGGGTGCACATGCTCCGTGTGTGTGATGGATTTTGCATCCATGCTCAATGAAAATGGGTGGTCTCTTGTAGATGTGCGGAGGTGACGTGCTCGGGATTCACTTATTTCACAGCTTTGTCATGCACATCTGTTGCTTGCCTACTTGCATGCTTTGCAATACAGGCATGCTATTGAATTGTGTAGATATTATGGATGTTATTGTGAGAGTTGTATGCTGTGGTTGAGTCTGCACTCCATTTCTGAATGTGATCATGTGTGTTTGGTGATGTTGTGTGTTGTTTGTGCTTGACATGGTGCCATTATTTTGATTGACTTGGACATGTGCACATGTGTTTCACATGTAGGAGTGAGGCCAAGAGATGGCCGGAGGTGGCAATGGCTGTTTGTCTGATCCCATTCCATGTGCATGGGCACTACTTGTTGGGTGTCAGTGTGTTTCGTGTTGTTGGAGTGACCTTTTGGTGAGTATGTAATGGTGTGCATACAGGGATGGTTATGGTGATGTGCGAGATGTATCATGATGGTGTTTCGGGTCTCTCATTGGGGATGGGTACTCACTTGTTCATGTGTCTTGCAACATGTTCCACATGGTCTAGTTGTTAGGTGTATATGGTGACAGCTCATTCGCCTCTGCCCATTCGCTACTGGGGATGAGTTCATTTTACATTGAGTTCATTTCTGGTCCACTGATGTTTACGTGTTACTTTGGCACTTGCATGTTAATGTGGATGTTCCCACACTTCATTCACTAGTATGGGTATTTTTCATTGTGGGTGTTGAGGAGGGATGTGGCTTGACTGTGGATGAGTGGGCTACACTCAACACTTATGCACTGAATGGTGGATTAATGAATCCCTCCTAAGGTACAGCCACCCTCCTGCACACATATGCAGTCAGCCAGTACATGCTCTCATACCACGCATCCCCTTTGCCACTGGAATGCAGCTAAGGTCCATGATTAATTGTTTGGTGTAGCTGGACAGATTATCAGTCTCATAGACTCACAAACTCTCTGACAGCATTCACAGCACCCAACCACAAGCTTATACTCTTGGGGTGCTAACAGGGACTTAGCCTCCCCTTCCTACCTATGTACAGGCTAACATGCACACGCATCATAAATCACTCGGACCAATTTCTGATTCCTTGGACTTCCTTCCTCTAAAACCATTCATCTACAGCACTTTGAAGCCATTACAATGGCACAAAAGGCACTATACAAATGCCACACTGCATTACATTGCATTACTATGCCACATGTACATGGAGTGGTCAAAAAAGTGTAGCTGGTGCAATAGGGTGCTTTCTTGTTAATGTGCAGCTGAGTGTGGTCTAGAGAGAGTCATGAAAGGAGCTGCGGTCCTGGATTCACCGGCAGTGCTCCCAGTTGATCATATTGGAGGAGGATATGTGTTAGGTGTACTTAATGGTGGAGGCAGGCCAGCAGAGTTGAGGTAGGTTGTTGGTCCACATTGGACTGGTAAGGGTGTGGACTTGAGTGAGCAGCCTGGGGCTGGGGGTGGAGGTTAGCAGGGGTAGTGAGAGGTGGCAGGACTTGAGGAAACTACTTGGGGTTTGGGGCAGCGGTAAGTTCGGGTAGTGGGAGAAGGGAAGACTAGCAGGGGGCTTGAGGGGTTTGGGGCGGAGGTCAGTGCGGGTCGTCGGAGGTGGCAGGACTTGAGCGGGCTACGTGGGGTTAGCGGTGGAGGCCAGCATGGTTAGTGGGAGGAAGGTAGACTAGCAGGGGCCTTGAGGGGGTTGGGGCAGAGATCAGCGGGGTAGTGCATAGTGGCAGGACTTCATGGGGCTGCATAGGGTCGGGGTGGATGTCAGCAGGGGTAGTGGGAGGTGGCAGGACTTCATGGGGCTGCATAGGGTCGGGGTGGATGTCAGCAGGGGTAGTGGGAGGAAGCTGGACTTGGGGGGGCTGCCTGTGGTTGGGGCAGATATCAGCAGGGGTAGAGGGATAAGGGTGGACAAATAGGGGGCTTAAGAGGCTTGGGGCATAGGTCAGCGGGGGTAGTAGGAGGTGGCAGGACTTGAGGGGGCTTCAAGGGGTTGGGGATGATCTCAGCGGGGGCAGTAGGAGAAGGGCAGACTAGCAAGGTGCTGAGAAGTTTGGGGCGGAGGTCAGCAGGGGTAGTGGGGAGTTGGCAGGAGTTGAGGGGCCTGCCTGGGGTCTGGGGCAGAGGTCAGTGGTGGTAGTGGGTGTTGGCAGGACTTGGGGGGCTACCTTGGGTGGAGGCAGAGGTCAGCGGAGGTAGTAGGAGAAGGGCAGACTAGCAAGGTGCTTGATGAGGTTGGGGCAGAGGTCATCAGGGGTAGTGAGAGGTGGCTGGGGTTGGGGCAGTGGTCAGCAGGGCCAGTGGGAGGAAGGCACTCTAGCAGGTGGCTTGATGGGGGTTAGGGCAGATGTCTTTGTGGGTAGTGGGAGGTTGCAGGACTTGAGGAGGCAGCCTGGGGTTGGGGCAGAAGTAAGCAGGGTAATTGGAGGAGGACGGACTAGCAGGGGCTTGAAGGCATTGAGCCATAGGCCAGCAAGGTTAGTGGGAGTTGGCAGGAGATGAGGGGCCTACCTGCAGTCAGGTGCAGCGGTCAGTGGGGGTAGTGGTAGGTGGTAGGACTCGGGGGGCTACTTAGAGTTGGGGGCAGAGGTCAGCAGGGGTAGTGGGAGGAGGGCAGACTAACAGGAGGGGACAATGTGCAGTTTTCATGCAGTGTTGGTTTGAGTAAGGGGTTATGGGCCACAGTTTCGACCAGGGTGTTGCTTTGAGTTAGGGGGGATGATGTACAGTTTTGCTGGGGTGTTTGGTTGAGTTGGTGGGTATGGGCCATAATTTCACCAGGGTTTTGCTTTGAGTTAGGGCGGGGCGATGTGCAGTTTTTCCAGGGTGTTGATTTGCATTAGGGAGTATGGGCCACAGTTTAGTCGGGGTGTTACTTTCAGTTAGGGGCGACGATGCACAGTTTTGCTGGGGTGTTGGTTTGAATTAGGGGGTATGGGCTGCAGTTTCACTGGGGTGCTGCTTTGAGTTATTGGATACTGTCCCCAGTTTTGCCAGGGTGTTACTTTGAGTTATGTAGTACGGGCTGCACTTTCACAAGTGTTGCTTTGAGTTAGTGGGGACGATGCACAGTTTCGCTGCGGTGCTGCATGGTGGCGTAATGGTGTAATTTTGCTTATTTGTTGGCATTACTGGCTTACTTTTTCACATTTGCCCGGACCAAAGATTGTTTTACAGTGCTAGTTTTTGTTTGCTGGGGGGCGTGTTGTGGTCATTACAGGCACACCACTTAATTCGTAGCGCTGCAGATTACTTTGTGCTTTGGAATCTATAAATCAGCACCCAGCACTATACTTGTTGAACGTGCAAGTACGCACAATTTTCTTTATAGCGCAGACTAATCGCTTTTTCTATGAATTTGGCCCAAAGGTCTATCCCTAACAAAGGGATAGAAGTGTACTGTGGGCTGCAACGGATAATGACACTGCTGTGCTGAGCTGAACAAAAAAACACAGAAGGGTTTCACATTCTTGCTGTGCAAAATGCATGTCACTGCATCTATGCCAAACAAATACAGGCGAATGCAAACCATTCCCGTGTATTTCAGAGAGCATCCATATTTGAATTTGTGATGTTTATTACATTCTTTTGTGGTGCTGTGAGAAGTATGACCACTCAGTTGTGCCATTAAAAACTTGGTAAATGAACCCCAAACTATCGTAGAAATTCATGAGAAAAATACATATTCAAGCACCATTTTATGACTGTGGCAAATAATTTACCAATGGCAGAAAATTTAATTTAAGATGCAAGTTTTCATTAGAAAGAATATATCCTATTGAAAAATGTGAAGCTTTTCCTCGCTGTAAAGCACACAGCACCGAATAGCCCCATTCACATAATTTCTAGGAGCCTGTCCGCTAACTACATTTAATTCACCCTTTCAAACATTTTTAGTGGTACCCTCAGGGCTCATTATATCTGCTGTTTACATATTACATTAGGTGAAGCTGTACCCAGTTTGGCATTAGTTACAGAGCCACGCAGCTGGTACTGCAGATTATTCTACATCTGCTCATTAGCTATTCTAAATCTGGAGCGGGGACAGAGACATTTCTTTCCAGCCCAAGTTAGAATGATTAATTTTTCAAGCATCCATATGCTTTCAAGCTGAGTAAAAATAACCAAACCAATACCCCTAACAGTTCCGCAAAATTACAGTTTGAGAACCTAGAAGGATATAAGATGTACATTACATCTGATAAATAACAACCATACGTGTTCATATCCATGTAAACGTTATCTTTGTAAATCATTTTTTCCCCCTCATGTTTTAAAGTTTGTATGGAGTAGCTGCATATGATAGCAAGACCCCGGTTTCCTTAAACTTTGTATATGAAGTGACAGCAACTAGAGAATACCAGTGGGGGCTGTTAAGTGTTTTTAATTGAAGTGGTGTACATATTTCGCGTGAATATACATACGCGTCCCAGGGCAGTGGGGCATCCCCAATAAACCAAGGGGTTTTCGGTTTGGGGATTTCCCTGGGTGTGTTGTTGTGCAATGAGTGAACATTGGTCATGTGGCAGTGTTATAGCACACATTTTGCAAACAAAAAATGGTTGAACATCCACATTATAATTTGAAATAACCCAGTAGATACCAGTTCATCAACATGGGAAAATGTTTCTAAGCATTTTCATAATGCATTTACCCACAATGTATGAGGTATTGTATTAGTTAAGAGATTTTCATAATGACTGTGCCAAATCATGCCAGTTTCACGCATTCCTGCAAAAACATATGCCAGTAAACCAATGTAAGGACACACTCACTTGTGCTTTGTACATAATGCCAACAATTAATAATGCCATGCCACTCTAAAATAAGCATTAGCCAAGCCAATAGTTTTGGTGTTTACTGCTGTTCTTTACATTTAGCATTTATCGGCATCAGGGTGCAAGGAGGGGAGTGCAAAGTTTCAAAGGAGCATACGGGGTGCAGGTGTTCAAGAGAGCGAGAAGGAAGGAAAATAGAGGCTGGGAAGAAACGATTGAGAGAGGGTGCCATCGATGATGAACAAGAGGAAATATGAGCAGGAAAGGTTGAGAGTGAGAGGGTGAGAAATAAAGCAGCAGTGTGAGAGGAAGGATGAGAGGGGCTAAAGAGAGAGTGGGGGTTGGGTGGTTGGGTTCTAGAGATAGTGGAAGTTGAGTGGGTGGGGGTAGAGAGAGTGGAGGTAGGGTGAGTATGTGGGGCTAGAGAGAGTGGAGGTAGGGTGGGTGGGGGTAGAGAGAGTCGAGGTTGGTTGGGTGAGTGGGGATAGAAAGAGTCGAGGTAGGGTGGTTGGGCCTAGAGAAAGTGGAGGAAGAGTGCTTGAAAGGGGTTAGAGTTAGTGGGGGTGGGTTGACTGGGGGTAGAGAGAGTGGAGGGTGGGTGACTGGTTGGCTGTAAAGAGAGTGGAGGTAGGGTGGGTTGGTGGAGTAGAGGCAGAGGATGTAGGGTGGGTGGGGGTAGAGAGTGTGGAGGTAGGGTGTTTGGGCCTAGAGAAAGTGGAGGAAGAGTGCTTGGAAGGGGTTAGAGTTAGTGGGGGTGGGTTGGCTGGGGGAAGAGGCAGAGGATGTAGGGTGGGTGGGTGGGGGTAGAGAGAGAGGAGGTATGGTGTTTGGGAGTGGGCAGAGAGAGTTGAGATTGGGTGGGTGAGTGGGGGTAGAGAGAGTGGAGGTAGGATGGTTGGGGGTAGAGAATGTGAAGGTACAGTGGGTGGGTGGGGGTAGAATGAGTGGGCTGAGTGGGGGTAGAGAGAGTGGAGGTGGGGTGGTAGGGGTAGAGAAAGTGGAGATAGAGTGAGTGGATGGGAGTATAGTGAGTGGTGGTGGTGTGGGGGTAAATAAGGGAGGTAGGGTGGATTGGTGTAGCAGAGGGAGAGGATGCAGGGTGGGTGGGTGTGGGTAGAGATAGAGGAGGTAGTGTGGGTGGGTGTGGGTAGAGATAGAAGTTGCAGGTGGGTAGAGTAGAGAGAGAGGAGGTAGGGTGGTTGGGAGGGGGTAGAGAGAATGGAGGTAGAATGGGTGGATGGTGTTAGAAATTGTGGGGGAAGGATGGGTGGGGTGGAGAGAGTAGAGGGTGGGTGGGGGTAAAGAGAGTGGATGTATGGTGGGTGGGTGGAGGTAGAGTGAGTGGGGCTGGGGTGGGGTTGGGTAGTGAGAGTGGAGGGTGAGTGAGGGTAAAGAGAGTAGAGGTAGGTGGGTGAGAGGGGGTAGAGAGAGTGTAGGTAGTGTGGTTGGGGTAGAGAAAGTGTAGGTAGAGTGGTTGGGTGGGGGTACAGTGAGTGGGGGCGGGGTGGGCGGGAGGGGTTATTGAAAGGGTGGGGGTAGGGTGGGTGGGGTTTTGAGACAGTGCACTAGGGTGGGTAGGTGGTTTGGGTTTCAGAGAATGGGGCCAGCGGGTGTGGGTAGGACCAGGGTGGGTGGTGGTAGAGAAAGTGGGTTTGGGTGGGTGAAGGTAGAGAGGGTGGGAATTGGGTTGGTGGGGATAGAGAGGGAGGAGGTAGGTTGAGAGGGTGGGGGCAGAGTGGGTGGGGGTGGGTGAATGGATGAAGGTAGAGAGAGTGAGGTTGTGGTGTGTGATGGTAGTTGGATGGTGGCAAAAACAATGAAGGACAAAGCAGCCTCTGGAAAACTTGTCAAAAGTAGCCTTAAAAAAGCCCAGACCAAACTGAACCAGCACAGGTAATGGGGTGTGGTGGGTGGGAGTGTGGGTGTAGTGAGTTTGGGAGTGGGGTGTGTGGGGGTAGAGAGAATGGGGATTCGAGGTAGAGGGAGTGAGTGTTGGGTGGATTTAGAAAGGTAACTACAGGAGGACAAAAAACATAACTGCCATCAAAAGTAGCCAAAATATAGAGCAAATGTCTGCTATGAATAGCACAACACAGCCCAATATGAAATCACTGCACAGCTGGAAAATGGAATGCCTAGCAGCCGACTCACTTCTTATAAAGCTGCTAATTGCAGCAAATATAGTTAGGGAACTTCTCATTGGGTAGAACGGCGGTGGAGTTTTGAAAAGGAAATGTTAGTGATTTGGCAGTTTCATGCAATGGCATTTCCCATTATAAGGCAGTCAGATATTCTCAGTTCATAATCCCTATATCCTCTTTCTCACTTCTGTAACAATGGTTTCAGCAATTTTCTGGTACAAGCACCATTGACAGTGCTCACTGTATATTTTTAAACACTTCCAGACCACTCGACAAGCCTTCAGCCGTGGCCACTTTCCATATCTTTCATGCCCACTAGCCAGGACCTTCAGCCCTGGCTAGTAAGCACAGTCTTCGGCTGTGCCCACTTTATAATTTCAAACTTTAGTGGGCCAGAAGCCATGGCCTTCTGCCGTGGTCACTGCACATTGTTCCCCCTCTTTTTGGGCACACTAGCCAGGGCCTCTTGCCCACTGTATAGTTTTGAACACTTTCAACCCACTTGCCATGGCCTTCTGCCATGCCCACTTTCTGACCCCCACCTCACTGTAGCTGTCCAAACCCATTTTTCCTTTATTTCTCTTTTAAAAAAAACATTTTCCCTATAACTGTGGCTATAATAGCAGTGTACTACAGATAGCGTACTACAGATAGCCACTGTTATTGTGGAAAAATACAAAGAAAATGTTTTTACCTGCATTCTCAGTCTTTCACCAAGTGCCCCTCTCCTCCTGCCATGCTACCCCCATACCCTTAAACTCCTGTTCCCCTCCCTAGCCCTCTCCCAAGCCCCCCAACCCTCGTTTTTCTGTGTGACACACTTTCATTCCCAACCTTGTTTTGTTTTGTAGCCACGGTATGCTGACTGCAGGTACAAGAAAAAAAGTGTGCTCTTAACTTGGTCCCTATCCTCTCTACAACTCCTCAATTTCATGGTGCCCTCTTCACCCCCCACCCCCCTCACACGTAGCCTGATGCCATTGCCTTGTTTTTCCTCCTCCAAATTTGTTTTTCATTTCTGAAAAGCCTCTCTGTTGCAAAGCATCTTGGGAGATATGACTGTAATTTTGTGAGAAGGGGGAACCCCTTCTCAAGCAAATATTTAAAAACCTACTGGACCATACCAGGTCCAGTTCCAACCAGCAGTTTTTGCTGTGCATTCAAGCAAAAATTTGACGTTTACCTCAATGGGAAAATTAATGGGGACTATGCTAAAACTGCATTGTTTTTTTTTCTTAATGGCTTAATTATTTTTTAACTGTTCTTTCCAAAATATCTAGTCTCAGAGGAGATGGGGTGAGAGGGTGAGGAGTGGGGTGGGGGCTGAGGGGTTCGGGAGACGAGTGTGCAAAATTTCAGTTAAATCGGTTGTACGATTCAAAAGTTATTAGCAATTCATTTTGCAGGTTTCCTACGGGACTTGATACCCAACTTAACTAGTGTGTGACGAATATAATGCATGGCCCAAATTTACTAAGGGAAATAAGTGGTGGAGTGTTGCCTTCTGCGAGGCCTGAAAAGAAGGACGCGCACACGGATGGGTTTCTCAACACGTCTTTATTTCAACCTCCGTAACAATAACTGGCGCTTCTCGCGCCTTACCCAGAACTCCCCTCGTTCCCCAACTCCCCGTCATAAACTCTGCCTCTCCAATGGCGGGGGCTAACAAGTTAACCCATTGGTGGCCGGCAACACCACCCCCGAACAATATGTCCAAACATCAACTCAACACTCTTCAACAAGCCTCATAGGTTTCTTGATGGCTCGCTGTGGTCTCTCTTCTTGGGCAACTGGCCCTAACATTCCCTGAGTTCCTGCTTCATGGCTCGTCCCTCCAGGGTCTCCTACCGGAGAGGTCCACAGGTTGTCTCGCGGCTCTCGCGGTTCTGGGGAAACCGATCTCTGAGGTAGCTCCGCTCCCTCTCGCCTGACGTGTAGTGTCTGAATTGCTGACAGTTCCTGGTGACAGCTCTGTTTTGATCTTCGGCTGTCACCATCGTACCTTTCACTGCGGTTACCCTCATGGGACTTGGGGCAAACGGTGGATCTGTCTTTCTGGGCGTTGGCTGTTGGACGAGAACTTCATCTCCTATGTGGAAATCTTTTGTCACTGCATGGCGGCGAGTGTCAGTGTCTCGTCTTGCTCTCTCTTTGGCTTCTGCATTCTTTTGGACTATGTCCATGTTTTGGATTATGACGGGTTGCGTGGTATGCGGGTTCGCACTTCGTAGCGGAGCATTTGCTCGGCGGGTGTCTTGTTCGTGGCCTCATGGGGTGTGTTTCTATAGTCTCGTAGGAGTCGGCACAGTGCCTGGTGGGGATTGACTGCTTCGACTCTGGCCCTCTGTATCGTCTTTTTAATTGACGCCATGAAGCGTTCTGCCATTCCGTTCGCTTGCGGGTAGCGGGGGGTTATCTTCGTGTGTGTGAAACCCAGATGCTTCGCCAGTGCCCCAAACTCGTGGCCACAGAACGGTGGTCCATTGTCAGATTTGACCGTTTTGGGGATTCCCCACTCGCTGAATACTTCCTCCAGTGCCGCTGCTACTTGGGGAAACGCTGTGGTGGTAACCAGTTTGACAATCGGGAATCTTGAATGTTCGTCTATTAGAAGCAGGAGATAGTCGCCGCTTCTGTGGGTCCATAGAAATCCATGGCTACTCACTCCCACGGGCGATCGGGTATCTGCGTATGCTGTAGTGGGAGTGGATTTTCAGCCGGGGCCGTGCACTGGCAGGCATGACAGTTCTTCACCCATTCCTCTACTGCTGCATCTAAGAAAGGGAACCAGACATGGCACCTCAACTGTTTTTTGGTGTTTTTGGCCCCTCTGTGCCCCTCCTGGGCCGTTCGGACAACCTCGCTCATTAATGTGGCAGGGATGACAATCCTGCACCCTCTGAGAAGAATATTGTTGTCCTTGACAGCCAGTTCCTTGTGTACCCTTGCCAGTCTTTCAATCTCCTGTCTGCTCACTCCCAGATGTGCCAGCATTGCTATGTAATGGTCTTTCCACTTATTGGTCAACGTGAGGCTGATAGCGAGGGCTGTCGTAGGGTCGGCAGCTGATGCGGTGGCAACCATCTCAAGGGATAAGGCCGGTGGTAATGAGTTGGATGCTACGTACTGCACATAGGCGACATCACCTTTCCGGGTCAGTGGGGATCCAACTGGATGTTGCGACAGATAGTCAGCGGGGTTGAGGTCACCCCCGGGACAATGTATAATGTCATAGTTGTATTCCTGCAGACGGATGCCCCACCGCTCAATCCTTGGGGGCATCTTGGTGTGCGGGTTCCCGAACAACGACAATAGCGCCTGGTGGTCAGTGATTAAGGTGAACCGTTTCCCAATGAGGAAGTTGTGAAAATGCTCACATGCCCAGACCGCTGCCAAACTCTCCTTCTCCGCCTGGTAATAGGCCAGTTCTGGGGTTGACAATGCCCTGCTTGCATAAGCAACCAGGTGTCTGGGGTTGATGTCTGCACCGCTGGTTTGGGCTAAAATGGCGCCAAGGCCAACTGGGCTTGCGTCTACGACCACCTCTGTGTGCCATGAGCGGTTGAAGTATGCAAGGCGGTGGGCTTCCGTTAGGGCATGCTTGATGCTGGTGAAAGCCTGGCAGCGCGCGGGGGTCCACTCAAAAGTTGAGTCCTTCTGCAGTAGCTTTATCAGCGGGTCAGTGAGAGAGGTATAATGGGGAATGTACCTTGCACAGTATCCCGACATGCCGAGGAAGGACCGGACATCCGCGACCTGCTGTGGTTCGCCGAGGTTAGTGATAGTGTCGACCTTGTCGGGATCTGGCATCATCCCTTCACTGGAGAAGATGTGTCCAAAGAATTTTAGTTTTGGTGATGTTGAGTGTGAGGCCTGCCTCCTGAAGCGCTGCACAGGTGGCGTGTGGTGCTTTGTCGTGGGACAGCTTTGACGACCCAAAAACGAGGATGTCGTCACTGTAGTTCAGAGAGCCCCTTATGGGTCTGATGACCTGGCATATGGCTTCCTGGAAGATCTCCGCGGCGGACGAGATACCAAAATTCAGTCTCCGGTATCTGAAAAGTCTGTTGTGCATCGCAAACGTTGTGATGGGCCTGGAGTCAGGATGTAACTCCAGCTGATGGTAGCCTTGGATTAGGTCGAGTTTGGAGAACATCCGGGCATTGTTTAGCTGCACAATCATGTCCTCAATGCAGGGACCCGGATGTCCCTCCCTTTGGATGGTGGTGTTTTCTACCCTCATCTCCACACACAACCAGATCTTGCCTCCTTCCTTGGGCACGACCACGAGAGGGGATACCCATGGTGTTGGCCCCGTTGCTGGTTCGATGATACCGTCAGAAAGCAGTTGTTGGAGTGCTTCTGACCGAGGGGTCGATGTGGAGTCTGATGGGAGGGGCCTTGAGTTTACCCAGGCCTGTGCATAGGTTGGGGAATTTTCTTGTGATGTCGTCTTGTGTGATGAGGTTCTGTGACTGGTAGCACGCTATGGAGCCGACAGAGTCTCTCGGATTCGGTCTGTTCGAGGTTGCGGTGATGGTGTTTCCCGCTTTCACTTGTATCTCAATCAGCCCTAGGCGGGATGCCGTATGATAGCTGAGTAGGCATCGGCTTCTGGCAAGTGACCGGATGATGTGTATGGTTGTGTCCACTTGCCGACCATTTAGGAGGAGACGTTGTGTGAAACGCCCCACTGTCTGCAGGGGGGTGGCAGCTCCCTATTGAAAAATTCTCGAGTGTGATGGTTCGAGTGTCGGGTTTGGTATTTTAGCGTAGTCCTGCTCGCCCATGATATTAACAGTAGCGCCTGAGTCGACCATGAATTGGAATTGGCAGTTCCCCATTTTGATCGGGATTTTAGGGGCCTCCCTGGCCTCTTCATTGTCAAGTATGAGATTGACGTACTCGTCCTGGTCGTACTGATCATATGGCGCGTTGTATGCTGCTTCCTGCTCGTCATGGTAGAATGGTTCAGACCTATGTTCTGTCGGTGGGTAATCCTACTCATCCGTGAAATATCTGGTTTGGTCTGCCTGGTCTAGTTGTGGTGGGTACCCCTGTGTTTGGTACTCATCAATGGATCTGACGTATCTCCTCTGTCCTTGTCCTTGTTGGTAGTATCTGGGCTGATTATATTGTGGGGATGGCGAGCGGAGAGGCGTCCTGGTGGGCGCTTGGGGGCGCATTGGAGGAAATGGTATGCCTTCTCTGCATACAAAGTGAAAATGTCCCTCTCTTCGGCAGTTGGTGCATCGCTGGGATAAGGCTAGGCATGACCCAGAGTGTAGAAAGGACATCCCACAGCGGTAGCATTGTCTCTGTTGGCGTGGAACCTGCATAGCTTGTGCTCTGTATGGTTGCAACCCTCTGTCGCCTTGACGAGGGGGCTGTATGGCTGCGACGAGTTCGTTGGTGTCTTGTTTGGGGTTGCCTGTGTTGCCCATGGATGAGGCTTGGGCATCAACCCTCTCATATATGCGAGCAAGCTCACTGACTTCTGGGATGGTGAGGGGTTTTTTCAGTAGCTGTTTCTTGAGTGTGGGGGAAAGGCACTATGACCCTCAAACTTATCGACTCTTCTAGAGAAAATGCATCGAACTGGCAGTTCGCTCCCTTCACTCTTAAACGGGTTATGAATTCGTCGACTGCCTCTTGTGGCAATTGGGTGCATTTGTTAAATAAATACCGCTCGTAGTCGCGGTTGACTTCGATGATGAGGAGTTTGTCTAAACCCCGATCAGGTTTGCAAACGTGTTTTGTTGAGCTGCGGGAATCGTTTTCACAACTGTCTTTATCTCTCCCCCCACCAAATTGAGGAAGATGTCCCTGATGTTGGGGGAGTCGCCATCACCAGATCCCCTCACATAGTGTTGAAAGTCTTCCATCCAGTCAGTCCATCTTGGCCCCTTGGTGGCTTGGTGCGCCATGGTGAATGGCGGGGGTAGCCGCAGCTGTATTGGTTTCGTCTCGCGGGCCAGTTGGGGGGATCCCGGATTGGACACGGTTGCTCATGTCGCTGGGTGGTGGGAGCCTGCCCCAGGTGCTGTGAGAAGGAGGTTTCCACTTAACTCCGATGGGCCCTTAGGAGGAAAAGGGCGTGGGTGGGATCACCGGCACGTGCCGCTTGAGAGGATCTGGCGGACTGCCAGGGCTAAATGCGCACTTCACAGTGCTCGCGCAGCTGTCTGGCACGCTGTACCAGGCGTGGCGATCGAGGAGGAGAGGAGCTTGGCGTGTAGGCAGACGCCCCCGCGCACGTGGCGGATTGCCGTTACTCGTACTGGAGGAGGAGGAGTAGGAGGAGACTCGGCGGTCATCCGAGCGAGGATGTGGCGGATTGCCAAAGGAGGACTCCGCTGTGCGCACGGACAGCCTTCGTCGCCAGTGTTGCCTTCTGCGAGGCCTGAAAAGGAGAACGCGCACACAGAGGGGTTTCTCAACACGTCTTTATTTCAACCTCGTTAACAATAACTGGCGCTTCTCGCGCCTTACCCAGAACTCCCCTCGTTCCCCAACTCCCCGTCATAAACTCTGCCTCTCCAACGGCGGGGGCTAACAAGTTAACCCATTGGTGGCCGGCAACAGTGGAGGTCCAATTTATGCCCCAAAAAAGTTGTCACTTCTCTGGAGGTGACTTGCAACTATTTACGAAAAGGCTCTAGGCCAAAAACACTGAAATACGGAGGTCAAGAAAAAGAGCATATGTCAATGCAGAACTTCCGTCGATGGAGGAAGTTACCCCAGTTTGAAAACACGTAAAGAACCATTACAAAAAATACAAATATGTATCTCTGCCAACTCAATTCCATTAAATACACAACAACACCACCAATCACCACTAAGCCACCTGAGAGAAGAATGGACTTCCAAAACCCAACACATGGGCCGTAACACACCACATAATCACATAAACAAAAATACTGCAAGAACATATCTGCAACAAATAGTAACATCCCAGCATAAAACACTTTAACGACACATACAAAGCTGCAGACCATCCCACACACCAACGGAAAACTCAACCGATATGATGATGCACTACAGGACACACATCATGATGCCTCCCGTCCCGTAAAAAAGGCACAGAGCGCCATTTTATGCCTCTCATTATTATTAATATATGCCTGTTTCTTTCCAATAGTGCTCTTCATGCAGGAATGGCATGATGCAGGCGCAGATGCTGCACCCCAGCCGAGGATGAGGAGACGGAGGGAGCGGGTCTTCCGCATCAGGGTCACACTCTTTGGCATTGCCAACACAGAGGTTTACAGAAGGTATTACTTCCCTCCACATGTCATCATGGACATGTTGCAGGAGTGGGAGGGTGATTCTCACCCACCGCTGAACGTTAACATGCTCTCTGGGCAAATGTGAAGCTCCTGGCCGCCCAGCATTTCTTTGCAGACCAGTGGCATCACTGCTGGCATCTCCCAGAATATGCAGTTGTGCACCCTGCACCAGGTTGTGGCATGTATCTGTTGGGGAGAAGCTGGACCCCCACCAGGGCAGTGGGGGGCCAGCAGCCATACCCTCACCATCTATGGGAGACCCCAACACCTCCCATATGGCCCCCAGAAATGCAACAGAGACCCCAGCAGGCAGCCACATGTTCCAAACTGCGTTTATTTCTGGGCAGCAAAAAAGAAAAAAAAACACGCAGAGCATCGTGCACATCGAGAGTTCAGGCGCCGTCTCCCCCGGGGCTGGCTTGCAAGCCAGCTTTGTAATAACACTGCAGGCTGACCTCACAGAATTGGATCAGCTCCCAGAAACCTATCTCCTCCTGCTATTGGCTGCTAAGTGATAGGTTACCTATGTAGCCCTTATAGAGAGCCTGACAATTGGATGTTAGCCTTTTGCGTCAGTGGGTTGGTTTAGCTGTGCCAGCCCCCCATTACCTAATTCTAACTTGTTGCATTATGACTTTGTTCCCATAACTTTTTAGCTGAAGCAAGCAGTTCGCATCTGAGCTCTGAGCGCTGATTGGCTGGGCTGAGCCATTCTTGTTACAATTATGTTTCAAATTGCGAAAATGTCTTTCTTTCCCAGAAAGAAAAGAAAAAACACACTGGGTTGCCGTGGTTTATTCGCATTTGTGGAGAATTAAAAATGTTTGTCTGCGGAAAGCAATCTTATCTTGAATGCGCGACCTTGGCTGCTCGTGGGTTTTGCGAGGAGCATTGCTGAAGGCTTCTGCAGCCAGTGTTCAGTGAGATAAATGAACTTGGCTGTAATTTTCCTGAAACATGGCTTTACACTCTGCAATTAGACCATGTTCGTTCATATTGGCATTTGCAAGCCTTTAAACAGGGATTTTTGTGTTTGTAGATTCTGATATTGCAGCATTGATTCTAATGTAGCATGGAAGTTGCACTGTTGGTAAAGTGGGTGTGTTTCAGCATATTTGTCACCCATGGGTGCGCTGGGGCCTGGTTCAAATGATAAGTGCGCTCCTTGTTCTTCCTGCTGTTCTTCTGTATATGCGCCTGAGGTGAGGGGGCATGGGTTTGATCTTGATTTTCCCTCTTCAGTCCCCCCTCTGGTCGACTTTGTCGACCACACCACCAAGCAACATTCACCTCCTTCCGGTCTGCATATCTTTGTCAATCCCTTGAAGTGTCCATAATTTTTTGCATTGTTGTTGATGAACAGTACATATAGGAGTGTTCTCCTTCTGTGTTCCACCACACTCACTTCCCTTCGTACTTCCTCTGATAACAGGGAGTGGCCATCTTTATTACTGCTGGAACCATGTTGCACACCGCTATCTTCTCCCTTAGTCCGGCTCTTCCTTTCACCATGTCTCTTATTTGCATTCCGATGTCTTCTTCTGTTGTTCTCTTACATCTTGCAATGTATCTCTATCTTGCACAATCATGCTGTACTCGGTACTAGTCCTTCTGTTATCACCTTCAATCAACCAGGCAGTCATGATGTCATTCATTACCATGCAAGCACTAGCTAGTTCTTTGCTTTCTCTTTTCAGATGCATTTTTTGCTGATCATTCTTTAGTATGCTGGTACTTCACCCAATCATTCTTCTGTCTCGCTCGAGAAGTAATTCCCCCCTCTTTTTACTCCTCTGTCTGTTTCTCTTCTTTCGTTGTTTTCCATCTTGGTGAATGTGTCACTCTTCACATTTTCCTTGGTCATCACCAACAAGAGCATGCTGATGCGCACCAATGAACACTCTCCTCTCCAATTCAGTGGTAGTTTCTCTTGATCTTTAGATGCATGTGCTCAATAGTAGTCCATAAGCAGTGATGTTCCTGCTCTCATCTCGCAACTTCTCTCAACCTTCTTGCATCCAGAATGATTGTCCACTTCTTGTCACTGTTGTGCTGGTAACATAACGCTGGTACCTTAACAGTATACGTCCTTCTTCATTCTCCACCCAAGTGACCATCTTTGCTCTTTTGTCTCACTCTGTTAGGCACTTATCATATTTTTCTCTCTTTTATTTTATTTTTTCTTCTCTCTTTTTGTTTTTCTTTCTTCTTTTATTATTTATTTATTCTTTTGTTTTTTTTTTTCTCTTGCAGCTTGCTCACTTGTGCATTTGCTCGTTGTTTCTTCTCTCTCTGGTCACTTTCCACATACAGTTGTTCTCCAATTAGCTGCTTTATGTAATCATCTTCCACAGGGGATTACCCCCCTTTTTCTTTTTTAAATGTATTATTATTTTTTAATCAATCTCAATGTTGTTGTCTTCCCTTGCAATCTTCTTCGCACCTTGGGATACATGGGCGTCGTGCTCTGCTGTAGTAATTTCTGTTGTAATCAATTCTCTTCCGGCATATGTTAAAGAACAGTCAGGACAGCTCTCTCCAGTGGTGTCCCTACCAATTTTGTACATGTCTGCATGTTGTTGGTCACTTCTGCTATGTGTGTTATGTGTATGTTTTACTCCCTTTGTGTCTGCCCTTAACTCTCCTTACTTTAGCAGCAGCTTTTCCTCACCCACTGACGCCGTAACTCTTCCTGCTTAGGTTAGGCAATGTTAGGAGGGGATACAGCGGTAATGCTCACTATTACAAATAATTTTCAAATTATCACCCCCATTATTTCGTTCATCATTATTAGTCCCATCGTGAAGGTAAAAGTCCTTATTTGCTTGCCCATAACCACTTACGCTGCTGGGTCCTTGCAGCTGATGAGATGATAAAGTTGCCCGCCTGAAAATCGCAAGAAAGGCGTTAATATGTTAGTACTTGTTAGTAACCTCAAGCTCCACGAACTAAACAATCACTAAGGGCAAAAATCAAACCTCCCCCTGGACATTTCGTGTTTTCAAAATTTCTCAATATGGGTAGGGAAAATCTTGGGCTGTTTATTCAATGGAAGCAAGGAAATATACTTCAGGGAAACATGCTCTAAGGGGTCTGAGGTTCCTGATAGGGTGGGCAATTGAGTGGGGAATGTTTCACGATGTTTTAATCAGTAGCCCTCACAGTTTCTAATGGAAGATAACATTAAGGAAATTTCCTACACATTTCTAACAGCATACATACGCAACAACCTGAATGTGCGGGGAAAAGAGAAGGAACAAAACAGTGTTACAGCTGTAGGTGCACAAAATGTAATATGAAACTCAATTAAACTTTGGACATGCGTGTGTCAGTCCCTATTCTAGTTGCTAGTGTGCGTTGGACCATAGGATGGTCATGTTTCCCTAACTCGGGAGTGTTCGTGCTATTTTGCAGTTCATGAAAATCTCTTGCGTTGGCCCTGTTGATCGTTGCTCCCTCGTTACCAGGGTGGCCACCGCTTTGTAGGGCTTGACTCCTCACACATCTAACAAAGTCTGTCAGGAGGGGAAAATGTCCCACTGTAGTCCGTGGCCATTGGGTGTTAGTTGTCCGTTGTCTTCAGGCCTGCCCTGGGTCCTTTATGTCTGGCGAGAAATGGAATGGAAGCGCTTGAGACCTGAGAATTTACATATTCTTCAATTTCTTGACCTAACCTCTCTGCACTACTCTTGCACTATTCAGTGTCCTAGTGGGAGGAGCCAATGGTACACCTATGCACCATCCTGTCACCACCTGGTGGCGTTCAATGGCGGTCTGACTGTAAATTATTCCACTATTCGAAATGTACCCGGAAAATGGGTAGGCGCTTAATTTATGTGAAGATACTCATTACACACTTGGATCATATATACGCAATTTAGGTGCTAGTGCACAAATGGGCCTTTGGATCTTTATATTTACTGTGCTTTTGTTGTAAGCTATTTATAGTGCGTGCCTTTGTCCCGTGGGGCATCAGGCACTGACAAGCTAAACAGGGAAACATCAGGGTGGTAAATTTGTCATATAGGGTGGCTGTGTTTCTAAATTAAGTGGACCATGTTACTTAGTTAAGATAATCGCAGGGTTTTTTAATCTTTTTTTCTATGGCTCCTCTCTCAACTTCTCAGGGCGTGTCTCACAGTGAACTGCAGGCACTTTAAGCTGGTACTAATGAAATTCGCTACCAATTATTCGCTACCTGTCCCTCCCCCCTCTTTGTATTTATTTATTTATTTATTTATTTCCTCTTTTCTTTCAAACCCAACCCTCACAATTTACTCCCATTCTCTCTATCCCACCCCATGTCCACTTTTTAAACCCTATCTACTCTGTTAATTACTCATTTAGTCTAGTATTTTATTATTCCACTACTGTAATTACCGTTACATTTAAACAATATATTTCTCCCCCCAATATCTGCTCTCAAATTTTAATACAACCATTATTCTCCAGTTCGTGCATCAATGACCTCTTTCCCTGTGTGTGTTGGCTAATGCATTTGTGACAGTGCTGTGTTCAAAAGCGCTAGTGGCATTAATACTTGCACTGTGTTATTTAGTCGCCAAATTGAGTCTGTTGGGAACATTGATCATCCACCCTTTACCTCTATTTCTCTCCTCCCGTGGTGAACCGTCAATGAAATGTACGCCCCCCTTCAAGTGCACCTTCCTCCACCTTGTGTGTCTCATTTAATTGTTCTGTGTTATTCGTGTATTCATGAGCCCAGTCTCCTCGCTGAAAGATGTGTGCTCAAAATGTAGCTAAATGTACTCTCTTGTGATGCGCTATCATTATGCAGCCCCCTCTGTACCGTGCACCCCCATTATGCTTAAACAATCTTCCTTACTTTCAACATGTGTATGCCTGGTGTTTAACAAGTTATGGATTTCTCTGTTAATAAGGTGGTCATATCCACATCGCTCATGATGTCACAAATGTCTCTTTCCTAATGCATGGCCTGGTCGCCCCACTGTCACCCAGAAAAGAAAATGTTTTGATACCTATCACCACCCCTATGCAATTGTCCTCTGCATTATTGAGTGTGCGTGAGTGTGTGTGTCGGCGTGCGTCTCGCCCGCTCTGTCGGGGAGGTGGAGCATGAGTGTGTGTGGCAGAGTGAGTCAAATCAAGTTTGTCTTGGGCTGTCCTATTAGCAGTATAATGTCAATCTATGTCCTTTGAAAGGTTTGTTCCCCATCAGGAAGATCCCTCCCAGTCATGTAACCGGTACCATTGCTATTGTGTCAGTGTTCTGTATGGGTGCTGGCTGCTGTGCAGTGCCCCTGTGTTGTGATTCTTGTCAGTCCTGGGGTAGTGGTGCTGTCATTTGTTGTGTCTGTACATGTAGTGGTGACAGTGCCTGCGTTGGTGCTTGTGGTGTCTGCTGAAATGATCCCGTCCTGCCCCATGTATCCTCCCCACATGGGCGGTGCATATTGTGGTGGTTGTTGACACTGCTATTGTGATTCTTGTGCGTGTGTGTTGAGGCTGTTTTTAACTGCCCCTCCCATTGCATACTTTACTAATTTATTGTGTGCCTACTTGTCCTCATCTGCCTTTCTCTGCCCCTGCCGTTTTATTTATTTATTAACCGTCTTCTCTTGCCACAATCTACAATGCACACAGTCAATGTCTAGCGCGTTATCCTTCCTTCCTCCCTTCCATAACCCCATGCATGCTGCACCACCCCTTACTGATCCTCTATCATGTTTGGCTGTGCTGTCTCGTTCAGTCCTTCTCTCCTCCTGCAATCCATTTCTTCCCTTTCCAGTTTCCCCTCTCTGTTGCTATTGTTACTCCTTGCACCTCCCCCGTTATCTTCCCTTTAAATTTAATTCCTATGTACCTGTGCCTCCAAATCTGCTTCCATGCACTGCAGCCCTCCCTTGCTCACTCCTGTGCTGCTAGTGGGTTGTTCTGCACCTTCCTGTTTGTTCGCTTTAGTGTATTGTGATTGTGTGTGTGTGGTGTTTAAATGTCCTTCTGCTGTTTCCAGTTCTCTCATGCAATGCATTCCTTGCTTACCATCTGTGTCATCAAATATTACACTCCCGGAGGTTCAGAAGGGTGAGTCCCCTCTTCCCTCTGCTCGTGCTGGTTCAGCATCAGCTGACCCCTCGCATCTTCCCTTTCCTTCGTGCACACAGTTCAACTTAGCCATGTGCTTTTAAAGCTATTCCCGTGTAAGTGCTGTGTATGTGTGTCCTTAGCAATTGCTGCACACTTCTGGAGAAGCTGCCTATGAGCAGCCATGGTCTTTTTTAATTTACCTTCAGTACTTTTGAATCTTTGCACACTATGTTTTACTGACTTATTTCGGCATGGAAGCTGTGTGCTACACAACAGGTGAAGGGGAGTCATTTCTGTATTGTGTGATACATTTTACCTCTATTCAATTTGAAAATTTCGATAGTCCGCTGTTCAGGGAGCAAAAGTTAGAAGATAATTGAACATTTTTCAACTTCTGTGAGCCTTCTTGGCTCCGCACCTTAGCCAGTGCACTCCACGTGCAGCCCATCTTCACCAAACCATTGCCTTCTCCGGCACACCCCCACAATCTTGCGTATGTGTCTTCCACACACCGCCTCTGGGTCACCTATTCTCCAAATCCAAAACCACACCACTATCTCCTCACCATCAAAACTCTGTGTCCTATGCATCAATCTGAAGGTGACGTCACCAAACTAAAAACACAGTGCAAATGAACAGACAAATGGGCATACACAGAACAATAACCCATTTCTCCCAACCCCACAAAAATCCCAAAATAAAACCCCACAACCCCCACAGCTGTCCTCCTGTCTCAACTGGAACAAGGTAAACCACAATAAAAACTCTTATAATTGGACTGCGCATGCTGCGTCGCCTCGCGTGTGATACGCTTCTCACCAGGGGAGCTTAACCAGCCAACTATCTTCCGCACTCGGGAACAATCTAGCTACCTCCTGTGGGGAAACATCATCCACTCACTGAACTAAAACGCTCAATTAGCAGGGAACCTCATCTACTCATTGATCTACAACGTCAATTCATAGGAAATCTAGACCCCCGTACATGAAATCGCCATCCGGACCAACCAGCGTGGCACTCCTTTCTATATGTGGGGAGTCACTACCCCACCCAATATCCTCATAAACACAAGAAGGGACCACTATCAGCACTCCAGTCCCAACTACAATTTTCGTGCCGATCACCACCAATGCGCCGAATTTTGCGACAATGTACAACCTCCCACCACCCAATTTACAGTGCCTCCCCCAGTTTCTACCCAAAAAAAAGAACTTAACATTTCTGCAACATACTGATCAACAATACATTATAATACTTGAAACATTTCCCCCCCTCAAAGCCCATGTTGCTGGTTGACTTACATTTCCTATGCTGCACTGGCACTTGCTCTGCTGCTGGACACCCCCTCAAGGCGCTTCACCGGACCCCTTCTCCTGCAGGGCTCTCACCTGCCCTCAAGCGGGGTATTTCCAAGTGGCCCCCGATGCCTTTAGCCGGTTACGCGTTTTCCGGTGGTCTTCAGGTGCAGGCGAGGGTCCCACAGCTTCCTTGAGTCGGCGGTAGGGAGTGCAGCTCAACGCAGGGCTTGCGCAGGCAGTGCTCATTCACCCATGTTACAATGAGCAATGAGCCTCACAGAGGGCACCAACTTGTTGGAGAGAAGCTGGACCCCCACCAGGGCAGTGGGGGGCCAGCAGCCATACCCTCACCATCTATGGGAGACCCCAACACCTCCCATATGGCCCCCAGAAATGCAACAGAGACCCCAGCAGGCAGCCACATGTTCCAAACTGCTTTTATTTCTGGGCAGCAAAAAAGAAAAAAAAACACGCAGAGCATCGTGCACATCGAGAGTTCAGGCGCTGTCTCCCCCGGGGCTGGCTTGCAAGCCAGCTTTGTAATCACACTGCAGGCTGACCTCACAGAATTGGATCAGCTCCCAGAAACCTATCTCCTCCTGCTATTGGCTGCTAAGTGATAGGTTACCTATGTAGCCCTTATAGAGAGCTTGACAATTGGATGTTAGCCTTTTGCATCAGTGGGTTGGTTTAGCTGTGCCAGCCCCCCCGTTACCTAATTCTAACTTGTTGCATTATGACTTTGTTCCTATAACTTTTTAGCTGAAGCAAGCAGTTCGCACCTGAGCTCTGAGCGCTGATTGGCTGGGCTGAGCCATTCTTGTTACAATTATGTTTCAAATGTTGTGCGAGTCTTTGCGAAAATGTCTTTCTTTCCCAGAAAGAAAAGAAAAAAACACACTGGGTTGCCGTGGTTTATTCGCATTTGTGGAGAATTAAAAATGTTTGTCTGCAGAAAGCAATCTTATCTTGAATGCGCAACCTTGGCTGCTCGTGGGTTTTGCGAGGAGCATTGCTGAAGGCTTCTGCAGCCAGTGTTCAGTGAGAGAAATGAACTTGGCTGTAATTTTCCTGAAACATGGCTTTACACTGTGCAATTAGACCATGTTCATTCATATAGGCATTTGCAAGCCTTTAAACAGGGATTTTTGTGTTTGTAGATTCTGATATTGCAGCATTGATTCTAATGTAGCATGGAAGTTGCACTGTTGGTGAAGCGGGTGTGTTTCAGCATATTTGTCACCCATGGGTGCGCTGGGGCCTGGTTCAAATGATAAGTGCGCTCCTTGTTCTTCCTGCTGTTCTTCTGTATATGCGCCTGGGGTGAGGGGGCATGGGTTTGATCTTGAATTTCCCTCTTCATATCATATCAAGCAGCCAACACCAAGTATGTGTGTCCTCGCCACAGGAGGAACAAAGACAGGTGGTATGCAGATTCTACGCAGCACCCCGATTTCCACGGGGTCATCAGTGCCATTGACTGCACCCATTTTGCACTAAGTCCCTCCCTCCCAAATGTACCGGAACCGGCAATGCTGGCACTCCATCAACACACAATTGATATGTAATGCCAGTTGACTCTTTATGGATGACAGCCACATATTCTGGGTCTCTAGCTTGTGTGTGCAGCTGCAAGCCGGACAGTATGGGGACATGTGGCTGCCAGGTAAGCATAGAAACACCCACCACGTTGTACCACACACAAGCAGCTTCACATTCACACACAGGTGCACAGACTCATGACCATTGCAACATGTGCATGCCATCATTGGGTCCATACAAAGGCAACAAGCATGCATCCGCCACTACCCAGGAAGAAACACACAATGCGAAACTAACAACATTCATGTCCTTCCTCATGCAGGTGAGGCCGTTACCCGTTGTGCCCCTACTGTAAGGGTGCAAAAAAAGGCAACTGACCAGGAGGTGTCATGGTGGTTGCCAAAGACTTTTATTATATTAACAAAATCTAGCTATCCCTAACTTCTCAAACTAATATCTAAATAAAGTAAGAGGGTCAGTCAAATGATAAATACTGTCCTAGGTCAAAAGTCTAATTCTGTCTCTTACTATAGAACCAAAAAGTCTTAATGAAAAATAGGTTATTTCACCAGGAGAATGACTTCCTTCTCCTGGTATGTAAAAAGTGAGAGGGCCTCATTATGAGTCTGGCGGTAAAGCTGCCGGTGCTCCGGGGGGGGGATGCCGCCGGACTCACACATTTTACCGACATCTAGCTTCCCAGGGCCACCGGGACATTACAAGTCCTGGCGGACCGGGAAGCTGGGTGCCGGAAAATGTTAGTCCCCACTCCTGTGGAGTCCCATAGGACTCCATGGGAATGGGTTCTTGGAAGCATCGGCTTCAATGATGAGTCAGCCTACCAGGGCCACAGCGCCCAGCAGGGTCAGACCTGTCGGGCACAGCAGCCCCACCAGGCAGACTCGAAGTGTGGTGGTCCGGAAACAAGGGTGCCAGTAAGCTTACCTATACCCTTGTTTACAGACCACCACACTGAGACCCAGAGTCTCTTAAAAAAGAGTCCAATTTGTACCAGGGGAAATTACTCCCTTCCCTTGGTGTTCTCAGAGTCTCCTTTCAATGTGGTCAAATGTCTCTTTCCCACGAGAATGCCTCCCTCCGCCTGGTTTTTGTCCCAGAAAGTGCAAACTATGGGCAGGCGTTGCTACATAACTGCAAAACCCACCTCCCAGAGGTCATGCCAACGGTTACCAGCTTCCAGCCACATTCCTGGCCAGCTCCATGCCAGCGGGGCAATGCTTCCCATTGCCCACTTCTCAAATGTCAGAAATGTGAGGAGAGAAGGAGAGGCTGGAGGCGAAGATGACCCCAAGGTTCTTAGCCTCACAGGTTCTAGAAGGAAGAGGACCCAGAGTGGGTGGCCAGAGAAAGAGAGGAAAGGAGGGAGCTGGTTTTCCGACAAGGAGGATCTCTGTCTTACTGGCATTAAGGCAGAGATCATTGGTGGCACACCACTTCTGAATTGCAGACAGACACTCAGGAATGAGAGAAGAAGTAGAGGTGGCTGTGGGGAGCCTGAAAGAGGCTAGGTGTCATTTCCATAAAACTGAATGTTGGAGCAGAGAGCAGCGATTTGGTGGGAAAGAGGTGCCAGGTATTGGTTGAACAACCAGGGAGAGAGGTTAGATCCCTAGTTAACACCACAGGTAGAGAGAGCGAAAGAAGAAAGGAAGGACCCCAGTTGGACCTGAGAGCCCAAACACTGAGAAAGGAGGTAAACCAGGCCAGGGCCTGATCAGTGATACCCAGCTTATCAAGGAGGCACTTGAGTAGGATGGCATGGTTGACCATGTCGAAAGCAGAAGAAAGATCAATGAGAATGAGATCAGAAGGAAGATTAGAGTCAAGGTTGGAAAACAGGTCTTCCCGGATGTGCAGGAGAGCAGTTTCCATGCTTATGGCCGCTCTGAAGCAAGACTGATGGTCATGGAGACAATCAAAAGATTTAGTATGAAGGTTAAACTCGGGGATGGCCAGCTGTTCCAACAGTTTGCACAGGAAAGATGTGATAGAGATTGGGCGATAGTTAGACGGAGAGGAAGGACCGGCAGAGGGCTTCTTAATGATGCAGCTCTCTGAGGCCTGCGGGTGAGCTAGCGCTTTACAAAGGTTAAATAGAATAGAATAAAATAGAATGAGAGGGTGCACAAGGGAGTGCTTCAGGGGGATGGGAAAGTTCCAGTGGCAAAAGAATGATTGCAGAAATCTGCCAGGGCTAGAGCAAGGGTATCGATGTGGTCCTTGATGGTCCTGGAAGAACAGGGAAGAATCTGTTTTGATGAGACCTTCATAGATCGGACTTGTCTAGAAACATCGTCTGGGGTGAACAAGGAAAAGGAAGGGAGGCGGGGGGACCACAAGCAGGCCAGGAGAGGTGGTGGAGAAGGTGGACAGGATGTCCTGAGTTTTAGCGATGAAATCAGAAGCCAAGGCCATGCAAAGGCATGGCAGAGAACAGGAGAGGTAGAGACTGCAGATGCAGAGGAGTTGGCCATCTCCTTGCAGATTTTGAAGAGTTCGGCTGAGTTTTTAGATGTCACAGAGACGCAGGCTTGGATGTGTGCTCTTTTCTTTGCGTGGACAGAGAGTCTGTACTGCCTATGTCATAGGGTGCACCTGTAGCCCGCTGCTTCCTCTCAGCCACCCTACACTTGCGTTTGAGGGTGATGAGGTTGGAGTCCTAGCAAGAGTTGCACTTGGATTTGGGCTTCAAGCGGATCCCCATGACAGGGGCAAGTACATCAAGTGTCAGAGATAGAAAGATGGAGGTTAGAAAGGGCTGTGTAAGGATGTGAGTCAGCCAAAGGTGCAGAAGCAGGAGAGAAAGTAGCCGTGAAAGCCTCCACTAAAACCCGCTCATGAATCGGATGACCGAGAAGGTAGGTGGCAGTGCTGGAGTCGGCTTGGCCAGACGGGCAGAGAGAAGGAGATGGGAGGAAATGAGAAAGTGGTCACTCCAGGAGAGAGGAGTGGTGAGAGGGTTATAGAGGTGGAGGTCAGAGGAAATCAGAACATCTAGGGTATACCTTGCAGAATGAGTTGGGCCAGAGGGAAGAATAGAGACAGAGGGAGTCACAGAGGCTGCAAAAGAGTCCTGCAGAAGGACAAGAAGCACCCAAGTGGATGTTTAGATTACTGAGAAGTCGAGAGGTAGAGGAGAGGAGGGAGAAGGAGCGATCCGCCCACTCTGAGAGGAAGGAGGCTACTTGGCCAAGCAGCCGGTAGGGCTACAGTGAGAGAAAGGCCAGGAGAGAGAGAGAGAGCCTGCAGTCCAGGGATTCAAAAAAGGACTAGTCCTGCATAGTAATGATGGAAGCAGGGATCCACTCTGGGAAGATCAAGACTATCCCGGTTGGTTATGGGCACAGAGAGGATCTGGTAGTCATCAGGAAGGATAGTATCAAAGCTTGTGACAGAGCTGGCCATGAACCATATCTCGGTCAGACCGAGGACATTCAGATCAAATTCTTCCAGGAGACGGCAGATGTCAGAGGAGTGTTTGACAGCTGAGCGAGAGTTGAGTGTCAATGTGGAGCAGGTTGCCCCCTTTGAAAGACATTTGTCGAGGGGTACATGTCAGAGGTACACAATGAGGACGTTTTCAAGGTGCCTGAGGATGGGCAGAAGAGGAAGGAGGAGAACGCAAGGTAGCCAAGGAAGAGGAGGTGAGTGCCAGTCGGGTGGCGGAGGAAAGAGGCAACATGGTGGCTGGAGAAACAGAAGAAGCAGCCACAGAGGTGGCAGAGGATAAAGTCGACAGAGGAGCCAGAGAGGGCAAAGAAGGGACAGCAGGAGAAAAAAGGAAGTTCTATCAAAAAGGAGGAGGTTGGCCTGAGGGCCTTGTACCAAGATGGTGCAGTTTAGGTCAAAATTAATGATGGTCTTGGAGGAGTGGAAGGGGCCAGAAGGGCCTCCCATCAGGTGCCACCATTAATGGGTGAAGAGGAAAAAGGAGAAAGAACAGAGACCATATGCAGGGTCCAGAAGCATGGATAGGAAATGATAAAGAGGATGTCTGTAAGGATCTGTCTAGAGGAAGCACTGGTTAGTTAGAAGGATAGGATATTCGATAGAAAAACAGTTAGATAAGATAGGAGAGACAGAGACCACCATAGAGGGTGCAGAGGGCAGAGTGGGGGGGAAAGGGAGAGTGGAGAGGGGGGAGCTAGGGGGCAGGCAGGAGGGGTGGGAAACAGGGCGACACACAGAAGGAGGAGGGGCACGCAGCAGACAGAACAATGACAGAAACTCAGATACGAAATATAGACAAGTCAGTTGTCAATGGAACCTAGAAGTAAAGAATGTATACAGCAGGGATGCCGGCAATACAATATAAGACACAAAACAGGAGAAACAAAAACAGTGATAGAAAACAGAACAATCAGAGGAAGGAATGAACAGCAGGGATGAAGGCAATACAATGAAGCAAACAACCAGGAGAAACAAAAGCGCCAAAAACAGAGCAATCAACCAGGGAACCTAGAAAAAAGAATGAATAGCAGGGATGCAGGCAGTACGATGTAAGCAAGCAACCATGGATAGAATAATCCAATAAACAGACCAATCAACCAGGGAGCCTAGAGGAAGGAATGAACAGCAGGGATGCAGGCAATACAATGAAGTTAACAACCAGGAGAACCAAAAGTGCCAAAAACAGAACAATCAACCAGGGATCCTAGAAAAAAGAATGAACTGCAAGCATGCAGGCAGTACGATGTAAGCAAGCAACCATGGTTAGTAAACAAAACAAAGGCAGGACAAACAAGGGAACCTAGAGGAAAAGAATGCAACAACCATGGAGAACAAAATCACAGAAGTACACATTAGGTCAGGTTAAGGGCGTTAGGAAGGGGGAAGGAGAGGGCCCCCAGGGGATGCTGAGGGTGTGCGGCCGAGTAGAGAAGAAGGCTAGAGTTGCGAGGGAGCTCACGCAATCTAGTATTGCGAGGGAACGCATGCAGCCCAGGAAGTGAGGGAGCGCACTCAATCAAGGATTGCGAGGGTAAGCACATGGCCTAGGAAGCGAGGGAGTGCATGCAATTAAGGATTGCGAGGGAATGCTCGTGGCCCAGGATGCGAGGGAGTGCACACAATCTACGATTGCAAGGGAACACACACGGCCTAAGGTCGCTAGAGAGCGAACGCAATCTAAGATTGCAAGGGGGCGCATGTCACGCTCACCTGGTCTCCACGGGGGCGTAGCACGTAGTCGTATGACCGGTATCAGTACTGGCGTAGTTTTGATGGTATGATGGTGTCCTCTCCCCTGTTATCTACCCAGGAGGCGTTAGCCTGCAATGTTGAAGCAAGATGTTAGCTAATGAGTGGGTTGGATTGGTCCCACTTCCTGCAACCTCCTGATGCCCGACTCCTCTCCTGCTCACCTTTGAGTTTGGTGAGGTTGGCTCTCCGTCCTGCTTGACCTTCAGCAGGGGCACAGTAGGCTCAGTCTTTCTCTGGGCACAGTTACTTCACTGTTTCGGAGTGTCTGTTGCTGTGTTTCGGGAATGCTTGGATTAATCAGGTAAGTCTCTATCCCAATGACAGCTTGGTATAGATGCTCAAAGTCTTATTGTTCTAAGGTTTAAACGTGTTTTGTTTTTCTTGCAGACGCGGTTTTGTACAGAGGGTTAGAAGATGAATTGACTCTCCTAGGATGCTGAACTGGTTACCTCCAGGTGAGTGTTAATGCGTATGAGTGGTGCTGGATGGCTGGACAATAGTTCGTTTTTGTATTGTGCGCGACTAACCTGCTGTTTTCTGTTCCCTTTTTGCAGGCGCGGCCCCAAGATGAAGAATGGAAGAACCGCTCCGAAGTTCCAGAGGGATACAGAATCGTGGGTGAGTATTGGAAGTCTGCGCAGAAGTCCTTTCCCAACAGGGGCGGCGGTCGAAAGACCAGCTGGAGACAAGACCGATGGACGGAATTGCATGTAAGGCCTTTGGCGCTGTAGTAACTCCTGTTTTTCTCCTTTTCTTCTTCCAGGCACCGATGGATGAAACTCTCAGATGGGCGTGGCTGTAGAAACTCGAGAACAGAGCAGACACAGTGAGCGTTACGCTGCAGGAGTGCAGAATAACGTGAAGCGTGTTCTGCCTGCAGGGTGTGGCTTAAATAGCCTTGCAAGTAGTTCCATGTAAAGTAGTCCCTTTACCACACCCTGTCTCTCAGGATAAGTAGTCCCTCTGCCACACCCTGGATATACAGAAGGCTCAGCCTCACTAGGCAGATTAAGTAGTTCCATAAATTCAGCCCATTTCATGAGCCTGGCACCAACGGCGCCAGGACTGAGTCCATGAGGCTCTGGGGCACTTCCTTGGGGCCTGACAAGTCCTTCTGGGTGACAGGGAATGGGGTGGGCTCAACAGTTCCAGGGGTTTCGGAGCACGCACCATGACAGCACTCATGGCATAAGATGAGAGGGAGCACATGCGGCCTAGAGTGTCCACGGTGCCAGTGAGTGCCTGCGAATTAGGGATTGTGAGGGGGCAAAGTACACAGGAGGGTAGGTGACAGGGGGAGCCAAGGCCAGGTCACGGAGGAAACCAACAGCGTGAGTGCAAGAGCAAGAAGGGGCACCAAGTCAGGGGGGTTATGTGCAGTATAGCAAGCTAAAACTCTCCCTGCAACTTTTTACTTGGCAGCCACGGACTGGAGGGTGAGTCATCCGCACTCACTGTCTACGCTGCATCCCCTTTGCCACCAAACACATGTGTTGCGCCACACTGCGGCCTTGTCCTCAGAGGGTCTGTGCCTCGGTTCTTATAGGTGCGGAAGTGTGGATGTAGCAAAGCTTGGTACGTTTTGTCGGGCAGCGTTTCCTGCACACCTGCATCACTCAACACTGCAGCCTTGTCCTGCGAGGGATAGCCTAGTCTTCTTAACAATATCAGAACTAGCAGACTTAGATGACAAGCTAATACAAGTGTATACTGTGGCACTTTATGAATAACTCTTCCCAGATATTGTAAGCTTTGGGTTCTCAATGCTGGGAGGGTAAGGGCGATCTGTCAAGGGGCAAGAATATTTACGTCTAGAAGGGTTTGCGGTGGTCGTCACCCTGCAAGGTTGAGGGGAAGAGACGGTTTGCTTCAGAATCATGTCCTTATCACTACGAGGGGAGGTCCTCCCTCATGTAACCACCCCTAGGGGGACTATTGGTTAGCAGGCTCATCACCCTAGCCTCATAGAAAGGGGCTCCCCTATGCAGAGTAGTGATGAGAGCAAGTGAATTGTCACTACCTCATGGCATCCTATAGGAGGGCCACCAGTTCTCAACAGGAGAGGACAATACTGCACACAGGGCCAGCAGGGACATCATTGAGAGGTCCATCAGTCTCCTGAAGTAACAATTCAGATGTCTGGATCACTTAGGGTGAGGTGCTTCTGTGAAGTGTACAACATGGTACATGCCTGTTGCATCCTGCATATCATCACAGCTTGCAAAGATGTATATGCCGACCTAGTATCTGACTTCAGGCTGCAGCCATGACCCAGGCCACCAAACCAGGGGAGCAAAGTGGAATTGCAGCATGAGTGAGGGATTGGCTGGTCAACCACAGAAGACTCTTTTCATGATGAAAGGATGACAAGTGCCAGGCACGGCCTGCACATAGTCACCTGCCCGAGACACCCATGTAAACACACATGTGGGCATGCCAGCACATGGGAAACATGCACACTTCCACACCCACAGCCTCACACAGCATGTACAAGCAATGACCACATACACATGATTGTGGTGCCATCACGCATGGGCAGAGCCTTACCCACAATTACATCACAAGCAGGCATGGGGTCTGAATGGACAGGACACTCAATAGGGGCAGGAGTCACAAAGTGCCCCTATGGAGTGACCAAAGCAAACAGCCCACAACTCAAAACTGCCCTATGTACAACTGAAACACTAGAATTGGCTGGTCCTTGAGGTGCACACATGATGGACCCTGGCCTGGGGAAGTGACGCCATGCAGTGAAAATGAGATGCATTGGTGCCACCAAGTATGGGATCTGAAGGCACACACAGCATCAGCTAAGTACCTATGGGTGTGGGGTGGTGGGTGATGCACACGGGTGAGCCTAGTGTGGATCCCAAATCAAATTTACCAAGGAATAGTACAGATAGTGATACAACACTTGCAAACATTTCACATGCTGTGATACTATGACCACACAGAAGATGGACTGACACCAATGCAGTGTGAGTAAATATGACCTAACTTTATTTATTTATTGTGTATTTATAAAGTGCCTATACAACAAATGGTGTACCAACAGGACATCACCATGCAGGACAGGAAACAGTGCAGACAATAATCCTGGGGATGCATTGATGATAAACAGCCCTGTAAGTGCAGAATTCAACACTCAGAATGTTAGTAAGTGTAAACACATTCAAACACACACATCAGTCAACTCATGATGCCACAATTTAGCTGTAATTACAGTAATCCGGTAGTGTGGGCAGGTGGTGACATGAAAATGATGTTGCACACTGCAAACCTGCATTGCCTGCCTGGCATAAGAGATTAGGGTACAGATTAGGGGGAGCATGCACTACGTCGAACAACATTGACACACCTGAAAGGTTCAACCACGCAGTGGTTATAACTCCACTAGGCCTACACAAGGACATACAGCACTACACACATCCACTGCAGACAAAATCACTCCCTAAATGTGAGCCTCCCACATGATCCCTTCACCCAACATGACAGCCCAGGTCCAACTGTGCACAAATGTGAACATGAGTGAACCGTCATTACCTGACATACAACACAGCTACAGTTGACCAGTCGGAAGCTATCAAAATAGATTGATGAGTAGACTGCATGATCAACAACTAATGTCACACCTCCCCACAATGGCCCTCACACCCACCACCTCTCCATAGCCACTCAGCATACACGTGAGTGAAACTGGAAATTGCCCCAATTGCACAAGGGCACCTTGATGAGCAGCAATCACCATATATGACACATAGACATGTTCATGGTGCCCAAAGTGACTATACACTTCCTTACAAATGTCACAAAGGTAGCACGATTATATGTGTATTTTTCAATTATTGTTTTATTATTATTTATTTATCATTTATTATTTATTATTAAACAATACTTATTATTATAAACATGCAAAATGAACTACTAAGTGGCCCCGCCCCTAAAAAGAATCCCTAGGGGTCTAGTGGACATTGCTGCTCCCCGGGGATGGCGAAATGGTGGGAAATACCCCCAATTACCCCTGCCCCAAAGAAGCAACAAGGATCTGCACCCCCTTCGGGAGATTCCTGTGAGGGCTGGCCCACAGGCACATGGACAGCCAAGGCAAAACAACATTGTGCCACCTTTGTGACAATGTTCAGGGTGGAGGTTGGGGTCTGTTTAGCCTGTTGAGGCCCTCCACCCCCAAACGCCTTTCCCTGGTGGCCTAGTGCTCCTTTCTGCTTCCCATGGGTGGGAGAATGGGGCCAGGCCCTCAATTTTGCCCCCCACCCAGGTAAGCAATAAGCATTTTCCCCTCCCTGGGGGGTATTCCTGAGAGGGATAGCCCAAAGGCCAGCCCCTGTTGCCCACAAGTGTGCCACTTTATGTAGAGTGCTATGTTGTTTTACCTTCCTTGGGGGAAAATCGTTACCAAAAAGCACCCATTTGCACCCAAAGAAGTCTAAACAACATTTTTTTTTGTTTAAACTTTTTGAAAAACAAACAACCGTGCAATAAACAAAAAGTGCATTGTGGCAGTGTTACATTGCAGGCATATCCTCAGTGCAATCCCAGTACTATCTTCGGGTAACTCTGTCCTTTACCAGCTGTCAAGAGCTCAACCCCAGGTGGCTCTCGATTTACTGCTGTTGGCCCTTCATAGCTGTCTACTATAGCGTTCTAATGTTGCTTCAGAGGCACCTGAGTAGCTCCCACAATCTGTATATCCCATCAAGGAGATGTTGCTCTTTCATGCCCAAACATCCTTTGTGTCAGTGCATTCCAATCCTCTACCCCAACACTCCTTTCAAGCATCCCACTCCGTAATGCTCTGTGCCGTACCACTGTCTCAGCCAGTGACCAGAGTTTTAAGTCAGCCTACCATGCCTCTATTCTAGGACTAGTATCTGTTTTCCATGCCATGGCATTTCTACACTTTGCCAGTACACAGATCAAGTCTTTCATTTTAGCAAGATCCGAAGTGTACCTGCTACCCCTAGGGAACAAACTCAGCAAGCCAAACTCTGGAGGCCAAGTGTGCATTCAAACCCTCCTTTAGCTGCTTTGCACTCTGTAGCTCTCCAGAATCTGCTAATCACCAGACATGTCCAAAACATATGCAACATGTCTGCTTTACCTTGGGCGCATCGCGGACACACCTATTCTGCTCTACCCCCCATCCTCTTCAGCCTATGCAGAGCTAAATAAGCTCTGCGCATGACATACAAATGTGTATGACATACAATTGTGTGAGTCTGAATCGTGCGTATCTAGAGACTCCCTAAATGTATAGCAGCACTATTTTCCATTCCACATCCGAAAGCTCTCTCACCAGAACTCTTTCCCAATTCTTGCACGCTGCTAATTCCGTTGCACCCAGGCCGTTTAAAATTAGGTCATATATCCCAGAGACCATGTGTCCTCCCTCTGTCTCATCATAGAGTGTCCCCAGCACATCATTCTTTCCGCCACCATCCCAGAGCTCCGGCCATCGTTTATTCATTCTTGCAATCGTTGCCGTGGCCAGTAGGAGCTGGCCCTTTACCAGGGTCCTGAAATCTATCCATTGGTCCTCACTTAGTATATCACCAACTGAAGCTATTCCATTGTATTCCCAGTGTTTCCTGAACTAGTCTACAATTTCTTCCTGATTGTCGAGCACACCCACCAGGGGAAAATTTGAGGAGCAGGGTCAGAGACCCCCAGGAGCCTCCATGTTCTGGGCCATTGGTCTATGCCCAGTTTCAGCAATGACGAGGGTCTTTTCGTCAGCGGGCCTTTCACCCACAGCGCTTCTTATAGGAAATGCCAGTGCAGTAGTGGCTGCAACAGCAGTGTGTCCTGTGAGGGTTCATCACCCAGGCAGCAAACCACGAATTGTAATTGTCCAGGTAAGTAATACAATTCGAAATTTGGGACTCTTATACCTCCTCCACTGTAGGGAGTTTATGGCTATTCTATTCCACCTACCCTCCCATATGAAATCTCGAGCCATTGGGCCTCATTACGAGTTTGGAGGTAGCCATGCCGTCATTACCGGCCATAATTGTCTTTTCTAAGGCCTCCCATTTTCCCAATCACCGCCCAGCACATGACTACCTTGAAAGCATCACACAGAGTGGCTGCTTCGGCAGCACTGCCAGTGTTTGTGTGGAAATACCTCTCTATCTCCTCACGCATGTAACTGTTGAAGTCATCATCAAGTAGGGCTTTGCGCTCAGTTGCCAGGTTGGGATTAGTGGTCTATGCGCTGAGCTCTGCCATGTCGCGACCAGCGGGGCGTGTTCCGAGAGGACCCTGGCACTATATTTCCACAAACTCTCCCAAAGTCACTGCCCTTGTGAAAATGTAGTCTATCCTTGTGTGTACCCAGTGAGGGGCAGAGAAGTGAGAATAGCCACGGGTTTCTCTGTATCTCTCGCTCCAGACATCAACAAATTTTAAGTGGCCCAAAAGGGAGCCAAGAGCTCTGGCCGGCAGTGCCGGTTTTTAAATATCTGATCTGACCTTTGAGGGTTAAGTGTACAATTAAAGTCTCTGCCCCAAACCATGTGGCCCCCCCTATCAGTAGATCTCTTGGAGTGTAATGATCAGAAAAATACAGTCGCATCATGGTTTGGAGCTATCCAAATGAGGACCCCTCTAACATATGCTGAAAATGGTGAGCTATTCATTTTCCCACCCCATTTTCGACAATCGTTGCTTGTCTGTTCCGGTTAAATGTGTTTCTTGTAACATTTTGACTTTCTCCTTCATCCTATTCAAGCATGAATGCACTCAGTCTTTTACTATAGTTGTTGAGCACACTAACGTTCCAAGTAACTACGTTGAAATCATCTGCCTTTATCATTGGAAGTTTCTCCCTTGCATACATTTTCCCATTGTCTCTCTCTTCCATCCCTGGGATCCTTGTCTCTGAGCTGCACACCCTCCCTTGCTGTCCGCATGCCCTTAGTACTAAAGAACCTACCCCCACTCCACCCTTTCGCACAGTTGTCTGCATCCACCTCCCCACAACTATCATGGCAACAACTACCAAATAACCATCCTGAGCTTTGAACCTTTCTCCCTCCCCTCTAACTACAACACCTATAACCTTATAACTCCCCTTAACTATTAACAACAGCCTAGCAGCGCATTGCATACTTGGGCTCAGCCACTTCTCATGTGCCCTCTTCCCCCACTTGGGCAACATGAAGCAGCTTTATGCCTTACAACTGGCATCTCAGTTCACAACAGGGGCGTGCGCCAGTTGAGTTTAGTGGGTCACCTTTTGACAGTCTCGTGACACTCTTCGAATGCGGCCTGCTATTCTCCATTTTAGCTTCTTCCTTCAGTATCGGAACCACAAACTTCTGTGCAGAACCACGGATGTTGCATTGTACTATTATCTACACCAACAGTCTATGGTGCATTGTTATTTCTTTATGGCAGCTGTGGTAGTCCTTGTGCATCCATCCAGGAGTGTGCATCCACCATGGTATCGAAGAATTGTGATCTTCCATTATGTATTATTTTCAATTTGGCCAGGTAGATCAGCATGTACCGCAGATTCACTTTCCTTAGTCGTTCTTTGGTTGGGCCGAACATCGCACAACAATGTTGCACCAGCGCAGTGTAATCAGGATATATCTCCAGTTTAGAGGAGCTTCTTGCAATGTTACCACCCTCTCTGGAGAAGGCTAGGATCCTTTCCATGTCCTTATAGTTCATGATCTTTGCTATCACGGGCCTTGGCAGAGCTCCTGGAGGTGTTCTTTTAGTCAGAGACCTGTGAGTCCTTTCTAAAGTGAATCCCAGTGTCAGCGGGCCAGGGTCCACTTCATGCAGCAGCATGTTTTCAATGTGTTTTCACTCATTCAAGTAAGTCCCCCACCTGCATCGCTGCAATGGCAATGTTAGTCGTGTTGTCTCATATCTGCTGTTCTGCTGAATCCATATGATCTGCCAGTGTTCGTACATCTTGCCGTAGTAGACCCACATCCATTAGCACCAGGAACCACAAGACAATTCCTGGGCATTCGGCAGCTAGAGTAAGCAACATTACACTCTTTGGGACCTGAAGGCAAGCATGCATGCAGAAGTGCAGCCACAAGAGAAGCCAGATAGACGTTGAAGCAGTCCAGAGTGGAAGACAGGTAGCAAAGCTATGCCATGTATGCATGAATGGGAACGAAGATGCCACACAGAGCCAATGGGTCCGCACCAGTGACGTGGGAACACCGGGGCATTTCTGCGACCGCATCAAACACAGTTTGAACATTGTAAACCTGCAAAGACAGAAATAATAAGACGATTGTTTGTGAGTCAAAAAGGCATAGTACAAATATGACCACTAACAATATATGAGTGCATGGAATGCCCATATGGGGAAAACTGAAAGCGAATATTGAAACAACTATATATACCGAACCATGGAAAGAATATGCAATTTTGGACATAAAGAGAAGGTGTAATACATATATAGAAATAAGAAGTCCTGGCAGGTGAGTAAACCAAGCAATTGCAAGTGCATAAGAATTGCTGGCAGGGGAGTATGCCAGGCAATTGCAAACCTATACAAAATTCCCAAGAAAGGACTGTATCTGTTGAATAAAGATTGTGGAAGTTGCTTATGAATATAAGAAATCCTGGCAAGGGAGTATACCAAGCAGTCATAAGAAGTATAAGAAGTCCTGGTAAGGAAGTAGACCCGGGCAATCACACAAATCATTGAGGTTGGAGACTAATCCAGGGGAAGGGTGTGCACCTCTGGAGCCAAGGCTTGTTACTCTTGGTGAATATTGTGTTAAGAAGGAACTTTTTAAAGAACGAAATTACAAGGCTAAATAGCTTTGTACCTAACATGATTGTTGTGGGCCAAGGAAAGACACAAGAACTGTTAGACCAAGAAACATTGCCATACTATTGAAGAATCTAGGGGAAGGGAACCACCCACTGGAGGAACCAATGATCTGTTACCTTGGAGAACTTTTATGCTGGAGCTGTTATATTTTCATTTATGAATACTTTTTGAAAATCCCAAGTTAAAGACATGTCCCTTCTAACTTATTATTTAGTTTGTAGTGTGAGGGTCAGGTTAGAACGTTTGGACACAAGGACGGTTTTGATTTCTGACATCATGACACAGGCAGTTCCTTCGTTTTTGGTTTTAGGTAGGGAAGTTTCCCTTAGAGCAGGGTCAAAGAGGAATTTCCCCAACCCAGTTATATTAATAAAAGTCTTTACCCAGAAACTTGTCACCTTTGTTCTCCGCTTTCATTTCTGATCCTTCCCAATGTACAGATTTTAAGTGGACCTAGCACATTCAGTCTTTTTGCTGTTTAAATATCAATATGCATCCAGCCTGTCCAACACTAAACAGTCTAAAAAAAAAGACCCCCACCACTTATTTTAAACTCCTGTTTCAAATGGTGCCATACATGTTACGATATCCAGATAAACCACCATGTAGAAGGTATAATAGTAAGGGAGAAAAACAACACACCAAAGCCATATTAAGACCATGTTAACAACTACAAGAAACACCAAAATGGTAAATGCAATCAGTTCTGTTTCTTAAATAAACAAACCATAATATGGATTCTTCAGGGTAAAAAATATATATATATATATATATATTCCTTAAAAAAAATGACCATGTTGCACAGCATATACGGCCTCATTACAAGTATGGTGGTAAGTGGTACAATTATAAAGTCGTGCCTGGACTGGAGGATTTACCTCCAGGAAAATCCTGGAGGTAAATTCTGGCACTCACCACTGAAAAATTGGCATAATCAGTGGAATTACTGCATCAGAAATTCTGTCATGGTAATTCCACCAAAAAAGCCCCATTGAGTCCAATGGACTCAGAAATAATGGGGAATTACTCTGCCACCACCACTGTAATGCAACAGTAACTACGCCGGACCAAGTGGCAGTAATGGTAATTCAGTTGGGCGGTATCCCTGCAGATTTAGTGCCGGTTTACCTCCCAACTCGTAATGAGGCCCATAATCTCCATTAAAAATCTAATCTGTAATATTCAGCAACTAAAACAACAATTACTTAATATAGCTTACACACACCACACTGCAAATAAACCTTTACATTTGTAAATATTTACTGACCTATTTTCAGTTTATGAAATACTACGCTGTGTGTACCCAAAAACAGACTTTTTAAATACTACCTATTACAAATATAGGCAGACATTTAATATCATAACATTTTTTTTTTAAATCAATAAATCAAATGATTTTATTTTGGCAAATTTCCATAAAAGAATAAAATCTTGTATAAATAAGCATACAAACATAAAGAATAATACAAATCGCAAAAACAATATAAAGTTCTGCAGATGCTAAATTACAAACTCTGATTCATGGAATTATTTGCGCTGAAAATCGGGGACTTAGTCCCCATTTGTCCATTCATGGTACACAATGCACAGCGCTTACCGGAGGAATCTGCCCTGCTCCAACACCTCACTGCGACAGCACGAAGGCCTTGCACAGGTACTGAAAAAGGGGTCAGAACATGGGGAATGGGGAATATAAAGCGAAAATGTGGGTGTTACGAGGGACGTTCCACAGTAAAAAAATCGCACCGCCCATACGCGTGCCAATCAACCGTATTTATTGAATTGAACAGGGATCGCCGGTGCGGGAAAAAACACATGCAAATCCTGAAACACCTACGCCACGCGATAGCAGGCTTAAACGTCAATGCGCACAAAAACAATGCATAAAAAGCCTGTGTGATCAACAAATGCACATATACAGCTACGATGAATGTACCATTTGTTGCAGCAGTGATCGAGGGACACTGCAGGAGGAGGAGGATGGTCATGGCCCGGAACTTCCACCCAAGGACCACCCTTTTTGGGATGACTAGGTCTCTGCCAGGTATAGGTTCCTCCCTCATATCAACTTAAACCTGGTCACACAGTGGAAAGATGACCTCACATCACCCACCCTGTGCTCCCAAGCACTGAGCCCCTGCAGGTGCTCAGGGTACTGCATTTTTTGGCCACTGGCTCATTCCAGCGGACCACTGCCATAGTTGGGGGCATTTCACATGCCACTCAGTCACGCTGCCTTCACCAGGTGTTGGCCTTAATAACTGCACATCCCTCTGTCCGCCGGCAAATATAAATGCCCAGAACACCTGCATAAAGGCAGACAGTGGTGCAGGATTTTTATGGGGTGGCGCACTTCCCAAATGTGCTTGGTGCTATTGATTGCACCCATTTTGCTCAACAACAGAGCATATATACGGCAACTGAACACACTAGCACTCCATCAAAGTGCAGGTTGTGTGTGATGCCAAGGGCATCATTACTTCTGTCTATGCCAACTATCCTGGCAGCACCCATGAAAGTTACATCTACATGGTGTCCCCCCTACACCAGGCCCTGTAATCTGGGAAGCATGATAACACATGGCTCATTGGTGAGTAGGAATGGAATGGTCATCCACATGCATGCATGTTGCACACCTACAAATATACACTGTCAAGAAATGACAAACATTCTCACCTCTACAGGTGACTGTGCCTACCCTCTGAGCACCTACATGATGATGCCAATCTGCAACCCCAACACACCTGCCCAGGTAAGATGCAACACTGCCCATATTGCAACTCGGGGCATAGTGGAGCACACATTCGGAGTGCTCAAGACAGGTTTCTGCTCCCTTCACCACTCTGGTGCTGTGTTGCTATATGCACCACCACTAGTCTGCAGGATCATTGTGGCTATGTGTCCTGCACAATGTTGCAACACAGTGTGGCATCCCAGTGGACCTGGTGGTGGCACCCCATCCACATCCGCAGGCCCACTGCTTGCATATGGCTGGGCAAAGGGCATGTGGAGAGGCTGCACATAACCAGCTTGTGGCAACATGTTTCCCCTAACCCCCCTGCCCCACACCCCTGTCTAGTGCACACGAGGCCGCTGCATTCCAGGTGCCATTGAATGATGACAATGGGCCAATCCCCTGTGCCCTCAAAACCACCCTGAGAAAGTCCCCTTGGAAGTGCACATTTGTGTGCATCCCTTAGAAATAAAAGACCAATCATCATGTGTTGCCAAAAGAAACACATTGAAGAGGGAGTACGCCACTACCACCATGCCAAACAATCCATTAAATCACCACTGTGTCACCCAAAGCATCTCCTAAGTCACGTAAAATTATCATTACACTGGGGGTCATTACGAGTGTGGTGGTAAGGGGTTAACGCCGCCGGTAAGGATGCCGGTGCCGTTAACCCCTTACTGCCGCATTACGAGGTCCCTTAGCGGGTCCCGCTAAGGACGGCTGGTTTTACCAGCTGTCCTTAGCGGGAGCCGCTAAGGGACCAGGAGCTAATAACGGGCCCGTTATTAACGGGCCCGTTATTAGCTCACTCCCCCTTCCCATTGAGCCCTATGGGGGCTCGAATGGGGATGGGTATTTTGAATGGGGACTTACCGGATCCTCCAAGGTTGGAATGACTCGGTAAGTCCCCATTCAAGGAACCCGGACCCGGACATGAGATTGAAGGCAGCCATGGTGCTACTAGCACCATGGCTGCCTCCAAACCCGTAATGACTCCCACTGTGTCATGGTATGGCATGTCATGTAAAAGTATTTTCATAAAGGACTGATAAACAAGGCAAGTGTCTCAAAGCGTTCAAGGATGGATGGAAAAGGGGGACAAATTACACTTGTTCTGAGCCCTTCCATTTTTGAAGCAATAATAGTCTGTACCGGCAGAGTAAGTGCATATTATACAGTTAACAGTGGAGGTAAAAGTGAATATGTTTGACAGTGATTCTACAGTTTTACCAAGTGCATGAATGTGCCACCATGCAGGGAGCCAGGACAGGGTGGAACAGACAGACGATCTACAGTCATGGTGCAATCCGAACAAGCAAGTGCACAGACATTTACAGGGGAGTGGTAGGTGGAGGGTGGCCACAAGTTTGGGGAGTGGTCCAAGTGCATACAGTCAGTGGAGGCGGGGGTAAGTGCAGAGAGATGCAACTCTCTAGGGTCATTCACCAAGTGCAGTGATTATGAGGCTAGTGCAGGTCCCGGAGGCAAGTGTGCTAAACACTGCCGGGGGTGCCATGGGCCTGTGAGACTCTGAGGTACATCAGGCAGGCTGTCATCGAGCTGTAAGGAAAAATGGAGGGAGATAGCAGAGGGATAGGTTAGCAGGGAAGAGGGAGAGAGAGAATGAAGAGTAGAAGAGGAAACTCCTGAGGAGTTCCAGGAACTAAAGTAGATGAAGCTCCATAACGAGGGCAGCAGGGAGGGCATTCCAGAGGAAGGCTCTTGCTGAGGATAAAGATCTTCTTCCAAATCTCTTCTTCCAGAACTGGCTCACTCGAAGAAGGTTGGAGGTACTGTCATGATTCCTGCCCCTCATGTTCCCAGCCCTCCAAGATGTCAGGCTGGAGCCAGGCCACGATCACCTACATGGCCCTCAAGGGCCTCTCCATCCCTCCAAAGACCCACTTGGAGTCAGACTTGGCGCTTGTGGCACCAGACTCACTCACTCCCATAGGATAACATTGGGGATCGGACTTGTAGTGCATTGATGGGGACAAGATGGATGCCCCCACATATTTCGGTTCCCAGAACTGCATGTGCAGTCTAGTCTTTTGGGTGTGGTTCAGCCCAAAGGCACCTGGGATATCCAGAGACTATTTAACCACACCCAGGCTGAGAAACATGCTTTGCATTTTCTGCACCTGCAGCGTGACACTCACCGTGTTCGGATTGGTCTCCAGTAGGCCTGCATCTTTCTTCTGCGCTCAGCTCCTGCAAGAACAAGAACACCGTTAGGAACAGCCTTACCTTGCAGCGCTTCTGCCCATCATTCATCGCTCCTTCGGTTCTGCGGGCATCTTCGGCGGTGTCATTCCCATCCCGGCACGCTGCTTCCTAAGGAAAAGGGAAAAGAACAGAAAGAAGGCATTATTAAGCAGTCTGCAAATATTCCCTTATTTTTAAATACTGTACGAGCTTCAAACGCTTACCTGAATGCCAGCCGCTCTGGGGGAACTCTGTCTCCAGAACTTCTCATCCATCTGCAAGAGGGAAAAGACACTCCAGGTTAGCGTGGAAACATCTAGAGGCGCCGCATACCGCGCTTATCCACCGCATTTGTTCTTCATAACCGGCATCCATGCTAAAAACGTTGCGGCACCTAAAAGACACAGAAAAAGAACTCAGTTCAATGCAAATATGAAAGGAGTGCATTGCGCATCGCGCTCTCACTCACTTTCAGCGCTACTCATTTCAGCAGCACGCCACCAACCCCGGACGCCGCCCATCATCTAAGGAAGGAAAGGAACGAAGTTAGAGAACTGTTCAAAAGACTCATTATACTTACCTGTCGGACTCTTGCCAGTGAAGTAACTAGGCAGCAACGAGCCCGCATCAATCAACGCACCCCTGTGCTGAAAGCGGGATGGAGAGCACACTATCCAAGAAAACAAGGGGAGCTGTGGATCAAAGGGAGGGGTTGGACCCCGGGGAAGAAGGGGTTCAAGCACACATAGACAATAGGGAGTTAAACTCTACCAATCCTGTGTTTCAGGCCCAGTCTCCAGTCGAATAGCCTCCAGGAAGGGTTCGAGGTCGTAAGGGGTCAGAACAGGCTGAGTGACGTCCCCGTGGATACCAGGTGAGCGTTACAGGTAAATGAGGAGAGGGCTCGGGAGGGAGAGTATTTCGGCATGCATCGTTGCAGTTAAGTACTTCCCAAGCACCACAAAGCCTGTGGACAATGCATCGTTTCTTAAATTTGACCCTTGCAGCCACGGGTAGCCAGTAGAGGAATATTAGTGCCACACAGATGCTGGCCCTGGTCTTGACAATGTTCTGCATGAGTAGTAGAGGGTGTGGATTTGAAGCATGGAGGGTGAGAAAGAGCCAGTCGCAGTAGTCCAGCCTGGAAATAACCAGGGCTGTGGAGACAGTGACCTGCTGGGGGAAAGTGGGAAAAGGTAAAGTATTGCTGAGGAGGTGTAGCTAATAGTTGAACTTTCTAGAGATGACTGAATTGTGACATGAGAAGGAGAGAGTGGAGTCGAAGATGGCCCCAAGGTTTTTAGCCTTGCAGGTGAGTGCACTTGCAGGGCCAAGGAAGTTTGGCCAGAGAGAAAGTGGGAAAGTTGGAGCAGACGTCCCAATACAAACAATCTCAGTCCTGCTGGCGTTAAGGCAGAGGTTGTTAGCAGCACACCATGACTGAATTGTGGACAGACAGTCAGATATGAGTGATGAAGAGGAGGTGCATCGGGGTAGCCTGAAAGAAAGTAATGTGTCATCCACATAACATTGGAATTCAGAGGTGAAAGTGCTAATCACACGTGCAAATGCTGCCATGTACATGTAGAAGAACCAGGGGGATAGTTTACATCCCTGGGGAACGACACACTTTGAAAGAGCCAGAGAAGAAGGTAAGGCTTTGAGTTCCACATGGGATGAGTGGTCAGAAAGAAAGGAGACAAACCACGCCATAGCCTGATCCGTGAACCCTGAGCACCATACCCACTGTAGTGGATGTGAAGAACTAACATACTGGTCAAATGTGTAACATTCCATATCGAGCAATATAAAAGAAGATCTTACCTGCCCACTTGCCATGCAGTTGACACTCAAAAAGCCATCATTACATGACGTAAGTATCTGCAGGCAAAGAATAACATGAAACATAGTCCATGCAACACATACATGCCAATAACTAACTGAAGATCCACGGACACCCCTCAGTGAAATGAAATACATGCCAAGCACAAGTCCCAATACAGCCATCAACATGTGTCCCTGCACACATGTACAAACACCTGCACACTGCATGCAATTCAAACACACAATACACACACACTCACACCCAACAACATCACCCCATTGCTTGTCCCCCTCAAGTGTTATTGTTATTGTTATTTTGCATTTATATAGCGCCTTATATACCATTGGTATGGTCTGAAGGTGCTGGTAGGTTGAACGCCCTTGGGAACCGAAGTTCATATCAGTAGAGAGAGTAGAGATAGTCAAAAGGTGCGTGTGAGAACCGGGTATGTGTACAGCTCGTGCGGCATCGGTGTGATAGCTGTTTTCTAGCGGTGGGTGTGGTGGTTGAGAGGTCAGGAGTATGTGTTCGTTCTGGCCGGATTTATCCAGATCGGATGTGGCTGCGTTAGGCCTGAGGAGAACGCCTCGCTGGGGGGTGTGTAACCAGCAGTGATTACTTAGAATGATGTGGAGTAAGCGGCGAATGTTGATATGTGAACAGTTATACCGAATGGTGTCATAGTATCTCTGTGTTCTAGTTGAGTGGTGATGTAAGGAGAGAGTAAGCGTGTTTGTGAGATATGATGGGTTACATGCCCTTTCGGAGACTTCTAATTCATAGAGAGGCTATTGGGCATGCTTCTAAAATTCACAGAGAGTACATTTCTGAATTCAACTTTCACAGAGAGGCTAATGGGCACATTTCTGAGTTCAGCTTTTCACAGAGAGGCTATGGGGCACACTTTTAATCTCGGCTTTCACAGAGAGGCTTTTGGGCGCACTTCTAAGTGCAACTTTCCACAGAGAAGCTATTGGGCACACTTCTAAATGCAGCTTTCCAATTGTACTTCTGAATTCAACTTTCCACAGAGATGCTATTGGGCATACATTTAATTCAGTTTCACAGGGAGGCTATTGGGTGGACATCAGAATTCAAATTTCACAGGAAGGCCATTGGCCACACTTCTAAATTCAACTTTCCACAGGGAGGCTATTGGGCATACATTTAATTCTGTTTCATCGGGAGGCTATTGGGTATACTTCTAAATGCATCTTCTAATTGTACTTCTGAATTAGCCTTTCACAGGGAGGCTATTGGGCACATTTCTGAGTGCAACTTCTAAATGTACCTCTAAATTCAACTTTCATACTCTTCAAAAATTCACCATCTAACTGCACTTCTGAATTCAACTTTCCACAGAGAGGCTATTGGGCGTACATTTAGATTCAACTTTCACAGAGAAGCTATTGGGTGTACTTCTGAATTCAGCTTTCACAGGGAGGTTATTGGGCACATTTCTAAAATCAACTTTCCACAGAGAGGCTATTGGGTACACTTCTGAATTCACTTCTAAGTGCACTCCAAATCAACTTTCACAGAGAGGTACACTTCAAATGCAGCTTTTCACAGAGGGGCTGTTAACAGTCACCTTTCTGTCTAGATGCGACGCAAGCTAGGGTTCAGAGTCCCGAGTGAGGGGCATGCTAACAGCCACAGTTCCATTTCGATGCGACGCGAGCTACAGTTCAGATTTAAGTGCTAGTGTGGCACAAGCTAACAGTCACATTTCTATCTAGTTGCGACACAGGCTAGGTTCGGAATTCTATGTGCGGTGTATGCTAAGAATCATATATGCTAACAATCACATTCTGTCTAGATTTGGCGCAGACTCAACTTGAGAAATTCCATCTAAGTGTGGCATATGCTAACAATCAGATTCTGTCTAGATTTGGGGCAGACTAAACTTGAGAAATTCCATCTAAGTGTGGCATATGCTAACAATCTCATTTCTGTCTAGATTTGGCGCAGACTAAACTCAATTCCATCTAAGTGTGGCATATGCTAACAATCACATTTCTGTCTAGATTTGGCGCATGACATGCAGCAAATGTGCATGCAACACATCCCTATTCATTACACAATTTCACATACACAATGCACACTTCACTCCCCATGCTTCATGAAACTGTGAAAACAGCACATATACATAGAATTTAACCCAACCAAACCATGGGCCACCATTGGAAGACTACCAATGTCATGATAAGGCTGGCCAACACCTGCATAGTATAGGGACAGTACGCTGCACACAGCCGTGGAAGCACATTATCAATTAACACATGTGTTGTGCATTGCTCAGGCATTCATCCAATAACCCCAAAAGATGGCAAGGGCCCACAGTGCAACAGGTTGGGGAAAGGTGAATGTAGACAATGATTTACTAACAGATCAATCATACAATCAATACCACCAAGAAATCATGACAGTAACTGCGAGGGTAGACAAGGCCACAATGCCTTATGACTGTTCGCAACATACAAGTGTACAGGTGATATTGTGCAGGGAAAATGTTTGGATTAGTGAATGGAGAACATCTTGTAGGGAAAAGGGCAGGAAATAATACACAAATGGAAGTGATAGGTCACGTGCTGATGCTGATCGTGAGCAAGTTCAGTATAAACACAGTACTTTACATAATATATGGGCACCAAGGACACATAAGGGCCAAGGACATGAGGCACTCTACTGCATCAATAGCAGAGAAGAGAGTGGTCGAAGGAAGTGGAGAAGAGAAAGGACGTGATGATAAATGCAAACTTAAAGAGTTCATGCTCACAACGCAGAGGGAGAGTGAGTCCATTACACAGAAGGCATCAAGCATAGTAAATTAACCCACCACCAGCCCTTACAATACCAAAGTGCTTCACACACAGGGAGTAGTTGCCAGAGGAATGCAGGACTATAGAAGGGGAGTATTTCATCGGGAAGCGTTGAAGATGGTACAGGGACCCAGACAGCCCTGTGGATGATATACAGGGATTACAATGTCATTTTTGCTGAGTCTCTGAGCTACCGAAGCCTTCTTATTGCAGGAAAGATGTTGTCCCTGGCCCTGAGTCAAATGACGGGTCTTGCAGACCTAATCTGGGAAAGCTGTAGGGGTCGCACGGTGGACCAAAGAACACTTCGGAGTAGGATGTTGCAGTACTGGAGCCTGGAGAGTACCACAGCACGTGTAACATTGCACCTCTGTGCGATAGTGTGGAAGGGTACAGTAACTTTGAGCATCAAGAGCTGCAAGTCGGACTTGGCAATCTCATGGATAAAAGGCATGAAGGGAAGGGGCTAGTTGAAGATGAATCCAAGATTGCTGCCTTGGGATGAGGGGACAGGGAGTGAGCCCGTGAAGGAAGGACAGAGTCAATGCCAGATGTAGACTGCAGAGGACTCAATCGGGACACTCTAGTGCTTGAATGGTGCACAAGCTGAGGTGATTTGCAGTGCACCAGGCCAGGATGACTGAGAGGCAGTCATGGTGAATGAGGGTGCAAGTGTGTCAGTAGGAACATTTCTGAAGAGTAGTGTGTCGTCAACATTGCACATGAGTCTGTTGTGCAATGAGTCAAAGAAGCGTTGCAGAATGAAAATGTATATGTCAAAGATGTACGGCTAAAGAATGGACACCTGCGTGATGCCACAGGTGTAGGCTGAAGTAGGGTAGAAGAAAGGACACAGAATAGTTTATTTGGAATGGTTGTTTAGGAATGAGCTACGCAGGTCCACTAGCCATTATTGGAGCATCCTAATGAGGATGGAATGCCTCACTGTGTGAAATGCAGAGGGGATATCAAGGAGGATGAGGACAGCAGGAGATTATGAATTGAGGGATGCCACCATTCATTCATGTGTGTGTTGGAGAGCAGTGTCTGTGGCCCGGACAGTTACAATCCACACTGGTATCCATGGACCTCCCCAACAACGACCTTATGGGCGTCAATTTGTGGGAGGGCTAACTTGTCAAGCAGTTTCCACAGGAAGGTGTTGCAAGAAATGTGCCGTAGTTTGGTAGTCAGGAAGGCACTGCATATGGCATAGTTAGGATGGTGCGCACAAGTGAGTGTTTGCAGAGATCAGCAAGAGCAGCTGCCAGAGAGGAGATGCTGCCATTGATGGTACGATAGGAACAGTGGCATCCCAGTTTGGGATGACACCTTCATGGAGTTGTGAACTCTGGTTACTACTTCAGGGGAGACATGAGTGAATGCGGAGAATGAGGAATGATGATGATTAATGTTAGGGGAGAGGAGATGCAGAGGTTTGTGTTTGAAGAGCTTGTCACAAGTAGGTTTAGTCAGTCATGTGTATTTGCAAAACATAAGTGATGCAAGTGCATTCCAAAGGTACTGTGAAGGAGCTGTTGCACAATATTCAGTGAATGGCTCGATAATTACTGAAATACTCACCTCTTGCACCTCTGCCAGAACCATGCTTGATGTCACAATGTACTGCTGCACACCGAGGGAGCCGCATTGGAAAACATAAGCAGACAGCACAAAGCAATGTGATGCATCAAACAATGATAAAATCATGCTAAAGGGACACTGTTAACCACCAGACCATGGTCAATGCAGACTTCATTGTCACAGCATACCAATGTTCAAATACTTCATCCCTTCAAATACAGCAGTATCATGCACCCAGTCGCGTTTCACTAGAAGCTGCAAACACCATGGTGCAGCATGCATGGGAAATTCAGGAGAAAGCACAAACACCACTAACCCTAAAGTGCTGGTACACAACATATCATGCCACACAAATTCCCACATAGCAACACATTTGTATCTTTAAACTGCTGCTGCACAACATAATAATTGATCCATAATCTGGACATGCCAAATGTGACATACAGCCATAATCCCACAAACCCTGCTAGGAATCTGAAGTGTCACTCGTTACACATGATAAAACTTCCATGAGACACACATCAGCACAAACATCCGCTCCTGCCACAGGCCACAAACAGTTGACCAAATTACCCACTCCCAAACAACCATGAAAGCCTCTCACAGTTAGAATGCACAGTTAGCATAATCAGTGAACAGTGGCCCCAGCAATCCATCTGAAAAACATGACCACACCCATCATTAGAAGCACCCCCCTGTGAAACAAGCCCCCTTAAGAAGTAGTGTTTGACCACGAGCTAAGCCAATCCAAAGTGAACATACACAGTGGCACAATAACATGCAAACCTCACATAAGTGTCAGCAAATGCCATTCACTTACCTGTCCAGGGAACCCACCTGCCTTGCATATGATGCACACTGTTGGGAGACACTTTGCCTCAATTGAATACTGAGCATAGTAAAAGCACAAACAACATGCACATACATGACATCACATGGTTACCTAAAGAAAATATGCAGACACCTCCCACTGCAGGAGCAACACAGGGTGACACAGGGTGAATGGAAATAGACAGTGATCATCCCAAACCTTTAGCATTGTCTTGCATTTGAGCATGCATCATTGGTGTGCATGTTTGCTGCATGTCTTTCTTATTTTATGTGTCCTTTGCATGCTGACATGGCGGTATGGTCATTTAAGTGGTGGTCATGTCACTGTGTTAACTACCTATGTTTATTCCTCTATGGGGGCACCTACTGTGCTGTGCATGTAATTGTACATCTGAAGACCAGGCAGTGTACTCCTTGATCTGTGATTTCCTTGGAATTCCCTCTCTGTGTCACTCTCCCTCTCTCTGGGATGGTGGTTGTTGAAAAAAACAATTCCCTCCATGGGCTTATGGACTGCACGGCTATCTTGGACCGGGAGGCAAGGCTCTGCTGTGACCACCTTTCTGGGTAAAATCAGAAGGTGGTAGTGGTGCGGGAGGCTCACCACGTAGTGCTCTGGCCTGATCCTCAGTGGCAGCGGCCAGACGGGACACTGATGATTGCATCAGCAACATCAAGTTTCGGAGGTCATCATGCATCATCACCTCATGGGATGCACTGATTTCCTTTGAGATGGTCTGCCTCAACAGCTGCATCTCATGTTGGTACTGTGACCTGCGGGCTGCCTCTTCCACTTTGACTGAAGCTCTGTGGGCCAACAACTCTCGCCTCAGGGCTTCCCTTTGGGCCCGACCCTCTGCAACCAGGGATGCCTGCAGAGACCTCAGATCAGCCCATTGGTTCCTGCTGTTGGCCTTCATGTGCAGCCTGTGTGAGTGGCATGTGGACCGCAATGCCTGCAACTCGTGCTCCACCTGTGTTTCTGGTGGGATCATGGAACTGGCCACTCTATCCATGCCCTCAGCCAAGATCTCATAGGCAGCACCCTGTTGTTGCGCAATACGTAACATTGACTGCTCCCACACCATTTTCCCAGCCTGCACACATCCACCATGTGTGCGGGTCCCACGCCTGCCTGACCCAAGGGAGCATAGCCCTTTCTGTGATGCCACTGTCTGTGGCTATAGGACTGCATCCCTCCCTCGGACATCTGACCCAGGGCCAGAACCCAATACTTGGGAGCGTGGCCTTGCAGCCGTAACCACAACAGACGGCTGTGACACCACTGGCCTTGTGAGGGTACCTGACCCCCTACAGACTCACAGGCAACAAAAGCTCCAATACTTGGTGCACTCACCGCCGACAGCATTGAGGATTAGACATCCGGTTTAGCACCATTGGAGTCTGTGTCATACCTAGTTAAACCCAGGATGGACTGTAGCACCAGTGGATTTTTATGGGCTGCCACACCATTTCCTCCACTGGTGGTCTGGACCGACTCAGACACTCGTTGCTCCTCTACCTCCTCCTCTGTATCTAGTGCCTCATCACCTGCACAAGGACCTATAAAGACATGAAGATTCATGTTAATTGTGTCAACAATAAACAACTGTATTACATTGCTGTCCTGCAACACATTGCTGTGCATGTTACCATGCGAGAAATCGCATACACACACTATGTAAAAGAAGCCATCTGATCATGGCGTATGCAGACTTGCAACAACATCCCATGTCCCTGGCCATGTAGCCAATGGACACGTTGCCAACAGATATGGTTCTGTGAAAGCACATTCTGGCCCATGGCACAGGAAACTATTGACAAATACACGCTAATGGGCATGGTCATGTGGCTCTGTAACATACTATTACAGTGCATGTCAACACGCACACACATATTCACAGCCAAGTGCACATCAATTACAATTCGCAATGTGCCCAGCAAAACATACCCCCATAAACATGTACTGGGATAAGGAAGAGACAAATCAGAACCATACATCCTCCTTTATTAACAAACACACTTACACACACCAGTTTGGTATTGGGACAAGGAAGAGGCAAGCAAGAGCAATGTGGAACTCCCAAACCAGCACTGAGAGGTGTAGTTTTTGTTGGACAAACAGTCTGGCGGGAGGTTTAAAAACAGGAAGAGGAGAGAAAATTAAGTCAGTCATGGAGTCACCTAAGGAAGCAGTTCGGCAGTCAGCTGGGGAAGCAGTTCAGCAGACTTTTGTTGGAGAGCGGTGCTCTCCTGGAAGGCAGTGTGGCAGAGGGAGAGTGTGAGAACCCCCGGGACGATGCAGAGTGTATGCAGCAAGAAGCTAGACTGAAAGAAGCTGGAGGCCTGCAGCGGACTACTGAGAGGCAGACGATGTAACCAGGCAAAGCTTCTGTGTGAGGCCCAAGCTGTGAAAGAAGCATTGGGGCAGGAACAAAGCCACAGACAACCACTGAGGAGACCGAACAAGGTGTTGTATGAGAGAGGGAGAGAGAGGTCAGGGAGACCGGAAGCCTCGCTGGAGCACTGTAAGCACCGACCGGTAAGTCAACCAAGGAAAGGAGACATTGGGGTGGCAGGTGAGCAGGACAGGCATGTGAAAACTGTAATGAATGCCGATTTGAGTGAAAATCAAACACTTTTGAATACCGATATGAATATTGAAAGCAAGCACTTTTGAATGTCGATCTGAATTGATGCAAGCAGTGTTGAATACAGATCTGAATGAAAGCAGTTTTGTGAAATCACACTCTTTAAAGGAACTGTGTAATTTGAGAGACCATCCATTGGTGAGAGCCATAGAAGCAAATGAAACTGCATCAAGTGAATAGTGGCAAACTGAGCAATGGGAAAGTATCATGAGGATGTGGAATGAATTAAACCAATCACGCTGTAGAATTGGAACAGTGGTAACATGCATACCAAGGAAAAGTGGCCAATAAGGTGTGTCAGTTGCGTGGCCTGTAATGGGTGGACAATGTGGTCCAACAACTGCACCTAGACCGAGTACATCGACTGATGGAAAAGCCACTTCGAATTCCTGCAAAGAAACTAAAGGAATTGTTGTGTACACTGAAACTAAAGAAGTATAAGTTGTGAAACAGGTGAAAGGTAACCAAATCAGAAGAGCTGGGACGGATCCCCAGGAATTGTGTTTTGAAGAAGTTGAAAGTCTTCAAAGCTTGGGGAAGGGGACCCCTTTGCATTGTGAACTATCTTGAAGCTTGGGGAAGGGAACCCCTTTGCATTGTGAACTGTCTTAAGGATTGGGGAAGGGAACCCCTTTGTCTTGTGATAGATTTTGAACATTGGATAAGAAATTCCTTGATGAATCAAGAGCTGGAAGAAGCTCTGAACTTTTATTTAAACACTTATTGTTTTGACGCTGACAATCCTGCACATTGTATACAAATAGAAGTGAGGGCAAGCATAGGTTTTAGACACAGACAGACTTTTCCTTTGGACTTTCTGACTCAGATTATCATTAGTTTAATTTAGGTAAGGAAATTCCACCTTAGCATAGGGCAAGTTGGGCCTTCCACCAACCCTTATTGTGTTGAATAAAAGTTTGTAGCCCACAACTTTACTTCAGTTGTCTGTGTCTACTTCATGATGCCTTCCTATGTTGTACTATGTGGATTGGGTGGTTATGGGTCTTAGGATAGATCTTGGGAGTCATCTACCAATGTTCATGCACCTGTAAAGGTCCGTCAATTCCACTGTCCTAATCCTTCTGGGCCACGACTTGGAAGACGGGGTTCTGTCGGGCACACCCACGTCACAGTGGTATGGAGCAAAGGGAAGCTGAAACTCTGATGTGGAACTACACTTCTACACTTCCCAGAGGGCTGTGGGTGTATGTGGGTGCGCACATACACTGGGCGGCAGTTAAAGGTGGCCATCGCCCAGTCACAGGTGCTTGTGATTAGTGCCCAGGCACATGTGGGTTGGCGTTGCAGGACTGGATAGAATGGGACAGGACTACATGAGAAGCCGGTTTTGAAGTGCGGAGTAGTCGGCTACATATTGATACCGGGCTGCGGCAGTGACAGGGCAGGTAATCTGATACCTTGAGAAACTGCAGTATTCTGAGCAACATTGGACAAACGTCATCCTATCTACTTGCTTGCTGGTTAGGAAGCATCAGATAAGTGCCTATGAGTTTGAATATTATTGAGTGATGCAACACAAGTGTTTTGGAATGTTTGTACAGCCTTTGTTTGCTTGTTTTCAGTGCATCCGGGTGTGCGGACATGAACAGAGGGTGCACCCACAAGTGCTGATATGATTTCAGTTCCTCAGACGAACACTGCTTGAATCTGGGACTTATGAGAGACATGGGAAGCACAGAGTACACTTATGCATCTATATTAGCTGATTGCATTAGAGCCATGATTTAAGCAAATAATTGAGTGTATCAAGAATATTTGTACATGTTTGGGGAAATGAGTTCAGGAGCTGTGTCATGGTAGATTTAAATGTTGGTGCATACACCTATACATGGTCTCTGGTGAAGTCTATTAGGGTGTCTGGTAGCAGTTAAGAGTGGCAGTACAGCTGAGGATTTCAGTATGAACATATTCCATTCAGTATCATAAGTGTGTAGAAGCAAGTGTGTTTTTCCTAACTCCCCCTTTCCTGTTCAGTACTTTTCCCTAATCCTCTTTCCTGTGTTGTTAATTTCCTGTGCTTATCCATAACCTCTTGCTATCCCTTTTCTCCCCATTGGTTGCCTCGAGATGGCCTGTGTATCTTAAATGGGCCCTTTGTGAGATTCAAGGTGGGAGGGTCATGTACATGCAGCTTCTGTGGTTAGACTGAGAGTGTGGATCACACACGTGACATCCTTTAACTGTGCCCTGAAAAGCATCCACAATCAGGGAGAAATAACTGCACCAGTGTCCAGAATTGCAATATCTCTTGCCACATCATGGGCAAATACTCATGACCTTCTTGCCCGCTCATCATTTCCCCTCCTCACCACCATGTCTGGCTTTCAACAATACTCTGCTTTATAAAGATAACATGAAAAGTACACATACAATAATGTCACTCAAATATATAAATCCTTATATAACTATGTTAGGGAAAACGTATCTAATTTTGGCATTATTCCCCCCCATCTTGACTGGGAAACTACAAATACCAGAATGCAATTCAGAAAAAGACAAACAAATAGTCTCTGAGTGCGATACTTTCAAGGACTGACAGTAGCACATTGTAAAATAATGTGGATGCCCTGTGTTTTCTTAGTGTGTTCTGAGATATTTAAAACTAAGAAAACACATGGCATCCGGGACTGTGGATTTTCTCCCATCCATACAGTAACCAGGACTGACCCTGCTTAGCTTCAAAGTGAGGCAAGGTCTGTTCTTCTCAGGCCATGTAGCTCTAAGGGGTCTTGTAACTTGGGCTCATTCATTAAGCAACATGGCCTGAGGGGGCTGGCCCTTTTCTAGCTTTGAAGCGAAGCATGGTTGGTCTTGGTTACTTGGTTGCTCCTGGTTACTGCATAGATGGAGACCTGGATGCCTATCGGCCATGGACAATGATTCTTCACCCGCAACATTTTTTTCTATAGCCGCAGGGATAGAACTACAGATAATCTCGGCTATCTGTAGTCATATTGTAGCCACAAATATGATAAAATGGCCAAAAGAAAAGTGCTTTCCTGCCTCCCCAGACCCTCACCAAATGTCCCCCTCCTGTGCCTGCAACCGCCACTTCCTTGATGGCCTCCTCATTTCCCCTGCACTCTCCCATTCCCATCACAGCACACGTTTCCATGAAGCAGTTTTCTTTCAAATGTTGGCTATTTGTGGCTATTCTGTCCATAGTTAAGGCTACATAAAAGCTTAATGTTGCAAACTCAGTCCTTAGACCCCCTCCAACTCCCATATTTCACTTGGTGTCCTCTTACCACCCCCCAACTCTAAATTGATGGCCTTTGCATGTTTAGAAACTGGAATGGCCTCTTTCCTGCATTTCATTTTCCGATATCCTCAGCTATTGTCTTTGCGATCTCTTGCACCAAGCAAAAACAAAGATTGCTGCTGTTTCATTTCTAAAAACAGCCGGTTTTGGCAATTTACCCAAGATATAGCTCTCTATTTTGCAGAAGACGGCACCTCATTCTCCATCAAATATTTAAAGAACTACTCCATGGAATAACTGCAAACCACAGAAAGGCCTCAAGTCAATGCTTCATACCCAAATTGTTTCGGACCTGGTCCAAATCCGTCCAGCGGTTTGGGCTGTGCGGTCCGGCAAAAATTGACCTTTTTGGTATGTGGGAAAATGAATGGGAAGTAGGCACACAACTTTTCTTTTTTTTGTTTTTGTTTTTCTTAATAACGTTTTTATTTTTTAACAAGTCTTTACTAAACATTGCAGTCTGGAGGGGACCGGCGTGTCCCTAATTGACTTCATAATTTTGGCCAAATCCATCGCACGAATCAGAGGTTATTAGCAATTAATTTTTTTTGAGGTTCCAATGGGACTCTGACTCACTTTAACTATAGGGCAGCGACCGCCACCCTATAATAAAGTAATTGGTCAGTTGGTAAGGGTAGTAGACAATAACCATGCACTATGGCCCTTCAATCATCAGACTTACTGCATCTCATGTATTGGTGAAAACAAATGTGCCCCTATTTAGATTTTATTTCACAAAATCTCTCTGTAATCAATCTGTTTGGGCATGAGTTATCCTGTGTGTCACCCACCATTAATTCAACTACATAATCACTGTCTGTAGCTTTCCATTACCCTTGTCTGGCAATCCTCAGTATATCATTTCACAGTCTTATTGTTACATCCTTCAGCTCATTTTCATTGTGGCATAGACTCTGTGGTACTGACTCCTCCCAAGGAATTCATGTGATTCAATGCATTCCTCCCACTCCAGCAACATCAAAGGAAGAGCCCTCTGCCAGCGCACTGGCAGCCCCAAACAGTGCTGCCTCAAACCATTTGCTGCCCTATCCATTGGTAAGCATTCTCCCTTGCACTGCGGTGACGTGCATCTTGATGCATATGAATGCTAAATTTGAATATATTCGAATGCGAAACTGATTGCCTTGAGAGTGTAACCTTTTTTTTTTCTTTTTTTTAAATATATTTTTATTGTGACCAAGAATTACATTGGCCAACTGGCCTAAACAAAAACATCTACATTAACACTTTGCATATTGAGCAATGCGGTCACATGAAGAACCAATCCATCAACCAGTTATGACTTCCTGGCTGCTCTGGATGATTTAAATGGTTTTTTCAACATAACTTTGAGTCCCTGAAATATGGTCGCTTTGTTCTCGCAGCCTTAGTGTACTGCTGCCCGGAGAGCCTGCTCCTGCTCCCATTGGCACTCTTTAACCAATCCCAGCAACCGGGAGGTGGTAGCCGGCCCAAGCCACCTAAGGCCTGCAACGAAGGCCCTGTTGGCTCCCTGTCCGCTGCCTGGGTGTCTGCCCCTGCACCCTATTGTCTCCCTTGTGGCCGTGACCTTGCACTCTACAAGCACTCTGAGGCCATCAACTCCCTTTCTTCTTGTAAGTTAGTCATCTACCTATCAACACTTCCTACACTGTTGACTTTCCTTTTCACCTTCCCCTCTCACAGACTTGACATGGACCTCCACTCTATAATGGCAATCTGTGCCTTATGGCTCACTGCGTTTTTCCAGCTGCCCTGCATATTTCAATGTTGCCTGTGCCTAGTGGCTCAGTGTGTTTTCCAGCTGCCATGCATATTTCAATTTTGCCTGTGCCTAGTGGCTCACTGTGTTTTTCCAGCTGCCCTGCATATTTCAATGTTGCCTGTGTCTAGTGGCTCACTGTGTTTTTCCAGCTGCCCTGCATATTTCAATTCTGCCTGTGCCTAGTGGCTCACAGTGTTTTTCCAGCTACCCTGCATATTTCAAATGTGCCTGTGCCCAGTGGCTGCATTGTGTTTTTCATCTGTCCTTCTCCTTTCTGTTCCATCTCTTTTGCTTGCACCACCCCTGTGTTCTCCCCTAGTGTCCCCACCACACTTCCACTCTTCCCTCATTCCACACCCCCTCTCTGCTCTTCCCCCTCTTCCACATTACCTATAGTGCTCTCCGTTTCTCCAACTGTTTCTCAATCGACTATCCTACCCTTCTCACTAAGTCTGGTAGGAAGAAGTTCAAAAAGGATATCCTGGTGGATATCCTGGTTTCCAACCTTGGCCTCCCTTTCACTGATACATACACTATTGCTACCTCCAGAGAGACCCTCACTGACATCCTCTTTGTTGTTCCTTCACCAGACCTATGACTCTTCATATGGTCTCTGTGCTCTCTCCTTACTCTTCCACTCCCATTAATGGTGGAACCTAGTTGGAGGCCCTCCTGGCTTCCTCCCACTCATCCAAGGTCATCATCAAAGTTTACCTCAATGGCACCGTCTTGGTCCAAAGCTCTCAGGCCAACCTCCTCCTCTTCGATATACGTTTCCCATGCCTTATCAATTTCCTGTCCTCTCGCGCTCCACCCTCTTCCACTATTCTGGCACCCTCTTCCTCCTCCTCTGGTACCTTACCCTCTCCTCCTACCTTCTCTGCCTTCCCTCAGGCTCCTTCTACACCTCTGCAGGGAGTACCTCTGAGTTGTACCCCTCCCCGGAAGTCTTTCAAGGATGGCAACCTTCTCCACCTCACCACTCTTAACTCTCGCTCAGCCATCAAACACTCCTATGACATCTGCCGTCTCCTGGAAGAACTTGACCTTGACATCCTTGGTCTCACCGAGACATGGTTCACGGCCAGCTCTGTCACGAGTTTTGACACTCTCCTTCCTGATGGCTACAAAATCCTCTCCGAACCCAGATCCAACCATTCTGGTGGGTGTGTAGCCCCAATCTTCCTGGAGTGGATTCTTGCCTCTATCATTCCTATGCAGTCCTACTCCTCCTTTCAATGCCTTGTCTGTAGGCTTTCTATTTCTCCTGGCCACTCTCTCACAGTGTCTACTATCTGCCGGCCACCTGGTCAGATCTCCACATTACTCTCTGAGTGGGCGGACCTCTCTCCCACCCTCTTGGCCTCAACTACTCAACTCCTCCTCTTTGAATACTTGGATGCTTCCTGTCCCGCCACTGGCCTCTTTCGCAACCTTTGCAACTCTCTCTCTCTCTCTATTCTTCCCTCTGGCCGACTCACTCTGCAGGGCACACTCTTAATGTTCTGATCTCCTCAAACCTCCCCCTCTCTAACCGTCTCACCACTCCTCTCTCCTAGAGTGACCACTTTCTCCTCTCCTCTCATCTCTCTCTCTCTCCACTCCTCAGGCCAAGCCTACCCCCACAACCCTACCCCCACACTGCCACCCACCTTTTAAGTCATTCGACCCATGAAGCATGTGTCACTTGAGGCTTTTACCACATGTTTCTCTTCCCCTCTTGCACCTCTGGCTGACTCACACCCTGACACAGCCCTTTCCATGCTCCTCTCTGCTTTCTCTGACATTCTCGATGCGCTTGCCCCTGTCATGGAGATCCGAATGAAGCCTAAAGCCAAGTGCAACTCCTGGTACGACTCAGATCACGTCACCCTTTAATGCAAGAGTAGGGTATTGTATTGTGTTGTATTTTATTTATATAGCGCACAGAGCCCTGAGGCAACTGGGCACATTTCTTAAGTACTGACAGATATGCATATATACAGTTACAGGAATAGAAAATCAAGATTACAAGCATGGAAGGTGAGCAGAATGCATAGCACATAGAATATTTACATAAAGTAAACATAGATAGCACAGAGCACAGAAGTATTTACAAAGATTGCATAGGGCACGAAAGTATCTACAGAGAGATTGTAAATGTTGTGGGTTCGTTTTCATTCTGAGTGAGCCAAGATTTGACCCCATTGCTGAATTTATGAATAGAGGGTTCAAGCCTGATGTTGTGCGGTAGTGTATTCCAAGTTTTGGCTGCAAGGACTGGGATAATCTGCCCTTTGCTTTTTCTAGTTTGTACCTTGCTACGGTAAGGAGGTTGGAGTGAAGGATCTAGTTTGTCTAACTGAGGTCTTGAGTTTGAATTTGTCAGAAAGGTATTTAGGTGCTTGGTTGTGTATACATTTATGTACGAGGGAGAGAGTCTTGAATTTAATGTTTTGGTTGATAGATAACCAGTGGATGTTACGTCTAAGATCTGAGATGTATAGTTGTCTGGGGAAGTTGGTGGCTGCTCTGAGCGCATTGTTTTGATAGATTTGTAGTTTGTGTAGATTGTGTTGACTGGTGTCTAAGTATAGCGCATTGCAGTAGTCCAACTTGGTAAGTACCAAAGCTCTGGCCAGGGTGATGCAATTGTCTGTTGTCAGGAAAGGTCTGCAGGCGTTAATGAGCTTACATGTGTAGGCAGTGGTGGATGCTGTGGTGTTGATTTGTTTTCCTAGCGAGAGGGTGGCATCAATGTACATACCTAATGTTTTGACGTCTTTAGATACTTTGATGTAATTGTCGTCAATATTAAAGGTGTTGAATTTTTTGTCCAATTTGTTGAGTCTAGCTTGGGTTCCCACTAGGAGAAGTTCAGTCTTGTCATCGTTGAGGCAGAGACTGTGTTGTGCCATCCAAGCGTGGATGATAAGGTAAATGTTGTTGAGTCATTGTGAGTCAGAGTCGTGGTTGCCGGTGATGTGTGTGAGAATTTGTGTGTCGTCGGCGTAGTTAGTGAAGGATATGCCCAATTGGACGAGTTTGTCGAATAGTGGTTTGGTGAATATGTTGTAGAGTGTGGGGAAGACACATGAGCCTTGTGGGACCCCACATGTGACAGTCGATGTGATGCAGAGGCTGATGGTGCAAACACTCTGGTTGTTCTGTTGTTAAGAAATGATTGGATCCAAGTGATTGCGTCATTGGAGAAGTAGGCTGCGGAGGAGAGGTGTTTGCAGAGAGTTTTGTGGTCGACTAGGTCAAATGCAGCTGATAGGTCTAGTAAGAGAAGGAGGGCAAGGTTGCCTGAGTCCTTAATGTTCTCAATTTGGGTTACTAGATCTATCAGGGCTGTTTTGGGTCTGTGTCTAGGTCGGAATCTGGATTGTCGTAACCCTAGCAGGTTATTGCTTTCCAGGTGGTGCTGGATCAGTGGGTAGGCTGTCCTGTCGATGATCTTCAGGAGGAGGGTAGCGTAGTCATTGTTCTGTAATTGGAGGGATTATTAGGATCAAGGGAGGGTTTCTTGAGGAGTGGCATGACCCAAACGTCCTTCAGGTTAGTAGGGATTTCATTGGCCTTGAAGGAGGCGTTGATTAGCAAGATGATAAATGGGGCAATCTCCTTCACTGTTTCTTTTATGATGGGAGCAGGGCAGATGTCGCCCATACATCTAGATGGTTTGAGGCTTAGTATTATTTCTTCTACTTCTTTGACACAGAGTGAGGAGAATTTGAATAAGTTAGGTTGGAGAGGGGGCGGGGTCACGGAAGAGTGGGCAAGAATGTGTTGAGTTAAGTTTGCTTTTTTCATTTCAATTTTCTTTTGTAGGAGCTCAATTCTGTCTGCTAGCGCTTTTTGGATGTTTTCACACCATGTGGTGTCCTTGATGCAGGTATTAGGAGGCTGTGTGGGTGATTCTAGCTCTCTGAGAATGCTGAATAGTTCCTTAGTGTTAGATTTGACATTCTGAATACGGCTGTTGTAGGAATCAGATTTAGCTAATAAGATGGCTGATTTATATCTGGCAGAGGCTGCTAGGAAGTTTCCTTTGTTAGGAGCCGTAGGTGCGTTAAGCTAAATTGTTTCAGCTGCTCTTTTGTTTTTTCGTAGTGTTCTCAATTGTGGGGTAAACCATGTGTTTAGGTGGGCAATGGGTTTGGCTTTGCAAGGCTTTTGAGGTCTTAGTTTGTCGATGGCAATTTGAATGGTAGTGTTGTACAGGTTTACCACGTGAGTAGGGTCCTCATTAGGTTTGAGGGCTGTATCCCTATGTAGAATAGTAGTGTGAGTAGTTTAAGGGCTGTTATGTTGCATGAGTTTCTGGCTAATCTTGGAGGGGCTAAGGTTTTCTCATTGCTGAGAGGATCTCTAGGAATGGAGAAGAGAATAGCTTGATGGTCTGTCCAGGCAAGAGGATGGTTTGATGTGATTGTGGTATTACAGTTGCAGTCGGCTATCCAATCTAGTTGTCTCCCTTTGGAGTGAGTAGCTGGTGTCAGCCGTTGGGTGAGACCTAAGACTGCTATGCTGTTGCTAATCTCTGTAGCGTTCTTATCATTGATGTCATATAGACCCAGGTTGAAGTCTCTGAGGAGTGTTTGCGAGCATGGTTTGCTATTGGTAGTTAGCAATTGTGATATGTCTTCTTCAAAGGAGGAGAGTTGGCCAGGGGGTCTGTAGATCAAATGGGCTGTGATAGTTTGATACAGTGATAGAGGCAGTTTGAACGATAAGTGTTCAGCACAAGTGAGTGTTTGGCATGGAACCTGTCTGAGGCCTAAGGAAGCTTTAGCGATGATAGCTCTGCCGCCCCCTTTGGATGAGGTTCGGTCTTGCCTAATGATGGTGTATTGGTCTGGGATGACTAGTGACAGGAGGGGACATGAGGCGCTGTGGAGCCACGCATCTGTGATGGCTAGGAGGTCTAGGTCATTGGATGTTATGAGGTCATTAATATTAAGTGCATGGGCAGTTAGTGACATTGCGTTGATAAGACCTCCTTTCAGGGTGGAGGAAGTGTTGGTAAGTGATGGTTGTTGGCTGGAGAGCTAGGACTGGTAGGTGGATTACTTGCGGTAAGTGCTTTGTTGTGTATTGTGTTTTGATGTTGCTTAAGGTCGAGTTTGGGTGAGGTATTGAGGTGTCTTTTGAGGAATCTGTAACCTAGTCTAGAATTCCTGATAGTGCTAGGGCACTGTATGTTGGGTGTGACTTTCCTAGAAAATAGCAGTATCCATTGTTCAGGTGTGAGGTTGTGGTCTATGTGGGTGTTAGGCGTGTATTTTGTAATGGGTTGTACGAAGTCTGGTAGGAAGATTGTCGGTTGGATGTTAGCTGAGCAGGGCAGTGTTATGGCCATAGTTAAGGTGCAGCGGCATTCTGACTTGGATAGTGCATAACTACATTTGGTACGATCCATTTGTGGGCCACTGTAGGATCGGTATTCCAAGGTGGTTTTGGAACATTTATGCATATATAAGTATAGGGATAGTACATAGGTTAGCAGGCAGGATAATTCAGGATAATAGCCTCGCTAGCTTGGTATGCAGAGTGGCCAAGAGGTAGTAAAGAATGTTGAAACAACATGCAGATGTGACCTTATTTACTAGGATGGTCAGATATCAAAATAGTGGCCGGGGTTCCAAATGGGCCGTGAGGAAATGGTGGAGGATGTGGGCCATGACTGTGGCTGAGAGGAAATGGTCGGCATCTTGTACATCCTCTGGCAAACTGGCCTGCCACCTGTCCTCACTAAGAAGAAAGCTCACATACAAGCCCTCATCTCTGCGGCATCTAACAACTCAGCTGAACTCTTTAAAATCTGCAAGGTGCTGGCCAATCCTGCCGCAGTCTCTACCTCTCCTGTTCCATCCCAGGCCCACTGTACGGCCCTGGCTTCTCACTTCATCTCTAAAACCCAGGACATCCTCTCCACCCTCTCAGCTTCTCCTGCTTCTCCCTCCAGTGTCTCCTCTTCCTCTGCCCCCCCCCCTGTGGCCACCCCCTCACCCTGCTTTTCCTCTCTTCTCTCCCAACAAGGTTTCTAGACAAGTCCGATCTATTTAGTCATTTATTTTAGTTATTTTGCAATTTATATAGCGTGCCAAGCCCGAGGGCATCTAGGCGCTGTTCTTGACAGTGATGTTACAGTTCCATGCCGGCATATAGGTTACATGGATACGCAGGTTACATGGATATGCAGGTTACATGGTTACACAAATGACATAAGATACAGTGGTTGGTTACACAAGTGACATAAGATTGTAGTTACATAGGCATACTAGGTTCCAGGTTGCAGGGGAAGATGAGTAGTTCTTTAGTTACTTAGGCGGTGCACAGTAGATTGTGACTTAGTAGAGAGGTAGGTTTGTGAAGTTATTTTGTAACTCCTGTGTAAATAGACAGTTTTTAAGGTGTTTTCGGAAAGGTCCAGTAGGCGGTTTCCGACCATAGATCTACTGGTAAATTGTTCCATAGTTTGGCTGCTACCACTGAGAAGCTGCTGCCATTAGCATTCTGCAGTTTGAATCGTTGCGTGATGAGGCAGGGCTCATAGGCTGAGCGGATAGGTCTGTTGGAGTATTTGGGCGTGAGTGTGTCTATGAGATATTTAGGTGCCTGCTGTGTCGTTTTGGGAATATTGAGAGCTGTTCTCAGGGCGTTATTTTGGATAACCAGGTATTTTTTGATATTCTGGGTATGAAAACCTAATCAAAACAGGTTCTTCCCTGTTCTTCCAAAACCATCAAGGACCACATCAACACCCTCGCTCCAGCCCTGGCTGACTTCTGCAACCACTCTTTCTCCTCTGGAACCCCCCCCCCCGAAGCACTCTCTTGTTCATCCTCTTCTAAAGAAACCCTCAGCCGACCTCTCCCATCTGGTTAATTATCACCCGATCTCTATCATTCCTTTCCTGGACAAACTCCTGGAAAAGCTGGCCATCTTCCACCTTAATCTTCACACTGAATCTGTTGGTTGCCTCCATGACCATAAGTCTGGTTTCAGAGCAGCCAGAAGCACGGAACCTGCTCTCCTGAACATCCATGAAGACCTGCTCCCTAACCTTCATTCTAATCCCCCCTCTGTCCTCATCCTACTTGATCTCTCCTCTGCCATCCTGGTCAACCGGCCCGTGATAACCTGGGTATCATTGATCAGGCTCTGGCCTGGCTGACCTCTTTCCTCTCTGACTGACCCTCCCTGGTCTAAGTTGGGTCATTCCTCTCCTCTATCTCTAGCTCCACCTGTGGTGTTCCCCAGGGTCCAAACCTTTCTCCGTGGTTGTTCAATACTTGGCACCTCTCGTCCACTGCATTGCTGCACTATGCTCCAACTTCCTATGCTATGCGGATGACAACACGCTTGTTTTCAGGCTCCTATCTGCCGCCTCCTCTCCTTCTTTCATCCCTGATTGTCTGTCTGCAATCCAAGAATGGTGCACCGCCAATGATCTCTGCCTGAAGGCCAGCAAGACAGAGATCCTCATTATCGGCACACTTACACATCTCTTTCCCTGCACTCTCTAGCCGGCCTCCCTTGGCCCTCTTCCTGCTCCCACCTGTGTGGTTAAGAACTTCAGGGTTATCTTCGAATCCACTCTCTCCTTCTCTGCTAACATCTCTGACGTCTCTAAGAAGTCAAACTACCACCTTCACCACCTCAGAGGTATTCTTCCTTTGCTCTCCTTCTCCGAGAAGCTCCCTGTCTCTAGAACTGTGGCCCTCTATAGTGTTGACTACTTTAACAGCCTCTTTTTAAATCTGCCTGTCTCTACTCTCCGTCCTCTCCAACTCATCCAGAACAGGGCTGCGAGACATGTCCTTGGCTTCAAGCCCAGGGATTGTATCTCTCCAGCACTGAAATCCCTCCATTGGCTCCCAGTGGCTACAAGGATCAAATTCAAGACCCTTTGCATTGTCCACAAGGCTTTCTGGCGCTTGGGACCAAAATATCTCCAGCTTTCTCTTCTGAAGTATCTGCCTACTCAAGCTCTTCGCTCTTCCTCCAACTCCGTGAGGGTCAGTCACTTTTTCAAGTGAAGAGCTGGAGGCAGATCTCTCTCTTCGGCTGGTGCCTCCCTCTGGAACAGCATCCCTGCCTCTCTGAAACTTGAGCAGAACCATCTTAGGTTCCGGAGGCTTCTCAAGACTTTCCTCTTTGCTTCGGCCTTCTCTCTTCCTCTTTCCTGCAGATCTCCTGTCTGTCACGCCACTGGTTACGTGGCTACCTTCTGAACCTCTGGCCCATGTCCCTGTCCCCCCAGTTGCACCCCTGCACTGCCGCCTGGCACCCTGCACTTGGGTCTGTATCTGTTGCCCTACACAGCCCCCTTACCTGCACTTCCAATCACCTGCTGCCTGCACTTAACCCTTGCACTGCCACCTACTGGCCACATTTCTTTATTCTTATTTTGTTTATGTTTTGTTAATCACATGTCCTGCACTTCTCCCCCTCCCCTTCCCCTGGCACTTCTCCACCCTTCCCCTCCCTGCACTTGCGCGATCTCAATGTCACTGTGCCTAGTAAGATCGTTTTCGTGTTCCCCTTGTTCCCTTCCCATGCCTCGTCGCGCCTTGAAACACTTGTGTATAGGCTCTCTATAAATAAAATATATCATATCATGATGCAGTTAGGCAAGGTATGCTGGGCATATCCCTCCCGCCTAGCGGTTCCTAACAATGCAGCATGCAGTGATATCTGAATTCTGGAGATCGCTAATTGTGGATCTCATGTAAAATGTAAAAAAACTGGTGGACCATTACAGTGGATCACTATGAACTTTGCCTGCTTAAAATGAGGCGATATGCCCAGAGGTGGTGGGCCATTACCCATAGGGTCGGCCCAGCACCTCGGGATATATCACCATTAGCACCCGTGCAGTTTGCTACACGGGTGCTAATGTGTTTTTTTTTTAATGGAACGTATTTTCTCTCTGTGAACGGGATGCTTCGTGGTGTCCCGTTCACAGAGAGAAAATACTATACCAACATGGCTGCCATGGAACAGGGAGGTAGGGCCTCTTCCATTTCCATGGCGGCCAAACGGAGCAGGGACAGGAGCTGCAGGAGGTATTGTATCAAGTCCTGCCACTACAGCAATCAGGTAAGTGGTGTTGGGGGTCTCTGGGTGCCCCCGCTGCGTGCCCGCGAGCCCATGCGCGCACAGACCAGACACCAACACGTCTGTACGCTTCGGGCTCCCCGGTCGCTCTGACGCGGCCGGGAACGCCCCGTTTATTTAAGGCGCACGCGGCGACGTGCAACGTCACGCCGCCGCGTGCGTACCCCTTCACGGGGCGGCACCACACTCCTCCTTTTTCCCAGGAGGAACAACAACAAACAAACACATCAAACATGTCACTGCACACACTGTCAGTTGTGAACTCACAAAACCCCAGGCCCCCTTTTATTAACAGCCTCCCGGATCCCCTTCACTCCGGAACACAGTCAATCGGCCCCAGCACGTAGTCTCCGAGGTAGGCAGGTCTCCCTCGCCCAGCCCTCTGGGGGTACCTCCCACCTACCTCCGTCGCCGGACTCCCGGCCGCTCCAGTGTCTCGTACTGGTGACCCCACGCATTCCCCCCGGGGGGTGTCATCGTCCGGGAGGACCGTCTCATCTGGGTCAGGCGGGAGTTCAGTCCGAGAGTCCCCCAGTTTCTTGAAGAAACTCACATTTCGGGTGACGGCCGACTTCCCATCCGATGCCGTCACCATCGACCCCTTTACTGCCACTACGTCCAGCGGCTCGGGTTCATATGGAAGTGAGAGTTTCCCATGGGGATGCCGATTCCTAATCAGCACTTCGTCGCCCGGTTCCAGCCGCTGCGGACGAAGACCCCTCCGTAGGTTTTCCTGATGGGTCCTTGCCAGTCGCTCCGCTTCCACCCTTTGGTCGTCTATTACACCGGGTACCTTCTCCTGCACCTCCGGGAGGAGACCCCGGGGGCACCTGCGGAATAGAGCCTCAGCCGGGGCCACCCCAGTTGAAGCATGGGGGGTAGTGCGGTATACTCTCAGGAACTGGTATAGCGCCCGCTGGAGAGGCTGGCCTTGTCCCTGAGCTATCCGGAAAGTCTTGTTTAATGTCCTCATCAGCCTTTCTGCGTCCCCGTTCGCGCGGGGCCACAATGGGGACACCTTTCGGTGGGCCACTCCACAGCTCTCGAGAAATTCCGAGAACCTCGCGCTCTGGAATGGGGATCCATTGTCCGAGCACAGGGTCACGGGGAACCCATGGGTGGCAAAGATTTTCTCCACAGCGCCCACCACGTGCTCAAATGCCACCGACTCAACGAATTCCACCTCCGGGTATCGCGAGTACTCATCGACGATGGCTAGGAAGTGAGTACCCACGGCTGTGGATCCGAAGTCCGCATGCACGACTTCCCACGGGCGGGTCCCCCGTGGCATTACCTCGATCTCGGGCTCCCGTTGTACAGGGGAAGCCGCCTGGCACCATACGCAGGCCGCTATGAAGTCGTCCACCTTCCTCTCCAGCTCGGGGAACCACACCTTCAGCCTCAACCTCGCCTTCGTTTTGGCGGCCCCTTGGTGTCCCTGGTGTGCCAGGTTGATGACCTCGTGGACCTTGGAGCCCGGCACCACCAGGCGATCACCCCGCAGCAGCAGACCCGACTCCGTGAAGGACAGTTCATCCCTCACCTTCCAGAGTTGCTCGAGGGTCACCTTGGCCTCTTGAGTGCGCCCGGCCACCAACTCCAGCACGGCCTTCCAGGACCCCGATTGCATCGAGCTTCTCAGGATGCGGAAGCATTCGTCATTGGCTGCTGCGCTCTCCAGTTCGGGCAGCGGCATTGCATTGGGGGTGGCACTCTCGACCACCATGCTCACGTGATCATCGGCCTCCTCGGCACACGACTCTTGTGCGGGCCCATCCCTGCCCACCGGATGCCTGGACAGGTAGTCCGCCGCATTGTTGGCCCCTGGCCTGTAGATGAGGTTGACGCCATATTCCAGGAGGGCCAGCATCCACCGCTCGATCCTGGCTGGTGGTTTGGAGGAGGATCCGGCCATGATTGGAATCAGTGGTTTGTGGTCTGTTACCACTGTCACGGGTCTCCCCAGCACATATAGCCGAAAATGCCGGCACCCCCACAGAACCGCTAGGGCCTCTCGCTCAATCTGTGAGTACCTCTGCTCGGTCTCGGAGAGGGCCTTGCTCGCATAGGCCACGGGCCTCATTCCCCCATCTCTGCTCACCTGGGTGAGGACTGCCCCGAGGCCAAACGGGCTGGCGTCCACAACAATCTCCGACTCCAGGGCGGGGTCAAAGAAAGCCACGGTGTCCTCTGCTGTTAGGGCACCTTTAATGTCCTCGAACGCCGCTTGTTCTAACGGGCCCCACTGCCAGACGGTGTCCTTTCTCGTCAGGGCCCTCAGAGGTTCCGACCTCGAGGCGAGATTCTTGATGAAACGCCCGCAGTACGTCACCATTCCGAGGAAGCTCCGCACCTCTGATGCGGACTCAGGGGGTCGTGCCGCCTTGATGTCTTGGACCTTCTTGGGGTCAGGAGACACCCCGCCCTCCTTGAAGATGAAACCAAAAAACTCAATGGTCGGGCGGAGGAACTCACACTTGTCCTTGTGGAGGGTGAGCCCCAGCGATTGTAGCCTCTCGAGAGTCCTGGCTAGGCGTTTCAGGTGGTCTGGTTCAGTCCTCGCAAATACCAGAATGTCGTCGCTAATGTTCAGGACGCCCTCCAGGTCTGCGAGAGCGCCTCGGATCAAGTTCTGAAATACCTCAGCTGCAGACGACACTCCAAAGCTCAGACGCTTGTACCTGTAGAGTCCCCTGTGGGTGGTGAAAGTCGTTATATAGCGGGACTCTGGGTGGAGAACAACTTGGTGATACCCAGCCCGTAAGTCCAACTTCGAGAAGAAACGGGCCCCTTGCACCTCCGCAATGATGTCATCAATCGTCGGGGTCAGGTGTCGTTCTCTCCTGATGGCCTTGTTGGGCAACCGCATGTCCACACAGATTCGGACGGAGTCCGGTTGTTTCGGTTTCCTTGCCACGACAATGGGGGATACCCAGGGTGTGGGCCCCTCCACCTTTTCAATTACGTCCAGGTTCACCAGGTTATCGAGTTCCCTGTCCACCTGGTCCCTTAGATGAAATGGGATTCGCCTGTGCTTCAGGGCTATGGGCTGTACCGACTCGTCGATGTGGAGCCTCACGGGGTCGCCGTTCATCCTCCCGATCCCTTTGAAGATGTCAGCATACTTGTCTAGCAGGTCGTTGATGTCCTCCAAGTATACTGAATAGGCGAAACTGACTATTCCAAGGGCCTCCGCTGCCGCACAACTGAGCAGGGTGTTGCTGCTCACTGGAGTCACATAGAAGCGGGCTCTGATTTTCGACCCGTCGTGTTCCACCTTGGCAACGAATACACCATCGAGTGGCAAGGGCTCCCGCCCCCCAAATGCGAAGATACGGGCCCTTGGCGTCGCCAGCCTCGGGGCTGGGTTGAGCGCAGCATAATGTCCTCTCGCCATGACATTGACAGAGGCTCCCGTGTCGACTAGCACTGGGACTGGCGAGCAGTTTACCTCCACGACACACCTCGGCTGTCTTCTGCTCCTTCCCTTGAGGACCTCCATGCTGGAGACGAAGAAGATGTTCTCCTCGTCCTCCTCCTCCTCCACTTCTTCCGCCAGGGCCTCCTCTGGTTCCACCTGTTCCACCTGAGCTACCTTCGGCGGGCGGTACTGCCGCGGGGCCCATAGACGGGGCTGTCCTCTCGGGATAAGTACCGGCAGAGTCGCCTTGCACACCCTCGAGAAGTGATCAGGCACCCCACAGCGTCCACACACCTTTCCTTTGGCCATGCACTCCGATGAGTGGGGGAGATCATAACCGCATTTCTGGCACGACTCTACCGGCTTCCCCGCTCTGTCTCTGGGAGGTATACCGGGTTTTCGCACCCCTCTGCCGCCCCGCCAGACGGCGCACACCTCCTCCGGTTTCACAGCGCGGGAACCGGCCTCCATTTTGTTGGCTCGAGCCTCCGCCACCTCATGGCACCTCCCGAGCTCCAGGATCCTGGCCAGCGTGAGTCCGGGCTCTCTTAGGACTTGTCGCCTCAGCTTGCCCGACGAGCATGCCTGGATCAGCATGGTCCTTATCATGTCCTCCGCATCCCCCCACGCACACCCTTGTGACAGGCGGCGCAGGCGGCCATAGAAGGTGTCAAGCGTCTCCTCTTCCTTCTGTTTGGCCGACAGCATGACGAACCTTTCAAAGTCGACATTGGCAAGGGGGACGAAATGTGCCAGGAGGGCTGCTTTGGCCTGATCATATGAGTTACCTGCTGGAGTCAACGATTCAAAGATCTCTTGCACATTCACTCCTGCGGAGTAGAGCATCGTGGCCACCATGCTGTCATCGTCCGTGACCTGGGCGGCCCGAAAGTACATGTCTAGCCTTCCAATCCATCTCCTCCATCGGGGCCCCAGGCTGGATGGGGGGCCCGTCGCATCAAACTCCGGAATTGGCTGTAGGGCCGCTTGCGCTCTGGCTTGGGCCATGGCCAGGGGTGGTGGTTGTATCGGAGGGGGGGCGGCACCCACCGGTTGTGCAGGCAGTCCAGACGTCGTCGGGCGTGGGGGTATCTGCTGGAACAGGTCTGTTAGATCTTCATCCAGCGAATCCTCCGAAGCCGTGGCAGTCGCACCCTCCAGGGCATCAGGATCACTCATAGGCGCAAGCGCACAGGCACCCTTGTTCCAATTCTGAGGGCCGCAACTTGCACCACTCCCCACACTGCCACCACCCACGTGATGATGAAAGGGTTGACGGAGAGTACCTCAAGACGCCTTCTGTCCACGTGGGCCGCAGAAGCTGGAGCGTCATCCCCCACGTGATGATGATGAAGGGGTTGAAGAGGTTCCTGACAAGGACCGTGGATGAGAGTGTCCAAAAATTGAGCTTCAAAAGGAATGGGCTGAGAAGGCCCAGCCACCTCAGTCCATCTTCCAGCTACAACACGACGTCACCGCCTGAAAATTCACCAAAATGACCAAATTCTGGCATGGGCCTGCAGGTTGTACTTCCCGCAGTCAGTTACTCCAAAAATTAGGTTTGGATGGCCTTCCTGCTCCAAACCGGAGCTGTTGGAAGATCCTCCACCTCGTGGGTAAAATGGCCGCCAGCCGCGTGTGGTCCGCGGCCTCGGCGCGATGCGAAACATCCACGGATGCTTCACTTGAAGTGAAAAATTATGTCCGGGATCGCGCTCACCGCCGGGCCCGGGCATCCGACACTCGTCGCCACTGTTGGGGGTCTCTGGGTGCCCCCGCTGCGTGCCCGCGAGCCCATGCGCGCACAGACCAGACACCAACACGTCTGTACGCTTCGGGCTCCCCGGTCGCTCTGACGCGGCCGGGAACGCCCCGTTTATTTAAGGCGCACGCGGCGACGTGCAACGTCACGCCGCCGCGTGCGTACCCCTTCACGGGGCGGCACCACAAGTGGGATTGGGGGAGGGTGAAAATAAACAGGGTCGGTGGGGGGAAGATGGTGGGCGGGGGAACCTGTCAACAGGTGGCTTGGAACGGAGGCTAACACTAGCACTGTCAGCCCACGTTCCGTGCCTCCGATTACTGGCTCCCCCGCTGAGTGTGCTACTGCACATTAGAGAGCAGGCAAGGTCTGCAGTAATGGACACCCCTCCATTGACATCAGAAGACTGATGTGGGCAGAGGCACTTTCATATTAATTGTGTAGAGCAGTGAAATTCAAGAGGTAAAGTTTGCCTCTGTGATTCTCACTACGTGTATGCAATCTGTTTGAAAATATTGCGGTAAAATCAACAAAGGTATAAACATCATTTCAACTGGTTTTCAACCTTTAGCGTCCTATTGAAATGAGAGTGCTAGAGTGTTCTGTTGATGTTTTTATTAGCTTTTCACAAGAGTGTGATGTGCTGAGTGAGTGAATGAATATGAGTGAGAGTAATTCCCTACGTACTCATAGGGAAAATAAAAGTGCTTAAGTGAAGTGTAACACCGTTGCACCTGTCTTAACACCTTTTTCATGCGCTGGTGTAATTTCAAGGATTTTGGAGGTGGGAGGGGGCACTGAACGGGAGTACAGTTTCCACATACCTAATCCCCTCCACTTCCTAAAACCACTTCGTTTTATAGCCGCCTACTATTTTAATTCTGTCATAAAACAATTGATTCCTATGCAATCCACCTGCTTTTTAAACAAGCAAGGGGATTCCATCGGAATCCATTGTAAGTTCTATCTTCCATGCGCATATGGCAAGCAGAATGTACACCTTGTGAGCAAAAAGGAGTAAAGGCAATTACACCTGTTCTTGCGCCTAGTGAGGCATGTCATGTCTCAAATGATGATCATTGCATAAAGGGGACCTTTTTTATTGTAAGTGCACACATAACGTGTTCCATTCAAGTAATGTGCACCTTATATTTTTTTAAATGAACGCCAGTGAGATAAACACATCCACCTCACATAAAAATAAAACATAAAAAGTGTACTATTGTTGCGTTCCGGGGAGTTTGAAATTGACCACCCAAGTTGTTTTAGTAGTGCCTTTTTACATGCACAAAGGGGAATTTATACAACTAACAAACTCTGCGAAGGAATACGGCTTGTCGCTCCGTGTGCTTCTTTTATCCACATCGATTCCGTATGCTCACAAAGTACATTTGACCAAATCCGTGCTGGAGCCTGCTCGGAGCTCCTGCAAGCTGCCTCGCCATTGCGCTTTTCTCTGCAGAGGTCCAGAGAGTGTGTACATGTTTCAGATGTCTATTGATCTGGCATGGACAATAGATCATTCTTGACATTTGTGCCTGGAAATCATCTTTGCAATGTTTACAGAATGGAAGAAAATATATGTTTTCTGGTTGCAGCAGTTTCCTGCTAATGATTGGACAGGCTAGGAGTCAAGCTCGTGCAGCCATTAATCTGGAAAATGGGAAGTTCATGCAGTGCCTTCAGGGGTACATTTTTACCTTTTTTAAATTGTAACTTTTTTTGGGCAATTCTGATGAATGTATGGAACGAGGAAAAAACATGCCTTTCCGTGCCTTTTTTCAGAAACTTCCATAATGTCATGCTGCTTTAATAAAAAATGTGATACTGCCATTATATCACGGCATCCTGCCGTGACAGCGCTTCAGGAGAATAGCCCACGCCATCCGAAGAAAACAGACTTTTAAATGTGTTCTTAATAAAGTTCTTAATTTTAGAGCCATCCAAGAGCATAACTATACGGGTATTTGTAAAAACATGTGGTATATCAGACATCTACCATTTCTTAAAATACATTCTCATTTTGAGTTGACATTGCATGTGATATTCTTCGTGAGTTGCCTGTGATATTGAACGAATGGGGTGTATAGAAAGTACTGTGTGGAGTAAACATGGCCTATTTAATCCTTTCATATTTCACAATTTCATAGATTACATATTCGTGATATGGGTGATGTCATGTGATTACTCTGGCAATGACAGTACTATCGAAACTAGGAGTGAAGACTCCAGCAGGAACCACCACCCCCCACCAATCACAACGAGCAATCAGTTGCAGTCTAGCAAATAATTTTTATCTTTGCCAGTAAGCCTTGTGTTGGCTGAAATGATCCAGGGGTCTGCAACCTGTGGCTCTGCAGATGCTTTGGACTACAACTCCCATGGTCCCTCACCATTGGCTATGTTGGCTAGGGCCGATGGGAGTTGCAGTCCAAAACGTCTGTAGAGCCAAAGGTTGCAGACTACCATGCCTCTGTTCTTATGCTGCTGTCTTTCTACCTGTTCAGGTGACACAGGTTGTGGTCCGACTACAGGGACAGTGGAATGTGTCTACATGTTGCCTTTGAGTGACTGGTCCCCTACCAGTTGCCCTTGACAAATACACTACATTCCATGGTTAATGGATACTCCATGTCCAGTGAAGGTAAAACCTGATACACAAGCCCCCTGGGTCATGTGCTAAGAATGCCTTTGTACGATCAGAAACACACTGTTGAAATATATTGAAATGTTGTGAGCTTCGGTCTGTGGTCAGCCCACTGAGAAATGTTGTACAAAAGGGCTGTACTACGTGACAAGGAGAGAGTTCCTGTCTGTGGTTGTCCTTGCATGGAAGAGAGTGTAGGAGTGCGCGGGTCCTGTCCCAGGACTGAGAACTCAGCAAACCTATTTGTTGATATTTAGTGACTTGGTCAGGAAGAAGCAGAGCTTGGGAAAGCACTCACCACCATGCTAGAGAAGATAAGTGAAAATATGTTTTGCTTATATCCCCACAAGACTGTAATTGGGCTGTGTTACGGTTGTGAGATGTTGCCGATAGGGACAGTAGCCTCAGAGCACTCACTAACAGTGCAGGGTCTATGGGCAAACAAAGCCATTGAGCAGTCAGAGTGGAGATTAGTCAGAGTCCAAATAAAAGTGTAGGGTCAAAGCTAATCGCATAACACGAGGTCAAAGCTGTAGAGTCAGAAGATAGGGCAAGATCGTGTTGGCTGTCTGTCCACTAACTAGACATAAGGAAGAGTCGAAGCTAGCGTTAGAGGGATACCTAAAAGAAAAGAAAGGACAGTTTTGATGGAAGGAAAGACATAGATACACCTGCAATAGATCCTTGCGGATCTATTAGGGAAGATTATACAGACAAAGAGATAGGCCACACGTTTACTGACAGCACTGTGGAAAGCTTATGGGTGGGAGAATAGTAGACTTGCGTTAGCTAGGCAGTCTAACAAAAAGCTTTTGACATCCAGGGACAAACACATACATTTGAAAAATATGGCCACCACCCAAGGCGTCCAAATGTCATTGACAATAATGATTAAGGCAAAGAAATGTGAGGACAGCATGGTAGGGTTAAACAACTGCATGGAAGAATTACACCTCACCAATAATGACTTTGGGCCTCATCACAAGTCCGGCGGTAATCTAGCGCAATTACCGCTGGGTGCTAATAGCGTTACCGCTGGGTCGTGCAGCATCGCAACCTTGCATGAACGCGCCCCCGACTCCAGCGGTAATGCTATTAACGTCCAGCGGTAACTGCGGCAAAACTAGTCTACCACCGAAAAATCAGCAGTAATAGCTCTACCACCACCGAACCCAGTGCTAGTAGCACCAGCGCTAATAGTGCCAGCAGAATTTGTGTCACTGCTGCGATGGGAAGCATTGCAGTGGCCATTTGAAAAACACAATCCATTAAATATCGCCACTTCCTGCAGACATCCGGTCCTGGTAAGCAGCAGAAATGTCTCAGGGGAGGACAAGAGGCAAGGTGGGCGAAAATCACCTGCGTAAACCCAAATTTAGTGAGGGGGATCTGGTGAGTCAACCCCCCCCCCCCCACCAAACAAATGCATGCACAAATAATAGCCCAGCATAAAATGCCCCAGTGGGCAGGGATACAAGTCATCAGACCCCGAAGCTGGGCCTGCAAACAGGCCAGAGTGACCGGGTGGCATATCAGCCACCCTCCACAGCAGCCATGGGGCAGGGCACCAAGGGCACCTCTGAGAGTCACAGCAGTGGCAAGGGCAGTCAAGTGAACCAGAAAAATACCATGCGCACCACACCCCTGCAGGTTCACCCTATGTCAGTGGGATTGAGGTGCGTGAGTGACCACAACATTGTGCAGCAGTCGCACCTGCATGATGCAGGCTTAGTAGGCCTGCCCCATGATGGCATGGCAGACAAGCCACAGGGAAGTACACGGCCCACACACCGACATGTGCACAGCCTGCCAATCGCTGTGCACCACAGTGCAGCCCTGCTGGCTGCACAGCCGTGCCCCCTAGAGTCGTGACAGTGCCATGGAACGAGTAATCCCTTCCACCCACCATGTGAGTGACACCCGGCGAGGGGATCTGGGGTCATGAAGGACCACAAGCATGCATGTCAGACATAAGCTAACTCAGCATGGACACCCCGCCCTATCCATACACAGGGCAATGACCAACAGGCCCTGGGTCACACACCCATCGCTACAAGAAACCCATGATGCTGGGCCCACATGCATCCTCCCATGACCAACCTTGCCCATTTGTGTGGGGTCAAACTCTGTACCATAGAAATTGTGTCTTGCATGACATCACATGTGGGGGAACCATACGTGACGACATTTCCTATGTTCCCTACAGGCACTTACTCACGCATCGGCAGAGGCATTGGAGTAGGAGGAGGAGGATGCCAGCCCATCAGGGAGCACCGCTACCGGGCCCTCAAGGTCGGCCACCACCACCCCGCAAAAGCCCACACAGTCCACACCAAAGCACATGTCCTGGCACACAGCACTGCACTGGAGCAGGGCCAAGGCAAAGCTCACACCACAGGCTACCAGGAGCAGTGCAGGGCACGCTGCACCCTCTCCCGCTGCCATATGCCCTGACACTGAGGCCACACCTGCTGCCAGGGTGACTGAGGAGCTACAGGTGGACACCAGCCCGGTGACATCACCTCCCAAATGTTCACACTCCCCAGACAGCCCTTCACATCTCCAACGCCAGTACTCTCTGGTGAGTCCTCCACACCACCAATGCCAGCACTCCCTGGAGTGCCCTCCATGCCGCTAGCACACATGTTCACCCAAGCCAGACGTGGATACTCCCCCATATGGCTCTCCTGGTTCCAGACCTTTCCCAGTGCAGAGCCCTGCAACACCACAGCACACTTCTACAGGCAGCATGCCGATTCTGCGGCTCAAGGATATGGAGCGCAGACAGCAGGAGATGGAGGATATTGGCTGCACACACACTGCACACCTCCAGGCAAGCAGGACAGCATCCAGGGGGCTATGCAATGGATTGTGCATCACATTGCGCGGAACGGGGCCAAGACAGCAGCAAACACACCCAACCGTACACTCTACACCCAATGTGTCAGGGAGATGACAGATTGCGTCTTTGCCCTGGCAGAGGCCATATGCCAGAGCACAGAGGTACAATGGCAGCAACTATAGAGGACAATCTCTGTCCCAACCACATTTACACACCTACAGAGAGGTCACAGCAGAGCACCCAGCAACGACAGTGAGAGCACCTTCTGCGCCCAAGATAACCAGTGGCCCGCAGGGGTGGGAAGAGGCCACAGCAGTGATAAACTCTGGGCCACTGATTTCCTTGAGTGGCCATGCTGTGGAGCTGGTGATGGGAGGGGAGATAGTGTGATGGGGAGTTGGTGGTGGGAGGGGTGAGGGGGCATAGTGTGATGGGTAGTTGGTGGTGGGAGGGGGATAGTGTGATGGGGAGTTGGTGGTGGGAGGGGACAGGGGATAGTGCGATGAGGATTTGGTGGTGGGACGGGGTAGGGGGATAGTGTGAGCAGAGTTGGTGATAGGACAGGCAAAGGAGATAGTTGGGGTACTTAATTCTATAAACACTTTTTACATTCATCAATACAGGGACATTCATGATTGTGTCATTGTTGTGTTAATTGATTGGGGGGCGGTGCTGCGCAGTGGTGCATGGCTCGTGCCATGTGTAAGTGTCAGAAGAAATTGTCTATCAGTCCATGGAATGCCGTTATCCCATCCCTCACATCATCTCTGGCAATGCGTGCATTTCCCTCTGCCACAGGCACTGCATCCTCATCCTCTGGGGTGGCATGTCCACATCAGGGGATAGCAGAACATTTCTCATCAGGCAGATATTGTGCACACACTAGCACAATTTTCCCACCTTCCTCCGGATCGCACATCATGGCTGCACTGGTATGGTCGAGGCAGTGGAAATGTGCCATCAGGAGGCCGAATGTACACTCGATGCAGACCCGTGTCCTGCCATGGGCGTGGTTGTAGGCATTCTCTGGTGGTTGTGGATCACATACAGAGGTCATTATCCAGGGCGGCTGTGGGTATTATGAGTCACCTGCAAAGGGGAGGCACAGGCATTAGTCATGGTGTAGGGTGTGGGGGTGGACTTACAGAATATCAGGTGAATGGGCTACTTGTGCATGCAGAAGAGCCACCATTTCACGGCATGTGTCTATTCATGCAGTGTCACTCGTGCCATGCATAGTTCATGCTTCACATGCCCCCTGTTCCCTTGCAGCATATGTCACGTAGGCTGTCATGTGGATGTGTATTCACACCGTGCATGGGGCATGATGCTGGGTTCCACATGGAACCTCCCTGGGCATCTGGTGGCAACAGGAGGGGACGGGGGGTTTGTGGGCCGGCCTCTCATGGGTCTATGGCTGTGGCACTGGCAGGGATGTTGTACTGTATGGAGTTTTGGTCATTTGTCTGCATTGTCTAACGTGTGCATGCCCCCTGGTCTGTACTGCGACATTTGTGCAGGAGTTGGTCAATTGCGGATTTCACATTCGCTTGTCATGCCAGCCGTGTGGTCTTTTAAACCCCCCATTTGGGCATTTGACCCACTGCGCATGTATGCTAGCTTTTCAACTCACCCACTATGCATGCCCTTTGTCCTCTGTGCCTCTCCATGTATCCTGGCAGTGTGCTGTTCCATAGGACCATGGCATCGTGGGTGGAACCAGGGTAGCGGGCGCAGCAGTGGATGATGATGAGGTTGGGGTTGCAGGTCACTTGCACATTCATGGAGTGGTAGTGCTTGCCACTTCGGTACACTGTTTTGTGTGCCTGGGGGCCCACCAGCGCAACCTGGGCACAGTCCAGGGAAGCAATCACATTTGGCATTTGGGCAATGGCATAGAACTGTGCCTTCATGGCATTGACCTGGGCTGGGGTGGTAGGCAGTAAGATGTGACGTTGCACTTGCCACAGGAGGGCTTCGAGCACCTGGGCCAGCACTGCACAGAATGTGGGCTGTGCCATGCTGTGCATCATGGCCACATAGTGCTGGAAATTGCCATGTCTCAGGAATTGTAGGATGGGCACTAGGTTCAGCAGTGGGGATACAGTTGTCCAGATGTTGATCCTGCTCACTATGTCGTCCTGTATTTTGGAGAGTAGCTCTGTTATAGTCTCCCTGTTAAGGCGGTACAGGCTATCAGTGAGGGTCCAAGGTGAAGGTCTGACCCTGAGGATCAGTCACACCTTGCTTGGGCTCTCCTCCTCTCCCTCCTCATGCGCAGCCCACACTCCCTGTTCTACCTCTGCCCAGTCCTGGTTGCCCAGCCTCTCAACTTCCAAGAGCAGCATGAGCAGCTGCCTGTTCCAGCTCATAGTGGCTAGTAGCAGCATGGGTTCGGAAACAGCGTTGGGGGTATGGGTGCACATTCTTAAGCCTGCATAACGTGTAACCATATACTTAAGTTTGCATAACTTGTAACCATATTCTTAAGCCATGCGCCCAGATGCCTGAGGGTTAGGTGCGCGCTGCAAATGTAATAAATACATAAATAAATTATGTAGCCCTCTAGGGTGGATTGGGCTGACCTGTGCCTTCTTTTCAGGAACCTGTCTCCATTTACCTCCAGCTGGAGCATGGAGGTAACTGCACCGAGTTTCCAGCTGTGTTTGCACCTGTGATAGCGCCAGTTGATTTTCCTGTCAGCGGTATATGTGCCAGCTCATGATCCGGCAGAGCAGTATTCGCGGTGCTAATTACGTTACTGACGCTTTTAAGGGTTACAGCTGGACTTGTGATTAGGCCCCTTGACTGGTATAGGGGTGATCATCCAGATGAATAGTACTCCAGTCATTGTGCACAATGAAACAGCGCATTCCTAAGGACTATGACAACCATAAAAGTGGAGGCAGCCTCCGCAAAGACATTCTCCACAAGTAGGGGAGGCATTCCTACAACAAAAGAAATGCATGGAGTGATAGAGGAATGAACATTGGAGGAGGATAAGATTAAATACTTAAAACATGTACTTAGTTAGGCACACTACAGGAGCATTTTGTAATTGACAAAGAGGCAGCAACTGGATTAGAAAGAGAACAGATATAAGCGAAGGGGCAGCTGCATGTAGTACAAGGTAAGGAATAGGCGTGGAAAATGGCATCAGCACTACAGGGCAAAATGAAAATGGCAACTCTGTGAGAAGAGCTACCTAGGTACGTGGGAGATAACCCAGTATAGCACCCTTGCACATTGCACACTATTTACAATCTGCTAGATGTACACAAATTAGAAATGAACAAGCGGCTGGAATATTGTGAACAGTAAGTTACCCAAATAGATTAATGATTGTAGGCTCTCAAATGGGGATGAATGATGAAAGGGATGGTCTCAGATCTATGAAACATGATTTACCTGTGAAAAGTAAATTCTTGAGCTTGGTAACAGCAACAGTAAAAGACAACAAAATATTCAAACTAACACTGCCAGGTGGCGCTGGCACCTTTACCGACAGGTTCCCTGAGATATGGTCGGTCGGACCATACGTTAGAGTGTGGACGTGCCTCTGCTGAGGGAGTGTTGAGAATAAAACAACACTCCCTAGAGTGAAGCGGCGCAGTACAGAACCGGAGGCAGGTACACAAATAATGTCAGTGATCAGAGAACTAGAAAAGTGAGGTGCAATCAAAAGAACAGAAGAAAGAATACCATGTGTGACCCGAATATGGGCAGTTAAGAAGCCAGATGAAGAACATCTGGCAGAGATACTAGGGGCACTCCAGGAAGGGGGGCTGAAAGTAAACTCTTTTACGTTACAATGGAAACCGAAGCGGGGGGACTTCCTATGGGTGATGATTCTTGGAAAATTAAAAGCAATCTGTCAAGATGATTGCAACTGACCCACTGTCTCCCCTTGCCTAAGAACCATAAAATCCTGCAGAGCATGTTAGGGGTGTTAGGCATCTCCAGGAGTTTTGTTACCTTTGTTTGGGGAAATAGGCAAGACTTTGTATGAACATTTGAGGTGGTACAAGTTCGAAAGGGCAAGCAAGCACACTGATGCTATATGCAACTTGAAAGAACTGTTGAATAAAGCACCATATTTGATGAGTCCGAACCCAGAAGAATGACAGAACTCAAATACTCAATATGTGTGAGAACAGTGTGCTCAATGTATTTGTCGGGGAACACATTTAGATACTTGACAGTAGGAAATTAGTGCATTGTCACATGCCAATACAGGTATTACTGTCTCATAAAATACATCAGGGTAATGTGAGCATCTGTAAAAAGGGAAATGGCTGTCATTATTAACAAAAATCACAATCAAGCTAGAACATATAGCGCCTAGGGGGGAATTTTCCATGCTGAGAGTGGCAGTAGCAGAACCTCACCTGTGTAATATTGAAATAAGGAACACCTTGCACAGTATATTCTGGGCATGCCAACAGGATAAACCACCAGAAAGCCCTATATTCTGGTGTGATGGAAGCCCGTCTGTCTAAACAAGCACAATGAGGTGGTGGCCAACGATGAGAAAGGACTGGCAAAGTCATATTCAAGAGTGTGTCACATGCTGGAAAAGTGACCGAAGAACAAATGAACAAATTGCACTATTAGCACAAGAACAGTATGAAAAATGATGAGAATTGACCAGAAATTCTACATTCCTTACCACCCAGAATATGCAGGGATGGTGGAAAAATTGAACCAAGAACTGAAGAAGGAACATTTGAAACATATCACGGATGACGAACCAAAATAGGATGTACATCTCCCATTCATACTACACACACTGCACAATCAAGAAAACGTGGATCGACTGTATATTCCCCATATCAAGTGCTGGTTGGGCGAGAAATGCTCAGCTCAAAACATCTGTTGCTGCCACTAACGCCAGGAGACCCAAAAAATGACGTGGTACACCAAAGAACTTAGATTAGTGATTTGATTACAGGGTTAGACTTTATTAGAAAACAAGTATTTGAGAACCGTGCAGAACATGATTTGAAGGTACAAAAGGTGTACAACAGAAAAGTGCTCCAAGTCAGTGGCCCTCATTAGGACTCCGGCGGAAAACCAAGGTCGACGCCATGATGAGCGACCTGATTTATCCTATTGCCTATGGGATGGTCCAGGGTTAGCATTCAAACATATCCATCAAATGAAGATGGTGAAGAAAGGAAAGGAACAGGAACCTGTTGGTATACACTAGAGAAAATAATAAACTAACCTGCAGCAATGGTTGTTTGTGTTGCAGGTGTTGTTTTAGATAGTGATGGTGTTTTTATTCGAGGGATGCAAACAGCTGGCTTCGTGGAGCGAAAACACGATCCCCCTCAAGATGGCATACTACAACTCTAATATGCTCCATAATCTACGCATTATAGTAGCAGGCGAAATGAACCTGACAAATTGTTGTATATGTGCAACTCTGCCGGTACACACTCCGTATCACTTCTCGTTTCTGGCACTCCATCGGGAAGGGATGATTTTTTTTTATTTCACATCACTGTTGATGTTTTCTAATGCTACTAATAAGTGGGTTGTGCCGCAGCTGCAGAACATTATAGTTAAAGATATATCCTCCCTTTCTTTTGTTTTATCTATGAATTTGATATGAAAGGTCGGGTGATGGCATATGTACAGGAATGGGGGAACATAACATCTATAAAGGAGCATGTAACAAAAATGAGCTCTTCATTTTTAAGTGGCTCATAGCAAAATCAATGCTAGTGTGTGTAAGAGTGATAATGGATGGGTGGTGAGTATGGTTGAGAAAGAAAAGTGCACTGAAGGGGAAAGACAACTACACATTAGGTAAGACACATACACAACTATTATTTTTATTATTATTATCGTTATGGTATTTATTAAGCGTGGACCTAGCTTTGGGAAGCAAGAGAGCAATTTACAGTCATAGGAGGAAAATCATAGTGAGGGAAGCAGAGGAAACAGGAGCAGGGAGGTAATAGGGGAGAGTGAGCTATTGACTGCGTTGGGGGAAGACAGTGGGAAGAAGATCGCTGAGTCTCAGGTAGGGTGAGGAGTGCATGGTTTGTGGACCTAGGTTTTAAGGAGAAGCCATACCTTGAAGAGGAAGGTCTTGGGCTCTTTCCTGAACTGTAGATGTGATGGGACAAGTCTGATTTTGATGGAGAGGAGATTCCATAGTCTTGGAGCGTAGAGAGAGAGAGAGAGAGAGAAGCCTTTCTTCTGGTTCCTTCCTTGCTGCACTGTCGTAATTCAGGTCTTCACATTTCCTTACTTCTGGTGGGTCCCAGGCTTCTGGAGATGCTGAGTTTCTCAGTGAGGCAGCTTCAGGACTTCAGGATGACATATTAAATCTATTCAAACATTCGACAAATTTAGAAGCCACGTCATCGTATTGCTACTTAACAAAAATGAACATCTCTCTACCAGACTTTAACTTCTCAATGCTCCCCTCACTCCTACTCCTACCTCTACCTTACGCATGCCATTTTATCCTTTCACCCCTCTATGTATTACCTACCACTTTTTGTTTCCAACTACCATGCCTATAATGTATAACTTGTATGTATGTTCTGTATTCTCCTTGTAAAACTGTATCATGTAACCATTATCTTCACCTCAAGTGCCCAGTTACCCCCGGGTCAGGCATGCTATATAAATAAAATAAACAAACAAACAGCCTTGTAGATGATGCAACAGGATTTGAAGATGACACAGGCTTTCAGTTGGAGCCAGTGTAGTTAGGTGAGGGTTGGGTTGATGTGGTCGAATTTGTGGTGTTCCGTTAATGAGTCTTGCTGCAGCATGTGGGAGACATTTCAGGGGTGCAAGGGTAGTCACTGGAAGGCCTTCCAAAAGGGCATTGCCACCATCCAGGTGGGAGAGGACCAAGGCTTGCACAACAGATCTGACGTTGTTTTCTGGGATGAAGATCAGCTACTGCAGTGTTAAATAGCTCACAGCTATGGTTGTGCGGTGCAAGCACCTATAAGCTTCCACCACCCAACAGGGTAGGGACGTGCACATTAGCACATATCATTCCATCTGTAAGGGTAGTGACAGGCGTACCAATCAGTAAAATAAGGAATGTAAGTGACATGGCACAATCCCCGGACATTGTGCAAGAGTATGGAATACTTACTGAAAAGTGGTGGCTATTTAGTACCTTTCTTCCAATGAAAGGGCAGCATGAGTAGGGGTGGTGGTCATAAGGATCCAAGCATTGGTCTAAATAATGGCGAATGAGACCAGCATGACATTAACAAAGATAGCGGGGGAACAACATGGGATAAGACAAATTATCCTCCAAAATAAAATGGTGCTCCATATCATCCCAGAAGCAAAAGAGGGTCAGACAATGAGGGAGTGATATTGAACCACACAGTGCACATCGCCAGTATAGCTGCTGTCCCACGTGATGTCAGGTTCCATCCCTATGGGACAATGTGTGCGAAATGGAAACGGGCCATACACATTCAAAGATGGTTCTCCACATCAGCCACCGGCACCCATTCCAAGATGGCACACGCATACGGACTGTACATGGTGATGCAGGGATCCTGGAACTGCTAATCTCAGTGCCAAACACCTTAAGAAACAGCAACACTGGTAAGCCGATTCATTGCAACTTTTTTCATGTTTTCATGACGCTTCCTTGCTCTCTCCTTTTCCTAGTCACTCTGGCTCTCCCTGTGTATTATTTCCTTACCAGCTTGCCTGTACACTCCTTATCTTGTTTCTCTTCCCTTTCTGACATACTCCCTTACACTGAGAGTTGCTGTGTCTCCATTCGTCGACCTGCATTGGTTCCATGCACTGCAGAGACTTCCTATCCATTGGATTACCATCAAGATTTTTTTTTCTCCATCAGAGATGTTCCCTCATTTGGGCTCACCCTCCAGAGGAGCCACTCTCACTCTCTTTTCCTCCAGAGATCAAGGCGGTTTTCCAGAAGGACAGACCCTAGTTCTTCCCGGAAAGGTCCCTCAGAAATACTGAGGTAAGTCGTGGTCCTGAGAGATTGTGATGACCGCAAGAGGCTGTAACGCTCGCCTGGTATCCACGGGGATTTCACTCAGCCTGTTCTGACCTCTTACGACCTCGAACCCTTCCCTGGAGGCTATTCGACTGGAGACTGGGCCTGAAACACAGGATTGGTAGAGTTTAACTCCCTATTGTCTCTGTGTGCTTGAACTCCTTCTTCCCCGGGGTCCAACCCTTCCCTTTGATCCACAGCTCACCTTGTTTTCTTGGATAGTGGGCTCTCAGTCCTGCTTTCAGCACAGGGGCGCGTTGATTGATGCGGGCCCGTTGCTGCCTAGTTACCTCACTGGCAAGAGTCCGACAGGTAAGTATAATGAGTCTTTTGAACAGTTCTCTAACATCGTTCCTTTCCTTCATTAGATTATGGCCGGGGTCCGGGGATGGCGGCATGCTGCTGAGATGAGTAGCGCTGAAGCTGGGTGAGAGCGCGATGCATGATGCACCCCTTTCGTATTTGCATTGAACTGAGTTCTTTTTCTGTGCCTTTTAGGTGCCGCGACATTTTCAGCGTCGATGCCGGTTATGAAGAACAAATGCGGTGGGTAAGCGCGGTATGCGGCGCCTCAAGATGTTTCTACGCTAACCTGGAGTGTCTTTTCCCTCTTGCAGATGGATGAGAAGTTCCGGAGACAGAGTTCCCCCAGAGTGGCTGGGATTCAGGTAAGCCTTTGAAGCTCGTACAGTATTTAAAAATAAGCAAAGATTTGCAGAATGCTTACTAATGCCTTTTTTCTGTTCTTTTCCCTTTTCCTTAGGAAGCGGCGTCCCGGGATGGGAATGACATTGCCGAAGATGCCCGCAGAACAGAAGGAGCAATGACTGATGGGCAGAAGCGCCGCAAGGTAAGGCTGTTCCTAACAGTGTTCTTGCTCTTGCAGGAACTGAGCACAGAAGAAAGATGCAGGCCTACTGGAGACCAATCCGAACACGGTGAGTGTCACGCTGCAGGTGCAGAAAACACAAAGCATGTTTCTCTGCCTGGGTGTGGCTTAAATAGTCTCTGGGTATCCCAGGTGCCTCTGGGCTGAACCACACCCAAAAGACTAGGCCGCACATGCAGTTCTGGGAACCAAAATATGTGGGGGCATCCATCTTGTCCCCATCAATGCACTACAAGTCCAATCCCCAATGTTATCCTATGGGAGTGAGTGAGCCTGGTGCCACAGGCGCCAAGTCTTACTCCAAGTGGGTCTTTGGAGGGATGGAGAGGCCCTTTAGGGCCATGTAGGTGATCGTGGCCTGGCTCCAGCCTGACATCTTGGAGGGCTGGGGACATGAGGGGCAGGAATCATGACACTTTCTTTCCATCAAGTATCTTTAAATGAGGATTTTGTTCTGATAACATATGATTCTTGCTGACATTGTATTTATGTGGATTCTTGCAGTAGAATAATGTGGAACACCCAACAAGGAGGTTGGATCTTTTAAGTGGTTTGTGAGCCATGATTTTTGCACATTTTTGACAATCAAGAAAACTGATTTCCCAACAGCTCTCTGTTTCTTTTTGGCAATCAGCATTGCTTTTTCAAGTGATTTCAGGCTATTTTGTGGGTAGCCCAACGGTGGGTTTTGGCAGTGATCTCCTGTGCTCACTAAGATAGGCAAAAGTGGATGGCAGCCTATTTTTCAGATTTTTACTGTGCACTTTCTTGTGATTTTTAGCGAGCAGCATGCTTTCCGGCGGCCATTATGATGTTTCTGCTGCAAGCAATGCACAGTAACGTTGCAGGGCCCGGACTAGTGGGTTGAGACATCCCACAGCTGCATGTCCGAATCCTCGAACTCCAATGACAGAGAAGATCCTCCAGGAATCTTCTTCTCCATAACTGGTGGGACCAAACAGTTCGCCGGATAGCCAGGAAGGTCGGACCCTGCTTTTGGTTTTAAGGAGTGCACCTTTTATTCATTGTTTTGCTCTGCTGCTGGTTTCTTCCCAGGGTGGTGCAGGACCCTCCAGTTTTCCTACTTCATGTCAGTCCAAAGGTTGCTTCAGGAACCGTGAGCCTGCAGGAACCACCAGGAACGTCTGCCACAGCTACAGCTTCTTCTCCATTGAAAGGAACTGTTCAAATCCGGTTGTTCGTTTCGGTGAAAGTGTGTGAAATCTTTCTACAATTCGAGGGCTTGTCCTTCTCTAATCTTTAAACTAATTTTTCTGCTGACCAAATTCGTCCAGAACTCTTGGCAAAGACTTAACCGCAAACTATCCTGAACTGTGTGATCTTGAGCAAAATACTTTTGTCCTATTGACTTTGGCCCTAAGCCTATTTGATTTGATCCCATCACTGTAGTTCCTCTTTCTAGATTGCCCTGCATACTTACCTGTTGGTGCTGCTCAATTTCTGCCTAACGTTGTCTTTCCCTCCCTTTTAAATTACTAGAGTGCCATTTTGCTCCCACTTCATTTTGTGAGCTTAACTTGTCTGGAAACTATTGGGAGTTGTGCGGTGTCTTAAGAGTGTGATTTTTGACTGCTTTACTTTAGTGAAGCGTTATACAACTGATGTGTAAATAAATGTATATTCTCTTACCCAGAATCCTTGAGTCAGTGTTTGCCTGAATCATAGTAATTGCTTTCCTTTGTGTAACTATTGATACTGCTCACTTACTCTTGAGATAAGTCTGGCTGCTCAGCCATTTGCTACCACTTTTACTGTGTAGTACAGGTTTGTACCAAAGGTGAATTTGTGCTGCCACTTGTAGTCTTAATTCTGTGTGGTGTTCCCAAGGGGTAATGCATATTATTCTGCCTAACAGCTAGCAACCGGAACCCCATAGCATTGCGTAGGAGAATTCACATCTCCCTAGAGTATGATGAGTATGATGAAAAGTATCAGTGGCAACCCCAGTTCGGCTCAAACTTTGATTATGCGCTGGTGGTCAGATATGTCTCCTGGAGGAACACCATATCCACTGGATGACTCTGCATATATAAAAGAATTTAGATTGACAGTTCAAACCCCTCACATTCCAAGGCATACAATTAAGGAACTTGACCATCCCCTTTCGCGTGCATCTTTCCCACCATTACATATATCAGATCGATAGGGCACAGAACCGTGTCATATCCCCTCTCCAGAATGATAGACTTCTGAATTGGCTTCTTACATTTAACAATATCTTACACAGCCACCCACCTCCAACCCTTGTTAGCAACCACATTCTGCCAATTCTGTTGCTCCCACAGGCCGTAACAACCTCCCCGGCCCCCACCGGCAACCCCAATTTGCCAGTTCCCACCTGCCCAATTCAAAACACAACCCAACAGCTGACGCTTGGGGGCGCGCCAAGGCTCGACCTCTAGGAAATCCACCAGACTAAATTGTTGCCAGACTGCCAATGATCCGATTATCTGTCCCACTAGGGCACACTCTTCAAAAAAGTGTTGGCCCCTCGTTTTTTGGTCACAGGGGGCTTTCACTTATACATGTGGAGGATATATCTATAAAAAGTGGGTAAAGTGAAAAGCTAGCCCTCCCTCGGATCTCCAGTTATAGTCAAACCTCTATTTCTAGTGCATCTATAACATTAAAGATGCACTATGCCTTATTGTTCCTTTGTGGTGCTCACAAGATAATTTTATTTCCACTTGTTAAGCATTTTCAAAACTTAATCGTACTGTTTCAATATTTTTGTTTCTTGACACACAAGACAGATATTTATTAACATTTTATTCATACATTGTGAGCTGGGATTGTTATTCTCTCATGCAGTTATTAATCAAATGTGTTGTTACTGTAATTAACATATCAATTTTAATTCCAAAGTCTTTTACAGTGTTTTCATGGGTGACTGTTCCACAGCCAAGGTTGACTGTTAAGGTCTAGTAAGAAGACAGTTTTGTGTTCTTTTCCCTATCTAGGACATAGTATGTTTTCTTTGGTTCTGGTTGTATAAATAAGCTTCAGGCACCCAGTGGTATTATACAAATGTACATAGTTGCCACTGTTCAGTTACAGATCCACTAGTGCACACTTCCACTGCTCCATTAGTCATTGTTGTTCCCTTATCGTGGCGCTCTGGGCAAAGTCTCAAAAATGCCCTTCCCTCATGCTTGACTCTAAGTTTTGTGTGGCAGAGCATGGCATACTTCATTTCCCGTGCTCTGAGCCTCTTTTTGATGTCAATGAATGTCTTCCTCGAGGACTGTACTTTTGTCCGAGAAGTCTGGGAACATCCAGATCTGTGCACCCCTATATAACAGGGAACCCTTCTCCCTAGCTTTACACAGGGCCAGGTCCCTGTTCCGGTAGTTGAGAATGCAGGCAATCAGTGGGAATGTGGGTGCTCCTGGAATAAGTTTCATACCACTCGGAATCATGTGCGCTCTTTCCAATATAAACACAGCTGAAAGAGTGTCATCACCCAGGACTTCCCTCAAGAGCTCCTCCACCATTGCTTCCATGTCCCGCAGATCTGCCCCACCAGGCACCCCAACAATACACAGATTATTGCATCTACAGCAGGACTCAAGGTCGTCCTGCTTGTCCATCAGCTCTTTCATTGCTTTTTTAATCATGGCCAAGTCCCTGCTGATGGTGTTAGGCCCATCCTTTATCCTGGATACCTGGCCCTCAACCTCGTCCAGTCTATCCCCATGTTTGTCAAGGTGCACCTGCATATGGTCGACCTTGCAGGTCAGAGTGTCCATTTTACCATCCATTGACTGGATGCTTGCCTGCACCTGACCCAGCATTATGTTGATGTGTCCCAGTGCTCCATTTGGATCCAACAATGAGAACTGTGGGACTTCTACTGGGGAACATGCAGCAGGTGATACAGTCTTAGCCGTAGTCTCAGAATGTAGGTTGGCTTGCTGCTGCTTGCCGGATTTCTGTGATTTAGACATCATGGCAAGAGGGTGTAGCTGCTCCTCAAAGAGACCCCAAGAGTATGGGGGTGCTGTGGGTCAGAAATTATTCGTCACCACGTAGTCCTTGAAGCCTCCCTCGACCAATTGCACACTCACCAGGAGTGTTATTTGCAGAAACAAAGGCTCTCACTGGCGGTTTCCACACTTGTTTGCCCTATGCGCACGTAGTGCAGGCAGTACTTTTACCGCCCGGCGTGGCTTCTTTCCCAAGATAGTTTTGGTGTACGGGCAGGAGTGCCCGACTTTTCCACTCAGTACTCATCCAGTGCGCTGCCCCTTACAGGCCTCCCAATGATTGTATTTGTGTGGTGCAGTCCCCCAGGGTGCAGTGTCGCCTCAGTCCCTAGCTTCAGGGGTGTTTGTCCAACCTGCCATGGCCCACCTGGGTGCCTCTGCCCGTGTTTCCTTTTATTTTCAGGCCAGGAATCAGGTTTGCAGGTACCTTCTCACCGCCGCCGCCCGAGATATACAGACTGCAGTGCGTCCACATGAGCCCACAGGGTTCTCGATCACTGCATAATGAGGGTGAGGTGACTCGCTGCACACTCAAGCAACCTTTTTCTTTCAGTGCCAGCTGGCCGGCTGGCTTTGTGTATGGGCTCTCCCTGGGGAACGACTCTGCGAGCAAGATAGTCTTATCTGTCACGCCGTATCTCTGTGGTTCACCTGCTATTGTTTTTCAAGGGTGGACAGTCGCGCCACCGATCTAGGTTGCACCCCACCTCCAGTTGGGAGGCCGGGTGGCAGGCGGGTCAGCACCGCTCCTAGCATTGGTTTCTTGCGAGTACTGTCGGCTTCCCTCGCACAGGTTGGCTTCACCAAGTCTTTGCATGTCTGTTGTCAGCCTCCTCAGAGGATCCTCGCTGGTCCACCACGCCACGACAGGTGCATGTAATTGGATATCTCCGGCTGCATGGTGCTCACAAGCTTGGTTGTCAAACCGGAGTATTGATAAGGGTTCCCCCCAAGACATAGTTTGCAGTAGAACAACTTAGCAAGTTGGGGAACAGGATAAATTGCTGGCTTCATGTGGATTCGCCCAGGAGCTCATGGCCTCGTGGCCATTTTGATCGGGCTCTTTAGCGCCCCCCCCACTTCTAAGCTAACAACTTTAATTGGACTTCAGCTGAGCTGGTAGCAAACAAAAGATTGTGTTATATGTAGCTACATTGTATAGGTCATGTGTTCTACATGTATTCTTCCCAGACACAGAACTACAGCTGAACCACGTTTGGGTCAATACTTTCATTCCTCCAGACCTTGCAACTATATCAATGTCAGGCATGTGTAAATACTTCAGTATTGTGTCCATGTATTGCATGCTGGTAGATTTACTTTTGATTTTCTCATTGTTAATGCAGGATTATGAGTCACAGATAAAAGGCAAAAACCATACCAAATGTGTTATACCCACCTAACATGGGTCTGATTGAGAGCTCCTTACTCCACCACTTTAATTTTTTTTATTTGGATTTGATGCATTTTGGTAATACCCACCCTTCCTCACTCCTCTCTCTTACTCCTCAACCATCCACTCAATCCACATCACCCACCCTTCCTCAATCCTCTCATCCCCACCACACTCTACCTACACCTACCAAACTGAGCTCCACTTTATCCCTACCCTCCCTATCACACCCCACTTTATCACTTCCATACACACCCACCTTGCCTCACCACACTCTAACCCTACCTACTCAATACAAGAACACAATGCAAAAGAATACAATATTAGTTACTTTTTGTATGCCAAGTTACACAAATACTGCTGGAGTAAATATATGGTATAAATAAATGTTACATTGTCTTCAGTAGTGATCATTTGTGTTTTCAGCTTTTTTCTAAACGTCGATGTTGCTCTTTGTAGGTAGTTTGTCTTTTCTTCTGGTGGCATGCATACAGTATGTCGCTTTCGTTGTGATTTCATGTCATTATCCAAGGATGAAGAGAGCTGTTCCTGTCCAGTTTTACTTGCAAAGACTTGCAGAATGTGGGGCAATAGCTGTCCTCAATGTTTTTTTTTATTGCCGGACAATATGGAAGGAAATGTCTCTCATGTTCTTCTTCTCCTAAGACACATTAGTACCCGGAAAAGGGGGGTGTGGTGGCCTCCCAGCCAATCGGGAGGCTTTGAATGGTGTCCTTACCATACAGGGAAAGAACCCACTCCAAGTCTCCTCGGAGTGGGAGGCTGCCATCTTCCCTCACCGGGACCAAAGATGAGTGCACTCCCCGCGTCCCCTGCCCCTTCCCCCTCCCCCACCTCCAGACCCCCTTTTCCACACCCCTTGAAACCCCACTTATCTGCGCTCCTCATCCCTCAATGGCGACGGGAACAGGACTGTTGTCAGCACATTTCCAGCACGCGATTAGCCAACATGTAAAGGAGGAAGGGACTGCACAGTCCATTCTCCCCTTTCAATGGTGGCCATTTTGTTTGTTTATTTTGTTTCATTCATTTGTTTCTCAGCTCAAGAAAAAAATGCTTTTAGTACCCCGGTACAACGTGCCTCGGTACTAATAGCAATAGAACCCTCTGAGGTGGGCATTGCTGGTCTAGTAATGCCCACAGGGCTACATGAACTCCTTTGCTTTGCTCTGGCTTGTAACTATCACCCTATGGGCATTACCAGACCGGTAATACCATCCTCCTCTGGTTCTATTGCTTCATTATTGACAGATTCTGTCTTCCCTCAGTTCCGTGTGTAAACTGTGTCAGCCAGTCTGTATTTCCAGCTTGTGGCCACTCAGTCGGAATTTAACATGTGAGTGGCTCAACATTTAACGTAAATCAGGTCATCTGCAAATTTGATATTTCGCCTCAATGACATGTAGCATTCAACCTTGTTGTGTGTTCCTAGTTTTGCTTCAAAGTCCATCATAAATTGCTTCTATAAAGCCTGTTATAAGTTCCCAACATATGTATCCTCCTATGCTTGGTTTAAGAAGTTTTCAAGCTGTGGGGCACTGCTGTTGAATGGGCATAATTCTGTGATAAATTATTCAAGGGATTGTTTCAAGGGTTTTGCTGTTTGGTCTTGCATTCCATGTTCGTGGAGGGTTGGGCTTTGGGTTACTGCTCATGACACAGCACTAGAATTTACAAATGTGCTTTTGGATGTTGAGCATCAAGGGAAATAGCCCTGGTTCTGCTCTGAACCCATAGTTTGGGCAGTTTCTATGTGTACAAAGTACCTTTTTGCAGAGCTGGATGTGCAACATTTCTGTGGGCAAGTTGCCCTATTCTGCATACTTTTTTAGTGTTCGACCCCAGACCTCATTCCTGCAAAGTGCAATAGAGGTGATGTTACTGTCAAAGAGCGTTAGTGTAAATGTTGCTGGTAAATTGAAGAACAATTTATCTTTCTTGAATTTATGGAATTCAATGAGGGCTATTTCTTTATGTATATTTATGGCCTTTTAAAAACTTAAAGATGCTCTTAACGTAACTGTAGTTTGTTACACACTCAACTTTTGTGACAACAAGGAACTTGTTGTTGTTATTTGCTTTATTGTGAAATACCATGATTTTAGGTCGTGCAGAATCCTTTGAGGAAGTAATGATTGTTTTGGAGTCCTTCCTTTGTGGGTACAACTATGACCTGATCATCTGCATATAGAAGGCATATGATTTCTGAGCCTCAGTTTCAGACCCAGGGCCTGGGATTCCTCTAGCAATGCAGGGAGGTAATTGATATAGAGAGTGAATAGGGGTGGGGCGAGGTTGTACCCTTGTCTCACTCCTTGTTCCTGTTTATCGTTCCCAGTTACTGTTCATCTTCACTTTGTGACTGATTGAGATTGAGTTGCACATCGAATTGTTTATGTTTTAAGCCTTCCTCCCTATTCTATTATGCAGTAGTTTAAAAGTTAGGCCATTCAGTAATAGGGACACCTGTACTGCAACCAGGAACTCAGGAACAAAACACAACATTAGAAAAAATACCCTTGTGGGACATGATACATCACACAACAATTGTTATGAAATTTGAGTCCTTTCACAAATTAGCTCTGCAGGAATAAATGGTACTTGTTTGGCACAATCAAAATGATATAATAGAATTGTTAATAAACTTGACACATGAAATTGAGCATCAACTGAACATTTACCAAAAGAAAATTGTAATTTTTAATTCAATAACCATGTGCCTATTGTGAAAAAGCAGTATCAAAGATTCTACCCAAAATATACACAAAATGATGAAAACAAATTAGCACTAGATACAATTATCGATATGTATGGAAAATACACTCATTGTTTTAAAAAGCAGATAGTGCACAAAACATTACCGTTTCAGTACATCATACAAAAATGAATAAATAACGAAACAACATCCATTCTCATAGAGATTTAAGACATGTTTATGTCTGTCTTGGAATTAATAAATCCAAACTATACTGTTGTCATTCCAGATTTACTGCCAGGTGTCACATTGAATCAAATACATTTCGCAAATATATAAAGCAAGCAAATACGCCCCCACCCCTGCTGTTTTTGTTATTTACTTATTTGCTGTTTGGAGACTGCAAGGAGGAGACATGGTTAGCAGTTATGTGTTTGGGTTGAATCTTATCTGGCTCTTTTGGAAAATGTTAATGTTGATTAAGAAGTACCATATTTTGTGGATTATGAGAATGCACAATCGATTGCTAGATTACTGTTTGCGCAGATTCTCCTATAGTAGTTTGTTTTCAGGGCGTCCCCATCATTATAGACAGGAGTGATGAGCCCTTCAGACCAATGCCAGGGAAGTGCCTCGATTGTAGAGTGATGTTGAATAATATCACTAGCAGGTTTTGAATCTGGAATTAGCTATGCTTGGCCATCTCATTTAGTATTTTATCTAGGCCACAAGATGTCTTTGTTTTTAATTTAGAATGCCATATTTTAATGTGTTGATTGTTATAGGTTTGTCAATGGGGTTTTGCTGAATTTTAATAATTTCCCTCCAAGAGATTCGGTTTTATGAGGACATTTGCCTTGCCCCCTGTGAGGTTTTCAGTGGGGACATCTTAGTGATGGTTTCTAAAGTAACCTGCCCATATTTCACCATTATTAATAACTATATCGTGTCTCTAACCCTTACCACAAACCACTCTTCCCCAACCCATTCTAAGTGTTCCTCATCCCACCCACACCTGCCTCACTCCACTCAACCACTACCCGACTTCTTTTTTTTAATAGTTTTTAGCTGAAATTTCAACTTTAAAATATTTTATTATAAAACAAACAAAACATTATTACACAAATATTAAGCAATTATTAAACAATTAAAAGGAAACACTTTCTTTTTTTAAAAGGACTAAAAAGAAGAAGACAAAACCAGAACTAGATTTCCAGTTATATACAAAATTTCATACTTAACTTAAACTTAACATCCAAAATAAAAAGGACTTTCTCGTAGACCTGGTACATTATATTTTTTTTAAGAAAAGGAAACACATGACTCTCAACTTGATTTATACGAGACAAAATGAACTAAGGCACCGAACGAGTGCCCCAATTCTGATGCATGAGAGAATCCCACTGTGTATCAACAACCATAAGAAGTCCAAGTCAACATTTCTGTATTCTTTCAGAGACTGCCTGAAGTATTTCTTTCTCAAATCACTCAAACTGAGACACTCTAATAGTATGTGTCTTAGCGTCTCTTTTTGAGTTACAGAATGGCAGCATCTGCATACATTTTCAGTTTGTACAATTACTTTCCTTGTCACCAAAAAATTTTTTGTTGGCCATAGATTAAATCTAAAGCGCATAAAGTCTATTCGATGATTTACAGAAGGAGATCGAATTACGCACCTTTCTGGAATGCCGTACTTTTTGAGCTGGAAATCATTATTATTAAAGTCTTGATAGGAATTGCATCTGCTTATAGTTTGACACCAGTCCCATTGAAATAATCTGGTTTTCACTTGCATTGGATTCTGAATCAATGTTAGCAGGGATACTTCAATAATAGCTAACGTGTGAACAACCAGTTTACGCCAACTTGCTATACATTTATCTTTTGATGAAAATATATACTCAGATAGTATGCCAATTACCAATGTCAACTGGACTGCGAGAAGACATTTCCTAAACAAGGCAATCATTTGCCATAAGTATCTGGCATAGAGCGCAGTCAAGCCTAATTCGTATCAGACCCATACAGATGGTACACAGTTCGGGAGGTGCAGAATTTGTTGTCAATACTTCCCTTATAGGGCAGTTGAGATTTTTTCACCTATAATTGATTTCGTCTCAGAAGCATACGATATTGTAGGAGTACGTTTTGGCTTATAATATGTTATTGCTGGCATGAGTGTACATTTACCATATTTACTCTGGATGATCATAGTTTGGGATATCCCTGTTCTTAATTTGGTTTCCAGGGTGTCAATATATTGTCTCTTATCACTCACGCTAGCTATGCGCACACCCAAGTATGTGTAGAGGGACACAAGTTCAAGTACCTGCCCATCTAGAAACCAATTATGTTTGGTAATGCCACTTTGTCTTTTTCCATTGCACTGCATTGCTTTGGTTTTCTCCAAATATATGTTTAGATGGTTCCCGTAAATATAAATTGCTAAGGCGTCTACTATTCTCTGCAGGCCAGCTGGTGTTTTCGACATAATGATCAAATCATCTGCGTAAAGCAAATAACTAATCACCCTGTTCGTTAGCTTTGGGGAGTCAGTTATGATGTCTGTGAAAGATCTGCCTACATCTGATATAAAAAAATTAACAAAATTGAGGCAAGTGTTCACCCTGACGAAGACCTCTATAAGTGTTTATTGCATATGTTAGTTTCCCATCTAAAGAAAATCATACTTGAATGGAATTGTCTCTATGAATGTCATTTATCAAAGAGATTAAATAAGCTGGGCAACCTTGATGTACTAGTTTCTTTATCAATAAATCTCTCGACATGGAGTCAAAAGCAGCTTTCAGGTCGACGAAACACCAAATAAATTGGCTGTTGTTTTTGTGCATGATGAGTCAATATACAGTTAAGAGTAAGTTCACAGTGGTGCCCAATACCTGGAAAAAACCTGTTTGTAGAGAATCTACACAAGATTCACTAGTTGTCCAGTGAATAAAATCACAAAGAATACATTTCGAGAAGAGTTTCCCAGGAGCATCTAGAAGGGTGATCGGCCTGTAGTTGGTAGGACATGACCGATCGCCCTTCTTAAAGATTGGTACAATGATAGAACGTCTCCAGGACTCAGGGATTCTTGATGTTACTATGACCTGATTGGATATGTTACACAGAATGTTGGCCCATGTGTCTGGCTGCTCTTTAAACATGCAATTAGACTTAACTACCCGACTTCACTCAGAACTACAACCCCAACCCCACCCACGCAAACCCTCACCAAGTGTCCCCCCCAATCACTGCCTGCTCCCCACAGAACATTGATGGCCTCCACACCGCCCCTACCCTTTCCCATTTCCCCATAACACACGCTGTTTCCATGATATAGTTTAATTTCAAATGTTGGACATTCGTGGCTACAGCCAAGGCTACAGAAAGCTTTGTGTTGCAAGCCACACAAATTCCCAAATGTCACTCGGTGTCCTCTAGCCCCCCTCCCCATCCATAGCCTAATGATATTTGCAGGTATTTTGAGATGCAAATGGCTTTTTCACTCCTTTTCATTTTCGGATATCCTCGGCTATAGCCGTGACTATCTCTCGCATTGAGAAAGAAAAAAGATGGCGCCCGTTTCATTTCTAAAAACCCCGGTTTTGGCTTTTTACCCGAGATATAGCTATCTGGTTTGGAGAAGGGAGCACCCCCTTCTCTGTCAAATATTTAAAAACTACGGAACGGAATAACCACAAACACAAAAAGTCCTAGAATAAACGCTTCGTGCCCAAGTTGTTTTGGACCTGGTCCAAATCCATCCAGCGGTTTGCGCTGGGCGATCTGTCAAAAATTGACCTTTTTTGTCTATGGGAAATTGAATGGGAAGTACAAGACAACTTTGATTTTTATTTTATTTATTTTTAATAACGTTTTTAATTTTTACAAATCTTTACCAAACTTTGCAGTCTGTATCAATGATATTTGTGATGTCATCTTTGATGTCCTGGGTGTTAGTCTTAGCAATGCACGTAGATGGTGGGAGTTATGGTTGCTTAGCTTACCATAATGGGGGAATGTGCAGTGGTGTTTGGTTTCCCTGTGAAGTATAACATTCCTTTAACAAAGGTTTTTTACTGAATGTACATATATATATATATATATATATATATATATATATATATATATATATATATATATATATATATATATATATGGCATGGAACGAAAACAAAGGGGCTCAACATGTGATGTCGTCAGTGATGTCATCAGTGACATTTGAGATGACATCTTTAATGGTCTGGGTGTTAGTGTTAGCAGTGCACAGGGGTGGTGGCAGGTTTGGGGGCTTAGTTTACCATAACTGTCGAATTTCAGGGGTTTTTCGGTTTTAAGTATAAAGGGGAGGGTGAAATTATTTTTTTAGTGAAGGGCAGAGGTTTTTGGTAGGGCAACTTAACCATAACGTCCCCACAACTATGCTTTTTTGTAGTCAATTTTACAGGTTTTTGGGATGGCAACTTAACCATAACGTCCCCTTAATAACAAAGTTTTTTTTGTAGTGAATTGTACAGGTTTTTGGAAGGGGAACTTAATCATGACATTGTATCAATGAAGTAGTTGTGCAGAATATGCATTGTTATTATGTGATTTTGGGAGATATGTAGTGTAATCTACGTACTTGATATACATTTAACATAGAACATAAAGAACCCCCTCCCTATTGATATCAGAAAGGGACGGACTGAGCTCCTGTTTGCAGACGGGGGCAGACAGGATCAACATTACCCAAAGAGGCGAGGGGGTATCTGAAAATGTACTATTGTCTTACACAAAAAGTGTGCAACGTAGAAGGGCGTAAAGATATTATAAGTAGTAGTAAGCAAATATGGAAACCTGAAGATGGGAAAAGAAAACAACACATTTAATAACCATGTAGAATGAAGTGGATGGTACCAAAAAAAAAAAGGATGCCTCCAGTGTAATCACTTCAAAGAAACTCGGCAGCCTGGAACGATAGTGGACGGACGCAATAGGACAAAGGGAGATTACATCAAAAGAGTGAGTGGAGGTCATTTTTTCGTATGTGTGTTTTTTTTTGGTTTGCGGTGCAGAAATAATAATTTCTTTCTGTTGTTTTGACTCAGAAATGGCTAGTACTTTGGAGTGGCAGGAGGAGAATTTTCCGCATGGGTAAATGTCTGAATACAGCGACAATAATGGTACACATTGCTATGCTTATGCAAAATAATGACCAGTATTTTATAGGCTTTTAACATATGTATATTTTGTTTTTGAACAGACCAGGAAAGAAAAGAAGAAAGGGCAACAAACGAGACAGAAGAAGACAGGATAAAAAGGATTGAGCAGAAAATGGACATATTGAACGAAAATTTTAAAAGTTTACGGGAGTTTGTGGAGGACTGTGTGAGAGGAAACGTTTGCTACCATTGCCCGACCTGTACCTGCCCTGCTTCTCCATTCCCTAGTGAAACTTCCCCAAACCTTGAAGAGGAAAATAGACGTTTTGACAAAATATCCATCCCTTCTTCCCCTCACAAATCTTCTCCTCATAACCCGCCAGTATTGAATCCTAATTCCCCCATATTTGTGTCAGTGTCCGCTTCCCCTGCTATTTCCTTGGACTAAAGTGTGTGTGTGTTTGGAATGTTTTTGTACAGTAGTTGTAGTGAAAGAGTTTGCGTAAAACATGTTTTTTTAAAAGATGTAAAATGTTCGCGAACAGCGCGCCTGTTCGACCTATCCGCACAGAATGGAATGTGGGTGCTGTGAAGGCAGTACACCTACCCTGACTAATGTCAAGGAAGATGGATTTGATGGTTGACTGCACCATCTGTTGAAGGTGTGCGTACATAAACAGAAAGGGGCGTCCTAAGGACATTATACCTCGCCGTAGCGCTTGCAAACGAGATGAAACAAGTTCGTAGAACACACCTGATGTCGGGAATGGGTGTAAATGAGGAAAATGGGAGTGTGTGAAGGACAGTATACCTGTCCGTATCGGGCACAGCCAAAATGGTGCCGTCCGTAGAACAGGCGTGGTGGCCGGCAAGTTCGTAGAGCTGTCCCAAGGACACTGGAACTGTCCGTACAGTGAACATATCATGTGTGCACATGCGCAGTACAACCGTAAGTATAGCGAACATCGCGCCTGTCCCTAACTGTCCGTCTCACTTGTGTCACACTTTGAATTAGTTGGAGAACCCGAACACTGTCCGTAGGACTCTTGCGCGCATGCGCACGTTCGGTACTCTGCATTTGCAGTCCAGCCCAGTCCCAATTCAGGCGCGGATGTGTTGAGGACGTCATCATGTGATCGCCCCCACGCTTAGCGTGTGGACTAATTTGTGCAGTGTGTGTGCTTCCGCAACAGTACAAAAGAACTTGTAGACACACGGCAAAGTATTGTAGAGTATAAAAATGTAATTTCACATATCCCAGACAACAGCAGACCTGAGGACTTGGTGTGTAACATTTTTGTACCGCTTTGCAGCGAAGAAGACGGTCACGAGGCACACCCTTCCACCCCTACAAATGGCCACACCCCCGAGCGCATCTTCATTGTCCTTCTAGCTTTAGCAGATTAAGGTGTACTGCCTTTACTGCTGTAGTGACCAAAAGGAAACTAATCGGTATGGCTTCCATGGCTGCTGTTGGGTCATTAGCCTCTGCACCACCCCGAAACCCGCCACCACCACCACCTCCCCAACGGCCTGCAGAGAGATGTACGGGTGAGGATGTAGAGAGCGAGGAAGAGGAGGAGGAAGAGAATGAAGTGGAGGAACTCCGCACTAGGAGCACTCGCCGGGAGTCGTGGGTGTGGCGGTTGTTTTCCGTTTATGGGAACGTACCAATAGCATGTGCGAACCTGGCGAAGTGTAACCAGTGCGAGGTGGTGCTGAGTCGTGGGAGACTTGGTTCGTACAGCTTTGATATGACAACCATGAAGCGACACTTCACTTCGTTCCACACTGCGGACATTCGCAAGGTGGTGCCATATGAAGAGCGTAGTCGATTGAGTTCCTCCACAGCATCCTCCATGTCTGATCCTCCCACCACAAGAGACACTCCTGTGGGGGAGCGCCTCCCTCCAGCTGCCTCACAAGCCATTTGCAATGCTGTTGACCCTTACCTTTCAAAGGTGACAATAGTGTGTACATATTGTGACACAATACTGTGCAGGGGGGAGGGTTTTCAAAGTGCTTTTGAGGCTGCAGTCACAGAGCACCAGAAGATCTGCTCCTTACCTAAATAATGCTCACCCTATATCTTTCTCTGTTCACTTGCCCTTTCTTTTCCCTGTGGATGGTGTCCCTTTCTTACCCTCCTTTGGCCTCTTCTCCTAGCGTCTCGTGTGCTGTGAAGCTATAAACGTGAAATCAAAAACAAATTACAGAAAAGGCTCTTTTCAGAGCCGCCTTTCTCAGTTTAACAATAGAACTATGAAGTGACGGTCGTAGACCCCCGTGGAGTTGTGGAAAAGTTTGCGGACAGTCGTAGGGGGAAAAAAAGGAGGGTGCAAGCGGAGCAAACGCAATGAAGTGTACGCTGGGAGCAAGGGGTGGCTCTGAAAAGAGCCTTTCGGTGGTGTGTTGTGTGGGTCAAAAACAGTGGATTAGAGAAAACAGATTGTTAGATAAGTTAGTGTGATTTCAAAAGAGGTCCCAATGCATTTTGTACATTGCAAAGAGAAATCTGATTGCCAGCAATGTGAGGTGGACTCCATCTCTGCGGAAAATGAAAGAGCTGCGAAACAAAATGTTTTCATTGTGCAAAAAGGACATGCCAACATCTCTTAAAAAGGCACAAACAGCCTTATTCACATTGCATCTTGCTTTCTCCATTTTTGGACCAAAAGCAGAAGAACGCAGCCATATTTGTCTTTGTGCAATACTGGAAAAAAGTATCTGACAATTTGGAAACATGTCCATGAGCTTCTCAAGTCATTTCTTCATTGCAAATTGCAAAGAAATTCAAGAGACATGGCCTAAACTGTTTCCTCCACAATGAATGATCAGTATATCTGGAGGACGCTCTGTCAGTAAAGTAACACAGAGAGGTTCCAAGTCCAGCCACCTCATGCCATGCATGCCATGCCAGTGCACTTCCACATGAGGAAATACAAGATCTGCAGATAAACGGCAGCTTTCTGCATGCACCTTCAACCAATGTATCCATGAGTCTACCAAAATCCAGATAATCTGTTTTCGAGCATGGAAAGCCATGGCTGTGTGGTCTTCTGTCAGGGAGAAGACGGTCTTACTAAAGTCCCCTGATCAGAACACACCTACTGAACTTTATGGACCAATCCCTAGCTCCAATCATTCTCATTTGCATGTGTCTCCACCCCTGAATCCCCGTTGGTGATATGTGCTGGCTGCAAACTACCACCATGTTCGCGGAGATGTATAGGATCATAGCGTGACGACGGTACATTAAAGTAATATTCCCCTTTTTCCCCTTTAAGGTGGGCTCTGAAAAGAACCGTTTTTTAAATTTTTGGCCAGATACCGTACAGACATCTGTTATTTTATTTATTTTTTTGGTATTTTTTGTCCTTGCTTTACTCCTACAACCATTACAGAAACTTCTCTAAAGCAAGCCTTACATTCCAAAAGAACATCGCATTTCCCAAAGAAGATAGCACAACACCATCTGCTTCAAAATAACACACAAAGTAATTGATTTTGTTTTTTTCAATCGCAGTGAAGACTACTCTCCTGAGAATCAACAGTATCTACACTGCAGACGACATATCCGAAAAAACTTGGTCATTTTGCAAAAAAAAGTAAGCACAGTACTACCTTTATATTGTAACTACTCCTCAAAGAGACCGCGTGGGTTATTTGGTTATTTTGGGCACCAAAGCAAACATTGATTTCTAAACCATTCTACCTACAAATATCCATTTATTGAACAGAGAATAACAGGCAGAATGGCTGACAAATCCCTGTGTGTTTGGAACTCAACTAACATACGTTATCCTTAGAAGGTTAGATTTAGAAAGAAAGTTGCTGTTGCAAGTTTATGGCATTTCATTTATTAATAATGGTTCTCGTCACAAGTAGCCAACTTTGTACTCTCATCTGAAGCACATTGTAGTAGTATACAAACAGTAAAGTAGCCTTACCAAATCATTGCAAGAGTTCAATGCACAATGACACACCATGACAAAGAGCTTCCCCATCAGACTCGTGCACACATGCACACAGCACACATACATTGGACAACAGACCAAAGTATACCTTTTTTTCAACAGACACCAAAGAATGCTTACCAAAAAGCAACTCTGTAGAAAGGAACGCAGAAGTAGAGCAAATCAAAATAAAAGTGCCCAATGTAAGCATCCACTGGTTGTACAGTTTGTAGAGAATCTTGGAACAAACCAGCTAATGCAGTTGGTTAGCAAAACAAAGGAAGTCTCAACTACCGAAACGTTACCTCCTCCATCAAAATGTGTCACAAAACACAAAAATGTTGTCAAAAAACAGCTGCCATTACAGCTAACAATGCTCCTAATAATCCTGATAGTGTAACAAGAACCCATAGTAAATAAAGTATTTTATCAAAAAATGTTCGTCACAGAGTCCATCAGAATCTACTAAGAAGAGGACTGAAATCATCCTCACCCCTTAAAACCTACAGCTCTCGTGGACAGTGCAATCCTTCTCAAAAGGAAGTTGTTTATATTAGTGTTAAATAGGATGAAAGCACTAACAAAACTAAGTACCAAACTACAAAAGAAACTCAGCAATAAACGGAATGTGAACAAAAATAATTTCTTACATGTTTGTGGTGGTGAATGGAGTCACACAACAACCACAGCACCATATGTTAATGAAGAAGCATACAAACAACAAGGCATACATTAGTTTTCAAAAATTGATTAGCAGATTTTTCTAATTAAAATTTATTTGAATAGCAAATGAACTTATTTAATTAGCAATTTTGTACTAATATTAATGTCACCAGAATTAGTTGTACCCCAAGATATAGAATTTGCAAGAATGCAGAAATTATTTCTATGTACCTCTGAAGTTTAATATCAGTGCAATGTCTGTAAAATGTAAAGGTTCGCTGCATGAATGGCCAAACAGATAAAGCTCTAAAAACATTTTTCAGTTCAAGGATGTGTGGCTGGGTCATGCAATCAGTGTTGCACCACAGTGCTGTGTCCTTCATATTGTTAACAAGACATAAATTAAAGACTCAATAGTGTTTGCATGTGCAATTTTTATTTTATCATATCAAGTTACATATATAACCCTAGTTTCTTCCTGTGGTACTACTGGTCCAACCATAATCTACATGGAACTGTGTGAGTAAAAGTAGGGGCACACACACATTTTTTGTTGGGTGTATTGATAAAACATGTATTTGCCCGTTCGGGCTGGAGAAATATTATTCTCAGCCACTTGCTAACACCCAGCACTCGCTGTAATAACGAAGCCTACTGCCTACGAGCAGCAGGCTGTGTTATTACAGCGGGTGCTGGGTGTTAAAGAGTGGATTACGGCAGGTTCTGGGTATCACGTCCGCTCCCACTAGGCGGCGGCTCACGTGGTCTTTCTGGCACAGGTGGAGACGAGTTTCATGCATCGCCTCTACTTCCTCCAACATGGCGGTAGCAAGGAAAAGCAGCACACCAGCCTTTCGAATCCGGGAGTGTCGGATGACTCCGCCCCCAACCTCGCTGAATGGATTTCCTTCGGCGGCTTCTTCGGTCCAGGGCGTTGCTACTGTTTTCAGAGGCCACGCACCGTAAGTTCGTTATTCTAGGCTAGCTCTCTTTACTATCCGAAGACTCAGCTTGTCTGTAATCTTTCTACCGTCTCTCCTTTTCTCAGTGTCAGACTCCTCTGTCCTTGGTCCTCCGCCCTACCAGCTCTCCACACGCATACACCGGAGGCATTTGTTCTACACTCTTCAGCACGTATAGTTCCGTACCCCCCCTAGCATACATATCCTTTCATTCGTTCCATCACTAACCTTTCTCCATCCTTCAGTCTCTTCAGCATGGACAGGGAGTTACTTTTTCCAACACGCTGAACAGATTACAACCTCCGTGCAAGCCGTCCTACATCTCCTCAACAGACATTCAAAATTAAAGGTATATCGCTCACTAGAGTTCTACTTCCGCAATCTCTCCCTTCTCTAATCACCACCTGGTTTCTCTCATCAGGATTATTCGCGATAGCAAGTCCAACTCCCGAAGTCACTCCTGGGGAATCAAGACTCGCCCATCGCTTCTTCCGAGTTCCTGGCACGGCAGGGTTTTCTCCCCCACAAGGGTTTCCCTGACTTCCCCTCCTCGACCTGGGTTTCTCCGGCGTGGGGAGAGGAGGTTAGGTGAGCTTTACATTCTGCTCTACGAATTCCTACTGGACCAGGTTAGTGTTGTCTTGTTGTTTATCTGAGATCTGCAGTAAGGACTGTGATCACCGTTCCATTGGAATTGTAAAGAACATAGATTGTTACACTGGTTGTTAGAGAGTGGCTGCCAGCCACTCTCTAACACCCAGCACCCGACGTAATAATGCAGCCTGCTGCTTGTAGAAGAGGCCTTCTACGAACAGCAGGCTTCGTTATTACAGCGCGTGCTGGGTGTTAAACAGTGGCTGGCAATAATATTTATCCTGCCCGTTCGGGTCGGAGAAATATTATTCTCAGCCACTTGCTAACACCCAGCACCCGCCGTAATAACGCAGCCTGCTGCTCGTAGCGGGCCTCTGCTACAAGCAGCAGGCTGCATTATTACGTCGGGTGCTGGCTATTAGACAGTGGCTGGCAATAATATTTCTCGCGCCCGTTCGGGTGGGAGAAATCGGGAGAAATATTATTCTCAGCCACTTGCTAACACCCAGCACCCACTGTAATAACGCAGCCTGCTGCTCCTAGAAGGCCTCTTCTATGAGCAGCAGGCTGCATTATTACGTCGGGTGCTGGGTGTTAGACAGTGGCTGGCAATAACATTTCTCCCGCCCTTTCGGAAGAAGCCTGTTCTCCCGCTGCTCATAGAAGACCTCTTCTACGAGCAGCAGGCTGTGTTATTACGGCGGGTGCTGATTGTTAGCAAGTGGCTGAGAATTATATTTCTCCCGTCCGAATGGGCGGGAGAAATATTATTGTCAGCAACTTACACCCAGGCTCAGCAGCACCAAAAAGATTTGCCTCAAAAGGGCCCGGGTCCCCCACCCAAACCTCCCCTAGCACCTCTCCACCTTACCTCTTCATCGCAAGCCAGAGTGTGAGAGGAGGGCTGAGATCCTCCTCTCACGACGTAATGAAGCTGCATCCGGGCTGGGCTAATAACATTGATACAATGTTTTTAGCCCAGCCCGGGTGCTTCTGCCTCGCCTGCAGTGCACGCTGTGCACAGAGGCAGACTTAACGCACCATTTTTTTTATTAGCCAATATTTTTTTATTAGCTGTAGCTGTGGAAATCATCTCGCAGCTAGTGCAACATGATTGTGTAAATACACAGCAAAACAGCAGTATTGTATCGCAAATTGCGATGCGATACCGCTTATTTTATGCCTTGAACAAAAACAAACAAACACAATTGCCACCCATAGCAGTGGACGAGGGTATGAGAAAATCAATACTACTATCATGGAACAAGAAACACTGCTTACAAAAGTATCCCCTGAAAACTCAGAATTATCTCTCGATTCAGCAGAACCACACCGTCCAGTATACAAATGACCGCGCACATCAATGTGTGCCATTCCAAACAAAGCTTTCAAATCTTTACGTCAGTTCCTCAATCAATATGTAAAAGGTAAAGACAAAAGTAAAATGAAAGTACTGCAAAATATGGATATTTGTCCAGTGCGGAAATACACAGGACTAAAAGGACATTTATTAGCCTGCAATTCTGGGCCAATTTGCAAAAGCACCTTCCATGAAATCAAAAGAATATCAATAGATCATTCCAATGTAAGAAATCTAGTGTATAAAATATACTATGCAAAAAGTCCAGCTTCAAAATTAGGCAATTTAAATACCACTCTTCTGCATGGTACACCCAAATACCTACAAGAAGAAATTGACCGTCTTCAGAAAAAGTATTTTGGAACTGAGAGCCACTTACAAAATGCAACAGTTTTAGAACATAGTAGCAACAATTCTGCACATAGCAACCTTCTATTACACACATACAGAAAAGAAATAGTAAAATTTAAAAGGTCATCAGCTGAAGTACCAAACCATGTGTGTGTTTGTTGCCGCAGAACGTTTTACAAAAGGAACACAAAAAATGTGGACATAGCATACAAAATAGAAGACAATGAAGACTCTAAATGGTTTGAAATAGCTCTGTACGTTTTAGCTGAAAACAAATATGAACTAACTGAACGCCTAATATGTTGCAGTTACTGTACTACAAAATTAGACAACAACAAAACTCCTTCACGTGTTATTACAAATAATTTGGAATTGTTTCCATTGCCAAAAATCCTGCAACAGCTCAATTTGTATGAGAGCATAATAATTCAAACAGTTCACCCATTTCAAGCAATTATACGCCTTCATCCAAAAACAGCAAAATTACTTTCCTCTGAATTGGTGAAAGGCATTTGTGGCAAAGTAGTTTATTTGCCATTAGATCTAACGGAAAATGTACACACTCTAGCAGTGGAACGTTCAATAGAGCATTCTTTAATAGTCTTGGTAAATGGAGTACCAACAAAGGATAAAAAAATGTGGCAACAGTTAGTGGACTTACACAAAGTTAGACAAGCATTGCAATATCTAAAAGACAATAATGAGTACTACAAGGAAATAAATATTGATGAACGCTTAAGGGAAACAATTGAAATAATTCAAGAGCATCAGAAACTGGACAATTCGAACTTCTGGATCCTGCTACAGTATCCACTCTTTTGGACCATTACACAATTCATCCATTGCATTCCAATGAAAGCATAGATGATGCACTAGAAACTTACCAAATGCGACAAACCAAAGGGTCACCAATGAGTATTTGGGAAAAAAGTATAGAAGCACATGCTTTTCCACTGCTATTTCCTACTGGCAAAGGTGGAAGATGCAATGATAGACCCACTCAGATTGGGGCATCAGAATACCGCTCATTACGAATGTATTCGCAAGATCCCAGATTTAGACAAAATGTGGAATACATATTCCACCTACTCTATGAAAGTGAATTAGCAACACTATGTTACAGATTTGCACACATTCTTACATCTGGAACCCACTTTGAAAATATGTCAGCTAGGCAGTTAATACGAAAAGTACAGGAAACAGATGAGGTTTTACAATCAAGTATAACAAATTTGTTTGCAAACATGCGTGGTACAAAGGAATACTAGTTCAGACGGCACGGAGACGTGCGTTGCATGATCAGAAACCTTGGACCACCAACTTGGTTTGTTACGCTAAGTTGTGCAGAATATGCATGGGAAGATTTACATGAGTTCCTACGCATAGCAAACAGCAACAAAAACAACATAGATATATTAACACCTGGAGAACTTTCCTCTCTAGATCCAGTTAATGTCTCAAGATATTTCCATCATTGTTTCATTGCCATGCTACACTTTATTTGCAATAAAACTGTTCCTCCCCTTGGAGAAGTGCAGCACTTCTTTTGGAGAAAAGAATATCGAGAGGAGCACCACATATTCACATGCTGTTATGGATCAAAGGTGCACCGAAATTTGGGCACGACAGTGATAGCACTGTTTTGCTGTTTATCCAAAAATATGTCACTTGTGAAATCCCTTCACAACAGACACATAGTGAGCTGCATGGGAAGATTTTACAATTTCAAAGACACAAATGTGGCAAATATTGTCACAGCAAATACAAAAACAAAGGTGAATACTACACCAAATGCCGCTTTGGTTTCCCTAGACCAGTTACAGAAACAGGTGAAGTAAACAACTTCATATCTTCAGTTCGACATAGTGTTAAAGGTAAATCACCTAAGAACACGTATTACATAAAAAGAAGGGAAGAATCAAAATATATCAATGATTACAATGCAATCATTGCCCTCTCATGGAATGCAAACATAGATAACAATTCAACTGCTGTTGCACGATATGTTACAGCCTACTTAACAAAAGCAGAAAAAACAGAGCTTCAAGACCTCTGGGATGACCTAGCATCAGACTAAACATTATCACAGAAATTGGACAGCCTAGGCATAAAAATGCTCTCTCATAGAGAATGTGGCGCCTATGAAGCAGCAGATCATTTAACCGTCACTGCTTTGTATGGAAAATCAGACAACATAGTATAGCTCAGTCTTGGTCCTGCAAAATCTAGAAAAAGAGTGCTAAAATCATATGAGGACATAGAAACAATTGCCAGAAATGATCCCAACAGCCAAGACATTCTAAAAAACAATTTACTGGACACATACTATCCGAACAGGAGTAGCACTCTGGAAAGCATGTGTCTATACCACATAGCTCAAAACTTTGCATACAAAAATAATGTCAAATCCGATGAAAGTAAACGTAGATATAGAGTGACCGATTGTGAAGGGAGCTTAGTGAAACTTACAAAACAAAGCTTAATTAATCATGTAAAATGGTCATTAAAAACTCCTCAACAGAAAACACTATATTACATGTCTCTGTTAGAACTTTTCAAACCATGGAGAAAAGAGGAAGACATACTAGATAACTATGACTGCTATGAAAATGCTTTCAAAGCAAATGAAAGCACTATCACTGATGTGAGCTTTACCCAGTATAAAACAATGTTACACAATAACCAGCAACAGGAAGAAGAACTTCAGGCCCAATTAGATAAGGACTCTTCCGACAGTAGTCAACCTTCTGTAAAAGGAAGTCAAGAACCACTAGGACAACCACTAATAGCAAATGAGGCTGAAGTAGCTATGGCAGAAGTAGAAAACACCATGTATCAGTATCAAGAAGATGCAGAAGACTTAACTGTACAACAAGCAAAACTTAACAACGATCAGCGCACCATTTTTGTCAGATCCTCACTCCTCTTGACAGGCGCAGAGGCAGCACAAACTCCTCCCTCCCCATTGGGTCTTGGCACCTGGGAAATAGAAACCACAGGCCACCCCAACCCTCTGGGGAAAGAGGGTTAGGGTCCATTGGGTGGATGGGTAGAGGGAGTTCAGGATAACCGGAAAGAGGCTTAAGGAATTACAATGGATGGGCAAAGGGAATTAGGGACAACTCAGCACTTCACCCTCATTACTTTATGAAGGCAAACCCTCCCAACATCATGTCATATAGTGGTAACTTCCCACCAATATGCAGATCTCAAGTTCCCCACATTACCCCATGTGAGGGTAGCAAACAATAACATGCACACGAGTTGCTGAAACACTTAGCTCTGGCTTCTGCGGGAGTTCTAGGTCCTTCGGCCTTTTCGTGTTGATGGGCCGTGATACGTCTCACCAATCCGATCAAACAACAAGCTGAAAATAGCAAGACAAAGTCAGTGCACGTGCGTGCGAAATGTCATTCCTAATGAACGTTGTCTGAAGGGTTAAAGATTGTTACAGGGGCGATTGCTTCACCGCCAAGCTAACTCCAACACTGGGTTAGTATTCATGCTCTGCATGCAATAAGTTAAACTAGTTTTCTCGGGCTTCCGAAATAGTTCTAACACATTAATTCTGCAGCGCGTAGCGCGTCTCCCTCCGACGGGATAAATCAGCTGTTCTAGGTAAAAGACGTGTACTTAGCTTTTCATGTACGCGGGGCCGGGGGTTGAGCAGGTGGGCGGTGTCCCGCGTAGGCGTGCCTCCAGGAGCTCGAGATGCACACGTCTTCTCTTGCCGGTGGTGAGGATTGCGAGCGGTGCTTTCTGGGTGCGGCTTGCACATGCGCAGTAGCGCGCGTGTGGTCCTTCTTCTCCCAGCAAGCCCGTGAAGTGCACGGCCTGCTGGGCAATGTAGTTTCCGGGTGGTTCTCCATCCTTGGGCCTTCTTCCTGCAAAAAGGGTGGAGAACACAACCGGACACGCTGTTTGGACACCCAAGGGCCTCCTTAACTCCCCCCAGGGCCTCCAAAACACTGCCAATTGCCCCACCCCTGACAATTTTTGAAGACTTAACAAAACAAATTGTACATGGTGTACAACACGAAAATAAAGTAAGTACCTGCCAAAATTACAAACCTATACTGCTGTACGTCAGTGGTGAAGCTGGATCCGGGAAAACATTCTTAATCAAAATCATCAGCAAGTTCCTTCAACAATTGACAAACAACAAACTGTCAGCTGCTGTAACGGCCCCCACAGGTTTAGCTGCTACAACATAGATGGTGTCACTTTACACTGATTACTACTGCTTCCAGTAGAGCATCAAAATAAATGAGACTACTACAAACTCTGCAGAAGCTGCAATGGAATTATGCGGAGTATTGAAACAAATGAAAATGCTACTAATAGATGAAGTGAGCATGGTCTCCAACCTAATGTTGGCTTTGATTCATCTCAGATTGCAAGAAGTACATTACAACAAAGAACTCTTTGCAGGGAAACACATTATCGTTTTCGTAGATCTTCTACAATCGACACCAGTGAAAGGTGAACCGATTTTTAAAATCTTAGGCCACAAACTCTGCCTGAAAACTGTTGGTAGCATAGGTAATGTTAACCTTTGGCAACATTTCCAATACAGAGAATTAACTGAGAACATGCGGCAATCTGCAGATCTCACTTACGCCAAGATCTTAAAAAGAATTAGAGTTGGAGAATTATCGCAAGAAGCACAAGTTGTATTGAAAAACCGGCATATACATGCACTTTATGGCGATAATGCATGTGCAATTGATGTTATGGAACAAATAGCACACAAAAATGTCAATTGTATGGCCTTAATGCCAACTCTTGCAAGCTTTTTCAAATTCAATGAAACAATGTTAAATAAAGAAATGCAACCAATAATAGAAATTAGCGCCACAGACAAACTAGACGTACATGGTATAGTTTAGAAAATTCAATCTCCAACACAGCTGGGTTGGAAAAAATATTGAAATTATCCGTAAATTGTATAGTAATGCTTAAATGTAACCTTGACGTAGAGCAAGGGCTAGTTAATGGAGCATTGTGCACAGTTGTTGGCTTTCAATCATACCCACGTGATAGCAACATACAGTTTGTAAATATTCTCTTTGATAAAGTTTCAGAAGTGAAAAGGATAGGGCGCTCAATTGCTCGATTCCTTCTCTTCAAAGACATGTATGTATGTAGAGAGAAATTTTCTCTAACTCTTGCATAAGCAGTTATCATTCATAAATCCCAAGGTCTTAGCCTAGACAAAGCATTGATAGATATAGGAAACACAGTCTTTTAATCAAGGCATGAGCTACGTAGCATTATCAAGCTTACGTACACTTGACGGTCTATTGCTAATGAACTTTGATTCAAGTAAAGTCAACGCTGATATTCCTTGCATTCTAGAATACAATAGATTTCGTTAACTGTACACCCCTCATCTGAAACAATACCCTGTTACAGATAAAGTAAAACGTGGTAAAAGAAAAGTAAATGAAACAGAAATGCAACAGAATTCAACAGCAAATTCTACAAAGAAAAGAAAAGAAGCTAAAGTTTCATCAATTACCACAAACATAGAAGAACCTATTAGAGAATGTAAACCAGGGACGTCGGCAAAGAAGCAACATAAAAACCGAAAAATGCACTCAGAAACAGAACTTGCTGGTCCATTCAAACTTGCAAATGAAAGTGGGGTAAGTTGCTATGCAATTAGCAATGAATATTCTATTTCAATTGCCACCAATTGTTAACAATATTTACCTGCAAGGTACAGACCAATTGTGTTTGCAAATGTTAGTGCTGCATAGAAATGCAACAAGCAATCCTGACAACACATACAGTGTTCATGGAGTAAGGCAACAATTGGACGACTGTGCTGGAATGGTGAGATTCACTATGAACTCACAAGAAGATCCACAAGAATTGCTAATGTATATACTACTAGTATTGGAAAACAAAAGCATACCTGTAAATTAAATCTTCCAAATTTCGTACATGTGGAAACATACATGCACTCTCTGTAGCAAAGTGATACAGGAAAAAATCCCAAATGAGCGATTTGTGTATGTTTCCATACCAAATTGTGAGAGCATTCCATTTCGGCAACTTGTACAAAATGCAAACCATGGCAGATTATGTACTATTTGCAATTCAGACAATCACTCCACCTTACTGATACAACCACATAGTGCCTACATAATACTTATGCTTCTACGTTATAATGCAGATGGCACCAAAAAGAACTGCAAACTGACTGGATTCACACACAGTCAAGTGTTACTTGGAAAGAAACCCTTTAGAACAGTAGGTATAATCTACCATGCAGGAGCTACAACCAATGCAGGTCACTACACTGCATACATTAAAAAGAATTGTGGATGGTCCGAATGTAATGATAGCACCATTACTCTAAAGCAGAGATTGCCAGCTAATCCAACAAATGTGAATTTAATGTTCTTAAAGCCAAAATTTACAAAATAATGTGTACTTCAAGATTGTCAACAAATTATGTGAAAGACTACAAACAGTTAGAATACGCCCACAGGTATCTAACTACCCAAGAGGATGTTAGAATGACACAAATAAATGATTATCACAGATCGTTGGAAACAAATGCACTGGTAGGATATGCCTACAGGTATCTAATTGTTGTAAAAAAAATCGGCAGGAAGGCAACAAACAAAACATTAATGGGAAAGATGAAGGAAACAGGATATAACAACGACACAAATGAATGAGTATCACAAATCTGTAGGAACAAATGCACAGTAAGAATACGCCTACAGGTATCTAACTGTTGTTAAAAATCGTCAGAAAGGCAACAAACATAACATTGATCAGAAAGATGAAGGAAACAAGGATGTAGTTAGTACCATAGTAAATGAAGTTTTTTTTTAATCCGACAAGGATTTTTTTCCCCAGACCCAAGGAATAGAAAAGCAAACACATAAACTGAACTCAATGTACAGTACACTGGTTTGTAAACTAAATATGAGGGTAAAAAAAAAGGTAAACTGTCTATTATGCAATGTAGTACATTTTCAAAAAATGCAAACACTAACATACCTCCTTCTTTTATCACAAAAATGAAAAAGGGATACTTCCACCAAGTATGATAGCCACTTAAAAATTGTATGTGGATTCTGAACAAAGCAAGGAGTAAGTATATTGGCAGTCATTTTCTACACATGTGAATCTGCACGTCTAATCTATGGTACTTATATGCTGCATTGCCTGTAGGCTGGCCCTTGCATCTTCGGTGTGTAACCTACCACCTACACCTTACGACCAAGGTACAAGGAGTATAGTTCCTATCCACAACCATCGCTGCATATCAAAACCATGGTCCTTGTAAATTAGCTACTTATAAATTTACTTTTACGACCATTGTCTGCAGCAATGAAGCTAAGACACTAGGGCGTCAACACAACTAGCGCATTACACCACACCCATATTGACTTGTAACTCCACTGCTTATGACTTCAGTCTTGGGTGCATGGCCTTTGGACATGCAGTCAAGAGTCTGGGTCCTGGCCAGAAACACCACAGCATATCGGAACCATGGTGCCTTATCATTTTACTATGTACACACTTGGTTTTGGGAGCATGGCCTTTGGCCGTGCTCCCAAAACGCTACGCCCTACCCACAACCGTCTTAACGATGTTGCATAGTACAAGTGTACCAATAGCTCTGATATGGTGCAGTAGTTTGTAGCCACTGGCTACAGAGGTGAGTTTGAGGCCATAGCATTATGAATGTGTGGGTATACAGTATTTCAAATGCATAGTTACTTACAACTGCAGTGCTTATTTCTTAGTTCAAGTACTCTGCATCCTGGCCACTACTACCACACCATAGGACATCCATTGTGGCATATAACTACACTACGAACAAATGTACTTTTGGGGGCATGTCCTTCGGCCATGCACCCATGATTGCAGTCCCTCCCCACCGCCGCCAGAGTGATGCACTACCACACCATATCGTACCCATTATACCTTATAAGTACACTACATATAACTGTGCTGTTGGGTGCATGGCTTGCGGCCATGCACTCATGACTGTAGACTCTCCCCACATCCACCTGACTGATGTTCAATACTAGGGGTGTCTCTGTAGGTCTGAAATGCTGCACTGTTTGTGGGCAGGGCCTAACATTTTAGGTGTATTGCCATACATTTCAATATATGGTTGTGAAGTGGCTTATAACTCCAGTGCTTATCAGTTTCCTGTTGGGTGCATGCTTGGGTGTATGGCATACAGCCTGCAACCATGCACCCAAAAGTACACATCTTGTCCACAACCACTGCACTACATGAAACCTATATGGGCTTGTAAGTGAAAAGGTTAGAGCTTTGCTGTTGGAGGCATGGCCTTCAGCCTTGCACCCAAGAGTGCACACACTCCCCACAACCAGGCAATCGATATGCATTAGTAAGAGGGTATCCATGGGTGTGACATGCTGAAGTATTTGTGGCCAGGGCCTAGAGTTTTGGAAGTAAGGCCTTCGGCCTTCGGCCGACGGCCATGCATCCAAGACTCTAGGCCCTGGCCACAACCACCGTAGCATGTGACACCCATGGCGGCGCACTAATGAATATAATAATAGCCATAGGAAAAAGTAATGCAATCACAGCATGTTGTCAATTTAAATGTTCGCTGCCACTACGTGGGTCCTTACAACAGTTACAAGTTCCCTGTGCACTGGACAGACTGAAATACTTATTGGACCCCTCATTTTCTGTGCGTACAAGGTGGCCATAGGAAATACATCATAAAGAGATTATAACTGTGTTATCAGGTCACCCAAGAGTGCAGGGTCGCTCCACAACCACCTCAGTGATGTGTGGTAGTGGGTTTTTTTATATAGGTGTGGTATCCTTCAGTGCTACTGGCCAGAGGCTTCACTCCTAGCTGTATGTCCATAGATCTTACATGGGATGGGTGTGCAGTGGCTTCCACGTCTAGTACTTATAACTTTGGTCTTGGGTGCATTCAGCCATGCACCGAAGACTGCACGCACTCCCCACAACTTGCCAATCGAAACACAATACTATGGGTGTATCCATGGGTGTGACATGCTGCGGTGGTTGTGGCCAGGGCCTTCATCCAAGACTCTAGGCCCTGGCCACAACCACTGTAGCATATGACACCCATGGCGGCGTACTAATGAATATAATAATAGACATCAGAAAAAGTAATGCAATCACGGCATGTTGTCAATTTCAATGTTGGCTACCACTACGCATGTGCTTTCAACAGTTAGAAGTTTCCTGTCCACTGCACGGACTGAAGTGCTATTGTTATTACACCCCACACTTTCTGTGCGTACAAGGTGTCCATAGAAAGTACATCATGAAGACCGACCCCCAGATCAAGTGCATTGATCACCCATGTCTTTCTGTCTGAACCTTTCCCAACGCTCTGTGACACAGCAAAAGAGTTGTATAACTAGAGCATGTGTATACTGGTTGTTGCTCCGTTTTTGGCGGATCCAAGATGTTGGGCGCAGCCAAACAATCTGACGCAGAACACGTCTCGCAGCAGCCAATGGGCCAATGGGACGTTGCATGTCCGCAGTCATGACGCCAGCCCCTTAGCCAATCGTTATCTTGTCCGTGGACCGAACAGGGAAGTGTGACCGCGAAGCGGACATAGATATCACTTATTTATTCAGACCTACTTTTTGGTCATTTTTATGAAAAGTACTACACAGAAGGTCACCAAATTTACAAAAGCACGCTTTCACGAACAAGCCCCTGCCCCTGCCGCAAATTTGGGAAAATCCGTCCAGCGGTTTGGCCTGTAGCCATGCTCAAAGTTTTTCCCCCATTCAGCCTATGGGAAAAACAGAAGTTTTGGGACCCCCCCTATAACTTTACCCCCCCTGCACCAAACCTCACCAAACATTGCAAAAAAATCCAGAGTGGCCCATATACTTCTTTTGCAAAGTTTGGTGAGGATTGGTCCAGGGGAAGCAAAGTTATAAGCCGCCCATAAAAGTGCTCTTCCTATGGATACCGCAACTTAACCATAACAACACGGTCACTACTGTGGTCGTGTAATATATTCAATGAAAAAACTTTGGTAAAGGGATGTTATGGTTGCAAGTAAAACCGAAAAACCTTGTGAGTTATGGTAAGATAAGCAATCATAACTCGCGCCACCACCGTGCACTGCTAAGACTAACACCCAGGACATCAAAGATGACATCACAAATGCCATTGATGACATCACATGTGAAATTAATTTTGATGAAAGTCCCTACAAGGGGTTGTATTTATAATGTTGGTAAACAAGATGTCATGGGTGATCGGGAGACCTATCGTGAACTACTTAATTGATTAAAGAATGTACTCATCTAAACAACATTGTATTTGAGTGTTGTTAATACTGGAACCTAATCAAATATAAACACAGGCAATGGCTGCAGCATGCATCATAGAAGTACAGTATTTATAATCTTGTAATTTTGGAAAGTACAATAATGAATCCTACCTTATGCGAGTTTTGAGTAATGTTAAACATGAAATCACTAGCTAACAATTCAAGACTTACTACATTTTTGCTAGTACAAATAATACATATGAAGAACCACAATGCATACAAATCAAAGGCACATACAGGTAAACTAAAGTAAGGAAGAAAGAAACAGCATCATCAGAAAATGTTAATAACATTAAAGTTTATCTTCATGTATACAAATGAAATGTGTGTTTGAGGCCTGCTTATTTCCCCATTTATGCGCACCATCAGCTGAGACTAAACCATATGGACCAAAATTTAAGAACATATGACAAGGTACAAAACCACCTGGCCTAGATATGTCAGCGAACAAAAACAAGTGGCCCAGATATGTGATGTCATCAGTGATGTCATCAAAGGCATGTGTGATGTTATCTTTGATGTCCTGGGTGTTAGTCTTAGCAGTGCATGGTGGTGGCGCGAGTTATGGTTGCTTAGTTTCCCATAACTCGCAAATTTCGGAGGTTTTTCAGTTTTACTTGTAACCATAACGTCCCTTCAACAAAGATTTTTCATTGAATTTCATAGGTTTTAATCAGTGCAACTTAACCATAACATCCCTTTAATAAAGTTTTTTCCACTGAATTTCATGGGTTTTTACCAGTGCATGCTATTTTCCTACAACTTACTAATATCATACTTACCCCAATATAGCAACACTTCTGTCCAATTTACAATGTTTCACCTTAAAACTCTGCCATTTCCCACCTTCTAGCATCATTTTTAAGTCTTCTATACACTTTTTCAACTTTCTCCACTGTTTTTGCATCTGTCGACGTCTGCAAATATCTGATATCATCACAGACCTTCCAGACAGTGCCACGTGACCATGCGCTTACACGCAGCATGATGAAGTGTCTGCGAAGGCGTCCGGACTTTGGAATCGGGTCCATGCTTGGAAGACTGTTTGGAACTGCATTTTCTGACTGATCTAGGAACTCTTAAGCTCAAAATGTACCCTTGCACAGCTCCTACAACTATACTTACTCATTATCCATTAACGATCTAGTGCAAAGCACATACTTGGAAGAATATTAGTAAAACTGCTATTTCTCTTAAAAATGGCATCAGATATTGTCCTCCCGAAGAGCCATCCACCGCCACCACCAGCTGGAGGACCTAAACAACAGAAAAAGTGCAGTACTTCCAAAGACAATGAAGAGGACCAAGAAGATGAGGTAGAGGACGTGCCTCCCTATAGCACCCAGAGAGAAACATGAGTGTGGCAGTTCTTAACCGCTGTTGGGAGTGTACCAAAGGCTTAAGATACCAAAGTGAAATGCACAAAGCGGGAATCTGGGGTGCTAAAAAAGAAATCACCATCCTGCTGTAAGAAGGAAGGATTTTCCTTCCTACAGCGGGACGCCCTGGGCACTGGGCATCCCGCTGTAGGAAGGACAATCCTTTTCCAAGATTGCCACATGGAAAGAGAAGGCTGTGCTCCATACAGAACCCCTCTTCCCTTTCTTTGGAAGCCTGCAGAACCCTATGACCATATTACCATGAGCACATTTTTTTCCCTTTAAAACCTATCCTACTTTCAAATAACTTTACCACATAGCCGGTCCCAGGTTGAAATGGCCACTTTAACACAATTTTTCGTCCACAACAGGGGGTAACAGCCCGGCAGCCCAAGTTATCGGTCCAAGCGAAGTGTGTCTGTGTGTACCCTGATGTCTGCGGGCTTTAGCGTGTTATAAAAAAATAAATAAATAAATAGCGAGGACTCCAGACCATTATCTTCCATTGCAGCCCCTGCAATGGGGGATAAAAGCCATTAGCAACCCTGGTTCCCATACTGGTGCTAAAAATAGATTTCTCTTCCTACAGTAGGAAGGAAGGAAGGACAATCCTTTTCCAAGATGGCCACCATGGAAAGAGAGGGCAGGGCTCCGTACAAAGCCCCTCTTCCCTTTTTATGGCAGCCTGCAGAACCCTATGACCATATTAACACAAGCACATTTTTTTCCCTTTCAAACCTATCCTACTTTCGATTAACTTTACCACACAGCCGGTCCCAGGTGGACATGGCCACTTTAACACCATTTTACGTCCCTCGCAGTCATGGCCAGTAGCCAGATTGTCTGCGTCATGACCTTATGCCATGGCCCAGACAATCTGGCTACTGCCCACAGCCACAGGCTATACTTTAGTCATCAAAGGCATATGACTATTTTTTGTACCTACATTATGACACTTGTCAAAAAATAAAACACGGGCACATTTGCAAAACCAGGCTTTAATGTCCTTGCAAATGCTCCTCACGAGTTTGCTCAAAATCCGCCCATATTTTATTTTTTCAAAAGTTTCAAAATGTATGTACATACAATGGTATTATAACTTAGCCCCTACTTGACAAAAAACATTCAGTCTTTACGCAAACATTGAAGGTTGGCTCTGTCATCTTTCTCCAAAGTTTTTCCACATTGGTCAAATAGCAACAAAGTTATAAGCCATCTAAAAATGTTGAGACCTCCCCACTAAATTTGCCCCCTCTTGAGAAAATCCCACCAAACTCTAAAAAACCATTTGTATCTAGATCCAAAATTATTTTGCCAAATGTTGTGCAGATTCGTCAAATGACACCACATTTATATGCCTTTACAATATTTTGGGACCCCCCTCTAATTTTGCCCCCCCTTGACCAAACATCAACAACTTTGCAAAAGAATTCAGAGTGGGCCATATCATTTTTTTTGCCAAGTTTGGTGAGAATTCGTCCAGGTGGAGCGAAGTTATAAGCCTCCCAAAAAGTGTTCTTCCGATGGGTTTAGCAACTTAACAATAACTACACGGCCGCTACGGGGGGCGTGGCTAAGCAGCCATGAGCTAGGACGTTTTCCCTACTATCTCCTGCTGATCTGTACTTTAATCCTGAAAATGCAGATATTCATGCTACAGCGCGCGCCGAAAGAAAGGCCAGAGGCTGTGTGAAGATATGGAGAATAGAATGGTGGCTCTCCCGGAATGCACAGAGTGGCAGAACTGAAGTCAAGGCAGGAAGGATAACAAGCACGGACTACCGCGACATGGGGCGAAAATGGCCACTGCCCCAGAAGAGAACAAAGGGCAGCGTTGTCCGGTGAGGGGATCGGCCAGTAGCACGACCGGAATGGATGCTACCTGCGGACATATGCCTGTGAGGCACGCAAGGCTGTCTCAGTGAAGACGGTCTCCCCTGCAGACCTGGAGCGAGAGGAGACTGACAAAAGGGAACAAAAGACGCTGCATACGCGAGCAGTATGCACCCGGCACCTCAAAGCAGGCAGCTCGCAGAGGAGAGCTCGCTGCCAGAGGGCAGGCTGACCCAGGCAGCGACCGTAAATACACAGTGAGAGACGGGTGTCGGAGCGCCACTGCCCAGAAGATACTGCCGTGGACGGATTGGAACGCAATCAGAGCCCATGGCCAGGCAGGGCGGCAAAGTTCGAACTGAGGATTCTTAACAGCTGGGTGCCCGCCGCGTGCAGAGGAGCGGGGACCCGCACTGCTATAGCGGCATATAGAGCAGCGCAGTGTCTGAAGACACAAAAGTCTGGGGCTGCGTATGTGGGTGCTTTTCATGTGAAGTTACACGAAGTAGCGGCCGGGAGAGGGGAAATAAAATAAACTGTCCGGACACGAACTTGTGCATATGGAACTGTGTCATGAAAGGTGACTAATAGCTGGAAGCAACTCATAACAATCTGCCTGTGTGCACGGTGTACTCCTAAATGTGCAATACTGTATCATACTGGAGAAGACGGAGCAAACAGGATGGCAACGCTAGAACAAAGGAGCGAGACACCAGTCGAATACATTGTGGCAGGGTGACGGATTTGAGGTGCGGAAATGGCGCGGACGAGCCACAGAGACCTGTGCGCTTCCCTGAGCAGAAGCTGCGGCTTCAGTGACACACGTCCACCTGATGAGAGAGGTAGATATTCAGCGTGTGATTCTAGCAAGCAGCAAGCACAAGACACGGTGAGGGCGGGTCTGTTGACCGGATCGAGGATGACCTCCCGCAGATGCGGTGACAGAGCGAAACGAGAAGCTGACCCATACACGGCAGTGCACAAACCACACGGTGGGCCCTGGTCTGGGACATATTGGAGGTCTGAGAGAGCGTATCACGGCACAGGAGTGGAGCGAAGTGAAGGATAAAAGCCCTGCTGAACGTACTCCCAAAGTAATCGGAATAACTGTGTTGCAGGAGGAGCGGTTGAACTGAGTCCATGAGTGCCTCATAAAATGCTGGCTGAAGGATAAGGATTGCAAGACATTTGACAGGGAAACCTGAACAATTCACGAGTGCCTGCACACATGCAGGAAGTAGGCTGTGTATCTTCGGAGCACAGAGCTCTGCAAATATTGCTTATTGCCCATGTGAGACAATGCTGAGTGAGGAGACTGAGTGCTGATGTAGAGAGCGTGGAACTGCCAAGCGCACATTGAGGCATAACATATCGCGGAACAGGAAAGTGCTGGAGTGAGACAGTCACATACATTTGTGCACCACATACAAGGGGCAGCATTCCAGCCACGCAAAAGATATGTGGTGCAGGAGAAAGCAGTAATAATTGATCAGAAGATCCCCGCCGGTGCACCAGTGGGCGACTAACCCACAACATTAAACAACCCTCGGTTGGTTGCACTGAGGGGTTCCAGGATGACCTCCAAATTTCCAAAATCAAAAGGGAAACAAGCGACAATGAAGGACTTTAATAATAAGACACCCCAAGCACCGGAAGGAGCTAGGAAGAAGGACAGAAATATGCAACTGGACACCGCGCCGGAGCGAAGTGACCAGCAAATCCTGAACGCAATTGCAGATCTGAAGGCGGCGTGGGAAACCAAGTTGGAGGCAGCCATGGAGGATCTTAAGACATCATTGGACCTCAAAATTGGGGCGGTACAGGAGGATGTGAACATTCTGTGGCAGGATGTTAAAAAAGTGGCAGAACGCACAGGTGAGCTGTAGAAAGCAGTAGGAGTTAACATAGGGGCCTGCAAAACGCACGACTCGGAAATCCACACATTGCAACAGCAGGTGTGCAACCTGGAGAGCAGAACAGAGGAAGCCGAAGGGCGGGCACGAAGGAATAACATACGCAGTGTGGGGCTCCGGAAGGAGAAGAAGGACAGAACCCCATGGAATATATAGAGACAATGTTGCTGCAGGAGATACAGGGAGGTAAACTCACTCAGGGATTTGCGGTGGAGAGAGCGCATAGGGCCTTCACTAGAAGACCACCACCGGGCGCCCCTCCAAGGCCGATAATCGCCAAGATCCTGAAATATCGAGACTGGGAGAAAATCCTGGAATTTTTTCGGAAAGGAGGCACAATACGCAGGGCAACAGCATCAATAACGGCATTCCCCGACTATATGCTCCAGGTACAGAGGCAACTGATGAACTTTGGAACTGTGAAGAGGAGGCTGCGAGATGCGGGCTATAGGTATATGTTGATGTACCCCGCAAGGATGAAAGTGTTCCACAAGAACAAGGCCTTATTTTTTGCGACGCCGGAAGAAGCGACATAGTGGCTGGATGGCCAGAGCTGCCCGGATGATACAGATCAGCAAAAGGCAGACGGACTGGAGAAGTAAAGCAGTGTCGCCAAGAATCGAGGTGCTGTATGATCTGAGACATTGGGACTAGATTATAAAACAATGATTTAAGAGAGTATTTTAGGCAAATATAAAGGGATTAGCATGCGCAACAGCCAGAGCATAATGCAGGAACGAAGGCAACCTGCTCTTACACCCCAATAGTATAGTTGGACGGGCTACTGATAGAGTGGTAGCTGCCCTGATGAGTTTCTTGTACCGGCTAGCCGAGACAGAACTAAATGTGGGATCACCTGAGATCCAGGGATGGAGCTGGGCAAAAGTTGGGATGGGTAGGGAGGGGCGTGGGGGGGAGTTGAGGGCATTGTTGGGGGAGTTAAGGTGTTATGGGGGTAATAGTAGTTAGGACAAACTGGTGGTTTTGTCTGAAGTTGGGGACTGAGCCTATGCAGAGGAGGGGCAGCCTACAAATACGATCTGGGGTCTTGAAAAGGGAGGAGCGAGATGGGATTGGAACATGGGGGACCTGAAAATAATCACTTGGAATGTTAGAGGGCTCAATAGTTACCCGAAAAGGAATAAGGGGTTGATGTACCTGCGCAGGCAGAAGATAGACATAGCTTTAATACAAGAGACCCACCTCACAAAAGAAAACTTAGAGGTGATCCGGAAGAAATGGAAGGGAATGGTCGTGGGTGCAGCTTATTCTGCCTACACCAGAGGGGTGATTAGCTGGGTAGCACCACATGTCCCTTTCCAGGTATTACAAACTACAGTGCAAGCAGATGGGAGGATGGTGGCAATAAGGGGATTGGTGGAAAATAAAGAATTATGTATCATAAATACATATGCCCCAAATCAAGACACAGTGGCATATTTTAGAACCCTGTACAACAAAATAAGCGTGTGCCTGGGGGAGCAGTGATTTGGGGGGGACTTCAACTGTACACTAAATCCGAAAGTAGACAGATCAGATGACAAAATAGATAGACTCACTCCGGCTGCTAGGGAATTGCAGACATTGCTGGCAGAATTCAGGTTTGTAGATGCATGGAGGCTGTGTTACCCGAAGGATAGACGGTATTGACATTATTTGGCCCCACAAAATCTGCACACTAGGTTATATGTTTGCCACACAGGAGCTAATGGCAGACATCGTACAGACAGAATATAAAGCGAGAGTCCTATCAGACAATTCGCCATTGGTCCTGGTGTGGCAAAACTGACCCCCAAGAGCAAGGATACCAACGTGGCGCCTCAGAGTGGAGGCACTCAAGGATATAATGTTTAGGGAGGACCTAAGAGAAGAAATAATACATTATTTTGAGACCAATACTGGAAGCGTTAAGTCGGCTGGAACGCTGTGGGAAGCCTTCAAAGTAGTAATGAGGGGGGTAGCAATAGCTAAGTCTAAGAGATTACAAGGTGGTATATTAATAGAATTGCAGCACGCAGAAAAAGAGCTAGAAGCAGCACTGGGTAAGGGGGGTAACACAATGGAGGAAGCTGGGACAGCACTAAAGCTGCAACAGAAATGTGCAGTACTCTGGGAGAGACTAAGTAGTCTAAATTATAAAAAGTATGTGGAAAGACAACATGCAGGAGGAGATAAACCAGGAAGGGTGTTGGCATGGTTATACAAAATTGAAACCCCCAGACCTACAATTAGAGCAGTGACGAGGGAGGATGTAAGTATAGTGGACAGCCAAGAGGGGGTGAATCACACATTTCTGGAGTATTATCAACAATTGTATGGGGATGAAGAGGGAAGCGATTACAGAGAAATATGGGAAACACTGTAGGACATAGGTATGCCACATATAAGAGCGGAGGAGCAGGAGGATTTAGATGCCCCGATAACCCTGGAAGAGCTAGAAGAGGTGGTTAAGCAGCTACACACCTGCAAGACCCCGGGGGCTGATGGACTCCCTAGCAAATTTTATAAAATGTACAGAAGCGAGGTGCTCCCCCCACTACTGGCAATGTTAAATGAGGCATACAAAATGGGTAGGTTGCCAGAATCCCTGAAAGAGGCGATTATCATACCGCTCCACAAACCTAATAAGCCTGGCAAGGATTGTGGATCCTTCAGACCACTGTCGATGCTTAATGAAGATAGCAAAATACTTACGGCAGTCCTGGCAAATAGAATGAAAACGATCATCGATTAACTAATACACCCTGATCAGACTGGGTATGTCCCAAACAGGAATATATCCAATAACCACAGACGACTACACCGAGGGATAGAACGCATGGAAAGGGATGCGGGGGAAAGTGCAATTGTATCATTGGATGCAATAAAAGCCTTCGACTCAGTCAAATGGCCTTGGCTGCTTACAGCCTTGACCAGCTATGGGATAGGGCCTGGCCATCTTAAATTTGCCAAACTGCTATACAGCGCACCACTGGCCAGGGTTAAAATGGGAGCAATAATATCAGAGAGGTGGCAACTTAGCAGGGGCACTAGGCAGGGATGCCCATGGTCCCCTATGTTGTATATCTTGGCACTTGAACCCCTGGCAATATATCTAAGACAACAGTATGACATAATAGGTATTAATATAAAAGGGGAGCAGCACTTAATCTCCCTGTACGCTGATGATATGCTGCTGTAATTGCGTTACCCAGAAGAAAACCTCCAAAGTGTTGGAGAGATTTGCCTCGCTATCTGGTATAGCAGTGAACCCCAAGAAATCGTGCATGTTTCCGCTGGGTAGGTACGTAGGGGTCCAGCGGGACCAATTGCCAGTTGTACAAATACCATGGGAGGTCACCATGTTCAGATATCTCTGGATAGACATCGACCACACGGTGGAGGCAGAGCACCAACATAATACTGAGAAAGCGGTCAAGGGTATTGAAAATAGCATGAAATTCTTGGTAAAGATCCCCTTAGCGATGATGGGAAGAGGAGCAATGCGGAAAATGGTAGTGCTCCCGAGATTGCTACATTATTTCGGGAACATCCCTACCTGATACCAAGGCGGTTTTTGTTAAGATACATGGCATATGCAGGGAATTCCTCTGGCATGGGACAAGGAACAGGATTGCCAACTGCAATACGTGGCAAAGTGGCTATCAGAGGATCCAAACACAGAGTCTAGGTTGGTCAGACAGGAGTGTGGCCCATTTTTCCTAAAATAAATGATATGGTTGCCAAAATCGGACGTGAAGGAGCCCTCCAAAATGCTGTCACTGGGATGGCAGGTGTGGCATAGGGCCTGTCAGATAATGGGGAACCCGGGTCCGTGCTCCCCGCAAGTACCGCTTGTCACATTGATGGGAAATGAAGGCCAGTTAAGAAAGATGATCAGGAAGCACTGGGAACCGGTAGGGGTAGCAACAATGGGCGACATACGGCAAGAGGGGAGAATAAAAGGATTTCAGATGCTGGTGGAGGAAACGGGGTTGCATATAGGACAATATATCATGTATCACAGGATGGTGCAGCGAATACAAGAGATATGGTCCATAACAGTATTAGAGGAGAAACCGGACCCTGTCATAGAAATGATATCTGATACGGCAGAAGGAGGGCCCGAAATATCCAGGATATATGAGCTGGTGATGTCCAAAGTGGGGAAAGAAGTGGTACAACTAAGACAGGATTGGGAGGAAGAAGTGGGCGCCCCAGTGAGTGATGGGATGTGGGATCGGGCCCAAGGGTATCACAAGAAAGTATCAAGGATTGCCAGACTACAACAAATACAACTGTATATAACCCATAGAGCTTACATGACACTTTACTTTACTTTACTTTAATATACTTGTATAGCGCAGCCATGAACCCGAAGGCGTGAGGGCACTACAAAAACACATATAACAGATAACAGGAAACGGTTTCAGGAGGCAGGGCTGAGCGGGTGAAATCAAGGACCAGAAAGTCATTTAATGAAACTGATGTGTCTTTAGTCTTTTTTTAAAGAGTTCTAAAGATTCGATGGATCTTAGCTCCAGCGGGAGAGCATTCCAGGCTCTAGGGCCAACAGAGAAGAAGGCCGAGTCGGCTGTTCTGACAGTGTTGCACTTAGGTTCAGATAGAAGGAACAAGTCATTCGACCTAAGTGCTCTTGTGTTAGATCTTATGGGTAGTAGTTGTTGTAAGTAACCAGGCATCTTCCCAGATCTACACATATGGACAATCGTTAGGGTGCGAAATAGTGATCTGGCGGCTACAGGCAGCCAGTGTAGCTCACGTCTCGCTGGTGTGACATGATCTTTATGTTTGAGTTTCATAACGGCTCTAATAGCCCCATTTTGACAGGTTTGCAGCCTATTACTTTCGGATTTGTTAATTCCCATCAGAAGGCTTGAACAGTAGTCTATTTTTGAGCCTACAATTGCTCTCGCGATAGTTTCCGCGTTATCCTGAGAAATGAGAGGCCTTAGGTGTGTTAAGAGTTTAGTGTAGTATGCACAAGACGACACAATACTACTAACATGCTGTTTCATAGACAAATGTTGATCAAGGGTTACTCCTAAGGTTTTTACTTTTTTGAAAGGTTTGATTGATTCTTCACCCAGCTGAAAGTTGTCATACTGTGGGCCAAGTCTAGTAATGGTGTGTGGTGAACCAACTACCAATAGTTCGGTTTTGGATTTGTTTAGTGCTAACTTGTTATGAACCATCCAGGTTTCAATTATAGTGAAAACTTTATTAATGGCCATTTCATCCAGTTTGTGAGTTCCAAGAAGCGGGATGACACATTGAGTGTCATCCGCGTAATTGGTAAATATAATATTCTCATGGTCTAACCTTGCAAACAGAGGAGCTGTGAATATATTGTAAAAGCAAGGGGAAGTCACAGGTAGTAAGAATGGGCTCAGATTCGGCGTTGCCTTGGAAGACTCTGCTAACTCAGTTGCTAAGAAATGACAAAACCCATTTGCAAGCTAGTGGGGAGAAGTTAGCCACTTCGGACAACCTGGTGGCCATGATGTCATGGTCCACCAGGTCGAAGGCTGCGGAAAGATCTAATAACATAAGCAGAGAAGCCTCCTTGTTATCCATGCGAGCCATCAATTTGGATTTAAGTTCGAGCAATGCGGCTTCAGTGCCATATCCAACTTGAAAGCCCGACTGATGGTCATTGAGGATGGAGTATGGCTTTAGGTGCTCAGCAAACTGTATATATGCCACCCGGTCCAGAATCTTAAGTAAAAATGCTGTGTTGGTGATAGGGCGGTAATTGTTTGGCATGTCAACTGAGAGTCCAGGTTTCTTCAGAAGGGGCATGACCCATGATTTCTTAAGGTCCTGAGGGACCGTGCCGGTGGAGATAGAGGTGTTGACAAATTGGCATATGGAGGTGATAAGCGAAGGGGCACAGGTCTTAATTATCAGAGTGGTGTGTATATCATTTTTGCATCTTGTGGACTTAAGTTGGGTGATAATACTTTCTAAGTTCTTTTCTGTTATGGGGGAAAGATTAAAAATAGGAATCGTTGAATCTCTGTGAAAGGACCAATCTGAGGGAGTAGTCATAGTGCATTTTAGATTGTTACTTTTCTCAAGTATATTCACCTTGATGTTTTCTAGTTTTTTGTGCATAGCTTGTTGCATGACGTTGCACCAAGTAACATCGTCTGAGATGGATCTATCTGGGGTAGCGTTGTTAGTCCTTTCTTGTTCTTTCAGGATACGAAAAAGCTCTTTAGTATTATGCTGAGCATTTTGTACCCCAGAGGATAGCCAAATTTAAAACCGCGGAACGACAAACATGCACTAAATGCGGCGAGGAGAATGCCGGGATGACGCATATGTTCTGGGCATGTCCAGAAATTGAGAAGTTCTGGGGGGAAGTGGCCCACAAATTGGAAGAAAAAGGGATACAGATAAATGTTGGGGTAGCATGGGCATGCTTGATAGGGGGGTTTCCAAGAGCACGTAAACTTAATCACGTAAGCAAATTAAAAGATTTGGCATATATACTTGCGAAGCACAAAATTGCCATGGGATGGAAGGCGTGTCAAAGGCCGAGGATAGAAATATGGTGGAAAGTCCTTCGGAAATAGGCAGAAGCAGAAACCATAGTGTGGCAGGAGGCTAGTAATGTTGGTGGGGAAGAAGAAGCAGAAACCCTGACAGCTTGGAAACATCTAATGATCACTTTGATTGAGCCCGCACAGAACTGGTCGAGCGACCAGGACTCAGAAGAGAGCATGGCTGTGAGAACCTTGCTGCAAGGTGGAGAAGCGTAGCATGCAGTAGAGTAGGCTCAGTTGGGATGGAGAAAAGGGAAACGCAGTAGACATTGATTAATCTGTTAAAAAATTGTAATATTGTAACATGTACTGCAAGTTTGGTTGTTGGTTGGTTGTTTGTAATAAAATTAATAAAATTATTTTTAAAAATTTTTAAAAAACTCCACGCCGCTACCGCAGGCCATGTAATATATTTCTGCCTCTCTAACGATTCCTCTGTTATGGAGGAATTGTTGGCTCTGTTCTCTGTTTCTCTTTATGTTAGTGCTGTCCGATACATACACTCTCCCGGTATGGTCTGGTTTTCTCCCTTGCTATACCTCTACTTCTCTAAATGCATCACACACACCCTGCCTCTATCTCTCTCTCTATCCTCTCTTTCTCCCTCTCCCTCTCTCTCTCTCTCTCTCATCTCTCTCTTTCTTTCTCTCTCTCTCTTTGTCCTTCTCCCATTCTATCTTTCCCTATGACTGCAGCTATTACTTGCTCACTTTCTCTGTCCCTCTATCTTTCTCTCAGTTTGACCCTCTCTCTCTCCTGTTTTCTCTCCCTCTGTGTATCTGTCTCATTTGATCCCACTCATCCGCTCACTCCCCCATCTCTCAGTCCCTCCTCTACCCTCCCTCTTTCTCCATCGCTCTGCATTTTTTTCCTCCGCTCCCTAAATTGAACTTTGCAGAAGAAACAGGTCTTTGTTTTTGATCTGACAGGATCCCTTTGCAAGAAGGAAGGGCATTTTAAGAGATACAATTGTGTGCATTCTCTGGAAATGTAGTAAATATTTACACAGATATTATTGAATTGTACTAACGTTGCAAGCTGGCTCTGTTTAGAAATTATCAATGCTCTTTTCTAATGATAGCTTCCAGTGTGTGATGGATTCCTGATAGTATTGTTACTCTTCTTTTACTGAGAACGACGCATGATCAAAACCTAAAATTACTATTTGAAGTATTTCTTATTGGATTATTTTGGGAGAAAATGAAACAGGACAAATGGCACCAATGATGGTTCCCTGATGCTTTGTATCAAATCAAAGATACTTTTGGTAACATATGAGTGAGAAAACCTATTTGTATTTGCCAAATATGTCTGCAATAAAAGGTTTGTAGGGTTGAATCACTAAGTAAATAATGCAAACTGAGCTTGATTCTCATTAAATGTGCTTCGAAAGTGAAATTGATTTTGCTGTGGTTACAATTGAACACAGCCCCTTTAACATCCTCCCAGGAACCTGAGACACGCCCACCAGGAAGTGAGAATACAAAAACAGGAACTGCCTGCCCTTGCGGCGTGAAGCCCATCGCAGTGGAAAGGGCGAGGTCTGAGGCTGTTTTTGGCTGTTTGTGCTGGGAATGTGGCATACGGCACTTTCCTGAGGCGTTGAGCTACAACACAGCCTAACAGTGGGAGGAGCTGGACGTCGGAAGTCTGTTTGCCAAAGACAGGCGGAAGTTATCCCGCTATTGAGAAAGAGGAGTGGGGACTCCGAGGACGTTAAAGGAAGGTAAGGAGAGTGGGACTGGTGGTTCAGCGAACTCTGAACCAACAGAGTGTTCAGCCATCATAGACGCGTGCCCCTGTTCATTTGCTGTCTAGCATTATTAAAACAAGAATCAATAAGAAATTGAGGATTAAGGCCCCTAGAAGTTGAAACCCTCCTAAGGCAAAAAACCCTAACCCTAAGGGTGGCGTGTAAACAGGTGCTAACATCAAAGTTATCCTCGACTAGGGAAGCAAAAAGGAAGGAAAAGGTGAAATTCATATCCTGATAAAAAAATAATGATTACAAAAAAAAAAGAAAATGGAAAATCAGCCAAAAAGAAAAATAATAAATCAAGGGAAAAAATGAAACTTCGAAGCACACTGACAAAGGACGATCTCAGGTGCCCAGAGTAGGATGGGTCCTACTCGGAGCATCAGGAGATCTCAGAGGATAAAGAACTGCAAGACACACAGGCAAATCAGAAAGATGGGGTAGTTGAGCCTACTGAAGGAGTGGAAGAGGGCCAGCCAATTCGAATCCAGGCACAAATCCATACTAACATGAGCCCCCCACAGACCCCATCATCTGCCAGGGCAGAAGATACAGAGAATCATCCAATAAGTCAATCCTGGAAGCAAGGATTAGAGTATACAGTCACCACCAAAAAATACAAAAGAAAATTGATGATCACTTCGATAAAATGAAAACGAAAGGTATGGACGACCAGGATCCCCTGCAAATGGCATGTATACCAACTGATCAGGATGAGGCCATATTGGAGAATCAGTCGATCATCAAGGAATTATCAACCCACCAGAGAGGACCTCAACGATCAATGCCAAAAGGCACCTCAATAGGTCAGGGAAGGGAAAGAGTGAATAGTGAGACTGAGGAAGACGACACTCAAAAAGAAGATAGAGTTTTGGCCGCCTCACCAGATCCATTGCAAGCTCAGACCGGCTCCCTCAAAAAAGGAACATCTTGCCCAAATGAAGCCACAATTGCGGCATTAAATTTTTGTTCTTAACTCCCTGGTCTCAGTTTTTGAATTACTTAAAAATGAAGTGCAGGCTCAAGCGGGGATACTCTTAGAACTAACTAAGGAAACAGCAAGTTTGGACTCTGCATTGGTGGGCTCTAATAGCATTATCAATGCCAGTCTAGTTCCGTGGATGAAGGATATATGCTTGGAATTGGTGAAACAAGGATTGGATATTTCAGCCATCCAAACAGCAACGTTTGCAAGAAGAAAAGAAGAGGAAGAAAATAAAATACTCCTCAATGAGCTGTTAGTTGAAATGAAAAATGGATGTCAAGCACAAAGGGGAAAAGAGGGGGAAGACAAATTAGAGGAGTTAAACCATCCTTTCGATGATACGCCCTTATCAGAGTCAACCCTTGAGGAATTCAGACGTTTGGCTAATGTAGTGGATGGAGCATTGGAAGGGGAACCCGTCCTGGAGGAGCAACATCAGCAGCCAAAATACATGGATCAAGCACAACAAACCATGGTGGGTATGGACCTCCACCATGTAAAGGGAAGAAGGAAAGAAAGGAAGAGAGAAACAAGGAGAAAGAGAAGAAGCAGGGCCGCACTCCTTCAAGGAACGGAAGAAAAGAAAACCAAGAAACAAAAAAATGGAAATATAAAAAATCAGAAACAAACAGTTTTCTGAAATCTGTCCTAAAATCGCCATCAAAAAGGATACGAGATGAAGAGGATCCCAGTAAAGACTCACCCTCGACAGAGGAAAAATATAAAGAAAAGAGTACAAAGCTGATGGGGAAAGTAAAAAATAAAAGCACCCTGAAAAATAAAAATAAATATCACGAAGAAGATCGTGCGAATGACATTGTGATCAAAAGTATAAGTGTTGGCTTCCAAACATGGTGCAAAGAGTGGGAAAGGGCAACTAAGAACACGGAGCTCAGTGCGTAAGAAGATAATGAGGCCAACGCAATTGTTCCGGAGAAGAACAAGAGCACTCATTGTCGCCCAGTAATATCACCGCAACTCAACCACCCGATTGCTCCAATTTTTCTAATGAAAAAATACACTGCTATGGAGAAATAGGTATCTGAAAGCTCCAAGGACCCCAAGACTCAGAATAAGCCCCTGAAAATAGCACCAATCTTCCTGAAACCATTGACCTCATTTCAGGGGAAAACATCATGGATTGAGGAAATCAAACTGGGACAAGGTAAATGTACCCTACTCGAACTAAAGTCCAATGGAGGAGGAAAACCATTGAATGTGGAGGCGAATGAAATAAATATGCCGGCCAATCATCAAGAACTGGAACAACCAAGGGGGGAAAATAAGAACAAAGAAGAGTCTATAGCGGTATTTGCGATGCCAAAACTATGGCTCAGCATTTCGGACAAAAACAGGAAGCACAAATCACTTTGTAGAACTGTAATTCTCTCATATTTCAAGGAAATACCAGATCTCTATCTTCTGAGCACCTGGAATATCGAATCTGTACGATTCCCAAGTAATCTATTTACAGCGGAAGTAGGGCTGACCTAAAGAGAGACTTGGGAAGCAATCGTGGGTGCTTCACCAGAACTGGAGATAAAGGGCCTCACAGTATCACACATAAAGCCCCGACCATTAACCTCTACAGCGCCACAGGCACCAAAATGGCTCCACAAAACAAAGAGCCAGCCTGGGGAGAGGGACAAATCAGAGGGCAATCAAGGGGAAGAAAGAAACAATCTGAGTAACTCTCAGGTAAAGCTTTTGCAATGCTCCCAGAGATCCCGACACAGGTGCTGCTGAAATTCGGGGTGAGGAGCCAGTCTCTTTAGGCAAAAGGGGTTGTCTATGGTAAGATGGAATACGCAGGGGCCCAATACATTCTCCGCTAAGGAAATGAAAACCCAGCTTTTTCGGAATACAGACATTCTCCTTCTTCAAGAGACTTGGCTGTTAAACCCAATTACAATCGAAGGCTATACATTTGATTGCTTACCTGGACACCAAAAGGCAAAAGGCAGACCATCAGGAGGCATGTTAATGGCATTTAGAAATGACACAATAAAAGACTCGACAGTGATCTTCGAAAATAAGATTGGCATACATGCGAGCAAGGTAATCATGAACACTTCAATGCCCAATGTGTGGTGTTGAAAAAAACCCTGGGAAATACGGGGCTCAAAAAATCTCTGACACTGGAAAAACATGGGTAGAATTGTTAGCGGGTTGGGGTCTGAAAATGGTAAATGGAAGCCTGCCATGAGACGACCCAGCAGCCCCTACCTGGTATCGAGGGAGCTCCGCCTCGACAATAGACTATATATTTATGTCAGCGGATCTCTTCACATTAGATATCACACTGAAGATGGAGCAAGGGGCGGAAGTGATCATGCTAGACTAGAACTTCTCTTTTCAGACATCACCTTGAATCAATGAGCTAAACAGGGGGATTCTTACTCACTGAGGAATGGCAGGCTGCGCCTGTGTAAATACAAAAAAGAAGGGGACGCCCTGAACAAAAGACTGCTAGAGATCCCAGATAATATTAAAAAGGGCTCCTGCAAACCCAACCAATTCATGACATATATTTGACAGATAAGCCCTCCGAGTAATGGGGGTAGTAGTGGAAGCAAACAAGTGCATTGGGATATGTATTATGAGGCGACCAGACGGGGAAAAAAACTACTCAATCAGAAAGTGAGGCAGTTGAAAAAAGCAGGCCTCAGTAGAGAAGCTTATGAAAAGGAGTCCAAAAGAGCCTCACAAAAGTACAAGCAGTGGTCCATAGCTAGGAGTATGTGGCGACTCCAGCAAGATGAAGAGTACATGTTTAAATTAGCGGGAAACAATGACACTGGGGAATTCTGGTCAGTGAGGCACCACCTAGAAGGCAACCCAGATACCGTACTATGTAATTTGGTCCCAGAAAAGAGCTGGATAGAGTATCTGTCGGCGAGTTTCAAGAAACCGGGTGATACCAAAAATACTCTAGACTCATCTGCCCGCTGGTGTCTCCCGGTAGGGGTGCAGTCTATAGCAGATTTAATCACTAAATCTTCCAATTCCAAAGCGGCGGGGTCAAATGGCATAACTTACCAAGTAATAAAAAAACAGCCTTTACTTTGGGCCAAAATACAATCTTGGCTGTTTAGTAAGATCCTGGTAAGCCAACAATTCCCTGCATCATGGAAGTCAGCGATCATCATTCCACTCTTTAAGGGGGGAGATCAACAACAATCCACAAACTATCGGCCCATCTCTTTATTAGATATTGAGAGCAAACTGTTTATGAAGATCTTATTGGAGGAGTTACAGAGGTGGGCAAAAGAAAATAAATTCTCTCAAAACCCCAAACAGGTTTCCGAAGTGGACACTCAACATCAGTAAATGGCCTAATACTAAACATCCTAAGCGAAAAAAAAAAAAGAACAACAACAGCTATATGGAGCCTGGGTAGGTTTCTAAAAGGCATTTGACCATGTTAATAAAACACGCTTATGGACAAAACTGAAGAAATGGAGTATCCCGGAAGGACTTTTGTCTATGCTGGTAGAACTGCACAAGGATATGACTATCAGAGTGTGGCTAGATGATAAAGGACTCCTGTCAGCCCTAATAAAGGTTGAGAGAGGGGTACGTCAGGGCTGTCTGGGCACCCTCCTATTTTTTTACTTCTATTTGGCTGACATGGGAGAGGAACTGGAATCATCGGCACTTGCCAGTCCCATAATTAATGGGTGTAAGAGCCACTGGCTTGCGTACGCTGATGACATGGTCCTACTAGACAAACCCTGATAGGGCTGCAACGACTTTTGGACAGATTGGACACTTATGCAAAAGAAAATGACCTAGCTATAAACCCAAAGAAATCAAGGAATGTAGCTTTTAAACACCCCCTCAAGAAAATAAACTACCCAGATTGGAAGCTCGGGGGACAGGGTATCTCAAGAGTAGAGAATCTAATTTAACTGGGTTACAAGGTTTACGTAGCTCCATCACAGGGGAAGGTAGAACAGGATGTGCAATCAAAAATCTCACATCTTGTTCCACAGATGAAAAAGATTTCATTAAAATGTTGTAAATTTTCTGAAATGCAACTAGTCAAATTCTACATGGCCAAAGTAGTTCCAGTGATTTTGTATGGGCTAGAAACAAAAACCTGTCTCTGGAATACAGACTGGCAAAGGCTAGAGGGGCTTGTCTGGAAGAGAGTATTATGCCTACCATCTAGCCTCTCAATGTCTGCCCTTATATTCGAACTGGGCCTACGGTCACTTAAAGTGCAAGCTGAATGGAAATTGATCTCCTTCTTTAGACTCATAATCAGAGCTCAGACGGATACCCTGTTTTTCGATCTCAAAGCCCATTTGGAAGCGACAAAATCAAAAATACTTTCAAACTTAGAAGAAAGATCTCTGGAAAGTCTGGAAAGAGCAGGTACTTACTTGGAGACACTCATATCCAACCATGTAAAAGCAAAAATAATCTGGAAGAAACAGATTGGATAATGACAACTGACAAGATGCGATCTGAGACCCCAGAAAACTGTTTCCTAAAAGCAGAAAAAAACACGGAGTCCTGGCTCCATACCTTCTGAAATTTCCAGACTGGAGGATCAGAATGAACTTCCTCAGAATAATGCTCAACATAACTCATACAGGAGAGATTCTTTTAGTCAGAGGAAAAGGGGAAGATGCAACTGCCTTGTGTGACATCTGTAAAACACCCTCTAATCAGTCGCTGAAACACCTATTGATGGGCTGTGAAGGGACATGGCCGGTGAGACTCTGATTCTTTTCAAGATTTGTTCTGAGATAGACTAATTTCCGGTCATTCGAGTTCCCTAACAACGGCACTGGTGAAAGTTCTCGAGAAATTTGATATTGTGATGACCAAGAAGGCGTCAAATGATTTTTTAGGAAAATCTGCATGCAGAGACAAATCACGAACAGTAAAATAGTAGTTAGAAGGACTATTATATTGTATTAGTTTTGTTAATAGATTCCTCATAATTATGTCATTTTTTTATAATTCTTTTAAGTGTTTTTTGTACAAAACATAAGCCATAAAGTGCTTAATATTTTATTTGGGTCTCTAGGCATAGCACTGGATAGCTATGCCTGGTGACTAGAGAAAGAAGTTTGGAAGTAGAAACAGTTGACCTTCCTTTTTTCTCTTTTTTAAAGCTGTGTTATTCCATTGCTAAACGGTAATGGAAATTCTTTTTGTAAAAGGTTTTTATTAACCAAATACAATTTAAAAAAAGGTAAACGTGCATTTCAATTTATGTAATACAAATAATAATTAGAAATTATTTCGTAGTGTCATTAAAGAAATGCATTTTAAAGTAAAGTGCCACAATTGGCAACATCTACACACATTTACTAGATTTAGAATGAACAACCCTAATCTAGGTAAAACTGCCAGATTGTCAGGCAAAAGATGTCCACGCAAGACAAAAATACTTCACATAAGGTTACCAGCATATTCTAAAAAAAAACCTATGATGGCGTGGATGGACGTGGTGTACGCTCATTTGGTCGAAAAAAAAAGATCGAATGACCATTTGGTCGAAACCAAATGGTCGGAAAAAAAAATGGTCGATTTTTTTTTAATTTATTTATATATATTTTTTTCGTTTTGTTTGGTTGAAAAAAAAAATAATATATAAAAAGGGGGGTTGGGGAGGGAACCCCCCCCCCAAAAAATAAAAAATGTAAACAATTTTTTTTCGACCATTTGGATTTCGACCATTTGGTGTCGACCAAATGGTCATTCGACCATTTGGTTGTCGACCAAATGACTGGTAACCGATGGACGTGTAGGCGCCCACGTAAGGGTGGAGCATCAACGCATAAGATGTATAAGGAGAGCGTGTCCAGTTGATTTTGAACGAGTCACGCTAAATGCTATTACGCATTGTGATCTAAATAATCAGTCATATGTTCAAATGGGCACTTGTTCAATGGCCGAGTAAATATTATTGCAAGCGGGGGAGAATGACAGAAATAACATGTATTTACGATGTTGTGTAAAGCCAAATTGCGTTTTTGAAAAGCGCAAGAAAATAAACCAGTAAGTTCAGGGCAGGTTAGAGGGGACACTTGAGAGATTTCTCATTTGAGAAGCAAGGCACAGCAGCTAGAGATAGCGTAGATGTAATGTGTCAGATAAATCACTGTCAGCCCAGCGATGGGACCGGCATAGCAGGTGCAGTGATAGAAACCCAAAGGAAATAGAGGCAGGTGACGATGAATGATATCAAACAATGCTTTTAATGGAAAACAACTTGGACAGAAATGCCCAGAGCAGTCATGCTTCTATATCACAATATCGTTTACAAAAAATCGGAGTGCGGTGCTTTCCTCGGGAAGTAGTTTTGAAACTGATGTAGAGATATGAGAATGCATTGTGACATCTCGCCTCCTTTAATAATGCAGAAGATGCACGATGTGTGTATAGTGTCCTGACTGTGAATTCTCACCTCCTATGTATATGTTGGTTCTCTGTGGCCTTTCTACGATTCCATTACACTGGGATAAAGTACACTCATACTAAAGGCCATATTACAGAAACCTCACCGGAGCCAGTGCAATTATTCATGGTCACTAGGTCAAAAATCGTACTATTTTCATGCATTTTTGCATCAGAGTAATTGGGACAAACGTCAACCTTGTGAAAACATGTACAGAAAGAATGCGATGTTTGCACAAAGGCAATGTTTGACCTGGTGCTAATTCCCTGGTGGACTGGCCAACCTCTGGAGATTTCCGGGTTGGACTCTGCTCCATGGGCCTCTTTTATTCCTCTCTCATCAGCATCATTCCTAAGAAGTGGAGGATGCGTTATAAAACTTCCAGTATGTTATTCCTCACACTTAACACATTGTATATTTCAGTTCTTTGTCATACTCCATTTCTATAAAGGGACAAATGTGTTTTAAAATTCATCCCTTGGACCACTTTTTTCAATCCTTATTGGAAGGGTTAGCTTTGCTTGTATGTTCTAATCTGATAATGCCCCTGGCGTGAGTGCACTTTGGTCCGCTGACCAGCAAAGTTTGATGTGAACAGTAACTGCCACGTATATCATGAATCAAGTACACTTATTTGAACCTCTTGCAGTGTTATTATCAATTAGAAAAGCTTCGTTCTTTCCCTCGATTTGGTGTTATTTAGCATATTGTTAATGTCCGATTCAAAAAGAATTTCGAACGCTAGATCTAATTCCACAACGTGGTAAACACCTTGTTGTATACTGTGCGGAAGATGCTTTTCTTTTCCCAAAAAGGCTGTTCGTTTAAGTGATGGCTCGACACAGCAGCTACTTCAACAGTGGCCGCGGGTGCTTTGCTTCTGGGCCTCAATTTGACGGATGACGCACTAAGAATGTTTGTGTTTGACTAAGCAAAGCTGGCGATATTACGCTTCACACAGACAGCACTTGTAGATGAATGGTGGCGCAGATGCCTCTGGCGCCAATTTCATGTCCACATCTTCGGCTACGTTATGTTCATCTCACAAAGGCATCGCACACAGCTCATAAATTCACGAGTGCCCATGAGGCAGCTTAAGACATTTGCTAGTTTTCCATTTACTTTGCTGGAGATCCCCAGGTGGCAGTTTGATTTCCTCATCTGTCTCTGTTTCTTCTCTGTTGAGATGGGACATTGTTATACATCACTCTTTAGCGATGCAGAGCATGATTTCTCTCTGTGCTAAGGATGTGTGACGTGTCTTTCTGTATATGGTGCTAGTGGTTCAGACTTATCTTACCACTGCTGAAATCTTTTCTAAGGCACTTTATTAATGGGACTTATTCCTGATTCCTACTTCTTTCTTTGCTGTTATTTTTTTGGTTGACTGCTTACAACCAATGAACCAATGCGAACATCACACCAGTAACGAAAGAAGACTTTGTTTTATTGTTTTTAATGATGTCATATTGTATTCAGCTATAATATTGCAGGCACCGCAGTGTACCGAAATGACTGTTTCCCTGCACTAGTCCAAGAATGAGTAGTGGCCAAACTTTCTATCCAACCTTACACTTCTAGAAACCAATACAATACTGATACCAATCGTAAAGGTGAAACACGCACAGTCAAGAGAAAAACTTTTTTTGTTAACATGGGCTGAGGACAGACTAAACTCTTAAGGGATGTTAATGTGATAACAGTACCAACCCAAGCGGCGATAGTACAAAGACCCTACCCACCCTCCCTCTCTCCAGCTTCCACTCTCTCCGCCACCACCCCCTTCCGCTCCAGCTCCGAGACCAACCTCGCCTGCCGACATGAACTGTGTCCTATTTAATGCCCGATCCATAGCAAAAACAGACACTGCATCTTTGACCTCCTCGCCTCTGAGAAACCAGACCTGGTTTTCATCACCGAGACCTGGTTCTCTGACGACTTCACCCCAATCGCTAATGAAGCCTTCCCCCCTGACTACTCCCTCACCCCACTGAACCGTCCCTCTAGAGGAGGGGAGTAGCATTCGTCTTCAAGTCTCTCTTCCACGCCTCAATCATCGACAACCAACCTTCCATTCCTTCCTGCAAATCTCTCCTTGTTAAATTATCCCTCTCCCCGTCGCTCTCACACAGCTTCCTAATAATCTACAGGCCCCCTGGCTACAATAGACAATTCGCAAACAACCTCTGCAACTCTATTGCCACCCTTCAACTAAACCATCCCAACCTCACCCTTCTTGGAGACGTCAACATATGGCTCAATATCCCCACCAACCCTATGACACACTCTCTGGTTGACGGTTTAGACGCAATTAACCTCCAACCCCACTTAAATGGCCCGACTCGCTATAAAGGACACACCCTCAATGCCATCTTTAGCTCCAATACCCAGATTCATCTAAACCCCCCCACCCCTATCATCTGGTCCGATCACTTCATTCTCCCTTTCGCCATTCTCTCACCTGACCCCCTTCCCGTCCTCGAATCTGAACCGCCGAATCTATGCAAATGCTGGAAAAAACTAATAATCGTCCCAGACCTAGCCGACGCACTCCTCCAGTCTCCACCTCCTACCTGCCAACTCACTAAACAACTAACCCCAGATGCCTTTGACTCATGGCTCAACGTATCTCTGATGCAGCTCACACCCCCTTGCAAACCATCAACCCGCCGTGGCCTCTTCCCCAGATGGTTCACTCCTGAGTTGAAGACCACTAAACAACTATATAAATACCTAGAACGTAAATGGCAGAAAGATTAAACCCAGGAGAGCGGGGCCACCTTTGCCCATCACCTTTATCAGTACAAGGCCGAAATCTGGAAAGCAAAAAAAGCCCACTACAACTCCCGGATCATAAACTGCAAAAACCCAGGCAAAGAACTCCATAAAATCATCTCCGAATTCACCAAACCGGTTTGCACCACGACCGTCCCGACTCCCTCACAATCACTGTGTGACTCTCTCTCCCTCCACTTTTACACCATGGCTCTCGAAAGAACAAATACTCTAACCACCAAACTGGCTCTCTCACATCCACCAGGCAATACTACCCCCATACCGGCCAGCCCACCAGCTGCGACCACTACGCAACCAGCATTTGAATCCTTAAGCCAATATCACCAGAGCAATTTCTCAAACTTCTATCTGCCTGCAAACCATCTGGCTCACCACTGGACCCTTGTCCAGCCACAACAATCAAAGAAATGTTTGCTTCAACCTGCGCAGGAGAACACGCAAGATCCATCATAAATGCCTCCCTCTCCTCTGGAATCTTTCCCGACGCATTCAAAATGGTTCATGTCAAATCTCTAATTAAAAAAACTTCCCTCAACCTTCTTGAGCCAAAAAACTACCGGACCATCTCAAACACCAGGTTCCTTGCCAAACTCATCGACCGAAACGCCTACTCCCAACTAAATGCCTTTGTCGAAACCAACAACCTCCTGGACCCCGCACAATCAGGTTTCAGAGCCCGTCACGGAACTGAAACCACCCTGACCTCAATCTGGGATGACCTCAAAATGACGGCAGATTCCGCGGTATGCGCTGCACTAATCCTTCTTGATCTATCCGTTGCCTTTGACACTATCAATCACTCAATCCTCCTAGACCGCCTCCACTCCCTAGGAATTCGTGTAACCGCTCTTAAATGAATAGCTTCATTCCTCAAAGATAGATACCAAATAACAATACTCTCCACCTATACCTCCCAAGCCCGACCAGTCGTCACGGGAGTCCCACAAGCAGCATGCCTATCTGCCCTCCTATTCAATCTCTACTTGATCACCCTCCCACCAATAATTTGTTCACACAACATCTTGTGTTACAACTACGACGACGACACTCAACTAATTCTAAAACTCATGAACTCAAAACCTAACTCCAGACCTGACCTGGCTTCCTGCCTCCTTGAAATAGAACTCTGGATGACCCAAAGCCACCTCTTGCTAAACCCCTTCAAAACGAAAATCATGGTATGTGGCAACACCAAACCTCTTCCGCACTCACTACCCTGGCCATCCGCCATGGGCAACTCACCATCCCCCTCCAACTCAGTGAAAAATCTTAGATGCACCCTTGACTCTGACCTAATACTCTCGCGTCAAGTCAACAACGCCTCAAAGTCCTGCCATTACCACCTTAAAAACCTTAGGCGCATCTTTCCTTATCTCTCCTTTCCCAACAGACTCTCCGCGGTCCAATCAATCGTTATATCAAGACTGGACTACGCAAACCCCCTATACCTCGGACTCCACGCGTACCAACTGAATAAACTCCAAAGGGCTCAAAACGCAGCAGCCAAAATGCTACTTGCGCTCGGCCCAAGAGACCATATTTCCCCAGCCCTTAAGACACTGCACTGGCTTCCGGTAGCCCAAAGGGTGGCTTTCAAAACCTTATGCAGCTCCCATCGAGCACTACATAAAACCGGACCTCAATATCTTCAAGACAAGCTAAAACCCTATCACCCCCACGCACCCTAAGATCAAGCTCAGCTGGTCTACTAATCATACCTAAGACAAACTCAGTCAAATAAGGCTGACCGTCATTCTCAGCCTTGGCCCCCACGCTGTGGAACTCATTCCTACCCCACATCCCCCTAACTGAGGATTTAATGTCTTTCCGCAAACTACTGAAAACCTGGCTCTTCCCCTAAAAACAACCCGTAGCAAGCTACTCAAACAGACCAACAGCATCTTAATGACACCAATCCAACAAACTACCTGATGCGAGAAATGGACAGCTAAGAACCCATAATAAAATCTAGAAGGACAAACCGAACTAAACGAGAAAACTAGATCAAAGCAGTGAAAAAGCTGATAAGAATAAATCATACGGAAACAGTGAAGAGATTTGAACTCCTGAAATGGACTTAATGCACAAGGAGTGAACAAAGTGAATGGCGTGGATGCAGTATTTAAAACCGATGAAGCATGTGGAACAGATGAATGCGCTGACTGGAAGAATGCATGAGTGGAAGAACCGATAACTATATAGTTCAAACGAGTGTGTAAATTGAATGGATGAGTAGATTGAATGAGTGTACAGAATGGATGACCATGTTGAGCGGATAAGTGTGTAGAATGGATGGGTGTATAAAGCGGACGAGTGTGTAGAGGGGATGAGTGAGTAAAGAACAGTGAAGCGAGTAAAACGCAATAGTGCGTAGAAGAGATGAATGTGCAGAACGGATGAGCGTAAACCGGATTAATATCTGGAATATCTAGAGCGGATGAGTATGAAGAGCGCAGGAGTGGGGATAGCGGATGAGTAAGGAAGTGCAGAGAGTGTGTAGATCGCTGGTGTAGATAAATGTACAGACCTGACGAATGTATAGAGCGGATGAGTGTGTAAAGCGGATGAGTGTATAGAACGGATGAGTGTACAGAACGGATGAGTGTACAGAGCGGATGAGTGTATAGAGCGGATTAGTTTATAGAGCGGAAGAGTGTATAGAGCGGATGAGCGGATGTATAGAACAGATGAGTGTATAGAGCGGATGAGTGTATAGAGCAGATGAGTGTATAGAGCAGATGAGCGGATGTATAGAACGGATGAGTGTGTAGAGCCGATGAGTGTAGAGGGCAGATGAGTGTAGATGGAAGATGAATATATAGAACAGGATTATTACATATTAGCAAATGACTTTAGAAGGCTGATGGGTGCATGCTGCTGTTGAATGAGTGGAAAGCAAGAGTGCATAAAGCGGATGAGTTTTCAAAGTGGATGAGTGCGGTGAGAGGGCGAGTGTGGAGAGAGGACGAGTGCAGAGAGAGGACGAGCGCGGAGAGAGGACCAGCGCGGAGAGAGGACGAGCACGGAGAGAGGATGAGCTCGAGGAGGGGTTGAGTGCAGAGGAGGGGTTGAGTGCAGAGGAGGGGTTGAGTGCGGAGGAGGGGTTGAGTGCGGAGGAGGGGTAGAGTGCAGAGGAGGGGTTGAGTGCGGAGTAGGCATTGAGTGAGGAGGAGGGGTTGAGTGCGGACGAGGGGTTGAGTGCGGAGGAGGGGTTGAGTGCGGAGGAGGGGTTGAGCGCAGAGGAGGGGTTGAGTACGGAGTAGGGGCTGGGTGCGTAGGAGAGGCTGGGTGCGTAGGAGAGGCTGGGTGCGTAGGAAGGGAGGGGTGCCTAGGAGGGGATGAGTGAGCAGAGGGGGATGAGTGCATAGATGGGGATGAGTGCGTAGAGGGGGATGAGTGCATAGAGGGGGGGTGAGTGTGTAGAGGGAGGAGGGGTTGATTGTATGTGGTGGACAGGAATGCCTATGGCAGAAAGGAGTGCATCTATGGGGCTGACAGGAGTGCATGCATGAGGCTGACTGGAGTGCATGCATGAGGCTGACAGGAGTGCATGCTTGGGGCTGACAGGAGTGCATGCACGGGACAGACAGGAGTGCATGCATGGAACAGACAAGAGTGCATGCATGGGACAGACTGGAATGCGTGGAACAGACTGGAGTACGTGGGGCGGACTGGAGCACTCAGGGCGGACTGGAGCGTGTGGGGCAGACTCGAGTGTATGAACGCATCGAGCGGGCCGCAGTGTGTGGAGTCGACTGGGGTGCAGGAAGTAGATAGGAGTGCATGGAACCGACTGGAGTGCATAGAATTGTGGACATATATAGTATGGTCTGGAATGCAGAGAACGTTTGGAAGAGCATGTATTACATCGTAACACACCACCATGCTTACTCTCTCCTTACACCACCACTCAACTAGAACACAGAGATACTATGGCATCATTCGGTATAACTGTTCTCATACCAACATTCTGCCTCATACTCCCCATCACTCTAAATAAACACTGCTGGTTACCCACCCGCCAGCCAGGCGTTCTCTTCAGGCCTAACACAGCCGCAATCGATCTGGATAAATCCTGCCAGAACGTACAAATACTACTGTCCTCTCAACCACCACACCAACCGCTAAGAAGCAGCTATTACACGAATACCGCACCAGCTGCACACATATCCGGTGCTCACACGCACCTTTGACTCTCTCTACTCTCTCTACTGACCTGCACTTCAGTTCCCAAGTGCATTCAACCTACCAGCGCCTTCAGACCATACCAATGGTATATAAGGCGCTATATAAATGCAGAGTAACATAACATAACAAATACGCATTTAACTATACTAAAAACAGTAATGAAAAACCACCCCTCTGAGCTGCAGGTTCTGTCTGATTTGAAGATTTTGAACATTTGAACATCATCAAATTAACTCGAGGATGGTTTTAAGCTGTAGCAACAGAAGCCCAAGCTGTTTAGGACTTCTCAGGGTGATGTGATTCACACTCCAGGGGCTCTAGGTATAGGTGAGTCCTTGTTACTCTTCACTCCTAGTCCAGGGAGCTTGACTGGCAGATGTAGGGGTTCCATCACCTGGAGTGAGGAGCCCTGTTCCAGTGCAGCTGGCAGAATGGGAGGCCTGGGTCCAAACACCAGTCAACCCCAGTGTTCCCTAAGGAAAATCAGGGGACATAGCTCTCATATGTCTTGGGTGCACCTGTCTTCACCTCTATAGCAGAGGACCTGGGAATGGACTGTCCTCCCAACAGGGTTCCAAAGATGTCTTGGTGTCCAGGAAAGAATCAAAAAGGAGTGTAACACCCCTTCCTTAAAAAAGGTTAAAAAGACAAAGGGGAATGCACAAAAGCAAGTGCTGTAAGGGTCCAATCCTTGTCATTGACAAGTGACCTTGGCCGTCTTGCATCATACTCAGAGTGCTTTGTTCAGCAATCATGGAGGGGACAGAAAGGAAAGAGAGCCCTACAGAAAAGAAAGATAGACAAAGACTGTTCAACTCCCCTCTCTTTCCTCTCTGGTTACTCTAACCCCTCCCCATTTCCAAGTCTGCATATTCAAAAACCCTTCATTGTGCAACACCCTGGTATGAGGCTGGCCCTTTTTTACCTGTGTTCCTCTTTGTTATGTTATATTACTGACACTTAGCACAGCACATCCTAACACCTCAAGGTATCTTGGCGCTGTAAACTGGATGTCCCAACGTAGTAACCAGGGAAGGAAGAGGAAACCTGCAAAACCGTGAACAGGAAGTAGCTCAGCTTTGAGGAAAGAGAAATGTCTTTAGAGCTTTTCGAAACCTGAAATAATCATCCATGACCATCAAGTCCAAAGGAAGAGAATTCCAGTGTGAGGGGGCTGCGACAGAAAAAGACCAGTCCCCCGATAGTTGATTTCTTGACCGATGGAACAGGAAGAGGATGATGATTAGCTGAATGAAGAACTCTCCTGAGTACATATGGGGCAATCCTCTCACAGAGCCAGAGAGCTCCTTCATCATGTAGCACACAATTAACCAAACAGAGGGCCTAGAACTTCACTCTACCCTCAGCCGGGAGCCAGTGGAGTCTGTTCAAGACTGAGGAAATGTTGGAGCACCTCAGTAGACTGGCCACCAACCACGCTGCTGAATTATGAACAATCTGCAGTCTTTTTAGATAACATTTAGGCTAACAGGGTAGCATTGCAATAATCCAGGATTCCCATGACAGCAGATGAAACTACTGGTCCTCTCAAGTCAGGAGGTAGAAAAGCCATCATCTTTTTTAGAGTTCTCAGCTTAAAATAGCCCGAGCTCTATCTGCCAATAACCTGCAAGTCAGGAGAAAGGGAGGTCGAAATGTTAATCCCCAGATTTATGACAGAGTCGACCAGAGAGGGAAGTGCACCCAGAGAAGGGGGCCAGAAATCCATGGTACAAAGGGACCAAGATGCATGAGAGTCAACTACGCAGATCTAAGTTGTGTCTCCATTAGGTTTTAACCAATAGTTGTTTATCCAAGTGCCAACGGCGGCTAGACATCCCCACAAATGTGTTGAGGCTTAGTTCAGATTGTTATCCACTCTTAAAATAAGCTGGATGTCATCTGCATAAGCATAGAACTGACACCCATGATCCTGCATCAGGTTGGCTAAAGGTATGAGCATAAATGTTGAAAAGTAAGGGTGAGATAGCAGACCCCTGAGGTAACCCACAGGATAGAACAGATGTGACCAATCTAAATGGTAGAGGTGACAGTGTCTGGGTTTGATCAGAAAGAAAAGACCTAAACCACTCAAGGACCGTGCCCATGAGCCCCACCCCCTCAACACAGTGACACATGATCAATTGTGTCAAACTCTGCAGACAAGTACAGTAGGATCAGGAAGGCCACCCCATCCTGGTCCCTTATTCTAACTAAGTTTTCAATGACTGTAACCAGCACTGCTTCTGTGCCCATGAATGGTCAACAGCCCAATCGGTAAGGGATTAGAATGGAGGTCTCCTTTAAAAAAAATCTCAGCTGAGGTGTGACTACAGCCTCAAGTGCCTTCATAAGAAATCTGCGGAGTGAGATATGCTGAAAATTGTCAGGGAAGGTAGGGTCCAAAGTAGTTTTGAGGAGTACAAAAAAGTGGGGGACTAAAGCAGTGTTGGAGAATACATCTATGCCCTAAACGTGCACGAAAATGCAAGCTACGAAAGTCACTAGGAAAAGGCACTCGGCATAAAATCGAGTAGCCCCATATAAAGGAAGGTTTTCCTGCATAGACCCAACATGGCACTAGTAGCCATGCTTCATTAATCTGTAATGCTTACACCCTATAGACAAACATAACCATGTATCCTCAAACAGATACAGCATCATTTAACATTAGTTAGGGAAATATAGAAGAGGTGTTCATAATGATAATGAATGATTGCCAACTTTTTACATTAGCTGAATACACAGCCTTGAGAATTAGTCATCCCTGAAGCATGAAAACCCCCCATGATCCTCTCAGCAGAGGACATCAGCCAGCCTCTTGATGAAAGGCACACTGTGAGAAACCTGAGGGTCTCATCCCCTAGTCCCCAGGGGTCTGTCATCCAGGTGGCTAGGACATGGCCATCGCTTTTGGATCCAGTTCCTGGGGTTGGCCCAGTGCGGGAGGATCACCTGGATGAGGGGTCTTTGGGTGGTGGAAGTGGGACACCAGATAGCGAGATGCGGTATCCCCTTCCCTGTAACACCTTTTCCCCATCCTACCAGGTAGGATACTTAGGAACCCACCCCCCGCCCCACCTTTCCCAACACAAATACTTTCTCACGGACAGCTCACTGCGAGAGAAAAAGACGAACACCCTGCTCCATATACCTGACATGTCCCTATACAATGGTCAGGTAGGGTCAGTCAATTACTGATCATTACACACACCTGACTTCCATCACAGTTCCCCATGTGAAAAAAGGCACAGCATGAAAGCACACTCAGAGCAAGGCAAAGCACACGATTATGCTGCAGTTCCAATATGACAGTTTAACAGAAGGAGAAAGACGGCTAGACCGAAGAGGGTTGCAAGGAGGGAAATGCCCTTGACCTTTTTAGAGAAAGACCATTACTTTCACGAGCCTTCGAGAATAAGAAATGTAAAACCCGTAATCAAAGCTGAAGAAACCTGCATTTTGTTTCGGAGGTACCCGGGGATCTCCTGTGCCGATAGCCAAAGCGGGGAGGATCGTTTGCCGCCATGGTACTGTCCTTGGCTCCTACAACAAAGCAGCACCAGTAAATTCAGCACAGCCAGTGAGTTGGGGAAAATGATACCAGACCTGTCTGTGTTAAAGCCAAGGTTGCAAGCAGCAACATTGTATAGAGACAACTGAAGAGAACAGTGTGTGAAGCATATGAGACAAGAGACACAAATATAATTAAACAGCAGATGAGTGACTGAACTTTTGAAGCCAAGACAGATACCGTAAACAGAGTGGTCCGGCGCCACGTGGGTGCTCATTAAAATATTTCTGTTAGGTACTCAACAGAAAGGTGGCAAATGTAAAAAAGGACTTGTGAAATCGAAGTGGTCCTACAATGGGTCAAGCCAAACCCTGTGTACACTAGAATGTCTTTGATAGTTGATGTTAACTGAAATTGGTCCGAATCCGGCTGAGGGAGACACATTTTATTAAGAAGGAGATCAGAGCCCCCCTCAGGGGGATCCGGGGTGAACCGTGAGTCAATCGAGAAAGAATATCCTATGAACATTGTGAAAGAGGATCTGAGCCCAGAAGATGGGAATCCAAAGTGACGATTGTTGGATTAAAGGGATCTGAGCCCGGCTGAGGGGGATCCTGGGTGAACAGTGAATCACCTGAATTGAGTACTTGTAAGAGGAAAGGAACTTATCATTTGTTTTGTCGTATCAGGGCCTTCTGCATGAATAGACATTGATAGGCAAAGAGACGGGCACAGAAGGCCCTGATACTAATGATTGAACTGTATCCTCGTGCTAAAGAAGTCAGAGATTGTGCTACGCTCGAGTGAACCACCTTGTCCTGTGCTGAAAACATGGCAAAGGAAGGCTAATGGCCTGAACATCCTGACATATCATTTTTATGAACAATTTTTTCTTGTTCATAAACACTTCTCCCACGCCATTTGTACTTAGAGGTAAGGATTGGCAATAGTTTATTTTAATATAGGCCCTTTTATTTTGACAAGACACCATTAGGACAGTGTTATTATTATTTGATGGTTGTAGCTTGCTCCCATCTGTAGATATAGGATTAGGTAGGTGTTTATCATACCCTTGTTGAAGTTCGATAAACACCCTTGAACTGTGGTCACTTCTGTCTGTCTTTGTCATGCGCAGCCGGGCCGATTGGCGGATACTTCCGCATTGGAGGCTCCGGCGCAGACCGTAGTTCCAGCACGTTGCTTTCTCTACGTGCAGCCGCGGTCTAGTTCTCCGGCAACATGGGGGTCGCCGGGAAGTATTTCAGTCTCTCACTCCCGGCGAACTCTGCGTTGCAACCCCCATAGTGTTTTGTTTCCAGCTTTGGGTGAGAACGCTAGTATTTCCCCTATCACGGCTTGGTCCGTGCCTTTACCTTCGCCTCTCCTAGTTCCGAGCGAGGCTTCTTCCTCTCTCTCTCTCTCTTCTCTCCTTTTGCTTGACCTTCGTTCAGCTTTTGCGGCTCTATCTCGCCGCCGGCTACAGTCTCTCTCACTACTCATTCTTGCGAGGCGTTTTCTGCCTTGTTTCTGCCATCATCATCTGTCATCCACCTCCTCAAATCCGCAGTAGCCGGACACCTACTCTTCTACTACCACAGACTACGCTTCATCTATATCCTTGGAAGACTCTGGTTTGGCTTCATTCCTTGCAAGGGTTTATTCTGCCATCAAGGCTTTTTCCCTTGTCGCCTACTACGGGACAGGAGTCCCAGGACTGCTTGTTTCAAGCATTCACTGTGGCTTCCTCTCGTTGTAGGCAAGTATCTTCAACCACGAAGAGAGATTTCTGCTCATGTCGGCATCTCAATACGGAAGAATTGGAGGATTACCGATCAGGTGAGGAGAGTGGGGAGGAGAGGGAGACAAAATCGGACAGATTGCAACGCCAGGAGAAAACAATGTCAGCCGAAGAACAGATCCAGGAACTCTGGAAGGCGGTTCATGGCCTGTCACAAGAATTACAGACGGTTAAAGCTGAAAACGTGGTTCTACGCCAACTTGCCACAACTCGGGAGGTTTCGCCTGCTGAACTACCGATAATGTCGCTTCCTTCGGGGAAGTTCGATGGTTCACCAAAGAAGATAAAAGAATTCATGGAGGCTTGTGTAGTGTACTTTACTTTTCGGCCTCGTTCCTTTGCCACCGATCAATCCAAGGTAGGCTTTTTGATCTCAAATATGACTGGTAACACCCTTTCTTGGGCCACGCCATTGGTGATCAGTGCTAACCCCATATTACATGACTTCGCCGGTTTTCAAGCCTTGTTGCAACAGACATTTGAGAGACCGGAACTAACCTTTACTGCATGTGAGGATTTGTTGGATTTGCGGCAAGGGTCCTCAGATGTTCTAACCTATATATCCCGATTCAAGACTCTGGCGGTAGGAGCAGGTTGGCCGGAACAAGCCCAGTACACCATCTTCAGAAGGGGCCTAAGAGAAGAGATTAAGGACGAGCTTGCCCGGTCCTCTCGCCCACCGACTTTCACTGATCTGCTATCCTCCACATTGCAGATTGAATATCGTCTTCAAGAACGCCGAGCAGAACGCCGCAAACATGGTGTATCAACAAGCCCTCATACATCCAATACTTCTACGTCCTCTTCTCACGCCTCCTCCCACTCCCTCGAAGAGCCAATGCAGAACGGAGCTACCAGGGGTCCGCTTTCATTTGCTGAGCGAAGAAGGAGAAAGGAAAAGGGACTGTGTGCCTATTGTGGGTCTGAACAGCACCAGCTCAAAGATTGTCCGGTGGTTCCAACCAGGTCACAGGGAAACGAACTTCCTCGACGCCAGTAGGGACTTGGTTCCGAGGATCAACTTGCAACCCGTTCAGTCCCTATGTTTCTCTCTCCATTTCAGCTCCCAACACTTTGGAGGATTCTAGGTTGATGGTTATTCCGGTACAAATTGAATCCCGGGGAAGATCTATAGATGCCCTAGCCCTCCTGGATTGTGGGGCGGCCGGAAACTTTGTTGACACTCTTTGGGCAGAGAAGGTGGGCCTTCATAGAGTAGCCCGCAAAGAGGATCAAAAGGTAGAGGGTGTAGACGGATCTCCCCTCTCGTCGGGTCTGATAACCCATACCACGGAAGAACTAGGAGTTACCATCTTCCAACATAGAGAAGTGCTCAAATTCGACATCATTAGAGCAGCGCACTTTCCTATAATTTTAGGAGTTACCTGGCTTCGCAAACACAACCCTCAGGTAAACTGGACTAGCAACCAGTTGAGTTTTTCATCTATGTACTGCAGACAACATTGCCTCTCAGCACCATTCCATGGGGAGTCCCAGACTTCGAAGGTGTTAACAAGTGATCATGTGGGAGTTCACGCATTACCACATTGTTGTTTACCCTATCAGGAGGTCTTCAAGGAGACTATACCTGCGGAGCTACCCCCACACAGGCCTGAAGATTGCTCTTTAGAGTTGGAACGTAATGCTTTAGTTCCTTTCGGCAGGATGTTTTCCTTAACCCAAACCGAGAGGCAGGTATTAAGGAAATACTTGGATACCAACTTGCAAAACGGCCTTATTCAACATTCCAAGTCTCCGGCAGGAGCTTCATTGTTTTTCATCAGAAAGAGGGACTCCACCGATTTGCGTCCTTGCATTGATTACAGAGGACTAAATAAAGTTACAATCAGAGACCGCTATCCCATGCCGCTCATATCTGAGATCATAGAGGCGGTACAGGGGGCCAGTATCTTTACTAAACTGGACCTTCAGAACGCATACCATTTGCTTCGCATTGCCGAGGGAGATGAATGGAAGACGGCCTTCCGCACCCCGTTCGGATTATACGAATACAAGGTAATGCCGTTCGGATTAGTGAATGCCCCGGCCATTTTTCAGCGATTCATGGATCGTTTATTTTCCGATCTGTTACTGGTTACTGTCATCATCTACTTGGACGATATTTTGATTTACTCCTCCGATTTGGAATCCCATATCCTTCATGTTACTCAAGTGCTGGAGCGTCTACAACGTTACAAACTTCTGGTCAAACCCGAGAAGTGCGTTTTTGCAGTCCCCTCTGTTCACTACCTTGGATATGTTCTCTCGGAAGAAGGAATTTCCATGGATTCCGGCAAGGTCGCTGCTGTACTCGATTGGTCCTCCCCGGACAGTGTAAAGGAGGTACAAAGATTTCTGGGTCTCACAAATTTCTACAGGAGGTTCATCCCAAACTTCTCAGAGATAGTGCTTCCCATTACGCGACCCTTAAGGAAAGATTCAGGGCCATTCTTATGGTCACCCGAAGCTGAACATGGTTTTAGGGACTTAAAAAGACTGTTCTGTTCCGCTCCGATTCTTCGACATCCGGATCAAAACCGACAGTTCATCATGGAGACTGATGCCTCTGCCTTGGCTATAGGGGCGGTTCTTCTTCAAACCTACGATGGTATAGAACATCCAGTAGCTTATCTCTCAAAGACTTTGTCTCCCAGCCAACTTAACTATTCGGTTTTAGAGAAGGAACTACTCACCATGAAGCTGGCCTGTGAGGAATGGCGACATTTACTGATGGGTGCGCATCATCCTTTTCTCATTAGGACAGACCATAAGAATCTTAAGGCATTACAAAACATGGAATGTGTCAATCCAAGGCAAGCCCGATGGGCTTATTTTTTCGCCCAATACGACTTTCATATTACCTATCTACCAGGTTCCTCGAATAAAGTCGCAGATGCCTTATCTAGGAAGGATGTTCCTGGAGACTATACCCCTCATTCTCGAGAAACTATGTTCAGAAGAAACACTATTCTGGGACTTGTCAACGTTTTCTTTCAAGAAGTTAAGACCGCGTTGGCTTCCGAAAGGATGAATCTTTCTAAGCTACGAGGAGGAAAATATATCAAGAAGGAGGGTTTAGTGTTTTACGAGAACCGACTGTACATTCCAGAAGGCCCTTGGCGTAAGAAGATCATTCATTTGGGCCATGATCCACTTACCTCGGGTCATAGAGGAGTGCAGAACACGACTGAACTTATTTTAGAAGGTTCTTCTGGCCTGAAATGAAAGGAGAGGTTAAGGATTACATCAAGGCCTGTCCAATATGTGCCAGAGCTAAATATCCATCGGGCAAGCCCTTAGGTTTGCTGACACAACCCGAGATGCCTACACGCCCTTGGGGTCTCATCTCTACCGATTTCATTGTGGATCTACCCAAGTCCGAATCCTGCACTTGCATTATGGTGACGATAGATACTTTCACAAAATTGGCACATTTTTCCCCGCTACCTGGCTTACCTACTGCCACTCAGATGGCGGAGACCTTCACACGAGATGTTTTTCGACTACATGGCTTGCCGGACAAGATCATTTCCGATCGAGGTAGTCAGTACATCTCAAACTTCTGGAAGGCTTTGTGTACTAGAGTTGGCATGGAGAGAGCGCTATCATCTGGTTTCCACCCTCAGTCGAATGGCCAGACAGAACGACTGAATGCCACCTTGGAGCAATATCTGAGATGTTATACCAACCGACACCAAGACAACTGGGTGTCGCTGTTACCCACCGCGGAATTTACGTATAACAATTCTACACATTCCGCGATAGGTCTTACTCCTTTTTTTTGCACGTATGGAGTGCATCCTCGAACCATTTTTCCCGTGGTTTCAACTCCTACGAACTCTCCCACTGCGGAAGCAGTGCTTCAGTCCATTGCGGAGGCGCATAAGACTGCAGAATTCAGTCTCGAAAGAAGCAGAAGCCGGAACAAGGAACAGGCGGATAAAGGTCGGCAGGACTGTCCCGATTGGAAAGAGGGAGACAAGGTGTGGCTCTCTACTAAATTTCTGCCTCGATGGGTTCACCCTTCCAAACTTTCTCCTCGCTTTTTGGGACCTTTTTCTATCCTATCTAAGATCAACCCTGTCGCTTTCAGATTGAAATTGCCTCCCGCGGTCAGTCGCATTCATCCTGTTTTTCATTCCTCCCTTCTTAAACCTTTTGTTCCGGACCCTCACCTAAGATCCCTTCCCCGCTTGCAAGTCCAAGGTTCTGGAAGTACGAAGGAATACGAAGTTTCGGCCATTCGTGACTCCAGATTCTACAGGGGACGATTGGAATACTTGGTCTCGTGATAGGGTTACCCGGAGTCGGAGGACTCTTGGGAACCTGTCTCCCACATTCATGCCCCCCGGTTGTTGACTGGGTTCCATCGGTGCTTTCCGGGTAAGCCTGGGGGGGTTCGCTTTGTGAGGGGGCATACTGTCATGCGCAGCCGGGCCGATTGGCGGATACTTCCGCATAGGAGGCTCCGGCGCAGACCGTAGTTCCAGCACGTTGCTTTCTCTACGTGCAGCCGCGGTCTAGTTCTCCGGCAACATGGCGGTCGCCGGGAAGTATTTCAGTCTCTCACTCCCGGCGATCTCTGCGTTGCAACCCCCATAGTGTTTTGTTTCCTGCTTTGGGTGAGAACGCTAGTATTTCCCCTATCACGGCTTGGTCCGTGCCTTTACCTTCGCCTCTCCTAGTTCCGAGCGAGGCTTCTTCCTCTCTCTCTCTTCTCTCCTTTTGCTTGACCTTCTTTCAGCTTTTGCGGCTCTATCTCGCCGCCGGCTACAGTCTCTCTCACTACTCATTCTTGTGAGGCGTTTTCTGCCTTTTTTCTGCCATCATCATCTGTCATCCACCTCCTCAAATCCGCAGTAGCCGGACACCTACTCTTCTACTACCACAGACTACGCTTCATCTATATCCTTGGAAGACTCCGGTTTGGCTTCATTCCTTGCAAGGGTTTTTTCTGCCATCAAGGCTTTTTCCCTTGTCGCCTACTACGGCAGAGGAGTCCCAGGACTGCTTATTTCAAGCATTCACTGTGGCTTCCTCTCGTGGTAGGCAAGTATCTTCAACCACGAAGAGAGATTTCTGCTCATGTCGGCATCTCAATACGGAAGAATTGGAGGATTACCGATCAGATGAGGAGAGTGGGGAGGAGAGGGAGACAAAATCGGACAGTCTTACTGTTCATACCATGCCTTCATTACAACACACATTTCAAGTGCAACCTTCCACAACCAAAGGCTGAATGCTGCGAAGTGATTGGTCAAGGCAAAGGGGGGCAACATCTTCCTAGGCCTGAGTTGAGGTGGTGCGGTCATGAAGAGCAAAAAAAGAGATATCAGACCATGGAGCTAAGGACAAGAAACTGCACACAGATTGGTCCAAACAAACCACCTAAGCTAGGTTCCCATGCCCATGTTCCACAGAGATATAACATTGTATGTTTCTAGCAAGAACATCCAAACGTATAAGAATGAATAGAAAAAAGGGGGAATGAGTAAGACCGACTCCTCATGCGCTTTAGTCCTGACAGATAGCTTAGTAAGCAGCACAACTGGAACCTTGAGCTTCTACTCTCAACCTCAGACAGATAAATAGTACTAATGGTTAGGTTCCTGTTTTCCAAGCTCTCCCTAGTAATAAATACGATCCTAATGATCATATGAGTTGTACAACAAAACGTCTTGATTTATTGTGTGTGGTGTGGTTCAGTCAACACGTGTTTCAACACTTTGGCAACATTACAAGTTAGCCGGTCCAGATATAACGGTGCCGGTAAAACCGTACCAGCACCGTTTTCCAGTCCGGCTTTCTACAAGTTCTGTGGCCGTTTGGTGTTACACCCGCCAGGTCTGACCTGGTGGGCGTAACGCCACTAGCCGCAGACGGTCGCGGAAACACTTGCAGCATTACCACATGGTGCCAGTGTTTCCACTTCCCCATTCCCGTGGAGTTCTACAGGAATAGGGATTTACAGAATGTCTGTTCCGGAATTACCGGATCACCTGGGCTGTAATGCCTCGGTAATTCTGGCAAGTCAGAAGCCGGTAAATCCCTATGGGTATGGCAGCAGCCTGCCGGTTTTACTGGCACAGCTACCGCCGGACTCATAATGAGGGCCTTTGTCTTTGTCAAGGCTTATTTTTATACAATATACAATTGGTTGATCAAAGTGATTAGCATTGACATTCATGCAATCCAAAAAAGGATGTATGATAGATGATACATACCATTATCAGGATTATCGGTATGGAGGGAGAGGAAGGCAAAACAAAGAAGTGGGGAAAATCAATAATTGCAATTGCATTTTCGAAAATCAATAGGCAACATTCATCATACATTGGAATATTCTAAAAGTATAGGATACTTGTGTCTCAGGTGATCTGCAACCATTCACAATAAATTGGAGGGTGGATAGGAGAAGGTACCTATGATCCCCAGATCATAGTGACGTTCCAAATGCATTTGTGATATTATGTTACCAAGTGATGAAAACCAGTAGTGTGGGTATGTTTGGTGTGCAGTTGTATGGGCATGATAAATAATTGGGCACTGAGTTGAGGCATTACTTAGTAAGTGATAAAAATGCATGGAAAGCACATACCAATGATGGTTTTAACAGTACCCTGTGGATCACAAATTAAGAATAAGTGATAGGAAAGTGAGTAGCCTGAAGCAGCCAAGAATGTATGTGCCACATAGGTGCGAGTTAGACGCCATAACGGGCACTTACCATATGGGTCTTGTAGTTGGTGTAGAGTTGATATGAAACTGGAGAATGCTCCTTAAATGGATGCTGTGAAGTGAACATCATGCCCCAAAAAGTATATTTTCATTGTCACACTTTCACATGTCACATAATTATTGGTAGAAATGTACGTATCCCTTCACTCCAAACATACTCCTCTTGGAGCAACCAGTTGCAAGTTGGACTCAAATGAACCAAATTTAGGAGAGTGCCAGCCAATCAGTAAACTTGTGAAAGGAGAGGACTTCAATGCAAATCAACAAACAGTTAAATATTTTAATTAGTCACAAGGTTAGAATAGACCAGACCAACTGAGCTATGAAATGTATGGAATCACCTATAATTTAAATGACGATGGCCAATGAAAACATGTAAAGCCTGATCAAACTCTATTGCTGCTTGGATCAGGACTTGCCTTACATTTTGGTGGCCTATGTTTTTCCGGAAAGCTGTGAGCTCCTATGCTGCACTTTGGGGACAAACAAGGTCCACCTGGAGTGAACAGAAAATTGCACAAATCTACAAGGAAGTAGCAGGTGCCAGGGTTACCCAGAAGGCCTGCCTGACCGCTCCAGGCCACAGCCCATCCCCTCGAGTGCAGGCCATTGAGGTGAGGGGCAGCCCCAAAAGACTTTGGATGACCATAGTGAGCCGGTGCACCTGAATGAGAACTACAATGGGGAAGAGAGTATAAATGCGGAAATGGAGTGAATGATAGTATGAGCCATAGGATTTGTTTTGCCGTGTTTTCTTTTTGTAGAAAGTGAAGAGGGCTCCTGTAGCGAGGAGCAGTGATGTCACGTAATTTCAAAACTTGGTAATTGAAGTGTACATATTGCTCGGCAAGAGAGGGGGGCAGCCCTGCCTTAGAAATAAGAGTGGGAGGTTCTGGACTAGCAGGAACCGTGCCCTCTTCCCACGGTAAGGGCTGAGAGGCAGAGTATAGTAAAAAAGTTGTAGAACTGTGATTTTCTCTTGCATTGTATATATGTTTATATGTTGGTGAATGATCAGAGGCAAATGTGATAAGATTGTGGGTGGAGAAAATATTGCGGTGGAGATTGCATTGGGGCAGTGGTTTCGGAAATTTCTGGTTATGTGCATGAGCACACTTTGGTTTTGTTTTTGTGGTTGGTTTTCATATTGAATCTTGTGTTTTGGGATTTTCAAAGTCTGTTAGGGGTGCGCCATATGGGTGCAGCCCATTGAGGTACTGTCAAAGGTGTTGCCTGGATTTCATTTTTTGTGCAAAAGTTAAACTGATCCGTTATGCTGTGTTTTGTTGTATAAAGAAGAACATGTACACTCCATTACAACACATGTGCAAAGAGTTGCCAAGTTATACGGAAAAGTTAGCTAAATGTAATAAAGAATGGGCAGTAGGAACATAAGGAATGATGTTTACAGCTTGGCCAGCTGAAGGCACACATGACAATAACATAATTAGAAAAACATGCATACCCATTTACTGTCCATATACAACGGCAAAAAGCTGAAGAAGAGATAGCGTATATTAGAGTTGTGGAAGTTAAATGAGGAAGTCAAGAGTAGCACTAAAGGAGAGGGGACTGCTGAGAGTATGTCCGCCCTGCCCTTGTCAGATTGATTTATTGATTGGTTGGTTATTTATAATGCACCTGAGGAGGATCAGGAAGAGAGAACTCCATGGGAGAGATGATTGAGACCTCACCCCAGAACAATTGCAGTGGTTAGAGGGAGGAAGAAGGCTATAACACAGCGTTGCCCAAAACGGAGAAGGCAGTTTCCACTAATACAAAAGGGGGTGGTAAATTCCAATATATACCAGGGCCACATATGGATAAGAATAATTTGTTGTTACCATCTCCTACAGCAGTGGTGGGTAAATGGATTAGTGCAGTAGAGAAGCATACAGCAGGGGCTACCCTAACAACTGGAGACATGAAAAGCGTAAAAGCCAACGTAATTGGCAATCAGACAAACACAATTTGTGAGCGAGCAGGGTACCCAGGGGTCTGATTAGAAAGTGATTCACATTACCGTGGTCCATTTAATAACTGCTGAGCATGTGTATGGGATGTATTGAGAAGGGGATTCCCTGATAGACCTGATATAGGTGCCATAATGGCACGTACAATGAAACATGATGAAGATCCTGCATTGTATATTCAGTCCATTCAGGAAATGTGTCGAAGAGACAGGTGAAAGGTGGGAAAAGAACATACAATTATTCTACCATGTCTTAAGAAAAGGCCTTCCCATTGAAGTGCAAGTAGAACTAGATAGGATTGTATGCGTGGAAGCAAAAGGATGGGGCAAGATACAGGTGCACGTAGTGCATTTTTGCAAGCGCAAGCGTGAGAATGATATAGTAACAGAAGGAAAGGCGCAGCACGCAGAAGCCAAACTAGTGCAGAAGAAATTGGCAAAAGTCAGTATGGTAGGAGCAGTAGTAAATAACCCCACAGATGCACAACAGAAGTCAGGATCAACACAAGAATGGACAAAAATACAGGATACACAGGATAATAATAACAATAGGTGAGATATGGGAGGTGCCTAAGGGGAGCTAGGTAACTCATTAAAGGGACGAGGGGGTTGGATTTGGTGGAATGCGACCTCAATTTGGGGGAGCATGTTGGATATGTGGGAAGATCGAACACAAGTCTAAGGATTGTCGAAGCAGACACCCCATGCAATATCACCCAGGCACACCTCCAGCTCTGTATTATGCACAAGGGCCAACACAGGTATTATTTGCCCAGCAGCAAGCCCTGGTAGCGATGTATGCCCCAGGGTCTGCACAGCCCGAGAATATAGGCCCAGTACAAATGTTCGCACCTACACAGGGACCACCTGTACAATACCCAACATCAAATGTAATGCAGAATGTCACACAATAGGATCTGTTAAAGGCACTTACAATACCATGGGAGCTGAATGCTCTTCTACAGGAAACAGTCACACACTACAATTCAGTGTTTTAAGAAGCAATTATTTCCCGCTTCCAGGATCCAATCCATATGCATAATAGGACAGCAATCCTTGACATGCCCAGTTTACTCAATCACCCCAAATGCAGATAAGGAACCCAAAGTGGAGGTACAGATTGGGAACAGAATGTTTACCTTCATGGTAGACACAGGAGTTACTGGATCTTGCGTAATGGATTATTGTACGGCACAGGGACACCAGTGAATTTATTAGGGAGGGATCTCCTTTAGAAGCTCAACATGACCATTTCATTTACTGACAAAGGAATTGTGTGTTCAACACCAGGCATGCATTACAACAGAATAGCCATAGTAATAAAGGCACTTTGCAGCACCAACACAATTCGAGCACTACCATTGCATGAGGCTCTATTATCATATGCAGTAACCATTTTGATTGGTTGGCAATCAGGTATGCGGAATATAATATTTCGCCTACCAGCAGAATTTTTATTCAGACCAGCATTGATACATGAGGAAGCCCAGGGAACAATTTCTACACTACACATTGATGTAATGATCATGAGAAACGATACAATCATTGTAACAGGCATAGATGATGAAGGGATGGAGTCGAGGAGTGTGTTATGCATAGATCCCAAACTACCACTGGGAGAAATCCCCCCAACAGCATGTGAATGCAATTGAGGAATTATTTTTGAATACAAGCCATAGTGAACCGACAGAGGGATGCTGGTATTCAAGAAGGGTCTGAGGCCCGGAAAGAGGGACCTAGGGGTGAAGAATCATCACCTCAAGTGCAACCCAACAAGGAAGCTTTTGTTTAATAATGTTGAATCTATCAGGCCATCAGAAGCAGGAAAGCTAACCTCGATGGTCCTAATAGCAGAGAACGGAACTGTGTCTCCTGCTGGGGAAGCTCGAGTGTGTGCTGTGCTCCAGAGTCTCACCTTGTCTCCTGCTCAAAATGTGGGGAAGGGAGACCACAATAACGTATCCTGACTTATCATTTTGTGAACACTTCTTTTCTTTCTTGTGAGCCCTATCCCACACTCATTTGTATTTGACAAGACACCACTGCACTGCCTTATTTTGATTTGATGCCCGTAGCTTGCTTCCATCTTAGATTTAGGTTTAGATTATGCATTTTTCCACCCTAACTATGCAGTTTAAGAAACACCCTTGAACTGTGATCACTTGTGTCTGTCTCTTCGTGATACCATGAAATCCTTATATATGGTCTTAGGCATGGGATGTGATTCAATTGATAAAAATTGAAACCTATGCTAATAATTGTAGTACCGCCAATCGGGGAAAATAAAATAGTTGACCTCCCTGATTCTGATCGTGTATCCATGCTGAAAGAGGTGTTGTTCACCAGTTGCATGTCCCACCTGGTCAACAGGATCTGTTTTTAAAAACTCAAGTACTACTAGATACCCTTTCTCTATCTCATTACAACCTACAACCGTGGGACCGGATAATCCTGAAAATTCATCCTGTATTTTCCTTTATCAGACCTAGTGCTCTAAGCCCCTTCCTTCCGAACCCTTTTTGTTTTGTTACCCAGTCATTATCAGTTGCAGGACCATCAGGCATTGGGATTCATTTGCCGCAACTCGTTACTTTGACCAACTCAGAGTCGGAAGAATCAGACGATTTTGAGACCTTATCCAACAGAGTTGAAATTTGTTTCCTTTCTGATTCAGAACCATCCACAGAGGGGATGAAGAATTGGCCGACCTAGCCAATGTCATTGCACAGTTGGCGACCCATCAGAAGCAGGCTGAGATTAGGCTTCAAGAAAATCTCACTAAACTAATGAATCTACAAGCAAGACCTTTACTACCATAGGGGTTGCTTCAACCATATCTTGAAGGCAAAGATTTAGGAATTATTTTCCTAAACTTCGAGCACCTAGCTGAACAACTAGGGTGGGGAGAGAATCTTAAAAGATGCTATTTAGCCCCTGTACTAAAAGGCGAACTACACACCTCCTATCAGTTACTAAATCTTGCACAGGGAGCCACCTTTTTGATCCATCAGAGCGGGCAGACCTGCAACTTTTATTGGCAGAAGTTCAGGGCCATTAAGTTGAACTCAGTGGAAACCCTCTTAGAAATGGGTGAACATGTCGAAAACACTCTGGCCCTGTGGATTAATGACAAATCCTTAGAAGAACTGGCAGAGATGATCACACTAGAGCAGTCTACTAACTCTTTACCCTCTTTTTTGCAAAAAGCCATCCTGCAATTGAACTGACCTACACTAGCCATAGCCATTAAAACTGGACAAAACCATTCAGCCGCAGCTAAACATTTCCACTCGGTCCATTGTGGGGAGGATCAAATGGATCATAAACCTGTCCACGGACCTCAACCTTTGGGAATACATAAACAAGGGGTGTCATTCCGAAGTAAAGGGGGTTTACCCCGAGATAGAGTAGAAATCAGGAAACCTGATTGAAAGACCAAAGAGGAAATAAAAGTCGGAAAACCAACTCCTCCAGTCTGTTTTTCCTGCAGAGAAACGGGACATTTAGTGAGGCACTGTCCCAAGAATATCAGGGACAAACCTATGGAAATAGGTTGTGTAAAGGACCAGGCATGGGAAGAACCTGAGGAAGAGCTAAAGACTTTTAGCATCTGTCTATGTCAATCTCCTATCGAGTTGTCCTATGAAAAATCTTGGGTAAACGTTAGACAGGTAAGAGCCTTAATTGACTCAGGCAGTAAACAAATTGCTATACAGGTGTCATGATGCCTACCTCCAAGGAGCCAGGTCCGACCCAGCGACCCCAGAGGCAGGCATCATTTTCCCCAAGCTGGGGCCCTTTAGACGCAATCCTGGCGCCTTAGGCGCCAGGCTCATGTTGGACCTCTGTTCTGGCGCCTTAGGCGCCAGGCTCATAAAGCTAGACATGGTGTTCAAATGTTTTAATGTGCACTTACCTGATGCAGACCATGCTGCCACATCCAGGCCCTCTTGAGGCCTGAATGGAACTACTTTACCTGTGGGACTACTTTCCACCCGGGTGTGGTCGGGGAAGGATACATACCTGATCGGAGGAAGGATACATACTTGGGACTTCTTCCAAAGCTATTTAAACCACACCCGATCAGCAACTCACGCTTCGCGTTGTTCTGCTCCTCGCAGCTGGACGCTCACCGTGTCAGCTCCTGCATCTGGACTTCAGCCACGCCTGTCAGCATCCTGGGTCACCTGCAAAGGGAGACAAGAGACCTACCAGCGAATCTGCACCACGGAGACATCACCGACGATCCTGAAAGGGAAGACATCATTTTTAAAAGCATTTCGTTACGATCGCTGCAGCACTGCATCTCACTCACCGTTCATGGGTTCCTCCATCTTCAGCAGCGATCATCAGGATACACAGCCACTTCCCAGAGCCTAGAGAAAAAGACAAGAATAAGAGGTGAGAGAAGGAAGGGAATAGGAAAAGCTCAGTTTCCTTCTAAGACTTACCTGTTGGGTCATTCCCATTTCATTTTGGGTCTTGCTGCTTCCAAGCAGGACCCCGGCCCCTATGGGGAAAAAAGACAAAGACATTAGATGAGCGAATGCAAAAACATTACCTGAGCGCTCATCTATGACTTACCAGATCTTTACTGGAACTGCATGTTTCACTTCGGGTCGGTGCCATATCTCCGGCATTCCGAACCCCGGCCCCTATGGGGAAAAGATATCAACATCAGCGCTTTATTGAAAGGAGTTTCCAAAGGAATCTTCATTCATCACCTGAAAAAAGACAATGAACATTATTATTTAAAGCTTGAACTTTTGAACTTGCAACAGAACTTTTACAGCGCCTTACCAGTATAATCAAGCTTACCTGAACTCCCATCCAACCTCAATCCAGTGAAATAACTGGGTTCAACGCGCTCCTGCGTCAGAAGCAGGATGGAGAGCTCGTCCTTTCAGACCCTAAGGTGAGACTTCACGGGGAATCGTGGAAGGGTATCGTGGAGGGTTGGAAGAGAGTGGGAGGCTTGAGCATAACTCAGTCAGTAGGTAATACTCCCTTTTCACGCACAGGGGAATATTCCTGCGAGCCGGAGAAGCCAGAGTAGAGGGCCCTTCCTGTCCATCTTCAGAGTCCCAAAGCCAGACCTGTGCCTCGTGGGAATCAGGTGAGCGTTACAGAACGCAAAGCCTACCCACAATTTCCCACCCGGGCGCTATGGAGACTTCCGAGACTGACCAGCTGGCCCAGCTTTTGGGGGAATTACGGGCAGAGGTGCACTCAGCCCGCCAGGAGACTAACGCTCTCAAAAGAGAACTGATCTTATCTAAGGAAAGAACTGATGACCTAGCCAAAAGGTTATTACAGGCCCAGGCAGGACACACTCCTTTACCTAATTCCGGAGACATTTCCACATCAATGGGTTTGAGTAACCCGGTACAAATTAATCTACCTGGTCACATGCCTTTGGCCCCGTCTGAACGCTTTGAGACCTAAATCAAATAACGATTAAGAATCGTTATCCTCTGCCCTTGATCCCTGAGCTTATCGACCAGGTGAAAGACGCTTGTGTGTACACCAAGAAATATGCCGTCTTTATGAACCAATGTCGTTTACACTTTCTATGCAGACCCGGAGCCTTCCCTAACGACCAGACCAAGGTAGCCTTTATACTATCTTACCTCAGTGGCAGTGCTGCCGATTGGTCTATTCCATTGGTAAATCAGGATGATCCCATTCTCCAGAATTTTCAGGGCTTCCAGGCCAGCATGGAAAGATTGTTCGCTCGACACTCTCAAGGACAGGCCCTTGATAACGAACTGCTATCCTTACGACAAGGTAATCAGGATCTTCTGTCCTACATAGCCACCTTTAACAGACTGGTTGTGGAAACTGGATGGCCAGAAAGCAAAAGGATCACATTGTTTCATCGAGGCCTGCGTGGAGAGCTTAAGGATGTTCTAGCTCAGATAGTAAACCCACCCCAGGTCTGCGCAGACTACATTGACTTGGTGGTTCAACTTGATCACAGGCTTCAAAATAGAAAAGCAGATCGGTTCAAGTATGAAAACCGAGCACCGATCCAAACCCACGCTACCTCCAAGAGTACTGACGTATCTGAACCTATGCAAATCGGTGGTGTTAAAGGACCATTAACGCAGAAAGAACGAGAGAGAAGGCGGCAAATGCAGCTTTGTCTGTATTGCGGGACTTCCGGTCGCTTTCTTCGAAAATGTCCAGTTAAACCACTTAAGAAGATAGTTGGAGCTACTGATAATGAATTAGTGACACCTGATTCGGGAAACGACCTAGCCCGGCAAGCGTAGGGGTCAGCTTGCCGAGCTTGAAAACTAACTCTTGGACCCAAAACAGCCTCAGCAGTTGCATGCTATAAAAGCATACATCGACAGTGGAGCTATTGGAAATTACATAGACCGTGAATTGGCTTCCAGGATTAAGCTTCCTCTCCGCCCGAAAGTAACCCAAGATGTCATTACTACAGTAGATGGAACCGAAATAGCCTCAGGGCCTGTAACGCATTCCACTGTTGAAGTGACACTGGTGGGTCAGGATGGACATGGGGAAGCAATCGTGTTTGATGTGATCAAGGCCCTACAATTTCAAGTAATTCTTGGAATTCCTTGGTTAGAAACACATAATCCCAGAATTGACTGGCGAGCAAAGAAGATAAGTTTTCCTGATTGTGAACCAACTTGTTATCCAAGAAATCCAGCTATGGGTCTAGCCACAGCAACTTCCACCCCTGTACAGCTACCGTCAGAATACCAAGAATTCCAAGACGTTTTTCAGAAAGAACAGGCTAACACGTTACCTCCCCATCGGTCTTATGATTGCCAGATCGATCTGGTACCCAATGCTCAACTACCTTGTAGTAGGATTTATGCTCTTACGGAACCTGAGAACCTGCATTTGCGTCAGTATTTAGATCAGTACCTAGCCAATGGTTTTATTCGCCCGTCCAAGTCTCCTGTCTCTTCAGCTCTGTTCTTCGTGCGAAAAAAAGAAGGCGACCTTAGAACGTGTATAGACTATCGCGCCCTAAATCAAATAACGATTAAGAATCGTTATCCTCTGCCCTTGATCCCTGAGCTTATCGACCAGGTGAAAGACGCTTGTGTGTACACCAAGTTAGATCTCCGAGGAGCTTATCACCTGGTGCGCATAAAAGAAGGCGACGAATGGAAGACTGCATTCCGCACCAAATTTGGGCTCTTCGAATATCAGGTGATGCCCTTCGGTTTGTGCAATGCACCTGCCGCCTTTCAGTACTTTATGAATGATGTTCTTCGGGAACTTATCGATGTCTGCGTCATTGTTTACATTGACGACATCCTGGTGTACTCTTCTTCAGAATCTGATCACAGAAAACATGTTAGGGCAGTTCTTGAGAAACTGCGCCAGCACAGACTATTTGCAAAACTCGAAAAATGCGTTTTTCATACCACAGAAGTTGAGTTTCTCGGATTCATCCTGACACCTCAAGGAGTCTGAATGGACTCGCGCAAGGTGGACGCCATCCTCAAATGGCCATCTCCAAGCTCGGTGAAGGGAGTTCAGAGCATGCTCGGCTTTGCCAATTTCTATCGAAGATTCATCCCGGAATTTTCCTGAACAGTCCAACCCATCACCGCTCTCCTAAAGAAAAACAAACGCTTCGAATGGACTCTTGAGGCCGAACATGCCTTCCAGGACCTGAAAACCTAATTCACCTCTGCACCTGTATTGAAGCACCCGCACCCAGATCTCCCGTACATAGTGGAAACCGATGCTTCCAGTTCGGCCATGGGAGCTGTCCTGTCGCAAAGAGACCCAAAAACTAACCAACTACACCCAGTGGCCTTTTGGTCCAGAAAATGTTCTCCTCCTGAAATCAACTACGCAATTACCGATAAAGAGTTACTGGCCATCAAATCTGCTTTAAAGGCTTGGCGTCACTACCTTCTCGGGGCAAGACACACCATCACCGTAATTACGGACCACAGAAACTTAGAGTATTTAAAGACGGCCAAAGCTCAATCTTCACGACAACTCCGATGGGCTCTATTCTTTGCGGAATTTGATTTTGTAATTACCTATCGCCCTGGCTGCAAGAATGGAAAAGCAGACGCCTTATCCCGGATTGGCATGGAAGAACCTAATTCGAGCTTAGAACCTGTGCCCATCATACCTGAGCAAAGAATCTTAGGCTTAACTTCATTGCAATCTATTGAGGATATTCAAACGCAAGTAAAACAACTTCTAGACTCTTCAACCTTACTGGAATGGAGTCAAAAGGGTCCTCATTACACCGTTAAGGATGACTTACCCTACTTCCAGGAGCGGTTGTTTCTGCCAAGTAAAGAATTGCAAGAACTTGTTATTGCCCATCATCATGAATCTTTAATGGAAGGACACCCTGGTATCGCTATCGCTAAAACGGAGGAAAAAATCAAACGCCACTTCTGGTGGCCTTCTTGGAGAAAAGACATAAAGTCTTTTGTACTGTCTTGTGGAATTTGCGCCCAAAACAAGGCTCAAAAGAAAAGGCCAGCCGGCCTACTTCAACCCTTGGATATTCCTCCGGCGCCATGGCACACCCTGTCAATGGACTTTATAACAGATCTGCCTCCTTGTGCTGGTTACAACACAATCCTTGTAATTGTGGACCTATTCTCCAAAATGGCCCACTTTATCCCTTTAAAGGGTTTGCCTTCAGCTTCCACCTTGGCCAAGGAATTCCTGGAGAATATAGTTCGCATACATGGTTTCCCTTCCATATTAGTCTTGGATCGTGGAAGTCAATTTATCTCACATTTTTGGAAAAAGTGTTGCCAACTAGCACAAATAGATGTGCGTTTATCCCCCAGCCACCACCCCCAGGCCGACGGACAAACCGAGAGAACCAATCAGACTCTCGAGCAATATCTTCGGTGCATGTTACACCAATCCGAGTTAAATTGGAAAGACATCCTTTGGATCGCAGAATATGCATACAACAATTCAGTGCATTCAGGAACCGGACAAACCCCCTTTTATACTTTGTATGGTCACCATCCTCGGACCTCTGACCTAGATCCACCTCTGATCCTGGAAATGCCCGCAGTAAATCATCTGCATTCCACAATAACCCAAGCCTTCAAAGAAGCTGCAACTCATTTACAGAGAGCCAAGAAAAAGTATAAACAAAACGCTGATTTGCACCTAAGTAAAACTCCTCTTTACCAAGTAGGAGACCAGGTATGGCTAGCAACTAAACATTTACCCCTCAAGGGCCCGCGAACTTTCAATCCCAGATTCATAGGACCTTATCCCATCAAAGCTATAATCAACCCAGTGGCCTTTAAACTGGATCTACCGTCCAACATGCATATTCATTCAGTTTTTCATGCATCACTTTTGAAGCCAGTACAACCAGGAACCCGATTGTCCAAGCCTCCAGATCCAGTTCAAATTGAAGGGGAATTAGAATTCGAAGTTAAAGACATTTTAGACTCCAGGGGGCGTGGCTAACCGCCATGTAGAGTGGACGCGTCTCCGGTGAGCTCCGCTCGATGTGTAATGATAAGCTGCTCTACGGGACACCGAAGCTTCATCTGTACCCGCTGACACATCACGTGAGCTGCTGAAGCCTTGGAGAGGTCCCCGGGCTCCCCACATACGAGGGTTGGAGCCCTAAAGACCTAAACGCGGCTCGCGAAAAACCTGCATAACTCGAGGCCAAGATGGCGGCTTCCGCCTGCTGAGCCCGGGGAGTCCTACGCTGGCCAAGCGATCCACGGAAGCGGCGGACCTTCACGGCACTTCGGAGAGGAGGAGCATCGGAGAGCGGCCGGGGGGAGTCCTGCCGGGCTCGAGACCAGCCCCACTGGAAGCAGGTGCAGAGGGGGCGCCGCCCGGGCCGCTGGGGCGCGCCGTCGGCCCCGCGGCGGAGACCGGCGAAGATCAGAGACCAGACCGGACCCGCCTTCTGAGGTGAAGGAAGTGAGAGGGGGACCGATCTGGGTGCGGACGCTGACTGCCCTGCCCCACTCCGGGACTCGACCCGCCATCGGCGCCGCCTGCCTGCCGGGCCTGCGCTGCGGCCCGCAATACACTTATATCTCAGACGGCGATAGCATTGAGGCGGATTGAAAGCGCCCCAGGGAGACTGGAGGAGCTGGCGACTGTCCCCCCGCGGTGCGAGATCGCGCACCGCCCCATCCGGGAGCCCCTTCACATATCGAGGCCGAGACCACACCCGGGGGCCGCGACCTGGAGCCTTCGCCGTGGGACCCGTCCCGGTGCCTGAAGTTCACAGAACCGCAGAAATGTCTGGCCTGGATAGATCAACGGGAAGGGGAGCTAGGTCCAAGCAGCGATAGACCACCCTGGACGCTTACACAGCCAATGAACCCCCCGACCCCGGGTGTCCAGACACAGCAACGGCTAGTAAGGAAACAGGCCCCACCGTAGCACCAACTCAACCCAGCAACACCCAACTCCTGGAGGCCATCACACTATTCCAGGCAACTATGGTGAACAAAATTGATGCTGTGGCCATAGATCTGGGCCTCCTACGCCAGGACGTCCGCTCCCTGGCGGGCAGGACCGAGGCACTTGAGACCCAAGTACGGGAAAACACTGAAGCGAAAACCCAGCTCCTGCACGACGTGGATGGCCTGCGGCAGAGGGTCAAGAACCTAGAGGACAGGGCAGAGGAGGCCGAAGGGAGGGCTCGCCAGAATAACATCCGACTGCTTGGCGTACCGGAGGGCATCGAGGGCCCAGACCCCACCAACTACATAGAGAACCTCCTGCTACAGGAGATTGGAGCGGAGAAGCTATCGCAGGGTTTCTCCATCGAAAGGGCACATAGATCACTCGCCAAGAAACCTCCTCCAGGCGGCCCACCCAGGCCTATGATAGCAAAAGTACTAAACTATAGAGACCGCGAGATCATTCTAGCATTCTCGCGCTCAGGGGGTCAGATCCTGAGGAACTCAGCCAAGATTGCGATCTACCCTGATTATACGTTTCAAGTACAGATGGACAGAGCTCAGTTCATACATACTAAGGCCAGATTGAAAGCTGCCGGAGTGAAATACATGCTTTTGTACCCCTCTAGGCTAAAGGTGATATATAAAAATAAGACCCACCTGTTTGACACCCCGGCGCTGGCTCGGGACTGGATGGACGAGCAGCAGTTACCGGACATTGAAGATAAAAGACGTAAGCCGCATTGAACCACCCTCCACGACTGCAAAGGAACGGTTCTTACCCAAAGTGCACAGCAACAATAAATTGAGCCCTATGAGCAGCTGAATTGATCTTCTACGCGGAACACCGAAGCAACAGCCCCCTCAACCCCCAGGACTTTTTTGTTTTCTTCTTCAGGGTACATTTACCCGCCCGTACGGTACCCGAAGACCATGCTTGGTCTCAAGGAGCGGAAACGGGACAGTCATGACGGGGATCGCCCCGTTGGACCAGTTCTATGTTGGGGAAGTTTATTAGGGGGGAGGGAAATACAGGGAAGTTACACCCACGTTGGGACTTTTGAACAAAAAATACCGAGACCTCAGGATGACCTCACTACAGACGCACCACTAACAGGACCCCGATTGAGACAGTGGGAGAACATTGGGCACATTCACGCTTATGGCTGAAACAATAAAAATAATGACGTGGAACGTCAGAGGCATGAACAGTTATGTGAAACAACGCCGGATTCGCACATATCTGCGACGCTGCAAGGTCGGAATTGCTATGCTCCAAGAGACACACCTAACGGAGGAGAAACTGAAGGCGCTAGCCAAAACATGGCGAGGGACCATGATCGGATCCACTTATTCCTCATACGCAAGAGGGGTCCTAATATGGATCGACCCGACCGTTCCCCTCAGGATAATGAGCACCAAGACGGACGACGAGGGTAGGATGGCACTTGTACAAGGTACGATGGAGGGGAGAGACCTGTGCCTGGTTAGCACTTATGCACCCAATCACGACGCCACCCCCTTCTTCCACTCCCTATATTCCAGACTAGGCCCATATGTAAACTGTGCTGTGATTTGGGGCGGTGACCACAACTGCACCCTCGACCCACTTAAAGACAGGTCCGATGCCAGACACTCCCGCCCATCCCCCCCGGCCAAGATATTGTCCAAACTGATGACCCAACTATCACTCTGTGATCTGTGGAGGGAACTAGACCCGAAGCAACGAGAATACTCCTTCTTCTCCCCACCGCACAAAGTCCACACCAGGCTGGACTACATGCTGGTCAGCCAGGAGCAGCAAGCCACCTTTCGTGAAGCACAGTACTTACCTAGAGTACTATCAGACCATTCCCCCTTGATTGTCACGTGGGAGGTATACCCGCCCAGACCCCCGGTCCCCACATGGAGATTGCGGGCCGAGGCCCTGCTGGACGCTGCCTTTCGGGATTACATACAAGACAGCACTGACGAATACTGGCAAAACAACCTAGGCAGTGTAGACTGTATCAGCACCGCATGGGAAGCATAGAAGGTGGTCATGAGGGGGGACATGTTGGCAGCGGGAGGAGGGGCTCAGAGATCCATTATGAACTCCCTAGTAGACACAGAAAAGAAGCTGGGGGAGCTGGAGAACAGAGTAGACGTGAATCCCGAGTGCCCACAGGAAATAATCAAACTGCGACAAGCCTGTCTGTCCCACTGGGAGACACTGGGGAAATTAAATTATGCCAAACATGTAGAAAGGTCACACGCCCTGGGAGATAAACCTGGCAAACTCTTAGCTTGGCTATACAAAAGGGAGACCCCTAGCACCCCCATTTGCCACATACGCAAACCGGACGGCACCACCGCGCACACACAAGCAGAGATTAATAAGGTTTTTTCTGAGTTCTACCGTGACCTCTATTCCCAGACCCCTTCCTCATCCGACACCGGGATCGAAGACGCCCTAGATTGCATTAAGTTACCCAGGCTAGACCCACAACGGGCTGAAGCCCTAGACGAACCGATTACTCCTGACGATGTGAAGGCAATAATTAGAACATTACCCTCCGGAAAGGCGCCGGGCATGGATGGCCTCCCTGGGGAGTTCTATAAGACATACGAGGAGACCCTCGCCCTCCTGCTTGCACAAGTATATAACAAGGCTTTCGAGCGAGGCTCTCTCCCGAATTCCATGAGTGAAGCAATAATAATTCCCATACTGAAGCCTGGTAAAGATGGGACAGATTGCGGGTCGTATAGACCACTTTCTATGTTAAATGTTGACAGCAAAATATTGACGGCACTACTCGCCAATAGACTACGCAGAGTGATTCCCCTTGTAATCCATCAGGACCAAACGGGCTATGTGCCCGGGCGTTCTATTACCGAAAACTTACGTAGATTACACCACATCATATATAGCACCGAGAGGAAACCCCAGAAATACGCCGTAGCGTCACTTGACGCCACCAAGGGCTTCGACTCGGTTAGATGGGAGTGGTTGTATGCCACCATGGTTAGGATGGGGATCGGACCCGCCTTCCTTAAATGGACTAAACTGATCTACACTAACCCCACCGCCAGGGTGCGCACCAACAAGACCTATTCCGACAAATGGCCCCTCCATAGAGGCACACGGCAGGGATGCCCCTTATCCCCCATGCTCTATATCATAGCCGTAGAGCCGGTGGCTGCATATCTCCGTAAGGAATATGGTGACGGAGGCATTGAACTAGGCGGGTGTCACATCTCATCTCCATGTATGCAGACGACATGCTACTCTACTTGCATGATCCCGAGCTCCGTCTGCCCTACATTCTGGAGACAGTAGATTGCTTCCACACACACACAGGCATACAGATAAATAGGGACAAGTCCTGCCTCTACCCCCTCGCTGCACTGTATAGCGGGGAGTACGGATCCCTGCCCCCACTAGACCTCCAGTGGCAAGTAACATCCTTTAGATACTTGGGTGTCACCATACACCGCAACCCGAGTACAGAACACATCCTTAACACGGTTAGGGCAAAGGACGCTCTTGCAAAATCCATGGAGTTTTGGGGGAAGCTCCCTCTCTCTGTGGCTGGGCGGGCGGGACTCCTCAAAATGGTAGCGCTCCCACGCCTTCTACAATGCTTCACTAACGTCCCCTTCAACATCCCCCCCGCTTTTTTCAGAGACCTGAACAAGCTCTGTAGGGGATTCCTGTGGCGGGGGGGTAGGCACAGGGTGGCGCTGGACATTCTCCAAAGACCCTATGAGAAAGGGGGATTGAAAGTCCCCAATTTCGAACTGTATTACCTGGCTAGTCAACTGAGGCACGTAACGCATTGGATGGCGGATGAAGCCACCACTGACACCCTACTCCTCCAACCGGCCCTGCCGCGACTGCTACTCCGAGACCTGCTCTGGGTCGAGAAGAGGGCTCTTCAACATCACCCTTACCTAATTAAACTAGGAACTCAGCTCTGGAAGCGAGCCTGCAAGGCAGTGGGGGTGACAGACCCATATTCCCCGCAGATCCCCATTGCGGCTATCATGGTGAAACCTTCATGGGGATATATAGACACGCGCACCCAGTGGGAACCCTATGGGGTGGCGGTACTCGGAGACCTCATCCATGAACAAGAGCTCATGACGTTTACTGACCTCAGCGAGTCCACGGGCCTGCCCACGGGCCAGTTCTTGCTCCACAGAGCAGTAATGAAGGCCCTGAAGGAGAGATGGCTAGAGGCCGCCAACCAACTCATGGAGAATGAAGCCATCGAAACATTGCTGGACACTGCCGAAGGAGGCCACGAAACCTCCAGAATTTATGAAGCTCTACTGCAGAGTACAACAAAGGACGCACTAAAATGCAAAAGCAGGTGGGAGAGTGAAATGGGCCTCGAATTTGAGGACAAAGCATGGGAGGAAATAACCCATTACCATAGAAAGGTCTCCAGAAATGCTCGCCTCCAACTTATTCAGCTGTACATCACCAATAGAGCCTACCTTACACCCGACGCCATCTCTAAATTCAAAGGAGCCACGATCCAGACATGTCCCAAATGTCATGAGCCAAGGGCGGGTATGACCCACATGTTTTGGAGCTGCCCGATAGTCCAGAGATTCGGGGCCCGAGTGAAAGGAAAAGTGGCGACAGCTGATATTTAGGTGGAGATTCGGGAGCCAGCATCCTGCATATTGGGAAGTTATAAGCGAAACAGCAAAAATAAGCCCCTAAATAGACTCACTGACTTGATATACATAACAGCAAAAAGGCGCATAGCCATGGGTTGGAAGAGCGCAGGGGGGCCGAGCCAAGCCCTTTGGTGGGACGACCTCAAGAGATGGATAGCCGCCGAGACTGCGGCTTGGGAAACGGCGATTCAGGTACAAAGGCTGGACTCCAGCGCAGACCTACTCTGATGGGTAGCGCTAACGGTGCCACTACTCCACCCAGTGACGCACGACGGCGTCTCGAACAGCACTGACGGTCCCGACCCGGCTAGCGCCTAAGGAAATCTGAGGACTTCTCTCTGGTCTCGGGGGGAGGAGGTAGGGGCGGGAAGGTTGGGTACGTTAAGACATGTTGTTCCAGATTCATACACATTGCATTGTCTAACCCCTGTTTCATATGTGTTAAAAAACCAATAAAGAAATTTAAAAAAAAAAAAAAAAAAGACATTTTAGACTCCAAGGTGGTTAAGTCGAAACTCTTCTATCTTGTTGACTGGAAGGGATATGGACCTCAAGAGAGATCGTGGGAGCCTAGTGACCATGTCAACGCACCTCGATTAGTACAAAGGTTTCACTGGAGATTTCCGAACAAGCCCAAACCCCCGGAGGGAAGAACCTTGGGAGGGGCCTTGAGGGGGGGAACTGTCATGATGCCTACCTCCAAGGAGCCAGGTCCGACCCAGCGACCCCAGAGGCAGGCATCATTTCCCCCAGGGGAGTGCCAGCGGGCCCAAGCTGGGGCTCATAAAGCTAGACATGTGTTCAAATGTTTTAATGTGCACTTACCTGATGCAGACCATGCTGCCACATCCAGGCCCTCTTGAGGCCTGAATGGAACTACTTTACCTGTGGGACTACTTTCCACCCGGGTGTGGTCGGGGAAGGATACATACCTGATTGGAGGAAGGATACATACTTGGGACTTTTTCCAAAGCTATTTAAACCACACCCGATCAGCAACTCATGCTTCGCGTTGTTCTGCTCCTCGCAGCTGGACGCTCACCGTGTCAGCTCCTGCATCTGGACTTCAGCCACGCCTGTCAGCATCCTGGGTCACCTGCAAAGGGAGACAAGAGACCTACCAGCTAATCTGCACCACGGAGACATCACCGACAATCCTGAAAGGGAAGACATCATTTTTAAAAGCATTTCGTTACGATCGCTGCAGCGCTGCATTTCACTCACCTTTCCTGGGTTCCTCCATCTTCAGCAGCGATCATCCGGATACACAGCCACTTCCCAGAGCCTAGAGAAAAAGACAAGAATAAGAGGTGAGAGAAGGAAGGGAATAGGAAAAGCTCAGTTTCCTTCTAAGACTTACCTGTTGGGTCATTCCCATTTAATTTCGGGTCTTGCTGCTTCCAAGCAGGACCCCGGCCCCTATGGGGAAAAAAGACAAAGACATTAGATGAGCGAATGCAAAAACATTACCTGAGCGCTCATCTATGATTTACCAGATCTTTACTGGAACTGCACGTTTCACTTCGGGTCGTGTCCGTTATTAGCTCCCTGGTCCCCTGTGGGACCCGCAAAGGACGTCTGATCTGACCAGACATAGTGAGCGGGTCCCGCAAGGGAACCTCATAATAGGGCAGAATGTGTTTACTGGCACTGGCACCATTACTGGTGCTGGTAAACCCATTCCGCCAACCTCGTAATTAGGCCCTTTGGCTTTGTTCTGTTTCAGAGGCAGAAGAAGTGTGCCTTTTGTCAGCAACAGTGATTGCAACCAGACGTATGTGATGCTACTATTAAGTGAAGGCACAGTCATGATCATGGACATCCTGTGGCAATGCGGAAGTAAAGCCGATCATTATCTGCCACCTTCGTGGAGTGGCTTCTGCTCACTGGCAACTTTGCATGCATCTGTGATAATGATACCTGAGAAGCACGTACAATTGCCCAAAAGATAATCCCAGTCCCCTGAACAGCCCACAATGATTGTGGGACAAATGAACTCACCCAGGGTGCAAAGGAAAAACCGTTCTGTGTATTTTTCAAAAGAAGCTGACAAAGCCCTGGAGAAGGTACCTGAACACTATCGTTTGTTTTAAAAAACAGAGGTATTTTTTACCTTATTGCTAGGTCCAGGGATACAGACTGCAAGTAATTCAAAATGGCTCCAGATCATCTTTGGAATTTGGTGGAGCTCTCAAACACCACCGAAAATGGACTCAATGCAATCCGCGAGGAACTTCGCGCACTCAGGCTCGTGGCACTTCAGAACCGGCTGGTGTTCAATCTTGTATAGAATTGTAGGGTACTGTCTGCAGGAAGATCGGCTGCAACTGCTGTACATATGGCCCTGCCAACAATGCAGATAACAGAACTTTAACCCTCACAATCAAGCAGATGTCCAGATTGACAACTGACATGGAGAAAGCAGGAAAAATCGTTAAGGATGATGACTGGCTAATGATGCTTACATCATGGATGCCTCAGTGGATAACACATATTTGCAGAGTTTTGTTCCCTATCCTTATCCTCTTAATAATACTTTGGTGTGTCTATCAAATAATTGCCACCTGTTGTGTGTCTCATGATAATAAGCGTAACCTCCTTGCAGTTTACAGGTAGTGCCACTCCTCATTGGAAAGATGAAAGCTGTCAAACAGATGAGCAACCACAGGTAGGAGAAAAAAACAGGTACCCAAAGAACTACATTGTTGCCCAGAACATGACCCAGCAAATTATCTTGAGTGTTATATAAACATCAAATCAGACTGGCCAACCAGCTCCTTTTTTTTAAAACTTTATTTTTGGATTTTCATGTACAAACACAACAAAACTGCCCCCATTCCGTTGCAGTTTGTAAAACTATGTTCATAACATACAATGTACCCCACTTAACCCCCTCCCCTCTCATAGTGCCTGATGTAGCTCCATTCTGTTTATTTGTTCACGGTGTTTCAGTCCGTTACATTGGTTGTGGTGGACGTGGATGCATCTGTCCTCTGTGTTTGGGTGAGTTGTGATTGAGTCTGAGGTATCTGTGCATGAGCTCAGGTAGACGATGTATGGACCCCATATGTCAGGGGGTTGTGCCTGAAGAGGTAGAGTTCTGATGAATTCTATGTCCATGCCTTGGCAGTATGTGACGTCTTTTTTCCATGCTGTCAGTGTAGGAAGGGGACCGTGGCCCAATGACAAAGTGATCCTCCTGCTTGCCTGCACCAGGAGAAGGGCAGCCATTCTCTTCGATGACGGTTGTAGATATTTGGTCAGGCTTAACAGTGCAACGGACGGAAGAGGGTTTAGTTCCTCTCCTACTATGTCGGCTGTTATTTGTAGGACTGAAGACCAAAATCGGGCTATTCCGGGGCAGTTCCAGGCAAGGTGGAGAAAATCCACGTCTGAGGCGCCGCATCTTTCACATTGTGCTGATACTTCGGGATGATGAGGTTGGTTTTTTACAGGAGTATAGTACGTTTGATGCACAAAGTTGAAATGGATTTCTTTAAAGCGGGTGTTTATAGCAACTTTCTGGGTTTGGCAGAGGATGTAGGTCCAGTCTTCTTCTGGTATTGTAGCCTGGAGGGCCGTCTCCCAATGTTGTTTCGTGCGGGTGGTGTTAGTTGCCGTGTCTGTTAATAGAGATTTGTATATCATGGACATTTATCTGCCCTTTCCCTTCGCCTGGATCACGTTGTGCACCAGGTCCCACGTCGCTGGATTGGCTGTTTGCAAGCCCTAGGATAGCATTTTAGTCACAGTCACTCCGCCTGTCCATACAGCAAACACGGCGTTCAGAGGTCCCCGTCCAGCAAAGCACCTGCGAGATAACTGCGGTAAGTTACCGTTAGGAGCACATTGTGTTTTCGCTCCATGCCCTCGGCTAGAGCATTTTTAGATGCAACACTAATGCCTCACGTTCTCTCCACTCCTACTTACTTTTTTATCCCAGGCACCGTCACGTAGCTTACAATAGCACTCGATTGCCCGGCACTGCGTTTGCACACTCTGTGTTTACCACCTATGGCCGCAGCTGCTCTTGCCGGCAGTGTGGCCTTGAGGCTTTTACTCTCACGCGAGCACCATTGTCACCCTGGAGGTTCTTCAGCAAACCTCAGCAAACCGAGTTCCATCCTGGACACACCAGCCCTGATAGTGCACTTAATACCTCTAGGACACGGCCTCCACAACAGTCAGTAGGCGTGTTTTTTCCAGGACCTATGAGCCCATTTGGACCACCATCACCAACGGTATACTGGTCATCACGCTCAGTTTGGGATCCAGTACCCTTTTCTTCTGTCCCCTCTCAGATATGGGACCATTCCTGGCCTATTGAAGTCCCGCGGGACCCTGAGAGATGTCGGCCCGTACAAAACGACAGCCGACTCACCAAGTGCCATTTATGCACCTGCAATCCTGCATTTTCCAAGGATTACCAAAACAGCAAACTTCTGCTACCACAGTAGTAGGTAAGCTGTTCTCTAGATACACCTCATGATGTATCATCTGGCACCACTTTGCCTGATTTGAATACTTTTAGTACTTAGTCAATCAATGCCTGAGATCCTTACAGTTCTGCTTAATCCACAGATTCAACGGATAGCACCGCCACAGGTGCCTCTCCTGATGAAGGCCAGCACAAAGACAGGCGTTAATTAAGCCCCTTTTTTGGCCGAAACACACCCTGTGTCGATCCCTGTGACACAACTATACCATCCCCCCTCGTGTATGTTATGTGTAAATATTGTTGTGTGCACCATGTGTAAACTATGCCTTGGACCAATGCAAGTCTCAGGCGCATGTTTCCCTGCTTTATAGGGTTGTTATACCCCCTCCATCTGTGGGAAATGTGCATCTGAATGAAGTTTTGACCTCAATAATCCTGAGGTCGACACCTATCTGTGTTACCACTATCCACAACCAACCTTGTCCGTTTATATTTCACTTATCTTTCGTGCTTATCGAAAGAACTGTAAAATAAATTGTCTAGTCACCTGTAACTCTGTGTTGATGCAAAATAAATACACACACACAGAGGTTCTCTGTTTTCTGTTGGATCTCTCCATCCTGATTTTTTTGTCTATTATAAGCATACCAACAAATACAAAAATACCTTGAACAAAACCATCTCCTGGGTATTCGGCAATCAGGCTTTGGACCCCAACATGGGACAGAAACGGCCCTTATCGATCTAAAGACGCAAATTGACACCCTGAGAGATAATGGGAAAACTGCTCTACTGCTTCTCCTAGACCTCTCGGCAGCATTCGATCTAGTAGATCACAAAATTCTATGCAACCACTTGGACTCAGCGCCCCGCTTCTCCCAAGAAGCCATCGGTTGGATCAAGTCATTCCTAATTAACAGATCTATGCACGTCTTCTCCACCTCAGCCGCCGCCGACCCCATCCCAATCACCTGCGGAGTCCCTCAGGGGTCTTGTGTCTCCCCCACACTGTACAACGTGTTCACGAAGCCCCTGTTTGACGATCTCGATGACCTGGTTATCACCTACACTAACTATGCTGATGATACCCAGATCTTCATCCCGTTGATGGGAGATTACAACCATGATTTGGCCTCGGTGAACAGGGTGTACCTCATCATCCAGGCATGGATGGCTTCTCATAGTCTATGCCTGAATGATGACAATACAGAACTCATCATCCTCGGTTCCACCCCCAACGTCACCAAATTAGACCACAAATACACCAACTTCATCATTGACGGGAACTCGATCAAGGTAGCCAAAGAAGTGAAAACATTAGGAATATACATTGACTCCTCCCTCTCCTTCCACAAACAGGTCAGCTCCATGGCATCATTCACGGCATACACATGTAAGCTTATAAGAGCAGCCAAACCCTACCTATCCTCACAGAGCTGTTTCACTCTAGCCAGAGCCCATGTATTATCAAAATTAGACTACTGCAACGCCCTTTACCTGGGAGCAACAAAATCCAGACGCTGCAAAACAATGCTCTCAGAGCAGCGCTCAGCATCCCTAAGAAAGAACATATCTCCAAAATCAGGAGAGCTCATAACTGGCTTACCATTTCAGACCAAATCATGCTAAAAGTAGCCTCCCTAACCCATAAATGCCTCAACAATGCTGCCCCCCCGCTACCTAGTCGACAAAATAAATAGATATATCCCTAACAGACCCACCAGGACCTCAAATGCAAATCTGCTCACAGTTCTCAGGTTCAAACGAACCAAAACGGGTGGCAACAGCTTCCAGGTGAAAGCAGCCCAACATTGGAACTCCCCACCGCCCTCATTAAGGACTCCTCAACCCTACACCCATTTTAGACATAACTACATCCATTGGATAAAACACAATGACTGCTAATTGACTGCCTAACCTACCATGCCACTGTAAACCATGTAAATATGTATATTTTTTTTAATTGTATATCTCTGCCTCTATTGTAACTGTTCTAACCAATGTACTCACTGTAACTACTGTACAGCACTGTAACTAAGCTGAGAATAATCTTGTGTCCTCCTGCACCCTCTTACCCTCGGGTCTGATGTGAAATACAAATGAATAAGCTAAACTAAACTAAACTAGGTGGACAGGACGGTATTCATCATATTGTGCAGCACTGGAAGGTTGCTGAGAATTACGGCACGTAAAAGGTTTGGGGAGGCTAGGGCTCGTTCAACCTGTACATGTGGGCGTATAAAGTGTATAGTATACCAATGGCTCAAGAATTGTGCCTGTGCTGCCCAGTAGTATTTTTCCATATCTGGGAGTACAAGGCCTCCTTGTGATATTGGTAATATTAGCATTGTGTAGGCCACTCTTGCCAGCTTTCCAGCCCATATTAGTTCAAGGATAAGGCTTTTTATTTTTTGGAAAAATGCGCGTGGTAGTATTAGGGGTATATTTGTGAAAAGATACAGAAGTTTGGGGAGAATCACCATTTTGGTCAATGAGACCCGCCCCCACAGTGTTAGAGGGAGAGACTTCCATCTCTGAATACGCTCCTGAAGGATGTTCATTGTCGTTCCATAGTTGTCCCTGAAGATTGTGTTGCAATTAAGTGACATATGAATGCCGAGGTAGCAGACTTTGGAACTTTCCCATTTCAGACCGTGATCATCAAGGAATTTAGGGGTGCTTGGCGTCAGGGGGAATATCACTGATTTGGTGTGATTGGTCTTAAGGCCTGAGATGCTGCTAAATTTAATCACTTTGCGCATTATTGAGTTGAGGTTTGTTTGGGGATCGCTGACAAAAAACACATCATCGGCGTATAGGGAGACTACCAGTTTATGTGGACCTAAGGTGATGCCTCTATTGAGTTGGTTAGATCTTAGTCTCGAGGCAAGGGGTTCCATTATTAGAGCAAAGATGAGGGCAGATAGGGGGAAGCCCTGCCTGGTGCCACGTTCCAGCTTGATATCGGACGATTTTGTGTTGCCCAGGGTAATGTAGGATCAGGGATCATTGTAGAGCAACAATATCAGTTTAATAAAGGTTTTTCCCAGGCCTATTTGTCTGAGCGTCGCAAAGAGGTATGGCCATTCTACAGAGTCAAAGGCCTTCTCGGCGTCCAATAGGACGGCGATGGCTTGTTGTGATGGGTCAAGTGCCGCAATGATGCCGAACATACGTTGGATGCCGTAGGTTGTACTGCGCCCCAAGATAAAGCCGGCCTGGTCGTCTAGTACCAGTGCTGGCATAAGAGGGAGTAGACGTGTTGCTAGAATTTTAGCTAAGATCTTGTTGTCGAGATTGATTAAGGAAATTGGCGTATATGAGGCACAGTCTTCCTGGGGCCTGCCTTGTTTATGTATTAGGAATACATTGGCTTTGCGTAGTGTGGGTGGGAGGACCCCTTTCACTAAAGCTTCTTCATATACACAGAGGAGTAGTGGAGCTATGGTGTCTATGTGTGTTTTATAGAACTCTCCTGTGAGTCCTTCGGGGCCTGGAGCTTTGGTATTTGGGAGAGTTTTTATTGCTTCCACTATTTCTTCTCGTGAAATGGGTGCGTTTAGTGGTTCGCGCAGTTCTTGGGCTACCCAATATAGTTTGGTCTCCTTAAGGTAGTGTTGAAGTGTCTCGGGGCTGGTGGTGTTTTTGGAGCTGTAGAGGTCTTGGTAGAATTTGCGGGATGTATCTACTACTTCTTCTTCTGTGTAGACTAGGAAACCTTCTGCATCGCGGATGTGTTCCACGTGGGTCGGAGTTTGGTCTAGTTTTAGTAAGCGGGCTAGAAGTGCCCCAGGTTTTTGACATTCGCCGTATTGTCTGATCTGGTGTCTACGTCCGAGAAACTTCAGTTCTCGTTCAGCTGATTCTTGGAATTTCAGTAGTTCTTCTTTCAGGTCAGCTTGGGTTTGGGGGTCGTTAGACGTTAAGCATTTGGCCTTGCGCTCCTTCAGGCGATGTTCACTATTAGTTAGTTTGCGTCGTATTAGTTTTAGGATGCCATTCTCTTTTGCCATGCACACCTCTCGTACGTAGCATTTCAGAGTTTCCCACAAAGTCCCAGCCGAGCTGACAGTCTTGGTTTATTTCGAGAAAGGTTGTGATTTCTTGTAGGAGCTCTGATGCGAAAACCAAATCTGACAGTGATCCTGCTTTGAATCTACAATTAAGGGCTGTCGCCTTGGTGTTGGACAGAGTGAACTCAAGTGTTACCATTGAGTGGTTGGAGAAGGAGCGTGGGAGGATTTGGCTGGGTCCCCAACTATATGGGCTATAAATCGACACCATTATATAGTCAATGCGTGAACTGGTGTTGTGGACAGCTGAGTGAAATGTATATTCACGCTCTTCCCGGTGGGAGTGTCTCCAAATATCTGTCAGTTTGAATGCTTGACAAATCTCAGCCACCTGGTAGCTTGCCTTGGAGGGTTTACTGGTTGTGTTGTGGGATTTTTCAATTTTAGGATTTAGTGGAGTATTGAGGTCTGCACCCCAGATGATCGTTGTTGAGGTGAGTGTTCCTAGTTGAGCCATAATCCAGTTGAAGTTATTTGGTCCATCCGTGTTGGGAGCATAGGAATTTTCCAAGACTATTTATTTCCCTGCGAGTATTCCTCTCACAATTAGAGCCCTTCCTTCTGTGTCTTTTTTTGACTCGATTAGACTGAAGTTGGCTTTTTTGTCAATTAGGATTGCGACCCATGCAAACGATGAGTACGATGAAAAACATCTATGGCAGCCCCATGAGCGGGCCCAGTGTTGCTCTGTAGTTGGCATGAGATGGGTCTCTTGTAGTATGGTAATACTAATTTTGTGGCATCTGAGGTATTGGAGAATCTTCCTGATTTTGGCTGGCTGGTTGCCACCTCTAATGTTCCAGGTGGCTACTGTGAACGGACCCATGGCTGGAGAGGTATTGGCAAACTGCTGGACTCTGCGTGATCGGTTGCTGTCTGGGCTCAGAGGCAGAGCTTTTGATATTTATGATCTTCGTGGAGGGGGAATATGGAGGCCTTGTAGTAGAACGTTGATGAACAGTTGTTAATAACTCAGTGAGAATAACAAGCCTCCCCTGCGTGGGCAACCCCCAACTGGCCCACGATGTACCCACCCTTGTGAACAAAACTGTTAACATTGCTGTGCTTGGGGCGTTAGTAGTGTTCCAAGAGGGAGAGAGGCTCCCTGCTGTTATAGGATTTTGACTCTGTGGTGAGTATCAAATGAGCACATGAAGATGGAGTGGTACCACTGTTGTTGGATGCTGAAGTCGGTTGTTATGGAGGGTCCCTTCGCATGTGGTCGTCTTGTCGGGGTCTTGGATTGTTTGAAGCAAGTCTGCATCCCGCGCGGTCTATGAAATCGTTCGGTTCCTCTGGTGTATTGAAAAATGGTGCTTTACCTTTGTGTTGAATTCAGAGTTTTGCAGGGAATAGGATAGAGTAGAGTATTTGGTTGTCCTGTAAACTTTGCTTTACAACTGAATAGGAGTGCCTCTGTGCCTGTACTGTGGGGGAGAAGTCTGGGTAGAATTGGATTGGGTCCCAGTCGTATTGAAGTTTCACTTTGTCTCTGTCGATATTGAGTATTGCATCGCAGTCTTTGTAATTTAGTAGCTTTTAATAATTGGGTGTGGATTTGCGCCTGGGGATGGTCTCGTGTTGGGGATTCTGTGAGCTCTCTCTATGACAAATAGCTGGGAGAGAGAGTCTTTCCCAAATAGTTCTATGCAAATCTGTTTGACATGGTCTTCCATTTTGGTATGAAGTTGTTGCTCTCTAACTCCGATAATTCTGATATTGTTTCTGCGTGAGCGCCCTTCTAAATCTTCATTCTTGGCGCAAACTGCTTTCATTTGGGATTCTAGGCTGGAGACTCTGGAGGTCAAGGTTGCAGTTCCGTCGTCAAGGTCTGATACGCGTTGTTCAACTGTGTCTAGTCTGTCTGCATGTTTATCGAGGCGGTGTTGAAGTTGGTCTACCTTTGACGATAAGGTATCTAGTTTGCTCCCCAGACCTCCAATTCCGGCTTTTAGGTCGATTAGGATTTCCCTGATGTCAGAATTCTGGGTTTGCTCCTCAGCGGGCCTTGTATATTGTGTTGGTGACACCGGTCTGCTGTTGGTGTTGGGGGGTTTACAGGAGGAGCTGGCTTCAAAGTTCAGTTTTTTTTGCGACTTGTCGGTTTTCCCCACGGTGATCTTGGCTTGGTTTCTGTGAGCTTGTGAGAGGGGATGACGTGAGCCGATGGTGGTGTTATCCAGTGTAGCCTGTTGCTTGGGGTGTTTTTACCTATTATGATCGGTAGTTTGCAAAGGCTTGGTTGATGGTTGTTGCATGATACAGGTGACCAGATCTGGACTGAAGGCGGTGTGGGGTCTTTCCTTGTGGGATCACGTGGGTCCTGGATATTCCGCATGGTTGGTGATGGCGGAGGGTTTCCTGGGAGAGACTGCATTAATCTTGAGACCCCAGGGTGGCTGTACTGATCAGCGGACCTTGAGATGCATTCGATTCAGTTTGGTTGGCCTGTTGTTGGCAGTTCCTGCAGTATCGTCCCAGCCCCACTGTGGTTGAGCCCTGTGGCGGTGTTGTTTGGTACGCTGGTGCGGCTGTGCTGTGCAGAGGCTTTACTGGTTCAGCGCGTGTGTGTGCCCAGAGTTTTTTTTGAGTGCTTATGGTTGTAGTGATTGCTGTTTCACGGCTGGAAGTGGTTAATGGTGTGCGCAGATGGGGGCAGATGACTGGCGTTGGCCGCTCTGTTGACCCACAGTTGCTAGAGTAGCCTGGGAGCGTGTTATGGCGAGCGCTTTTTACTACACCGCTGGTCATGCGGTTCGGGTGAGTTGTTCTTGGAGGTTCCGCTTGATGTTATCAGCCCTTGGAGGGTTGGTGAAGGTCTACGGCAGCGGTGCCTGCCTCCGCGCCTGCCGTGGATGTCGCCTGACACGTGGGTAGGCTGGGGTGTCTCGCGGGTGGGTTGGGGGCGCGAGACTGAAGCCGCGCATGCTGTGATTCTTCCCTACCTTGGTGCTGGGCTGGATTAGGTCGCTCTGGTCGGCGGTGCTTTCCCTCCGCTCACCGAGCCGCTGAGGTGACGGAGACTTCCATGTCTCTTTGGGCACTGGGGCGCACACGTCTACCCGCTTTCTTGAAGCGGCTCGGGTCTGCTCGCTGCTCGCTCGCTCAGGGAGAAAGTTTGGCTCTCGTGGGCTCCTCCTTCCCGGCGGTTCAGCCGTGCTTGTTTCCTGATAGCGTGGGTTACGAGGGCCGGGGGGCCTGGGATATTTAGGCTGTAGGTTTGCTGGTTCTGGGCCGCCGCAGTAAAAATGGTATCAAAATGTGCAGCAGCGTTTCATGAAGCCGCAGGGTGTTGATTGCCGACGAGTGTGTCACCACAGACGTATCGATGAGACAGGATTAATTTGGAGCTACACAGAGCTCTCTAGGAAGCTGCCATCTTGATCGTCTCTCTAGCGCCCTCTGCCAACCAGCTACTTAAGATGCACCCCATGGGATTATACATATGTGGAGGAGATTTAAGAGACATACATAAACTATGGATACCTACCTGCCCCCCCTTCTCCTTCTCACCAGTTTCCACTAAAGAAGTAGAAAGCATCATTAAGGGCCTCAAGCCCTCTAGATGCCAAGGGGACTCATGCCCAGCCCCCATCATCCAAGAAGGCGCCAACACTCTGGCCCCCTTCATAACAGCCCTCATCAATGCATCCTTCAAATCAAGCTCAGTGCCCAGTAGCCTCAAGGAGGCCTGGGTCATGCCACTTCTAAAAAAACCTAATCTAGACCCCAATAACCCAACTAATTACAGGCCAATCACCACCGTTCCCTACATCCTGAAGATCCTAGACAGAGTGGCCTACCTGCAAATACAGAAGCACCTGGAAGACAACAATCTCCTGGGTCTCAGACAATCCGGCTTCAGGCCAAGGCATGGAACAGAGTCAGCCCTACTGGACCTAAAAATCCAGATGGACGAGGCAAAGGACAAGTTTTGACAAGTTGTTTTGATACATTGTATGACTGGTAATTTCTGATGTCCATCGGGAGTGTGATCCAGAGGGTAGGTGCAGTAACCCTGAAGCTACAGCCTCCAGCCCTTTTACTCCTGAAGCGGTGGAGTGACCAAGGAAATTCTGGCATTAGATCTGAGCACTCTACCTGGGGGTTTCTGGGTGAGTGTGTCATTGAGTTAAGTGGGTACTACTTTGTAAATGCAGTTGTTCTCAAGGGATAGAGTTTTGAACTTGATGGATGCTTTAACTGGCAGCCAGTGACCCTCTCATCTGATGGCATAGATATGATCCGAACGCTTAAGCCCAAGTGCCACTTGCAGTGCTTTGTTCTGCAGTAGCTGTAGTTTGGCTAGGTTGGTGGCAGAGGTGCCCATGAGAAGCATGTTGCAATAATCCAATATTGATAGTACGAGAGCACGTTTGAGTGTGAGGCAATTGGTAGCAGTCAGAAATTGTCTGCTCAGTGAAATGAGTCATGAGGTGTAGGACATGGCTGACAATAGTGCATTTATGTGTTTTGCCATGGTGTGCTCCCATAGTTTTTACCTGTTTCAGGACATGGATGGCGGTATCATCTATGCAAATGGAGGAGAAGGACGGGTCTCGGTTTTCTTAGGCGATAGGGAGATCCAACAATGATGAGGGCAGTTTTCTCGTAGTTAAAGCCAGGTTGTGTGTGGCCATCCAGTTTTGTATAGTACATTAGATGAAATTGATTGTGTTGGTGTCTTGGGAAATGTTACCTGTGATAGAAATGTGTATTTGGGTGTCATCAGCAAAGTTGGTGTAGATAACACTGAAGGAATCCAGTCGGTTGAAGAGGGGTTCTGTGTAAGTATTGTAAAGCATAGGTGAGAGGCAAGAACCCTGTGTTACCCATTGGGGTGCCGGGATAAGGTCAGTGGCAGCTTCCCTAATGAAGCAAAAATAAAGAGGTGATGGCTGCAAGGTTTAGAATGAATCTAACCACTGGATTTGCTCTGGCCAACCCTCCAGACCATCGTTCTTCGCCTGCCAAGCCATTACAGAAGGGGAAAGACCATATGCAAATCAGGCTTGGTCCCACCCCAAAAGGGGCAGTCCAGCCCGAACTGCTAGATCACATCCCTAATGCACTAGCCTAACATGGTTCAGAATTGTTGGTCCTCATCAGTGAGGAGTAGCTTGGGTCTCTAGGCCCAGCAGGCATGGGACCCACCTCTAGGCATACCCGTCCCACTCGAGCTGAAAAAGCAAAAAAAAGAGGTGATGGCTGTAAGGTTTAGAATGAATTTTAACCACTGGCATTGCTCTGGGCAACCCTCCAGACCATCATTCTTTGCCTGCCATGCCATTACAGAAGGAGAAAGACCATATGCAAATCAGGCTTGGAACCACCCCAAAAAGGGCACTCCACCCGAACTGCTCGGTCACATCCCTTCTGCATGAGACCACAAGCATCCCCAAACGTGTTTCAGCCTTGTTGGGCCTCATCATTTAGAAGTAGCTTCGGTCTCTAGGCACAGTAGGCACGGGACCCACGTCTGGGCATACCCATCCCACTCGGGGTGACAAAGCAAAAACAAAGAGGTGTTGGCTGGAAGGTTTAGAATGAATCTTAACCACTGGCATTGCTCTGGGCAACCCTCCAGACCATCGCTCTTCGTCTGCCAAGCCATTACAGAAGGGGAAAGACCTCACTGATGACACCCAACAAGGGTGAAACATGTCTGGGGTTGCTGGCAGTCTTGTGCAGAAGGGATGTGACCTAACAGTTCGGGCTGGCCTGGGGTAGGACCAAGTCTGATTTGCATATTGTTTTTCCCCTTTTCTGCCCGTGGTTGTGATTTATTCAACACCTTTCAGCCATCACCTTTCATTTTGCTAGGTTCCCTAATGAACAATCCAGTGGTGGGGTCACTGAAGAAGGAGTGTATCCAAGCAATGGCATCAGGAGAGAAGTGGAAATGCAAGTAGCCATGCTTCATTTAGCCATAATGCATAAACCCTACAGACAAACAAAACCATGTGTCCTCAAACAGCTACAACATCATTTAAAATTAGTTAGGGAAATATTGAAGAAGTATTCATAATGATAATACATGATTTCCACCTTTTTAAATTAGCTGAATACCCAGTACATGTAGTCATTGAGATTTAGTTAGCCATCCCTGAAGCATGAAAACCACCTATAACCCATTCAGCAGAGAAGATTGTTCGGTACTGCCCAAGTAAAGAGCTCGGTTCTGCAGACAAACTCTTAGTTTGTGTTCCACAGTCCAATCTGGTCTCCAGGAGAGGCAGAAGATTCGGAGTGTTTGGGCCAAAAATCTGGAATCAACTCCCTCTGGAGATCAGAGCATGTGAATCGCAGGCATTGTTCAGAAAAAGGTTGAAAAGGTTCCTGGTTAGATAGATCTATCACAGTTGTATAATTTAAATCAATCACTGCATATGCTTTGTTTTAATAGTTACCATCTGCGCCTGAATATAGTTGAATCTGTCTGGTGCGCGTTAGAAATTTTCAAAATCAAAATCAAGCAGTGAACATCAGCCAGACTCTTGCTGATAGGCACACACATTCCAAGTTGCAACTTTCCACAACCAAAGGCTGAATTCCGCGCAGGGATTGGTCAAGGCAAGGGGGTCAAACATCTTCCCATGCCTGAGTTGCAGTACTGAGGTCATGAAAGAGCAACACAAACAGTTATCAGACCGCAGAGCTAAGGACAAGACTCTGCACACGGATTGGTCAAAACACTCAATCTTAGCTAGGTTCCCGTGCCCATGTTCCACAGAGATATAACAATTTATGTTTCTAGGCAGAACATCCAAACGTATCATAATGACGATCACAAGTTGGCAGGAATTGAACGTCATGAAGTGCAGAAGTATGATTGTCAAGACAAAATAATGTGAGCACAACACTGCCCTCTGTAGGATACATCAAATTAACAGCGCACCAATCACAAAGGAAAAGGTCGCACATGCATCATTACACCATTACACAGAAAGTAGAATAAATTAGGAATCAGTGATTCTTTACAGAAGCTCACATATGACTTCATAGTATATATACAATATAATAAAAACAACTTCATGAAATTACCAGCCATATAAACACATATACTTATATACATATATATGTATTCTTGTCATTGTAAGAGAATAAAGCTTTAAAGTTGCTTAGCCCCAGCGTGTAGAGGTAAAAGCAGGGCAGATGAAGTCACAAGGACGGAAGGACATGCAAGTAACATTTCCAACAGTGAGTAATTCACAATGGTGAGAATGGTAAGATGGTAAAATGGCTCAGGCCAATGAGAAAGAATGTGAAAAGTAGATTTTCTATTTTACACTGCCACATCTCACATAATGATTGGTTGAATTGTATGTAGTCATTCACTCCACACATACTCGTGATGGTGCAATGAATTGCAAGTTAGACTTGAATGAAACACATTTAGGAGAGTGCCAGCCAATCAGCAAAAGTTTAAAAGGAAATGACTTCAATGCAAATTAACAAACAGTTCAATATTTAATTTAGTCACAAGGTTAGAATAGACCAACTGAGTTAAGTAATGAATGGACGAACCTATAGTGTAAATGACTATGGCCAATGGAAAACATGGAGAGCATGTTCAAACTGTAACATTTGTTATCTTTTTTCCTTTCTGTAATTTGCTATACAAATGTTAATCTTATAATGTGTTTTTGAATGTCATCTAAGATAATTCCCTGCCCAGACTGTTATGACACATTTTTAATTTTTTCTCATATCTCGTGCATTCATTTTTTGGCTCCTTTGGATTGGGTTTTACTACTTAGATCAGGACTTCCCCTACAGTATGTTTTCTTAACAGTGGAGTCACCAGAGAATGTTTAAAGCTGGATGGAATAATGCCCCTTGAGACTGAAGAATAAGTGTCACAAGAAGGGATATCTCACAGCTGATATTATTCAATACTTCAAGAGGGATGGGATTCAGTGGAGAACAGGATTTCAACTGCAGAATTACTTTGCAAATCTACTCCTCAGAAGTGGGGACACAATTTGAAAAAGCTGCTCCATTAGCCCGAGACCTACATGGGAACAAATGCAGAGGAGACAGTACAGATGTATCAAATGAGAGTGCAATCCCTAAAAAGCCAAACTGGTGTTTTAAACGAGAACACTAGCACACTTAATTAAAGAACACTTGAAAACAAGTAAGTTAAAATAAACATGCAAAATAGTGGAACACAAGTCTACCTTTGAAATATGGTTTGCAGGAGATCTCCTGGTGAGAACTCCTGGCCTTGAGGGAAGGTGTTAGCCATCCTCTCGGAGAGTCAATGCAGAGCTGCATCCTGCCTTTTGTCTCACTTGAAGAAGTGGAGTCAGGCAGGCAAGCCCTGAATCCGGATGGCCTTCAGATAGCAGAGCTGTACTCACAGGGTTTAAACTTTTATAATACCAAATTGATGTGGATTTAATAGTTGTAGGGTCTTATCAGTCACCATACCAAAACCAGATACCACTTATTCTTAGAATGTACCCTCCCACAAGAATGCTAAGGTCACAATTATGGTATTTTTCAATAGAGGTGCAAAAGTGAAATATAGCCTCTCTCTGTGTGGACATGGTGTCCTGGCAGCTATCAAGAAGGAATATGTGACCTTTGAACCAGTCCTGTGCAAGCGAAGGGCAGTGCAGGAGCTGAAGGATTAAGGAGACTGAATGTAGCAGGGCACATTTGTGCACTATGCTTTTGACATGGAGCTTTATGAAAGGATTAGCAGATTCTGACTTCAGCGACAGAATTACCCATATGAGGAGAGGTTGAGAGGTTCCTTAGTTTGGGTTTCCCAATTCCACACATTGCTGATTTGCCACTAGCCTCAGTCGTTGATATTAGCCATAGTTGTGGTACTCTCTGGGTTTACACTATGCACACCCTGCCTAGCCATCCCATTACCGTCTTTGTGCATCCACAGAGGAGCTACAGTCTAACCGTTTAACCACTGAACCCTTACTGCTGAAACTAGCCACCTGCTTTATTGCTGCTGCATTGTTAGCCCACACAGTGGACTCTCGAATTTAGACAAACCCTCGCTGCTTCAAACTAGTTACATGCAGTTCCAGCCCATATTGTGGTTTTCGAATTTAGGTGAACCCCCATTGTCTAAACAAGCTGTATGCATTTCCAACCTATATTGTTATTCTCGAATCTAGGTGAATCCTCATTGCTTAAACCAGCTATATATATTTCCAACCTATACTGTGATTCTCGAATCTAGGTGAACCCTCATTGTCTAAACCAGCTACATGCATTTCCAACGTATATTGTGATTCTCGAATCTAGGTGAACCCTCATTGTTTAAACCAGCTATATATATTTCCAACCTATACTGTGATTCTCTAATCTAGGTGAACCCTCATTGTCTAAACCAGCTATATGCATTTCCAACCTATATTGTGATTCTCGAATCTAGGTGAACCCTCATTGTTTAAACTAGCTATATGCATTCTCTGCCTTCATTGTGATTTTCGAATTTAGGTGAACCCTCATTGTTTAAACTAGCTATATGCATTTCCAACCTATGTTGTGATTTTCGAATTCTAGGTGAACCCTCACTGATCAAACTGGTTACATGCATTTCCAGCCTATATTGTGATTTTCAAATCTAGGTGAACCCTCATTGTTTAAACCAGCTATATGAATTTCCAACCTATATTGTGATTCTCGAATCTAGGTGAACCTTCATTGTCTAAACCAGCTATATGCATTTCGAACCTATATTGTGATTTTCGAATACTAGGTGAACCCTCATTGTTTAAGCTAGCTATATGCATTCTCTGCCTTCATTGTGATTTTCGAATCTAGGTGAACCTTCATTGTTCAAACTAGTTACATGCATTTCCAGCCTTTATTGTGACCCACAAATTCAGGCGAACCCCCACTACTGAATTCAGCCTTTGCCATCAATATATAGTAGCCCTTTAGCGACACCTAACACTAATTGCTACCACTAATAATGCTAGCAAAGTGCCTACTGCCCACTACCACCCTGCCTAACATGAGCAAAAAAATAAATGCCCTGACTCTCATGTTCACGATTGGTCTCATCATAATCATGGCCTCTGCTACCTATAGCACAAGTCCTCCTACAGACAGAAACATGAGACTTAGGTCAAGACTACCCTGCATCTAAGAACTCAAAAGAAATAAAATAAGTAACACCACTGGACTCCTCTCCACCCCCCACCACCTGGCCAAGCGAGCACAGGTAGCAAAAACAGACACTCCAATCTCAGTGCCGGACCACTCTCACACAAAGAAGCATTTGAACCAAAATAGACACTTCACCAAACCTTCTCACAATCCTAACCCTAAGAGTTCTTTAACGCTAACAGGATCACTTATCAACGCCAGATCTATGGTTGGCCACGCCGCCAAAATTGCGGACATCCTAAACAATGATAGTCTGGACCTACTCGCAATAACAGAGACCTGGCTTCATGAGGCTGCAGGACCTACCCTGATGATAGCCATACCTGAAAACTACCAGATCCTTAGGGTAGATAGACCCAATACCAAAGGCGGTAGCCTAGCCATCATCTCCAAGACCACCTTGCCCATTAGGTTTGCCATCTCTCCCCCGTGTTATTCCTGTGAAATACTCACAGCCAAACTGCTGTTATCTAATAACCGCACATTGACCATCCATTTGATTTACAGGCCCCCAGGACCACTAGGAACCTTCGAAGACCACCTCACTAGCCTTACAGCGAACAACACTCAAAACCTCTCCCAAACCTTGCAGATGGGCGATTTCAATATTGGCCTCAATGACCCAGACAACAACAAGCCAGCTCAATTGCAGCTCTACTTAATGATCACAGGTTACCCAAAAAGTCCTCGCCCCCTACCCACATCAAAGGTAGAACCCTCGACTGGGTATCAGATCTCAACTGCCACATTGTCATTACCGACATTGTCCCACAACTCTGGACAGACCATTATCTAATAAACTTTACCACCACACTTGATCTCCTGCGCCCTAAAACTATCAATATGGTACTCCCCTCCCCACCAGAAGTAAAAAAGATATTACTGCCGAAAACCTCATCCCTCTCCTCCTCCCGGCTATTAATAGCCTGGACAACATCACCGACCCAGACACCTTAGTGGACACCTTCAACAAAGCTATGACCACGGCACTAGACACCATTGCACCACCCAAACTGCGCAGAGCTAAGCAGGAAGCACACCTGAATGCCTGGTTCACACCCCAACTTAAGGACTTAAGAAAACAAAAAAGAAAGCTTCAAGCCATCTGGCGCAACTCACCCACCGAAAATAACAAAGTTAAACTAGCCCCACTATCCAAGCACTATAAGAAAGAAATCATCAATACAAAAAGAAATCTATTTGACAATAGAATCACAAAAGCCAAATCAAATACCAAGGAACTCTTTTCCATCCTCTAGGAAATGGAATCCCCACTACAACCAGCAGACACCATTCCCAAGTACAAGATATGGTGTACTAACATACAAAATGCCATATCTAACAAAATCACCACCCTTCAACACAAAATAACAATAAAAAAGGACTATTTGCCCCTCTCTGATCAAAAATCACCACTGCATACCGAGCCCAATACTATCCCTCCCTTCAGCTTCAAAACAATCTCCATTATTGACACTGAAAAGGTCATTCTCTCCCTGAAACCGTCCAACTGCAAGGGCGACAGTTGCCCAGCACAAATAATAAAGGACACAGCTAGGGACCTAGCCCCTTTTATCTCAAAGCTTATAAATTCCTCTTTTAAATGAAATACAGTGCCCGCCAACTTGAAAGAATCTTGGGTACTCCCCTTTCTCAAAAAACAAACCCTTGATCCATCCATCCCCACCAATTACAGACCCATCACTACTGTGCCATTCCTTCTCAAAATCATTGGCAGAGTAGCCTACTTAAAAATGCAGGACTACCTGGAAGCCAACCAACTGCTAGGCTCTCGGCAATCAGGTTTCTGCCCCCCCGCCCCCCATGGTACCGAAACAGCCCTGCTAGACCTCAAGACTAAAATTGAGGAGTTAAATGATAGTGGTAAAACAGCTTTGCTACTTCTACTGGATATGTCTGCAGCCTTCGACCTGGTGGATCATGCAGTTCTATGCAACCACCTCAGGCTGTTTGACAAGTTGGACTGACTGGGCGTCACCTACACTAACTATGCAGATGACACCCAGATCCTCATACCCCTTTCGGGCAACTACAAAACGGACCTGGCTGGTGAATAAGATATACATCCTCATTCAGGCATGGATGGCGACCCCCGGCCTCTGCCTGAATGACAATAAAACTGAGATACTGCTCCTTGGATCCGACACTAATCTAAAAAAACGACCCCCAAACTACGCATCCTTCAATATTGATAACAATATCATTAAAGTTATGCCTGTAGTAAAAACACTAGGATTCTACATAGACTCCTCCCTCACCCTTAAAAAGCAAGTAAGCTCCCTCACCTCCACAACAGCTTAAACGTGCAAATTAATCCACGCTGCCAGACCATTCCTCTCTAGTGCCAGCTATATCACCCTGGCTAACGCTCTAATCATGTCCAGACTAGATTATTGTAACACCCTGTACTCTGGAGCCAACAAATATGTCACTGACAAACTTCAACGACTGCAAAATCATGCCCTAAGAGCAGCGATGAACGTCCCAACTAGAGACCACATCACTAACTTCAGGAAAGAGGCTCATTGGCTAAAAATAAAAGACAGAATCCTCCTAAAAACTATCTCTATCACTTCCAAATGCCTAAACAATCTAGCTCCCTCGTACCTAGTGGATAAAATCTCCAGGAGAACCACGACCCGACCCACCAGATCTGCCTACTCATTCTTTTCTCAAAATCCCTCGATTTAAACTGACCACGGCTGGAGGAACAAGTTTCCCAGTTAAAGCTGTGCAATCTTGGAATACACTCCCAAGTGACCTGAGACGTCCCCTACCCTACGCCAGATTTAGATACAATGCTCTCAACTGGCTCCGCACCAACGACCTATAACCTTCTCATCCCCTCATTGCCACTCTACCCCCACCCTCAACTTGGGCTATGCTTAGCCTTGGTCCTTGACTTGCACATTTGATCAGCTAGATCTTGTATCATACACTGTATTATATGTCGTACTCACATGTATATACCCACCCTAAATATAAATAATGCAGAGCTTGGTCCTGATTTGCACCTTGATCAGCTATATCTTGTATTATATACTGTATTATATTGTATTGTATTATATTGTATTGTACTCACATGTATGTACCTGCCTGATACTGGCACTGTAACTAAGCCTCGAGAATTCTTGTATTGTTGCGCCCATCTACCTAAGGGTTTGGAGCACATTATCAAATTAATAAACAAACAAACAAACAAAGAAACACAGGGCCTGTTAAAGGAAATCCTTTATCTTCGCATTGATGTATTGGAGAATATGAAAGGGATGTTTTGCTAGCATATCTCTGAATTCTTTCATGAGTTGGGAAATCTGTACCAATGATTGTTTCTTTGGGTAGCCCAGGAATGACAGCAGCATCTATCTTAGTAGCTTTTACTTGAACCCTAATAGTAACTGGGGTTCTGTGATACATTTCTTCATCCACATACACACAGGTAACTTTAAAATGGGTACCTTTTTTATACCTAAGGGATATTAAATCAGATCTTATGGTTGTTTGTTTACTCCCAGAATCAATTAAAGCTCTGACTGGGACTCTGTTGTCAACTGCAGAGTCATGGGTTTTCAAAGTATTACTAGCAAGAAAAAAATTACTGGTAACTTCTACTTCTTCTCTGTCTAACTCATCTTTCTCCCAATCCTGTCACATCCTGGGGCACCGGCTACAAAGTCCTTGCGCCTAGACACTGGAACTCACTACCCACCAACATCAAGACTGAAACTTCCTTTCCACAATTCAAAAAATCACTGAAAACTTGGTTATTCAACCAATACTAGATCAGCTTGGACCTCTCACCCTCCCTGAATAGACCTCCATCATCCACCTGTATACCCACTGTAAATAATACCACTGTTTTTATTGTATTCCTATGTTTTATTATAAAGATGTAATTAACCACTGTCGGTAACTACCCCATGATACCTCCTGGTCTGGGCGTATAACAAATGTAATAAATAAATAAAATAAATAATAAATATATCTAATCTACATTGGCTTTCCTTTTTATTAGAAGGACAATGTCGAGCTAGGTGTCTAGGCTGCCCACATGAAAAATATACCAATGAAATGTAATTACTCCCTCCTCAGTCCTTAGCTCTCCCTTCTCTTTAACTATGCCCTCTATTCTTGCTTCCTTAAATTATTTCACTAGTAGTTTTGTAAGGTCTGACTTGGATTTTATCTTTACTTACTAAAGGAGGGAAGCCAGAAAATTCTTTTGGGTCCCTTTTGGGTTCTTGAACTTTATAGAGATTTTGCATGTGACGATTAGCCCCTGCTAAATTCTGATATGTTTCAGTAGCTAAAGTGAGATTAGGTATGTTTAATTGTAGAATAGCTTTTGTAAGTAGGGTGGTAATGAACTAATAAATTGTTCTTTGGCTAAGGTCTCTAATACCTCTGGTAAAGATTGTTTTCCTAACCATAGACACAAGTTCTTCTGTACCGTAGCTGCTAGCTCGACTGGGGTTTCATCAGGTTGCAACTTAATGTTTATGAGCTTTTGTTTATAAAAATGGTCTGTTTGTTCCATTTTTTTCAATAGTCCCTGCTTGATGTCTTGAAAAGGTGCTACCCCTAACGGATTCAATATCTGAAAATAATTCTGAATCTCTCCTCTCAGTAGAGTGGCTAAGTAACAGGTCTTTAACTTATCCCCTCATTGAGACTGTTGGACCAGGCTTTCAAAATGTGCAAACAGAATTTCCCACACCTTCCCCTTCTCTATATGGTTGTAAGACTCCATGTGGTAAAATGGGTCTTCGGGCAGGTGCTGTAATTTTATCAATGTCCTCTTGAAATCAGCTTGAATTTTATGTGTGGTTAACTGAGCTAGAACATTTTCTATGTAGATATATTGTCGCCTTCATCATCAGCTTCTTCCAAAGATGAAATGATGTCAGTTCAGTCGAAAAGTACCAGAACCCTTCTCTTCTTGTTCAAGGAGGGAAAATAAATCTTCCTCCTCAGGAGAGGGGTCGATCTTTATTTGGTGGCAAAAAAGCAGAATTGGAATGAGCTAGTTCCTCTTGTTTTAATGGCATTTGGATAGATATCTTGACTGGGTTTGATACCTGGGAAAAGGGATGGCAGTAAATCTATTTCTGGTTTTATGACCATTTATAATGTATAATTGAGTCTTAAGTCATAATCTGATACCTTATAAGTATAAGTATCCTGCAAAGTTCGACCCTGGGAGAAATGTTTTTGATGATGTATGGGGAAAGCAAATTTCATTAAAATCTTTTGTTTAAGACTTAAAATAGTATCATGGTGTCTAACATTAAGTGAATAATGTCCTTCCTTTAACTGCTGGATTATAAATTGCATTACAGTATAAGAGTTGTATTAGTGGGTTCCCAATTTGTATCAACTGGTTCAACATCCCACTATCCCACTTCTTACACCATATATGAGGGGTCAGAAATGAGAAGCAGACACAAAGTGGTAGTGTTTTCAACATTAGATATCTTTATTAAAAGAAAAGGGTTGGATAAAGACCTCTCTGCCCCTATCCTAAAGAGAGTTTCCCTATGTAGGAAACTAAAACTAAAGATCAGTATGTGTCTCATCATCAACATTATGTACACTGTCCTTGTGACCAAAACATAATAATCTGACCGTCACACCAGAAATGAACTAAGGGTGTAAGGAAATGTCTCTGAGTTTGGCAAAAAAGTTTCACAATTTAAGCAAGTAGATAGATCCAACAAAATAATCCTTGGATCCAAAGGGTGGTTCCCTTCACTGGATATTGCAGGTAGGATTGCCAAAAGTGGATCTTTCAAACAATAGCTCTTCATGGATGACAAAAGTGTCTCTTTCAAACAAAAACCTCTTAAGGATGGCAAAAGTGTCTCTCTGAAAAAAATTACTTCTTAAGGGTGGCCTCCTTGTATATTCCCCTACCAGGAATCCTTCAGTAGATTCTTTAGATCCCCGGGTATACTCTCCTACCAGGTATCTTTTCATAATGTCTTAGTCTTTTGTATATTTCAAAATGGATTTCCTGATGTACTCTTCTATCAGGAATCCTCTTATGGAGTCTTGCAGATACCCTGGTATGTCTCTCTGCCAGGCATATTCTCCCCCCAAAGGCTCACTGTCTGGTTCACTTCTTTCACCAGGACTTCTTTCAATGTTCTCAATGTCTTTCAGTCTAGCATAGTTGTATTGCTTCACTGTCTATACCTGTAACGCTCACCTGATTCCCACGGAGGCGCGGGTCTTGGCAGGAAGGTGTCCGTAACACGAAACGTGATGTGCAGGATTCGGTTGGCTTCTGGGGTCGAACCTCTCCGCACTGTGTGTCGAACTCGAAGGGTGAGGTTTCTGCAGGTGAAATAATATGGGGATTAAAGGTCTGGGTTGTTGAATGTCCCTATCTCTCTCCTCCCAGCTTGTCTGTTGAACCCCCCTCCCAGGTCAACTTGCTCACCTTAGATAGGTGAATGCTGGGCTCTCCATCTGTGTCTAGTGCAGGGTGCCGTTGCCAGTTCCTTCACTGGTGAAACGTTAGCCTCTTGACTTCAGAGGATGAGTACCGTCGTTGTCTGCACGACCGGTAAGTTTCTGGACACCTTTAGTCTGTAAGTATGGCAAGCGCTCTTACTGTCTCTTTCTTTGTCTTTGCAGGCGACGATGCAGAAAGAAGAAATCCGGAAATCGCCACGTGCCGGTGAGTGTAACACTTCTGTTGTCTATGCAGGTGAAGATGCAGCGTGAAGAATCCGAAATGCACAGCGTGCCGGTAAGTAGAATAATGCTGTTTATCTTTGTGCAGATGCAGCGTGAAGAATCTGGAATGCACGGCGTGCCGGTAAGTAAAATAATGCTGTTTGTCTTTGTGCAGATGCAGCGTGAAGAATCGGAATGCACGGCGTGCCGGTAAGTAAAATAATGCCGTTTGTCTTTGCAGGCGAAGGTGCAGCGTGAGACACGGCCGCTGCCGATGGATCAGGTAAGCAAACACTGCGTGTGAAAGTTCGTTCTGCTAACCTGTGGTTTCTTATCTTTTGCAGGTGCTGATGTTGCTCGGGTACCGGAATGGTGAGTATAATTCTTGCAGGTTCAGGATCCAAAGAAGAAAAGCTGGAGCAGACTCGGTGAGCGTTCTGCTGCAGATGCAGAATAACGCGAAGCACGTTTCCTCAATCGGGTGTGGTTTAAATAGCCTTGGAGTGATGAGGCGTCTCCTTCCACGGCCCCGCCTAGGTAAGAAAAGAGTTCCTGCTTCCAGAAGAGTTCCAGTGGAGTGGAGCTGCCCCACCCAGGTAAGAAAAGTAGTCCCAGTCCACCGAGGACTTTTAAGAGTCTGGCAAGTCAGCAGCATGGTCTGCCGCAGGTAAGTCCACCCAAGCATCTTCACACTTATGATGAGCCCGGCGCTTCCAGTGCCGGGACCAAGGCTTCTGATGAGCCTGGTGCCACCGGCGCCAGGACAAGGTCCAAAAGGTCCCTGTGTGGACCGGCTGGTGCCTAGGATCAGGGTTAGGGGCCTGCTTCCAAGGACGTTGGACTGATCCTGGCTCCTTGGAAGCAGTGATCATGACAATACCTCATTGGCTTCAGGTATTACTTGCTCCAGCTTTCCCCACATTGATATCAAATGTATGGAGATCTGTTCAAGATTTGCCTTTTAACTTCTTCATCAACATTCATCTGCTTGTGATAACACTTGCTCCAACTTTCCCCATATTGACATCTCATACATGAGGATTTGTCAAAATTCTGTCGGTATTCAAAATAGTTTCTGAATTGCCCACCTGCCTGTATGGGCATACTCATTGAAATCTGGTAGTGTTCCCAACCAGTGGCATATTGCTACGATGAAGCTTTTGCTCTGGGATGGTGTCTTCCGCTCTCTTGGCTCCCCTGCCAGCGCTGTGTTCATCAGCCAGTAAGTCTTCTGCTGCTTGTCACGATCGCGTCTCTGGTAGCTTTGCTGCTGCTGCCCGGCCTCCCAGCAGTTCTCCCACAGTGCCTTATGTGTCTTCTCTGGCCTTGCGCTAAGCCGCTAGGTAATGCTTACAAGGGGCAGCTTGGAAGAGTCTGCCTTCTCCGACACAATCCGTTCACATGCTGTTGCCTTCTCCCTTGGTCCTGCTTATCGCTTCTCTCTTCTCCAACTGTTTGAATGAGTACACCATATGTAAATGGCCCACATACTTGGGCTTCATTGCAACAACTAGTCTGTATGTTCAACATGGTGTTTCCTTCAATTCACATTAGCTCCTTCCTCCTCTTCCTCATCTCAGCTTTGGAGGCTTTGTGGGAGTTGGAGACCATATGATTTCAGAGACTTTTAAAGTAATATTGTTTTATATCTTTGATTGGAACAAAATAATCAGAGACAGGAGATGTTAGGTGTGTTCTATGTGTATATGAGTCATGGTTGGTCTTCTGCCTAGAGTGTTCTACAGGAAGGGGTTTTCAGGTTTTACAACACTGGGATGTGTATAGTGAGAAGTCATCAAGAACAAACAGCAAGGAATACCGCTTCTCTCCTGATTGGGTCACCACTTCCTCCAACAGCCGTCTCCTCCCACATGATCCTCCCTCATAATACCACCCCCAGGGTCAGGAGCAGGTATCCGCTTCTGTCACCTGGACATGTGGGAGGAGATCTTTGATGGGAAATCAATGATGACACCACAGGATTCATCACAAGATATACAACATACTAGACAGCAGCTCCCTAACCATCCCCAGAGAACAGTGGTGGTGAGCTGTTATGGACCAAGGCTTGCCACCCTGCCAGATGCACTGGAGCAAGGCGCCTCATTGAAGCCAAAGAAAGCCCTGTAGGTGCCATCCAAATTCCCTCATCTTGAGTGCAGAGCATGAAGGATTTGTCTTGTCCCCAGAACCTGAACGTCCAAGGGCAGCTGAAATGCTGTTTCACTGCTTTGAACCATCTTCGAGCCACTTTCACCGTGTTCAACGCATTTTCATCTGACACAGGAAATGCAGTGGTGCTTTTGGCACTCTAAGCAAACTTCAAACTGCCTGCTAAATCTCAAGCACACAGACTGTCTCAAGCCACCCGACCACAGGCGCATCTTTCAAAGGATCAATAGAATGGACTGCCATCAACATACTGGAAGCCATTGAACTAAACGTTGTGAACGTCGGTTCAATCCAGCACAAGCCATCTTTTTGCTGCTGACTTGACCACTCCTCGATACAGTAGAAGAGATCATTTTGCCTCCTTGAATGCTGTCTCAGCCCTCAGGAAGCCTGTTCCATTGTCTTAGGACAGTTTTTCTGAAGTTCAACTAAGAGCTTAGTAAAACCATTCAACTGAGACAGTACAAGACCCCACTCTTAGTATAAGGTTGTACCACCTGAGTATATGGCAAACAGAGCAGCCAGGCTTATCATAGGAGGGGAAAGAGGGCTATAGAATCAGTTGTAGTTCACATATGGTCCAAAGAAGCACTGAAACACTATGTATTGTAAAAATAACAGGTTTATTTAAATACAAGCACGCCCAGATAAATCTTGGGAGGAAATACATACTATCACATCATATATAACCACAATTATAAAAACACACCACTGTGCTTTAAAGTACACAGATCAAAGCATAGACCTTATTTAGACAACTAATAGTATTTCTAGGTAAGTCAAACCTTATCATGCACATTCAGTATAGGTCACACCTATTCTTGGGGAGTAAAACCATAAGTTACTTTCAGATTACTTTACAGTAATTCAAGGGTAGTAGACCCTGTCAGTTATGCAGTGACACGCAAAAAGGAATTCACATAGTAAACCAACTTGCCAATATACTTTTCTGAAATGTGGGACACAGATTCAAGGAACAGTATATACCTCTACTACTTTTGTGATTACACACAGTTATACTAGGTGAGTAAGGCCTTTTTGGTGTAATATACAATTACAGTTGCATATTATGTGGGGATTTTAATATGAACTGTATGAAGGTGAAAGAAAAATTAGTGGATGCAAACTCTGAATCTAGCCTTGGACAGAAGAAAAAAGTAAGGGCAAAGATTTGGCTGAGTGAGGTAGCAGAGCTTAACTTTCATATGCTAAATGGGCATACCCTAGGGGACATTCCCAGAGCTCCCACCTTGAGCAGAAGTGAACAGTGCTCTACTCTAGACTACCTTTTTGTCTCACATCTCGATGCGCCCCTGGTTAAAACATTAGAGGTTGTAAGTATGACCAAGAGTGACCACAATCTGGTGAAAATTGTTCTGGATCTACCGACCTTCAGGGAGGTTGAGTGATGGAACATCGAACTGGACTTTATTCCGGGAAGAAACTGACTTTGCTTAAACCGTAATGAAGTGGTTTCACTGACCAACCGTTATATGAAACCCCTGATGCACAAGACCATAGGGTGTGACTATGTATCCCTATTGAGGGATTTCTGGAAGATCAAAGGGGGTGGGATGAACCGAAGGTTCAAACAAAAAAATTGAAATGACAAAGAAGTTGCTTTGAAAAAATGTGAATTGCGTAAGGATGTAAGAAAATTAAGGCTCCTCATGGGACTGGGAAATGGGCAATTGATAAAAAAGGGGAAACGGCAATACAAGAATTGGTTAAAATCACATAATTCTCTCATCCTACAAGCTGACGCAGAGCAAATGCTAAAAGTTCTCTACAGTAAAGACTGCAGAAGGATGTGGCTTTTGCTGAACGGGACATGGGGTCTGCAGAGAGCACTCCAGTCTAGTTCAGTAAATGAGGATGCTTGTGTGACACTCTTTGGAGCATTGTATGAGCAGCCCTGGAAAAGGGAACCCTTGGCCCGGCCCCTGTTGGGTAAGAGGGGATGGGCCTTGGATATATCAAAAGAAGAGGTTGCAGATTTTGATTAAAAAGACCAGTAATTCCAGGTCCCCGGGCCCCGATGGTCTATCTAATATTATACCGAAAGCTGCCCCGGAAGAGTGGGTGTGTTCTGCATGAACCTCTTCACTGAGATCATGACCCGTGGAGAGACCCCGGAATCCTGGAAAAGGGCAGTGGTGATCCTGATCTTCAAGAAGGGCATCAAGGCGGAACCAAAAAACTTCCACCCTATTGTCCTCCTGGGTGTTTTACAAATGATGTTTGCATCCCTCCTTTTGACCAGATTGAAGAGATGGGTTATCGAATCTGGGCATTATGACTTGAGGCAAACAGGATTTGTAAAGGAAGTTGGGTGCAGTTTAAATGTGCTGTTGTTAGGGCATTAAAGGAGGGAAGGAAAACCTGTATCGCCTTTGTCGATTTTGCATAGGCATCCGACAGCATAGACCAGGATCTACTGTGGACAAATATGGCAGCGTGGGACTGCCCATGGGATATCCTTTCCCCTATCATGTCCCTGTACACCAACACTTCAATGCAAGTAAGGTTGAACTGAAGTGGTCAGTTGTCCCTACCCTGAGAGGCTTGAAACAGGGTTGTCTGCCCGCCCCAGAGCTTTTCAACTTGTTTATTTCAGACTTAAAGGCTGCAATGGGGAGGAGGGTTCTTTCCCACCGATAATAAACAGGAAGCCGACAGGTTGGTTGCTGTATGCAGATGACCTTGTCGTGCTTGTACAGTCTCAAATCGGCTTGCAGCATAAAATGAACGCCCTTCAAAAATATGTTCAGGCCAATGTCCTAAATGTCAATGTTGCGAAATCTGCGATTTTGGTTTTGCAGAGTTTAAAGGGGAGGAAAAGAAATCAATTCTCCTGTAGGCTAGGAAATGAAACTATAAACTTGGTGGATGACGCTAGATACTTGGGCATTGAGATCAACTCATGTATATGTGATGCCCCTCAGGTCCTTAAGTTGAAATCAAAGGGCAAGAATTTAGCTAACCAACCCAGCATTATTAACAGAAAGGTCCTCCTCCTGGTGGTCACTTTTTACAAGCAGAAGGTGACATGAATATAGTGGAAGCGTCGCTATGCGTATTATAGGAAATTTTGTCAACTCTGGAAAGATTGTTCGGAAGGAAAATACAAGGGCTCTTGCGGTGTTAATCAACTGTAATCATAGGACACAAACTGGGGATCCTTTCCCTTTACGCTGCAGGAGCTTGGCAGTCCTTACTACTGTACCATAAACTCATAATAGAGAAATTGTGCTTACTAAAAAGAAAAGAGGGAGTGAAGTTGGATTGGGCTCTTGTAATTTGGGCCAAACACTGTGTTGACCTGCTGCAAAGGGCTGATGCATCAGAGGACTTGTTGAAATCCAACCCTGATGCAATCACAAAAAATATTTGGTTTGATGACTGGATCTCAACTCAAACTGAAAAAAGGAGATTCAGTTCATTTGAGTATTTAAGACGGGAAACAAAGGTCTTAAACACACTGCCTGAGTACCTGGTGAAATTCCCTAGCCCCCTTCATGGAACCCTCTTTATGGGATTTAGGTTGAACTTGTCCACACTAGAGCGGTCATTAATTCTCGCAGTCAGGTGAAGAGTGGGAAGGAAGTCTGAAGACTATGCAACAAGTCAAAGGAAACACTTAAGCACTTGACACTTTTCTGACCGTTTTTGAAAGATTTAAGAACAAAGTATTTTGGTGGATTTATGTATGATTTTCCATCAAAGAGTGCTGATGAATGGTGGGCCATTTTATGCAGGGGAGAAGATTTTAGACTAGTATTTGCACTAACAAAACTATTTGACGAGACAACTACCCTCATGGGATCAAGATAGTGGTTATCCCAGGGATGGATAGCACTCTACCTCAGTGGAGAGCAAGCAACAGCAGCTTGTTGGGTTTCAGAAGGGCTTTAACCCATTTATTGATTAAGGTTGTTATTTCTGTTACACCAATTTTTAAAAATACTTTTTACTCAAATGTTATACATTAGGCATTGTGTATTTGGAATTGAAAACATGTTTTTTCTTTTGTATTATCTTGCCATTTGTACTGTATGTTATATTATGATGTGGCAGAGGTTTGAAATAAACTAGATGTCGAAATAAAAAAATAACAGTTGCTTTTCAGCTCAGTGGAACACAGTCTAAGATAAGCAAGAACTCTTTACACTAATTTTGGATGCACCAGGCAGGCCAATGTCAGCTACACCTAAAGGAACACTTCTCTAAAATGGCAAGCAGCTATTCTAGGCAGGTACAACCTAATGTTGTAATTTACTATCATAGTTGCTTTTCAGATCTGTGCAACACAGACTGGGGGTAAGCAATATCTTGTTTTAGGTTGGCATGCAGCTAACACAAGGTAAGTAAAACCTATACACTTTTTAAAGAGGCTATCAGTAACTTAAAGGTAAGTATAACCTTAGGCAGACATATTCTGGACAGGCTAAGAGCATGGAAGGGGAAGAAAGAACAAAAAGGGGACACTCATACATTTATCCTAACAGGAATAGTAAAGTGAAGAGGCACAACCAATTCACAGGTGAGTAAATTATACATTTCAGAATAGTGCAACACACATTCAAGGTAAGTAAAAACGTTTGAAACTTTTCACTCTCAGATTTACAGTTACCAACTAACTCTTTCACAAGTAAGTACTTTTCAACAATTGTTATTCTTTTCAAGACCGAATACTTTACTTATCCAGTCCTTCCCTAGTCTATTGCATGAGTTCACTCAGGGGCAGAAGAGGGACCCTAAGGGTCTAGGTGCTAGCTGTAGGCAGGGTGAGACAGGGTTCAGTGGCAGGCAAAGTCAGAATTCCAGTGGAAGACTGTTCAAACAAGTAAGTATTTCACTTTAAAGTTAGTTGAGGGTCCAGGGACTTCTGAGAACTGAATGGTGGCCCCCAAAGCACAGGAAACACTCCAAAGCTGTACAGAAATCAAAAAGACTTAAGGTAGGTAAAATATCGTAGCATACACAGTACCTCAGCAAAGAAGAAGAGTTGCAGCAGGAAGACTTCATGATCTGCAGCCAAAAACCAGGTTGATCGATTCCTTTATCAAGAAGACAGAAGACAGGACTTTAAAAAGACTTTTGCAGCATTTATCATGGGAGAAGCCTCAAGGCAAGAGTTGTTTCTTCATGGCTGAATGCAGCTCTGTGGTTTTGGCACCCTTTCAAGGAGCCAGAAGAAGACTGAATATCGCTGGTCAGATTCTTGTCATTTGAAAGGTTCAGCACTCTCATGAGTGGGCTTTTTGGACTCGATTCATGCCTCTCGAGCTCAAACAGGATAGCCACAAAGCTTCAGCAAGATTTGGAATTTGAAAGACATGCACCGCACAGTTGCTTGAGGTCCCAGGGTATTGCCGCCCTGCCAGGTTGCAGCACAACGTGTAATGGCTCAAAATGCAGCTCTTCTTGAGTCTAATGGGTCTCACCAGACTCTGGGTCGGGTTTGTCATTTTTTGGAGTCCCCAGGTCAATTGGAAGGAAGGGTAACAGCAGGCTCTGGTTACACAACAGGCTCTCCAGTTGCTGGAAATCATCTCAGCTGTGTTCATCATCTTCTTCAGTTTTGCCTCCAGTGGTCGACTACCTCTTCAGCTTCCAGGATCAGACTTTTATGCAGGAACCCAGACAATCCAACAGCCATCAACATTCAAACTTGGGGTTTGGTAGTACTTTCAGGTCAGCCAACCGCCCAGTTTGAACTGGATTCTCACAGTCAGGCTGGAAGACAAAGGGGTTAAAAAGTTTTGGACTCCCCCTCGCTTCCTGCCTTCACAGACACTCTGGAGCCTGGGCAGGGAATCCACAGGATTCCTGCTGAAGATAAAGTTAACACAAAGGACATTACTATGCTGGAAGTCAGGGGAAGTAAAAAGAAATGACAATGAACACTAAAATGGTGAAAAAAGAAGACAGAGGTTCTTTTGGTAAAATGAGCACCCTTTGATGCCTTTACTAGGCTGTGGAAACAGCCCACGGTAAAGGTGCGCCAAATTAATAAAAGGGTTTGCTGCCACCAGCCATTAAAGGTAAGTTTGTCCTTGTAACATAAGTGTTAAATTTAGAATGAGAAAAGGGATACCTAGTATCCCCCCAGCACTCCACATAGGGCGGAGTGTGCTTGTTTCACCTAATAAAATGTAAAAGGGATCCAAAGATCATTTCTACCCATGGGAACTGTAGTTCTCAAGGGTTATCCAGAGAAAGATAAAAGGGGAGCCCCAAGGGCAACCCAGCAACAATAGGCAGCATGTGCCAAATGTTGTCAAAGAGGATACAATTAAAAGGAGACTATGGAGAGCCTTGGAAATGGCACCCATAAAAAAAGTACAAGACTATGGGCCTCATTATGAGTCTGCCGGTCCGGATATAACGGTGCCGGTAGCACCATACCGGCACTGTTTTCCAGACCGGCCAATTCCGACCTGCAAACCCGGCAACACCATCACCTTAGAGCCACACATGAGGTAACAATGCACCTGGAATCAGCGTCGGCGGAAACAGAGCAACGACACACCGACACACACACCCAGTTACTGGCAATGCGTAACACTGTGCACATTACAAGTAGCACGGACACGGAAATGCCACCAAACAAATGGCGGAAACACTGTGAACATCGTGGCAGTACTACTGGCACCGCAGAGCTGGTGGTAACCAGCGGCAGGTGAGCTGAATCAGGCCACAGGTTCAAAAAATGAGCCCAGCTGCACCCTGCAGGCAACTGGGAGCCTACACAAGGGCCACACCCACATCCAGGCCACCTCCAAACACAAGCATGCAGTCAGCCGCTGTAGCAGCATTTGGGCTACTGAATCTACAGGCAGCAGTGCACATTGTGGCAGCAGTGGGGCAGAGGAGGAGGGGGAGGAGGCGCAGGTGTCAAATTGTGAACCCCGTACCCATAGCAAAAATAAATGTGGAGCCACCACGACCCTGCAGGCAGCCTACAATACCCCGTATCAGGGCCTCACCCTGGAACCTGACCCCAGGGCAGATACAAACATTATACCGGCTTGACCATTCATCAATCATGTCCATCGTCACCCTGATCAAGGAGGACATCAGCAGCCGCATCAGCATACAGACTGCAATCCCCCCCCTGCTGAAGGTGGTCTTGGTACTGCATTCCCTTGGAACTGGAACATATCAGCACACTGTCGATGAGCTGCATGGGCTGTCGCAACCCTGTTTTTCCAGAATACTTGACCATGTACTAGATGCGCTGCTGACCCATGCGTCAGAGTACATTTCCCTCCCCAGTACCCCTGCCCAGGTCACTGCCACCAAGTAGGCCTTCCATGCCATTGCCGGCATGCCAAATTGCATAGGTGCATTAGACTGCACCCACATAGAGCTGACAGTTCCACATGCAATGGAGGCAGTGTACCGCAATAGGAAACAATACCACTCACTGAATGTCCAGATGGTATGTGATACTGGACAAGTGATAACCCATTGCTGTGCATGTTTTCCGGGGTCAACACATGACTCAATGGCCCTGTGGAATTCGACATTGCCATGCTACATGGAACGTTATGCAGGACAAAGCACATGGCTATTGGGTAAGTACAACTGCCAATGCATGACTCCTGAGCAAGGGCATGGACAGTCACCACACCCCACACAGTGCATTGCTTCACATTCCAAAATGCCACAGCATGCAAGTACCTCCCCTGTCATCAGCCATGCACACCCTAGACTTATTGTTGCACCACAGGCAAGGCCGACATGAGGATGTGGGTCCCTTGCCCGCCCAATGTTCCTGTGCACCCACAATGCACACGATGTGCGCTTACCCGGCAGTGTGCATTGACCACTAATTCACAGTGACCATTGTCTGACTAGTGCATGTGTGGCCATCACAGCACAATGCCACTGTCACCAACCACACATGAACTCACGGGCATCTACTTGCACACAACAAGCCATTGTCTAATATCAATGCACCAATGTGACCATCAATGGCCACGGAATGGTATTGTGCCCCAATTCCAATCACAAGAAGCCCCATATGACAGATCCACAAACGGTACATGATTGTACTGCATCTGAATCTGACTACGAAACCAAGAACACTGATATGTGCCCTTGCTTCCACTACCATGTAGGTGATGCAGGATATGCACTCACACCATGGCTGATGAGACACATACGAAGGACAAGCAACAGGCATGTGGAGGCCTACAACAGGGCACACATACGCACACGTGACATGATAGAGCGTACCTTTGGATTACTCAAGGCAAGGTCCGCTGCTTCAGCCGATCTGGTGGATCATTGCTGTACAGCCCAGTCAAGACGGGGAGAATAGAGCTTGCATGTGCCATGTTGCACAATCTGTGCATACGCAGGAACGTTCCACTGCCCCAGGACACATAGGATGATGGTGATGACGATGATGATGACGACTATGGTGATGGTATGGGTGCACTCCCTGGCAGGGGTGCCCAGGATTGGCAACAAGCAAGGACAGCACACATTCACAATTTCTTTTGAGAGGCTGTACATGCACCTTATGTAAATCATTTATTTTGAATGACATTAAATGGATTGAATGCACATGAAATCATGGATGTCCACTCGTCACTTGAATTTGCACAACCTTTTATTCGCAAGAATACAGGGGTAACGAGAATTGGATGAAAAGTAGAACACCCACCTCCTCAACAAATCCACTCCCCAACCAGGCCCCAGCCAACTAACCCCACCAAGGACCACCCCCACCTCCCCAATGTACCCAACACCCAACCAGGCCCTGACCAACTAACCCCACAGAGGACCTCCCCTACCTCCCCAATGTACCCACCCCCATACAGCAACCCCATTCCAACTGTGCGGACGACAGTCCAATGTTTATCGCACTATTTCTGACCACACTTGTGGGCATATGTGTCCTTCCCGGAGGGTCCTGCCAGCCGGCTTGAGCACCTCCGTGGGATACTTGCCACAGAACTCGAGGGGGTGCTGCTCTTGGAAGCCACTAGTGGTGTTACAACTGGCACATTGCCCAAAAATGCCAGTTGGGCCACCGATATTGGCTCTGCAATGGAGGACACAATATTGTTCCCCTCCCTCACACGCTGTGACAGGGTCACGTTAGTTGCTGCAAGGCGGCCTATTGCCCTTGACAGCCTGCGCACAGAGGTGGCAGTTCTCTCCCTCTGCTTCCTTGCCTCCTAGCGCTGCATTCTTGCCTCCTTGCACTGCAACCTTGCCTCCTCGCGCTGCAGCTTAGACTCCTGCAGTTGTTGCTCAATCAGCTGTGTGAAGCTGGCCTGGTGTTGCTCTATGCGCTGGAGGCGGGTGCTGAGTTTGGCAATAGAGGGTGAGCCCATCGGGCTGTGGAATCCTGAGATTACAGGTCAGATAGGGGAGTGATGTTGCTCCAGTCATCCTGGTCCTGTGGTGCATCATAAGATTGTATATATAACAACAAATAACATTCTAAATAACCAGAAGTTGCAGTTACATCACTGCAGGAGTGGCCGTGCAATGGCGGACCAGCTCCCGTTTACAAATACACCTCGCGGCCGGGATCTGGTCTTGCGGTCCCGTCCGCGTGCTCATCTAAGTCATTAGGCCATTGCACGGCCACTCCTGCAGTGGTGTAACTGAAACTTCTGGTTATTTAGAATGTTAGAACGTTAGTGTTCAGCTGTAGCTACTGTGACCATGCACGAGTACAACTGTATTAAATATTGTATTTGGCCCCTAGGTTATAGGCCACCTCACCCCTCCGTGCAAAAACTACTGTCTACATGGATAGGGTAAGATTCCCTTCCTTGCTTATACTACATGTTCAGTGTGTTATACTATATCCACACCTCAGGTTGTAAATTGGGAATTTTCCCCTGTTTTCTCTTCCCCCCTTCCCCTCCTGTCATCCTTACAGGTAGAGGAATCGCATTAATGCAGACAACGCTGCAATAGTAACGAAGAGGGCACTCACCTACATGCCCACAATTCAAGCCCTGATGAATGTGGTCTAACCACCCCTGACCACAGAAACCGGTCGGCTATGAAATTACCTGACCTAGAGGACAATAAGATCACCCAGAGTCAGTGCATTTGGACTATGGATCCCCAAACCAACTAACCCCGAGGGTCCCACCTTTACGAAAGAATCGAGAGAGAAAGATTCACCGAAGAATATCCTTTGTTCTTCTTTTTTAACACTTCTGCACCTGCCCGACAGAGAAAACCCATTAAAGATTCCAGTTCTTTTCATCTAGAAAGCAGCAGACACATGGCCCACTCTTTATGTGGCCCAACATGTGTTTTTTAGCATGACACAGTGCACTCACATATGCATCATAAGATTGTTCAACCAGTGCACTGTTGCTGCTAGGTGAATCCTCCTCCACAGTGGCAACAGGACAGGCAGTGATATGTGCGGCCGACGTGGAAGCAGGTGTTGCATCTGTAGCAACAGGCAGCCGAGGGGTTCCAGCGTGGATGGGGGTATCCGTGGCCAATGTCGGTGTTGCTGAAGACTTGTTGCTGAGGTGCTGGCAGTGGCATCCTGCGACGGACGGGCACGTCAGCCATGTGCAGGAGGACGTGGTGTGGCCTGTTGCACAGTGTCAGTGTCGGTTGATGTGCCTGTGGGGGAATGCAGGGCATGCTGTTAGTTGTGTGGTGGAATGTGAATGGGTCTCTCACATGCAACACACTCCCCAAACTCTGTCCACTTGCATGTACACATATTTGATGGGTGATGCACTCAGGTGTGTGTGTCTCAGCTTGTACTCAGTCACACGCTGTCTGCATGTCCTGGGGGCATGTCTCATGTGCGTGTTGAGTGTGTCTGTGTCACTGGTGGCTGCGTCGGGTCACTTGGGGCCTGGCTGGGGGGGGGTCATTGGTGGATGTGTTGGGTCACTTGGGGCGAGGCTGGGGGGGTATATGGGTCATTGGTGGATGCGTCGGGTCACTCGGGGCCTGTCTTGGGGGGGGGACATTAACACTCATGGCTTTCAACTATGTGTACTTACCAGCCTTGCCAGTTGGGCTGACTCCGGCCTCTGCATCGTCTATGCCCTGGATTCCTTCGAGGTGCAGGACACTGCTGCACCTCTCCTTTCATGACTGGAGCTTCATGGGTGATGCAGGCCCTCCACCTGTGCCAGTACTGTGCTGGCAGTGTGCTGTAATTAGGTTGCACACTCACAGCCAGAGATTGTCCCAACCGCTTGTGGCAATCCTTGACCGTGCGCACAGTCACTCCAACAGCAGTGCACTTTTGTGCTGCTTCCGCCCAGATCTCCTTGCGGCGCTGCTGGGTGCTGTGCCTTTGGTCAGCATACGGGCATGTTCCCCGAGGTGCTCCACAAGCACAGTCAACTCAGGCTCACTGAAGCGTGGCTTCCGCTGTCGGGTGGTTGGGATGCCCGATGCCATTGTACTGGTAGATTGTAGCATTTCCCAAAGGCAGTAGGCCCTGTGGTCTCAGAGGATGGCAGTGGATTGTGGTTTAAGTAATGGCTGCCGCTCTCCTTCCGGTTTTCACGATCACAGAATTTCCGTATCCGTGATGGCGGAGGCGGATACGGATATACCACTGCTGTGGTTCACGGTGCATCTGTGTCAGTGGGGGTTTCCGTGCCGGTGACACTGTTTCCGCATTCGCATCAGCATTATTACACGAACGCTCTGACTCCGCCTCCGCCTCCGCAAGGCGCCCGGCAAGTGCTTCCACCTTGTTTCCCTACTGGAGGGGGTCTGTTTAATCAGCTTTCCGCAAGGCCCAGCTGCGCCCCTGTTGTGCTGATAATACGACAGGAACCGCCCGCCTCGTAGGAAATATCAACGCTACAGGCGCTGCTGTACAATGTTTATTGTATAAGCACCTAACAAATGACCAATAAATAAATAAAACAAAATAAATATTTTAAGAAGCCATGTCTCTCTGTTTCATTTTTCTGTGACCATAGTAACTTGTAAGTCCTCTTGTCCACCTTATTATTCAAACATATCCATTATGAACAGTGACATTGGTGCAATTTCTTGTCTGAACATCCAAGCTAAAGTACACAGAGTGCTATACTAAATCAGGTACCTGCGTTCTCTTTTCAGGGGTGTATTACTGCTAGCATTTTAAGTTAGTTGACTCCATGTTTATTGTTTAATTAAAGTGTATATTCTTTTTAAAGAACCTTGATTGGGCATTGCTATATTTTCAAGTCTTTTTTCTATTTCTGTTTTGGTTGCTCACCTCAAACCCTTCCTGAGAGTTTGGCATGCACTCGACCCACGTTAACACAAGGTCGAATTAGGCCTTTAAATCGGGCTATGTCTATTTTGCCTTTTTGATTGTTGTTTCTGCTGGTTTAGTAGTAGTGTGGGCAGGGACGTCATTTCACCAAAATGCCAGGGGTAGCGGAAGTGACATCACAGCGCCACGCCCCCAAGAGTGACATCACAGGAAGTGATGTCATTTGACCACACCCCCACATGAAGTGATGTCATTAGACCACGCCCCACAGGAAGTGATGCCATTTGACCACGCCCCCACCATGACATCACGGAAGTGGCCTCATAAAGCATTATCCCTCAGTGCACTGAGAAAAACATGGTTACGATATCAGTGTATTGTGACATTTCATACAAGAATGGATCATCATATGTAGCAGTGTTCATGTTGCCACGTGAAGTTATACTTTACATTTCAGAGATTAACAGTTGCAACCTGTTCAAACTCTGCCTCTAAAAAAAAGGAAACCCGTGGGTCTGAAAAAACTGAAGTGAAGCATGCGTTCAGTGTCATAAAGTTTGAAGTTAATTTTGTGGTATTCTCTGATTAAATGGAAGAGAGACAGCCATCTTTATGTTGGAACAACTAGGACAAGGCTTTAATGCATAAATAGATATGGACTAACAGATCAGATCATTAACATATGCTGTACATTTTCAATATGTTGCTTCACGTTCATTTACCTCTCACAGCGGTCACAGATAAGGCTGGATGTCAGCTGCTCAATGGTGGTACTGTTTGCTGGCGTTGAGAACACAGAAAGGAAGGAACTCCCACTCGAAGATGCAGGTCTGAAAATAATAACAAAATATCAGAAAGATTCATTTGTGCAACACCAGACCATATTAATTTTTAATAGAGTTTTAGAGTTCTGGGGTGCACGCATCATGCAAAGACAAACTGGACCACAGAGGCTTTGCACATGACAGACCTAGAGAATGACTTCGGCCCGGCAACGATTCATCATTAACCTTCTGTGACTCAGAGGGACGCATGTTATGCACCATTGCCCTAGGATCTCTAGGAACTAGCTCTGTAGGCCGCAGCAGGCCCAGGCTGAGTGTGTGGCTCGGGCAAGGAGCAGTTTACATAATGTCATGTCAAAATGTAAAATCCTAGTTAAATGCATTGCAAAATGTATAGGCTGCAGGCCACAAATGACTTGGATTTCATCTGCCTGTGGTTAATTTAAGCAGTTTAATTTGCATAAGCTGTTGCTGTAAGCTGGGCTCAGGAGGGCACATGAACACAGTGGCGAGGGGCAAGGGGCACATGGACACAGTGACGAGGGGCTCCTACAGGCAGTTGTGTAAATACTGACCCCATACTGTGCTGAAGTATGCTCGTTAGCAGCACCTGGAGCACCACTCCTGAAGGTAATCTGCCTCATCCCTCTCTGGACCTGGGAAAGGGAAATAAGAACTGATCTCTATGGCTTCAGGGGATTGTAGTTCCATGACTGCTGCATAGGAATAGCAAGGTAATAAGAACTGCCAAAAGGTGCATTATGGGATATGTAGTATGTGAAGTGAAATAGGGAAGCAAGTGTTGCAAAGGGAAAGCAAAGACAGAAATATGAATACATATTGTCTGGGGCTAATTATGTTGAGGAAGTCAGAGTCCCAATTGGTCCACAATGGGTAACACCAGGGTCGGACTGGGGCATAAAATCGTGTTGAGCAAAATAAAATTGTGGCCCATAGTAGCCAATGGCAATGCATTCCTTTTGTAGCAGACTGTTTGAATAGTACCCAAAGGGGATTTTTTTGATCAAATGTAATACAAATGGTGAAATTTCAAGAATTTTTATTCAGCAACAATGGTCAAAACTACTAGACACATCGTGAAGTAACTCATCAAAGTGGCCCACATTGGCCAACAAAGTGGCCCACACGAGCATTTTACATTTTTGTTTCGGGCATTGCCCTATTGCCATATAGGCCAGTCCGAGCCTGGGTGCTAGTTGGTGTTCCAGTGCCCCTGTGTGAGCCTAGAGAGGTGAGCTCCGCAAAACTCTCCCTAGTGGTCGAGGCACGTTCTATGAGGAACTCCCTAGCCTAGGCCAACTACCATAGCTGCAAATTTCAGGACATTCAAATGTTATCTAACGCAAGTCCCCTAGTACTAGCAGGCAGAGTCCACAATGTTCTGGCATAATGGTTGGGAAAGAATACCCTCTCAGAGATTTTAGAAACCCTTGCATTGGAACAGTTTTATAACTGCCCTTCCCAACTCTCTACAATGGGGCATATTACAGCAACCTCAACCCTTGTTAGAGACAACTATACAGATTGCCAAAGCCCATTCGGAAGCAGCAAAATATTTAAGACCTATCGGAAAGGGGGTAGATCCAAAAAAGGAAGTAAACATTTCTGCCAGAGTCGTCGGCACCAAATTCATTTTACTAACGTGCAAATATGTGTCGGAGGCAGCTTGCAAGCCGCCGCCGACACATATGCACGTTAGTAAAATGAATTAGGTGCTGGCCGTGCTGCCTGCCGTCGGCACCAAATTCATTTTACTAACGTGCAAATATGTGTCGGCAGCAGCTTGCAAGCCGCCGCCGACACATTCACCCCTCGATTGCTTACCCCACTTAAAGCCCTGCATACATGTTACATACGCTGTGAATCTAGGGTATTTATTTCAAGTTCGCTTACACGTTGCTACTTTCTGGCTGGAGAGACACAGCTGTGAGTCAAAATATGTGCAAACTGTATTCAATTTGGATTCATTTATTTGTAATCAATAATTCAATATTTAAAGACATGCAGTGTGTAAATAATTCAACCAATCAAATCAATAAATAAGTTGATTAAAACATCTGTGATGTTATAGAACTATAATATAACAAGCAATGGCAATGCTAACAGTTTGAATGTTTGTGCAGGCATGGGTAAGACACTTGCTGGGCAGTACCAAAGTGGTAATAACTAGCTATTGATGGTGGCAGATGCAAAATGGTGTGAGTACATGGGCATCTAGTAGTAGTGCCTGGGCAATGCCTAATACTTAAGCCAAAACTGATGGCTTTGCCAGTGCTTGTTTTTAACACGACTTAAGTGAAGGGAACACATACGTGTTTATAAATCGAGTGTCTGCAGGCAGACCTAGTTTAGACCTTTTCATTACACCAGTTGTGCGTTTACTGCTCCAATTAATTCATTAACTCTCAGAAGACTGCTTTGAAAAAAACACTGGCAGGTATTTTGAGTGCAACGTTTGATGGTAATGCTTAAATAATGCAAGGTGAGAGAGTTCCCATGAGGAAGTGTTTTGGTCGGGGCAGCGGTAGAAACTTGGGGGAATGGCTAGAGGGATCAGCATGGCTATGGGCAGTCAAAGGGTGGGCAAATCCTCAAACAACATGTACAAACTTTGTGTCCCTCCTTATATGCCATGTCTGCCTATCTGTAATGTAATGCAATAGTTTCAGCTTGTAGGTGGCACTAAACCTCCCCTTAGCAGCCTAAACTGAAAGTCATGCCCTAACTAATTCAACTTAATATGATCTCACCTTTCAGTGGGAAACTATAAAGTTATAGCGAAAACCTGTGGTGGTTTACTGGTGTAGTTGGTGACAGTGCTTATATGATAATGACATTTCAAGGGATCATTATTTGTATGTTGAGAAGGGGGTGGGAAACGGGGGAAATGGGTGTAATTGGCATCGTGATTGATAATCTTACTTTGCTTCTTGGAATTTGTAAAAATGGATAACATTTAACTTATCAATACAATCGTTATGTAAGCGGCATTAAAATTACGAGAAAATATAAACTTACATCTCACCCAGGTGAATATGTGGCACAGGTATTTTTCCTTAATCCATTATGTGGTTGTGAGCATTTTTATATGAATTACGGCATTGGAATTGTGGGAAAAACAGGCCTGGCGGAAAGCAATGCTCCCCTTTACTGAACTCTGCAAGCTCACCAGTGCCTTTTCCATGTTCCTTCAGCTTCATCATTACCAAGAAAAAAGGCTCACACTGAAATACATTCCCGCCGGTCGCGCCTTGACAAAACACTTGTATCAATTGCATGCAGAACTTTAATAAAATTGATCAGGCTGTGTGAACCTGACACATTTGCCGCGTGAGATATGAATTCTGATGAAATCCGTTGTCTAACCCATTCGCAAAAACTATTTACAAAAATTACTGAGCAAGCACTGATTCGGCGAGGTCACGAGAAGCTAATTGAATAATGCAATGTTCTTCACCTTCGAGGGGAAATTCCAGCACCACTTTAAAAATGGAATAGCAAACATGTACCTCTGTGTACTTGGCGTGGTGATAAGGATGACAAATGACTACTTTTTGTGCTAAGAAGAATAAAAGCCGTGCTGCCTGCCGTCGGCACCAAATTCATTTTACTAACGTGCAAATATGTGTCGGCGGCAGCTTGCAAGCCGCCGCCGACACATATGCACGTTAGTAAAATGAATAAGGTGCTGCCTGCCGTCGGCACCAAATTCATTTTACTAACGTGCAAATATGTGCCGGCGGCAGCTTGCAAGCCCCGCCGACACATATTTGCACGTCAGTAAAATGAATTTGGTGCTGCCTGCCTGCCGTCGGTCGGCGACGGCGACCACCGCACCGCACTGGACTCAGACTCAGTCTCAGTCACTCACCTCGAGACGAGTTGGCGGGAAGTCACTGGGAGACGAGAAGCGCACCACACGCGTTCGCCGTTTCACGTGCAGCAAGCAACAATAATCAAAATGGAGGCCAACACAAGCGTCGCAGCACGCTGTGGCCACGCCCCCTCCTCCTCTGATTGGTCAACGCCAGAGGTCGCAAGAGATTGACAGGGGTCGCTGGCCAATCACCAGCGGTCGCTCTTGCGACCTCTGGCGACCCCCAAATGACATCCCTGAGTGTGGGATTTATTAGGGGGTTTAGCCACTATTCATCCCTGTACTCCTGCAGAGAATAAGTCATGTTATTCCAGATGGAAAAAGTAAAGATTATTCAGCTCAGACCTTAAGCTGAAAAGGTTTGTGCTACATAAAGAAGGGGCCAGGACTGACAGCCTCTTCAAGAGTAGAGTACCGGCAGAACCCAAAACGCAATTCCATACAATGATTGACAAACGAAGCAGAGCACTTAAAAAAAGTGTTAGAAAATTGGCCGTCATTGAAGAGATGAGAGCATGGATTTAATTTTGGTGCAGCAATTGGTATTCAATTTGAGCCGTGTAGCAGCGGAATAATTTCCAGTAAGCGTCACAGAAATAAAAAAGTGCTAAGATATAGAATATTGAAAAAAGAAAGGGTGTGAGGTGCACTAGAAGATTCCATGAATATGATTTAAATAACCACAATCCGTGTTCTTCAAAACGTATGAATACTTCAGGTGCAATTGGGTATTGTTCCCCGGCCCAGGGGATCAAAATAGAAACTCTAAGAAAAACAGCATGCTGTTGCCAACCGGTCACATCACTGAGTACTGTAAACAGGAGAGGGACACTGCTAGCTATATAAAATGAAGTGCAGTATTGTGACATACTTTGCTCTTATATTGTTGTATAGGTGGTTGTGTATCCTTAATGACAAACAGAACACCTGAAGTGCCCCATGTAGTTTGATTCAATGGAACTGGGTGACCGTCTTTATGTTTGGTTGTCTGAATCTGAGTATTGACAGCAAATCCATTGACAGCAGAATTTCGTTTGTTTTAGGCATATGTAAAGGGTGACTCTAGGGGAACAGAGGAGGTTAGTCAAATGATTTAATGCATTACTGAACAGTGTAAGAAACATGAGAATATGAGTGTAACACAATATTATTTGTATAGTTACATTGAGGAAAAGTCTAATAAACCTAAGAAAAATAAGAGAAAATTATAAAGCCTTTGAAGAAGGATAAGAAGATTTATCCGAAACATGTCGGCAGAATTAATATAATTACAATGGAGAGTCAGTTGTTTAATGTTCATTTTGACTCAACATATTAAGCTGCTCTATGTGTAAAATCTTTTGAGCTGAGTTATTGATGCGAAATCACAAAGGTATTGATTCTTATATTTTGTGTCCTGAGAAATCTATCAAGTATTTGCCATTTATATTTGTAAACACGCACAATTAAAGGTTTTGATTATGAAACGAGTTTGCTCCAAGGTTATTGAACTTAATGAAGGACATTGTCTTATAGAAGTGCATTTGGCTTACCCGTTGGCAACAGCAGGCTGTGTTTGTGGCCATAAGACCCGAGGCGGCGGGCCAATACTGCCCCAGGTAATGCCCCGGGGGCCTTAATGTGGGCGGTATTGACCTGCTGCCGAGGATCTTATTGGCCCGTTAGACAGGGGTACTAATGGCATTTTTTTCTGTTTAGAAATGCTGCTGCGTTTCAAAACAGAAAAAAGAAGTGAAAGAAAATGGCCGCCGGGAAAGGGAAAACGTTGTCCGTTTTCCCTTTCCATGGCGGCCATCGGGAGCGGACGTGCTGGGAACAAAAGTGTTTCCAGCGAGTTTGCTCCCAAGAAAAGAAGAAAAAAGAAGGTAAATGGGGTTGGGAGGGGGTTCAGGAAAAAAAAAGAAAAAAGCACCCCGGCTCTGGCGAGGGACGATGGAAGCCTCCAGCCGTGTGGAGGCTCGGAGCGGGGGTTGCCCCGTTTCGAGCCTCCTCATTGGCTGAGGGGCTGCCACGCCCCTCGCCGGGAACAGAGTACCCGGCACGCACAGTGTACACGTGAATACTGTGTGTTATGGCTCGGAAAAGAGCCAATCAACAGGTTGGATTCCCGGTGCGCTGCGCGTGCAGTGTACTAATGTAAGATGTAGAATATTCCCAACATAGGATGAAACAAAAGCAGACATCACTGAACATCAAGATTCAGTAGGAATTAATGGGAGAATTTTCTTTAAGGTTTTCTTTAAAAAAAACAGCTGCTAGAAGCAGCATTAATCTGGGAAAACAGAGAATGATCAGAACCAAATTTGAAACCAAGGTTATGACCAGTAGATAAAAGAATGGGTCTGGTGGCATTTCACTGGACCAACATTCTGAATCCCATCTAGTGGTATTGTTTCCAATTAGTAATACTTCAGTTTCACTAGATTTCAATTTGAGGTACTGGACAGCCATCTGCTTCAAAGTAGCACAAGGTCATTCTATAAATCTAGATTTATCGACATCCAGATCAGGATCTTATCTGAGCAGGATCTGGGTATAATCATAACAAGAATACATGTAAAAGCCAAATGTATAAATGAGTGGAGTAAGCAATGGAACATAAACACAAAATTATAAAGGCGAGAGTGTTAATCCTTAAGAAACTTTGCACGAAAGATGGTGTTGTTCAGAAGAAAAAGGTGGTAGAGAGATCTTGGGTACAGTCTATTAACTGTTTTCAAGATTATATATATTATCATTAAACTAAACGTACCTACTGCAGGGAGCAAGGAAATAGGAAGATAATTATACAAAATAGTTGGATCAAGATAAGGCTTCTTTTAAGTTTTTAGTAATTCAAGAACATAGCCTTCCCGAAAAGAGGAAGTCATCAGTACAGTAAGACAAGAGGTTAAGGACATGTTTTTTAGAATTTGCACAGGCACCGGATTTATTGGAGAACTATAAGGTGTGACAAAGGATTGATTTTATGCAAATCCATTACAACTGTAAAAGAAGACCATCTATTAGTGGTGTAGGCCTCATTTAACAGCACTATTGTGTTGACAGGTAGGTGACTATTGGTGGTCGGTTTCTTAATTTGGGAGTAGATCGTTCTAATGTTGTCTTTGTTGAAAAGCTGAGAATCCATCTTCCAATGACTGAGAGGGAGTTGGTGTGGGGCAGCAGTGAGGCAGGAGAGTTCCCTAATTAGAGTAAAAATGTGCTTCTCTGTATTGTGGCTAGATGAAATGTGATGGTTATGTTTAACTATTTTTCATCCACAAAGTGTAGCAAAGATTATTTTCTGACCCTCTCGCCTTATCCAGCTGCTCAACATGTAAGTGATTTCAACCCGGCACTTCACCTAAATCAATGCCTAGCATAGGATGCACAATTGAAACCCTTAGTTATTTATTTATGTCTATAAGTTCTTTTATTTCTGAATGGTGTACCCTAATATCACGCCCCTCTCTTTGAATCCCCCCCGGTCACACTGAGCCAGGAAGCAGGCTGTTTTGCAAAGTTAAAATATTTATTTATGGATTTGCAAAATATAAATGTAACTCTATTTTAACGGTTATACAATGATCACCAATGGGGTGATGTCACAACAACTCTCTTTAATCACACAGAGTATTGATAGGAAAAATAATGCAGCATAGAAATAATACTTTTGTGTGGGTTCAATCAAAATGCAATGGGGTCACTCTTTCCCCGTGCACACTACTCAATCCCCCCAATATGCAGTATAAAGAGATGGAAGAAGAGAAAACAGGTTTCAGGAATACACACTCAACAAATACAGTATCAATCCCAATTTCCCCCCAGCAAACACAGAGAAAAACAGGAATGACTGCAACTTGTCAAAATGGTTTTGAATTTGGCTTTGAATGGATGGGAAAACACTGAAAATGGATTTAATTCACTAAAATGGTTTCAATACTAGTGGGAGCTGCTTTGTATGGTTTCAGATAAACACTATCAATGCTTATTGAGTAATTATCAGGTTGAAAACTTAATTCTGAGTTCGGATGCAATGTGCAGCTTTTTCACACGTGATAGATTTGAGCCAAACAAAAAAGTTCTGTCCATTTCTAGCATACACGGTGTAGAAGTTATGAAGGTTTTTGTGGAGGTTGTTTCTTTTCAGAAAGAGTCCAAATTTGTAAAACAAGGTTGCGCTTTTTAAAATTACAAACAAGGTTTCTTATACTAGGGAGACTATGAAGCCACAAACTACACAACAGCACAGCCACCAGCCCAGCGACGCCTCTGGATGGTTTTTGCCCACCGAGACGCTTGCCTTTCTTCAGCAAATATATTAGTGCAAAGATGATTTTAACACTACTATCACCAAAGGACTATAGGGATGAGAGAAAGATTCAGGTAAGACAAAAGATTTTCTACAATGCAGTTCTGGATATAATAGAATGGGTTTGGATAGGATTACTTATGTATAAGATATTTGCTAGCGACAATCCTATGCTATGCTACCACTGTTTGGAATGGCCCCGTCAGAGATCTGGTCAGCGATACTTTCTGGACAGGAATTCAGCTAGCACACCGGACTGGACTCAAGGCGCTCTGGCACTGCACTCAGCACAGCACTCTGGACACTGCACGGCAGGATTGGACTGGATCTGATGGGTTGGTTCTGGTTCGCTGCTATCTGTTCACCACTCTGCTCTACTGTGTTGGATCTCTGGATTCTGGCAGGAATTCTTAGCAACAAAGCAGCACAGCTCAGCCAGGCTGTTCTTTTTTTTGTTCTTTTGTTCCCCTTTAAGATCTGGGGTAAAATCTGGTTTCAGGATTTATTGAAGGCCAAGCTGAGAACGTTCAGCTTTGGAAGTGGGCCTTTCTGCTTTCAAAGTTCTGGAGTCTGGACTATGGATTTCTCTTGCAAAATGCTCCGCCAGCAATCGGATGGTGGGTGAATGTGTCTGTCTCTAGGTCCTAAGCTATCTCTATTTATGTATTTTCTAAATGGGTGGGTATGCTGAATTCTGCTAGGTACACCCGTAGGGATTCTATTGGTTAGGGTCTTTCCGCTCCCCTGATTTGAGAAGAAAACCTTGTGTCATGATGACACTGTATTTTATGATCTAGGGAGAACCTCCCCTTTGTTTCTGCTCTATCTATTTTTCATACAAGACATATTTACAATTTTACAAACTTGCTAGCAACAGCATATTAATATCACAGATTTGGTGGAGCAAGTATTCATCCGAGCCCCGTCTCGGTGAAAGCTTGGGTCTAGATTTGGCAATTCTTTGCACTTTTGGTCTGGTACCCAATGTCAGATTTGTCCACTTTTTTACACATATGTGCGCATGCTATCTGGGCATAATCATGTGAAGTTTCATGTTTCTGGCATCACCACAATTGCGACAAAACCACAAATTCTGTAGTCATATCCCTGAACATAGTACAGAGTTCTGAGTAGTTTTAAAACGTGACCAGAATTTTCATATTAACAATACTGTCATTTTACACATTTTTACAATTTTGCACAATCCTCTGTCAGTCCTTTTCAAAAATATACTTTCTTGTGCTTTAAGAATACACATAACTTTCTGTCCCGCCCCCAAGGTTTTGGTGGGTCAAGAGCAATCCCCGCCTTTGTCCTCTGGCTTCTGTTGACAGTTGCATCTGCATATCTTTTCAATCAAGGGAGTCCTTTGTCTCTCCCAGAGCAGCAGAGCAAAATCCCCTCCCCTCTTCATTAACACCTGACTGGGAGTTCCTGGGCTTTGATGAGAAGCAGGAGAGATGCCTTTTGTTGGAGCAAACTGTGGAATTTGCTTTGAAGCTCTTTGGCTGGCATCAGATTTACTTTAAAGTCAATTTGTTTAAAATTGACTTTGATAAAATAAACTTACATTTTCAAAATAGGCAAACACCTCTAATTCCAGTCTTTTTAAAACATAGAGATTAAATAGTTGCAACCTATATTGTTTTTGATAGCAATTCATTTAATTTCAACCATGTGATTTTAACTGCACAAGTTAAGCATCCAATGTAATTAACTGACAGCTGTCACACAGGCAGCCAGCAGTACTGCGCCCATTTCTGACAGATTTTACAGACCAGCACACTTTTTAATGTGGATATTCTTGTGAGGGAATCTGCTTTTCCTGACATTGTGTGCTTATGTAGATTCTTTAAATAATGTGACGGGTAACACCCAGCAAGGATGTTGGATATTTTCTGATGCTTGGAATCATTATTTTGTAATTTCAGCAACCAGGAAAAATGGATTTCAGAGCACTTCTGGGTTTCCTTGCAATGAAGCACTGCCTTTCATGTAGTTTCCATTTGTACTCTGTGTGCAGCCTAATGACAGGTTTTAGCAGTGTGGTCTCCTGTTCCACCACTGACACAGGCAAAGTAGATTGGCAGCCAACTTTCTGGTTTCACAGCGCAATTCTCAGAGGTGTAGTGCGCATAGGGCTTTTTGCGGCCATTTTGTTGGTTCTGGTGCCACCAGCACACAGTGATGTTGCAGGGCAGAGCCTAGAGGGTCAATGCATCCCACAAGCCCCCCCTGACGATTTGGCTTTGACCGTCCGTCAAGGGAAGTCACGAGATTGGGATGATCAGTTTCTTTTCTTTCGGGTCCAAATGTCAAAATTCATCAGCTTCTTCCATCAGTGGTGGATCGACCGGTTCTCCTCGCCGATTCCTGATGAGAGTATTGAGCAATACCCCGGGCCCCTTGGATCTTTGTTTCCAGTCCCTGGCTGGTCCTCCTTGGTTTTAGTCTCCATCGTTTCCAATTCTAGGATGACAAAGCAAAAGCATATTTGTAGACATTTCGCCACCACTATTTATGTAGTGGGGCAGACACGTACATTTGGCATATCAGGAAAATTATTTTCTATTGGCAATTTATTGATTATATAGATCGAATATTTTTATAGTTGGAATTCTAGGGAGCTTGAGTGACCCTCTCTGGGGTTCCAGGAGAATCCTCTAGTTGCTGCAGAGTGTGCTTAGGATGGCAACACTTCAGTTGTTTGATATGGACCCACTTATCTTCCCCCTCTGCCAAACTGCCTTTGAGGATGTGAATTTTGTAGGCTGGGCGACTGGTGAGATTTTGTCTACAATTTCAAAAGGACCCCTCCAGCTAGGCAAAAATGTGCATTGTTTGGCCTGGTTCCTTTGGAAATTGTATAAGTAGACCCGGTTTCCTACATTGTATTCTTTTCTAGTAGTCTTTAAGTCATAGTGGGTCTTCATGTTGTCTGCAGATCTCTCTAGATTTCACTGAGCATAGGCAAAAGCATGTTGAAGGTGTTTTCTCTGATTTTCAACATACTCATGAGTTGTGGAGGCATTGATCATTGTCTGCTCTTGAGTCCTGTGGAGCAGATGCTGGGGAAGCACCATCCTGCTCAAACAGAGACATTTTAGTTTCAGATGAAGGGGTAGATCTGGGTAATGGAATATCCCAACTTGGTCCAGAATCTGCCACAAATTTTTTTAATATGCTCACAATTGTCTTGTTGATCTCTCCACTGCACCACTAGAGGCTGCCGGTAGGCAATGTGTAATTTCCTTTTGACCCCAAGTATCTCCGACATCTTTGTCATTACTTCGCTAGTGAAGTGGCTACCTCGGTCTGACTCGATCCTTTGGGGTAGTCCAAATCACGAGAAAATGTGGTTGATCATCAGGGCAGCTGCTGTTTCTGCCTTACAATTTGGGGCCGGTAGACATTCCACCCATTTAGTGAACAAGCATGTGACGGTCAACATGTACTTGTTCCCTCTAGAGGAGCGAATCACGGGTCCGATAATATCGACTTGCAAATCTGACCATGGCAGTGTCATCCCCCTCTTTTGGAGAGGTGCACAGTGTGTGAGGGATGTTGTCTGAAAATGTGCACACACAAGACAACCCTTCAAGTATTGGTCGAGGTCCTGCCCCATTGTTGGCCAGTATGCAACCTCTCTTAAGATTTCAAGTGTTGTATGAAACCCCGATGACCGGCTGTGACCGCATCATGGGCGTGACTTAACATCAGGTTTCGGAATGAGATAGGGATCACCCACTGATCACGGCCAGCTAGGGATCTCCTTACCAACAAACCGTCTTGGATTCGGAACATTTTTGGACGTTTCATCAACACTCTGAGGTCCTCTTTCCCTATGTAATCGGTATCCATCAGGGGAAAGTTATCAGGGTCCTCAATGTGTTGATAAAACTTACCAATTATTGGATCCCCTATTTGAGCCGTAATCAAATCAGCATCTGGGGTCTCCTTACTCCATTGTGCAGTTGAGAGTTCATTGTGAGCTTTTGCCTTGGACCTAGTGATTGCAGTGACCTGGATTTCCCCCAACAGGGACTCGATCTCAAGTAGATCCCCTTGGATGGCTCTGGTTTTGGCCAGCTGATCCGCTAGGTCATTTCCAGTTTTGTCTGGTCACTCTACTTTAGAATGACCCTTTATCTTTTTCCAGTAGATAGTCATCCCATTCGAGCTGACCAGATCATCAATATTTTGAATACATTTTCCATGTTTCAATGGTTTGTTGTTAGCACATAGCATGCCTCTGGTTTTCCAGTTAGTGAGGTGCTCCACTAACCCATTCCGTACATAATCCGAAACTGTGATTATGACCAGTTTGTGGAGTTGGTGTTGGACAGCAGTGAGGATGGCTTGATGCACAGCCATCAACTCTGCCACTTGACTACTTCGGGGATCAATCTTGTACCCAGCGGAGGGTTCCTGGGCCTCATTCACCCATGCATTCCCTACGCCGGCCACAAGTTCTTTTTCCCTGTTGTTGTCAACATGGTAGGAACATCCATCCACATAGATAGTGGGCATTCCCTCACACTTGTCTTCTTCAAAGACTTTGTGTGGGGAATTAAGGTATGCCTCCATGTTGTCCTTGATCTTTAGACTTTCGTCCTCGAGACAGTTTTCTCTGGCACAATCATGCAAGTCAGCCAGACCTTGTGCGAGGGGACTCTTTTCTTGTTTTGGCCATATCTGACCTCCACAGGAAAGCCTTGCATTGACAGAATCCAGGAAGTCATTCGGGAATTACTCAAATTTCCAGTCGGGATTCTGTCACTTTGGAGATATTGCAGAGGCTGCTGTGGAGTCTCCAATATGATGTGTTCCCCCTGGATAAACGGGCGGTAATTCTTCAATGCCCACACCGTTGCCATCAGTGCCTTCTCACAATCGTTGAATTTTTCCCCCAAAGAGGATAAAGTTTTGCTTGCATAGGAGATTACTTTATTGACCTTGTCATGCTTTTGGTACAAGGTTTATAAGGAAGGGAAAGGGGGGATCCTCTTTGTATTTTATAGAGGGGCCTGAGTCTGGAGGACGAATTTACACTGCAAAGAGAGGGGGTTGGACTCTGGCTGCCTCTTCCTCTGAGACACTAACAGGTGTCGCGCTAGCATACATGAGACCAAGTCTACGCTAGTAAGACTTGTGATTTTTTGTAATAGAACCCAACAACAATTTTTCACGGGTGCTTAAGAATTTTTATTTGGGACACACCCCAAAAGATTTTTTTAAAAAAACACATAGACAAACTAAAAGTCCATTGTCACAAATTGTATTTTCATTATATTGTATCGGCATATAATGTCAACAACACTTAGTCATTAATACAACAAGGTTATCAAATGCAATATTATTGTACATGCACTGAGAAGGAGTCGACACTTAGATGTGTTTCCAGCTATATAACAACGCAGATGTAGATGGTGGGTTGTTCTATAGCTTTCCTCAGGACTGTGAAATCGGGTAGTCTTGTGTGTGTTTCTCTGACCAAGCTGTGGATGAGGAACAAGAAAAAAGGGGGGGGAGGGGACATGTGTTGTTTTAAAAGGGTTCTATAGAATAAGAAACTAAAAAAGCATGATGCTAAGCTCAGACATACCTGTCTTCAACAGTATTTTGTCTCAGGGCAGGATGGTGCGTGGGGAATGGCGAATCCGAGTATGCCAGACCAGGTGGTGATTGTTCTCTGGAGTTGCAGGAGAGGTCTCCGCTGCAATATATAGGACACAGCGTGTGTTAGATGCACGGGTCCTATTTGTGTCATGAAATTGACACTGTGCACATGAGAAATTAAAGTGCTGTTAGCCTACTATTGGCCGGTGCAGAGTGTAGTTAGCTGTGCGTGGACACATGTCTCCTGTTATAATATATAGACAATGTATCCTAAATGGGATGTCAATAGACTGTTATAGTCACTTTGGTATTAATACTTGTAACACCCCGAAGGAGAGGGCGAGTTGCTTACCTTCTCGTACTGGGGAGAGCTCCTGAAGTGAGCTGTGTCGCTGACCGTGCTTCGCGCATGCGTGGTGTCACGTCGGTGAGGCGGGCAACCAGAAAAAAGTGAGCCAAAATGGTTTGCGCATGCGTGAGTAAATAATGGTGGAGTTACCGCGCATGTGTGGGAAAAGAAAGTGTACGTGCGTTCATGGCTGGGATACTGTTGCTATGTCGCGTCAGAGATGGGCGTAGTCTGTCTGCACAGTTGATAAGTCCCGTGATTTGCAATGTATACAGGGGGGCTGTGTAGTCCATGTGTTTTCCAACAATACAGCACAGTCTGTATTTCATACATTTTGAGATTGAATTTCAGTAATACAGAGCACGTACATGTGTATTTTGAACATGCGGACATTAACATACATAGAATTTTGTACCTCATTCTATCCTATGTAACATGATAATTGGTTAATGAGGAAAGTAGGGAAGTATACTAGTGGGAGGTAATTAAGGTGTATTTAGAAGAAAAGGTTCCACTCTATGCAGATGTTTAATCCATTCTTCACCGTATCTAATCTGTGGATCCATTTCTGTTCCAATTTTCTCAGGGCTAGGTCTCTATCACCTCCTCGTTCCTTTTCATCTATGGTTTGGATGATCGCCCATTGAAAGTCTGTATATTTATGTTTAAGTTTGCTGAAGTGGGCCACTAAAGGTTTGTCCTCAACGACGTTTTTTAAGCATGATCTGTGTTCGCAAATACGTTGCCTCACCTCTCTTTTACTTTTGCCGATGTATAATAGATCACAGGGGCACCGTATTACGTAAATACTCCACTTGGTACGGCAGTTGGTGAAGGTTTTGTACAACTGCCGATGTATAATAGATCACAGGGGCACCGTATTACGTAAATACTCCACTTGGTACGGCAGTTGGTGAAGGTTTTGTACTTCCATTCTAGGCCATTAAGCGAGATGGTTTTTTGGTCCTTTGTCAAATTGCAGACTGAGCAGTTGCCACATCTGTGATGTCCAATGACAGGGGGGAGATCCCATAGGTTGGTCTGATTGGATTTTTTCGTGGAGCCTGGGTATGTGTGTACTAGGCGATCCTTTATGTTCTTACTTCTTTTAAATGCGAATCTGGGCTTTTCGGGGCTAAAATCTTCTGTTTGTAGAAGTTTCCAATTTGATAGCACCGATTTTCGAATGCAATTGCTTATTGGGGTAAAGGTGGTGACACATGTCATTTTTTCAGCGTGTTCCACTCTCGGTCTCTTGGTAAGACATGTTTCCCTGCTCATATGCCTTGCTGTCCTACGTGCTCTACGTATAATATTCGGTGGGTACCCTCTTGCTTTTAGGCGAAATTCTAGGTCCTTTCCATTTTTGTCATATTCTGGTAGGGTGGTACAGTTTCTCCGTATCCTGAGGAATTGGCCGAAAGGGAGGTTTTCTCTGAGTGATTGTGGATGAAAGCTTTCAAAGTTTAACAGTGTGTTTTTGTCTGTTGGTTTTCTGTAGAGGGTAGTGACGAGATTGCCTTCTTCTGTAGTTTGAATGTTGAGATCCAGGAAAGGTATACTGTCATTGTTTGAATTCATGGTGAATTTGATGCACGGGTCTACGGTGTTGAGCCAGGTGTGGAAAGATTCTAATTCCGAAGGGGTGCCTCTCCAGACGGTGAAAACATCGTCGATGTATCTGACCCAACCGATTAGATTTTGTTTATATACGTTGTCTACGTTGTAAATGTGCTTGCTTTCCAAATTGTCCATGTATAGGTTTGCTATATCCAGAGCGAATGTTGAACCCATACTGGTACCTCTTATTTGTTGAAAGTATTTGCCTTGGCACATGAAAAAGTTTTCTGTGAGAGCTATCCGTATACATTCTAGAATAAAGGATGTCGGTGATGATTGATCTCGTCTGTTGTCTAGGTAGGTCTTTAGTATTTCCAAGCATTCAACAAATAAGAGGTACCAATATGGGTTCAACATTCGCTCCGGATATAGCAAACCTATACATGGACAATTTGGAAAGCAAGCACATTTACAACGTAGACAACGTATATAAACAAAATCTAATCGGTTGGGTCAGATACATCGACGATGTTTCACCGTCTGGAGAGGCACCCCTTCGGAATTAGAATCTTTCCACACCTGGCTCAACACCGTAGACCCGTGCATCAAATTCACCATGAATTCAAACAATGACAGTATACCTTTCCTGGATCTCAACATTCAAACTACAGAAGAAGGCAATCTCGTCACTACCCTCTACAGAAAACCAACAGACAAAAACACACTGTTAAACTTTGAAAGCTTTCATCCACAATCACTCAGAGAAAACCTCCCTTTCGGCCAATTCCTCAGGATACGGAGAAACTGTACCACCCTACCAGAATATGACAAAAATGGAAAGGACCTAGAATTTCGCCTAAAAGCAAGAGGGTACCCACCGAATATTATACGTAGAGCACGTAGGACAGCAAGGCATATGAGCAGGGAAACATGTCTTACCAAGAGACCGAGAGTGGAACACGCTGAAAAAATGACATGTGTCACCACCTTTACCCCAATAAGCAATTGCATTCGAAAATCGGTGCTATCAAATTGGAAACTTCTACAAACAGAAGATTTTAGCCCCGAAAAGCCCAGATTCGCATTTAAAAGAAGTAAGAACATAAAGGATCGCCTAGTACACACATACCCAGGCTCCACGAAAAAATCCAATCAGACCAACCTATGGGATCTCCCCCCTGTCATTGGACATCACAGATGTGGCAACTGCTCAGTCTGCAATTTGACAAAGGACCAAAAAACCATCTCGCTTAATGGCCTAGAATGGAAGTACAAAACCTTCACCAACTGCCGTACCAAGTGGAGTATTTACGTAATACGGTGCCCCTGTGATCTATTATACATCGGCAAAAGTAAAAGAGAGGTGAGGCAACGTATTTGCGAACACAGATCATGCTTAAAAAACGTCGTTGAGGACAAACCTTTAGTGGCCCACTTCAGCAAACTTAAACATAAATATACAGACTTTCAATGGGCGATCATCCAAACCATAGATGAAAAGGAACGAGGAGGTGATAGAGACCTAGCCCTGAGAAAATTGGAACAGAAATGGATCCACAGATTAGATACGGTGAAGAATGGATTAAACATCTGCATAGAGTGGAACCTTTTCTTCTAAATACACCTTAATTACCTCCCACTAGTATACTTCCCTACTTTCCTCATTAACCAATTATCATGTTACATAGGATAGAATGAGGTACAAAATTCTATGTATGTTAATGTCCGCATGTTCAAAATACACATGTACGTGCTCTGTATTACTGAAATTCAATCTCAAAATGTATGAAATGCAGACTGTGCTGTATTGTTGGAAAACACATGGACTACACAGCCCCCCTGTATATATTGCAAATCACGGGACTTATCAACTGTGCAGACAGACTACGCCCATCTCTGACGCGACATAGCAACAGTATCCCAGCCATGAACGCACGTACACTTTCTTTTCCCACACATGCGCGGTAACTCCACCATTATTTACTCACGCATGCGCAAACCATTTTGGCTCACTTTTTTCTGGTTGCCCGCCTCACCGACGTGACACCACGCATGCGCGAAGCACAGTCAGCGACACAGCTCACTTCAGGAGCTCTCCCCAGTACGAGAAGGTAAGCAACTCGCCCTCTCCTTCGGGGTGTTACAAGTATTAATACCAAAGTGACTATAACAGTCTATTGACATCCCATTTAGGATACATTGTCTATATATTATAACAGGAGACATGTGTCCACGCACAGCTAACTACACTCTGCACCGGCCAATAGTAGGCTAACAGCACTTTAATTTCTCACGTGCACAGTGTCAATTTCATGACACAAATAGGACCCGTGCATCTAACACACGCTGTGTCCTATATATTGCAGCGGAGACCTCTCCTGCAACTCCAGAGAACAATCACCACCTGGTCTGGCATACTCGGATTCGCCATTCCCCACGCACCATCCTGCCCTGAGACAAAATACTGTTGAAGACAGGTATGTCTGAGCTTAGCATCATGCTTTTTTAGTTTCTTATTCTATAGAACCCTTTTAAAACAGCACATGTCCCCTCCCCTCCCTTTTTTCTTGTTCCTCATCCACAGCTTGGTCAGAGAAACACACACAAGACTACCCGATTTCACAGTCCTGAGGAAAGCTATAGAACAACCCACCATCTACATCTGCGTTGTTATATAGCTGGAAACACATCTAAGTGTCGACTCCTTCTCAGTGCATGTACAATAATATTGCATTTGATAACCTTGTTGTATTAATGACTAAGTGTTGTTGACATTATATGCCGATACAATATAATGAAAATACAATTTGTGACAATGGACTTTTAGTTTGTCTATGTGTTTTTTTTAAAAAATCTTTTGGGGTGTGTCCCAAATAAAAATTCTTAAGCACCCGTGAAAAATTGTTGTTGGGTTCTATTACAAAAAATCACAAGTCTTACTAGCGTAGACTTGGTCTCATGTATGCTAGCGCGACACCTGTTAGTGTCTCAGAGGAAGAGGCAGCCAGAGTCCAACCCCCTCTCTTTGCAGTGTAAATTCGTCCTCCAGACTCAGGCCCCTCTATAAAATACAAAGAGGATCCCCCCTTTCCCTTCCTTATAAACCTTAGTCGGACAACCCAACGGTTGGTGGAAAAAAGACTAGCAAATTAACCAATGGAGAATGTAAATATTGTGTCATTCCCAGATGATCTATATCGGAAACTTTTAGAAAAACCTTCACTGCTGGGACAAACACCACAAACAACACCAGCAGCAAAAACAACCTCTACCTCAGACTTAGACACTCTGTTGCAAAAAAAAGAAAAAACTGGTTCGCACAGAATCACATGGATTGCTCATGCTAGAGTATCTTAAAAACGGAGTCATACCAGAAGGCCTGCAAATTAAAAACATACCGAGGGTATTTTTGGACAACCCCAGGTTTCAGGCAAAATTCAGTGGCGTAGGAAACAAATGCTCCAGAGATTGGATTATATTGATAATAGAAACAGCTGAAGAGGAAGCGAAAAAACAAACAGAAGAACTCAAGGATCTCGAAGAAAAAATCATCGAAGACTCAGTCATTCCAGATATCAAAACACAATTGGAAAAGATAGAAGAAGAAATAAAGAAATTTAAAGAATTCACTCTAGATAAGAAAATTTGGAAACTGAAAAAAGACATCCAGAACTACCAAGAGGAAAAAACGTACCCTTACCTTGTTCCAGGATTCTACCAACAACAAAACACAGGCAACAACACCAGAGGAGGCACTCAACAACGGTTTCCCAAAAAATACGTATCTTTTTCGAATTCCTCCAACAGCAGTGGATCAGACTCTTCCGCTAGCGGCCCGTCGACATCAGGCACAGGACAACAACAAGGTCAGTTTTTTCAAGGGCGTGGGAAACAAGGCAGAACACGCCAACAAGGGTACCACGGGATGAGAACACGACAATGGACCCCACAACAACCACCACAGCAACAATGGTAATACCAATCTTTAATTTGAGCAACTATACCCTCACCCCTGAGGATGTGAACATTATCAGCAAAGGACTGAGCTTTGTCCCTACAAACAGAGCAGATCGATTTACTACAGAAGTAGAATTAAGAAATTTTTTCAGAACGGTACGCTTAAGATACTTCTTCCGAAATTCCAAACAAAACGAACCCAAAGACATGACCACAACGGGCCTAAAACCAAAATCCACGTTTACCCCTGCAACATCAATGATCTGCCCAGAAATACTGGCATTTGAAAATAAAATCCTAAGAGACATGGACACCTTTTTCAAAACCAAAAATCATAAAAGAGACAATCTCACAAAACAGGAAAGACTGGCACTACAACATCTGGAAAACCAAAAAACATTTTGTATCAAACCAGCAGACAAAGGAGGGGGCATTGTGCTCTGGGGTAACAATCTTTACGACAATGAACTACAGAAACATCTCCAAGACGGACGGTTCTACAAAAAATTAGATCATAATCCAACAACACGTCTAATGGATGAAATCAAGAGTCTTATGCTTTTTGCAGAGTCCCAGGGCTGGATCGACAATGATGAAAAAATGTTTCTCACAACAGAACACCCGATCACCCCGGCCTTCTACTGCATCCCCAAAATACACAAGAATACCACAGTACCACCGGGGAGACCGATAGTGTCCGGAATAGGCTCACTTCTAGAACCTTTATCAATATATACAGACATCTTCCTACGACCCTTTGTCCAGAAAATGAAATCATACATACAAGATACTACGGCTATGATACATCATCTCGCCAGTATCAGAACAGAACAAAATGGCATCTTGGTCACTTTCGACGTAGAAGCCCTATATACCAGCATTCCACAAAGAGAATGCTTGGAAATACTAAAGACCTACCTAGACAACAGACGAGATCAATCATCACCGACATCCTTTATTCTAGAATGTATACGGATAGCTCTCACAGAAAACTTTTTCATGTGCCAAGGCAAATACTTTCAACAAATAAGAGGTACCAGTATGGGTTCAACATTCGCTCCGGATATAGCAAACCTATACATGGACAATTTGGAAAGCAAGCACATTTACAACGTAGACAACGTATATAAACAAAATCTAATCGGTTGGGTCAGATACATCGACGATGTTTTCACCGTCTGGAGAGGCACCCCTTCGGAATTAGAATCTTTCCACACCTGGCTCAACACCGTAGACCCGTGCATCAAATTCACCATGAATTCAAACAATGACAGTATACCTTTCCTGGATCTCAACATTCAAACTACAGAAGAAGGCAATCTCGTCACTACCCTCTACAGAAAACCAACAGACAAAAACACACTGTTAAACTTTGAAAGCTTTCATCCACAATCACTCAGAGAAAACCTCCCTTTCGGCCAATTCCTCAGGATACGGAGAAACTGTACCACCCTACCAGAATATGACAAAAATGGAAAGGACCTAGAATTTCGCCTAAAAGCAAGAGGGTACCCACCGAATATTATACGTAGAGCACGTAGGACAGCAAGGCATATGAGCAGGGAAACATGTCTTACCAAGAGACCGAGAGTGGAACACGCTGAAAAAATGACATGTGTCACCACCTTTACCCCAATAAGCAATTGCATTCGAAAATCGGTGCTATCAAATTGGAAACTTCTACAAACAGAAGATTTTAGCCCCGAAAAGCCCAGATTCGCATTTAAAAGAAGTAAGAACATAAAGGATCGCCTAGTACACACATACCCAGGCTCCACGAAAAAATCCAATCAGACCAACCTATGGGATCTCCCCCCTGTCATTGGACATCACAGATGTGGCAACTGCTCAGTCTGCAATTTGACAAAGGACCAAAAAACCATCTCGCTTAATGGCCTAGAATGGAAGTACAAAACCTTCACCAACTGCCGTACCAAGTGGAGTATTTACGTAATACGGTGCCCCTGTGATCTATTATACATCGGCAAAAGTAAAAGAGAGGTGAGGCAACGTATTTGCGAACACAGATCATGCTTAAAAAACGTCGTTGAGGACAAACCTTTAGTGGCCCACTTCAGCAAACTTAAACATAAATATACAGACTTTCAATGGGCGATCATCCAAACCATAGATGAAAAGGAAGGAGGAGGTGATAGAGACCTAGCCCTGAGAAAATTGGAACAGAAATGGATCCACAGATTAGATACGGTGAAGAATGGATTAAACATCTGCATAGAGTGGAACCTTTTCTTCTAAATACACCTTAATTACCTCCCACTAGTATACTTCCCTACTTTCCTCATTAACCAATTATCATGTTACATAGGATAGAATGAGGTACAAAATTCTATGTATGTTAATGTCCGCATGTTCAAAATACACATGTACGTGCTCTGTATTACTGAAATTCAATCTCAAAATGTATGAAATGCAGACTGTGCTGTATTGTTGGAAAACACATGGACTACACAGCCCCCCTGTATACATTGCAAATCACGGGACTTATCAACTGTGCAGACAGACTACGCCCATCTCTGACGCGACATAGCAACAGTATCCCAGCCATGAACGCACGTACACTTTCTTTTCCCACACATGCGCGGTAACTCCACCATTATTTACTCACGCATGCGCAAACCATTTTGGCTCACTTTTTTCTGGTTGCCCGCCTCACCGACGTGACACCACGCATGCGCGAAGCACGGTCAGCGACACAGCTCACTTCAGGAGCTCTCCCCAGTACGAGAAGGTAAGCAACTCGCCCTCTCCTTCGGGGTGTTACAAGTATTAATACCAAAGTGACTATAACAGTCTATTGACATCCCATTTAGGATACATTGTCTATATATTATAACAGGAGACATGTGTCCACGCACAGCTAACTACACTCTGCACCGGCCAATAGTAGGCTAACAGCACTTTAATTTCTCACGTGCACAGTGTCAATTTCATGACACAAATAGGACCCGTGCATCTAACACACGCTGTGTCCTATATATTGCAGCGGAGACCTCTCCTGCAACTCCAGAGAACAATCACCACCTGGTCTGGCATACTCGGATTCGCCATTCCCCACGCACCATCCTGCCCTGAGACAAAATACTGTTGAAGACAGGTATGTCTGAGCTTAGCATCATGCTTTTTTAGTTTCTTATTCTATAGAACCCTTTTAAAACAGCACATGTCCCCTCCCCCCCCTTTTTTCTTGTTCCTCATCCACAGCTTGGTCAGAGAAACACACACAAGACTACCCGATTTCACAGTCCTGAGGAAAGCTATAGAACAACCCACCATCTACATCTGCGTTGTTATATAGCTGGAAACACATCTAAGTGTCGACTCCTTCTCAGTGCATGTACAATAATATTGCATTTGATAACCTTGTTGTATTAATGACTAAGTGTTGTTGACATTATATGCCGATACAATATAATGAAAATACAATTTGTGACAATGGACTTTTAGTTTGTCTATGTGTTTTTTAAAAAAAATCTTTTGGGGTGTGTCCCAAATAAAAATTCTTAAGCACCCGTGAAAAATTGTTGTTGGGTTCTATTACAAAAAATCACAAGTCTTACTAGCGTAGACTTGGTCTCATGTATGCTAGCGCGACACCTGTTAGTGTCTCAGAGGAAGAGGCAGCCAGAGTCCAACCCCCTCTCTTTGCAATGCTTTTGGTACAATACTGCAGTCAAGCATGTATTTGAGAACCCTGTCTCCAAGAAGAACTCCTTGTTTTTGACAGGGTAAGCTAGCCAAGGCGCTTGTGAGAGGCTTCTTTTGAGTTGTTTTACTACCTCGGCTTGTTCTGGACCCCACTCCCACTTGACCCCCCCCCGCTGTTCTCTTCTTCTTTACTCATTTTTCTCCCCTCTTTTTTCTTTTTCTTTTTCTTTCTTAATAACACTGAATGTATTTTGTATATATTTGAAGATTTACCAATATATGTTTACTTACTTGCACATTCATGTCTACCTTTATAAATAAAAAAGAAATATATTTTTCTTCATATACTCTTTGAGTTTTTCATGCTAGGTGCTACTAATAAATGGCGCCTTTGAGGTTTAGTATGGCTGGTGATACATGTGCATATGTTAAACTGAATGATTTGTTCTGTATTAGCTACCAGTTGAATAGGTACCGTTAGCTCTTTAAATTTTGTTATAACTTTAGCCATACGGGAACATCTTTTGTCATATCACAAACACTGGAGTTATGCCAGAGTCCGTGGGAATTGTTGTTGTGTGGATGTCGGTGCGACCACAGTCATATGAGTCAACCACAAAGAGATCTTGAAAATCCAAGAAAACTTGTTTCAATTTCTGCTTCTGCTCCAGAGTCTCACAGGCATCAGTTAGGTTGACTCTCTCTTCGACCATCTGCCTGAAGCCTGGAAAGACTTCTGGTTTTGCTATATCAGCGGCCTCTTCCAGCTGGTTGGAGAAGTCCCTGGTCAAAATGCTGATTTGGACTGGTGGCTTCAGGTGGGGAAGGCAGTCCTCGCGGACTTGGAATATCACCTCATCCCTCCTGAAGTCACAGGTCACATCCTCCTTACCATAAGACCAGGAAGTGTACACCAGGAAATTCCCCCCCTGCGGGTGAAGATCCTGTCTGGTGTTTTGTTGTCATCACTATAACTGTCAAAACAGTCCTTGGGGATTGGTCCTAACAGTTCATTTCCTAAATCTACGGAAATATGTTGGTCATCAACTGCTATCCAATAATGGTGCCTGCGGCTAGAGTGGTACTCTTTAAGTCGCTGTTATCCACCTCTATTGGAATGGTGTCATGTTCTATATTAAGTAGTGGTGTTGGGTTTACCCCAACCCTTGCTGTTGGAAATGAGCATTAAGATAAATATAGGCGTCAGGGTTTTTTAATTTCTGTCTTCTTTTACCTTTCACTTCCAGTGAGAATTGTTGGGTCCTTTCTGGGATGGTGACTAACTAACCTAAATGCTTTGTCTGGGTCATCAAAGCCCATGGGATTATCCGCTAATCGGGACCAAGCTATGAAGTTTATTAGGTCCAAACTAATGGCAAAGCGATTGAGAATGTCACTGCCTAAGTAAAAGGCGGCAGTGACGTCTTGCACGACCCAACAATTATGGACTATTCTCTTGTTGCCTATGGAAATTTTGAGCATACACCTGCTAGCCAGGAGATGTTTGGAAATTGGTGTTTTCAGATCCATTTCTCATTTGTCTATCAGTTTAAATGTGGGAATGGCTGGATCTTTTGGGAGTTGGCGGACCATGGCTTCGCTGATGAAGCTCTTAGCGTTGTTCACACACACTCTGGCAAGAACAGAGTCCTTCCCTTCATTTAACTGAATAGGGATGAACAACTGCTCTCCAATTTTCTGAATATCAGCCAGGCTTTGAGCTGATTTCTCATCTTCCAGGACTATAGGAATGGGATTTTCTAATTGTGAATTTGTAATGAATTTCAGAGTGTTTCCTTCCAGTGTGGGATGCCACCTTAGACTGGAAGGAAGGTTGATTTTCAAAAATATAGAGGAACAAATATAGAGGACCCCGCATCACCAGTTTGTTGCCCTACTGCTATTACTGCCACGTCTGGGATTTGGTTGTTCTGGAAGTGAAATTCTATTTGGTCAGGTTTTTGTTCAACCATGTGGCATGCGCCGTTTAAACTAACATGGTTGACACTCTGTTTCAATTTTATTGGTTGGTTAGTATGGGTCCAGAGGACCTTGTTTACACAATCTATTAGGGGTGACAACCTTCGCAGGATGTCATTCCCTAGTAAACAAGGGGTGCCCTCTGGAGTTACAACTACGACCGGGTGCTTCACCTTGTGTCACCCAATTTTAATATCTAAATCTGCAGTCCCCTCGACAGGAATTTCCTTCCCGTCGAAGTTCTGAAGTTGACCAGGAAGAGGGATGAGAGGAATTTGGTATTTCTCCCCCCTTCCCGAATTCAGTTGGTCAAAGGCCCTTTTTGACAGAAGGGTAGCTTGGGATCTAGTGTCCACCAGTGCCAAAATTGTACACTGCCCCTGTATCTGGACCAGGGCATAGAATCTTCCCTCCTTCTCCTCGAGGGGGCACAGATAATGTACATTTTTGGACAACTGGTGGGTTAATTTCTTGGTTTTGCACACTGATAGAGAGGAGATTTGGGCAGGATTCTGTTTGGAGTCTTGGGAATATGAAAAGAAAAGGTGACAGCTAGATATGGGAGAAGTTTTGGGTTCCCCTGGTTCTGATTCTGGGCTGCCCCCCTTTTTGGAGGCAGTCACCAGGATGGGTTTGAACCACAGGATTTTCATGTTGTCGGTTCTGGGGTTGGATGATGGGCGGCGCTAGCTCAGTACCCACATCTACCCAGTCTGGATTTGGATCTTTTGGGACCCATTTTTCTTTGGGAGGAGTTCAAGGAGAAGATCCTTTTCCCAGAATCCTCTGAGGACCCCTCTCCTTCAAACTGGAAGATTTGTACCTCCTCCTCAAAATGGGTCTGCTTGGGCTCTTTGTTTCTCATACCCCCACCCCCCCCAGCTCCTTGGGTTTCAGACTTTCAGGGGCAGGAGATTTTGGTTCCGGTTCTTGGATTTCCAGAGGCTTTTTACGAGTGGGGAAGGAAGCTTCCTCCAAGGCTTTACATCCCCCTTCTCCTTGTGCCTCCTCCCTGGGAACCGGTGGTTGTCGGGGTTCTTCCCCCATCATTGCTCTGGAGCACCAGGTCCGGAGTTTGAGGCATTCTGCACCGGCATGCTCATCTGAGGGTTCTGTTGAGCCCTCAGCATGTGACCCCAGATCATGTGCCATGTTTTGGACCTGGCGCTCTAGTTGTGACACCCGCTCAGGCTGATACGGGGGTCTGTTGTCTCCCCTGGGCTGATCCCGGGAAGGTTAGCTATCCCTTCTCTCAAAATACCCCGGGTTAGTGAAGTTTGGGTACCCCTCCACCATTGGCCTCCCCTCTCCCGGATTGGGTTGTCTGTGCTCAGAAGGATGGATGGTTTTGGGGTTGAAAGTTCTGCGGGTACCTTGGGAAGAAATTCTGTCCAGTATTTGGGGAATTACTGCCCTCCTGGGGGAAGTGAGGAGGGAAGTTCCCTGGGTTGACTGCTGTTTGGTTGGACCCCCCCCTTGGGCTGGAGGAGTCCACACATAACCCAGGATGGGGCTATTCCCCTTGTAGCAGGGGCTGATGTAGTCAGAAGAGTTAGGGGTCCCATTTGTGGGGTTGCCTCCCTGGCTCCCTGACTGTGATTGGCCCGAGGGCCTTCTGGGCTTGGGATTGTTCTGATTCTGTGCAGGCAGGTTTTTAGGCCCCCCCATCTCCAAATCTAAAATGGGGGCAACCTTCAACTCTGCCACTTTAGCAGCAGCAGGGGTGTTGGTTGTTGCTTTTTGGATTATTTTTGTTTTTTTCTACTGGCTTTTGCACCTCATAAATGCGGGTGGCTTGTTCGATGACCCAGTCTAGTGATCTTTTCTCATGAAAGTCTCTCACTAGCTGGGTCATGATGTACTTGGGGAGAGCGTGGAAGAAAGTATTCACAAACTCTTTGCTGTCAGTGCGCACCCTTCTGGTGGTCTGAGCAAAGGGATGCTTTAATTCTTGAACAAATTCCTGGGGGGCCTGATCTTCCCCACATTGCAAGTTGTAGGCTGCCTTGCGAGCCTCCTGAGGATTTCTGTGCACAGAATTTCTTTTCAAGATGGCTGCCCTATAGGTGGACCATCTAGAATGATTTTGGTCCTCCAGCCCCGCAAAGAAGCTGGAGTCCTCTGGAGAGAAGGTCCGTTTCACATACTGAATACATCTTTTGCTGTCCTTCAAATGGAAAGTTTCCATCATCTGTTCAAAGAGCTCTAGGTGCTCCCAAACTGAATACTTCACGTTCTTATGATAGGGCGTGATGACGCTCCTTATCGCTTTGATTTGCTTTACGGGATCCTTGAGCAAGGCCCTTTTGACCTTGTTGGCCTTTTTGGTTCGGGTGACCCTGGTCCACTCCTCCTCTGACTCAGAGGCACTGCTACCAGAGGTGACCGTCTGGTTTCCTAGGCTCTCCCGGATTCTGCGAGCCTGGGAATGGCTGGCAGAATGTGGAGGCCTAGTTTCCTGTGTCCTGGGGTGCTCAGAGGAGTCTTCTGATTCCTCCTTACTCCCAGGATTGGATGAGTACCCCTTCCCCCACTGTCCTAGCAGGGCAGAGGTTTTCAGGATGCCCTTAGTGGGCCTACTCTCATGGAGTTCCCCACTAAATTTTACAGTACTTGGGAACCCATACCCAGATGCCCGCCCATCCATTCCTGGAAGGTGCTGGTCTATGAGCCCCATATTCCTCATTGGATTGAAGTCTGCCATCCCCGTGGCCCTTGGCTCATGTGCGCCAGTGGACATGGGGGTGGCAGAATCCAGGGATTGGAAGAGATTAAGGCCTCTGGTACTAGGGTTCCTGAGGTTATGCGCAGGTGTTTCCCTTTCCCAGTGAAACTCATCTCTCTCAGCCCCTGCTCCCTGTTGCCATGCAAGACCCTGAGCTTTCTGTTCCTCTATCAAGGCCTTGCTAGTTTCTATCAATCGCTCTTGCATAGCTACCTGTCTGTGGAGCCTGTCATTGTTCTCACAGAGAGCCTCATTTTCTCTCTGTGCTTCCTGTGTCGTTTTAGAGTACTGGGCCAGTTTTTGCTGCAGGAGGGTTACCTCCTGAGTCCTGTCCATACTGGCCTCGTCCTTCCTTGCTAGAGAATCTTTCACCCTCCTGGTGTGCTCTAACAATTTTTCATGGTCTTTTTGGAGGTCACCCAGTCCCTGAAGGGCCAGGTGATTTTCTTTTATCTTCTCTTTTAAGTAACTGACCTCCTGGCCTAAGGTGTGCCTTTCCTGAACAAGAGACTGCCTCTGTGCAGCCAGGTCATCCCTCTGTCTTTGGAGCGCACCAGCTTTCTGGCGCTCTTCATCAAATTCTGCATGGGTGTCCAGATCTTTGAGAATAAGTTTATTATTCTCTTCTTTTTCTTGGCCTAGGTGGTTTGTCAGGGTGACTACCTGCTCTGCGCATGCCCTGTTGAAATGTATTTGCTGTTCCAGCTTTGTCTGGTTCTGCAGTAGAGAGTCCAAACTTTGTTGGTACTCCTTCTGCAAGGCCAGCATTTTGGTATCCTGTTCTACCTTCTCCTGCCGCAGGATACCCATGTCTTCTTTTATTTTGGTGAGGTACTGCCTACTTTTGTTTTCTGATTCATGGCTCCTCTGTAGCCTTTGCTCTACAGAGTCCAGATCAGTTTGGCCCTTTTCTAATGCTTGCAGTTGCTTGTTTGCCAGATCATGGCCCTTGGCATATTTGTCCTGTATTGCTCCAATATGGAGGTTCAGATATGCTGCTATTTTGGCAATCTTGCTTTGCTCTTTCTTTGCCTTAGGGGCCATATGTAATGGACCCTGATCTTGCCATGTGTCTACTCCTGTTGCAGTGGTCTGTAATGTGATTGCCTGCAACCACACATTCGGATCCTGCTCTGTCCATTCACCCCTTACAAATAATGTATGCATTAGGTGTTCTTTAGCCATATTGATCTATACCAAGGTCGCCATTCTGGAGATATTTATTTCCTTCCTGACTTACAGGAGTTCATTTTATTTTTGCAAAACAGACCAAGTTCCTTAGAGAGTTCCTATTGAGGGGTGCTTTTCACAGTGTAACACAGCATGGTAGCCCAACAGGGTGTATGTACCCTGTTAGTTAGCACACTGTATTAGACTGTCACAAGTGGTATGTCTACTTCAGAAATCTCGAGACGAGCCCCCAATCTTGTAAGTGATTTCAACCCGGCACTTCACCTAAGTCAATGCCTAGCATGGGATGCACAATTGAAACCCTTAATGATTTATTTATGTCTATAAGTTCTTTTATTTCTGAATGATATTATTATTATTTATTATTATTTACCCTTATATCACGCCCCTCTCTTTGAATCCCCCCCGGTCACACTGAGCCAGGAAGCAGGCTGTTTTGCAAATTTAAAATATTTATTTATGGATTTGCACAATATATATGTCACACTATTTTAATGGTTATACAATGATCACCAATGGGGTGATGTCACAACAACTCTCTTTAATCACACAGAGTATTGATAGGAAAAATAATGCAGCATAGAAATAATACTTTTGTGTGGGTTCAATCAAAATGCAATGTGATCGCTCTTCCCCCTGCACACTACTCAATTCCCCCAACATGCAGTATTAAGATATGGAAGAAGAGAAAACAGGTTTCAGGAATGCACACTCAACAAATACAGTATCAATCTCAATTTCCCCCCAAGCAAACACAGAGAAAAACATAAATGATTGCAACTTGGCAAAATGGTTTTGAATTTGGCTTTGAATGGATGGGAAAACACTGAAAATGGATTTCATTCACTAAAATGGTTTCAATACTAGTGGGAGCCGCTTTGTATGGTTTCAGATAAACACTATCAATGCTTATTGAGTAATTATCAGGTTGAAAACTTAATTCTGAGGTCGGATGCAATGTACAGCTGTTTCACACGTGATAGATTTGAGCCAAATGAAAAATTTGCAGCAAACTTTTCTGCGCATGGTAAGCGCGATTGCGGAAAAACTATAAGGAGTTGGAATGCAGTTTTAAGTTCGTTGGAAAGCTGATGATGTTAGCTTCAATTTGACACTTACATTTCTAGCATACACGGTGTAGAAGTTATGAAGGTTTTTGTGGAGGTCGTTTTTTTCAGAAAGAGTCAAAATTTGTAAAACAAGGTTGTGCTTTTTAAAATTACAATCAAGGTTTCTTATACTAGGGAGACTATGAAGCCACAAACTACACGACAGCACAGCCACCAGCCCAGCAACGCCTCTGGATGGTTTTTGCCCGCAGAGACGCTTGCCTTTCTTCAGCAAATATATTAGTGCAAAGATGATTTTAACACTACTATTACCAAAGGACTATAAGGATGAGAGAAAGATTCAGGTAAGACAAAAGATTGTCTACAATGCTGTTCTGGATATAATAGGATGGGTTTGGATAGGATTACTTATGGATAGGATATTTGCTAGCGACAATACTATGCTATGGATACAGGGTCTGGTTTGTTCTTTCAGTCTGGCCATCTGTCTGTGGGTGATGGCTCGTGAATAAACAGATCTTGATCTGAGCTTTGGCGCAACAAGCTTTCCAGAATTTGGATATAAACTGGCTCCCAGGATCCGATATCACGACCGATATCACGACTGGAGGGAAACCGTGTAGCCTGAGGATGTTGGACAAGAAAGCCTGTGCTAGCACACCTGCGTTCGGTATGCCTTTTAATGCGATGAAGTGTGCCATCTTGGTTAAGAGATCAACTACTACCAACACTGTGTTATAACCCCCAGAGAAGGGTCGCTCCGAGATTAAATCTAATGAGATAGTATGCCATGGGGTCGGTGGAACCGATAAGGGACGGAGCAACCCCTGTGGTCTGGTTCGTAGTGTTTTGTTTCCTGCGCAGATGTCACAGGTTTTCACGTGTCGTACTATATCCTTCCACCATGTGGGCCACCAAAAGTTCTGCTGGATGTTAGCCATGGTTTTTGCTATACTAGGATGACCTGCTGTGAGGGCATGGTGATAAGTCTTCATAACCTGCTCCTGCATGTTAGGGTGTGGTAGATGGAGTCGATTTCGGTAATACGGAAGGTCGTTGGTTAAGGTTTGTTACGGTCCCTGCGAAACCCAAATCAGGGCTTGTGCTGGAGTCAGAGTTCTTCCGATTTCCTTGTGCAATCTTTCCAGACCGGTCTGGTTATTTCTTGTGATTCCAAATAGCTTCTCTTCTGGAATAATGGGCACAAGTGTGGGGCTGGCATATGCATCTTCTTTTTCCACACCCCAGCCATTCCGCGACAGGGTGTCAGCTTTTCCGTTCTTAACTCCTGGACGATAACTGACGGTGAACTCGTATTCAGAAAAGAACTGGGCCCACCGCAGATGTCGCGGTGTCTGTGCTATGGCTGTCCGTAGAAATTGCAAATTCCGATGGTCGGTGAGTACAGTAACTGGGTGTTGTGCTCCTAGAAGATGATGTCGCCATTCCTTAAACGTGGCCTTAATGGCGAGTAGTTCCTTGTCGGTCACCGCGTAATTAAGCTCTGCCGGGTTAATCTTTCGAGACCAGAATGCCACAGGGTGCAACTGATTGGTGTTGGGGTCTCTCTGGGATAGCACCGCCCCCATAGCTACATTGGAAGCATTTGTCTCCACCAAATGTGGGAGTTCTGGGTTTGGGTGTCTGAGTATGGGTGCTGTAGTGAATCATTCTTTCAGCTGTTGGAAGGCTTTCTCAGCTTCTATCGTCAAATCGAAAATGTGGTTTTTGCGAAGCAGTGATGTAATAGGGTGAACAATCTCAGAGAAATCAGCGATGAACCGCCGATAAAAGTTAGCAAAGCCTAAGAAGCTGAGTATGCATCCAAGGAACTCCACTGTGGTAACATGAAAAGCAAATTTTTCCAGTTTGGCGAATAAGCGATGCTGGCACAATTTTTCCAGTACTGCTTTAACGTGGTGAACATGTTTTTCCCTGGATTCAGAATAGATCAAGATGTCGTCTATGTACACCATGGCGCAGACATCCAATAATTCTCTTAGCACATCCGTCATAAAATACAGGAATCCTGCCGGCACGTTGCACAGTCCAAAAGGCATCACAGTGTACTCATAAAGCACGAACTTGGTGCGGAAGGCTGTCTTCCATTCGTCCCCGGCCTTCACGCAAACCAAATGGTAGGCTCCTCTGATGTCCAATTTCGTATACATTTTCACTCCCTTTACTTGATCTAATAGTACAGGGATTAAGGGTAAAGGATACCTTTTTTTATGGTCATTTTATTGAGCACCCTGTAGTCTATGCAGGTTCTGAGGTCTCCCTCCTTCTTGGGGACAAAGAAGAGAGCTGAAGAAACAGGAGATCTGGATGGCCGAATGAACCCGTTAGCCAAGTACTGATCCAGGTATTCGCGCAGGTGCTGGTTCTCTTTTTCCGTGAGAGCATCAATACGACTACACGGGAGCGGTTCTCCTGGGATTAGGTAGATTCGACAGTCGTAGGGCCTATGGGTCAGCAAGGTGTTAGCCTGGTTTTTGTGAAATACATCTTGGAAATCGTTATACTCCGGAGGTAGTTGACCTATGAAACATAGTGTGATTCCTGGAGGCGGGCCTACTGACCCATGGGCCGCGTCGGGTTTAGTTGTAGCAGGGTAACAGGTTTGAATGCATTCAGCTGGAAATGCCACAGACCAAGTTCGCCAATCTATGGTCGGGTTGTGACGCACCAACAAAGGCATTCCCAGGATTAGTTGAAACTGGGGAGCGTTGACGAGGTCAAAAACAATTTGTTCCCGATGACCGTCATGGCATAGCAATAAAAGTGTCCCAGTATATTGGGTCACCGGTCCTGATGATAATGGCGTTCCGTCCACAGATAAGACGTTCTCGACTTTTTCTCGTTTCTGGACAGGCACGCCAATTTGTAGGGCCACGGTGATGTCTATGTAATTACCTACTGCCCGCAGTCGATGTACGCCTCCAAAGCATGCATTTGTTGTGGCTGTTCGGGACATAGTAGGATAACTGGGGTTGTTAGATGCGAGACCACTGACGTCTCTTCTCTCCCCCCAACAAGCCGCTCTCTATTCTTGTCAAGCCATGCAGTTTCCTGAGGGCTCTTGTGGCTCTGTCGCAGTTTCTATGACGCCCAGTGGTTTTTGGGGTATCTTATTTGGGAAGTCCTTTAGGAAATGTCCCGCTTTGGCTCAATATAGGCACAGGTGTTGCTTCCTGCGTCGTTCTCTTTCCTCCTTTGTTAGTGGGCCTCTTATACTTCCCAACGGCATTGGCTCGGACGTGTTTTCAGTGGTTCGAGGTGTCTCCCGAGGACGTACAAACAAGGGCGCATTCTCAAAACGGGAGCTGTCGGATTTCCGTTCCTGCAGACGGTGGTCTAACTGTACTACCAGATCTATGTTATCTGTACAGCGATCTGGTGGGTTCACAACCTGTGCTAAAACATCCTTTAGCTCACTTCGTAGACTCCGATAGAACAGGGTGGTCTGTTTGTCTTCAGGCCAGCAAGTTTCAGCTACTAGCAGGTTAAAAGTGGTGATGTAAGCTAGCAGGTCCTGAGATCCCTGTCGTAGGGCCAACAATTCCCCATCCAAGGCATGACCCCGGGTATGGCGAGAAAAAGTTTGTCCATTTCCTGTTGGAAGTTAGTGAAGTTGTGCAAGACAGGGTCATCCCTATCAACTAGTGGTACTGACCAGCTAGCGGCATGCCCCCCTAAATAGGACAGAACAAAGGCCATCTTGGTTTGGTCCGTGGGAAATGCTCCTGGGCGACACAAGAAATGGAGTATACACTGAGTCATAAACACTCCGTATTTTTGGGGGTCCCCCATAAACCTCTTTGGTGGGGCCAGTGGAACGGTGACTGGGGTGGTTACCTGTATCTGAGATGCTGCTGCTGTAGCTCCATCTACAGAGCCAGACAGTGTCGTTTGTTCAGCTTGAGTCCTGGTAAGTCGCTTTGCCAATTTCTCTGTCCTCTCTCTGTTCACAACCAGCTCCTTCCTCAAGGCATTAGTCTCTGAGCGTGTGGCGTGCACCTCGGCCCGCAACTCGGCCAGCAGGGCAGCCAGCTGGTCAACCTCTGATGCCATGGCACTCGGGAAAAGTGGTAACGTGGGCTTAGCGTTCTGTAACGCTTACCTCTGGGGCCCTGCGGGAGTGCCTGGTCCGGTCTGTTGGTAATCTCTGGTCCGGTCTGTGGTGTTCGTAGTATGCCCCCAAACACTCCCTTCACCCTGCTCACTGAAGGTGTATTCACCCAGTGGACAGAGAGCAGGGAGTGATTTGGATTGATGGTGGAGTCCAGATCCCAGAATGCAGCTGGGTATTCTGGAGCCTTGGAGTCCTGAATGTCTTAATCCAGTTTCTTCACTGGGTAGGCGGTTTTACAGTCCTATTCCCAGTTCCTTCACTGGGGTCTGGTGGCCCAGGCCTGCTGCGGTGCACCTATCCGCCTTGAATGATTAAAAACACTGGTCCACGCTGATAAGAGTCTCAGAGGGACTGGCAAGTGTCTAAGTGGCACTCATGAGTGTTTTTGGATGCCTGAGCCGTGGATTAAGTATAAAGTTCACGTAAGATCTTGGCTGGGTGTTAAACAATGTCCTCCCCTTAATCCCCCATCTGTTAGGGTCCTTGCTAGCTGAGGTGGAATGCCCGCACACTGCCCTATGGCATCCGTATGCTGGGGCGGAATGCACCAATGTAAGTTCACCAACTGAGGAGCGCGGGTGATGTTGGGAGCCTCTGATTACCTCTGTGTGTCCTGTTGCAGGTGCGGTTGTTATTGTGGAAGAAGACTCGTATTGGAGGAGGCGATGCAGGCGGGCCGAGGAGAGAAGCCGTGATGTTACAGGAGGCCGTCGGGTGATCAGCTGCTGTTGCGGCCGTCAGATGATCAGCTACGGATGCGGCTGTCGGATGATCAGCTGTGGATGCGGCCATCGAGAGATCAGCTGTTGCTTCTTTCATGAAAGAGAATATGCTGCAGGATGAGCCGGGGAGAGGATCGGGGATGTTGCTGGAGCCTTCGGGTGATCAGCTGTTCCTCGCGGCAGGTTCTACATGGAGCTGCTGGGTTCAGATAGGAGCCGGATCGTGACAGGCAAGCATCACGCTATTCCTGAGCCAGGGAAAACGCTAAGCGCTGGGTGTGGCCCAGGGCGGGGTTTATATAGCCCTGGGCTCCCCCCAGCACCACTAGACCACCAGGAACATTACGTAGGAGGCTCAGTGGGAGCCATGTTGAATCCAGATGGATGACTCTCTCCAGGGGCCATCTTGGAAGGGGCAATCAGTCTGTTCCTTCTCCACTCAGCCACCCTTTTGGTCCAGATGCCACCAATCCTGCTAGCTGGGAGTTCGGGAGTCACGGGGGTCATGACACATGCTTCTCAGAACCTCCCATACATGGCCTCGACAGTTGTTAAATGGAGCTCTGTCGTGTGTGTTAGTACTTAATTTTACCCCCTTGGACCCTGCCATATTTTAACCCCTGCTCTCCTATTATGGTCGCAAATAAAGATTTCATATCCACAATTGCCAGTGTCACCCGGGATGTCTTTTACTGAAGCACCTGTATCCATTTGCTGGCCCCTGCCATGAGAGAGGCAGGATGCATATTAGATGGTATCGGTCCATAGTCTGCCAAGGTACAAAATGTGCGTCCTCTTTACCCTTTTGTAGCAGTGGCATTTGTCTTGTCCTAGTCCCTATCCCATCTCCTCCTTTGGTGGCCTGGACTAGACCTACCTTTATCTTCCCCTTTCTACTGCTGACGGAGGTTGACCAGTTCCTTCCAGTCTCCCTGCTGACCTATAATCTTCTTAGTTTTCTACCCCTTCTCCTGTCTTCGACAGGTGTCCACTTGTCACCCTCTCTGTCGCTCCATTCTTCCCCTGTTGTTCGCTCATCTGAGCCCGTACTACCCTTGTCCACTCCGTCTACCTCCTCCTCTTTCCCTTCTTCTTCCTCGTTGTCTAGCCTGAAGTTTATCCTCCCCGACAACCATTCCCCCTTGTCCTCTTTATTTTTCCTTCGCACCTCCTCCTCTATCACCCTTTCCACTTCACTGAATAGTGCGTCCACCTGTTGTTGTGTGTTCTTTTCAATGTCTGTTAAGTATTTCATCTCCCCCTTTTGTGTACTTCCTCCCGCCTTGCATCTATGTCCCTCTTTTTCTCTGTCATCACCTTGTCTCCTTCTGGGTTTTCCTGTTGTGGGTTTGTATACCCTTCTGCAGGCCGAAATGTCGGATAGACACTGTAGAGCAGAGGTGGAGAGCTTGGTCAATCCCCTTCATTTTCCCAATCTCCCTCTTTTTTAATCTGACCCCGATTGTTTCCTCGTACAATTTACAGAGTGCCAATATATTCTGCCTGCTTTTCAACTTGGAGCCCTTATATTTTGTTAATAAATATGAGAACATATTTTCTATAATTCAGCTATCGAACGTTCCTTCTCCGGGCCATGCATGGAAACACTGACCTGTAGTCTCCTGGACCCACTGAAAATTATACTTTAATATTTTATCGCAATACTGGGGCATTTTTCTGCACATGTGATCAAGGGGGCTATCTAGATAGGCCATTATTTCCCACATTTTTGCCTGCACTTCATCTTTGTCACAATCCCTTTATACACCTTTTTCCCCACACTTTATCTTAATCAATCATCCCTCCTCCTTTCATTCTGGCCTTCTCTACAGACCCACCCACACACATGCATTCGTCACGCTGGCCTTCTCCTCAGGCACGTCCACTCAATTTGTGTTAGTAACCAACGTCCCTTTCCACGGGCTTGCCTTTCCCTATTTTAGTGAAAGTATTCACGAAGTCACCTCTATTTTTCTTGCACACGCCTATCACTAAAATGCCAAGCGCACTATTATATACAAGGTACCTCTTGATGTTGATCCCTCCACCATGAATCAACACCACATGAAAATACAAGCAACACTAACTACCCCATGCACGTCCCTCTCTATACCTCCAAGATAATTATACAAAAGAAATGACACTTGCCTGCCCAAAAATTAAAGCAACTATGCAGTCATTGGTGCTATGTGCAACTCCCATCTAGCGGGGTCCTATTCTTACTGCACACCTCTCCTGCTCTAACGCAGGCATATCTACAACCAAGTTCACTTCTTATAGGGTGGTACGTGCTAAAACTTCTATAGCTGATCGTCCCCCCACATTAAGGAGGTGTCCTAAACACCATAAAATACTGTCCCTCCTCGCAGCGGCCATGCAACCATGATGCAGTGCTTTCTTGCACAGTTACACTCACGCCCTAGAGATCGTCGTGTCCCCTCGGCAGCGAGCCTCCCGTATGGGCTCACCCCTACACTGAGCATGGGCAGCGCTCGGGCCCAGGCAGACCTTGGCAGACTCAGTGTCTGCAGGGCCTTCTCTGTGATGCGTGCGTATCATGTCTGCGGTAGCCAGGCCCGCGGCCACAGGGAGGGCTGCCGGAATACCCTCAGTTGATCGAGAGAACTGAGTATCTTTCTGAGGCCTCCAAAAGATTAACGAGCCGTCCACCAAAGTTCGCAACCAATAGTTACCACAAGTAGTCCAAAAAGAGCACACACCAGGCAAGAAGTAATGCTGTTTATTACAGCTGGGCAAGCCAAATCAAACAGAACAGTGGAACAGAACTGGTTGATGAGAACTGACAAAATGGTAGACAGCGATCATCATTTGAATACTGCTAATACAATGTTCATGGTGTTGGAAACAGTTGTGCTTCGAACTTCTCATCTTTGTAGTCCCACAAAGCTTACAGGTTAAATTTCGTCATACCCCTAGAGCTAGACATATGTTAGTAGAACATGATTGGAGCAAACAAATCGGCCCTCACATAGCTCATCTCCTCCCCATGTGGCACCATGTTGCTTCCCACTCCTGCAAACAGTTTGTAATTAGTAAAAACATTTGTGCTGACGTCTGGTTCTTTATTAACCTGCCTTTAGTCAGTACCACAGCGGAAGGAACATGAGACACCCTGAACTAGTGGGAATAGAGACATTCACACGGCACCTGCAAGATAGCGTCCTTCACAACAGTGGATACACAGAGGGCTGATTACTCCCCAGGGACACTGAAACGTACCGTCTGATTGGTTCTTCAAGAAACGTGGCTCCATTCCACCTCCCGATTCCCATAATCGCTGGCAAAAGGGCAATTAAGACTGTCTTGGTGTTATGTCTGTGTTCTTCTGGATCGGGTTGACTTCCTCAGCTCCCATGAACAGCCATGGGACCGGTTCACCGACCTTGATTATATCACCCAGTGCTGTTCAGTGATTTTGATCTTCTGGAGACGAGCAGCTTCAGTTCAGATTCCCCCTTCCCTAAGCTGCGGTCCACAGGTCATCTGTATAAGGCAGGCCTCCAGAATGAAGCCCAACCTGTGGCATCCTCATAGTGTGTGTTTATCTGTGGTTTCTCCTTTCTCGTACTTTTGCATGCAAGTTCCTTGTGCCAATGTTATGAACAAGGTATTTCCCGCCCATTGTTCCCTTCCGAGCCTGATTCAAACGCTGACTACAGCTCCCAGAATCTCCTTGTTTTGTCCCTTAAGGGGGGTGTTCTGTCGTACTCCGTTTATTTCCTCAATTGGTAGGTACGCCTCCATATCTGGTGCTGAATATCACCCTCATTACACCTCTGAGGTTTTGGGACTTCCTCTGAAAGGCTTTATGTAGGGTTTTAGCAATGCCCCCAATTTAATTTTAATTTGCAGTTGGCCGCTGTGTATTGTGGCTGGTCATTTTCATTGTACCTTTCTCCATGCCCTGGTGAGTTTCCTTCTGGTTTTGGGAAGTATTTCTTTTGTTTTGAGGAATTTATAACATGCTCAAAACAGACCAAACCGTATAATGTGGCAGATGACTTATGCTGAAAGATTTAACAGAGATGCAAAAGTACCCAAATTCCATCCAGAGGGAATCATGATCTAACCTCTGGGGATGATCTACTTCATTTGAACAGAAACGTTTTAAGGGGTTTGCAGAACTTAGTGAGTCCAAGGTCCTAATTTCCCTAGGTAAGCTGTTCCCGAGTCTGGGGCCAAATACAGCAAATCTTCTATCCCCTCTGGACACAAATGAAGATGAGGGGATAGCTAGCAGGGCATGGTCCCTCGAATGAAGACATCTGGATGGATGGTAATGCTTAAGCACATCTTTCAGGTAGTTTGGTCGCAAATTATTCAAGCACTTACATACCAAACATGCTTCCTTGAATTTAATGCGGTCCTCAACTGATAACCAGTGAAGTAAGAAATGAGAGGGGGGGCACATGAGCAGTTTTATTTAGTCCGTCGATCAACCTAACTGCTGCATTCTGCGCTCTTTGCAGTCTACAGAGTTGTTTTTTTTTTGTGATGCCCATCAATTGACTGTTACAATAGTCTAAGTGGGCATTTGTAAGTGCTTCCACTGCTCATCTGCATTCCCTTCACAGTCTCAGTTCATGTTCTGTTGCTCCAACCTTCCCCTGGCATCTGTCTGGGGTTGGTGAGTCAGGTGTTTAGTGTCTCATTTCTGTTGAGTAGACAAATATACCAGTCTATTCCATGTCAGGATTTGATTCCTTTCCTATGGTTCAAGTCTGTTTTTTGTTGTTGCGCCCAGGTGCATTTATTGATGTTGTGGTCTGACCAGAAGAGAGGCTAACAAGCAGTGTGCCAGGGTCAGTGGCACCACAATTCAAATACAATGAACAATTAGGGGGGTTTATAAATGTGGACCCACCAGTTTGCTGATCTTAAATATGGAGCATGACTGGCTCTGACAAATGCCCTTGTAGGTCTCCTGCTCCAGGCTTGGAGGGCTTCCCATCCACCCTTGACAGGGTCAACAACCTGACCCTATCACATGTGATTATTACAATCTTTAGTTCTTCTTTAAACCAAAGTATACATCAAACAGTTGTTAGGCAGAATCACATGCAGTACCCTTGGCCAGAGTGCATTCAGTTCTCCTAGGAGACTAAGCACAGGGAGTTTTGGGCACCTCCCTCACATCCTGTCCATCCCAGACACTCAGGCGCCAGAGGAGGGCTTCAGCTCTGAATCGCGCCAAAGGCCAAAAAACAAAGGGACCAAACCTGGTTTGGTGCGCAGAGACAAACACAAGAAGGACCTTACTTAAAAGAAATGGGGAAAAAAGTTGGCCGGGATCTGTTTTTACAGTACGGCAGCCAAATGAGCTCATCATGATAGAACATCACTAAGCTCCACGCATCACTGACATGGTGCACCTCCTCAACGGAGCCACCATTTTCTCCAAGCTGGACCTCAACAAAGGGTACCATCAACTGGAACGCAACAAAGTTTTCCGATATATCAAACACCTTTGCCACACATCTGGGCCTATACCGATATAAGCGTTTTAGCTTCGGAGCTTCGTCGGTGGCAGAAACCTTTCAGTCAGAGATCCATAACGTTATCAAACATGTACCCAACTGTCTGAACTAAAGTGACGACATACTGGTGTTCGGTCAGACCCAAGAACAACACGATAACACACTCATGCAAGTGTGCATGGCTCTGGAAGAAGCCCAACTCACCATAAAGATGGACAAATGTGAATTTAGGAAACAAACACTTTGTTTCTTCTGCCACACTTTCTCCTCCAAAGGAATGACACCTGATCCAGAAAAGGTCAGCGCCCTTGCTGATGCAGATCCGCCAAGCCCCATAACGAATTCTGGTCCTTCTTGGGACTAGCTAGCTACTGCACACGATACATAAAAGACTTTGCATCTGTCAGTGATCCCCTGAGGGCTCTCACCAAACACAACTCAGAGTTCAGCATTCCAACTAATAAAGGACCGCATCTCTGACGCCAAAAACATGCCCTTTTTCGATCCAAGGAAGGCCAATGAACTGGTAGTGGACGCAAGCTCCATAGGCCTCGGACCCATTTTGACCCAGCTTTACGAGAAAGACATCCAATCCAGGCACATCATATATCCTACGCAAGCAGGAGCTTATCCAAGACTGAACAGGCATACTCGCAGGCCGAGAAGGAAGGGCTGCAAGTAGTCTGGGCCTGTGCAAATGTTCATTTATTTTTGTAGGGAAACCTTTCACAATTGTCACAGATCACCAGGCCTTACTGTTCATATACGGCAATCCTCAAGCCAAAATGCCACCAAGAATTGCAAGATGGGCTTTGAGGTTACAAGACTATCTCTTCAACATAGTTCACCGGGCGTGGAAAGACCACAACTCAGCAGATTTCCTCTCACGTCTCCCAGGCAAGGAATGCTCGTCAAACCCGTCCATAGCGGATTAGTACATCAGGTATGTGATGCAAGGAAACACCCCAAAGGGTCTTGAAATGCACCAAATAGCTCAGAAAACTAACACAGATCAAGGACTTTAGATCATCCTGAGATGTCTAGAGACCGGACACTGGAAACAAGCACGGCAGCTGAAGGAAAGCACAGGGGAGGATACCAAACAAGATATCACCTGTCTTCTGTCTGTCACAGATGAACTTGCAAAGTACGAGGAAGGTCGGTATTACCCAAATTGTTCGAACTCAATTGTTCGAATGACCCAATTGATCAAAAGTCAATGGTCCGAATTGACCTTTGCACAATTGACCGCATATATATATATATATATATATAATGGGGGTTGCGGGGGGTTTCCCCCCCGCAGATATGTAACAATTGACCTTCACAATTCGGTCAATTGTGCAAAGGTCAATTGTGATTCGAACAATTGTAGTTCGAACAATTCGCATACATCCGGAAGGTCTACTGCTAAAAGGCGCCAAACTAGTGATCCCTTGCAGCCTAAGACATAAGGCCCTATAACTAGCACAAAAAGGGCACTGGGGTATAGTGTCCACAAAAAGGATGCTTAGGCATAATCTATGGTTCCCCCATCTGGACACCCAAGTAGAAGAGCTGCTTAGAAATTGAACCACATGCACAGTAATAAATCCACACACCAGACCAGAGCTGCTGTGCTTGACCACACTGCCAGTGGGAGCCTGGGAAGAGATCGCAGTGGACCTTTTCGGGCCACTAGAAGCGGGTGAGCACATACTAGTAGCGGTCGACAAATATTCTCTACTCCCAGACATCCAGATTGTGCCATCCACGTCAGCATACCACACCAATCTGGCTCTCGATAGAATGCTCGCCACTTATGGCAACCCCAAAGATGTCAAAATGGACAATGGGCCCCCATTTATGGGACAAGACTTCAGGATATTCTCAGAATACATGGGATTTCATCACGGAAAAATAACACTGACGGGGCCTCAGGTGAATGGCACCGTAGAGCTCTTCATGTGCAATATTAAACGCACAACACAAATTGCACGACTCACCGGTGAACCTGTGGAAAAGATGCTATGTCAATTAATGCGAGCTTATAGAAATACACTGCACAGAACCACAGGGAAAACACCCTCTGAAGTGATGTTTGGAAGAAACATAAGGACCCGGCTCCCACACATATCGCAAGAAGACGAAAGGTACAGCGGCGATCAGGAAATGCGAGAACAGGACTCTTGATGAAAGGCTGAAATGAAGAGAGGAACCGATGAAAGGAGGAGAGCGAAAGAGAATGACCTTGAACCAGGAGATGTGGTCATCGCAAGACAAACCCATGGTCGCAAAAACATGGCTGCATTTGGAGAAGAGCCCCTCACTGTCGTTCAAGTGAAGGGATCCCTCATCACAGCCAAAGGTGACAGGAAGACAACGAGGAACTCTTCACATTTCAGGCGGATGCCCGGGATCGTGCCCGTTGCCAACCCCACCTCACCAACTCCTCTCCCTGAGTGGGATGCTCCTTATGAAGGGGACAGAGAGGATTCCAGTGCCGAAACACCACCCTGCCCGTCTCAGGAATGCAAGGAGCAGACGGACCAGCGACCACAAAGAAATCGTAAGAAGCCTCACAGGCTCATTGAAGAAATTAACTGAAGTGGAACTTCATGTTTAGTATCGGGGGAATGTGGTGTCGTCACCACCTCATGTCACGTGGAACCTCATGTCACGTGGAGAGGGACACAGGGACATGGGAAGGGAAGGGGAGGGGCGGGCGAGGGAAACGTCCGTTCCAGTTTGTTGTATGAGGAATAAAGACGCGTTGAACCCATCTCCTGCCTCTGCCTCCTATGTGCATGAGTCAGAGCGTTGTAGGCCACCCCAGAGATAGCGAGGTCCACGAAGATTACACAGGGTGATGCATACCATCCTCATCCCTTCTCCACTTGCACTCTCCATTGAAAGGTTCAAGCTGATGACCCCAGTAGGCGTGGAACATTTTTAAAAAATCGACCTCTAGGTCTAGTCACTTAGTTGACCTACTTGAACCAAAAATGTACTGGCCCCATTATAAGATTTAAAAAAAAAACAAAAAACAAGTGCTTTCTGTTAAACTGCATTTCACCATCAAAAGTACATTTCATATTTGCCGTAATGCTGCCTCCCAGAGGCCAGCCGTGTAAAGTGAACCATCTATCCACAGGGGATTCCCCTACGCTCACATTGTAAAACAAAAGCCTTTAACAAGGATTAACATACTACAGCGCTCTGCCTAGTATTGCCCCAATACGTTGTTGCCTCCAAGCTGCCCGCTACCACTCAGTGCAGTTTATCTGCACCAGAGGACAGCCAATCTGTTTTTTCTGCTATTCATGTCATTGTTCATTGATGTGTTTGCCCCCATCTTGGTACCGCTCCTTATTTAAGCACAGCTTCTCAATGCACGACTGGCCTGCCCTTTGTGTGACTAAGCTCGGTTATAGCCATTGACCAATGACCATGGCTATATTTGACAAAAGCTAGCAAGTTTAGCGCTTCATTCACCCCAGCCATTAAATAATGACCTTGCGACCACTCTATAAATGATCGAGCTGCCTTGTTGAGTCTAGTATATTCATTATGATGGCCTGTTTTTTTAATGCATGGTAGTACATGTTAGTTTTTACCCACTAAATTGGCTCTCTGGTGATTTGCCCATGTTTGGTATGCTTTATCATGAGTTGCCCTGTGATTAGTTTACACATGACTTGTGTAACAATGGTTCACATTACTCACTGACTACCCTGCTTTTTGTGCATGTCCTTTGTTTATTTGCCATGATGGAAAGGAACTGTATATATACGATTATTGGTTGCACATTGATCCATCGTTTCCGAATTGATTGTATGTCCAGTGATATAATACCCTTCGATCAGTTGCCCCTTGAATGTTTGCATGCTCTTCAAATTCATACCCATTAATTGCATGTCCACTGAATAATGGTTGGCTTCTTTAAAGGTTTGCTGAATTAATGTATGTTTTTTGATTGAGCTTCCCATTGATACATGCTCATCCACTATATACCTATCCAGCATATTCCAAATTAATGTATGTCCACTTATTGTTTCCCCTTGATTGTATGCTGAGTGTATGCCCTTGATCACATTGCCAAGTGAGTGTGTGCTTTTGATTGCATGCATGTTTTCACCCATAGATTATATGCCCAGTAATTGTCTATTTGACTGTGTCCATTGATTGCCTGATACCAACAGCACTGACCTTTGACTGTTTGACAATGTATTTCTTTACCTTATTAACTGTGTTATAATTGCAGTCTTCACAGCTCATGTAGATTTGCTGGTCACCTTCCATTGTGACTGCCCATCAACCTTTTACCGGTGGCCATGGGCTTTGCCCCTTTACCCATTGCCTTTTCTGCCCATTGTAAGCTATCTACAGATTGCAGGTTTCAAATTTGTTGGGAGCTATTTATGTCGTGCTTCCAGCCTAGGAGAGTTTGGTTAGCTTGAATCCAGCACATACCAGGAGCTATCTTTGTTTTCAACTGGTGCCTTAGACTTAGAGTTATCTAGACTGTGAAAAAAAGAACTATTAAGACACATCTCAGACATATTTAAATATAATAAAATGGGCAAAAGTTGAAGTTTTCCTCTCCTGTGGAAGTTAGATTTGCAGTGTGTTGTGTACTCGCTAATGGTTCCCCAGCAGTAACTCCTGCCTACTAGCTGATGCTTGACAAGCAAAATATGGTTTTAGCTCCTGCTCAGCTAATCTTAATTTCAAACCGTGATTAAATGTACCTTCTGTGACAAATTTTATGAATGTGTCCCTTCTCCTGATGGGAGAGACCTCTCCTTGTGTGAGGCTACGGAGGTGAGCCGCACTGCAACCCTCCCTCGGGGTACAGGCAAGTGGGACCTCACGGAGAGAGACTCCCCTTTTTGGACAAATACTCCTTTTCCTGTGAAGAACTCCCTAGAAAACATCCCTACCATTCCTCACTGAACATATCTCATGAAGACTTGCATGAAGAACGAAAACAACACAGTCACTATGGCAGCTCTCCTTCGAGACCCAGATAAAGAAAATACCATTGTCTCCCCTGACCTGTCACCTTCCCAACAGACAGACCTCAAGGATATATTGTTGCATTTGCCAGAGGTAGTTGCAGAAGAACTGGGTAAAGTTACAAAAAGAAATGTCCACTGTATTGGGACCACACCAGGAAAAATGATTAGCTTGAAACTTTATCGAATACCAGAGACTAGAAGGAAAATGATTGAAAAAGAGGTCAAAGAGGTGCTTAGAGACGACATTATTGAACCACCTGAAAGTCTTTGTGCTCCCCCATTGTGTTGGTTGTGAAGCCATATAAATCATGGCGATTTTGCATTGATTTTAGTAGGCTCAAATCTATATCTATATATCGATAATGACCTGATACCCCAGATCAATGATGTAATTGAAAAACTGGGCTGGGCTAAATACATATCAATTATAGACTTAACTAAAGGCTACTGGCAGGTCCCATTGAATCCATCAGATGGAGAGAAAACAGCCTTTTACACCCCTGAAGGTCTGTACCAGATTAAGGCTTTACCTTTTGGCCTTTATGGAGCACCTGACACTTCCAACAACATTATGGATAGAATATAAAAACTGTCTACACCATTTTGTGGGGAATACTTGGACGGCATTGCAATACATAGCAATGGTTGGCCAGACCATGTATACCATCTATATGAGATTACCTGAGCTTTGAGGAGATATGGGCTATCTGCCAACCTCCCAAACTGTCACCCGGCACAGTCGTCAGTTAAATATCTAGGCATCTTTGTAGGAAACGACATGATTTAGCCACAGAATGAAAAAGTCAAAGCAGTCCAACAAGTCCCATCACCAAAGACCGATCTTTGCGCTTTTATAGGGCGAACCGGCTATTACCGTAGGTGTCATGGTATGCGCCTCTTGGCCTCTATGGCACAGATGGCATTTCTTATTGAAGAGAATGTCTTGCATTCTCCCTGTTAAGATGGCCCCCGCTGTGCATGACAATCAGGGGTTGCCTTTTTTTTCCTGGTTCTGTGGTTTCCTCTGTCGCGGGAACCCGCATTTCCATAGCAATGGAATATGCGCTGGCTACAAACCATTCATCAACAGGACCAGCAGCGCATCACAATGCTAAGGTATTGTGCCTAAACCTTAGCGCAGGGCTTCCTTGTATTCTGTGACTCTGTTTTCCTTGTTATTCCTTTTTTCGTTACCTTGCTTCTGTTTCTGGCTCCCTTTTCATATACATCGCCATTCCCGACTTCTGCTTTTTCTCCTTCATTCGCTGCCACTTGCTGTACCTATTTATCCATTCCTGCTTTACACCACAGTGTGTTACTTACCTTATGGATTCCATTACTGCTGCTGCCCGTTGTGTTTTCCATCTTACCTTTTGATGTGGCAGGATTACTATGCTAGACAGGATTGCTATGCTATGCTATGATATGCAGGATGGATATGCTATGTGCAGGATGACTATGCTATGTTATGCAGGATTGATATTCTATGTTATGCAATCCTATTAGGCTCTCCCATACAGTTAGGCTTCAGACCCTCCATATCACCTCCCTCTGCCTCTCTGGGACTGCTCTACACGACACACCATACAGGCCTAAACCACTCCTGGGGCAGAGGACACGTCAGACCTTCCCTTCCCTGTATTCTCTACAAGTTTAGCTAGCTCCATATATGGGAGATAACAGAAGGGGTTTCTGCAAATACCGCTTATTCATAATAAAACACGATGTCTGCCCAGGACTGCGTCACAAAGTCACAAGGAAAATGTCGACAGTTCTTGTCAACTGTCTGTAATGTGGTGCCAAGTAACACCCTCATTGTGATAGTACAGAAACATATTAGTTTTGCCTAGGATATGCTATATAAACCTACAGGAGGGTGGGGCACGAGAGAGCAGCTGCCCAAATACTTCCGTGCTGATAACTCTGTATGCTCGGTAAGGCACCACACCGTTCATGCCGGGCTGCCACATTACGAGTTCTGCTCGTGGGTTCCTGACAGCCCGCCAGGTCTTACCATGCTCCCGACCCCCATTGTGCCCTATGGGGCAGAATGGGGATCGGGAGCCTGACATTACCGCCTCCCGCGAATGGGCAATTACCGGCCCCATCATCTCATAATGGGGCAGTTTAGGTTATTGCCCAATTGCAGGAAGCGGTGCCGGTAGCGAGCATGGCGGTAGCCGTGCCTGTCATACAGGCACGGCTACCGCCATGCGCGTAATGAGGCCCAATGACATTGAGCATCCAGTGTTGCACGCCAGTAGGATGCTTTTTCTTTGTGACTGGTGAATTAGACTTGTTGGCCATAAAGTGGCTGTTACCCATTTCAGACATAATTTAACTGGCAGAAAATGTAGACTATTTACAGATCATTCTCCCTTAACATGGATGAGTCTAAGGAAATACACCAACACGAGACCCATGAGGTTGTTCTTGAATTTGCAAACATTCTGCTTTGCTGTTTACCATTAAAAGGGACAGAAACTAGGAAATGTGGACTTCCTAAGGCTGTTTCCGATCAATGGAAAAGGAGAAGCCAGAGAAATAAAGGGAAACGTATGTGACGAATCGTGGGAATTCATCACTTCTCCCCTGGGGGGGAGCCACCCCTTTGATGCTATGGAGTTGAGCCCACCCACTCCGCAATACCATCCTTAGGGTTAGAGGCATGTGGAACCGGAAGAGACTCCCCCTTTGGGGACAAGGACTGCAATTCCTGTGAGGAACTCCCTAGAAAACATCCCTACCATACTTCACTGAACATATCTCATGAAGACTTGTATGACGAAAAAGCCAATATGTGTTATTGTCAAATGGAAACTGTAAATATTTCCTTGAGTGAAACATCCCATTTAACTGGGACGAGGAGGATGATGTTTGGAAGAGGGGGAAAGAAGCCGTAAAACAAGGAGTGGCTCAGACATATGCCCGGAAAGTCCCTCAACTACGTCACACATAAGTGGGGAGGAGATTGGTGAAGAGAGAAAACCTGCGAGCTACATACCAGCAGTGAGGCTGGTATAGAGGCGCAGTTGGATATGCAGGTTTCTGTGAGCAGAGGAGAACGAGAAACAGAAGTAGGCAAACCAAGAGGCGCACCAAGAGGCGACCAAGAAAAGGAAAGTTGGACGTGGGGCGTCCTGACAGTCAGACACATAGAGAGAAGGAAAGAGATGGCATGACCACAAAAAGCTTATGGTGGACAAAGTGGCCCAAAAACAACTCCGAGATCACTAAGTGACTGAAGACACAGAACCTAACATTAACGGAAGTACTGAACGACAATCCTAGATTACAGCACGATGGAAAAAGCACTGAAGGAACAGCAGAGACCAGTGGCACAGAAGAGAGAGCCGGCCCCAAGCGAATGGAAGCCCTGGTGACTTTATCCCTAAGAACTGCAGATAATATGGATAACTTGGGGCCCTGGCAGGGGGAAGTAGAATCGGTATGGAACTAATCATACTTGCCCCAGTGAAGATAAAAAGACTGCAAAACTGAGACCTGGAGGAGTGAATGAGAATCGTTATGGAACCCATCATGCACATCCCAGTCAAAGTAAAGGGATTGTAATATTGAAACCTCAAGAAATAAATGAGGATCATCATAGAATACTCATACTCACATCAGTCAGAACCAATAAAGTATAAGCAAAGAAGAGAGTATATCTATAAGTGCAAAGCACAAGGATAAGGCTGGATCAGAAGTCCAAAGACAGATGTTTTTTAATTTTTAATTTTATTGTGTTTTAGTACACATAGTACCTTTCACAAAGTAGAAACTAACACATTCACCAAGTTTAAATAGCCTTTTGATTGGTCTTGTATAATGCAAGTTACATGGGCAAGTAATCATATAGATTACGTTCGCTGAGTTGCAATTAGTGAAGATCTTCTGGACCCATGGTCTTGAACAGCCTAGTTTCACGCAATGACGCTGAGTGGTTTGGACGCTGTGAGGAACTCATGGTAGCAACAGTAAAGACAGACACAAGTGATCACAGATCAAGGGTGTTTATTAAACTGAAAATGCAGGGTGGATAAATGACTAATCTAAACCTAAATCTAAGATGGCAGCAAGCTTCGACCATCAAATGAAAAATAAGGCAGTCCTTCTGGCGTCTTGATAAAATAAAAAGGCTCATACAAAAAAAAAAAAAAACTTTTGGCAATTCCTTACTAATTACAGAAAAAGTGTGGGATAGGTTTTCAATAAAGAAAGAAGTGTTCCAAATAATAAGTCAGTATGTGATTGGCAGAGGTCTCCCTTCCCCACGTTTTCAGCACAGGATAAGGGGGGACCTTGGAGCACAGCTCCTGCTCGAGCTTTCTCAGCACAAGCCAACCGTTTTGTTCCAGCTATCAGATTCTTCGTTGGTTAAGTCTCTTTTTAATAAATACTCTTGACTTCGAGGGCCTGATGTATTCAACAGACAAATACACATTTATTTTCCATGTATACGTTGGGTGATGTCTTCACCCCTGGTGTCCCCTCTTCCGCACGCAGACCCCTCGCGAATCGTATTCAACAAAAAAAATAAACAGTTCTTTTCTCACTGGACTTTGGGTGATGACTTTTCACTGGCTCTCCCTCGGCCGTACTCGGACCCAACTGTCAAGGGGGACAATTCACTTCCCCTGGTCTTCCAATACTTATTTTCATGAGTTTTAATGTCTTGTTAAACAGCTCTTCAAGGTTCGCCCCTGGTTGTCGGCATCCTTCAGCCGGGTTCACTCTCGCCAACTTTTACGGACACTTCACTATGGACACCCCTTGGTCGGGTTTACTTTGATCAACACACTGTTCTTAGGTACTTCTGGCCTTGCCCTGTTTTGTTTGCATCCCTCTGCTGGGTTCACTTCTGCCAACCTTCTCAACGCACTGTTTATATACTGCTTTCACAGTGCGGGATTAATTTCCCTTAGCTTCCCAATAATATGTCGGTCAAAGACTTTCAACGGTACAGAGAATTTTACAAGACCCCTTTAATTACCACTTTGACCTCTCTTTGCCTCTTCCTTAGGTCTTCTGGTTATGGTAGTATTTTACCTCCGGGTGGTCACCCAGAGTTTCCTTCATTCAACAAAGTTTGGTTTATTATGGACTCGCCCGTCGACTCACCGGCTGTGATGAACCGCCTGGCTTTCCTTCTCTTTGGAGCAAAGGTTGTTACCTCTGAGAGAAGAGTCTATCCCTGGCTTGGTAATCAGCGCAGGAGGGTCTTGTGTACCGTTGACATCTGTTACACTGCATACTGGCTATTGTTCTCAGTCTCAAGTTTCCATCTGCAGAGGTTTCACGGGCCTTGATCGGAAAGAGCAAGGTCGATTCTCTCCTTGTCACCTCCTTGATATGCGCTGTCTTTTGCTTCCTTTTGAACTGACGAGAAATCCCCAGGGACTAACTAGGGAGACACCTTCAGGTTTCTAACATATCCTTCCCCTATGCGAAGTGGATGTACCTGTTTTTTGGTTAGATTTACTGTTGTTAAGACTGACCAAAGAATAGGGGTGAGAAATGTCCAGGCACTCTTGCATATTCCACTGATCGGTTTTAACAAGTAGAGGTGAAGTGATCTTATCTGACTCTCTACAATAGCCTACGAATCGGGTTTCAAAGTCTGTGCTGAGTTAGCTCTCACGTCATGCAGTCTGCCTTGCTCCTCCTGTGCTCTCGTGCTCCACCTTTTATTCCTGAGGGGAAGTGAAAGGTCCGTCAGGTGTGTGTGATTCTGGTCAATTGCCTGACTTTGACTGACCCTTTTATTGGGACATTTCAGGTAAATGGCTCTGGTGTTAGTCCGTTGTCTTTCATGTTGTGCGAAAGTGTTCGTGTCGGAAAAGGGGGGGCAGTCTTTTGGAATATCCTACGTGGTCAGATGTGGAAAAGACGTTGAAAGAAGGTGGATAGCGTGTCTCACCCGTCAGTGTCCCACTCCCACTCTCCAAGGATCCCCCATCCAGGTGATCCTCCCTCACTGGTCCACCCCCAGGAACTGGATCCAATAGTGATGACCGTGTCCTGGCCACCTGGATGAGAGATCCCCAGGGACTAGCTAGGGAGACACCTTCAGGTTTCTAATATATCCTTCCCCTATGCAAAGTGGATGTACCTGTTTTTTGGTTAGATTTACTGTCGTTAAGACTGGCCAAAGAATAGGGGTGAGGGATGTCCAGGCACTGTTGCATATTCTACTGAACGCTTTTAACAAGTAGAGGTGAAGTGATCTTATCTGACTCTCTACAGTAATCTACGAATTGGGTTTCAAAGTCTATCTTAGGCTTCATGGGTTCTGAGTTTTCCCAAACCCATATTGCAGAGTTGTGGGAGTTGTGACTTTCCTGCCAGGACCTTTGGGGCAGAAAGGCTCCAAAGGGAGCTGGAGATCCCTGTAAGAGAGTAGAGAAGATGGGGAAGTCTCGCCCCAGGATAACTTCTTCAGGGTGCCCTGGGAATATGACTGATGGTATTTACATGCCTTGCCCCGGATTTCTATGTATACTGGTAGCTTACATTTGGCTGTACTGGTTTAGCAATAAATGTTGCTGGATTAACAGTGTGGCACCGGACAATGTGAATGGAGGAGTTTGACAAAATCACTGCATACCCTGATGCTCGTTGGTGGTGAGAGTAGATTTTTACTTTTATAGGATTGCTAAAACTGCATGTTCCACATAAAAGGGAACAGGGTGTCCATGGTGATGGTAGATGATTTCTGTATGACAAATGTAGTGGCTGCCAGAGCCTGCTCACATGGGAAGGGTCCTTGCATGACCAGGTCTAACAGCTCACTGTTGTAAGCCAGAGGCTTATGTCCCAGGTATGTTTTTTGTGTGAGGTCATCCGTCATCACCTGACCTTTAGAGTGTGAGAATGCAAATAATTGTTTTTTATAATCTGGTGTGGCCAGTACTGGGTCACAGCTAATTGCTTTCTTAAGCTCCTGGAATGATTTGATCATTTGGTATGTCTAGACAATAGGTCTTTTTGCTATCTGTACTTCCTTTTGCCCTTGCAGTAGGGGTTTTGTATATGTGGAATAGTCAAACATCCATGCTCAACAATAGTTACATAACCCCAACAATGGTTGCATCTGCTTGATCGTGACAGGCTGTGGAGTGTACTGTACTGCTGTGGCCCTTGCTGGAGTTTCTTTTCTGACTGCTGATTATATTATCTGCCCATGGTACACAACCACTTGCTGTCAATACTTCAGTTTATCCATGTTCACTTTGTAACCCTTCTCTGCCAATAATGTCAAGAGTTGTACTAAATCACTCCTAAATAGCTCTTCTGCTGTACTGCAGACCCAGAGGACGTCTACATACTGATCACTGTGCTTGCAAGTTTCCTAAGTCAATTTGAAATACCCTGTTAAAGATGCTAGGGGATTCACAGTACCCCCGGGGGCAAATGAGTATGTTGAAATCGCTGGCAACTATAGGTAAAAGCTGGAAGGGTTTGAGACTCATGGTGCAAGGGGATGGAGAAAAATGCATTTTTTTAGATATATCACAGTAAAATAGGGAACTTCCATTGGGACATTACAGCGGAGGGTGGCAGGCTTAGAGTCCACTAGGAAACCTTCCTCCACAATGTTGTTCAACGGGCGTAAATTCTGCATCTTCCTCCAGGTTGACCCTTTTGCTTTTTTCAAAGGATAAATAGCCGTGTTACATGGGGATTATGATGGGTGCATTTTGCCCTTCTGCCATAAGACCTCTGAGGTGGAGTAAATACCTTCCCCTGCTTCTTTTGACATGGGGTATTGTTTTACTTAGGGCAAAAAAGACTGCTCCTGGTTTCAGTTTATTGCAAACCACCCCTATGCTTTTTAGCAATCCTACATCGTGTGGGCCACTGGTCTACAACTGACTGGGCACCGTCTCTAAATCTTCCTGTAAGTGTGATGATACTGTGTTGAGAAGGTGCAGGGTGTGCTGTACTTCTCTGTGTTCCACTACTACCTGGCAGGGTATGCAGATTTCAGACACCATCTCACCCTCGTCATCGATGTCTTCAACAGCCATTTGTCAGACACATCCCTCAATCGCTATGTTGGGTCAATGCATGAAACCGTGTGCCATTCAAGATCCTTCTCATCCAAACCAGACAGGATTACCATGTGTAGGCGTGGACCTTTAGCTCCGCCCCTTTACCCAAACTAGGCCCACCTCTAAAATGAGTAAGTGCACCTTTTGTCCATGAAGCAAGTTTATTGTACAACGGCCGATAGGTGGGCTTAGATGACATCACAGAGTCAAACTAACCCTGGTCTCCCTGATTCATACAAAGAATACACATTATATACAATTTGCAACAGTTAATACACTCCCCCAGTGTTACAAAGTCATCCCCCAAAACATGATTGTTTGTCCTGTACACAGAAATCTAAAACCAACACAGTTCATTGGACACAGACATTATAACACAATCCCCTAAAAACATATAAATACAATGTTTACATTTTCAACACACCCCTTCCCAAAAGCGTCTTCATATTTGGTGGCAACCTTGCCTCTTAGTTTCACAACAACAGAATTCCTATCAATGATGCACACAGACCTACCCAAAAAATACCTAAGCACATGAAGACGAGAGAAAGACACGTAGATTCCATTTTGACCTATTCATGTTTGCTAATCTCATTGCCCAGACCTGATTGTTATGATTTCTACGTGGCTGACATTATCCTAGTCACAGAAGTACAGCCCACTCCCTGAAAACACAATCTTTCTCCTAAAATTAATACTGCTGGTCTCAGCAAGTGCCCCAGGTGAGCCACCTGCTTCAAACAACCCCATACATTCACAAGATGCCTATCTCTTACAACAATGAGCTTTCCAGTTCACCAGAGATCATATCTTCCCTAGCCCTCCTGCACTTGAGCCATCTGCAAACTGACCGCAGCTACCCCATTGATAAACTTGAAAATCCTGTTCCCCAACTGCTGACGAAGACTTTGCAAACCTTAGCCATGATGACAAAGCACCCTTCTGATTAATCCATAAAGCAGAGACCCATGATGCACGGAGCAATCCCACCTTATATATTTCATTTATTTTACTAAATTCTAAAAACACTTCCCGTACATGTATACAATTATGTGTGCATTTTATACCATTTATGATCTCCTATAATGAACACCATTCATACAACTAAACTCCATGTGCACATATTGAATGCCTGCTTTACCTGAGTATGGAGGGGCCTTACGTGTGACAATGTTTCATCGTTATGTATCACCTCCACGCTAAATAACACATAGTAACCTAAATGTAACATTTATCCCATTTACCAAAAATATTGTAATATTTGTAGCAATTTGCAAAAGTGACAGAAATGACGATAATGACGTGTCCACCCCCAGTCAGTGGTATGGCAAGCGAAGTTCGAATTTTTCCAATTTCCCAACACATCTGCCTTGGTGATTACTGCTTGCAAATATATCTTGATAAAGGTGCAAGGTGCCCATTCCTGCTGGACAGCTGGTAAAAATAGGAGCTCCGCAGTTATACGCAACATTCTGTCTGAAATCCCTGGAACCCAACCTAAAACTACCGTTACCCCATACAGCAGGGGTTCACAACTGATTTTGCCAGAGGGCCGAATGTACCCTACATGCTGCCTATAGTGGGCCGAAAAGTAAATGTGGGGAGGATGGTAGGTGGGGCGGGGGCGTGGCACAAGGTTTTTCAACCCCCAATTTTTATTAAACACATTGGAAATATAATACCTTTTTGTGGTGTACCAGTCTTTATTTGTATTTCAAACTTAAATTTTGTACTACACATTTTCCATTCCACTTTTATCATGCCTTTCTTTCCAAAGGACATATTGGCAATAGTAGAAAGAATAGGCAAATCATACAGGAGGAAAACAGTGCACTCATATTTCACACGTTATGTTGCTTTAGATTTGCAAGGCACAAGCTCTGCCATTTTTCGCAGCATCTGGCACGGCTGTAAGTGAGCAATGAACCATCAATATTGGGAAATGCTGTTTCTTTTTTTAAGTGGGAGATGAACAGTGAACCAGACATACATGATCAATGAGAAACATTGCTGCATTTCTCAGCTGTCAGTTTCTGGATCTCAGGCTCCAGTGATGATGTGCCTAGTATCAGGATAGCATGGAGATGGTGGTCAGTGAGTCTTGTCCGTCGACTGGATTTATGCAATTTCAACTGCGAGAAAACGTGCTCCCACATGTAGGTACGACCAAACATGAACACCATCTTTAACGCTTCCCGGGACAGATTGGGAAATTGAGCAGTGTTCAGAGACTGGTGAAAGACCAATAAAGGCATCACTCTGTGCTTATTTCTGAGGCCACTACAGCACTGAAGTTCAATCACTTCCAGTTGAAGTTCAGGTTGCACATTTTCAACATCAATAGAGAAAGGGTCTGCAAAAGGTTTAAAAGAGCCTCGATTAGATTTCAATTGTGTGATACGATTCCCCAAAACAACTTGCAATTCATCCAGTACCTTCACATGCCGATGCCATCCTACATACTTGTTATGGGGGAGAGCCTCTGCACATGCGGGGAAGTGTACCAGCATCCCTTTCTACAGTTGGGCTGTCAGCAGTCTTAACTTTATTTCAAAAGCACAAACTGCCTCAAACAGATCAGAGATTAGATTTTGTCTTCCTTGCAACTTTAAATTTAAATCATTCAAATGGCCTGTCAAGTCAGTCAGAAAAGCAAAGTCAGCTACCCAGGCAGTAGTTTACATGACAGAAGTGTCCATTCCCTTTTCATCAAGGAATGCTTTTATTTCCTGCTGTAAAGCAAAGAATCGCTTCAGAACATTGCCACGACTAAGCCAGTGAACATCAATGTAATATAGGACATCACCATAATGCCTTTGCCTCTTCTAAAAATGCCTGAAACAATCTGTGGTTTAAAGAGGATGCACAGATAAAATTAACTGTATTCACAATGAAGTACATGACTTCTATGAATTGCAAATGTTTTGCACATAATGCCTCCTGATGTATGATGCAATGATAATTTTTTTAACGGATACCCTTCTTACCCAAATGTCTTTTCAAGCAGCCAATAAAACCATTTCGCTCTCCATCCACGGCTGGGGTCCCATCAGTTTTCACACCTACTAGATTATCCCATGGTAAATTTAAATCATCAATTACTTTTTGAAAAGCATTTAAAATGTCAACACCAGTAATTCAGCCATGCAAAGAAAGCAGGGAAGCCAGTTCCTGAACTACGTTGCATTCGTTATTGACCCCACAAATGAAAACTAAGAGCTGGGTGTGCCACTTGCATCTGTGTTCTCATAAAAGGTAGCTGAAAATAATTTGATATCCTTACATTGCATTTTCAGTTGGCTGTAACAAATGTCAGCCATGTCTACAATACGCCACTGGATACTCATCCATGAAAGGGGGACATTTGTAAAAGTATCTTTTTTTATTCACACACTGCCTCGCAAATCTCCATCAGGCAGTCTTTTACAAAATCCCCATCTGTGAAAGGCTGTGCTGATGCAATAAGCTGTGTAACCTTATAACTATCTAAGGTGGCGCATTCCGATTACTTTTGTTCTGCACAAAAACACCTTGTTGCATAGTCAGCTGTGTTTTAGCTCCCTGTTATAGGTAGATATATACCCCGGGCCTCCCTGTCAAGTAGGCCCAGCCCCCAGTACCTCAATGAAGACTCTGAAACACGTCTACTTGGTACGGGTTCCTGGCGGCTACTGCCAGTGGCGGGCGGGTCCTTTATTCAAACACGAATGCGCGGCGTTTGTCCTAACGCTGCAAACGCGTCACGTCATTTGACTCTGTAACATCCCTCCTTTTTCATAACAAACAAAACATGAAAAACTGTTACCTTATCTGAGTTGTCAACATGACACATAACAGGGCACATCATACCAAAACAATGCAGGGCCCAACCTGGGCATTTACCGTCCCATCTGCTACTCAGGAGTTCGGGTCCATAATGTAGTCTTTGAACCGGGCCGGATACTGCCGTCCTCACGGCGGGGGTAACGTCCTTCCTCTTGGCTAACAGCTTGGGGAGGTTCATCTGACATCGGATCCCCAGTGTCTTCGTTGTGCCTAGGGGAGCCCTCGTAGATGCGAGCAGGGGACCCACACTCAATAAGTTCTTCTCGTGGGTCACGAGCTCCGATCTTCTCAAAGAAACAAGAGTTTCTCGTGATTGTCCCCCTGCTGTCTGCCAATGTGACCATGGACCCGTTGACATGAGTTACGCCCATGGGGCTGGCTCGTAGTTTAGAGACAGCTTCCCCTAGGGGTGCCGGTTCTGCACTAGGACGGTGTCTCCTACTTCAATGCTTGCCGGTTTCAGATGCTTCCGGGTGTTTTCTCGCTCATTGCGCACTCTCCGTTTTTCTAGGATCCTTTAGTCCTCGATTATTCTGGGAGGTTGTCCTTCAGTTTCAGGTATCAAACCTCTAGGGCACCGGTTGAACAGGGCCTGGGCTGAGGCCACCCCTGTGGACTGGTGGGGCATGGATCAATATTCACGGAGAAATTGGTATACATTCCTTTTCAATTCTCCCTTTTTGGCCCTGAGTGATCCGGAGAATATTATTGAGGGTACGCATGAAGTGCTCCACCTCCCCGTTGGCTCTCGGCCTATAAGGAGTCACTTTCCAGTGTGTTGCTCCTCATTTATCCATGAAGGCGGCAAACGGCTGGCCCTGAAATGGGGGTCCGTTATCAGAACACAATACTTGGGGAAAACCATGAGTTGCAAAGATCTTGTCCATGGCTTGGATGGTCTGGTCGCTCAAGGTCGACTCTACTATTTCCACTTCTGGGTAGCGGGACCATTGATCGATGAGGACCAGGAAATATGTGCCTCTTCCGGTGGATCCAAAGTCTGCATGTACGGTAACCCAGGGCTGGTCACTCCTTTACATGTTTTCAATGCATGGTTCAACACACACGTGTGCCACTGCTTGACACCAGACACATTGGTATATGTACTCATCGACCCTACTCTCGAAGTCTCGGAACCAGACTTTTGCTCTCAGCCGTGCCTTTGTCTTGGCTGTGCCTTGTGGCCACTGTGCACAAGTTCCAATACTCTGTATACCAACACTCTTGGGATCACAATCTTTCTCCCTCTTGGCAGCAGGCCCTGATCGGATGTGGACAGTTTGTGACGTGCACGCTACAGTGATTGCAGTTCAAGCTATATCTCTTTTCCTTTCCAGGACATGTCGGCCGAGCACTGATTTCCAGTCCCAATTTCCTACCGCGTTTTGGATTACCTGAAAACATCCGTCGGCCTTGGAGGCTTCGGCCACTTCCTCCAGTTTTAGACCTATCGGCATTGATGCTTCTACCACATCTGGGATCCCCTTTCACATGGTCAGTTGACCCACAAGCATAACATTTTCCAAATGTTTTGACAAATGGGGGTTTCTGCTGACCTCCCTCTGTTTTGCACAAGAGGTTCCACTAGACTTACCTGGTTTTCCATGTGGCTTACGCTTCTTATGTTTGTGGACATCTTTTGGATTGGAGGTTTTAGAATTCTCTTTGTCATATTTCTTGTGCTGCTTCCCCTCATCCTTTTTATGAGTGGCACCAGAATCCTTGTGAGTAGCCCTGTTGGCAACGCACAAGTCAGCAGCTTTTGCTAGCTGCTTGGGATCAATCTCTTTAGAGTCAGCTAAATGCTGTCTCAGCTCAGGAGAGCAGGCATCACAAATAGATTCCAACAAAAACAGATTTATCATTCCTTCAAAAGAGTTCACTCTGTATCCCTTAACCCAACCATCTAAGTGTTTTAAACATTTACACTCCCAGGTAGCCCAATGGGTACCATCAGTCTTTTTGAGGGTCCTAAACCTCTTAAGGTACTGGGAAGGAGTTTTCCCAAATCTAGCTATCAAAGCTAGCTTCACATGTTCATACTCCAATCTTTCAAGTTCCCCCACCTCCATTACAGCATCAGTTGCAACCTGGGGGAGCCTAGACAAAAGCCAAGTAATCAACTGATTCCCTGTGAAATCCTGAATCCCATAGTTATATTCAAAAGCAGCCAACCAATCAAAAATATCAAGTTTCACCTCATACTTACTCACTTAGGCATGTGAGGTCTCTTATGATTGGAAGACCTAGAAGACTCTGGGATAGAAACATTTTCAAGAGACAATTTCTTCATTTCAAGAGCATGTTGTAATTCCATTTCCCTTAGTTTGAGATTTTGACGTTTGGCTTCAGCTTGGACTTGTAATCTTTTGAACTCTAACGTAAGTCAAGAGAGACAAATTCTGGACTCAGTACTGAACCTGGTAGGGTCCCTGTGACTAAAGGTTGAGGCCTAAGAGCTGGTTGAGGTAAAGAGGGGCTCTCATCTTGAGACTCCTCTAACTCTTCTGACTCTTCAACATTAGAGTTAGACTCTGAATCATTATCATCCTCATCATTTTCCACATTTTCTGGTATAGTAGGTGTGACAGATCTACTACCCAGATTTTTATTATCTAACAATCATGCAATTAGTTCTTTTTTCTTTCCTTTAACATTTAGAGACCTGACTTTACACATTTATTTCAGTTGATCTACTTTTACAATGATCAGGGCTTCCTGTCTGAAGTTATCCATATCTGGCATGGTACAAATGCTTTTCTTGTGGAGCTTAGCCGTGTGAAGGTTTTTAGAATAAAAGTAAAGCAAACTCTCAATGTAACAACTCTACAATATATCCTCATCGCCTGCCACTAGTGTTAGGCAAAGTTTGAATGCAGTACCCTCTCGGAACACTACAAGCAACTATGACTACAGGTATAGGCAACCCAACTTTAGTATAAGCTTGTACTACACAGTTTTGGTAGCGTGTTGAGCAGCCAGGCTTATCTCAAGAGGTGAAATGTGAGCAGTAGTGGAGTTACACAAAGATTCACAGTTACAGGTATTCAAATAAACTCTTACACTCAAGGTTTCTTGCATAAAAAATGAATCATGTATTTATCAGTCAGTTATAAAGCATTCTTCGTTAGGGAGCAATAGAATAGTAACACACAAATATACTTCAATACTGTACACTCTGAGTTTCTGAATCAGACAAGACCCTTTTGGGATGGCCCACAGACACAACCTACACCTACAGATGACTTCAGTAACAAGGGTGCTGCGGACATTAATATCTTACTGTTGGCATTCTGAACACTCTTAAAAAATTGGTAAAAGGCAAAGGTTATTAAAACAGAAGAAATTACAAATATTCATAAGCAGGGCAAATACTTCCAGATAGCACTTAGAAGAGTAATTCAATTCAAATAGGCTAAGCCAAAGTCAATGGGCAAAAGTCTTTGTATAGGATGCAGCACTTCAGGTAAGCAAATGGAAAAGTCGTTGCACACGTTCTTAGGAGTATTTGATAAAAAGAAGAATCAAATATAGGGCCACAAGCTGATTAGACTTGTGAGTTGTAGAAGTTTCAAGCACTTCCACAGTAAGTGGTAAGTTAGCTTAGACTTATTTTACAGTACCTTGGTAAATAAATAAACAAAAAATTATAAAAAAACAATATAAATATTACATTTATAATATAAATAAACAAACTACAAATACAAAGCAGAAAAGATGCAGCTGAAGACTTCTGTTCCTGTGTAGCTCTGCAGATCTCACTGTTCCTGGGCCTCAGTCGTGGGGACAAGAGGGAGGACGGCGGGGCACTCCTGCACTACACCAGTACTATCAAAACTGGCAACTGGCAAACTTTACTTTCAGTGGCTGTTACGCTCACCTGACTCCCACGGAGGCGCTGGCCTGGTTCGCGCTGCTGTGACCTCTTCTAAGGTGATGCGCAGGGTTCGGAAGACGGACTGGACCGGGCCCCCAAATCTGGCTTGTCTGGCTCGCAGAAGTATCCTTCTGTAGGCGAAAATAGGGGATTAACTGTCTGCGGGGTAATGCAATCAGCCTCCCACTTTCCCCTCTCACCCTCCTCGAAACCCTTCTGTGATTCCTCGTAGCGTCTCACCTTAGGGTCTGGAAGGTCGAGCTCTCCATCCTGCTTCTGATGCAGGGGCGCGTTGGTATCCAGTTACTTCACTGGATTTTCGGATTGGTGAGAACCAAACTTGCTTGGCTTCCAGGTAAGTTTTTTGATAAGAGGTTCCCCTTGTGTCCATGCATTAATGTACTAATGCTAGTGTCTTTTTCCCCATAGGGGCCGGGGTACGGAATGCCGGGGAACAGGCACCGACCCGAGATGAGAGGTGAAATCCTTGTAGAAATCAGGTAAGTCTTTAATGATGTTTTTTGGTAATGTCTTTTCATTCGCTCATTAACTCTGATGTCTCTTTTTCCCCTTAGGGGCCGGGGTCCGGAAATGCCAGGATGCGGCGCGGACACGAAATGAAGAGGGAATGAATCAACAGCTAAGTCTTAACATGGAGATTTAGCTTTCCTTATTCCCTTCTCTCTCTCACCTTTTGTTCTGGTCTTTTTCTCCCTAGGCGCTGGGGCGTGACTGTGAATCCGGATGATCGCTGCTGAACATGGAGGCGCCCTGTAAAGGTGAGTGGAATGCGGCGCTGCAGCGATCGACGCGATGAGCTTTTAAATAAAAGTCTTCCTTTTCAGGATTGTCGGCGAGATGTCTCCGGGATGCGGATTTAGCAGGTAAGGACTTTTCCTTCTTCTGTTCTCTTCTTCTCTTCCTTTGCAGGTGATCCAGGATGCTGGCAGGCGTGGCAGAAGGCAGGATGCAGGAGCATACACGGTGAGCGTCCAGCTGCTAGATGCAGAACAACGCGAAGCACGTGTGGCTGTTCGGGTGGGGTTTAAATAGCCATGGAAGAAGTTCCAGGTATGTATCCTTCCTCCAATCAGGTATGTATCGTATGGTAAATTAGTCCCACAGGTAAAGTAGTTCCTTTCAGGCCTCAAGGAGGCCGGGATCCTGCAGCATGGTCTGCATCAGGTAAGTGCACCCAAGCACTTCCATAATGAGCCTGGCGCCAATGGCTCCAGGACTGATCTCTTTTATGAGCCTGGCGCCATAGGTGCCAGGACACTGTCCAAAGGGCCCCTATGTGGGGTTGCTGGGTCCTTCCTTGGGGACTGTATGTCCGCTTTCGGGGACGCAGGGCTTGAACCGGCTCCCCGGGAGCGGGCATCATGACAGTGGCTGCTTCGCGTTTCAGATCCTTGCTGTACAGCAAATAGCAATACGCATGGTTCCTGGCTGTCAAAGTGGACTTTCCTCACATCTGAGGTCCCGCACTCGACTGAGGGGGGTCAGGCTTGGTCAGTCCTGCTTCATGGGAGTCCGGAGTATCTTCCAAAAGCTTTAGGCCAGTTTACAAGCAACACACACAATCTGGTGTCCCTCTCCAGGCTCTATGGTTTCCTGCAGCAACTCTGAGGAAATTCAACGAGCTCTGAGATGGGTGTCCAGGTGGCATACTTGGGAGTTGATTAGTCTCGCCAACTCAAAGGGAGAAGTTGTCCTTGCAGGGCTTCTCTGTCGATGCGAACTTGGCAAATAGTCACTGCAGCAGGGCTTCACTGGGCAAACCAACGGTCCAGGAGTTGCAGCAGGCGTCCTCTTCAAGCTCTTCTTCGGTGCCTTCGTCCAGTGGTCGACTCTGCCTTACAAGCCAAAGGACTCACCTTTTATTTAGTTCTCTCCCATTCATTCCAGCCTAGTTGCCACTCACCGAGCAGGGTGGCTGTCCTTGCCGGACAGTCAGCCAGCCAAACACCACAGAGTGCATTTGGGTCTCCTAGGCACAGGGAGTTTCAGGCACCTCCCTCCCTCAGACACTCTGGAGCCATAAGTGGGTTTCACTCAGAAACCCCGCCAAAGGCGAAATAAACAAAGAGACCTAACCTGGTTTGGCACGCAGAGAAAAACTCGAGAAGGACCTTTCCACAAAGAAATGGCAAAAAAAGAAGACCGGGGGCCATTTTATCAAAGGACCACTGCCACTAGCCATTCTGAGAGGAAAGGGTAACATATAAATGCTACATGAGTAACTAGACACAGGGGATACTAAGTAACCCCTCCAGCACTCTATTGTAAGGTAGGGTGTGCTTGGTCTAGAAATGTGCAGGTCTAAGTGAAGTGAATTTCACTTCACTGCTCTAGGAAATAGTAATTGATCCCATTTAAGGTATTTAAACCTTGGTAAATCTGGAATACTTCCCTGTGGCACTGCACTGAAGGTGCTTTGTGACACAATTGTAAAAGATGATGCCTATGGAGTTGGTTAGACTCCAGAACCAAAAAGAAACGCAGTGTATAAAATCACATTAAAATACATGAGAGAGTGGGAAAAAAGGGCCACACTCTCTCCAGGTAAAAAAATAAAGTCCACAAAATCCAGCAAAGTTGCTGGGGGTCTCTAAGGTGGAGGGAGTTAACATAATTTTGAGAATTCTCCTTAACACATGTCTACGCAAATGCGTACTCCCCCCGGTTGTTTTGGTTTGGTTGCCACCACAATAGGAGACACCCATGGTGTGGGGTCCTCGACAGTCTCGATAATGTCTAGATCCACAAGTTGTTGAAGCTCTCACTCGACCTGCTCTCGCAGGTAAAAGGGTATGCTTCAGTGTTTCAGGGTGGTAGGGCGCACCGACTCATCGATGTGCAGCTGGATTGGCACCCCCTTCAGCTTTCCCACTCCTTGGAAAAGGTCTGCAAAATGGTTGGTGAGATCTTGGATGTCCAATTTCTACACTGAGAGTGTGAAGTGTACTATGCCCAGCGCCTCAGACGCGGCGTACTATGCCCAGCGCCTCAGATGCATCACAGCTCAAGAGCGAGTGTGGGCTGACACTTGTTACAAAGAACTTTGCTTTTATTGAGCATCCAGCATGTGAGATTGATGTAGAGAACACCCCTTGTAGCAGGAGAGAATGGTCTCCGCCGAACAAGTATATCCTTGTTTTAGTTTCGGCTAAAACTATCCATCCAGGTAGTGCCTCATAGTGCCACGATGCCATCACGCACTCGGATGCACCCGTGTCAATCAACACCGGGGTGGGGAACTCGCAGATGTTTACTACAGATGTGGGCTGCCTGCGCTTCTTTGAGATGGAGTCGATGTTAGAAATGAAGAATGCCTCTTCATCTTCTTCCTCCTCAGCGATGCCTAGTTCCTGGAGATCATATTCTACGGTGGCCACACCTCTCTGCTTGCGTATGCCTGCCCCCACTGTTGGGTCTGCTCGGACCTTCTGGGAATACCACTGGACTTGTTGCGTGGCACATCCTGGCAAAGTGGCCTGCGGTCCCACAGCCCCCACGCACCCTCCCTTTCGCAGGACATTCACTGGAGTGCTGAAGGTCGTACCCACATTTCTGACACTGCTGAAGTAACTCATTCTACTTTTGGGTCCATATCGGGTATTGGGATCCACTGTTCACTGTCCGTCCGATGGCATAGGCTTCCTCACCCTTCCCTTGCTTAGCTGCTGCATCCATTCGAGTGGACCGGCTGTTGGCCAGTTCGTAGGACCTGCCCATATCAAGGATCTGCGTCAGCGTGAGCCCGGTTTGCAGAGCACTTAACGCCTTGGTATGCCCGAACTGCAACCCTGGATGAGTTGGTTTCGGACCATCCCTTCCTCATTCTTCCATTGGCAGGTACTTGCCAGTTCACGCAGCCGCCCACAGAAATTATCCAGCAACTCATCCGCCCACTGCTTTTCGCTGGACATTATGAAGCCGTCAAAAACCAGGTTGGCAAGGGGCAAGAAATGTTCTTTCAGGGCATCATTCACAGCCTGGCACATTACAGCAGATGAGTTTAGTGACTCAAAAATACGATGAACCTCAGAGCCAGCAGCATATAGTAGCATTGCTACTTTCGCTTCATTGTCCGTTTCTCCTGTGGATCTGAGGTACATCTTAACTTTTATTATCCGCAGCAGCCATTTCGGGCCTAGTTTTGATGGGGGCCCTGACATGTCGAATTCCGGCATGGGCGCTAAGGATCCTGGTTGTCGTGGCATCATCCTGACAGGAGGTTGCACCGGAGGCTGCACAACAGCATGGGCGCCATCATCAGGGCTACTCATGTTCGCAGACCGCACAAGCACCTCCCACTACACAGAGGCCACAAGTCTGCAGTGATGAAGAGTCAGTCAATGTAGGCATAGCAGTCTTTCAGAAGGCCCAGGGTGGACAACGTGGTCCTCAGCATGATGCAGGTGTGAATCCCAGAAGAAAAAAAAATAATTCTTTTCTACACACCAGTGGCGGCGGCAGAGTTCCAGTGGCAGGGAAATCCCCTGCGTGTTACCAGAGGCAGGACAGATGCACCTGGAGAGAAAACGTGCAGGTCTCCCCAAGTACTCCAACTGAGTGGCACACTGACAAGTGTATACCACAGTTAGAGGAGACAAGGTTCTGTGTCAAAACCACTTCAGTAGGTTTTGTTTTGTGTCCTTTAATATATATATATATATATATATATATATATATATATATATATATATATATATATATATATATATATATATATATATATATATATATTCTTTTTAAAGAGCCTGTCAAAGGCTCAAAAAATTCTCCCAGATGGCGCACAAGCAACTCGTGAGGAGCCGCAACCATCCGGCAAACAAAATGGCAGGCACGCATGCACCGCGCGGGTGATGCAACTAGTGGGTGCTGAAAAAAATGCTCCCAAATCCACTCATGGATGCTGAGCACCTCTTCCCCCACTCAGCGGTGTCCTCGTCGCCAGTGTTATAGGTAGATATATGCCCCGGGCCCCCCCGTCAAGTAGGCCCAGCCCCCAGTACCTCAATGAAGACTCCGTCACCCGTCTACTTGGTACTGGCTCCCGTCGACAACTGCCGTTGGCGGGCGGCCCCTTTATTTTAACGCGCATGTGCGGCGTTAGCCTTAACGCCGCAAACGCGTCACATCATGAGACTCTAACACTTCCCAGCTTTGTTTACTCTCCCTTCCCACTGCAAATCATTATATTGTAAATATTTCGTTTCACAATTGTGGTGGATATTATATTCCTTGGGGACTGCAATTTGCTCGAGACAAATAAGGCATGAGTACACATTAGGTTTGGACTCATTGAAAAAAAACTTCTCAGTCTACTCATCCTTAAATTGACCGTGCGCCTGGTCAATTTTTCTTTTTTTATTAGCATTGGACATTGACAGGGACATCTTTGTAGCACAAACAGTAATGCAATGCACACCGTGGCCTCTGCACAGAGATGGAGTACCAACTATGAATGGCAGGTTCAATGGTACTTCGGGCAAGATAGGAACTCCACTGTCGACAAAAGGACAAGACAGATCAAGAACATAGCCTCTGTGGCATACCTTTTCATGCACTTCTTGATGGATACTGGCTTAAAAAATAGGCTGCATAGCATATCAAATGGCTATGTTATAGATTGTGGTGGTGAATGCAAGATTGCCTGGCCCTACTACAGTAGCCATTTGCATTTTCTAAGTGGCAGAGCTGTGCCGTTCAAATCCCACCTTTGAAATTAACATTGACCAGGAGCACAAAATGTAGAAACCTCCACTGTTGGAAGCCTCTACTTTCAAATTTCACAAGCACGCGTGGCATTGTGTGATCTTGGTAACAGTGGCCACATGTAGGTGATTAATAATAGTGGCACGTGTGAGCAGCCATAAAGGAATCCTCAAGTGGTGTTCTTTACAGTGTGGGTGAGTACCACTCTTTGGACCCACTCACTTCCTGTGGTTAAAGAGGAAGAAACATCCTGACTGCTACGTGCCAACAGGCTCCATGCCAATCAATAAAGGGAGATAACAGGTAGGCAATCGAAAGGAAATAAATAATAATTTGCCCAATGTGCTTCCAGTGCAGAAAAAGCCACATCAGAGCCAAGGCAGGGCTTGCTATGATTAGGAACAGCACAACAAGTATATGCACAAACTCATTAGCAAGAGCCCATGTCCAGGGATGCAGAGGGCCCCAGAAACAGATCCATCTAAGATTCACAGTCACGCGAAATCTTTGCACAATAAACGTAGTTTTATTTTACCAAGAAAGAAATAGATCAATAATTCTAACAGCATCGGAAGCCATGGTTTTCAGGAAATAATGGGCTGTTCCCTGGGTCATGCTTGCCATCAGACTATCTGGTGCTTATTAGGATAACAATCAATGTATGTATACAGCACCAGTCTAATGGTCAGTAATATTTCCAGCATGTCCTACTCTTTTAAAACCGGCAAAGTGAATGTTACTACTTGAAAAGTGCACCTTGCTTTTCATCACAAGCAAACTCCTGGATGCCATGTCTGAATATTACAAAAATTCCATGAGGGCAAGCGTGGGAAGATAACAGAATGGTAAAGCTGTAATCATACAGACCCCAACATACAGACCCCCCGCTCCTGGACAAAATTCTCATCTCGGCACACAGGGCTTCAAACATACAGATCCACGCCTACAGACCCCCACCTGCCCCCTAACCCCATTCTCACATCTCGGCACACAAGGGGATTGCAAACATACAGAGGCTGCAAACATACAAACCCCTCCTGGAAAATTAAATCAACCAGTATAGTCAGAGCTGTCTCCCAGCTGTCTTCATGTGCTTTTAACTCTGAGGCGAATGGAAGGACGGGCCTGTTATGGCACATTAGTAAATAGCCCCAATGCTGCACTTGTGTGCAAGGGATGGTGGAAGCAGTACTACCCCAGTCTAGTACCAGCCGGCCTTTCTCCTGCAGGTTTGGACTGGCCTATAGGGCAATATCCAAAATAAAAACACAAAATGCTAGTGTGGACCTGTTTTTTTGGTGAAGATGGGCCACTTTTTTGGCCCATGTGGGGCAGTTTGATAAGCTACGTCACCATGTGGCTAGACTAGTAGTTCTCACTAGTGTTACTGAATAACTATTTTTTAAAATGCTCAGTTTGCATCACATTTTATCAATTCACCACTCGAATTTTAATGAAGTCAATATCGGATGTGGATTGTCTGTATACAACTTCAAAATTATCTTTCATAGCCAGCAAACCTTTAAATGTGCTTGTTAAAAATACACGCCCATCTTAGCACCAGTCATACCACCCCCATGAGCTGTGATACCAGGGTTATGTCACACAACTCATTATTCAGCTTTTAAAAATATGCAACTCTGATGTGTCACAAAGAGATCAATCTCAGGAACCGTCACTCACCCTGCTGAGCTACCTTTTCAGTGTTGGGCCCATGAATCATCATTCAACATTTAAAGAATGGAACAATGGATCTGGGTTCACGATACTGGAAAATTCTACTGAATTAGCAAGAATCTATAGCAGTTCATGTACATGTTTTTAAAGCAACGTGGTATTTCCTCTCCGGCAACCTTTGAATCTCAAAACGGAAGACTGCAGCTCTGACATCAGGCACCGAAGAAAAAGAATCGGGCATGAGGGAGACTTTTTTGAAATGGGCAAGGTGGGGTAGTGTAGGAAGAGAGTTGTTACATGGGTGCTGGGGCCAATTTCACTGTGCCCAGAATCACCCAGTAGAGGCTGATTCGAGCCAGCCCTATGGGCAATGTTTAGAGAATGCTGGCAGAGCAAGGCCAGGCCAGGAGTCACAGAGTGGCTAGGCATCTCGCCGCACACACAGGGCTGCAAACATAAATAACCCCACACCCCCATTCTCGTACCTCGGCACACAGACCCTGAATACATACAAACACCCCCACAATGTACTTAATGCAGCGGACCTTGGATGAGCAGCAAGGTAGACAGGCTACATGGAGTCCTGGCGAGGTGGATGGAATTCCGGTGAGGTTGCAGAAATACAGGAATTCTGGAGTGCTGGCGAGGTAGCCAGCAGAACTCTTCTACTGCGGCTGGCGGGGCAAGGCTTAAATGTCTTCCAGCATCAAGCCTTATTGGCGCTGCCAGCTGCAGTGCTGGCCATCCATTGGTGCAGCACACATGCACTACATGAATCATAACAGCTACATGTGCACTGAGCCAATGAGTGTCGCAGGGATAGAAGTTCGTCATCCAGAGCCTGCCCCTGAGAGTGTCGAGCAAATAACCTTTCCATGCTTGCTTGAAACCTTTGAAAATCACGGAGAATCGGGTCATCTTGAGAAACCAGTGGAACTGACCAATCGGCAGCGCAGCCGCTGAGATATGACAATACAAAGGCTACCTTTGTCTGATCATTAGGGAAGGCCCCAGGTCTGCATAGGAAGTGCAAACGACACTGATTCATGAATACGGCGAATCGTTTGGGGTCCCCAGCAAAGCGTTCGGGTGGGGCCAGCGGCATGTTTCCAGGTAGATTAATCTGCACAGGGTTACTGGAAACCACAGGAGCGGGGTTCCCTCCGGAACCGGGTAGAGGAGTTTGCCCAGCTTGACCTTGCAAAAGCTGTCTGGCCAGGTCATCAGTTCTTTCCTTTGATATTATTAATTCCCTCCTGAGGGCATTAGTCTCTTGACGAGCGGCATATACTTCGGCCCGTAATTCCCCCAGTAATTGGGCCAACTGATCAGTCTCAGAACTTTCCATAGCGCCTGGGTGGGAATTTGTAGGAAGGCTTTGCGTTCTGTTACGCTCACCTGACTCCCACGGAAGCGCTGGCCTGGTTCGCGCTGCTGTGACCTCTTCTAAGGTGATGCGCAGGGTTCGGAAGACGGACTGGACCGGGCCCCCAAATCTGGCTTATCTGGCTCGCAGAAGTATCCTTCTGTAGGCGAAAATAGGGGATTAACTGTCTGCGGGGTAATGCAATCAGCCTCCCACTTTCCCCTCTCACCCTCCTCGAAACCCTTCTGTGATTCCTCGTAGCGTCTCACCTTAGGGTCTGGAAGGACGAGCTCTCCATCCTGCTTCTGATGCAGGGGCGCGTTGGTATCCAGTTACTTCACTGGATTTTCGGATTGGTGAGAACCAAACTTGCTTGGCTTCCAGGTAAGTTTTTTGATAAGAGGTTCCCCTTGTGTCCATGCATTAATGTACTAATGCTAGTGTCTTTTTCCCCATAGGGGCCGGGGTACGGAATGCCGGGGAACAGGCACCGACCCGAGATGAGAGGTGAAATCCTTGTAGAAATCAGGTAAGTCTTTAATGAGCATTTTTTGGTAATGTCTTTTCATTCGCTCATTAACGCTGATGTTTCTTTTTCCCCTTAGTGTCATGATCTCTGCTTCCAAAAGGTCAAGACTTACCCAACTCCCTTGGAAGCAGACCCATAACCCAGGTTCCGAGTGCCAACCAGTCCCAATTGGGACCTTTTGGACCCTGTCCTGGCGCCAGTGGCACCAGGCTCATAAATATGCCCAGTCCCAGCGCTGGAAGCGCCGGGCTCATAATGCTTGGGTGGACTTACCTGCAGCAGACCATGCTGCTTACTTACCTGCCAGTTGAGCCTCTAATCCTCTTCTGTTTGGGACTACTTTTCCTGTTGGGTGGGGCAGGAGCCACTCCCTAGGTTCAGAACACTGGAACTCTTCTGGAAAGCAGGAACTCTTTTCTTACCTAGGCGAGGCTGTGGAAGGAGACACCTAAGCACTACAGGAGGCTATTTAAACCACACCCGATGGATGAATCTTGCTTTGCGTTATTCTGCATCCTCTGCAGCAGAACGCTCATCGTGTCTTCTGCATCTGATCCTGGGCCTAAGGGAAAAAGGCTTACCATCCTGAATCCAGTCTTCAGCAACACCTATAAAGACAAGAAAGAACAGGTTAGCACTACGGTCTTCAGTGACAGCGCTTCCCTTAGCTGGTCCATCGGCCGTCACCAACGCCTCGCGCTGCATTCCGGCATCTGAAAGACAAAGGCTTACCTACTCTTCGCGTGCTCCGGAGGTCTTCGTACTGCATTCCGGCATCTGAAAGACAAAAGCTTACCAACTCTTCGCACGCTCGGGAGGCCTTCGGCGCTGCATCCCGCATCTGAAAGACAAAAGAAGGTGCGTTTAAAGACATTGGGTAACTTTATTACTCACGTGCCATTACTCCTTCCCACGCTGAACCCAGTGGGTATTCCGGCACCCTTCAGCAGCTCCGAACTTGTACCTGCAAGATAAAAGGACAGTTAGTGCGCATCGTGAAGCAGGCAACAAGCGCTTACTTACGTGCTTCCAGGCGCTTCTATTCCTCACACGGGTTCCATCCTCAACTCACTTCAGCCCGTCATCCGCCATCGCCGGAACTCTGCAAAACAAGAGACATCATTACAAAAGACTTTTAAAGACATTTGAAATACTCGGAACTTACCGTTCGTGCAGTAAACGACGGACAGCAATCCTCTGAGGTCAAGAGGCCTGCACCCTTATCCAGTAAACTGGTTACGGCACCCTGCCCCGAGGCAGATGGAGAGCTCGGCGTTCACTTACCTAAGGTGAGAGCGTTAACCTTTGGGGTTCTACAGGAGGAGAGAAAGGGAGGAAGAGAGAGACAACCAATAACCCCAGTTCATTAATCCCATATTTTCTATCTGCAGACATCTTACTCTTCGAGTCAGACATACAGTGCACAGAGGTCCAGCCCAAAGAGCCAACCGTGTGTTACACATCACTTTTGAAGATACAGTATTCGCCCAGTCAAGACCGGCGCCTCTGCGGGAATCAGGTGAGCGTTACACTTAGTGGCCGGGGTCTGGAAATGCCAGGATGCGGCGCGGACACGAAATGAAGAGGGAATGAATCAACAGGTAAGTCTTAACATGGAGATTTAGCTTTCCTTATTCCCTTCTCTCTCACCTTTTGTTCTGGTCTTTTTCTCCCTAGGCGCTGGGGCGTGACTGCGAATCCGGATGATCGCTGCTGAACATGGAGGCGCCCTGTAAAGGTGAGTGGAATGCGGCGCTGCAGCGATCGACGCGATGAGCTTTTAAATAAAAGTCTTCCTTTTCAGGATTGTCGGCGAGATGTCTCCGGGATGCGGATTTAGCAGGTAAGGACTTTTCCTTTTTCTGTTCTCTTCTTCTCTTCCTTTGCAGGTGATCCATGATGCTGGCAGGCGTGGCAGAAGGCAGGATGCAGGAGCAGACACGGTGAGCGTCCAGCTGCTAGATGCAGAACAACGCGAAGCACGTGTGGCTGTTCGGGTGGGGTTTAAATAGCCTTGGAAGAAGTTCCAGGTATGTATCCTTCCTCCAACCAGGTATGTATCGGATGGTAAATTAGTCCCACAGGTAAAGTAGTTCCTTTCAGGCCTCAAGGAAGCCGGGATCCTGCAGCATGGTCTGCATCAGGTAAGTGCACCCAAGCACTTCCATAATGAGCCTGGCGCCAATGGCTCCAGGACTGATCTCTTTTATGAGCCTGGTGCCATACGTGCCAGGACACTGTCCAAAGGGCCACTATATGGGGTTGCTGGGTCCTTCCTTGGGGACTGGATGTCCGCTTTCGGGGACGCAGGGCTTGAACCGGCTCCCCGGGAGCGGGCATCATGACAGTGGCTGCTTCGCGTTTCAGATCCTTGCTGTACAGCAAATAGCAATAAGCATAGTTCCTGGCTGTCAAAGTGGACTTTCCTCACATCTGAGGTCCCGCACTCGACTGAGGGGGGTCAGGCTTGGTCAGTCCTGCTTCATGGGAGTCCGGAGTATCTTCCAAAAGCTTTAGGCCAGTTTGCAAGCAACACACACAATCTGGTGTCCCTCTCCAGGCTCTATGATTTCCTGCAGCAACTCTGAGGAAATTCAACCAGCTCTGAGATGGGTGTCCAGGTGGCTTACTTGGGAGTTGATTAGTCTCGCCAACTCAAAGGGAGAAGTTGTCTTTGCAGGGCTTCTCTGTCGATGCGAACTTGGCAAATAGTCACTGCAGCAGGGCTTCACTGGGCAAACCAACGGTCCAGGAGTTGCAGCAGGCATCCTCTTCAAGCTCTTCTTCGATGCCTTCGTCCAGTGGTCGACTCTGCCTTACAAGCCAAAGGACTCACCTTTTATTTAGTTCTTTCCCATTCATTCCAGCCTAGTTGCCACTCACCGAGCAGGGTGGCTGTCCTTGCCGGACAGTCAGCCAGCCAATCAACACAGAGTGCATTTGGGTCTCCTAGGCACAGGGAGTTTCAGGCACCTCCCTCCCTCAGATACTCTGGAGCCATAAGTGGGTTTCACTCAGAAACGCCGCCAAAGGCGAAACAAACAAAGAGACCTAACCTGGTTTGGCATGCAGAGAAAAACTCGAGAAGGACCTTTCCACAAAGAAATGGCAAAAAAAGAAGACCGGGGGCCATTTTATCAAAGGACCACTGCCACTAGCCATTCTGAGAGGAAAGGGTAACATATAAATGCTACATGAGTAACTAGACACAGGGGATACTAAGTAACCCCATCCAGCACTCTATTGTAAAATAGGGTGTGCTGGGTCTAGAAATGTGCAGGTCTAAGTGAAGTGAATTTCACTCCACTGCTCTAGGAAATAGTAATTGATCCCATTTAAGGTATTTAAACCTTGGTGAATCTGGAATACTTCCCTGTGGCACTGCACTGAAGGTGCTTTGTGACACAATTGTAAAAGATGATGCCTATGGAGTTGGTTAGACTCCATAACCAAAAAGAAACGCAGTGTATAAAGTCACATTAAAATACATGAGAGAGTGGGAAAAATTGGCCACACTCTCTCCAGGTAAAAAAATAAAGTCCTCAAAATCCAGCAAAGTTGCTGGGGGTCTCTAAGGTGGAGCGAGTTAACATAATTTTGAGAATTCTCCTTAACACATGTCTACACAAATGCGTACTGCCCCCGGTTGTTTTGGTTTGGTCGCCACCACAATGGGAGACACCCATGGTGTGGGGTCCTCGACAGTCTCGATAATGTCTAGATCCACAAGGTGTTGAAGCTCTCACTCGACCTGCTCTCGTAGGTAAAAGGGTATGCTTCAGTGTTTCAGGGTGGTAGGGCGCACCGACTCATCGATGTGCAGCTGGATTGGCACCCCCTTCAGCTTTCCCACTCCTTTGAAAAGGTCTGCAAAATGGTTGGTGAGATCTTGGATGTCCAATTTCTACACTGAGAGTGTGAAGTGTACTATGCCCAGCGCCTCAGACGCGGCGTACTATGCCCAGCACCTCAGATGCGTCACAGCTCAAGAACGAGTGTGGGCTGACACTTGTTACAAAGAACTTTGCTTTTATCGAGCATCCAGCATGTGAGATTGATGTAGAGAACACCCCTTGTAGCAGGAGAGAATGGTCTCCGCCGAACAAGTATATCCTTGTTTTAGTTTCGGCTAAAACTATCCATCCAGGTAGTGCCTCATAGTGCCGCGACCCATCACGCACTCGGATGCACCCGTGTCAATCAACACCGGGATGGGGAACTCGCAGATGTTTACTACAGATGTGGGCTGCCTGCGCTTCTTTGAGATGGAGTCGATGTTAGAAATGAAGAATACCTCTTCATCTTCTTCCTCCTCAGCGATGCCTAGTTCCTGGAGATCATGTTCTACCGTGGCCACACCTCACTGCTTGCGTATGCCTGCCCCCACTGTTGGGTCTGCTCGGACCTTCAGGGAATACCACTGGACTTGTTGCGTGGCACATCCTGGCAAAGTGGCCTGCGGTCCCACAGCCCCCACGCACCCTCCCTTTCGCAGGACATTCACTGGAGTGCTGAAGGTCGTACCCACATTTCTGACACTGCTGAAGTAACTCATTCTACTTTTGGGCCCATATCGGGTATTGGGGTCCACTGTTCACTGTCCGTCCGATGGCATAGGCTTCCTCATCCTTCCCTTGCTTAGCTGCTGCATCCATTCGAGTAGCCCGGCTGTTGGCCCGTCGTAGGAACTGCCCATATCAAGGATCAGCGTCAGCGTGAGCGCGGTTTGCAGAGCACTTAACGCCTTAGTATGCCCGAACTGCAACCCTGGATGAGTTGGTTTCGGACCATCCCCTCCTCATTCTTCCATTGGCAGGTACTTGCCAGTTCACGCAGCCGCCCAGAGAAATTATCCAGCAACTCATCCTCCCACTGCTTTTCGCTGGACATTATGAAGCGGTCAGAAACCAGGTTGGCAAGGGGCAAGAAATGTTCTTTCAGGGCATCTTTCACAGCCTGGCACATTACAGCAGATGAGTTTAGTGACTCAAAAATACAATGAACCTCAGAGCCAGCAGCATATAGTAGCATTGCTACTTTCGCCTCATCGCCCGTTTCTCCTGTGGCTCTGAAGTACATCTCAACTTTTATTATCCGCAGCAGCCATTTCGGGCCTAGTTTTGATGGGGGCCCTGACATGTCGAATTCCGGCATGGGCGCTAAGGATCCTGGTTGTCGTGGCATCATCCTGACAGGAGGTTGCACCGGAGGCTGCACAACAGCATGGGTGCCATCATCAGGGCTACTCATGTTCGCAGACCGCACAAGCACCTCCCACTACACAGAGGCCACAAGTCTGCAGTGATGAAGAGTCAGTCGATGTAGGCCTAGCAGTCTTTCAGAAGGCCCAGGGTGGACAACGTGGTCCTCAGCGTGATGCAGGTGTGAATCCCAGAAGAAAAAAAAAAAAATCTTTTCTACACACCAGTGGCGGCGGCAGAGTTCCAGTGGCAGGGAAATCCCCTGCGTGTTAACAGAGGCAGGACAGATGCACCTGGAGAGAAAACGTGCAGGTCTCCCCAAGTACTACAACTGAGTGGCACACTGACAAGTGTATACCACAGTTAGAGGAGACAAGGTTCTGTGTCAAAACCACTTCAGTAGGTTTTGTTTTGTGTCCTTTAATATATATATATATATATATATATATATATATATATATATATATATATTCTTTTTAAAGAGCCTGTCAAAGGCTCAAAAAATTCTCCCAGATGGCGCACAAGCAACTCGTGAGGAGCCGCAACCATCCGGCAAACAAAATGGCGGGCACGCATGCACCGCGCGGGTGATGCAACTAGTAGGTGCTGAAAAAAATGCTCCCAAATCCACTCATGGATGCTGAGCACCTTTTCCCCCACTCAGCGGTGTCCTCGTCGCCAGTGTTATAGGTAGATATATGCCCCGGGCCCTCCCGTCAAGTAGGCCCAGCCCCCAGTACCTCAATGAAGACTCCGACACCCATCTACTTGGTACTGGTTCCCGTCGATAACTGCCGTTGGCGGGCGGCCCCTTTATTTTAACGCGCATGTGCGGCGCTAGCCTTAACGCCGCAAACGCGTCACATCATGAGACTCTAACACTTCCCAGCTTTGTTTACTCTCCCTTCCCACTGCAAATCATTATATTGTAAATATTTCGTTTCACAATTGTGGTGGATATTATATTCCTTGGGGACTGCAATTTGCTTGAGACAAAAAAGGTACGAGTACACATTAGGTTTGGACTCATTGAAAAAAAACTTCTCAGTCTACTCATCCTTAAACTGACCGTGCGCCTGGTCAATTTTTCTTTTTTTATTAGCATTGGACATTGACAGGGACATCTTTGGAGCACAAACAGTAATGCAATGCACACCGTGGCCTCTGCACAGAGATGGAGTACCAACTATGAATGGCAGGTTCAATGGTACTTCGGGCAAGATAGGAACTCCACTGTCATGCTCCCACTACGATGGTCCAAGTCTAGAGTACATAAAACTCATATAGTTTTCAGACAAGCCTAAAAGCGACAAAAGGACAAGATCAGATCAATAACATAGCCTCTGTGGCATACCTTTTCATGCACTTCTTGATGGATACTGGCTTAAAAAATAGGCTGCATAGCCTATCAAATGGCTATGTTATAGATTGTGGTGGTGAATGCAAGATTGCCTGGCCCTACTACAGTAGCCATTTGCATTTTCTAAGTGGCAGAGCTGTGCCGTTCAAATCCCACCTTTGAAATTAACATTGACCCAGAGCACAAAATGTAGAAACCTCCAATGTTGGAAGCCTCTACTTTCAAATTTCACAAGCACGCGTGGCATTGTGTGATCTTGGTAACAGTGGCCACATGTAGGTGATTAATAATAGTGGCACGTGTGAGCAGCCATAAAGGAATCCTCAAGTGGTGTTCTTTACAGTGTGGGTGAGTACCACTCTTTGGACCCACTCACTTCCTGTGGTTAAAGAGGAAGAAACATCCTGACTGCTACGTGCCAACAGGCTCCATGCCAATCAATAAAGGGAGATAACAGGTAGGCAATCGAAAGGAAATAAATAATAATTTGCCCAATGTGCTTCCAGTGCAGAAAAAGCCACATCAGAGCCAAGGCAGGGCTTGCTATGATTAGGAACAGCACAACAAGTATATGCACAAACTCATTAGCAAGAGCCCATGTCCAGGGATGCAGAGGGCCCCAGAAACAGATCCATCTAAGATTCACAGTCACGCGAAACCTTTGCACAATAAACGTAGTTTTATTTTACCAAGAAAGAAATAGATCAATAATTCTAACAGCATCAGAAGCCATGGTTTTCAGGAAATAATGGGCTGTTCCATGGGTCATGCTTGCCATCAGACTATCTGGTGCTTATTAGGATAACAATCAATGTAAGTATACAGCACCAGTCTAATGGTCAGTAATATTTCCAGCATGTCCTACTCTTTTAAAACCGGCAAAGTGAATGTTACTACTTGAAAAGGGCACCTTGCTTTTCATCACAAGCAAACTCCTGGATGCCATGTCTGAATATTACAAAAATTCCATGAGGGCAAGCGTGGGAAGATAACAGAATGGTAAAGCTGTAATCATACAGACCCCAACATACAGACCCCCGCTCCCGTACAAAATTCGCATCTCGGCACACAGGGCTTCAAACATACAGATCCAAGCCTACAGACCCCCACCTTCCCCGTAACCCCATTCTCACATCTCGGCACACAAGGGGATTGCAAACATACAGAGGCTGCAAACATACAAACCCCTCCTGGAAAATGAAATCAACCAGTATAGTCAGAGCTGTCTCCCAGCTGTCTTCATGTGCTTCTAACTCTGAGGCGAATGGAAGGACGGGCCTGTTATGGCACATTAGTAAACAGCCCCCATGCTGCACTTGTGTGCAAAGGATGGTGGGAGCAGTACTACCCCAGTCTAGTACCAGCCGGCCTGTCTCCTGCAGGTTTGGACTGGCCTATAGGGCAATATCCAAAATAAAAACACAAAATGCTAGTGTGGACCTGTTTTTTTTGGTGAAGATGGGCCACTTTTTTGGCCCATGTGGGGCAGTTTGATAAGCTACTTCACCATGTGGCTAGACTAGTAGTTCTCACTAGTGTTACTGAATAACTATTTTTTAAAATGCTCAATTTGCATCACATTTTATCAATTCACCACTCAAATTTTAATGAAGTCAATATCGGATGTGGACTGTCTGTACACAACTTCAAAATTATCTTTCATAGCCAGCAAACCTTTAAATGTGCCTGTTAAAAATACACGCCCATTTTAGCACCAGTCATACCACCCCCATGAGCTATGATACCAGGGTTATGTCACACAACTCATTATTCAGCTTTTAAAAATATGCAACTCTGATGTGTCACAAAGAGATCAATCTCAGGAACCGTCACTCACCCTGCTGAGCTACCTTTTCAGTGTTGTGCCCATGAATCATCATTCAACATTTAAAGAATGGAACAATGGATCTGGGTTCACGATACTGGAAAATTCTACTGAATTAGCAAGAATCTATAGCAGTTCATGTACATGTTTTTAAAGCAACGTGGTATTTCCTCTCCGGCAACCTTTGAATCGCAAAACGGAAGACTGCAGCTCTGACATCAGGCACCGAAGAAAAAGAATCAGGCATGAGGGAGACTTTTTTTAAATGGGCAAGGTGGGGTAGTGTAGGAAGATAGTTTTTACATGGGTGCTGGGGCCAATTTCACTGTGCCCAGAATCACCCAGTAGAGGCTGATTCGAGCCAGCACGATGGGCAATGTTTAGAGAATGCTGGCAGAGCAAGGCCAGGCCAGGAGTCACAGAGTGGCTAGGCATCTCGCCGCACACACAGGGCTGCAAACATAAATAACCCCACACCCCCATTCTCGCACCTCGGCACACAGACCCTGAATACATACAAACACCCCCACAATGTACTTAATGCAGCGGACCTTGGATGAGCAGCAAGGTAGACAGGCTAGATGGAGTCCTGGCGAGGTGGATGGAATCCCGGTGAGGATGCAGAAATACAGGAATTCTGGAGTGCTGGCGAGGTAGCCAGCAGAACTCTTCTACTGCGGCTGGCGGGGCAAAGCTTAAATGTCTTCCAGCATCAAGCCTTATTGGCGCTGCCAGCCGCAGTGCTGGCCATCCATTGGTGCAGCACACATGCACTACATGAATCATAACAGCTACATGTGCACTGAGCCAATGAGTGTCTGTGTTTTTCCTGGCCCTGAAGGCAAACAAAGACTTTGCTAGGGTGGCCGTTGCTGATTGTGGTCCACCTTCCATTAGGAAAATCTTTGTTCCTGGCGGCTTGGATACAAAAGCATGCCGGGCTGCACTTGCCGCGTGGGCAATATGTTGGGCGGCCATGCCATAGAGGAACAAATCTATATGGAGTGGTACGCCTCACAGAGTTCTGTGGCCAAAGATTGCATGTATTACTGCAATGGCCCTAGCATGGCATGTGCCTGGTGTAGAACACACTGTACCCTACTGTGAGAATGAAATGGTCATGTTGAACTTGCTCATGATGGCCCTCCCCAGGAGATTGAGTGGGGTGTACCATCAATACAATAAAGAGACTGACAATTTGTGTGACTTTATGGTGACAGGTAAATCTTCAGTAAAAGAAACCAATTTGACGGTCCCAGAAAACCCTTGTTTGGCCATTAGTTTGGCCGACATGGGGAACGTCCACTCCTTAATACAGGATTTGGTAGCTCCTGTTTTGACCAAAAAAGAAAAGTTTAATCCCCTATCTTCACTCCTACCCGGGGTTACTGTCCTGGATTGGTAGTTACTGATAGTACTCGGCACACAGAATCTTCCGGTGGGCTGTCCTATTGAGGGTAAATGTTAATTATGGGGAGCATGTAGTGAGTGAATGTGCCTTGTGGCAGGGAATTCTTATCCCACGGTTGAGCAGGTGGCTGTATAAAATGTAGAGTCTGTGACTGCATTTGTTGTTGTTGTATGGGACCGGGGCATACTTGGCCAATTGGGCCAATTGGGGCTGTGGATTAAAGGCCGGGTGGTAGGCTGTGACGTTATAGTTGGCATGATCGGCCTGCTCCTGCAGTCCCATGCAAAATGACATATCTTTCTTTAGGACCAGCATTGCTGTCCCGATCAGGGCCACATGTTTCCCATACCCCCACTCTATAGAAACCTCCTTTTCCTCTCTGAAACCCTCCTGCTCCCTTCCCAAATTCTGTAGGTCCTTCTACCCACCCCTCTGCAGAGATGTGTTCAGGCTGCCCTTCTGGTGTGTTAGTTATTACAGCACTTTCCATATTCAGCTTTGCTAAGTTCTTCTATACCAACTTCGCTTCTGCCCTCTGTGTTTGATCCTTCTCCTGTCTCTGCTGGCAATAATGTGTGATGTGCGCTTGTATCTCAGGCCATCATTTTGCTTCCATCCCAAGCACCTTATTTAAATCTCCCTGTACTTGCAAAGAGATCTCCTTGAGTAATAAGTAATAAAAAACAACAAATTCTTTATCTCAAGTCACCCCTGTCTCTAACCACCTCATCTCCTGAATCTGCTGTATGTAAAGGGCAGGATCCTCATCTGCTCTCATTGTGTGGGCTATGATAGAATTCATATCTGGTCTGTCAGGGTACATGTTCCTAAAAATCCTCATACCTGTGCTCAACAGTTATTAAACGCGGAATCATTGTGGGTGGTACTGTTCAATGTTACCCCCTTTCCCCAACTTTACTCCATATCTTGTCTGCCTGCTCCCCTACATGGTGGCCAAGATCTGACTGTCATGATCTCTGCTTCCAAAAGGTCAGGGTTTTCCCAACTCCCTTGGAAGCAGATCCATAACCCAGGTTCCGAGTGCCAACCAGTCCCAATTGGGACCTTTTGGACCCAGTCCTGGCGCCAGTGGCACCAGGCTCATAAATATGCCCAGTCCCAGCGCTGGAAGCGCCGGGCTCATAATGCTTGGGTGGACTTACCTGCAGCAGACCATGCTGCTTACTTGCCTGCCAGTTGAGCCTCTGATCCTCTTCTGTTTGGAACTACTTTTCCTGTTGGGTGGGGCAGGAGCCACTCCCTAGATTCAGAACACTGAAACTCTTCTGGAAAGCAGGTACTCTTTTCTTACCTAGGCGTGGCTGTGGAAGGAGACACCTAAGCACTACAGGAGGCTATTTAAACCACACCCGATGGATGAATCTTGCTTTGCGTTATTCTGCATCCTCTGCAGCAGAACGCTCATCGTGTCTTCTGCATCTGATCCTGGGCCTAAGGAAAAAGGCTTACCATCCTGAATCCAGTCTTCAGCAACACCTATAAAGACAAGAAAGAACAGGTTAGCATTACGGTCTTCAGTGACAGCTCTTCACTTACCTGGTCCATCGGCTGTCACCAACGCCTCGCGCTGCATTCCGGCATCTGAAAGACAAAAACTTACCAACTCTTCGCACGCTCCGGAGGCCTTCGGCGCTGCATCCCGCATCTGAAAGACAAAACAAGGTGCGTTTAAAGACATTGGGGAACTTTAATACTCACGTGCCATTACTCCTTTCCACATCTAACCCAGTGGGTATTCCGGCACCCTGCAGCCGCTCCGAACTTGTACCTGCAAAATAAAAAGACAGTTAGAGCGCATCGTGAAGCAGGCAACAAGCGCTTACTTACGTGCTTCCAGGCGCTTCTATTCATCACACGGGCTCCATCTTCAACTCACTTCAGCCCGTCATCCGCCATCGCCGGAACCCTGCAAAACAAGAAACATCATTACTAAAGACTTTAAAGACATTAGAATTACTCGAAACTTACCGTTCGTGCAGTAAACGACGGACAGCAGTCCTCTGAAGTCAAGAGGCCTGCTCCCCTTATCCAGTGAAGAAACTGGTTACAGCACCCTGCCCCGAGGCAGATGGAGAGCACGGCGTTCACTTACCTAAGGTGAGAGCGTTAACCTTTGGGATTCTACAGGAGAAGAGAAAGGGAAGAAGAGAGACACATTCAATAACCCAGTTCCTTAATCCCATATTTTCTATCTGCAGACATCTTACCCTTCAAGTCAGACATACAGTGCACAGAGGTCCAGCCCAAAGAGCCAGCCGTGTGTTACACATCACCTTTGCAGATACGGTATACGCCCAGTCAAGACCGGCGCCTCTACGGGAATCAGGTGAGCGTTACAGAACGCAAAGCCTACCACAAAACTCCCGTCCAGGCGCTATGGAAACCTCGGATACCGACCAGCTAGCCCAGTTACTTGGGGAACTAAGGGCAGAAGTGCATGCAGCCCGTCAGGAAACGAACGCTCTAAGAAGGGAACTGATTATTTCCAAGGAGCGAACAGATGATCTCGCTAGACAATTGCTACAGTCACAAGCCGGACAGACCCCGTTACCCGCATCTGGGGGAAATCTTCCTTCTACATCCTCTATGAATCCAGTACAGATCAACCTACCTGGGAATGTACCTCTGGCTCCGCCCGAACGATTTTCTGGTGACCCAAAGAGGTTTGCAGTATTTATCAATCAGTGCCGGTTGCATTTCTTATGCCGGCCAGCAGCCTTTCCAACTGATCAAGCTAAAGTAGCTTTCGTGCTTTCGTACCTTAGTGGCAATGCGGCAGACTGGTCGATCCCTCTAGTAAATCAAGATGATCCGGTCCTCCATGATTTTCAAGCTTTTCAGCTCAGTATGGAAAAACTGTTCGCAAGACATTCACAGGGGCAGGCCTTGGACAATGAGCTTCTTTCGTTGCGACAAGGTAATCAAGACCTTTTGGCTTATATTGCGTCTTTCAACAGACTGATAGTGGAAACTCAATGGCCTGAGGACAAAAGGATTACGCTGTTTTATAGAGGTCTACGTGGAGAGCTCAAAGATGTGTTAGCCCAAGTAGTGAATCCCCCACAAGATTGTTCGGACTATATAGACTTAGTCGTTCAAATAGATCACAGACTGCAGAACAGGAAGGCCGATCGTTCCAAGTTTGATGCTCGAGTATTTTCCAAACCGCCAACTCCTTCCAAAGGAGTAGACTCCGGGGAACCCATGCAAATAGGGGATCTGAAAGGTCCTCTAACACAAAAGGAGCGGGAAAGGAGAAAACAGTTGCAATTATGCCTCTATTGCGGAAACCCAGGGCACTTTCTTCGAGACTGTCCGGTGAAACCTGCCAAGAAGGCAGTAGGAGCTGCAGTTACCAAAGTTACAAACTCTGAGCAGGGAAACGACCTCGCCCGACAAGAATAGAGGTCCTCTTGCCGAGCGTGAAAACCAGTTCCGTGACCTCGCATTTCGTGATACCTATGGTCCTCATTAGCCCTGATAATCCGGATCGATTACATGCAATTGAAGCTTACGTCGACAGCGGTGCCATCGGCAATTATGTGGATCATGAAATGGTTTTGAGGATGAATCTAACTCTTTGTCCCAAGGCTGTAAAGGACGTCATTACTACGGTGGATGGTACGGAGATAGCCTCCGGGCCAGTAACGCATACCACTCAAGAGGTGACGCTAGTAAGTCAAGATGGACACCATGAGAAGATCGTGTTCGATGTGATCAAGGCCCCTCAGTTTCAGATTATTCTAGGAATACCTTGGTTAGAGAAACACAATCCTCTGATCGATTGGCGAGCAAGAACGGTCCAGTTTCCAGAATGTGTCTCTACTTGTCACCCTCCACCTGGTGTTGCACTGGCAGCAATTTCTTCAGAGACTACCCAGTTACCTCCCGAATACCTAGAATACCAAGATGTTTTCCGGAAGGATCAGGCTAACTCTCTACCTCCTCATAGGTCTTATGACTGCCAGATAGACCTGATACCTGGATCTACTCCTCCTTGTAGTAGAATTTATGCCCTCACCGAGCCTGAGAACCTTCACCTTCGACAATACCTGGATCAATACCTGGCAAATGGGTTTATTCGTCCTTCCAAGTCCCCTGCTTCTTCAGCTTTGTTCTTCGATCCAAAAAAGGAAGGAGACCTTAGAACTTGTATAGATTATCGCTCCCTGAACCAGATCACCGTTAAGAATAGATATCCGTTAGCTTTGATCCCTGAACTCCTGGACCAAGTCAGAAAAGCATGCATATATACAAAGCTGGATCTTAGAGGAGCTTACCACTTGGTACGAGTAAAAGAGGGCGATGAATGGAAGACGGCCTTCCGCACCAAGTATGGGCTATTTGAATATCAGGTCATGCCCTTCGGACTTTGCAATGCCCCGGCCGCCTTTCAATATTTTATGAACGATGTCCTCAGAGAGCTCATAGATGTGTGTGTTGTTGTTTACATTGACGACATCCTCGTTTATTCTTCATCGGAATCTGAACATCGGAAACACGTGAAAATGGTCCTCGAAAGATTGCGTCAACACAAACTTTTCGCTAAGTTGGAAAAATGTGTTTTCAACGTGACTGAAGTTGAATTCTTGGGATTCATATTATCACCTGGCGGAGTGCGTATGGATTCAAAGAAGGTCGATGCAGTTCTCAAATGGCCATCACCATCCTCCGTAAAAGGTGTGCAAAGCATGTTAGGCTTCGCTAACTTTTACCGCAGGTTTATCCCCGAATTCTCTCGAATAGTCCAGCCCATCACTGCCTTGTTAAAGAAAAACAAACGTTTTGAATGGTCTACCGAGGCGGAACAAGCTTTCCAGGATTTGAAGACTAAATTTATCTCTGCACCAATCTTAAAACACCCTCGCCCCGAACTCCCCTACATCGTGGAAACTGATGCTTCAAGCCTTGCCATGGGGGCAGTTCTATCACAAAAGGACCCGGTAACCAATCAGTTGCATCCCTTGGCATTTTGGTCCCGCAAATTCTCGCCTCCTGAAATCAATTACACGATTACTGACAAGGAACTTCTGGCTATCAAGTCTGCCTTTAAGGCTTGGCGGCATTATCTGCTGGGGGCCCGACACACCGTTACTGTGATTACGGATCACCGAAACCTGCAATATTTGAAAACCGCAAAAGCCCAATCCTCTAGACAACTCCGTTGGGCATTATTCTTTGCCGAGTTTGACTTCATAATTACCTATCGACCTGGTACAAAGAACGGTAAAGCTGATGCCCTTTCTCGGATGGGAGTGGAAGAACACTTGATCAATCCTAAACCTGTACCAATCATTCCCGAACAAAGAATTCTGGGTGTAATCGCCACAGAATCCATAGAGGAAGTTAAGGATAAGGCCAGGCAACTTGTAACTCCAGCAGACATACAGAATTGGCATCTGCAGGGAAAGGACTTTGCAGTAAAGGACAACTTATTGTATTTCCAAGAACGATTATACCTACCCAGCACAGATTTACAGAAAAAAGTAATCTCTTGTTATCACGATTCTTTAATGGAAGGACATCCCGGTATGGCCAAGACCTCAGAAAAAATCAAGCGCTACTTCTGGTGGCCGTCTTGGAAAAAAGATATCAGAGACTTTATAATGTCCTGTGGAGTATGCGCCCAAAACAAGAGTCAAAAGGAAAGACCAGCAGGCCTCTTACGCCCTATTGACATCCCACCTCGCCCTTGGCATACGCTTTCTATGGACTTCATCACCGATCTACCTCCATGCTCCGGATACAATACGATTCTAGTAATCGTGGACTTATTCTCCAAGATGGCGCATTTCATTCCGCTCAAAGGCTTGCCAACAGCAGCAACTCTGGCCCGAGAATTTCTCGAAAACATCGTCCGACTGCACGGTTTTCCTTCGGTTCTAATTTCGGATCGAGGTACTCAATTTATTTCTCATTTTTGGCGAAGTTGCTTTCGGTCGGCTCAAATTGATGTGAGACTATCGACCAGTCACCACCCTCAGACCGACGGACAAACCGAGAGGACCAATCAAACTCTGGAACAGTATTTACGCTGCATGCTGCAACAAACTGAAAAAACTTGGAAAGACATCCTTTGGATAGCCGAATATGCCTACAATAACTCTGTCCATTTGGGAACTGGGAAAACCCCGTTTTTTCTTTTGTACGGCAGTCACCCTCGAACCTCGGAGTTGGATCCCCTCCCAGATCTTGAAACACCAGCAGTAGACTACCTGCATTCTACAATCACCCAAGCCTTTAAGGAAGCTGTTTCTCACCTTCAAAGGGCTAAAGAACAATACAAGAAAGGAGCAGATCAACATCGGAAGGAAGCCCCTCAATATCAAGTAGGGGATCAAGTCTGGTTATCCACCAAATATCTACCTCTAAAAGGGCCACGCACATTCAACCCAAGATACCTTGGTCCCTATTCCATCACTACCATAGTAAACCCAGTAGCGGTCAAGTTGGACTTGCCCCCGCACATGAAGATACATCCGGTCTTCCATGTCTCTCTATTAAAACCCGTGCAACCTCAAACCCGACTAACTCTCCAAAACCTATCCTAGTTGATGGAGAACTCGAGTTTGAAGTCAAAAGCATTCTGGACTCCAAGATCTCCAAATCTAAACTATTTTACCTAATTGACTGGAAAGGCTACGGCCCCCAAGAGAGATCCTGGGAACCTGCTGAATATGTCCACGCTCCTCGCCTAATCAAAAGATTTCACCGAACATTTCCTGACAAGCCAAAACCCCCGGAGAAGCCCGGTTTGGGAGGGGCCTTGAGGGGGGGTACTGTCATGATCTCTGCTTCCAAAAGGTCAGGGTTTTCCCAACTCCCTTGGAAGCAGATCCATAACCCAGGTTCCGAGTGCCAACCAGTCCCAATTGGGACCTTTTGGACCCAGTCCTGGCGCCAGTGGCACCAGGCTCATAAATATGCCCAGTCCCAGCGCTGGAAGCGCCGGGCTCATAATGCTTGGGTGGACTTACCTGCAGCAGACCATGCTGCTTACTTGCCTGCCAGTTGAGCCTCTGATCCTCTTCTGTTTGGAACTACATTTCCTGTTGGGTGGGGCAGGAGCCACTCCCTAGATTCAGAACACTGGAACTCTTCTGGAAAGCAGGAACTCTTTTCTTACCTAGGCGTGGCTGTGGAAGGAGACACCTAAGCACTACAGGAGGCTATTTAAACCACACCCGATGGATGAATCTTGCTTTGCGTTATTCTGCATCCTCTGCAGCAGAACGCTCATCGTGTCTTCTGCATCTGATCCTGGGCCTAAGGAAAAAGGCTTACCATCCTGAATCCAGTCTTCAGCAACACCTATAAAGACAAGAAAGAACAGGTTAGCATTACGGTCTTCAGTGACAGCTCTTCACTTACCTGGTCCATCGGCTGTCACCAACGCCTCGCGCTGCATTCCGGCATCTGAAAGACAAAAGCTTACCAACTCTTCGCACGCTCCGGAGGCCTTCGGCGCTGCATCCCGCATCTGAAAGACAAAACAAGGTGCGTTTAAAGACATTGGGGAACTTTAATACTCACGTGCCATTACTCCTTTCCACATCTAACCCAGTGGGTATTCCGGCACCCTGCAGCCGCTCCGAACTTGTACCTGCAAAATAAAAAGACAGTTAGAGCGCATCGTGAAGCAGGCAACAAGCGCTTACTTACGTGCTTCCAGGCGCTTCTATTCATCACACGGGCTCCATCTTCAACTCACTTCAGCCCGTCATCCGCCATCGCCGGAACCCTGCAAAACAAGAAACATCATTACTAAAGACTTTAAAGACATTAGAATTACTCGAAACTTACCGTTTGTGCAGTAAACGACGGACAGCAGTCCTCTGAAGTCAAGAGGCCTGCTCCCCTTATCCAGTGAAGAAACTGGTTACTGCACCCTGCCCCGAGGCAGATGGAGAGCACTGCGTTCACTTACCTAAGGTGAGAGCGTTAACCTTTGGGGTTCTACAGGAGAAGAGAAAGGGAAGAAGAGAGAGACATTCAATAACCCAGTTCCTTAATCCCATATTTTCTATCTGCAGACATCTTACCCTTCAAGTCAAACATACAGTGCACAGAGGTCCAGCCCAAAGAGCCAGCCATGTGTTACACATCACCTTTGCAGATACGGTATACGCCCAGTCAAGACCGGCGCCTCTACGGGAATCAGGTGAGCGTTACACTGACCCCTTCCCAAGGACCCCCTCAGCATCAGCCTCAGTGTACAGCAAATAAAGTTATCAGACACAGACTGGTGGTAAACCAAGCTTCTTGAATTAGATAGCAAATACACAGTATACAGAGTGATCAGCAGGATACACAGCAGGACAGGTGTCCAGGCAGTCGGCACATAGACCTCTTAAGGGATGTGAGAAACCAGGAGGTGTCTCATCTGCTAGTCCCCGGGGATCTGTCATCCAGGTGGCCAGGACATGGCCATTGCTTTTGGATCAAGTTCCTGGGGGTGGGCCAGTGCAGGAGGATCACCTGGATGAGGGGTCTTCGGGGAGTGGAAGTGTGACACCTTCCCTGTAGCACCTTTTCCCCATCCTACCAGGTAGGATACCTAAGAATTGAACCCCCCCCCCCCCTTCCCGATACAAACACTTTCACAGCGACAACGGGCTAGCACCAGAGCCCCATGGGAACATGTCCCAACGCCATGGTCAGGCAAGATCAGGCAATTACGGGTCGATACACACACCTGACTTCCATCAGACTTTCCCACACGGATAAAAGCGGAGCACAAAAGCACACCCCGAGCAAGGAAAAAGTCACGAGGAAAAAGCAGTTCCAAGATAACAGTTTAATACAAGGAAAAAGACTGCGAGACCAGAGAGGCTTTCAAGAAGGAAAGCACCCTTGACCTATAAAGATCGTTACTTTCAAGAACCTTGGAAAGTAAGAAACCGAAGACCATGAACTAAGGCTGATCAAACCTGCACAGTGTGTCGGAGGTACCCGGGGTCTCCCGCATCGATAACCAAGGTGGGGAGAAGCGATTGCCCCCATGCTACTTTCCTTGGCTCCTACAACAAAGCTGCATCCGAAAAGGAAACACAGCCGGTGAGTCGGAGAGACTGATACCAAACAAGCTTGTGTTTTGAACCAAGTTTGGAAGCAGCAAAATTGAATGAAGAGAACAGTGTGTGAAGCTCTTGGAATGAGCAACGAAAATACACTTGGAAGCCAAAATAATTAGTTGACCTTTGTAACTGAACTTTGGGAAACCAAGAGACGATACCGTACACAGAGTGGTCAGGCAGCACGTGGGTGCTAATTTCAAAGGTCTCTATTAAGTATTTATTTATTATTTATTTATTTGCACATTTGTATAGCGCACCTATACCTGCGGCATCTGGGCACTAGCGTTTGACAGGTACAGTAAGGTGGTGAGTGCTGGCTCACTATATAAAATGTAAAGGGGGATCAACATCCCTCTTTACTACTTGTTAACTGTAGTTCACCCAAGCACATGAAAGAGAAACTAGCAGGGGAGCGCAAAGGAGCAACCCAGCCTAAGCCCAAATGATGTAGGAACCTATAACTTCAACCATACACTATGGAGAGACATAAAAAGGTCACCCATAAAAAGAGTAACTGACTAGGTGAGAGGGGAAAAAGATTCCCCTTTACCTATGGACAAGATAAAATAGTCACCTAGTCAAAGCAAAAAGTTCTGGGGTTGACACAGGTCAGGAAGATTTATCATTGATATGAAAATCTTACCTAACATCCTTCACAGTAAATGTATAGTTGTGACCCAGCCGAAGAGAATCACTCCAAAGAAACCGAAGATTCTACAACTAAGCCATATTTTTAATTAATTTAAACCATGGCAGACTTACTACATCATTCTGGAATAATAAATCACTCATTCCCTCCTGGAAGATGAGAGAAAGGAGGGGGCATTTTGACCCCCCCTATTCCTACACTTCCTGGGTAGGCGCAGCCGCGGCTGCTTTGGGTTCAGGGCCCCGGCCCCGGAGCACTCGTGCGGGAATACTTTTATGAACTGTGACCCCCTTGCAACACTCTTCATCACAGTATAAGACCAGAGGTGAATAAGACTCCATTTTGTAAATCACCGACTCCATTTTGCAATGCTAAAACAGCCGTGAAGTTTTCACTCAATCCCGCAGCTCTCCCCATCTGGCGCACAGAGCAAGTGAGTTCTTCCCCCCACCTCTTCCCCTGTGCCGTCTCCGCAACTGCTTCGTCACCATGAGAAGGCTGGCTGCGAGAATGCAACAAAATCCACACTGTATCTTCTGCCTTCCGTCTCACTTCACTGACCCAGATACAGCCCAGAGCAGGGGCCAGAACAAAAGCTATCTGTCTCTATAAACCTGCCCCACACCCCACATATCCTGGCCATAAAAACATGCCCCCTAGGGCAGAGTCAACAGTTAAAAAAGACCCTTTAGACCATGTGTCTATCTACGCTTTAACATGGACAGAGTCAACGCACCTTTTTTATGCAAGATCGTAAAAATCTAATGGTGGGCTAATGGGTCTATGAGTGAACAATATAAATACATACACGTGTGTAATTAGAAGTCCCTACGTTAACCCACCACGATGGAAGCATGATGCATGTTAACCTATGATACAGAAATGCTCATAGTAATAGTTTGTAACAACACAACACATAACCAAATGTAAAACTATACACACTAGCACCACGCTACCTCACTTTTTATAAATTCAAATGTAATACATGTGTAGTATCGTGTAAGCATAACACAGAAGTTAATCACTCCTAGCAAGCCACACTCCCAGTTAAAGACGCACCCACAGACTCCAAGCTGTAACTTGCCTTTTTATGAACAAGTGAATCTCGAGTCAAAGATACGTTTTATTTCTTGATGAATTCTTTTCTTTCCCTTCTGTTATGATGAGAGTGCCTAGTTAAATGGAAAATATAGTATGCTCCAAACCAGTGTGACTTAAGTGCAACACAGCAAGCCACGTATAAAAAGCCTGCATCTAAAGTTGTGTTCTAAAGGCCCTGATCTATTGTGCAACAAGGAACCAGATGGCAAAGAGGTCTTGATTCTCTCAATTCTCTCCAGTCCATCTGGGTGTCAAACTAGATTAACAGAGAGTTAGTAATGTTTGGACATTCGATCACTGAACCCCCACAATGAAATGTATGCCTATAATGATATGTACCTTTTGTGACCTAGTCATTTCAGCCATCTATTCTGAATCGTCTTTGTTGTTATCAAGTGGACACCCCTGACCATGCAATGACCCCTAGCCAGAATATCCAGGGCTGTATGAACAGGGTGAGCACAGTATTTAATGGGGTACGCTTAATTCATGGCCATTAGTAAATAACCTGCCTTTGAACCATGTTTTCACAAGTGTTTAAGATACAGGCCTTTGAGATTCCACCGGACAAACAGATCAGAGTATTGAATGAATGTGAGTGTGTGGCCACAAGGGCAAATGTTACATGGCTAGGGAGACAGAAGAACAAAAGTATCAACACGGCATACCAACCCGATGAGCCCAGCTGACTGATTGACCCGGACACCACGTCATCTCATCACGTGCCCTCAAACCAACCGGGTGCCTCTGACCATATGGCACCAATAGCTGTCCACCCTTAGTGTCCAATCCCAATTACACTTGTGCCCCTAGGCCTTCCCACAGCTGATGATGTTTTTTTTGTTTATAACCAAATTGTAACATATTTTCTGCAGAGCGCTCTCGGCGTGAGCAGAGTAGATTCTGCTTGCTCTCATTTTAGATAAAAGCCTTTGATATCACTCTCACTTGGTCTTGGTCTCATTCCCTCCTGGCATGTACTTTTATTGACTCCATTGGGTGATTTACCTGCATTTATGGGGGTCTCTCACTTACAAAGACTGCAAGTTTGCTCGTGCTCCATATTCTTAACCAACAAAATAATGATCGTAATCTTATTAAATACACCAACCCGTACCAACCCAACTCTTGCAGAAAAACCCTCACAGGACAAGGCCGTGGTGTTGAGCGACGCAGGTGCACAAGAGACTCTGCCCGATGACCCGTAGCACATTTTCTGATTCCCAGCCTATAAAATCTGAGGTTCAGTTCCTCCGCGGCAAATCCCTCGCAGGATAATGCTGCAATGTTGAGTGACACAGTAGCGCAGGAGACTCTTCCCGACAACACATAGCACGTTTGCTACGTCCATGCTTGTGAGCCTATACAATCTGAGGTTCGGATCCTCCGTGGCAAAGCTCTTGCAGGACAAGGCTGCAGTGTTGAGTGACACAAGTGTGCAGGAGACTCTTCCCTATGACACATAGCACATTTTCTATGCCCTCGCTTCTGAGCCTATAAAATCTGATGTTCGGACCCTCCATGGCAAAGCCCTTACAGGACAAGGCCGCAGTGTTCAATGACGCAGGTGTTTGGTGGAGATGAGGTTGCGGCGTGGACAACAAGTGCAGACAAACTCACCCTCCTGTCTACTGCCACCAGGTAAGGAGTTGTGGGGAGAATTATCTTGCTTCACTCCACATAGCCCTCTGATCCTGTGCCTCTTGCCCCCCTGACTCACGCTCCCCCCTCCCCCTTGTCTGGTCCCTCTGCCCTCACCCCCAGCCCACTCACGCTTCCGCCCTCCTTGGCTATGTGCTTTCCCACGCTAACCGGCATCCCAGGTCGCGTGCTCTCCTCTGTATTCCTCACTCGTGTGGTTCCTTGCTACACTCGATCGCTGTGCCCGCTCCCTCTCTTGGATGCTTGCCCTCCCGCACACCCTCTGATTGCGCGGCCCCCTTGTTTTCCTTGGGTTGCATCCTTGCCCCATGCATTCCTCGATCATGTGGTTCCCTCGCTATACTTGATCGCATGTGCTTGCTCCCTCCCTAGGCTGCGTACGCTCCTATGCATTCCTAGATCACGTGTTTCCCTTGCTCTTGATCACGTGCACCTCCCCGTGTACCCTGTGATCACACGGTTCCCTCGTTTTCCTTGAATTTGCTGGCTTGCTAGCCCTTTGTTGCATGCATGCCCATGCATTCCTCGACCATGTTGCTCCCTTGGTATCCCTGATCGTGTGGCTCCTTCGCTATCCCTGATAATGTGCGCTCAATCACCTCCTGGGCTGCGTGTTCTCCAGCGCACCATGTGATCCTGCGGTTCCCTCATTTTCCCTGAATTCGCTTTGCTCCCTCACCCCCTGTTGAGTGCATGCCCACGCATTCCTTTATCACGTGGCTCCCTCACTATCCCTGATCACGTGAGCTCACTCACCTCCTAGGCTGCTTGCTCTCCTGTGCATGCCATGATCGAGCGGTTCCCTCGTTATCCTTGATCACTTGCACTTGCTCGCCCTCTAAGCTGCATGAACTCCCATGCATCATCAACTACTTGGTTCTCTTGCTTCCTCGATCACGGGGGCTCTCGCCCCTCAGGATGCGTGTGCTTCAGTGCATGCCTTGATCGCATGCACTTCCTTGCAATCCTACACCAGCCGGGTGCCCTTGCTCCCCGGCGGGCCTTTACCCTCACCTTCCCCTGCCCTGTCCCTCCTCCCAGCCCTTTCCCTGTCCTTTTGTGTATTGCTCTTTGTTCTGCTGTGCTCTGCCTTCTTCTAGGTTTCTTTTGTCAACTGCTCTGTTTTTGATGTTCTTGATTGTTGTTTACATCATACTGCTCTGTGTTCTGTTGTGCTCTTTCTTCTTCTAGGTTTCCTTTTCTGTTGACTGCTCTCCTGATTATTGTTCACATTGAATTGCCTGCATTCTTGTTGTTCTGTTTCCTCTAGGTCCCCTCATGTGGTTATTACTTAACTTGGAGTTTTACTTCTTGGTGGTCTCCTCACATTGTACTGCCTGCATCCATGTTGCGTATTTCTTTCTTCTAGGATCCCTTGGTCGTCTGCTCTGTTAGTTTGGTTCTGTTTTTGATTGCTGTGTCCACTACTCCATCTAGGTACCCTGTGAACTTAATTGTCTATTATTTCTTCTGAGTTGTCATTGTCTGTCTGGTTGCTCCCCTCCTCCTTGTGTCCCGACCCTAGTGGTCTCCCACCCACTTTCCACACCACCCTTCCCCCACCCTCTCTCTTGCATCCTCTATGGTTCTCTCTGTCTCAGTTATCTTCTCTAACTGCTTTTTTATTGACTATCCTGTCTTTCTCACTAAGTCTGGGAGGAAGTAGTTCAAAAGGCGTATTCTGGTCTCCAACCCAGACCTCCCTATCGCTGATACCTACGCCAGGGCTTCCTCTAGACAGCTTTTCATCGACATGCTCTTTGTTGTTCCTTCTCCAGGCCTATGGACCCTCCATATGGTCTCTGTGCTCTCTCCTTTTTCCTCTTCAACCATTAATGATGGCACCCGGTGGGAGGCCCTCCTGGCCCCTTCCACTCCTTCAAGACCATCAAAAATGTTATTCTAAATGGCACCGTTTTGGTCCACGGCCCTCAGGCCAACCTCTTCATTTTTGATAGACTCTTCCAGCACCTATCAACTTCCTTTCTTCTCCTGCTGTCCCTTCTTTCCCTTCTTTGGCACCTCTGCTTCCTCCATCCTCTGTAACCTCTTCAGCACCAGCTCCTGTTTCTCTGGCCGCCCTGTTGCCTCCCTTTTCTGCCACCTCTCTGGCATCCTCCTCGGCTACCTTGCCCTCTCCTCCTTCCTCTTCTGCCCATCCGTGGGCTCTTTCAACACTTCCTTAGGACGTACCCCAGACCTGTACCCCCCACAGAAGTCTTTCAAAGGTGCTAACCTGCTCCACATTGCCACTCTCAACTCTTGCTGAGCTGTCAAACACTCCTCTGACATCTGTTGCCTCCTAGAAGGACTCGACCTGGATGTTCTCGGCCTGACCGAGACGTGGCTCATGGCCAGGTCTGTCACGAGTTTTGACACTCTCTTCCCTAATGAACCAACCGCCCCAGTGGGTGTGTAGCCTTTATCTTCCCATATTGGATCCCTGCCTCTATCATTCCTATGCAAGACTACTCCTCCTTTGAATGCCTGGTCTGCAGACTCTCTCTCTCTCCTGGCTTCACTCTCACTGTGGCCACTATCTACCTGCTGCCTGGCCAGGTAACCTCCTTTCTCTCTGATTGAGCGGACCTCGCCTCCTCCCTCCTTGCCTCTACCGTCTCCGGAGACCTCAGCATCCACCTGGATGCTTCCTGCTTTCTTCTGTACTCTTTTGCAACCTCTGCAACCCTGTCTCTGTCTATTCACCCCTCTGGCCCGGCTCACTCTGCAGGGCACATTTTGGATGTTCTGATTTCCTCAGACCCCCCCCACTCTAACCCTCTCACCACTCCTCTCTCCTGGAGTGATAACTTTCTCCTTTTTTTACTCATCTCTTTCTCTCTCTCTATCTACCTTCTGCCACCCACCTTCTCAGTCATCCGACCCATGAAGCGTGTGTCAGTTGAGGCTTTCACCGCCACTTTCTCTCTTCATTCTGCACCTTTGGCTGACTCACACCCTGACACAGCCCTTTCTGACCTTCAGTGCTCTATCTCTGACACTCTTGATGTTCTTGTCCCTGTCATGAGGATCTGCTTGAAGCCCAAATCCAAGTGCAACTCTTGGTATGACTCAGACCTCATCACCCTTAAACACAAGTGTAGGGTGGCTGAGAGGAAGTGGAGAGCAACAGGTACACCCTCTGACAAACTGGCCTGCTGCCTTCTCCAAAGACAATACAAACTCTCTGTCCTTGCTAAGAAGAAAGCGCACATCCAAGCCTGCATCTCTGCGGCATCTAACAACTTAGCTAAACTCTTTAATATCTGCAAGAAGCTGGCCAATCCTGCTGCAGTCTCTACTTCTCCTGACTCCTCCCAGGCCCTCTGCATGGACCTGGCTTCTCATTTCATCATTAAAACCCAGGACATCTTGACCAGCCTCCCCTCCTCTCCACCCACCTCCTCCTTTCCTGGCCCTCCTGTGGCCGCCTCGCCTCCTCCCTTATTCTCCTTGCCTTTGTTCACCCTGGACAACGTTTCTAGATTAATCCAATCTATGAAAGTCTTGTCAAAACAGGTTCTTCCCTGTTCTTCCAAAACCATCAAGGACCACATTGACACCCTCACTCCAGCCTTTGCCGATGTATGCAATCACTCTTTCACCACTGGAACCTTCCCCTCCCCTCTGAAATTCTCCCTTGTGCACCCCTTCTTAAGAAACCTTCTGATGATCCCACTTGTCTGGCTAACTATTGCTCGATCTCCTTTACTCCTTTCCTGGGCAAACACCCGGAAAAGCTGGCCATCTCCCAGCTTAACCTTCACACTGAATCTTTTGGTTGTCTCCATGAGCATTGGTCTGGCTTCAGAGCAGCCTCAATCATGGAAACTGCTCTCCTGAACATCCGTGAAGACCTGCTCTCAAATCTCAATTCTAACCTTCCTTCTGTCCTCATTATCCTCAATATTTCCTCTGCTTTCAATATGGTCAACCATGCGATTCTGCTCAACTGGCTCTGTCATAACCTGGGTATCATTGATTATTCCATGGCCTGGCTGACCTCCTTTCTCACTGATCAACCCTCCCAGGTCCAACTGTGTTCCTTCCTCTCCTCTATCTCTCTCTCTGCCTGTGGTGTTCCCCAGGGGTCTAATCTTTCTCCCTGGCTTTTCAACCAATACATGGCACCTCTTGCCCACTGCATAGCCGCCCTCTGTTCCAACTTCCAGTGCTATGCGGATGACACTCAGCTCTCCTTCAGGCTCCCCTCAGCCGCCTCTACTCCTTCTCTTTTTCCTCATTATCTTTCTGCAATTCAGGAGTATATTGCCACCAATGATCTCTGCCTTAATGCCAGTAAGACTGAGATCCTCCTCATTGGAAGACCAGGTTGCTCCTTTTCTCTCACTCTCTGGCTGCCTACACTGGGTCCTTTTCCTTCTCCTACCTGTGAGGCTAAGCACCTTGGGGTCATCTTCGAATGTTTGCTGTATAATTGAAGGTTTGACTATTATAGGGACCGGTGGAGGAGGAAGGGGGGGCACTTTGGGGTTTCACATGTGGGAGAAGGGGGTGCAATGGGGTGTGGGCGAGTTGTTGGCTGTGACGGGTACGGATTTGGTGAGATGGCCGATGTGGATGATGGGGTCTCCAAAGGTGTGTTTGGAGTTGGCGAGTGTCGTGTCAAAGAAGCGGGGTTTGCGGGGTGAGATCAAGGCTTTGGGTCAGGCGTATATGGCAGGGATGGAAGGGTTTAAGGTGTTCACGGATGGTTCGAAGGATCCTGTGTCTGGGAGAGTGGGTATGGCGTATTATCTGGAAAGCACTGGGGAGCATAAAGTGGAGCGACTGACGAATGACATATCGATTTGTACGACTGAGTTGGTGGCGATTGCATTGGCGATTGATAGGGTGTGCGAGTTGGAGTTTGAGAAGGTGGTAGTGTTTTCGGATTCATTGAGTGGGTTGCAGGCGATTGTGGCAGGGGATGGTGATAGGAAGGATGTGATTTTGGACATCAGGAGGAAGATTGATCGGTGTGCGCGTGGGGGGATGGATCTGGAGTTGGTGTGGGAAAGTCACAGTGGCAATTTGGGTAATGAGTTGGTGGATTTGGCGGCAGGTGCGGGTATGAGGAAAGGAACGGTTGATGTGAGGATACCTTTGAATGTGGATGAGGTGAAGGCTGTGGTGGTGAAGCGGGTTATGGATGAGTGGCAGGAGAGGTGGGAGAGTGGGGTGAAGGGCAGGTGGATGTTTGCTGTTCGTGAGAAAGTGGGCCTCATTACGACCCAGGCGGTAAGTTACCGCCTGGGCTGTGACTTTACCACCATGGCGTAAACTATGTTTACGCCATGGTGGTTGGCGGACTTACCGCCCCATTCCAACCTAGGTGGGGCGGTAAGTCCCCAATCCCCATTTACCCTTCCCCATTCCCATTTTTGCCCCATAGGGCATAATGGGAGTGGGGAAGGCGTTAATTACACCACCGTAAATTACGGTGGCGTAATTAACTCCATGGTCCCTTAGCGCCATGGATTTTAACACCTGCTAAAAGCAGGTGTTAAAAGCACCATGGCGCTAGGGGACCTCGTACTCAGGCGGTAAGGGTCGGCGCTGTTAATGCTGCCGTAAACCCCTTACCGCCTGAGTTGTAATGAGGCCCAGTGTCTGTGAAGGTGGATGCAGGGAAACTGGAATGGAGGAGGAGGGAGGAAGTGATGATGAATCGGTTGAGGATAGGGCACGTGGGGCTGAATGACAGTCTGTTTCAAGTGGGGAAGCGTGAGTCAAGGGACTGTGTGGTGTGTGGGGTACCTGAGACTGTGGGACATTTTCTGCTTGCGTGTGAGAGGCATGTCAAGGAGAGAGAGTTGATGAAGGTTCGGATGTCTGCGCTGGGAGTGGCTGAACTGAGTGGGAAGGCTCTGCTGGGATCAGTCGGGGTAAGAGGCAGAGAAAGGAGCGGTGTGCTGTTAGATTTTTGTGGGGCAGACGGGGCGGTGGGAGGAGTTATGAGAAAGTGAGGGTTGTGTGTAAGATTGGTGGGAAGGTGCACATCATCCCTTTGGATGGGGAAGCGCCTGTGTGGGTCCACCCACGCTGTCGATAATTAGAAGAAGAAGAAGAAGAAGACTCCACACTGTCCTTCTCTCCTCACATCTCTGACATCTCTAAGAAGTCAAATTACCAGCTGCACCTCCTCAGAGGTATTCTTCCTTTCCTCACTTTCCCCCAGAAGCTCACTGTCTCTAGAGCTATAGTTCTCTCTAGGCTGGACTACTGAAAATGCCTCTTTCTAAATCTTCCTGCCTCTACTCTCCGTCCTCTACAACTCATCCAGAACAGGATTGCTAGACTTGTCCTTGGCCTCAAGCCCAGGGATCCTATCTCTCCAGCTCTGAAATCCCCTAACTGGCTCCCAGTGGTGGCTAGGATCAAGTTCAAGACCCTTTGCATTGTCCAGAAGGCTTTCCTGGGGCCTGGGATCACACTACCTACAACTCTCTCTTCCTACATATCTGCCTTCTCGAGCTCTCCGCTCTCCAACTCTACGAGGGTCAGTCACTTTTCCAAGCAAAGTGCTGGGGGCAGATCTCCTTCTTCGCTGGGGCCTCCTCTGGAACAGCCCCCCTGCCTCTCTGAAACATGAGCAGAACCATCTCTACCTCCAGAAGCAACTCAAGACCTTTCTCTTTGCTTCTGCCTTCTCTCTTCCTTTCCCTTGCTCATCACCTGCCTGTTCCAAACACTGGTCACCTGGTCACCCTCTAAATGCAGGCCGAGATCCCTGCCTGTCCAGCTGTAACCCTGCACGCCTCTTGGCTCCCCTGAACTTGTGGTCTGTATCTGTAACCCTACAGTCCCCTCTCTTGCACTTATTTGCCACCCGTTGGCTGCACTTATGAATACCCGCACTTGCCACCCGTTGTCTGAACACTTGTTGTTTTCTCCTTTATCCCGCACTTCTCCATCAGATTCACAATTAAGGTAGCCATTAGGGGTACAAATAATTGCTTTAGATTTTGAAATATAAATGTTGAGATCTTTATCCCTGCAGCTGTTATAAAAAGCTGTCAGTTGTTTTTGTAGACCTAAGGGAGTCATAGAAAACACAACATTATCATATGCATAAAGAAAAATGCCCCATTTTTTTACCACCTAATAGCGGTGCATCAGGCTTCAAAAGTGTTTATCCCAACTGTGATGTCATTAAAAAATAAGGAGAATGAAAGAAGCACCAAAACACACCCCTTCATAACCCCTTTTTGGATTTGAAACAGGGGTACACTTTTCAGCCAGCCCCCAATGCACCACCGCAAATGTATCTTCATATAATTGAGACATTGCATAAATCGACATTACCAAAACCCCTATAGATTCAAACAAAGCCTACAATTGAGGCCTTGAGACAGAGTCAAAATCAGTATGGAGATCAATAAAAGTGACATATAAAGGTTTCCCTGTGAGGTTAACTTTTATCCAGCAAAAGTGACAGTTTAAAAGATTGATCTATTGTCGATGTAGGTTTCCTAAGCCCCACGTGCGCTGGGGATAAAATACTTTTAGCGACACACCATGACTCAAGCCATAAAGTTAACACTTTGGCATATAGTTTGGAGAAAGAATCCAATAGAGATATAGGCCTATAATTAGCGGGAACACTGGGGTGCCCTTTTTTAAATATTGGAAGTATAATTAAGCCCTGCCAACTTCTAGGAGTTCTGTTCATAACACTCAGTTCATTAAAAAACATAGGGCCTCATTACAACTCTGGCAGTAGCCGTGCCGTTAAAAACGGAACGACTGCCACCGGCGTTGCATTTTTTCCGGCACCCATGAATGGGCAAGAACCGGTCATGCCGAGTTCGGCGGACCCGTTACTCGCCCATTTTCAGGTGCCGGAATCAAGGGCCTCCTCATCCCAATTCTGCCCCATTGGGGATGGGGACGTCGGATGCACCGGCACAACTCTGCATGTGTCGATGCATCCGACAGGAAAAACCTGCGTCTACTTTCTTGCTTATGCTAATGGTACTATGACCTTTGACATTGGGGTGGCTCTACCATTAACAGCACAGCCACCCTCATTTTGCTGAGGCTCTTAACTTGGATGTTACCTGCAGTGTCAACCCACCACTGTGGGTTATATTATTATGGTATTGAAGTAAGTATCGTCAGCCAGAGAGTAACATGGCACCATGGGGATACGTCTCTTAAGCACTTGTGCAAGTCCCTTCTGGGGTATCAGGGCAAAATAAGCAAGTGTCGGCATGGAGGGCAGTCTTTCCAAATCTGTGCTGAAAAACATGACCACGTATTTACATGCTGCATACAGGGAAAGACATTAAGCAACAGATTAGTAATATTGGAGTTATGGATGATGTTTGAGGACAAGGAAGAGGATCCACCCAAGAGAGAATGGATGCTTAACCAGCATGATGTGGGGGGCAAAGCGCCCATGGCTCCTCCTCCTCCACTTCAAACTGCAGACCCACCGAAAGGAGGGCAGGGATTTTACCCCCTGAAAGAGTTAAAAGTAGCAGCAGGGTACACTAATCCCATTTATGCACCACCTACGTATAATAGCAAGGATGCAATTAGTGGTGCTAAATTGGTGAATAAGAAGGCAGGGGATATGATTGATGAGCGTAGGGAGCGCTGTGACCTGCAAACAAAGTTCACTGGGGGTGACGAGTTGACTCAGGGATGCATAGGGGCCAATAAGACAACGTTCCAAGCAAATGAGTGGGTTAGAGGAAAGATATTGCTTAAACTGGACAGAAGAAGTATAACAGAGCACAGAAACACTGAAGAGGAGGCCAAAAAAACAAAAAGAGAAGGAAGAAGAAGACAAGGCATGGGCAGAGGTAATAGAGGAAGTGAAGAGAAGAGAAAGAGTGGAGAGGAAGGAACAGGAATGGTTAAGAAACAAGGTAGAGAAAGTAGAAGAAAAGAAGAGAGAATAAAGGGAAAAAAGAAGACAGAAAAAATAGAGGAGAAGGTCGATGAGAAAGGCCGAAGAAGAAAGGGAAAGGCAGTTGCCATTGAAGAGCGAGAAGAGGAAAATGGTGATTGAGAGAATTGCTATAGAACACTGACGCAGAGAGGAAGAAGAGAGAGACAAACGACAGGAGCAAGAGAGAGAGAGAGAGAGAGAGAGAAGTAGGGTGCAACGCCTCAAGGAGGTAGAGGACATAATGTCAGAGCACAAACTTTTAGATGACGACGAGGAAGCGGGACTACGGAGGAGAATAGGGGCACTGTATAGGCACAGGAGGGATAGCACTTCTGCCCCTTACGCAAGCAGGAGTGCAGCGGGGTGCCCATTGAGGGGGGAGAATGACCCAGTGGACATAGCAATGGGGAGAAGATAGGGGAAATGCATGTTGAGGAGGCTTAATTTTAAGAAGGCGGTGATGACAGTTTGGGGACAATGGGGTCAGACGAAGACCTAGGGGGAGTGATGATGATGAAGGGAGGAGGCCGCTGCGCCCTTCTGGGGAAGTAATCCCAGAGTGGGAGATGCTGTGGGATGAAGATGAACATACCAAAAGAGGAAAGCTAGAACCTGAGGGTTCCAAAGGCAGATTGCATTGTGCAGACAAACTTACTCCATACAAGCAGTGGCTGAGAGCATTACTGGGATGAAAGAGAACTAGCATGACGAGAGCATTCACAACTATTAAAAGATGTAGGGAAATATGACAGAGGTGTGGGGCTGACACAGTTTCCGCTGCTAAAAAAGGGCAGTGGACAACCACAATATATACTGTGGCAACAGATGGAAAAGGATAATTTGAGGTGTAATTTGCAGTCACTGACTGCAGGAGCGGGGAAACGGATGTATGAGCTAGAAAGACAGACAGCAGGGACGAAACTGGCAGTGGGTGACATGAAGAGCTTACTCTATGCCATCCTTGGGGAGGTAGCTGACGACATTTGGAAATAGGCAGGATACCCTGGAGTGACAACTTAGAACACAGCAGAGCAGCCGTATGGCAGGATCTGAGGGTACAGTACCCAGATACATATGATATAAGCGCAATTATGGGGCATGGCCTTAATAAGGGCATGGCTGCCTCCAAAATCGTGTCCGGGTCCGGGTTCCCTGAAAGAGGAAATACTGGGCCATTCCGGGTATGGAGGGCCCAGTATTTCCTCCTTCAGGGAACCCGGGCCCGGTCCTTTCCCATTCCCATTCGAGCCCTCATAGGGCTCAATGGGAATGCGGAGGGAGCTAACTACGGGCCCATTACGAACGGGCCCGTTGTTAGCACCCTGGTCCCCTCGCGGGTCCCGCTATGGACGTCTGGAAAAACCAGATGTCCAGAGGGGGTCCCGCGAGGGGACCTCGTAATTGTGCAGAGTGGGTTTAACGGCTCCGGCACCATTACCGGCGCTGTTAAACCCATTCCGCACAAGTTATAATGAGGTCCAATGTGTTTACTTTATACATAAACTTTAACATATTATCATGCAATCATACAGAAGTTAAATATATAAGCAAAGTCAAATCAAAATTCCATCTACTAGTGTCATGCCTGCGCCATGGGCGCACACATTGGCGACCATCATGGACTAATTGTTATTCATTTACCTACAGAATACTCTTAGAACAACCCCTATTCACATTTTGGACCTTAATTCCCATTTGCGTGACTTTGGTGCTTTTTTATTGTACTCAACTAACTACACGTACCACGATGCACTTTGCTACAACTATCTATTCCTGGCCATTCCAATTCGTCAGCATCAGAACCGCAATCCCCAGAAGACCTAGAGATCAGCGCTGCTTCCACCATCTCAGGACCAGAGAGGGAGGAGGCAGATTGTATTCAGGTGTGCTGATCCAGGTGCGGCCAATTAGCCTGCCTCAGTACAGGGCAGGGCGGTATTTAAGCTGCTGCCTGCAGGAGCTCAGTCTCTTGCATTAAGAGTCCTTCCAGCACCTTTTTGCTTTGAGACACAAATTTTGTATGCTGTTCCTGCTTTCTCCTGCTTTTGATCCAGTGCCCTTCCGGGCTCTCTGCATTGCAGCCGATCATGCTCCGCTGCCTTCTACCTACTGCCCTTGTCCGCTGGGCTTCCTGCCTTTCAGCCTTCTACACCCTGCTGCCTACAGCCCTAGCCTTTTGGGATCCCTGCCTCACAGCCCTGCCCCTCTGGGCTTCCTGCCATGCAGCCTGCTACACCCTGCTGCCTACAGCCCTAGCCTTTTGGGCTCCCTGCCTTGCAGTCTGCTTCACTCCGCTGCTTACAGCCCTTGTCCTCTGGTACCCCTGCCTTGCAGCTTGCTACACTCCTCTGCCTTCAGCCCTTGTCCTTTGGGCTCCTTGCCAACAGCCCTTATCCTCTGGGCTCCCTGCCTTGCAGCCCTGCTCCTTTGGGCTCGCTCCTTGCTGTCCCGCTCCTCTGGGCTCTCTGCCTTGCAGCCTATTACAGTCCTCTGCAGTCCACAACAGTTTACCTGCACGTTGTGCCATCGGTTATTGCAGCCCCCCTGTTTCCTGGCTGCTGCTCCCTTGCTTTCTTCCTTGTTTTCAACCCTCTGTTCTTGATCCCTGTCCATTTCAGTTATACTGCTTTTCCTTCTTTTCCTTCTGTTAGTTTGCTCATCGACTTCCTTTTCCCTGGATATTTCCGTTCTTGTCTTCTCTTCCATTGTATGTAGATCCCTTTGTACAGAGCTTGACTGTTGGTTTCCGGCAGGCAACCTCTGACCCTTCCCGGTCGCGTTTCAGTGTTACAGACACCCATAGCTGTTGTTCCTAGCCATGAGCAGACAGCGTGGGCCTCTGTTATAGCAATCTGTGCAGAAGGCTGGAGTTTCCTAAGGTCCGTGGAACACTCTTTCCCATTTCTGCATGCACCCCAAGAGGGAATCCAGTTTGTTTGTACCTTTTATTTTCCTGCAACACTTGCCTACTTTTTGTTCTGTTTGAACCTCCCGCTGAGTGTGTACTTATCTGTCCACCTTACATAAGCACAACTACCCAAACCCTATTTGGGTGCCCTGTGTCACTCTTGACAGCGTGCCAACTAGACTCATCCATTATGTTATCACAGGAGTAAATACTTTGACCCACATACTCAATGTTCTTGTTCAAACCTAGACTATAACATAAATTATAGCTATTCGCATTATATGAGTCATACCGTCCTACTGTCCTACTGCCCTGTGGACAGGCACCTTGTCCTCCAAGATCGCTCTCCAGCCTGCTTCAACCTGCAGCATTTTGTTTTTTAATTCCTCAAATATCTGTACCAGCAATGTCGTAAGGGCCATTATTTTTTTTTTAAATTTATTTAAAGTGCATATTGGTTAATTAAAACCTTATACACTAACAAAAGTAATTACATCAGTAACAAAGAACATACCTTAATTTCATATTATCCATACATAAGAAGGGAATATCGCACATCAAATCATGTAAATCATACAAAAAGGATATCACATTTGAGAAAAGATATCACATTCTTAAAATAGAAGAATATAATTTGCCAATAGTTTAAAAAGAAATTGCTCGCTTCCAAATATAAAACGCTGCCCCAATAAAAACCTTAATTTCACCGTCATAAATTACTGACCAAAATTGATTAGATTCAATCATTTGAAGGTCACCAACTAAATTTAAGTACCCTTTATAATACCATTCCTTTTATTTAATACACATAGTTAAAATGTGTCTTACTGTCTCCACCTCTAATTTACAGTGCCTGCACAATCTTTCAGCACGGGGTATATTTGCCCAAGCCCCAGTAATTTCATTACATGGGAGAGTATTCATACGTAACTGTAAGATAAATATCCTCAAAGTCCTATTTCCCGTATTTAACAAATATTGTTTCGGAGTGGCTGGTCTGAGACCTTGAAGAGCATACATTGTGTATCGGGGGATATTATATAAATAGGACTGATTTTCACACAAATCCCAAATACATGCTTTTTCTTTGAGATTCTTCAAGATACGTACAATATTGTCCTTCCCCGTGAGCTCATTAAAACCTAAAATTTCAAGAAAGGCTAGTACTGTATTTTGTAAACTAACCATGTAGGAATTCTTAAACCTGCCTTCGCTCTTATTTCTTCCTATGAGACTAAGAAGGCTTTCTTTCCCCTCTTTCCCCAATATTATTTTAAAATAAAGTTTACAGCATCCTATTTTCCACCACGTGGAGAGGGAAATTATCCCCAACTCGCATCTTATTGCTTGTATAGGCACAGCTTTGGGCAACCCAAGAACTGGTCTCCAAAGCTTCCCTTCGAGTTGGTCTAATTTACCCAGATATTTACTTTCCACTGTTTCTATAGCGTACATAATTCCTGGGGGCCATTATTAGACTCTCATTCGTAGTCATCATCAGTCTTACCCAAACATTATCTGATAATACCGAGAGGTCGAATCGGTAAAGTCTTCGATGAGACGAGTTCTTTGGTCTTGAAATGCCGAGCATTCCAAGACTAAACGAAACAGGGATTCTATTGGAGTTAAGCCACGTGTGCAACAACTACGCATTTCTCTACAAATCTGAGTATTTAGACAACATCTTAGAAATAGATCCCTGTGCTTCTTGGAGGGACATTTTTGTGTATAGGATTTTAGCTCATTTGACGGGATACGTAGATGTTGATTGTTTTTATATAATTGCAGCCTGCCAAGATCCTCATAATCGGAATTCTGTCCTACCACTTTACTTTGTTTTTTATGATATGGGCGCTGTCTTCCTTCTCCACTTGCACCATAGTTGAATAGATCTTGCACATTTTATAGAATTTTGTCAAAAAAGATTTGTGATCAGAGACAGCTCGCATATGTTCATTTACATAGGAGCCCAGCGAATATTCTTCACTTTCCCTTATTTTAGTTAATAGGGACACAGATCTTTTTATGTATTGCACCACATGACGAAAGGCACAGTACTAATTTAATTACACTGATCAGGGTAGCTTTGGTAGATTCAGCACTGCCTTCCATATTTTACTTTCTAGGCGATATAGAAAAACCTGATCAGAAAACAGTATTAGTTCACAACCATATAATATTGTTGCCGTTATCTTGAGATTGTATAGTTCGATTAGTGGCACTAGAGAGTATGCATAGAGTTTGTTATTTAGGACTTCCATCAGAGTTATTGTTGCATTAAATTTCCCCTCCATCCTCCCCTTTTGGGTGCTAAGAGGTTCCTTTGTAGAGATCGGGAAGCCCAAATAATTTATGCTGATAATTTGCTTCATTGCAGTTTGATTTACTTGCCATGCATATCAACTGCCTGAGTGTTTGGTTGAAAACGTCATTACATAGGATTTAGATGGGTTCATTTTCAGATGGATTGTTGCCAGAAAGGCTTGGACACTGTCAAGAAGCCTTTGAAGGCCTGCCGGGGTGTAATCCATTAGGATCAGATCATCCGCGTAGGCGATGATATTCACTCGTAGGTCTCGCCATCTGGGCGCGTACCCTCCCCAAGCCAGGCTTTTCTTCCGTAGGTCAGCTAAATACACATTGAAGATAGTTGGGGCCACTAGACATCCCTGTCTCACCCCTACAGTAATAGGGATCAAATTGGACAGCTCCCCCTGACCACTTAATCAAATTCTTATTGAGTTGTCCCTGTATAGCTGTTGTATCATTCTTAGTAGGGCCTCTTCTATGCCCCAGTGTCTACGTTTCCCCCATAGTATTTGGTTATTAACATTATCAAAGGCAGACTCAAAACCAGCACTGCTACATATACTGTTTTGCCAAAATGTCTTCCAATATCTGTAGTTCATACAGAGAGGGCCACGGCACTCATCAAGGTGCCTACGCCCTTCCTAAACCCAGTCTGGAGAGGACTGAGAATTTGCTCCTTCTGTATCCGCTTCCACAAGTCCTTTAGCACCAATGTGGCAAAGATTTTAGGATCCCGGACAGTCCATACCCCTGGCAATACACTGAAGCAGTCTGACTAGGATGTCGGACCAAAGATCCAGGTCCTCCTCAAAAATTTGGTTCAACACCCCATCCGGGCCACTTGCCCTAGACTTATTTCATGTTTTCATTGCCATGGAGATGTCTGTAGTATTAAAGTTCTACTTCCATATCTCAGGCTTGGTGGTATGTTCTTGCACCCGTGGTGCACTTATGCCCTCCAAATTAAATTAATTATAGTAATACTCACACCATCATTCGGCCTCTGATACACAGCACGATTATAGGCTTGCCTGATGATCATGAGTACCATTCAAGATCCTCCAGATTGCTCGAGTACCTTTACCAACCAACTTCTTGAATAGAGTATGATTTTTGGCAATTTACAATTTGAGTCTTTGTGTCTTGAGATAAGAGATGTATTCTCTTTTGAGTAATTTCACTCCTTCGGAAAGAAGTTCCCCTTTTCTCACATTAGATTTGAGTTTTTTCAATTTCAGCCTCATCTCCTTTTTCTTGTCATTTGTACTTTGATCATATACAGAGGCACGATTTTGCACAAATAGAGTCATCAGGTGTGCAAATGGATTCCGTCCCCAGGAGCCCAATTTAGATAGGATATTTTTCTGGTAATTATCAAATTTGTAGGAATTTCCCTGTTCACTACCCCTGTCGTCCCCCCACCAATAGAGAGGCAAGGCCAGGCATGGACGCTCAGTGGTTGAATTTCCAATTTAAAGGATTAGTCCGCTCAAAAATATTATTGTCCCGAGCGTTCGGGCATGTGGTTTTAAGCGTACGTTGATCGATTGTAAAAACATTTCCTATGCAACATGCCTTAGTTTTCCTCACTTTTACACATGCAAAATGAGGCAGCCGGGCATGGCCATCTTGTGCTAATCTTATCCGTTTATCCATCGCCCTAAGTTCAAGTGCCCGTGCAGCACTAAATCATATCCCCGCCCTTGAAGCTGACATCACCATTCCTAGCGATATTCACCACCTATCTCCATGACTTTTTTGTGCAGCGTAGCCAAACGCGTCCAGTGTTAGGCAGAATCCAGTGCAGCTCCCTTAGGGAGCACTACACCAGTTAAGGACTACAGGTGAAAGCAATAAATCCCCTTTTGGTATCAGTCTGTACCACAAAGATTTAGTTGATAGCTGTGGCTGAACAGTCAGACTTATCTCAAGAGGGAGATGAGCAGTATTCAGGGTTTACACAATAGGTATCACAGTACTATGGAACAAGGAAACACTAACCAAAGCTTTGTATCAAAAAGAGAATACATTTTTTCTATACACATCTAGTTTAACACATAAATCACAGTTGATAAAGTAAGTTCAGTCTAGTCCAGGAAAAGTATATACAACTCCCTATTCAATTGTAGACAAGTTTGCGGTAGAGTGAAAACTGAGCAAAACGGCACAGTGAAAACCAACTACAAATGGCACTCTAACAATTTATCGAAAGGGAGGGAAAGCACAAGTTAAACCGAAATATCTTCAGACACCCCTTAGCAACACTTCCCTGAAGTTTTGTGAACAAGTAATGCACAGTGACACTTTAGCAGAAAGATAAGTGAATGAAAACTAAGCAAAATGGCACTCCACAAGTTAAAACAGAAGGAAGGAAGAGGGGTTTAGAAGATTTAGGTGCATCAACACATTTCTCATTGAAAACCAATCTAGTTAGAGCAAATCTAACAAATCAGCCAGAATCAATGGGCCTGAGCCAGAGTCAGTGGTACAGGACCAAGAGCTTAGGAGCAAAAACATTTCTTGTAGCTGCAGTCAAGTCTTTAGTAGAACATTATTGAAGAGGTAGATGCGAGGCGAAAAACAATGTTAAGAGAGAGGGCGGCCAACCCAACAAGTAGATAAAGGATTTAAAACACCTTTAGGGCTACCACAGTGTTATGCTTGATTTATGCTTGGTTCAAAATGGCGCGGGCGCGCAATGCATTCTGGGAGCGCTCGGAGCCATGTTGGATATTTACTTCACATCGCAGTGAAATGCTGCACACATTTTTGCTGAAGTGTTAGATTCACAGTGCTGAGACAAACAAACTCTGGTATGCAGTCAAGGCCATTTCAGCTGGGAAAGCTAACATTGTTATGGCTTGTTACTGTTCTCTGTGGACCGTGTTTTTAGAGCAGGGAGGCCCTGCGTTCCTTGAGGGGAGCTCTCGATTGACCCAGCTGGCAACCGACAGCTGTTCCTCAACTGCGCAAGTGCAATTTCCAGAATGTTCGGGAATTAACTCCCCTTTGTGGAGTGTATATATGTGGAGCCACAGAGGGGGTCAGGTGATACTTCAGCCAGAGGAGGACGCTTACGTCTGGCCTTCCTGTGAGCTGTGGAACTCTCGGCCTGGCTGTCCCCGGGGTCTTCCAGCCGCTTCTGGACGAGATGAGGAATGGTATTACGCTCACGGTGATGTTTTTCCTTTTGACTTCTTTACTTTTTCTGTGATGTGTGTAGCTTTGAATAAATAGCCGTAAAGAGCTGATTTATCTTCTAAGAGTGAGTGGTTGTGAGTTATTGTGTCTGTCTGTTTTTTTTTTGTGGTTCAAAGTACTTGCTCCATAATTGCATTGATGATTTATGGTTGTTTCGTGCACTTTTCGGGGGAGAGCAGTACACACAGGAAAAGGGAGGCCTGGCGGAACAATGCACCTTAAACGTGAAGATGTGGCTCCTGCGGTGGCGGTTGTTCCTGGTAGTTCCTGCAGTTCCAGGGGTCCAGCAGAGGAAGAGAGGCTCTCGTTGTGGAGGAAGGTTCAAGTCACTGCACTACCCAGGGATGAAACCAGCCGCGCTGCTTCCAAACGAAGTTTAAAAGGTACACTCCTTTTAATCGCGGTCCGGGTTGATAGCTGCGTGGCTATCCGTCTCCAAGTGCGGTGCACTGTTGATTCGACCAAGGCAGGTCCGGAGAAGCGATGGGCGAACTGGTTGCCCCCACCAGCTCAAGGGAAGAAGGCTCTTTCGATGAAGATCTCCTCTCGTCGTGTGGAAGAAAAGTGGTGAGATGATCCAGCAGGGCTTCACCGGTGGTGTAGATGCAGAAGATGTCTGTGGCTTCTCTCCCCTTTGTTTCCGTATTTCCAGTGACGACGTCTTGCTCTTCCAGTCCTCAGGACCCTGCTTTTATGCAGAAAGGCACTGATTCATACAGCCTAGCTGTCACTCACAAAGTGGAGTGGTCTTCTTGGCGGGAGACCCTCCAGCCTATCAGGTTAGAGTGCGACCTGAGTTGCTGTGGCAACTCTGTCCAGGGGTTCTACTCCCTCTCCGAAACAACATACCCGCCCTAGACTCAGAGGCACCGAAAGGAGGGCTTCTTGGCAGAAGCCCGCCAAAAGAGCGAACAAAGGATCCCCGACCTGGGTTAGGAGTATGGAGTAAGACTCAAGAAAGAAGTTATATTAAAGTTCTGGCAAATAAAACCTACTGGAGTAAAGTTAATAATAAAATAAACCGGTAGTATGTTAGAGGCTGTCAGTAAAAGTATTAGCCTCGACCAATGGGGAAATCCCATAGGGAAATATTCGTGGTTGAATATTTTTGGTAGTAACCACTGCCACCAGCCAGAAACTTTAGAGAGCGGGACTTTAAGGTACCCCCTCGAAAATGAACCTAAGGGAAAGACTATTAACCCTTTCCAGTACCTCCATAGTAAGATGGGTTGTACTGGTTAAGTTTGTAAGATTTGACTAGTAAAGTCAATGGAGTCTTTACATGCTCTGGGAGACAGTAGCCAGTCCCAGGGTATAGAGTCTATGTTTGGGGGTCGCTACAACACCCGTGTGTCACTGCACTGAGGGTGCTGTGTAACACATGTGCATAAAGATGGTTCCTATGGGGGGAGAGAAAACCCCATAGGCATTAAACACAAAAAATAGCCTAGAACACACATAGCAAAAATGCCTAAGAGTGGTAAAAAGAAAAAAGCCCTTCAAATCCAGCAAAGCTGGGGGACTCTATAGGTAAGGGATATAAGCCATAAAATGAGAATTCTCCCTTACACTCGCCCCCCCCCACCCCCAGACTAAGGGACAGGAGGATCTAATCCACTCCTGGATGAGTCTCATACCTCTAGTCGGTTATAAACATCCTAGAGAGACCATCAGCATTTTGGTGGTGACATCCTGACCTGTGCTCAATGGTAAAATCAAACCTTTGAAGGCAGATTGACCATTTTAGCAGTTTTGGGTTTTCCCCTTTCATTTGCATCAACATCTCATGGGTTGGTGGTCTGTTTGAATGATGAAAGTAGATCCATACAAGTATGGTCTAAACTTTTTCAAAGCCCACACAATGGCAATACATTCTCTCTCAATAGTTGCCCACCTTGTCTCAGGTTCCTTCAGTTTCCTACTGATGAAGCAAATGGAGTGCTCCCTACCTTTCTCATCCAGTTGACTGAGTACTGCACCTATACCTATATTGGAAGCATCTGTCTGTACAATGAAGGGTTGGTGGTAGTCAGGAGCTCTGAGAACTGGAGCTTGACAAATGGCTTTCTTTAGGCTTTCAAAGGCCTGATTGCACTCCTCATTCCATTTGACCTTTTTAGGGAACTTAGGAGAGGAGATTACATTCAGTGGAGACGCTATGGATCCATAGTTCTCAATGAAATTCCTGTAGTACCCAGTGAGGCCTGGGAAGCCTCTCACTTGGGTTTGAGAAGACGGGGGTGTCCAATTTTGCACAGCTTCAATTTTGCTGAGCAAAGGCCTTATTTCACCACCTCCTACCTCATGCCCAAGGTAGACCACTTTACTCTGACCAATTTGACATTTGTTTGCCTTTATGGTCAGATGGGCCTGTTGCAGAGCCTGCAAAACATATCCTAGGTGGTCAACATGTTCTTTCCAAGTAGGGCTGAACACTGCAATGTCATCCAAGTATGCCATGCAGAAGTCCCCCATCCCATTCAGAACCTAATTAACCATCCTTTGGAATGTAGCAGGTGCATTCTTTAGTCCAAAAGGCATCCCCTTAAATTGGTATAAGCCAACTGGGGTGGAGAATGCAGTTTTCTCCTTGGCATGGGCAGTCAGGGCTATTTGCCAATAGTAATAAGTCCATCCACCAGCTCATCTGTCCTTGGCAAAGGAGGGGCATCAGTCTTAGGGACTGCATTTAGAGCTCTATAGTCCACACAGAATCTCAACTCCTTGGATCCTGCCTTTGGTAAAAACAGAACTGCGCTAGACCATGGACTAGTAGAGGGCTCTATTACCCCAAAATCAAGCATCTTGTTGACCTCTCCTTTTATTTGGGTTCTTACATTTTCTGACATCCTGTAGCCCCTGCTTTTGACAGGTAAACCGTCACCAGTTTGAATATCATGCTGGCCCCAAGGGGTCGAGCCTGGTGCTAGAGAAAACAGGGAGGCAAATTGATTCAACAAAACTTTGCACTATTCCTGTTGCTCAGGTGTCAGATTAGAAGAGAGATTGACTCCTTCTATTTTCTCATCTAAAGCTTTGCCTCTGAGGAGGTCAGGTAGAGGTTCACTCTCCTCCTCTTGAGCTGAAGCTAGAAGCAAATCTCCCAGTTCTGGCCTCGAGACATAAGCTTTTAGATGGTTGATGTGAAAGACTCTGGGAGCCTCCTTAGGATTGCCTAAGTCCACCAGATAGTTCACCTCTCCAAGTTTTCCCACAACCTTGAAGGGTCCGATCCATTTGTCCTGCAAGGCCCTCTTCCTTGTTGATACCATAACAAGAACTAGCTGGTCTTGAGCGAACTCAATCATGTTGGCCTTCTGGTCATGCCGGAGCCTGACCTGCTTTCAAGTTATCACTTGCTTCAGCCATCATGTGTGACATTCTCCTCCGGAGACCTATCACATAGTCAGTGACTCTGACTGGCGTGGTGGAAGGAGCACTCTCCAACCACTCCTTGATCAGGGCCAATGGACCTCTGACCGGATGGTCATAGAGATGTTCAAAGGGACTGTAACCCACTCCCTCCTGAGGGACTGCTCTATATGCAAAGAGAAGGCATGGCAGTAAAAGATCCCACTTTTTTTAAGAGGGTCTTCTAAAGCTCCTATTATGCTCTTCATGGTTCTGTTAAACATTTCTACCAACCTGTTTGTCTGAGGGTGGTATGCGGTTGAGAACTTGTAGGTAACTCCACAGTTTTTCCATATGGCTTTCATGTAGTGGAACATAAAATGTTACCCCCTGTCGGATATTACCTCCTTAGGAAACCCAACCCATGTAAAAATACCAAGGAGGGCCTTAGCTACAGCCGGAGCTTTAACAGTCCTCATAGGAATTGCTTCAGGGAACCTAGTAGCATGGTCTACTACAACAAGTATAAACCTGTTGCCTGAAGAAGTTGGAGGATCAAGGGGACCAACAATGTTGATTCCTACCCTCTCAAATGGTACTCCCACCACAGGGAGAGGCACTAGAGGTGCCACATTCTAGGAGCCGCTTTTACCAGAGGTTTGGCAAGTGTGGCAACTCTTGCAATACTTATCTAACTCAGCCCCCATTTTAGTCCAATAAAAGTAGAGAGAGAGCCTTTCCTTGGTCTTCTTGAAGCTCAAGTGACCAGCCAAAGGTATCTCATGGGCTAGTTGCAAGAATTGGAGTCTGTTTGCTTGGGGTACTACAAGTCTCTTGTAGTCCGCAGGGAGTGACTCTGTTGGTTCACTATAGAAGAGGCCATCTTCCCAGTGTAACCTATACTTCCCAGGCTCTTTCTCTTCAAGCTGAGAAGCTGCCTGGTGGCGAAGACCTTCCAGAGTTGGACATTCTATGTGTCCCTTACTGGAGTCTGCCCTTTGGGGTCCACCTTCTGCCAGTAATGACTGCAGCTCAGATGGTCCAACGGGTCAAGATCTCCAATGATTTCCTGGCCTTCTACTAGATCTGAGTCTTCAGGCTCTAGCTCAACCACACGCGGTTGTACCTCACTCTCAGCCTCAGCTGGAGGAGGAATCACAGTTGTGATTTTTGCTAACCTAGGAGATTTCCTGGTTGGCAGTACTGGATTGTTTTCTGCTGTCTTTTTCCTGGAAGTCTTGGGTTTCCCCTTTGCTTCTGGTTTCTTGGAAATGGCAGTTAGTAACTCCAGTGGTGTAGGAGTGATTTCTTTTTCTATCATCTCCTCAGGAGAGCCCCTCAAGGTCCTCTCCCTCGCAGGTCTGGTAAGCTCCTGTAATCTTTTACTAGGAGGTCTGGGAGTACTTGACACTACTCCCAGGTCTTTCAGATCATTGCCCAACAGCACCCTTCCTGGTACTTCAGATCGTACACTTACAGGAATCCTGACAGTCATTTCATTGCACTGGATGAGAGCTGGTAATTGGGGAAGCATCTGCACAGGCCCTCCAGCTAACTTGGTGAGGCATTTGGGTGCCTTAGCAACATCCTCCACCTTGAAAAAGATTCGTCCACCACAGTTATGCTGGCCCCAGTGTCTCTAATGGCAGGAGTCTCCTGACCATTGACTAGGAGACTGTCTTTATAATACTCTTTAGTATTAGGAGGGATAGAATTATACACATCTAAATTCTGTTGTTCCCACAACCTTAGAGATACTAAAGATACACTAGCTGAGACTCCAATGGGATCATCAGCCAGTAGTTGAAAGTTTCCACTGGCCTTCTGTACTTCCTCCTCTGGAGCGAAGGCTAAGGAGACAGTGTGGACCCCTGAAGGTTTACCCTTACATCTGGGATCCCCTTTCACATGATCAGTAGAGCCACAAACATAACATTTTACAAATGTCCTTATGAATGGTGGCTTGTTCTGACCTCCTTCTGGTCTGGGACCAGAAGGTAAACTATCCTGATTAGGTTTCCCTTGTGGCTTACCCTTGGAATTTTGTTCGTGGCCCCCTTTGGAATTGGAATTATTTGAATTCTCTTTGTTGTCTTTCTTTGGCTGCTTTCCCTCATCCTTTTTCTGAGTTACCCCTGAATCCTTGTGAGTAGCCCTGTTGGCAACCCACAAGTCAGCAGCCTTAGCTAATTCCTTAGAATCTAATTCTTTTGAATCAGCCAAGTGCTGTCTGAGCTCAGGAGAGCAGGCATCATAGATAGACTCCATCATAACAAGATTTCTCATTCCTTCATAAGTGTTAACTCTATAACCCTTAATCCATCCCTCTAAGTTCTTCAAACATTCATTCACCCAAGTAGCCCAAGGGGTACTATCATGCTTTTGGAGGGTCCTAAACCTCTGAAGGCATTGAGAAGGGGTCTTCCCAAATCTAGCTATCAGAGCTAGCTTTACACATTCATAGTCCATCCTATCCACTTCCCTCAACTCCATTACCACATCAGATGCAACAGGGGGGAGCCTAGAGAATAACCAGGGGCTCAACTGATTCCCTGTGATATCCTGGAGCCCATGATTATATTTAAACATAGCAAGCCAATCTAATACATCCAACTTGTTCTGAAATGTGGTAAACTAGGGTTTTCTCCCCTCGCAGGATTCTCAAACTTAGGTGGGCTCTCTTCTGTGTACCTAATACGCATTACTGTTGTTGTTCTGAAATGTGGTAAACTAGGGTTTTTCTCCCCTCGCAGGATTCTCAAACTTAGGTGGGCTCTCCTCTGTGTACCTAATACGCATTACTGTTGTTGTTCTGAAATGTGGTAAACTAGGGTTTTTCTCCCCTCGCAGGATTCTCAAACTTAGGTGGGCTCTCCTCTGTGCCTAATACGCATTACTGTTGTTGTTCTGAAATGTGGTAAACTAGGGTTTTTCTCCCCTCGCAGGATTCTCAAACTTAGGTGGGCTCTCCTCTGTGTACCTAATACGCATTACTCTTGTTGCGCAACCTGTGCTTGCCGCTCTATTCCTTGTCTGCGGGCGCTCGCATCGTCTGTCTCCCCCCCACTCCCTCCTACTCCATGGTGCTCTCTATCTCGCCTATCTTCTCTAACTGCTTCTCCATTGACTATCCTGCTCTCCTCACTAAATCTGGTAGGAAAAAGTTTAAAAAGGACATCCTGGTCTCCAACCCAGGCCTCCCTATCGCGGACACCTACACTAGTGCCTGCTCTAAGGAAACTCTCACTGACATCCTCTTTTTCGTGCCTTCACCTGACCTATGGACCTGTAACGCTCACCTGGTTCCCACGGAGGCGCAGGTCTGGCTTCGAGTGCTGATGCTTCTTCAATGGTGAAGCGCAGGACTCTGAAGATGGACAGGAAGGGCCCTCTACTCTGGCTTCTCCGGCTCGTAGGAATATACCCCTGTGCGTGAAAAGGGAGTATTACCTACTGACTGAGTTATGCTCAAGCCTCCCACTCTCTTCCAACCCTCCACGATACCCTTCCATGATTCCCCGTGAAGTTTCACCTTAGGGTCTGAAAGGACGAGCTCTCCATCCTGCTTCTGACGCAGGGGCGCGTTGAACCCAGTTACTTCACTGGATTGAGGTTGGATGGGAGTTCAGGTAAGCTTGATTATACTGGTAAGGCGCTGTAAAAGTTCTGTTGCAAGTTCAAAAGTTCAAGCTTTAAATAATAATGTTCATTGTCTTTTTTCAGGTGATGAATGAAGATTCCTTTGGAGACTTCTTGCAACAAAGCGCAAATGTTGATGTCTTTTCCCCTAGGGGCCGGGGTTCGGAATGCCGGAGATATGGCGCCGACCCGAAATGAAACGTGCAGTTCCAGTAAAGATCTGGATGAGCGCTCAGGTAATGTTTTTGAATTCGCTCATCTAATGTCTTTGTCTTTTTTCCCCATAGGGGCCGGGGTCCGGAAAATGCTTGGAAGCAGCAAGACCCGAAATGAAATGGGAATGACCCAACAGGTAAGTCTTAGAAGGAAACTGAGCTTTTCCTATTCCCTTCCTTCTCTCACCTCTTATTCTTGTCTTTTTCTCTAGGCTCTGGGAAGTGGCTGTGTATCCGGATGATCGCTGCTGAAGATGGAGGAAACCAGGAAAGGTGAGTGAAATGCAGCGCTACAGCGATCGTAACGAAATGCTTTTAAAAATGATGTCTTCCCTTTCGGGATCGTCGGTGATGTCTTCGTGGTTCAGGTTAGCTGGTAGGTCTCTTGTCTCCCTTTGCAGGTGACCCAGTGTGCTGACAGGCGTGGCTGAAGTCCAGATGCAGGAGCTGACACGGTGAGCGTCCAGCTGCGAGGAGCAGAACAACGCGAAGAATGAGTTGCTGATCGGGTGTGGTTTAAATAGCTTTGGAAGAAGTTCCAAGTGTGTATCCTTCCTCTGATCAGGTATGTATCCTTCCCCGACCACACCCGGGTAAAAAGTAGTCCCACAGGTAAAGTAGTTCCTATTCAGGCCTCAAGAGGGCCTGGATGTGGCAGCATGGTCTGCATCAGGTAAGTGCACATTAAAACACTTGAACACATGTCTAGCTTTATGAGCCTGGCGCCTAAGGCGCCAGGACTGCGTCCAAAGGGCCGCAGCTTGGGCCCGCTGGCACTCCCCTGGGGGAAATGATGCCTGCCTCTGGGGTTGCTGGGTCGGACCTGGCTCCTTGGAGGTAGGCATCATGACAGGACCCTTCATATGGTCTCTGTGCTCTCTCCTTTTTCCTCTGCTCCCATTAATGGTGGCACCCGTTGGGATGTCCTCTTGACCCCCTTCCGCTCCTCTAAGGCCATCATTAATGTCTACGCTAATGGGACCGTCTTGGTCCAAGGTCATCAGGCCAACCTTCACCTCTTTGATAGACGCTTTCCTCGCCTCGTCAACTTCCTTTCCTCTCCCGCTGTCCCCCCTCCGCTGTCCTCGGCTACCTTGCCTCTACCCTCCCTCCCAGCCCCCTCTCGTGCTCCTTCTTCACCTCCTTCTTCTACACCTCCGCAGGGCGTACCTCTGATCTGTACCCCTCCCCGGAAGTCCTTCAAGGCTGGCAACCTTCTCTACATTGCCACTCTTAACTCTCGCTCTGCCATCAACCATTCCTCTGATATCTGTCGCCTTCTTGGGGAACTGGACCTTGACGTCCTCGGTCTCACTGAGACATGGTTCACAGCCAGCTCTGTCACCAGCTTTGACACACTCCTACCTGACGGTTACAAGATCTTCTCCGTGCCCAGGCCCAACCGCGCAGGTGGGGGTGTTGCCCTTATCTTCCCTGAGTGGATTCCTGCCACTGTCACTCCTACGCAGACCTACTCCTCTTTTGAATGTCTTGTCTGCCGACTCTCTCTCTCTCCTAGCCATTCCCTTACCGTGGCTACTATCTATCGGCCACCTGCTCAAATTTCCTCCTTCCTCTCTGAGTGGGCTGACCTCTCCTCCTCACTCCTGTCCTCAACCACTCAACTCCTCTTTCTTGGTGACTTTAACATCCACCTTGATGCCTCCTGTCCCCCCACTGAACTCTTTTGTGACCTCTGCGACTCTCTCTCACTCTCTATTCTCCCGTCTGGGCCTACTCACTCTGCAGGGCACACTCTTGATGCTCTGATCTCTTCTGACCTTCCCCTCTCTGTCCCTCTCTCCATTCCTCTCTCCTGGAGTGATCACTTTCTCCTAACCTCCCACCTCACCCTCCCTACCCCACAGGCAAAGCCACCCTCATCATTGCCACCCACCTTCTCGGTCATCCGACCCATGAAGCGCGTGTCAGTTGAGGCTTTCGCTGCCACCTTCTCGCCCCCGCCCCCCTTCGGCTGACTCCCACCCTGACACAGCCCTCTCCATGCTCCACTCTGCTATATCGGATACTCTTTATATCCTTGCCCCTGTCCTGAGAATCCCCCTGAAGCCCAAAGCCAAATGTAACTCCTGGTATGACTCGGATCTCGTCACCCTAAAACGCAAGTGCAGGGTGGCTGAGAGGAAATGGTGTGCTTCATGTTCATCCTCTGATAAACTGGCCTGCCGCCTGCTCCAAAGGCAATACCGTCTCTCAGTTCTCACCAAAAAGAGAGCCCTTATCCAAGCCCGCATCTCTGCGGCATCCAACAACTTGGCTGAACTCTTTAAAATCTGCAAGGAGCTTGCCAACCCTGCTGCAGTCGCTACCTCTTCTGTCCCCTCCCAGGCCCTCTGCACTGTACTGGCCTCTCACTTCATCTCAAAAACTCATGACATCCTGTCCTCACTCTCCTCCTATCACCTCCCTCCTTCTCTTCCCGGCTCTTCCTCTGGCCCTTCTGCAGCCACCCCTCCTCCCTCATTCTCTGCCTTTCCACTTTTTTCTGCTGACGAGGTTTCCAGACAAGTCCGATCTATGAAAGTCTTGCCTAAACAGGTTCACCCCTGTTCCTCCAAAACTATCAAGGACCACATCGACTCCCTGGCTCCTGCCCTGGCTGACTTCTGCAACCACTCCTTCACCTCTGGAGTCTTCCCATCCCCCCTCAAGCACTCCCTTGTGCACCCTCTTCTCAAGAAATCCTCTTCCGACCCCTCCTGCCCGGCTAACTATCGCCCAATCTCCATCACTCCCTTCCCGGGCAAGCTCCTGGAGAAACTGGCCATCTCCCAGCTTAACCTCCATGCTGAAACTGTTGGTAGTCTCCATGGCCATCAATCTGGCTTCAGAGCGGCAAGAAGCACGGAAACTGCTCTTCAGAACATCCATGAGGACCTGCTCTTGAACCTCGACTCCAACACTCCGTGTGTTCTCATTCTGCTCGATCTCTCTTCTGCCTTTGACACTGTCAACCATGCCATCCTGCTCGACCGTCTCCGTGATAACCTGGGTATCACTGGTCAGGCTCTGGCGTGGCTGACCTCTTTCCTTTCCAATCGACCCTCCCAGGTCCAACTTGGGTCCTTCCTCTCTGACATCTTTTTCTCCACCTGTGGTGTTCCCCAGGGATCTAATCTCTCTCCCTGGCTTTTCAACCAGTATCTGGCACTCCTTGCCCACCGCATCGCCGCTCTCTGCCCCTACTTTCAGTGCTATGCGGACGACACCCAACTCATTTTCAGGCTACCCTCGGCCTCCTCCTCTCCTTCCCTCATCTCTGACTGTCTGTCTGCCATCCAGGAATGGTGTGCCGCCAATGACCTCTGCCTTAATGCTAGTACGACTGAGATTCTACTCATCGGCACACCCACTCCCTCCTTCCCTGTAGCTCTCTGGCCAGCCTTGCTTGGCCCTCCTCCTGCTCCTACCTGCAAGGCAAAAAACCTCGGGGTCATCTTCGACTCCACACTCTCCTTCTCTCCTCATATATCTGACGTCTCTAAGAAGTCACACTACCAGCTGCACCTCCTCAGAGGTATTCTTCCCTTCCTCACCTTCCCCCAGAAGCACACTGTCTCCCGAGCCCTGGTTCTCTCGAAGCTGGACTACTGTAACAGCCTCTATCTTAATCTGCCTGCCTCCACTCTCCGCCCCCTGCAACTCATCCAGAACAGAACTGCGAGACTTGTCCTTGGCCTCAAGCCCAGGGACCGTATCTCTCCAGGACTGAAATCTCTACACTGGCTCCCAGTGCCTGCAAGGATTAAGTTCAAAACCCTCTGTATTGTCCACAAGGCCTTCTGGGGCCTGGGTCCTAAATACCTTCAACTCTCTCTTCCTAAATATCTTCCCTCCCGAGCCCTTCGCTCATCCATCTCCAACTCCCTCAGGGTCAGCCGCTTCTCGAAGCAACGAGCTGAGGGTAGATCTCTCGCCGTGGCAGGGGCCTCCCTCTGGAACAGCCTTCCTGCCTCCCTGAAACTTGAGGAGAACCATCTCTGGTTCAGGAAGCACCTCAAAACCTTCCTCTTTGCTTCTGCTTTCTCTCTCCCTCTCCCCTGCTAGATTCTCGACTGAATCTGCACCTAATCTGCAACTGGGCCACTCTCACAGACCTCGGTCCTGGGCCCAGCCACTCTCCTCTTGCACTGCCTCCCTGGCAACCCCTGCACTGAGGGACTGTTTCTGTATCCCTACAGCCCCCCCTTTCCCAGCACTTGTCTGCATTTACCTTGCACTTGCCACCAGCTGGCCCTATTTATTTACTTTATTCTACTTACTTGTGCTGCACTTCCCCCTTCCCCTTCCCCTTGCACTTTTCCCTTCCCCCTCCTCCTGCACTGCGCGGTCTGAATGACACCTGGCCCAGTAGGATCGTTGTCTGTCTTCCCCTTGTTCCCCCCTCCCTGCCTCGTCGCACCTTGAAACACTTGTGTATAGGCGCGTTACAAATGCCATATCATATCATATCATAACTTAGGTTCATACATACCCACAATCTCTTTAGGCATCCGGGGTTTTTTAGGACTGGAAGATCTAGAGGATTCGGGGAGAGAAGCATTTTCCAAAGACAATTTCTTCATCTCAAGCTCATGGTTGAGCTCCATTTCTTTGAGCCTTAGTTCTTGATGTCTCTATTCAGTTTGGGCACTAATTTGTTTGAATTCAAGTTCAAGTCTAATTTTTTCTAGAGATATAAATTCAGGACTTAATGTGGGACCTGGTAAGGGTCCAGTAGCTACAGGTTGAGGCCCTTGAGCAGACAGAGGACCAGAGGGGGTGACATTATTATCCCCCTCTTCCTCATCTGACTCAACAATAACATTTTCAACATTATCCTCATTACTGTTTGACATATTTGCTGGAGTAGTAGGGCCTCCAGCACTACTATCCAGACTTTGTTTCTCTAACAGTCTATCAATCATTTCTGTTTTCTTGCCTTTGACAGGAAGACCTTCCTGTCTGCACAAATCTTTCAGATAATCAGCAGTTTTTGCAAGGAGGGTCTCCTGACTATAACTTTCCATCTTTGACTTTTTTAAAATAACTTTTTGTGATTGTTAACCTTGTGGTTTATTGACCCAAGGTACTAGTAGCACACTAAAATGTAAATCCAATACTTTTATCCTCACCGCTGTACACCAGTGTTAGGCAGAATCCAGTGCCGTTCCCTTAGGGAGCACTACACCAGATTAGGACTACAGGTGAGAGCAATAAATCCCCTTTTGGTATCAGTCTGTACCTCAAAGATTTAGTTGGTAGCTGTGGCTGAGCAGTCAGACTTATCTCAAGAGGAAGATGAGCAGTATTCAGGGTTTACACAATAGGTATCACAGTACTATGGAACAAGGAAACACTGACCAAAGCTTTGTATCAAAAAGAGAATATATTTATTCTATACACATCTAGTTTAACACATAAATCACAGTTGATAAAGTAAGTTCAGTCTAGTCCAGTAAAAGTATATACAACTCCCCATTCAATTGTAGACAAGTTTTCAGTAGAGTGAAAACTGAGCAAAACGGCACAGGGAAAACCAACTACAAATGACACTCTAACAATTTATCAAAAGGGAGGGAAAGCACAAGTTAAACCAAAATATCTTCAGACACCCCCTAGCAACACTTCCCTGAGGTTTTGTGAACAAGTAATGCACAGTGACACTTTAGTAGAAAGATAAGTGAATGAAAACTGAGCAAAATGGCATTCCACAAGTTAAACAGTAGGAAGGAAGAGGGGTTTAGAAGATTTAGGTGCATCAACACATTTCTCATTGAAAACCAATCTAGTGAGAGCAGATCTAACAAATCAGCCAGAGTCAATGGGCCTGAGCCAGCGTCAGTGGTACAGGACCAAGAGCTTAGGAGCAAAACATTTTCTTGTAGCTCCAGTCAAGTCTTTAGTAGAAAATTATTGAAGAGGTAGATGCAAGAAAAAGACAATGTTAAGAGAGAGGGCGGCCAACCTATCAAGTAGATAAAGTATTTAAAACACGTTTAGGGAGGCCTGGCGGAACAATGTACCTTAAACGTGAAGACGTGGCTCCTGCGGTGGCGGTTGTTCCTGGTAGTTCCTGCAGTTCGAGGGGTCCAGCAGAGGAAGAGAGGCTCTCGTCATGGAGGAAGGTTCGAGTCACTGCACTACCCAGGGATGAATCCAGCTGCGGTGCTGCCAAACGAAGTTTAAAAGGTAAGCTCCTTTTAATCGCGGTCCGGGTCGATAGCTGCCTGGCTATCCGGTCTCCAAGTGCGGTGCACTGTCGATTCGACCAAGGCAGGTCCAGAGAAGCGATGGGCGAACTGGTTGTCCCCACCAGCTCAAGGGAAGAAGGCAAGATCTCCTCTCGTCGTGTGGAAGAAAAGTGGTCAGACGATCCGGCAGGGCTTCACCGGTGGTGTAGATGCGGAAGATGTCTGTGGCTTCTCTCCTCTTCGGTTCCGTAGTTCCAGTGGCGACGTCTTGCTCTTCTAGTCCTCAGGACCTTGCTTTTATGCAGAAAGAGACCCATTCATACAGCTTAGCTGTCACTCACACAGTGAAGTGGTCTTCTTGGCGGGAGACCCTCCAGCCTATCAGGTTAGAGCGCGACCTGAGTTGCTGTGGCAACTCTGTCCAGGGCTTCTACTCCCCCTCCCAAACAACAGACCCACCCCAGACTCAGAGGCGCCGAAAGGGGGGCTTCTTGGCAGAAGCCCGCCAAAAGAGCGAACAAAGGATCCCCAACCTGGGTTAGGAGTATGGCGTAAGACTCGAGAAAAACTTTATATTTAAGTTCTGGCAAATAAAACCTGCCGGAGTGAAGTTAATAATAAAATAAACCGGTGGTATGTTAGAGTCTGTCAGTATAAGTATTAGCCTCGAACAATGGGAAAATCCCATAGGAAAATATTTGCAGTTGAATATTTTTTAGTAGTAACCACTGCCACCAGCCAGAAACTTTAGAGAGCGGGACGTTAAGGTACCCGCTCGAAAATGAACCTAAGGGAAAAAACTATTAACCCTTTCCAGTACCTCCATAGTAAGATGGGTTGTACTGGTTAAGTTCGTAAGATTTGACTAGTAAAGTCAATGGAGGCTTTACATGCTCTGCGAGACAGTAATCAGTCCCAGGGAATGGAGTCTATGTTTGGGGGTCGCTACGACACCCCTGTGTCAATGCACGGAGGGTGCTGTCTAACATATGTGCATAAAGATGGTTCCTATGGGGGGAGAGAAAACCCCATAGGCATTAAACACAAAAAAAAGCCTAGAACACACATAGCAAAAATGCTTAAGAGTGGGAAAAGAGTCTCACTCTTTGCAGGTAAAAAGAAACAAACCCTTCAAATCCAGCAAAGCTGCTGGGGGACTCTAGAGGTAAGGGACATTAGCCATAAATTGAGAATTCTCCCTAACATCCAGTCATCACCTACGTCTTGACGTCAATTGACGCAGAACCCGGAATATCAACACGCATCCTCTCACAGCACAGCGCGTCCCAAATCTTAATACAAAACACTTTTTTTTTAAAAGGAAACCACAATACTCTGCAATTTCTAATTTTCTTTAATTTCACAATAAATTCTCAGAGAACATCTGCCAATTTCCATATTCAACCAAATTTGAAATGTCTTTCTTTGTTTCGATCCACAAATCTTTATCGTGAGTCACACAGTGTTCCTTTGATATAAGAAGCGCATTGGACGAGCCGTGAATCACAAGACTTCGGCATCAGCTTGTTACTAGACCACCGTAAACGATGTCAGGTTGCTCCTTGTCACTGGTACCGCGAAAGAGCATATCAACTAGGTGCGAACGTCCCACAACAGCGTGATCAAAATCCAGCCATTTAGGTGCATCTGCAACTGCCTGTTGAAGAAGTCATCAATTGGTATCTGGAAACTATGACATTCACAGAATGGCAGGATGTAGCTGTGTAGAAAACATTACAGAAATATATCTCAGTAGCCGTGCTTTATTCTAATTTATCAATTCACCTATTAATTCTGCACCGTGTAAAAACTAATGATGAACACAAACGTAAAACAATGGAAACACAGAGAAAACATTGTGGAAAGTTGGAGTCTACAATGTGCTTGAGAGATTAGTGCTATGGAGTATGTTTAGCTCGCAATGGGATGCGGATGCAGAAGCTCACGGATGAATTAGAAGAACACATAGACAGATTTTTCACGGAGTATTAGCGTAGAATTTGGCGTTGGTGGAACCCAGACGTGGACTACATGAATTTCGGTACTGGACTGCCCATGTGCCTGGGACAAAGACAAGTACACACAGGTTGTAAAAAAAGGCCACAAACAACAACCCATTACAATGTTAGCCAGCAATACCGGTCATAAAATAAAACCTTGACTCTATCGTCTATAAACTCGTCTACAGTAAAACGTACATAATATTCAGCATTTCCATTCACTCGGAGTAACACAGAGTGTCCGTTCAGATCAACACATTTTCATAAAATGAAATTACATGTTCCTTCGTCCAGTTTTGGAATGGTGAACCTTATCATATTTGACAGTATTACACACCTCCCTTAATTTATTCCATTCCGAATCCTCCTATTCTTCCAAGGACGAAAAACAATCAAAACTTCTTAGAAGTGCCTATGCTAAGTTTGCTTTTGGTGAAGGAAAGCCACAAATCAAAAACATACTGTGTTGGATGCGTAGGTGTGTACAGCTCACAAGCAAAAATCAAACACAGTGACCTTCACTCCCATGGGAGCGATTAGCCCTGCAGACCAACGTGGCATTCGAAATATTTTTGAAAAGTAAATGAATTGTCTGCTGGCATCCACCAATGCCGCACAAAATTTATAATGATTTACTTATTCTATGAAAACATTACCAGTTAGTTTCCTTCCCATTGTCACATCTCGTGCGCCCTGTTTTCGTGGAGGAATGTGCTCTGCGGGGAAAGTGAGACACTCATAAGTCATAAATACAAGTGCTCTTCCATCTCCACTGAACTTCGCGTGCACTAACAAATGTTGGAGGAGACACGGTTTATCCCGCCCCTGAACCATTCTCGTACCAGTCAAATGACGTCTAAGCGAAGGTGGGAGACTCCTCCACCCCTCCTGTACCTATTTGCATCACCCATGTTTCATAAAAGTGTATTAACACTGTGCTAATATGTATGCTTTGAACCTCATTGATTTACTTCCAAATGCCTTATTTTTAGACACCCTATGCTCCTCTGGTGAACTGCTCACCCTCCCAGTGCCGTGCACAGCCAGCCTCACCACCTGTCAGCTCAGCCCGTCTCCTGTGCTCACGGCAATGCAGCTATTCATTTTTGCAAGTAGCAAGACTCGAGCTCTGACAAAATGTGCTTGTATGAGAATGTCAGACCAAGCCCTGCTCCAACCTTAGTGCACAATCCGTCTCTGCTGACTAACTCATGCCATCTCCCACCCTCTCCTGCCATGGCACGGTCCCCTGAACCCATGACCCCTGTTCCCTTGGAACGCATCTGGTCCCCAGAATCTACCCCTGCATCGCCTCAAATTCACCTCCCATATACCTAATCAGGAGCAGGCATATATTTTGGTAACACTAACACCTATCCCCACTGTGTTTTTTGATTGATTGATATTTTATTTCTATCGCGCTCGTACACAAGTGTTTCAGAGTGTGACAAGGCAAGGGAGGGGAACAGGGGAGAACAAAACAGCTATCTTACTAGGGCCAGTGACATTGAGAACGCGCAAGTGCATGGGAGAGGGGGGAGTGGAAAAGTGCATGGAAGGGGGGAGAGGTGGAACGTGCGAAGAAGAGGAGAAACAGATAAATAACAATAAATAAATAATAAAGGCAACAAACAGTGGTAATACAGCCAGCAATTTGCAAGTGCTAGGTTTAAGGCAGCAGACAGTGTAGGTCCGATAAGTGCAGGAAGAAAAAGGGGGGCTGTATGGGTACAGATACAGACCCCAGTGCAAGGGGTGGCCCGGAGGCAGTGCGGGAGGGTGACAGGATGACCAGGTACCTGGGCCCAAAAGACAGAGGGTGGCCAGGTGCATGGTGCCAAGAGAGAACAGATCAGCAGGGGAGATGGGGAGCGAAGGCAGAAGAAAAGAGGAAGGTCTTGAGGTGCTTCTGGAACCGGAGATGGTTCTCCTCAAGTTTTAGAGTGGCAGGGAGGCTGTTCCAGAGGGAGGCCCCAGCCGAAGACAGAGATCTACCCCCAGCTTGTTTCTTAGAAAAACGACTGACCCTGAGTGAGTTGGAGGTAGAGGAGCGAAGAGCTCGAGAGGGGGGGTATTTGCAGAGGGATAGCTGAAGGTATTTTGGACCCAGGCCCCAGAAAGCCTTGTGGACAATGCAGAGGGTTTTGAATTTAATCCTTGCATCCGCTCGGAGCCAGTGAAGAGATTTCAGAGCTGGAGAGATACGATCCCAGGGCTTGAGGCAAAGGACAAGTCTCGCAGTCCTGTTCTGGATTAGTTGCAGAGGGAGGAGAGTAGAGGCAGGTAGATTTAGAAAGAGGCTGTTACAATAGTCCAAGCTAGAGAGAACCAGAGCTTGAGATACCATGAGCTTCTGGGGGAAGGAGAGGAAAGGCAGAGTACCTCTGGGGAGGTGCAGTCGGAAATTTGACTTTTTAGAGACCTCAGAGATGTGGGCGGAGAAGGAAAGGGTGGAGTCAAAGATGACCCTGAGGTTCTTAGCCTCGCAGGTGAGGTAGGAGGAGGGCCAAGGGAGGCCGGCCAGAGAGTGAGGGGAAAGGATGGTGAAGGTGTGCCGATGAGGAGGATCTCCGTCTTGCTGGCATTCAGACAAAGATCATTGGCGGCACACCAATCTTGAATGGCAGCTAGGCAATCAGAGATGAGAGAGGGAGAGGAGGTGGCAGAGGGCAGCCTGAAAATGAGTTGAGTGTTGTCAGCGTAGCACTGGAAATTTGAGCAGAAAATGGCAATGTAGTGGGCGAGAGTTGCCAGGTATTGGTTGAAAAAGCTAGGGTGAGAGGTTAGACCCCTGGGGAACACCACAGGTAGAGAGGAAGATAGATGAAAGGAAGGACCCAAGTTGGACCTGGGAGGGTCGATCTGAGAGGAAAGTGGTCAACCAGGCCAGAGCCGATCAGTGATACCCAGGTTTTCACGGAGTCGGTTGATCAGGATGGTATGGTTGACCGTGTCGAAGGCAGAAGAGAGATTGAGGAGGATGAGGACAGAGGGAACATTGGAGTCAAGGTCGGTGAGCAGATCTTCACATATGTTTAGGAGAGCAGTTTCCGTGCTTCTGGCAGCTCTGAAGCCAGACTGGTGGTCATGGAGACAGCCAACAGAATTGGAATGAAGGTTAAGCTGAGAGATGGCCAACCTTTCCAGGAGTTTGCCAAGAAAGGGAGTAATGGAAATTGGGAGATAGTTAGCTGGACAAGAAGGATCAGCTGTGGGTTTCTTGAGAAGAGGATGCACAAAGGAGTGCTTCAGAGGGGAGGGGAAGGATCCAGAGGCAAAGGAGTGGTTGCAAAAATCAGCAAGGGCCGGAGCTAGTGTGTCAATGTGGTCCTTGATGGTTTTAGAGGAACAGGGATGAACCTGTTTTGAAGAGGCTTTCATAGATCGGACTTGTCTAGCAACCTCGTCAGGGGTGAAAAGAGGAAAGGACGAGAAGGATGGTGGGAGGGTGTCTAAAGGAGGGTCAGCAAGCACAGGTGGAGAGGGAAGAGGAGGAGTGTGGGTGGAGAGGGTGGACAGGATGTCCTGGGTTTTTTAAATGAAGTGAGAGGCAAGGGAATTGCAAAGAGCCTGGGAGGCAACATGAGGGGTAGAGACTGCAGCAGGGTTGGCCAGCTCCTTGCAGATTTTAAAGAGTTCGGCCGAGTTGTTAGATGCCGCAGAGGCACGAGCTTGAATGTGGACTCTCTTCTTGGTGAGGACAGAGAGTCGGTCTTGCCTTTGTAGCAGGCGACAGGCCAGTTTGTCAGAGTATGAACAGGAAGTCCTCCATTTCCTTTCAGCTGCCCTACACTTACGTTTAAGTGTAGCTAGGTCAGAGTCAGACCAGGAATTGCACTAGGCTTTGGACTTCAAACGGATCCTCATGACAGGGGCAAGAACATCAAGCGTATCAGAAATTGAATAGTAAAGCAGAGGCAGGGCTGTATCAGGATGAGAGACAGCCAAAGGTGGAGGGGGGGGGGGGAAAGTGGCGGCAAAAGCCTCAACTGACACACGCTTCATGGGCCGGATGTCCGAGAAGGTAGGTGGCAGTGTTGGGGTAGGCTTGGCTTGAGGGGAAGAGAGGGAGAGATGAGATGAGAGGAGAGAGTGATCGCTCCAGGAGAGAGGAGTGGTCAGACGGATGGAGAGGGGGAGGTCAGAGGAGATCAAGACATCGAGTGTGTGCCCTGCAGAGTGATTCGGGCCAGAGGGGAGGATGGACAGGGAAAGGGAGTTGCAGAGGTCACGGAAGAGTACAGAGGAGGAGCAAGGAGAGTCTAAATATATATTTAGTTCACCGAGGAGGAGGAGTTGAGTGGTAGAGGCCAGGAGGGAGGAGGAGAGGTCTGCCCACTCAGAGAGAAATGAGATGATTTGACCAGGAGGCCGGTATATGGTAACCAAAGAAAGAGAATGGGTAGGCGAGAGAGAAAGCCTACAGACAAGGCATTTAAAAGAGAAGTAGGTCTGAGTGGGAATGATAGAGGCAGGAATCCACTCAGGAGAGATCAGGGCTACCCCCCCACTGGACCGGGAGGATCTGGGTGCTGAGAGGATCTTGTAGCCATCAGGGAGGAGAGTGTCAAAGCTCGTAACAGAGCTGGTCGTGAACCATGTCTCAGTAAGACCAAGGACATAAAGGTCTAGTTCTTCAAGGAGGTGGCAGATGTTAGAGGAGTGTTTGACGGCGTAGCGAGAGTTGAGAGTGGCAATATGAAGAAGGTTGCCAGCCTTAAAGACCTTCTGGGGAGGGGTACAGATCAGAGGTACACCCTGTGGAGGAGAAAGAGCCATAGGAGGGGCAGAGGAGGAGGAGGAGAGAGAGGGCAAGGTAGCCAAGGGGGGAGAGGAGGGGACAGCAGAAGATGAGAGGAAATTGATGAGGAGAGGGAAGCGCCTATCAAAGAGGAGGAGATTGGCCTGAGGGCCTTGGACCATGACAGTGCCATTTAGGTAGACATTAATGATGACTTTAGAGGAGTCGAAGGAAGCCATGAGAACTTCCCAGCGAGTGCCACCATTAATGGGAGAGGAGGAGATAGGGCAGAGCACAGACACCATATGAGGAGTCCATAGATCTGGCGAAGGAACGAAGATGATGTCGGTAAGGGTCTGTCTGGCGGAAGCATTGGAGTAGGTGTCAGCGATAGGAAGACCAGGATTAGAGGACAAAATATCCTTTTTGAACTTCTTCCTACCAGACTTATTGAGAAGGGAAGGATAGTCAATGGAGAAGCAGTTGGAGAAGATAGGAGAAACAGAAAGCACCATTGGGGTGGAAGTAAGGAGAGGATGGAGATACTGGGGGGGCTAAGGCAGGTAGGTGTGAGACAAAAGAGGGTGGTGAGGTCACTGGGCTGGCAAGCTACAGAGAAGAAACAGTATACAAGCAAAATACAGAGAATTTCACACTGGGCAGCAAGATATGACTTAAGAGCAAACCAAAAACAGCAAGATTTGACTTTTTAGCACAAAGCAAAAACAGCAAGGTTTGACTTTTAAGAGCAAAGCAAAAACAGCAAGATTTGACTTTTTCAATCTTGGAATCGGATGTTGGCAAAGGGTTTAGGAAGCACTCTGCAGCAAGATGACAACATGGGAGCAACAAGCAGAAAGAACAGTGATAGTCAAAGGCAGTATAAGTGAGTCCATAAGGAGGGAACTAACCCATAGTTCTGGAGGTGGCAAAGTCAAGGCAGTCCAGATTTCTTAGAGGAGAGCGGTGGCCGCATCATTGTGGTTAAGGTGCAGGGACGACCCCAATTAGCGTTCCGGAAGCGGACAGGGAGCAGACAGAGGCCTTGGAAGTGGGCCTTTGCTGAGAGGGCCGGCTGAAGCCTGCCGGTCCCTGATTGGATGGAAGAAAACACTCAGCAACCAATGGGAGCGCAGCACAGGGAGAGGTGATTCAGAACAGCCTGTCTACACAACAAAGAAAACCACGGCGGCCATCTTGGAAGGGCCAAAAACAGTCAAATAAGCAGCAATAGGAGGAAAAAACTAGTGCTTTCAAAATAGCAACACAGCTCCAGGTATTAAAAAGCTCAAAAAATGCTGCACGATGAAAATTCCAAATAAAACAGTCCTTTCCAACAATATTATGCAAATATCCTCTATTTTTTTTTTTTAAATTTCGATTTTTCAGGTTCAATAATTCCCCAGGAGATCCAGCAATGCACAGAAAGTGCACTTACCTTAAGACTTCAAAGGCAGCAAATCAAAGATCAGCCCTTCTGATAAGGCATCCGATAGCAACAACCCCCAACACATCCCCCATAAAAATATAGGTCAGAATGCACCTATTTCACAACAGCAGCCCCCTTGCATGCATTGTTTTGCTTACAGTCAGTAGTTCTTGCATGCTAAGTTTGTTATCTATCCTAGGTCTCATTCCTTAGTGGGACGTGTATTTATTCAGCTATTTGGACACGTGTTTGCTAAGGCAGACCCCACATTTGCTTTCATGCTGATATTCCACTGACCCTCCCTCGATTAGTGAAGGACCCACAAGAGCTCGCCGAAAGCGGGAAGTGTGAAAGCACAAAGTAGCACTGTATGGCATCCTCTAACAGATACTTATTGCAAATAAAATTGACAAAGAGGATACATTAGAAAAGACAATTTAGACACTTTATTTGGCCAATTTATACTTTTAATAGCTTTGAAATTCAAGTTAAATAGATTTCCATTGGTCATGTACAATGTATAAACATTGTTGAACATATAAATAGCTGCTAATCATTAGAAGCAGGAAGTGAACTGTTCTACAAGGTCTGCTTTCAGTGGACAGGGCATGTTTGCAATGTTTTGTGGCAATGTATGTGTCCTAGGAACAGAATCATGAGCAATTCCATGAGTATGCATGTCCAACACAGTCAAAGTGAGATCTGTCACAAAATCAATTTCCTGGTATATTGGCTTGACCACCCATTTTTTGCTTCTTTTTGCAAAGGCCATTGTGTAACGAAGCATACCAAAGTTTCCTGCCGTTCTCGATTGTTGTCTCCCTATGTTCTTGTTATGCGCTAATAGCACTAGTAACGTTCGATATTGCATCCCGTCTATGCTGAAATGCAATCTCTTGGGCCTGTACTTTAGGCACATATTGTGGAACACCTCCAAAGTCCCTTCAGGTCCCTTGAAAGAGTTTCATCAAACACAATCTTCTCAAGAGCTTTGTGTGGCGGTAAAGATGGAACCATACACTTCTTCTTGCATTCCTGTTCCTCCGATAAAGGTCCATGTGCACATTGGTGAAAATGTAGGTTTTCTGTCCATTAGTGAACGTTGGAACAGTGGTGCATCAATGAGTGCCATTTTTCAGGTAGAATTTCCACAGACCCATCACAAGTTTTGGATCTCCACCAAAGATGGTTGCTGAAAGACTGGGAACACTGTAAAATATTTTCAGAACCCTTTTTTTTACCAGCAGCTGTGATTTTTTTATTGATTGATTTGGCAACGTGCCATGCATCAAATTAATGGTGAATGTTTGGAAACTGCTCTCCCATGGCCTTGGTTATTGAAACATGTCTGTTGGTGGCTCTGAGGTCTATTTGAATTCCTGTCAATTGGAGTTTTTGCAGGGATTGTATAAAACCATGTTTCTCCATGGCCACTGCAGATTTACATTGGGACACCTACACGACCACAGAACTCACCATTTGTTTAGATTCCATGTCCTGAAGGTGGTATGTGCAGTACTTTGCTGAAAATCTGGGGCTGTCACACTGTCCATCGCCAGCTAGTCTGAACTGTTTGCCAGAGAATGTCCTTTCAATAGACATTTGTTACATTTTCCAGGCTTGACTAATAGCGGGGAATACAAATTCTCTTTGATATTTTTAGTACTGTGTTTTAGAAAAGAACTGAAGTCCAATAAATTGACAGAAACTGGACAATTTACTAATAGTAGAGCCACTGAAAAGTAAGGCTGCTGCACACAGTAGATTTCCAGCTGGCACTTTGCCCAGCATCGGTTGAGCAGACCATAAAAATGTACCATGGAGCTGGGCACAGGTGGCTTGGAGTTTCAGGTTAGTGTCTTGTAATACACAAGTCACATTCACCAATGGCTCCCCGCATATTTTCCCCCTCACCGGATGGACACATTTCAGCATCAGTACAATCTCAACCAGGCAGCTGTCGAATACAATGTATTTCCGCTCCTTTATTAGACTATCGTCCTGCATGAATGTGGTTTGTGAATCAACTGATGTGGACAATTTGGCCAAACTAGGCACACTGAAGTCAAGATCCTTGGCAAGTTCCTCGGTCAATTGCATGTATGCTTAGGTCTCTATTAGCTCCGATTGTGTTATTTGCACACAAATTGGAGAAACCATCAATGTCGATTGTTTATTGGGTGGCCCTTTTTTTACGGGAGTACATTGCGTGAAGTGTTCAGTGAGTAATTCAAAAGCATCTTCCTTATATTCAGTTTCATCTTAATATTGTCGAGTTCTCACATTGTAGCAATGGTCCAAGAACACTTTGCTTGCTTCGCCAGTCACATTCAATTCATTTTCTGGCCATTGGGCATAAGCATCTCTAGTCTGCTTATAGACTGGACCATGCTGCGTCTCAAATAATTGTTGCTCCATGGTGAAATCTGCTTGGCAAGCAGCATCTTTGGTTTCATTTGTTGTCTGTGTTTTTATACTTCTTTTCCTTCTGGGGCTCTGGGAGATGGGTTGTAAAAACATGTTCAATGTAAATCCAACATACAGTATATAGCACTTTAGATTAAAGAAATCATGTTATGAAGACAACATCAGGCCAAAACACTTTTATTAAACAAAATTGTTTGTAGGTTACCTTTGTTTTCTTGATTTTCTGTGAAAGCGTGTTATTCACTGTAACGACAGTACCAGCAAGCTGGTCCACCACCCCACCTCTGATCCATGTGCTTTTCCTTCTAATTCCCGACCTTGTATACATTACTTGAATAGAATATTCATTAAAAAAACAAAAGTAAATCATATTTGAACTGAAAGTCTTTCATCACACACATCGCTTACATACCCTCGTAAACAGTGTACATCATTTTGTCAAAATAGACATTTCAAATTTCACCTGATTGATGGCAAGTCTACTCAATCAGAGATCACTGTGTAAAACCTACTGATTGTAATGTTGCACTCAAGCATTTTGCATTGTTTTCTGCATTAGGGTAGAAATTGTAACATTAGATCTGAAACGATCGGAGTTTAAAACACTGTACATTTATATGAATGTCACTGTCTAATAGTATCCGATGTAGGATTGACGTCCTTTCATTCAAGGGAACTGTCAGTAGGCATACCTCAAACTCTGGACCAGCTCCAAAGGGTCATGTAATTATAGTCGTAGTATCAGCATCCCCCTGTAACACAGTACTTGTTTCAGTATGTATGAAAACAGTGAAATAGAACAGACACAATAGGATAAAGACAATCCTACATGTAAAAAGAAACCCATAAATGAAACATTATGTAAACAAACTATTTCACCTCATTTAAAATTCCATGCATAATACATTTGTGTAATAGAAAAGCAAAATAAACCTACCTGATAGGCGCTCAAATTTGTTGTTGACTGCGGAAAAGAAATGGATGCAGAATCTTGCTCCTTCAATTTCAGTGCATTGTCACGAAATTTAAAAGGGAAAATTAGTTTTGCATTAGATATGTGGGAAGATCCAACTCTCAATAATATGAACTGTTGCAAGTTTGTATGGCTCACCATTGGTATACTGGACGTGTCAGTGATGTTGTGACTAGCAAGAGTCTGTGCTTCCGTCAGTATGCTCTCCTAAAACAATTGACATGTGAAGCAAGCAATTATGAAAAGATTATGCTTATTTCGAAGGGCACTATGGCTTAGTTGTTTATGGTCATAAATACTTTCTATGATGCTCCTAAAACCAGGGACAGATGTCTAGCAAAATGTGGTATAGTTATAAAGTAATACAATCTGATAAATATGCAAAGTTTAGTAAGAAATATTTACACCGAAAACACCAATCTGTTCATGTAGTTACCTGTTCAGTATCCCAAGGCGTACATCTAATTCATCATCCGGGACTCACCTGGTCCAGCGTGTGCATGAATAGAGTTGGAATTGCATTTTGAAGCAATTTACGAGATATTCTGAGTCGATGCTTTTTTGTGTACTGCGATTGGTCGTACATATCTGGGGTAAAGTGCAGGCTGCAGATGCGGAATCGATTGGCCCTCAAGTCTCTCAACACATCCTGAGCTCTACTTTCAAGCTCGTCCACCAGAAATCCACAATACCTGAACCATTCTCTTATTAGATTTATATTCCCCAGGAATGTATGCATTATTGTGCCCTTAGGTTTGTCGTGGGTCTTAGAACAGCAACCATAAACCACACAAGCAGGCATTCTTGAAAAATCTGTAAAAAAAAGAAAACATAGAAAAATGTTTTACATGAATGCGTGAGAAAGATGGAATTATATGAAAGTTTTCTATGCTATGTTTGTTTTGGTCGCAGAAGCAAACACTGTGTAGCGTAGTCGAATATACACTGGGATAACTTTCCTACAGAATGGATTGATGTGACAAGAATCGGAACATGTTACTCGTCCGTTGAATGTACTTTCATCCATCAAAAGGAAACATGCTTATAGGCATGGTCCGCTAACGATGCAATTCTATCCCAACTGACACTGATGACATTTGATATATATCGAGAACAGAACAAATTAAACAGAAGACAATGGTAATAGCAATGAGATGAATGAACATTACACTACTGGGTACATTTGTTCGAAATAGATAGAAAATTAGAGATCAAAAAGAGATGATTAGGTGACCTGCCTTTACCTTGACTAAGAAACAATTAGATTCAGCAGGCAGGGTAGTTAGTAGCATGAGAACAGGTAGCGTGATCAAGACTTGACTTCCAGTACTCACAGATGTTCTGAGGTAGCACGATCACGAGTTGCCCTCCGGTGCTTACAGATGTTCACAGGTAGAATGATCACGAGCTGACTTGCAGTGCTCACAGATGTTCTCAGGATAAATATCACAGGGTTTATAAAGAATTAGAAAAGTGGGTGTGTACGTGAATGAGTGACATCTTCATCGCGTTGTCTTATGCGGATTTCAGGGGCATGGCCTGCTTCAGGGGTGCATGCCAGGAGACAGAGGGTCTGGGGAGGCTATGTGTACAACGGCTCCTGCGCGTAGGATACCTTTGAAGTGTACATGGTGTTTGGCACCTTGGCTGTTCCCATCCTGTCAGCCCCCTCGGGAGGGCACGCCACAGGTGTGAACTGCCATTTATAGTGGAGGGGGGATGGATGGGCATGAGGCGTGCAGAAAAGGTCCGGAACAGTGCTGAATGGAGACACACTTATGTGGATTGCAGGGGCGTGGTCTGCTTCAGGGGAGCATGCCTGGAGACACAGGGTCTGGGGAGGCCATGTGTGCAATGGCCCCTGCGTGTAAGATACCTTTGAAGTGTACATGGTATTTGGAAAAATTGAAACAACTATTCAGAAAAGTTCATCTGTATTTCATTTTGTTGCTGATGTTGATGGCACAAATGTAATACAGATTGGGCCTCATTATGACCCAGGCGGAATGGGTTTAATGGCGCTGGTATAGGTGCCGGCGCCGTTAAACCCATTCTGCCCTATTATGCGGTCCCCTTGTGAGACCCGCTCTGGACGTCTGGTCAGACCAGACGTCCTTTTCGGGTCCTGCGAGGGGACCAGGGAGCTAACAACGGGCCTACGGGGGCTCAATGGGAATGGGGATGGGTACATCGAATGAGGAATTACTGGGTCCTCCAAGGTTGGAATGGCCTGGTAATTCCTCATTCAAGGAACCCGGACTCAGACCCGAGTTTGGAGGCTGCCATGCCCTTATTAAGGGCCTAGCTACCTCCAAACTCGTAATGAGGCCCATTGTATACTTCGGGTTGCAGCACAGTGTGAGAAAATCCCCTGTACTGAACGCTGTCACTGGGCAATTCGGTACGTGAAAGACACATAAGATGACCACTATGAGTTCCCCACATCGCAAGTGATGTATAGAATTGCAATACTATATTCTTTTGGCAGTGATAGATCAAAGTTACGACAATATAGGAGACAAACATGAAATTTTAGTGGCCTAAGTGACATCACATCTAGAGTACACTTACTCGTTACTTGGATTGCGAGGGCGAACAGTTGCACGAAGTCCGTGCATAATCACCATCATAATCCTCAATGCAGACCTTGTGAGGCAGGAGGCCCTGAAGTCATGCAGCTGGGTAACGCATAGCGGCGGTGGCTCTTCTTCCGATATGTAGGAAAAGCATCCAGAGTTTTCTCTGCAGCAGCAGTTCTCCTCCTCGGTTAGCATGACCTCGCACCGATTGCAGGTACACAGGTGGAAACGTCTTCCATGTGACTAGGCTCAGGCTCTTGATCCGGTGATTCATCCTCCCAACTGTCGTTGGAAGCCCCATTGTTTCTGTATCTTTCTCTTTTGACTATTTCCACCTGAGAATACTCTGGCTCGTACTGGTAGGACTGTATTGTTGCCATTATACGACAAAATTAAAATAGATAGCAATGATAGTACTAGTATCTGTTCGCACGGGCTATGAGCAACGAAGAAAGCTGAACAGAGCAGAAATGAGTAACAGGATACACAAAAAAAGACAGTGAAAGAATTGAAAAAGCAATTCTGAAGTTGTCTGATGAGAAGCGGTCTGTTTATACTTATTGAGGAAAGAGGGGTCCTGCCATTTCCATGGAGACACGTCATTAGCTGATGCACAGAGAACATTGACACGAGACGTGCATTCGCATTGTGAAATGAGCAGTGTGCATCGAGTGATGTCAGCTTCAGGGGTGTGGGATATGATTTAGTGTTGCAAGGGCAGTTCACCTTAGGACGATGCATCAACGAATAAGATTAGCACAAGATAGCCGCACCTGGCTGCCTGATTTCAAATGTGTAAAAGTGAGGAAAACTAAGGTACGGTGCATAGGAAATGTTTTTACAATCGATCAACGTATGCTTAAAACCACATGCCTGAACGCTCGGGACAATAATATTTTTGAGTGCACTATTCCTTTAAATGCATGTATATTCCCCCGGTTCACGTTTTTTATTAATATGTAGTCAATTATGGAAGCAGCGCCATGGTTCTGCCATGTTGGTGTTTTCAACCCCTTTTCCCCAAAGAGTTGGTTTAATTAAGTGAATCCACATCTAAATAAGAACTGTGACCACACTCTACCATGCGCACCTCTCTTTCGCCCACTAACTGTGAGATTTAGCGTAGTGAAGGATCACTCGTTCTCAAAACCTTCACCCTCCTCTGTAACCATGAACTCACAGTTAAAATCCCCCCTATTATGATGGAAGAGGGGGGGTGCATAGCACAACATTTGATTAACACATTCTCCATTTCCTCAAGCACCTCCTCAAGGGGAGATGTTATCGAGTTAAAGTAAATATTTACTATTAACATCCATGCAACCGGAATAGTTAGGCTTTCAGGAATCGCTGTTGCCAAAAGAGCCATAGTTTTACATGGCCAGTTCTTTATAAAGCAGTTTCGGGTAACATTCACAGCCTTGAGCAGTCCACCCATGGGAGGACCCATGACCCTTTGATCGCATGTTTATGGTTGATCATCCCGCCATCAATCACAAGATTCTCCAACAACCATGTCTCTTGAAAGATAAGGACATCATAAGATGTCAGTTTTCTTGCTTGATCTACCTGCAAAAAGGAATTAAATCCATGTGTGTTTGCGCATAATAGGTTCAATTTAGAAGACAGGTCAGAGGGCTGGGATTGGGAGCAAGGTTCCTTCCATCCATCTCAACCCTGCATCCAGGTATGAGCAATTAGTGGGCCAACGTCTGTCATAGTCATAATGACATATCACTGTTAAATTCAGCTCCAGGTGGGTGAAGTGCTTCGGTCCCAAGTCGGTGTAGTAGCACTCAGCACCCTGTAGTATGATATCCTCTTGGTGCATGTAAACTAGATCTTCAATCAATTTTGATGAGAAGTGCACCATGCACTTACCTAGGCACGGTCGGTCACTCATTTGTACACATTTCAGGTCTTGAGATGAAATGGATTAGAGGTGGACCACAGCAACAGGATTTTTGACCGGTTGAGCTGAGTATTTCGTTCCTCCTCAAAGACGTATTCAAATGTCAATGGCTTTTCAGAAGGAGCCATATATTGTAGGTCTATGACCCCCTCAGAGCTTGTGACTGTCGATTTTCTGCTGTGCCCCTTTTGCTAGTTTTCAGGCAGACCATGTGGTTCAGGTTGGGATCACTCTCTGCCCTTTTCCCCCTCTGGCTGCTCGCGTTGACTTGTTCCCTTTTGTTGCTGGGACCATGTTGATGGAGGGACTTTCCCTTCTCATTTTATTTGCTTTCTTCCTCTCAACTACATGCCATTTCTCATCTGTAGAGGTCTTTTTGTCCTTATTTTAGCTCGTATTGATGTTTGGCTTTTGCATGTTCTTGTTCTCGCCAAGTATGGTAAGTATGTTTGTGTTTGTCTTTGGCACACTGGTTTTACTGTCTTTAATCTCCAGAGCACTCAGATTACTTGTTGCGTGAAAGATATTTCTTAAATATTTACGTGAATCCCTAATTCTCTTCCTCTGGGGCATAGATTTATTGTAAGAGGCCCCTCCCCCCACCACCTTAGACTCCAAAGAGGTTCTTGAGGTCTCCACTGTAGACCGGGGGAGACAGGCTCACAGGGACTAATGGAGATGGCAGGCTCCAGTGTTTTTGCTTTGAGCATGCCCTTGTCCAGACCGTCTACACGGCCAATGCCATGTGAAGAACTTTCTTGCCCATTTGCCGTGGTCATATCCAATTTAGGGGGTAATTCATAGAATTCAGCGCACAAGTGGCGCACGCGGCTGGCGCACAGTGTGCGCGTGCGAATCCCTGCGCCAGCCGCGTGCGCCAAAACCCATTTCCGCGCACAGCGTATTCATGGATTCCAGCCACCAAAACCAGCCGTGGCGCACAGTGGCGCAGCGACCTTCCAGCAGCGCCAGTTACGCCCCCAAGAACGCCTTCCGCGCAGGGAAAAGCCATCAAAATCCCCAATCCAGCGCAAAGGGCTGCGCTAACCCTGTACCAGCACGGCAAGCGGGCTACGTGTATTTCAGGGGTTCACGTGAAGTTCCTCACGCGATCGGGCCTGGGGGAGCGTGCTACGTGTATTTCAGGGGTTCGCGTGAACTTTTTCACGCGATCGGGCCTGGGGGAGCGTGCTACGTGTATTTCAGGGGTTCGCGTGAACTTCTTCACGCGATCGGGCCTGGGGGAGCGGGCTACGTGTATTTCAGGGGTTCGCGTGAACTTTTTCACGCGATCGGGCCTGGGGGAGCGGGCTACGTGTATTTCAGGGGTTCGCGTGAACTTTTTCACGCGATCGGGCCTGGGGGAGCGGGCTACGTGTATTTCAGAGGTTCGCGTGAACTTTTTCACGCGATCGGGCCTAGGCGAGCGGGCTACGTGTATTACAGGGGTTCGCGGGAAGTTTTACACGCGAATAGCCTGGGCGCGTGTATTTCAGGGGTGCGCGGGAAGTTTTACACGCGAATAGCCTGGGCGCGTGTATATCAGGTGTGCGCGGGAAGTTTTACACGCAAATAGCCTGGGCGCGTGTATTTCAGGGGTTCGCGGGAAGTTTTACACGCGAATAGCCTGGGCGCGTGTATTTCAGGGGTGCGCAGGAAGTTCTACACGCGAATAGCCTGGGCGCGTGTATATCAGGGGTGCGCGGGAAGTTTTACACGCGAATAGCCTGGGCGCGTGTATATCAGGGGTGCGCGGGAAGTTTTACACGCGAATAGCCTGGGCGCGTGTATTTCAGGGGTTCGCGGGAAGTTTTACACGCGAATAGCCTGGGCGCGTGTATTTCAGGGGTGCGCGGGAAGTTCTACACGCGAATAGCCTGGGCGCGTGTATTTCATGGGTTCGCGGGAAGTTTTACACGCGAATAGCCTGGGCGCGTGTATTTCAGGGGTTCGCGGGAAGTTCTACACGCGATTTCAGCAGGGTACGTGTATTTCAGGAGTGCCGGGGAGTCCTACATGTGATTTGACAGTGTGGGTCCTCCCAGGTGTTCCCTGTACACCCTCCACGGCCCCTGCAGGCAGCCCACACCACAGGGGACTACCCTGCATCCCTGGTCATGTCCCGCAGGCAGCCCACCCATCATGGGCATGCCCCCCAGCAAAGGCACATGTCTCCTTGAACTAATGAACACCAACTCATGTCCCCCACCACCCCCACCCCCCAGCACTGTGGGGCACCTGCCAGGAGGCCCCCACCCATGTCCAACTCATGTCCCCCACCACCCCCACCCCCCAGCACTGTGGGGCACCTGCCAGCAGGCCCCCACCCATGTCCCATCCATGCCCCCCTGCACCTGGGTCCCAACAATCCCCAATCATGTCCGTAATGGCCATCCTCCCCTGCCAAAAAGCCCAACCAACTATCAAATCCACCCACATATCAAAGGCAATTACATGTTACACACCCAATGTAAATAATGCAAATGAACACATGTCTTTCACACACAATGGCTGCAAGTGAATGTTAAAACACCCAACATGACAAGCATGAAAGTAATGAGATGATACGACACATTGAAGGATGAAAATAAAAATGTATTGAAAATCAACAAGAATGGAAATGAAATTAGAAAAACCACAAAGCAAAACAACAAAAAGAAGATGAATGAAAAAAATCCAAATAATCCAAAAATCCATAGAAGAACTATATACAAGACAATCCGGGTCCATGAGCCCAACCAAATGAAACCTAACTATGTCAACTAACTAAAAACTGAACTATATACAAAAAAGTGGCGCATTGCCCAATCGCAACCAAATAAAAAAAAAATCAAATTCTAAAGGAAACCTACCACTAACTATAAAACTATATACAATGGCAGCGGGCAAGTCCTGCGGCTCACTCTGTGATGTTGCCGGCCAGGGCATCATCGAACTCCATGTCGATGTCCTGGAGGCGGGACTCTGTCCTGGCCCCGAGGTCTCGCAGGGATAACCCCATGTCCACCTCAAACTCCCTGCGAGCTTCCTCGAGGCACTCAGCCCGCCTCAACGCCCGACGCATGGAGAACTCCGCCCTGACCATGGTGAGCCGCTCCTCTTCCGCCCGCTGCCGCTCCGCACCTATCCGCTGGACCAACTTCTCCCACACGGAAGACACTACCATCCCAGGGTTCTCCTGCCCTCCGGCCGATGCCTGCCCCTCTGATCGTGATGGCCCCGAGCCATGATGCCTCCCACGTCGAGCCTGCTGCTGCCTCCGACGCCACTGCCTCTGCCAGCACGACGGCATCCAGGATGATGGAAACCACCGACGCCGTCGTGCACGTGCCCTGCCCGATGATGCCGTCACATCCTCCATCTGCTGGGGTCCAGTTGCTGTGTTGTCCACCCCTGCTGGACCTCTGACTCCCGACTGTGGCAGGGATGCGATCCCCACCGAGCTGGCTGCATTGGTCAGGGCAGGTCCACAGGGGGCCCTGGTGGCATCTGGGCTGGAAGACGGCAAGGAGAACGACTGGCGTATGGTCTCCACAGAGGAGGAGAGGGCCGCCAGATTGGCCGACACATGCAGGAAACCCACAAACATGGCCGATCCCAATTGGGCCACGTCGGCACAGTGCTCTTCGTGATGACGTGCGTGCTCCTCCTGGAAAGCACGCACGGCATCACGAATCACAGCCGTGCGCATCGTGACCCCAATCAGGACCTTCTCCACACGGCCAGGGGTCCCCTCGTCCGCAGGTGGAGGGGAGTCAGATGACATGGACATCCCCTCTACCTGCGGACGGGCCTGGGACGGGGCATCCCTGCTGGTGCAAGGTGGTGCATCCACAGGTTCAGGGACAGCGACATGCACAGGCCCCTCCACGGTGACCTGTGCTGCCTCCTGCCCCTGGACTGCACCACTTGCACCAGCAGGGATGCCCCCACCAGGCCCCATGTGCGCCTCAGTGGCGGCCTCCTCCTCCTCTGTGGAAACCACCAACCTGGATGGCTCCTCGCCGTCTACCGCCGTAGCAGGCCCCTGTGGGGGCTCACCCACCCCTTCCGCTGCAGCCATGGGGGCATCCCCGCCGCCTTGCTCCACAGCGCCGTCTCCGCCCTCTCCTTCACTAGCCGCTGCGTAGAGGGAGACATAGAACACAAGCATCAGGGAACTGTACAATGGTCCCCTAGACAGGAAGCAATAGCAGATGAGTGCCACTGTCAAAGTACACTTCCATCATGTCCCACCACAACACATGTGTCAGTCCAGGCAAAACACACACAGTGACAGTCATGGTGCGTGCCATGGACATTTCAATGCATGTCCAATGGACTCTCGAATCATACAATGTAATGGGACTCACATGCATCATGGGTCATGCCTATCACATGCACACACTTCACCTCAGTCACATCCATCTGGCCCCGTACACCCCAATCACAGTGCATACAAGGATGACTAGGCTGCATCAGTGAATCTGTACATTGTCACAGACATGTGTCATGCATCCATGGCACTCACAAGTCACAGACACGCAGGTCAGGCACACACACATGGATACCACATATGTATCTGGCATCAGCACCCATCCCTCGCCCCCACCCATGTCCAGGAACAGAGACTGCCATGCTCTCATGTGTGCAATCTGCACAGGGCTCCCCATGTCGCATTCAAACACATGCTACAACCGTGCGGTTCACACATTACAGGTCGCACATGCATTCCCATGATGTCCCTGCACACATACATGCGTACATGGCCTATGTCACACATGCAGGCAAGTATCAGACAACCAGCACACTGCAACATGCCCTGTCTCACACAGCAATGCTTGGCCACTTACCGCTCAACTCCAGACGGGTCTCCCTCTCAAGGACCTGGGCGTGGAGCGCTGGGTGTGCGCGTTCCAGGACCCTCAACTGGATGGAACTCATGCGGCCCCGGCCCCCCTCCACGAGGCGCCGGGCCTTCCTGAGGGTCCTGGACCTCAAGTCTTCCCAGCGCTTCTTGACCTTCTGGATGGTGCGGGTTGCCACCCCCTCCGCGTTGATGGCAACCACACAGTCGGCCCAGATCCTGTCCCGTCCTTCCTTGTTGGCGCCGGACGATCCGAAGAGGGCATCATACTGCCCCAGGACTTGCTCCACCAGGACACCAACTTCGGTGGCAGTGAAGCTGGTGCCCCTCAGCCCCTCTGGCTGGGGGTTGCCACTGGTCCCAGATGTTGATGTGCCCGACATGGCAACCCCAGGGGCAGGAGTGGGTGGGCAACTGGGTCCTGGGGCTGGGCTGTGGAGCGATGTTATCCGAGTCGGGAGTCTTCTGTTCCAGCAGGGGTGGACACAGCAACTGGACACCTGCAGATGGCTGATGTGCAGGCACCAAATGGCAGGGCACGGTGGCAGCAGGCAGGCAGGCAGGCAGCAGCAGATGGCACGTGGGAGGCTGCTCGGGGCACTGGGGGGCAGTGATTCGGCCTTCTGGGCAGGAGCGTGGTCTTCCGTGTGTTTTCGCTTGGCCAGCTTGATACGGAGTGATTTGGCACGTGAAAAATCTGCACGTCAGCGTGTAATTCGAGGAAAGGCCCTTAGCGCGTAAGCGCGTCAGCACGCGTACGCGATTTCATTGGACCAAAGGCCCTTACAGCGTAAGCGCGTCTGTGACGTTTTGCGCACGGGCGTTGCCCTTGCAGGGCTTGGAGATCCCACGTGCCTTTATGTTCGGTATGTGCTATTCGTGCGGTGCGTGTGTTTTCCATCCGTTGGGGTTCACACGCTATTACTTCACAGCAGGTGTTGGCTACGCGTTCTACTACACGCAAGGCAGACGGTGAGTGGTACCCCGCTCCCCCAGGCCCGATCGTGTGAGAAAATTCCCGCGCACCCCTGAAATACACGCGCCCAGGCTATTCGCGTGTGGAACTTCCCACGCACCCCTGAAATACACGCGCCCAGGCTATTCGCGTGTGGAACTTCCCGCGCACCCCTGAAATACACGCGCCCAGGCTATTCACGTGTGGAACTTCCCGCGCACCCCTGAAATACACGTAGCACGCTCCCCCAGGCCCGATCGCGTGAATAAGTTCACGCGAGCCCCTGTAATACACGTAGCCCGCTCCCCCAGGCCCGATCGCGTGAGTAAGTTCACGCGAACCCCCGAAATACACGTGCCCCGCTCGCACAATTGCTGTATGTTGCCACTTTTGTAATGCGCAGGGACGCTACCGCCTGCCTTCGTGTGGCGGACGTGTATCGGCTTGTGCGTGTCTTTCGCTGTGCGTGGCTTTGCCCTATTCGGTTCCATGAATACGTGTGGTTCGGGTGCGTGTGGGCGTTCCCTCTGCTTCCCTGCAGTACATCCCCAGTTACGCCCTTGTTTTCGCAAGTTGTTCCCCATTCCGCGCGTTACGCCCCGTGTTCCGCCCACTTTCTAGTGTATGCGCAGAGGTTGTGCGCTTTCACTGTGCGCGTCGCGCACGTCTTTCGGGATGTTGCAGTGACGTGTGCGCCATGCACGGGTTTGGCGCACATCCCGAGGAAGACACGCGCAGGGTCTTCCATGAATCGCACGTGCGCCTCTTTTTTTCCGCTTGCGCCTGCTTGCGCCTGCTTGCGCGTAGATTTTCGGCGCACGTTTGTTCCATGAATCGGCCCCTTAAGCTTTCTCCACTCTTCCAATAGGATGTGAAATTCCTTCAGGGTGGTACTATTATCGCTTACTTCATGGATAACTGTGCCATATAGCCTAATAAAGGATTGTAGCACAGTGGTTAGTGCCATTAAAGGGCTGTTGTTCAAGTCACTGTTCTCTGGATCCACCGGCGGTTCAGCCGGGGGAGACCAAGCTAACTGGTCCGCATCCTCTACTTCGTCATAGTCATCCTCTATGTCATCAATACTAGCATCCAACAAGCACAACTGGGTTTGAATTTCATAGATCCGAGGAGATTTGCTTAATCTCTCCATCAACTGAGCAGAATCTGTGATCTCTTTCTCCAGGCTTATTCCCACCTCCATTGGAGAAATAATCAGTCTATGCTCTACTTCTCTTAAAACCGATCCCTAAATCACACATACAGTGTCATTGCATACAGACAAAGGTACCATAATAACACTCTACTACTTATCATGAATGCTACACATGCCATTTTTAATAAAACCAATTGCTGGGTCTGATCATATTTACCACAACACGGGGATAAGGGGCTAGGTTGATATATACATCCCTTACTGTTGACAACTGCCTGCTATGCTTCTCTTAGAGCACTGTTCTTTGGCTGATGGAATGATAGCATCTCAGGGAACTTTGATGGCACCAATTTGAATAGTTTTGAGAAACGTGTTTTGACTCCCCTGGGATGCTCGCTTTTGCGAATAGGAGTAAACCGAATGTTGCTTCTATTAGGCCTTCTGATAAACTGTCTCGTCCTTTCCAATCTTTGATTTCTTTTAAAATGGCTCTGATAGGCAATAAGGATGCCATGCCTCTTTCTTACACTGTTAACCATAGCCCCGATTCAGTTTCCTTTTGCATACAGAGGAATGGAACTCAGTCAATGGGAAAATGTTTAAGTTGTGCCAACGTTGCAAATTTGACTGGAGAAAACAGACCTTTGTATGCAGGCGAACCTGTCTACTTTGTCTGTGGTAATGTAGCATTCCCATAGTTGCCCAGGGATTGGCAGGGAACCTGTTATTTAGGGATTCTGTTACCTGGGGTGTTTATAGCTAGTACAAAAGAAGTTTCGAAGGCTCGTCCACGCCGGGATGAGAATGGTGATACCCCGGCACAAGTATTGGGAGACATAGCAAAATCAGTTGTGCCATTTTGGGGGCAGATAGCGAATTCAGAAGATATTAGAAAACTAGCGAGAGTACTGGAGAGAACCATCAACCGGACCACGGACATACTCTACAATATGACGTTAGAACAAAAGACGATAAGATTAGTAGCACTTCAAAATCGAATGGCATTAGATGTCATTCTAGCTGAGCGTGGTGGAGTATGCAAATTAGTGGGGTCTGCTTGCTGTGTTTTCGTACCAGATTCCTCCCCAACTATCTTTAAGGCAATACAAAATCTGCACGTCCTTAGTTCTGAAGTGCATGTTCCCGAGGGAAACTGGGATCTAAGCGCATGGTTCTGGGACTTCTTGCGGTCTTGGGGTTGGAAGGTGCTTTCGGTCTTATTAATTATTTTGGGAATTCTGTTGTTTCTTTGTTGTTGTATTTAGTGTCTGCCTGGTATGTGTTCGATATTAAGGGGATGTTGCGCACAAGCGATAGGTTTGATAAGACATAAAGTATATGACCCAGATAAGACTGCCAAAGAATACGTATTGAAGGATATTTTAGCAAAAGACCTACTGGCAATAGATATTTTAGATAGTGATTCAGGGTGCATGGACAATAATGCATGGAGTTATTTTCAAGGAGATCCAAAGTAGTTTTTAGCACTTGGCATAGGCCAAAAGGAAGGTTTGTCGAAATAGAAAGTATATTGTGCCTCCTAATGTAATAAATATATTTAATATTGGCCTACGCCAAGCTGCTCGAAAGTCGCTTGCGAAAGAAATCTGTGTTGCAAGGTCCTGACCTTAATTCTATGTAGGCCGCCATTTTAGGTCAAACCGCCATTTTAGGATTCGTTGTGTAAAAGTCACCCTGTGAGCTAAAATGGTGGACGATGTCATTGAAAAATACAACATGGCCGTCTTGACCTCTGTACATAGCTAATGTGTAATTTGCCTGCAGGCCACTTGTTGAGGTCATGAACTGAGACCTCGTCCTTCGTTGACCTATGTGTTAAGGGATTACTGGTGCAATGAAAACTAATCCACGAGCATATGTCGAGACAATATATTTGAATACTGAACAAAGAACATCTTTCTTATTATATTGTACTAATGTTTAAGAAGGCCTGCATGGAAAACTTTAGAATACACAGCTATTGCATACGCTTGTTGTTACATGTACTAAAAGCAAACCAGTTATATACGGTTATTTGAGAATTGGCACGAACCCTAGATCGGTGATATATTAAAAGGAATATTAACCCGAAGAGGGGCTGGGCATTGCGCCCATAAAATGTATTAAAAGCAAATGTATTCTAATGTATAGGGTCTCTCACTGAACACACTGAACCACGCTGGAGTTCGTTGTGTTGTACTGAGGGCCGATAGCTATCTGACTTTGCACTGTTTTTGTAATTGAATTCAGTATAGAATAAAGTACTTTATATGTTCCTTTGTAAACCGTGCTCGGTGTATTTCCTTTTGGGGTGCTTAGCCTCGATATTCTTTTTCTGTTTTCATAAGCACGCCGACCTGACATACCTGGAGTTGCAACATTTAGTAGGTGGTTCCACGAGGAGCCACCAGATATTGCCTAGCCAATAAGATTACTAACCCCTATGTACTACATGTGTAGGTTACCTCACTAACCAATCCTGTGTTACCTTAGATCTTGCACTGGGCACTGTATTTTGTATTTTTTGACATCACATGCCTTAAAAGACCGTGATGAGCCTTAGAATTTTGGGAAAGTATTAGAGAATTGCCTTTTGTCCATGAAATTGATCCCTGTTATGAGAGCTATCAATACACCGTAAACGTTTGTCACATTGGTGGACTCTTCCATTTTTGAGTGCATGGGATTTCCTGGACCAGTTCCTCTTGCTTGTAATCAGGGTTGATTGATCTTCCCTCGCCTTCATTCGAGAACAGCACAGAGCCGAGCTCATCAAAGTAGCTCAGACCTTGCTGATGAAATGGGCAATAGAACCTGTCCTGCTGTACCTCTGGGGCTCTGGAGTATACTCCAGATACTTTCTGGTTTACAAGAAGTCAGGCAGGCGGAGGCCCATCCTGGACTGCGTCAGCTCAACAAATTCCTGACGTTCCAGAAGTTCAGGATGGTCACGCTGCTGCACCTGCTTAGCCAACTGGAGGTGAGAGATTTGCTGGTGATGTTGGACCTGGAGGATGCCTTTTTCCACATCCCCATTCATCCAAAACATCGGAGGTACCTAAGGTTTTGTCATCCAAGGAAGACATTACCAATTCAAGGCATTACCCTTCAGCTGCAAATCAGCCCTGACGGTGTTCACCAAACGTCTAGCCCCGGTAGCAGCTTTTCTTTGTCATAAAGAAGTGTATGTCTACCCCTACCTGGATGATTGGCTGGTCCAGTCCGGTCTCATTCTAATGCCCAGTTGGAGCAACATACAGCAGAGACAGTCCAACTAAACTATCTCAAATCCTGTTCCTGGGGGCCCGACTAAACACAGTGCCATGCCTGGGGAACCCCATCGATGGAAAGAATTAAGAACATCCTAGGGAAAGTCCAACGGCTGTTGTCAACCAGCGTTGCTACTGCCTGTGCCATCAAATCCCTGTTGGGGATGATTTCCTTGTGCATCCATATGATCCTTCATTACAGGCTGGTTATTTGTCTGCTTGAGGAGTTCCTGGATGCCAGGTGGAAGCAGATCTCTAGCTCATGGATTGACAATATAGCCCGCATTCAAGCTTTCCACCAAGCCCTGCCCTGGTGGTCCATTCACCCTCACATCTGACAGTTTGCCCCCTTTAGGACCCCTGCACATCAGGAGATTGTTGCCACTGATGCTTCGCTGGAAGGTTGAGGTGCCCACATGCGACGACTGTATGCCAGAGTCCTATGGCTACCGGAGGAGAAGGCATGGCATATCAACATCCCGCAGGCAATGTACTGGGCTCTCAAGTCTTTCAAGCCTCAGTTCTTGGGAAAAGTGGTCAGGATCTTCACGGACAACACAACCACCATGTATTACATCAAGAAGCAGGGCAGGGTGAGATTGCCCATCCTCTCTCTGGGGGCAGAAACCCTGTGTCACTGGGCCATTGCACACTGGATGTTCCTGTTCCCGTTCCACCTGGCAGGCATTCAAAACACCATAGCAGACTCTCTTGGCAGCAGGGAGATGCGGTCCTGCTGTGAGTGGAAGATCCAGCAAGCTCAAGCATCTCAGAATGGGGTAATCCTCAGATCAATCTGTTTGCTACATTGACCAACACCAAGTGACAGAGGTTTGCCAGCAGGTTCCCTCAGGCAAGGAGTCTAGGGGACACCTTCTCTGTCCCATTGGAAGGCCAGTTCCTGCAATCATTTCCACCAATACCATTGCTGCTATGTGTGATCAACACACTCAAACTCTCTGGCTGGAAGATGATTCTCATTGCACCTGCATGGCCCAGCCGGATATGGTACTCAGATCTCCAGCATCTCTCAGTAGCTCCAGCATTCAGACTGCCTCCTCTCCCAGACCTGCTCTCTAGAGAAGGAAGATCCATCATGCACTACGACCCAGCATCTCTGAGCCTGCCAGACTGGCTCCTGCAGTCCTAGAGTTTGGACACTACTCATTGCCCTTAGAAAACAAGAACATTCTGGCTAAGGCCAGGGCTCCATCTACGCTTGCCTGTTACAAGCACAAGTGGACGCGTTTTACAGTATGGGGCTGGTCAAAGATGATCTTTCCATGGTGCATTACAGCACCACAGCTACTTCCTGACTTGCTCTCGCTTGACAAGGCTGGTCTTGAACATGCATCACTTAAGGTACACCTGGCTGCCATCTCCGAATACACCCGGACGCTGGGTAAGCTCTCCCTGTGGTCACATAGACTCATCAAATAGTTCTTTAAGGGCCTCTTCAGGACTCTTCCACCAGTGAAGGCTCCTGCTCCTGCATGGGAGCTTAATGTGGTTCTCTCCAAGCTCATTGGGCCACTATTTGAACCTATCCATTGGGTCCCATTGAACTTTCTTTCAACCGCTTTCCTCGTGGCTATCACTTCGGCCAGGAGGGTTGGTGAGATACAGACTCACTCTTGCAAGTCTCCCTATTTGTCATTTCACCCAGAGAAAGCGGTTCTAAGGACTAATCCTTCCTTTATGCCCAAGGTCGGACTTTCATTTAAACAAGCTTTGGTGCTGCCAGTTTTCTTTGCAACCCCTTCTTCGCCTGCTGAAAGGTCTTTGCATTTGCTGGGTGTGGCGCCTGCCTTGAAATTCTATGTTGCATGCACAAAGGACTTTTGTAAGACTTCTCAACTGTTTGTGAACTTTGGACCTGTGGGTCATGGCAAGGCCCTATCTAAAGTGTCCACCTCCAGATGGCTCTACGGCTGTATCATGCATTTACATCAACAGGCCGCTGCTAGGCTGACCGAGGGCCCACTCCACCAGAGAAATCGCATCTACGACGGCGTTCCTCTCTGGTGTTCGACTGCTGATTATCTGCAGGGCTGCTACGTGGAGGTCTACTCACACCTTCACAAGATTCTGCTGTGTCAACAGGAATTTCAGGGAGGAGTCTCCTGTCGGACAGGGGTGCTTCGCAACCTGTTTTATTGAGGTGAGTGTGTTCCAGGGGTAAGTTTTATTCCTTCTGTTGAGCCTTGCCACCTCCCGTGGTTGTGTACATGTACTGATGTGTAATCGAATTCATAGCATGTGAATCCATGCAAGGAACAAGTTACTTACCTGTAACTCTTGTCCTCCAGCATGGGTCTTCCATGGATGCACATGTGAACCCCTCCCTCCTTCCCCTCTGTGGCTTTCTTGGGTACTTATTGCCACTTTACGTAAATGGCCAAATGTGAAGATGGCCACCAGGGGTGGAGCGAAGGAGGGCGGGTGTTATTGGTTGGGGCAGTATGGCCCAAAGTGACAGCAATAGGCTATACAAGCGACAGTGCGGTTTTTAGCTTAAAGCTAAACTGCTTTATTTTACTGAGGATTCTCAGCCATGTAAATCCATGTAAGACCTATCCTGGAAAACAAGAGTTACAGGTAAGTAACTTGTTCCTTTTGTGCTCTTTCTATGGCGGTGGGTTTTTGTAGTGTTTTCTATTTAGTTATTAGTGTACATGGTGTGTGTAATTAAACTATACATATTTTTATAGATCCTTGAAAGGTCATCCTTTTATTTTCGAATCTTATACTTACACTTTCGACACGTATACCTGCGCCTTGAAACATTTGTGTATAGGTGCGTTATAAATGCCATATCATATCATATCATACTTCAGTGTTTGGGTTGCTACTGTTTTACATTCACGCCCTTCTCTCGACCCATGTAACCACAAAAGACGAAGGAGGTTTGTCCCTTAGTTGTGCCTGTTTTACCTTTATGAATGTGTTGGCTCTTGTTTTGCTGAAGTGTGGGGGAGGACCAAGAGCCTTAGCCTTTACTCATCCTTGTACTCCTGCAGGGAAGAATGCAAATGGTCACACAAGTTCAAATTGAAAAACCGTTTTTTAGGGTCATACACAAGCACGAGCTCACATTTTAAGGACACACATTGAAACCAAGTTGCTTTTCTAAATACACTTTGGCGTTTTTAATCTGTACCATGTGAGTGCATGTACTATTTTCACATACATGAATAGAGTTCTTACGAAACAGTGGGAATGTTGGTTTAAAGGGACCCTGGACCTCTGCCTTGAGCGAACGTATGATGGCTTTTCCTTCACCTTTAACCGAATGAACTCTCGCCCCCAGTGTTTTCGAGCAGTCCCTCTGCTTTAAACTGGCCTGGACTTTTCTGCTGGTGGTAGACTCTGTCTCATAATATCATCTCTGTCGAACAAGAATTAGGAACAGCCCACGGCTATCGTCTTTTCGATAGGTGGTAAAAGTTCTCTTAAACCTACCAGGGCACTTTACCTGGATACATCAGGGACTTCTGTGGAGGAGACCGTCAGCTTTTGAGAAGCCCGTTGACTCTATGTGGAAGGGAATACATATATGTTGCCCTGGGATAAAGAATGCACCTCTGTGGACCAATAGCTCTACACTCCCGTCTTCTAGGAACTAGAGTAATAGTGTAATGAAATAGCAAAATGGTCCAGTATGGGATTAATGCATTTCTGTCAGATGAAGCGCGAGCCTACTCCAGTTGTAATTCACTCAGCATGTACGGTACTCTCTGCTCCAAAGACAGCATCCTGGCAACCCAGAAGGACACCCACGGATGAAATCGTTTATTGCACCGAAACTGCATAAAACCCATCCGCACTAGCATCCGACATTGCATTCTACAAAAGCATGATGCCCGCCACTCGAACCCAACATGGTGCAGAGAACTAAAAAACACGTTCTAGATTTCCTGTCCTGATCATCTCCTCCAGCCCTGACCATTCCAACCCTACTCCCGCCCCCACCTGCAATGTTGCACACATGAATAAATAATTGTCCCTTCTAAATACCTCATATATTTGGAAGATGTTTCACTCAAGACCAGAGATAATCCTTTGTACCTGTGGGGGTCCCACCAATCATTAAGCACCCCATTTTTCGCTGTTGCACCCGACTTCTCATGCAACTTCTTTGATTGAATGTCAGGTCTATCTCAACCGAAACTCCTTATCTTTACATGTGGTCATTTTTCGAACTTGACCTTTCTCTTTGACTAAGTAGTGGAAGAGGCATCTTTTGGGGCCAGGTGCATAGGGTGTCAGCTGGTGGGTCATGGGCATTCCAAATCGTTGGTCGTCGGTGGGGAATATTTTCAATGGTGAGGCATTCATATCACCCCGGATTTGGCATAAGCAACCCCAGGAGCCCAAAGTCATTTAGAAAATTCTAGTGGGTTTCCCCTGAGATAGTTTTGAGTACAATAGGATGAAATGGTGAATTTTACAACACAATTTTTTTAGAAACTTTTCGTTCATCCATGGAAGCCAAAGTTATATTAATCCTCTCAAAGTCGTCTCTATAACACAGTGTTAAAAATAACATAAAACAGACCATTTAACCAGAAAAGCATACGCATTAAATAAATATATATCCGGTTTCTGCCTGATACACTGCTGCTTTTTAAACCCCACGGGGACCTTAAATCTATTATGTCTGGTACTTTTTGGGTCTATTGGATATTCCTCTGTGATCTGTAAGAAAAATTGGACCATATCACCCCTTTTAATCACCAGGACACCGCATGGCACCTGAGCTGCTTAAGATTTGCTGCCACTTTTTGCAGATGTAAAAACAGCTACATTGGCAATAAAGAATACCCTCCTAGTCACTCAATCAAAGGGACATATACTAGACAGCAATGGTAGGGCGAATGAATATTATTTATTAAACATCCGTAAAGCGTTTTCTCAGAAGGTCTGTAAAACGCCCAATGTCTCACAAAGGACACATTATCAAGCTCCGCCAGCCATCTAGCAGACTTAATGCCAGCAGAAGAAACCATAATATTATAACATGATGCCACCTCTTCCTGAGGTCTTGGTTATACGTTCAGTGGCAGCGTGACACCGCCAAGCTGCCCCATTCTATTATTAACACACCATGAAGCATATGTCAATTCAGAGGACTCACCCCTCCACCCCCCCTTTATAAGGGTGCTAGGCTTCACTGTAATAAATTGCATTGCATGACTGCAGGGATAGCTTGCCATGCGTTGGCTGTACTGTAAATTCCAAAGTCTTAAAAGGATTACGTTTAGGAGATTATAGTCTCTTGTCATTTTTCTCCATTTACACGACATAAAATATGTAAGCAGGTCGGCCAGTAATATAGCAGTCTAATTCCACAGTTGTTATCGAAAGCTATAAAAAAAGGTGCCATAAACGGAAGAGTGGGATGATAAATCCGACGAGAGACTGTTTCCAAGCACCGGGCGAGACCTGCCCGCTTACTGCCAGAGTAATTACAGATCAGAATAGGGAGGGAGGTTTTATTTGGATACATCATTTTCTCTAAAGGCAATCAATACTCATTGGTTCCAACCCTGGCTAGTTCTGTCTCCAGAAAGGATTCAGAGAGGACTGGCAGAGGAGAAAGCAACACTGCACTGTTTGAAAAATGGAATCCATCTTTTGCAGTGATTATTGGCAAACCATATACTACGTTACGTATATACAATGCTAATAGAAGCCCCTCAATCTTGTTGCATGTTATAACATCTCATTCCCGTCTCAAGCTGACTTCCATAGTGGAAATGCTTCCTTATTATGTATGCATTTATTTATTTGAAATTATTGTTCAGTACTTTGCTGCTTTTTCCTTTTTGAATAACAATGTCCATTTCGTAAGCAGGCAGGTACATGCACTAGTGAGTACTTCAAGAGAGAGTGCAATGCCAACAACCAGTACAATACAAACCTAGTAAAGAGGGATGGGGTTGCCTACCACCCCTCCCCCTCTTACTAAATTCCTGACAAGGAAGAAGGCCTGAAAGCACAGCAATCACCCATTCTATTTCAGACAAAATCCCAACGAACCCATGATTGATAAGTATGTCGAGAGGTATCCCCTTAGCCAGCCGTACTGATCAAAGGACACAGAGAACTATCCATGCCTGGATGAGAAGAGTCACAGGTAATCATTAAAGACACCTTTATTGACAGCTTGGACCAAACACCACAAAGCCATGTTGCTGACGTCGATAGAGACACCATGACCTAGCAGCATTAGATATGAAGCACACGTGTCATCTGCACTTTGGGACACAAACACGCAGTCGAATACACGAAGAACACGAGCAAACAGTTCTATAGTTAGAGGACAGATACATAAACATACTGTCATTGCTTTTATTATTTTGCCATTAGCCGAATGCAGCAGTGCAGAAACTGCAAGACAAGAGATCCTGAGCAAGGCTTGCTGATGCTTAAACATGACTAAACCTATGGAACTTAAGGGACATCTATGGGATCTGACAGAGCCAACTGGACTAACCTAAGGAAATGTAGTATAGCATGGACACTGTAGAAACCACATTATAAGTTTAGGAAATGTACAGCAGGCCTCAGACCTCTGAGCAAGAGACAAGCTGAGCTGATCTAGACTGGACATAGAGCAAGACGTGCAAGACAGAACCCACAGCTAAGATCAAGAGATATGGATGACAATACAATCCTCAGACGACAAAGGGTCCAGTTGCAGAAAATACAAATAAATCCTCATAATTCAGAGCTGCACAGCTGAAATTCGTGGTCTATGAACACGTGACGCGGCCGAACAAGACAATGGACAGCTGGCAATGGTGGGAAAGAGAGCGGCTCCCAGCCGAAACCAAGCATAGACAGTGACATTTGATGCAACGTCTGAGGCACATTCTCATGAGCGAAAGGTGGTACACAGAATTTACAATGCAGACACATAGCCATTCCCATCACCTTGAAGAGGTGCACAGGGTGCTGTGAGATAGATCAAGTCCCAGGCTTGGGGCCGATAGCACTGACCCATCACAGTTTAGTATTCAGGGGTTGATGGAAGGAGACACGGGCCAATGATGAGACCACTACTCTGCAACAATGTAGAAGATAAACGTCATGGGGAGGGGACAGGCTAGCCACCTGACATGCGAGGACCAGTAGAATTACCATCTATAATGTCCTATATAGGTAGTATAGGTAGTAGGATACTCAATAGCCAATCCGTTGGCCCGATAGGTTTTCTGGAGAAGGGCTCAAGTTGTGTCATAGTGCTGATGACATTTGGAAGTAAAACCAGCCTTTGAACCGAGGAAGAGCGAGATGTGCATGGATATTTTCTGTTCCTCTGCTGATCCCTGCCGGTTTTGCCTCTAATAAATCGAACTTGCCACTGACTGAGTCCTGCATGTATCCTGGGGTAGGGAGTTGGGCCTTCCAGGTCCATGGACTTCCGGTGTCCCTTTGGCATACCCAGGGGTCCTCCCCAAAAAGTTGGTAGCAGAGGCGATGGTTGGCTGCACCAGCCTGGCACCAGGTCATCTCCTCCGCCGCCGAACCTGAGAGGCTGCAGGACCCTCGCATATTTCGAGAAGACGGGCAAACGTGTGCCTGTGTAAAGGCCACCAGGAGCCCCTTGAAAATCATCCTACCCGAAGTCAGCAAGTAGTCCAAGCAGACCACGATGGGGAAGTGAACACCTTCAGGAGGAGGCGGCAACTGAGCAGTGCCTGCAGACCACAGAGTGTAAGTATTGACCCAGTCTCACAGCAACTCTGGGTGTGAGGGAGGGTATTGAGTATTGTCAAGTATTGTTTAGTATCATCGAGTATTGTCAAAGTATTGTCTAGTATTGTCAAAATTAGTAGGGACAGGAGCAGAGGTAGGAGTCCTTCTATGTTTAGGGCACATTCGGTTGTAGAGGTAAACGGTTCTGGTGCCCATAAATATTGATGATTCATTTAATAATAATTTAGCATTTATATAGTGCTACAAACGCTCAGGCATCTGAGCGCTGCTTATTATTACCCACAGTGTGAGGTGCTCATTTATCGACCTCGGAAGGTTGAAAGATTGAGTTTGGTCCTGCCAGGATTCGAACATGCATCAGCAGGCTTTTCACAGATGTCATAGCGAGCGTTCTACTCACTGTGCTATCGGACCAGCTATAATGTCTTCAATAGAGAAGGATGTCAGCCTTCCCGATTGAAGACATTACATGAATTAGAATATATGAATGTTAGTTGCATCTGTAGCATTACGATATACTAGCAGTCATTTGGAATCATCAATATTAATGGGCAGAGCGCGTCACGCCAATCATGTACTTTTAAAACTGAATAACTTGTAGGTGCTTATGGGTGCACTCACATCCTGATTCTGGCGACACAGCCGGCCACAATCTAAGGGTTCAGTGATCACAGCACACATTTTAGGGACCATTACCCATACCTGTACACTTATTGGTTCTGGTGAAAAACCTAGACTATTGACTCGAGGGCAAGGATGACAGAAGATATGTAAATAACAGGTATTCCGGTGGCTTGGGTGTTTTAGCTCGAGTCATAGATGCCGGTACCATGTAAGTGTTATCAGGGGAGCTGGCCTAGATTGCGGAAGGTGAGTCGACTGGTTAAGTCTCCTGGAGTGAGATGTTTCGCACGCTAGGCGATGCAGCGGGTGCCGTTCGATCACAAGAGAATATTGGTATACTCTGCCTGGAAGAGGGGAGACAGCTGTGGGGGTTTTGTGTGGTTTGGGAGTAACAGGCTACTACATTGTGTGCACAGTAATTGTTTTGTACTACCTTGTCTAGATCGGTGATGTCACCCGTAGGTTTGCACACAGGGTACGGAGAGCATGAGATAGTGAGGAGCTAGTATTGAAAACTTGGGATCGGCAGAGGAGGTGAACCAGTGGCAGTGCATGGAAGGTGCATGCGCATGATTGTGGGTGTGCCTGAGGAGGCAGTGATTGTGAGGGAGGGGCGGTGCGTGGAGCACGGCTGATAAGTTGTGGAGCCAGAGGGGCTCGTAGAAAATGAAAAGTATTGTCATTATACTTTCCCCTAAACAGTGGACTATTGAAACCCATGATTTAAGGACAGGTAAAGGTGCTGACTATGTATCAGGGGAAGTGCGGAGGAGCAGCGAGGCATCACTGGATGCTGAGCCATCCAGAGGGGAAAGAGCCAGAGACTCATCCCTCCACACCTCCCCATGTTCCTCCAAGTGTAGCATCTGATGACACAGATGATGAGCAAGGGATGTACCCAATGTGGGAGTTAAGGGCAGCAGAGGGGTACTCACATCCAGCATATAAGCCACCACCATATACCAAGGAAAAAAGGCTGGTAGGCGCAGGGCAGCAAGCTATCGAGCGTGAGGTGGGCAGCAAGGCACTGAAGGGGGAGAAGGAGGGGCCCGGGAGCATAGCCACAAACGAATGGATAGGAGGACAGATACTCCTGAAGCTGCAAGGGAAAACAGATGGAGAGGCAGAAGGGGCAACAAAGGCAATGGATGGTCTAAAGAGAAGTAGTGAAGCAGCAGACTGGATGGAGATAATGGATGAAGATAGGAGAGAGAAGGACCGGGAGGAGAGACTAGAACGCGAGGGCCGAGAGAGGAGGAGAGAAGCTGCAGAGGGTGGATAGGGAATGAAGGAAGGAGGAAGAGAAGGAGTGCATGGAAAGGGAAGGAGAGGAGAGGATCGAAAGAGACCTCAAGGAAAGGAAGAGACCAGAGCAAGAGCAACGAGATAGAAGGACAAGGGAAGTGGAAGAGATTGAAAGGAGAAGAGGAGTAGCAGAGCAGGTAGAACACAAGTTAGCTGAGTGGGAACAGAGGAAGTTACAGTTGGATAGACTGGCAAGGGAACAAGCATGCAGGGAGGAAGATGAGCGTGCAATAAAAGCAGTGAAGACACAAGGAGCTCTAGACAGGGGAGGTGATAGACTCAATGAGGACAGACAGAGCCAGACAGCGCAAGCTCACAAGCCAGGAGTCCAGTTGATAGGGAAGGAACAGGCCTAGGGGCGTGGGAAGGAGGAAGCAGGTACGACTTGACGGACATCGATCTCTGTACAAAGCCTAACACAGACTCAGCATCGAGGAGGTTGAGTTTCACAGATTTCTTTTTGTAGTAACTTGGACACAGAGTCTGAGAATGAGGACAGGTACAGCAGGGACAAGAGGGCGGAGCAGTTCCATCCCAGTCAATGGAGACAGAAAAGTGAGTGGCATGGGAGTTTAGGGCGCAAACAGGGGGAGAAGCAGGGGGCAGCTCGAATGAGCAGACACGACTGTCAACCGACTTGAACACCCAACAGGACACCATTTCATACATCGATAGGCTTAGAAACCTCCCAGGATGAAGAAAAGGAGAGACAGCATTGGCTTGTTCAAGGGGACGGTGAAAAGGGAGATATGACGACACCGCCAGAATGCCCATACTAGAGCCAATAGATGTATGTGCAGGCATTGAGAGCGAGAGTGGGGACCGACAAATTAGGCTCTCTAGACAGACGCATGAGGAAGAGGTGGGTTCACACATATGCCTTTATTAGAGAAAGGAGTGGTACAACCTCAGTATATTCCATGGAAGCACACAGACAAGGAGAATGTGAAGTGTGGGTTACCATCATTGTGTGGAGGTTCTGGAAAGTGGATCTATGAGATGGAGAAAATGACAGTGGGACACAGGTTAGCTGTGGGAATCATGAAGGGACTCTTAGTATCGATCTGGGGAGATGCAGCTGATGATGTATGGAAAAGGGTGGAGTTTACGGGGGTGACGACACAAAACACAGCACACAATTGTTCACCGTTTGCAAATTGCAGGACAGCAGTATGGCAGGCCCTGAGGACACAGTACCCAGACAAGTCAGACAAGTCAGACAATGGGGCGTTTACATCACGGAAGTTGAGGGAAGATGAAGACCCTGTTCAGTACATTCAAGAGATTCAAGAGCTTTGGCGCCTTCAAACTCAAGAGCCCTGGGACAAAACAGTAGCAATATGTTATCGTATACTAGTACAGTGGCTACCAGAACCTGTTCAGAATAGTTTAAGGAAATTGGTAGGGATGGAGGCAAAAGGATGGCCAGAGATACAGCTCACGATAGTTTATCATTGTAGGCTATGGCAGGAGAAGATTAACAAACAGGCATAGGATAGGAAGATGGAAGAGGCAAAACTAGTACAGAGAAAACTCTTGAAGTACGCGGTGGAAGGGGCGGTCATAACTAGCTCTACCCCACAGGCACAGTAGCAGTAACCGCAGCTGCAGCCACAATCACAGCAAATAGCACCCCTCATGGGGCGTGTGTTCATGGAGTGGGGCGGCACAGAGCAAGGGTTCAGAGGAAGGGGAGGCCAACAGAGAGTTCATTGCTTCAGGCAAGAGATTCATCGCAACCAAGAGGGCTTTCCGGAAAGGTTTCAAGGATATGGGCAACAGGTGCAGCAGAACCCAGGGTATTTCTCGGGGGGTTTCCAAGGTTAAGGGATGGAGCCACCACAGTGTTGGACCTGTGGGCAGTGAGGACACATCTCAAGAGTGTGTAGGTACAGAGGGATGCAACAAAAGTGGGGAGGGGGGCACAGGGCAAGCAGCTCTATCAAGGGGACCATGTTGATTATCATGCACAAGACCAGCAACAACAAGGACAGATGCAGGGTGCATATCAACAGATGCCACAAGCACAAGTACAAGCCCACAAGCACAAATGCAAGTACCGCAGATGGCAGCACCGATACTGCAGTATGCACATGCACTGCAGATTCTATGGAATACACAGCAATTAGCACAGCTACAGAACAATGGCGCAGTCTTAATGGCGACAGTTCCCGTCAAAACTGGGAGGGGTTACCATGGCAGAGAGCAACCGCTTTAAAGTGAATGGGATGTCCCTGTATCCTCAATAGGACAACACACAGACAAACTTGATGTGTCCCATCTTGCCGATCACACCCAACCCTGCAGAGGAACCTTGCATAGGGTTGGCGATAGGTGGCAACACGTTTTCGTCATTACCGGCATGGCTACCTCCAAACTCAGGTCCAGGTCCCACAAAAGTGGATTTACTGGCTCATTCTGACCTTGAAGGGCCCGGTAATTCCCTTTCGCGGGACCTGGACCCGGTACATCCCCATTCCCATATGAGACCCCAAATGGCTCAATAGGAATGCGGAGGATGCTAACAACAGACCTGTTAATGACGGGTCTGTTGTTAGCATCCTGGTCTGCTAGCGGGTCCCGCTCTGCACATCTGGTCTGTCCAGGCATCCAGAGTGGGACACATTGCAGAACTCGTAATGTGGCGGCCCGGAATGAACGGTGCCGGTCCCTTACCGACACCGTTCATTCCATGACCGCCACACTCCTAATGAGGCCCAATATCTCGCTTTTTATAGGAGACCATGGTCTATCTCAGCCCATACTTTACTCTTGACAGACACCTGTAAACATTCTGGGATGAGACAGTATGAGTAGACTGAACATGACCATCTCATTCACAGATAAGGGAATAGTGTGCTCCACACAAGAAATACACCTGCTCCATGAAAGACAGATTGTTCAAGCCTATTGTGGACGCAAAGTACATTAGACCCAGAAATGTTCCAATATGGAACTGATATTGCCATTGCATGGCTTCCAGGAATTGCAGAGAAGATGTGGTGAGTTCCAAATTAGTACCTATTCAGGCAATTGCTGCTAATAGTTCCTGCTGTGCTACAAAACAAAGTACATATACATGCAGGTTTAGCAACTTCAATATCAGATATAGGAAAGGTTGAGTCTGTCTTGCTGGGATTTGCTGTTGTAATCTAGTAAAAGAACACAGATCTCTGCAATGAGCGCTTAACACACTGAGCTAACTTCTGAACCATCCATCGGTGCACTGACATTTATCGATACAGATTTAAAGTTTGGCTATTTTATGTGATCTGTATAATTCTCACAGAAAGTTAGGAACGCTTCAAGAGTGGTGCCATGGTGAACGCACAAACTAAGCATACTACAGTGAACAAAAAGCATTACAGGATAAATGCACAGAAAAGAATGTACTTGTCAGCAACAGACAGGCAATATGTTTAGAGCCTCAGCAGTACACCATAAACTATTCTGACATGTGTAATTTAAGCCTGATGAACAATGGGACCTGACTTCTTTAGATCAGGCAGCCTTGTGGGTGACATTATTTTATTTATTTATTGTGCGTTTGTTAGGGGCTTATACAGTAAGTCAATTCTGGTTTAAAGAGCTTGAGCTGAGCTGCGGTATTAAGAATACCAACATTCAGGATCTGAACGTTTGCTTGTTTATTACTGTTTGGGTATTACTGGGTAACCCTTTTTTGGGACTCATCAGAGAAGCTGCATTTTTAGGTGGTTTGAATTTAAGTGAATCACCACATTTTCAGAGATCATTAAAAACAGTTGGAAGTGGAGTGTCCCATTGAGAAGCGCTGGCACCTAGTCCATCAGGCTGCAAAATAATCAATAATACATCATACCCCTCTGCTCTGTCGGGATCTCAACAGACCAGCACAGCATATGTTTTCTGTTTAAGCTGACCAGTACTAGAAATAATACTATGTTTTTTTATTACTTGGATGGACCACAGAGCCCTCTGGACACTCACTATAAATAGACAAACTATTATTTCTTGCATGTGGAAAAACAAATTGCACTTTATTTTGACCTAGCAACAGGGTCTCTGTTAAGAATGGTAGAAAATGAAACAATACTCTTGCAATCGCCTATTTCTATCTGGGAACGCAAACACGAGAACTATTATGCATCTATTTCTAGCATAGGTAAACCACGAAGGAATAGAAATACCCTTTTTGTTGCAGGCTGCTCAACATTAAAATAGAAGGGAAAAAAATATTTCTAGCAGTATGCACATTTTGTAGTTCTACAGTTGCCTGTCTTTAGGGGCCTTCCCATCAGTCAGGCATTTAATTCCCTGTGTGTGTTTGTGCGGAAATACGGAGTCCTACTTTATGTGTGCAAATATGTTTTAGTGCATCCAAATATTAATTATATCGAAATCATCTGATATGTGCAACTGACGTTTTTCACAAGACCCTGCTTTTCCCATGAAACAGAATGTTCAAATATGCCTATTAATCTTAATTGTTTCCATTCAGCTCCTGCCCCCTGATCCAACTAACTTTCATTTCTATCTTTCCTACCACTTCACTATCCCTGTAACTTCCTGGGTGCATGCCGTGTGTGTAGTGAAAGCAAGGTCTGTGCTTTATAAATCCCATACGTACATACATACATTAGTACAGAGATACACACATAAATGTACCCCAACATACATATTTTGGTGTTCCTGATATGTTGACAAATGTGCCATTTTTAGGGAGTCTTCCACAGGTTTAACTGAACCAAAAAAAGACAATTGTAGACGGTTGAGCATGGCTGATAAGGGCAAAAGGCAATGTATTTCAGTTAGTTCCCTATGTTATTCAGGAGGAACGAACATGGCAGAGCAAAGAATCATGGGAGATGAGGGGCATTGAGGATCACATGAGTCCTTATGGAAGTCTCCCAGTATGATTAGAATGTATCATAGAGAAACTTCGTCATGAGCAAAGCACATTGGAACAGCTGAAAATGATTGTCAGGGAGAATTCTCAATATGTGCCAATTTCCCTTACCTTTTGAGACCCCCAGCAACTTTGCTGGATTTCTAGGATTTTAATTTTGACCTGGGAAGAGTGTGAGCCTTTTTTTTCCCTACTCTTCCATGTATTTTGATGTGTGTTTTACTTTTGTGTTCTTTGGGTATGAAGTTTTTAAAACAACTATTCTTTTTCTGTGTATCACACAGCACCTTTAGTGCAGTGGCACAGGGATGTCTTTCAGACTTCCCAAGGTTTAAATACCTTCTCTGGGACTGAATACTGTCTCCCAGAGCATGTAACATTAAATTGGCTTTACTAGTCTTTTTAAATATTCTGACCCACCACACACTATCTTCCTATAGAGTGCTGGAGGGGTTGCCTAGCATCCCCTGAGTCAAAACACTCATGTAATAGTAAAATGTTACCCTTTTCTACTCTAAATGGCTGGTGGCAGTGGTTTAGATCAAACTACCATGATTTTTCCCGACCACGAACAACGGTAGCTAAAAATCAGGTCAGCCATGTTTTTCAATATGGCGCCCAAGACCTATCTGTAAAAACATACTCCGGTCATCTTTTTTTGCCATTTCTTTTAGGAAAGGTCCTTCTTGTGTTTGTCTTTGCACGCCAAACCACATTTGGTCCCTTTGTTTTTTGGCCTTTGGCGGGCTTCAGTGCTGAAGCCCTCCTCTGGCGCCTGAGTTTATGGGGTGGACAGGATGTGAGGAAGGTACCCGAAACTCCCTGTGCTTAGGCTCCTAGGAGATCTGAATGCACTCTGGTGCGATTGGCCGGCTGGCTGTCTGGCAAGGACAGCCACCCTGCTGTTTGAGTGACAGCAAGGCTGGAATTAATGGGGGAAAACTGTTTAAAAGCAGGTCACCAGGATTTGGAAAGCAGAGTCAACCATTGGAATGAAAGAACAGAAGACGAGTTGAAGGAAGAGGACTGCTGCAACTCCTGGACGACCGGTGAAACCCTGCTGCAGGTCCGAATTGCCTGAAACTCCATTTACAGAGAAGCCCTTGAAGGTTAACTTCTTCCCTTGAGTTTGGTGGGAACAAAGAACTCGTAAGCCGCCTGGACACCGTCCCCTCCTGGTTGAATTTTCTGTAGAGTGCTTTGGAAAACCAGATAGCCTGTGGGAAGGATACCAGTTTGTGGTTTTTAAGGCACTCGCACCTTAAACCGACATTTTGCTAAGCTTGTGGCCTCATCCCTGGGCAGTGCAGGAACCTCCCGACGTCCTCCTTCTTGTCCCCACGACTGAAGCTCAGGAACAGCGAAATCTGCTCGATCTGCCAGGAACAACTGCCTCAGCTACAGCTCTTCTTCAATACAAAGGTACTGAGCAAACGCGGTCCGGAACATTTTTCGGCCATTGCGAAGGTTTGTGGAAAGTTTCCATCTTCGAAGGCTTGTCCTTCCCTAAACATCGTCAAACCTTTCGCTTAGCCAAATTCTTCTAAACTCTGTGGTAAAGACATAACAGTTTACTACCAGAACTGTGCTATCCTATGGAAAGACTCTGAACCATTGACTTTGGCCCAGGCCTATGAACTGAATTGCTGGTTGTAGTTTACTGAAACCCTTTGCCCTGCCTATGAAAGTATTTGGGGTGTCTATTCTTATAACCTTGGAGGTCATTACAAGGTTGGCGGTAAGTGGTTAATGGTGCCGGTAAAGGTGCCGGTGCCGTTAACCCCTTACCACCGCATTATGAGGTCCTTTAGCGGGTCCCGCTAAGGGCGGCTGGTTTTACCAGGTGCCCTTAGTGGGAGCCGCTAAAGGACCAGCATGCTAACAACGGGCCCGTTAGTAACAGGCTCGTTGTTAGCAAGGTCCCCATTCCCATTGACCCCTATGAGGGCTCGAATGGGAATGGGGATGGGTACCCTGAATGGGGAAATACCGGGTCCTCCAAGGTTGGAATGGCCCAGTAATTCGCCATTCAGGGAACCAGGACCCAGTATGCGGTAAGGGGGTAGCCATGGCGCTAAAAGCGCCATGGCTACCTCCAACCTAGTAATGACCCCCCTTGTCCAAAAGTGAATTTGTCCTGACACTTGTAGTCTTAATTGCATGTAGTGTTCCCAAAGGGTACTGCATGTGATTCTGCCTAACAATGATGGAGGACACAACACAAAGGAGATGTCCCAAATGTGTTGTACAAGGCACTTAGAAGCCACCAATCCCCGCAAGGATGAATCTAAAAATAGATTGGAGATGCTCCATTCTTTTCATGGTTATTGGGTTGTGCTATAGGACTGCTGATATTGAATCAAAGGAGGGAGGAAACAAACCCCTTGACTACCATAAGGAACAGAAAGTGTATGTGCTGCAATAAGTGTGGCAGAAAGTGTAGGCTGCCGTATAAACTTCAGTGTGTGGTTACTGGGTGTTTCCAGAGGTCTCCATTCAATATGAAAACCGTCGATAGTGGCGAAGGGGGAGCCCCTTCAAAAGCAGACAGCTGAGCGGAGCATTGCACGGAAGTGTGGCGGCACATGTAGCCGACTTCACTGTGTGCTTACTGCATGTTTCCAGAGGTCTCCATTCAAGGTGACACCCATTGAGAGTGGAGAAGGGGGAGTAGACATGCTGCTCAGAGTGCAACACTGAACTGTGGCGGTTAGTGTTGTCTGCCGTAGCCTGCCGAAGGACCTTACTTTGCTTGGACCTCCAAGCTCCTCAGGTTCGTGCCTTCGACAGTGGGTGACACTTTTATAAGAGGACATTTACTTACTTTTATTGCTTTAATCTTATTGGCTTCCACATTGTTTCTCCACCAGTGCTTCCTCATTTGACTCCACCTATTTCAGCCTCTTTTAAACTTTGTACAAAAGTGGTTGCTACACCAGGCCCAAAATACAATCTAAGGAGCTACTGCCCTATTCTGCTTTCCCCTGATCCACAGCCCCTGGAACATGCTTTGCAGCTTTCCACTTCTGGTTTGGATGCAAGTCAACCACATTTCAACAGCAATTGGTCTTCTGAGATAAAAGGGTTCAGCATTATAGTAAAATGAGCTATACATATGGTGCGAAAACACATTATTTCCAGGCAGCTGATGAAAAAGCCACTGCAAAGGATGTGCCCCACTACCCTCCAATATCCAACCTATTTTGTTGGACGTTTCGTTTTCAACCATGTACAGTGAACTTTGTGAGGATACTATCCTCGTCATACGCAATGATGTTCAGAAGGAACTAATTAAGAACTTGCTTGGTAAGATGCAATCACAATTACAAATAAGGGTCCTTTAAGCACACAAGGACAGTTTACGACCCCAATAAATGTGGATGGGTTTCCAGGATCAGCAACAATTTTGCACTTTGATACATTGGGCCCTTCTTCCATTAAAGTCTTATATATAGTCCTCCAGTCAATAGCAAGGCTATATGACAACATCAAGGAGGCGGTCCAATTCAACTCATCTTTATCTGCACAATTCCAGAAATGGTAGTGTTCGTTGTTTGCCTTTAGAGGATATTCGCTCAAAAATGCCAGATCTTTCCATTGGCAATTCTCCTTCTTCCCCTCTTGAGGAGGGTCATACACATTCTATGGGAACCCTTGAGAGGCTAAGCCTTACTCTGGACTTTTTAAATATATGGATGACATGATGGGTTAGAATGATTTTCTCTAAGTTATGAAGATTATTGGATCTGCAGAAACTCAGGGCAAGGGCACATGAAAGCAAAAATAGCCAGGGAAAAAAGAACAAGAATCAAATGACGGTTAATTTGAACATAAAACATTCCTCCAGACAATGTTTATGAGCCTTGTCCCTTTTGAAATGACTTAAACACTCAGGATATTGACTCAACTGGGCCTAAATAACGTCAAAAGAAGCACACCAAAAAAAATCTAAAATACTGCATAAAAAATCTAAATCTCAAAAGAAGATTACTAAATTCCTACTACCTCTCAGTCCTGTTTGGGAGATTACAGAATCTCCCATAAACCACCAGAATGAACCAGAGAGAGATCAGGAGGAAACGTTTGTAATTTCAAATGAAGACCAAGAGGATGTACAACAGTCTTCATGCAAAGTTCAGGGTGAACCTGCCCTAAAGCACCAATTACGTTATCACCTTCTACCTATTAAGAGGTAGATATCAAACAGTGCTTCTGATTTTACAGGACAGGAGATTGGGTTCATGTTTACTTTCCATGATAAAGAAATGTTCTTTTTTAATCGGTCACATCTCCTCCATATCGTTTCCCTTATTTTGTCACTATGTTTGAGTCGTTTGGCAGATATTGATTGGGTGGATTTTCCTGTGGATGCTGAGGATAACATTGTTGCCCATTTCTACTTGCATAATATTGCTTGTCTTTTATGGGATCAAATAGACTGCATAAGATCAATGGGTTTGGACCTTTGAACCCCACAGGATGCATTGACCCATGGAAAACCTACACTGGATGTTGGTCAGAAGCAGAGTTGTACTTTGGATACGCTTGTTCCTTTGACTATTAGACGTGACTTTGGTGTGAATGGCACCAGATTAGTGTCAGGAGTAAAACTCTTACCCGTGTAACAAGAAGATAAGGATGATTGGTCTCGGCAACGCTCAACGCTTATCAGCGCTCATCAATAGGGACCCGATAGCCAACCGTGTCTTTAGTACAATACCTATCCAAGTTCTTTCTTGAAATAACTGTGGTTCTAATAAGATTTTAAACTCTAGGAATTCCTCTCATTGCCCCACAGATCATAATATATTTTGGTGCAAGAGACAATGTTGCATGTCCTTTGCTTATTGAAGGTCATAAAGTGTAAACAAACTAAGCATGGACTAGCATTTCTAGAAACTTCTATAGATACATTGTGTGAAGGTATCCCTGCTATTAAGCTGTTAATTCCACACAAGTTGACACAAATTGAAAAATGTATTGTTATTTTACATTCTAGAGCTACACGGCATGACGCCTTGGAGGTCATTACGACCCAGGCGGTAAGTACACCAACTTTACCACCATGGTGTAAACTAAGTTTACACCATGGTGGATGGCGGATTTACCGCCCCATTCCAAGGTGAGTGGGGCGGTAAATCCCCATTTCCCATTTACCCTTCCCCATTCCCATTTTTGCCCCATAGGGCATAATGGGAGTGGGGAAGGCGCTAATTACGGCACCGTAAATTACGGTGCTGTAATTAGCACCAAGGCGGTTTAGCGCCATGGATTTTAACGCCTGCTAAAAGCAGGCGTTAAAATTGGAATCAGGCGTTAAGGTTTAACGACGGCGTTAACCCTTAACGCCTGAGTTGTGATGAGGGCCCTTGTCTCCGATTACTATTAAATATAATATGGCACTATGTCGCTATGGTCAGATATCCTGGATATACCATGTTCAGACGTCTTACCACCATCATGGCATCTTTCCAGTATTATTCCCATTTTTTAAAAAAGGCGTAAGAAGTAATCCTGTGAAGCATCAACTTTTCACAATACTAGATGCTTCTTGCAACATTGTTGCATCTCTCATTATTAAGGGGCGTGAGTATTGGTTCCAAGAATCTAAAATCCTATTCACATTTCAAGTTGGGTTTCATAAAAAGACTGGGAACTTCATTAAATGATATTAATGTGCGCTCAAATTTTCAGCGCAAACGTGCGAAAGCGTGCGAAAGCGTGCGAATCGCAGTGCCAGTGCGAAAATTCTGCGTGGCGCACGCTGGCGCACACGTCTCCAAACAGCGTGCGCTAAGCACACAGCGAAATCGCACAGAGCGCGGCGCACACAACAAAAGTAGGAGGAACTTGGGGCGTGACACGCAGAATGGGGAACAACTCGTGAAAATGTGGGCGTCACGGGGGAAGTACAGGAGGCAAGTGCGCGGAATGCCCACACGCACGTTCAAAACACGTATTCATGGAATCGACGCACTAATCCGGAAACACATACGCCAGCAGGAAGCAGGCATACGTGGACCCGCGCAGCATAAAGTGCATGCAAACAACAAACAAGCACAGACGCCAGGATGAATATACCGTTCCTAGCAGCAGTGGTCGTGGGATACCGCAGGAGGAGGAGGAGGATAGTCAGGCCCAGAATTTTTACACCCAGAACCAGCCTTTTTGGGATGCCTGATGACCAGGTGTATGGGAGGTACAGGTTTCTGCCTCACATAATACTCGACCTGGTCAGTGAGTGGGAGGATGACCTCACATCACCCACCCTGTGCTCCCAAGCACTCAGCCTCCTGCATAAGGTCCTCAATGTACTGCACTTCTTGGCCACTGGATCATTTCAATGGACAACTGCTAATGTGGGAGGGGGTGTCACAGCCCACGCAGTCACGCTGCCTACACCAGGTCTTGGCCATCATGACTGCACGCCCATCAGTCCGCAGGCACATATACCTGCCCAGAACACCTGCAGAAAGGCATGCTGTCGTCCAGGATGTTTACGGGGTGGCACACTTCCCCAAAGTGCTAGGTGCCATTGACTGCACCCATGTGGCTCTACGTCCCCCCAGGGCATCAGAGCACATTTACAGAAACCGCTTGCACTGGCATTCCATCAACATCCAGGTAGTATGTGATGCCAAGGGAATCATCACCTCAGTATATGCCAACTATCCAGGGTCCACCCACGACAGTTTTATTTACAGAATGTCAACCCTAAACCGGGACCTAGAAGCTGTGCGGCATGGCGATACATGGCTGCTCGGTGAGTATAAATGCAACAGCACATGCATGCATGTCAGATACTGAGCAATGTCACAACCCCACTAATGATACCCATCACCGCCTCCCCAGGGGACAGTGCCTACCCTCTGAGCACCCACATGATGATGCCAATTCGGAACCCCACCACGCCACCCGAGGTAAGATACAACACAGCCCACATTGCAACCCGGGGCATAGTGGAGCGCACATTCAGAGTGCTCAAGTCACGCTTTCACTCCCTTGATCGTTCTGGCGGGCAGCTGTTATACGCTCCCCCAGTAGTGTGCAGGATCATAGTGGCAGCATGTGTCCTGCACAAAGTTGCAACACGCCGGGGCCTGCCCGTGGACATGGTGGTGCCCCCACATCCCCAACCACAAGCACGGCTGCTGCGCATGGGAGGGGAAAGGGCACGGGGTGAGGCAGCCCTACACAGATGGTTGATAATTACTTCACCTAAAATCACACCCCTGTGGAGTGCACACAGCCCTGGCACATGCCAGCTGACAATCAATGATGATGACATAAGGGACAGTCAACTGTGACAACCATACCAGCCTGAGATTGGTCACCTGGAAGTGTTATATCGTGTGCCCTACCTACACAAACACCACCAATGCTGTGTCATCAAAAGACACACTTCTATGCTGCAAAAATCATTACCCCCTTGCAAAATACAACATGACAACAGTGCCATGTCACCCAACCCCTCCCCAGCACCTCCACCCAACACACCATGGCATGTCATGCTATGTGAGAGCAAACAAAGCAATCCCCAAAACATCACACAAGTGTCAAAGTACAGTGTCCTCAATGGAAACTGCCCACACACAATATGCTCCCAGTAATGTAGAACAACACACATGACCAAATACTTACCAACAATACAATGCAGCTACACAACCTCAAACATAGCACAAACATGACAGTACTAAGTTAAAGTAGTGGTAGTCTTACAACCTGATCATGCCAGCACATCGGCCACTTCCAACTGTACAGTGCTGCAGCCATGCAAATGTCCAAGTGCACTGCTTACAACATGAACTCCATCTCCAAAGTAGACGGCCTTGTGAAGACATGAGGAATTAACCTGCAAATTAGGCGAAAGACATGGATGCACAATCACATAGCAATACACCATGCAGTGTACAATTCAACAACAATATCCACTAGGAATGTATACACAGTATTGACTACAGACTGCCCACACAGCTCATGGGAGTCCTACGTCACCGTGTAAGTCAATGTCACTTGGGCACACCCTTTGCAAGCCCACGGAAACGGGAAGCAGGAGGGGTGTGTGTCTCACAAACTCAAGCATCTAACCCAAACTCAGGACAAGCCTGCATGTGCCCAGCCGGAATACAGTGGATGCCCACGGGAGCCACACAGGGCAACACACTGCAAAAAAAATTAAAATAAATCAAAAATCAAAAATGGCCATGTGGGGGTCAGGGGAGGGAGGCCACCCAGGAGGTCCGAGGACAGGGTACGCACCAACACCCACCTGTGTGGATGTTGGGAAAAAAGAAACACCTCCATGGGCTCATGGCCTGCACGGCTATGCCAATGTGGGAGAACTGCTGCTGTCGCTATCATCACCCCCTGCTGCTGCCACAGGAGGTGGTGCTGCCACAGGAGGTAGTGCTGCCACAGGAAGTGGTGCTGCCACAGGAGGTGGTGGTGCAATGGGAGGCAGCCCACGCAAAGCCCTGGTATGGTCCTCCATGGCAGCAAGCATGCGTGTGTGGAAGGTCTCGTTTTGGAGGATTATAGTGTGGAGATCCCCATGCTGCACCTGACGTGATGCTCGGTTCTCCTCCCGAGTTGCCTGCATCTCAGCTGAGACCGAACATGTGAGCCGTTTCAGCTGCTGTCTGCCCTCAAGTTAGTGGAAGCCTCAAGGTTAACAAGAGTCTCCCTGAGGTGATGGAGTTCTACCCTCAGGGCTTCCCTGTGGCCCCGGGACTCTATTGATATCGATTGGCGTAGAGTCTCCAGTGCCGCCCGTCTGTCCCTGTTGGACACCAACATGTCCTCCCTGTGTGATTGGCAAATGGAGTCTGTTGCCTGCTGTAGTAGCTCCATCTGCCTTTCAGGGGGGACAATGGAAGTGGCCACCCTCTCCATTGCTTGATCCATCATCTCAACTAATGCTTTCTTTTGGGTTGCCATACCATAAATGGATTGTTCCCATTCGGTATTGCCTAGTGGCGTACGGCCACCGCATCGGCGGGCACCATACCTGTTTGGGGCAAGGCGATCTGCGCCTTGCTGTGCCGGCACTGCCTGAGGCTACAGGACTGCATTCCCCCTCTGATCTGCTGGCCCAGGAACAGGATCAGATGTTGTGGAGTGTGACCCTGCATCCGTAACCGCCAAAGGCGGACTTAACAACACTGACATCCCCATAGAGGGTTCTACCCCTGGTACAGGTGGGTTGGACAGAACAGAATCCCTGCCAAAAACACTTACCTGTGACGGCACATAGGTCTCATAATCCGAATCAGCACCTGAATAGAGGTCTGGGGAGGTGCACCCAGAGGCACCCCTCGACAGAATGTTCTGCAGCAAGATTGGGTTCTCACCCACCACCACACCACGTCCCCCACTGGTGCCCGGGCATGCCTGAGACTCCTCCTGGGTCTGCACCATCTCCTCAACCTCAACAGCATCAAGTGCGTCATCCCCTGCAAAAACATGAAAGACAAAAAATGGAAACAGGCATTAGCACCATAGCACACAAATAGGCCTGACAAGCTACATAACCAGTACATGATTTACTCGATTTACGCATGTCCCACATGACTATAACCCTCCCATGCATGCACTGTCACTGAGTTTGAAGGGGACCCAAAAGGCAGACACTGATGACACCTACATGGAAGAGCAACACATTTGCTGCATGCTGGGTAGCACTGCCATCACACATTGGCCTGTGAGTGGCATGTCCAATACACATACATGACACATGCCATCACACAGATGGCATGTACCATAGCCATGGTAAATTCCACATGTCAGTGAATGAATACTATCAGCCATCCATGTGAGATGGACATGATGAGATGAAAAATGCTACATAGTGTGACAAAATAGGCATGTGCCACACACTGCAACACATCCAGTGTACAAAAATACAGTGATTGCAGGCCGATGTTTGTTTGTCACTTCAACATGACAGGAAACAACTATCATGTTCCACATTCAAACAGGCCCCATAAATTCCTGTGATCAGGCCAGTACTCAATTAGCCTGAATGGTCAAATCATTCATCTAACAAGGTAACACATGTGGTCCAATGTGGGGTTCATCAATGACAGAAGCATGTCACAAATGTGACAATAGGGCTGAGGAATGCGTAGCCAAAGTGGGAGAATTGAAACAATCAGCTTGAACGAACACTGAAAAATACAAACAATGTTGTTGCAAGATGCCACTTCAAGGGCAACTGCCGTAATGTTGATCCAAATTACTAATGTGGGCAGAAGGGATACTGTCACACCCAAATCCAAGGCCGCTAAATGTTTTGGATGAAGCACATGGGTGACCCATACCACTCAGGCACACACACCCTCACCTGGCACTCAATCAGAACCCGTCACCCAAACAACATACACATGCATTACACACACATGCATGGGCACTCACCGGACAATGCTTCATAATCAGGTAGTCCTCCCACACCTTGGATCTGTTCCTCTGTGACAAAGGCCCCAGCAACAGACTCATGTTCAGTGAGTTTGTTGTCCTCTTGTGGAGACCCACCGCCTTTCACCAGAGTAGCGGCATAATTTGAGGCCAGCTTGTTCTTTGCTCTGTGTTTCAGGTCATTCCACCGCTTGTAGCAATCATCAGCTGAGCGCCTCACAAATCCAAGGGCACTTATGCGGTCGGCAATGGTCTCCCAGTGTGCCTTATGTTGACCAGGTGTGGTCTTGCACCCTGCAGTCACCACCATTTCGTGGCTATGTGCCGACACATAGCCCACAAGTGCATCAAGTTCCGGATCATTGAAGCAAGGCTTCCTTGAGGTACCGGAGTGTGTAGCCGTGTCTGGGGTCTCAGCCTGTCGTGCCAGAGCACCCTTCTTCCTCTTCTTTAAAGGTGGCACAGAGCCAGAGTGGCTTACGCTGCTCTGGTCAGTAGGGGCAGAATCACCGGTGGACTGGTAGTAGGAGTGTGGTAATGCACAATGACCATAGGTCTTGATGCAGGCATTGGTTGCAGGGTAATGTTGGCAGGGGGAACTTCAGTTTGATGGACTGTGACTGACACTGTCCTGGCTGGGAGAGTCAGAGCTGGGGCGGATGGAGCTGCAGCTGCCCCTGCAGCCTCCCCACCCTGCATACTTGGGGCAGCAGATGACATAGCTGCCCCAAATCCACGTGGATTGGTGACAACAACTTGCACCGCCACACGTGGCCTAGACTTGCTGACCTGGAAGTCAGCCAGGGAGTCATCCTGTGCCAGGTCAGGTGCCACAATGGGCTGGTCCAACAGGGGCTGAGCTTGGATGGTGTCAGCCACGTTTCCGTCAACCATGGGGGGGGCATGGGCGTCCCTGATTGTTCCTCCACACATGGGGGCATAGGGGCACCCTGCAAATCCCGGCCACGTCCCCTACCGCGCCCACCACGCCCACCTTTTGAGAGTCGGCCACCTTTGCCTCCCTTACCGCTTGGTCGCCTCCCAGCCATGGCACTGATGTTGTTGTGCGTATGGGAGTTGCAGTTAACTATTGTCCTGGGCAATTGGGGGTCACAGGGGCAGGATACCAGATGGAATTCATACCCTAGTGCTCTAACAATGCTGTCTGTGACCCCTGGGGGAAGATGACGGGTCACGCAACAGACAGGCAGCCCAAAATCAAAAATAAACATGCACGCAACCCCTCGTAGACCACGTGTGTGAAAAAATGAACTCGCACTATGCTGTGGCACCCAGAAACACAAAAATAAGCGTACGCGTAATACACGCAGCCTACAATGACCTCTGAAGGGGAACGCGACACACGGGGCAAGCACAGTTGCTAAGTACGTGCAGAACTCACCGTCTGCCTGGAAAAAGAACGTGAAAAATACGCGCGTGTGTGCGTTGGCAACACCCCCGCCAAAAGAATAATTGTACGCTGTCTGAGGAGACAGGACAAAAGGAGAAGTGAACTCTGTTTGAGGAAACAGGCCCAACAAAAAATCAGAAAAGAGCTGTCAGAAGTAACAGGGAGTACGAACTAGAAACACTGTGAAGTAATTGCGTGTGAACCGACAAGAAGTATAGATTTCACCCACTCGCTCTCCACGAAAAGCACGTACAAGGAAATGGCATCCTACATGCAGCTTTTAAACCGGCCCACACGTATACGTCAGAGACGCGTGTACGCGGGCGCTTTCATCCAATTACACGCGATGACACTCGAACGTGCAGTTTTTCCACGTGTGCTCTGTCATCACGTGCTACGAGGGAAACGCCCGCGCGCCTAATGTAACTTATGCGCCTAGGCACTAAGGACCTTTGGTCCAATGGAATTGCGTGCGTGTGCTGACGCGCTTACGCGCTAAGGCCCTTTCCTCAAATTACACGCTGACGTGCAAGATTTTCACGTGCCAAATCACTCCGTATCAAGCTGGCCACGCAAAAACACACGGAAGACCACGCTCCTGCCCTGAAGGCCATTTTCCTGCCCCCCAGAGCCCCGAGCATGCTCCCACCTGCCATCTGCTGCTGCCTGACTGCCTGCTGCCCACGTGCCCTGCTATTTGGTGCCTGCACATCAGCCATCTGCAGGGGTCCAGTTGCTGTGTCCACCCCTGCTGGAACTGAAGACTCCCGACTGGGATACCATCGCTCCACAGCCCAGCCCCAGGACCCAGTTGCCCACCCATGCCTGCCTCGGGGTCGCCATGTCGGGGCAAACACCATCTGAGACCACTGGCGACCCCCGGGCAGAGGGCCACCAGGTTCAGTCAGAAGGAAGTTGGTGTCCTGGTGGAGCATGTCTTGGGGCATTATGATGCCCTCTTCGGAACATCACGCGCCAACAAGGAAGGACGGGATAGGATCTGGGACGACTTTGTGGTTGCCATCAACACGGAGGGGGTGGCAACCCGCAACATCAAGCAAGTCAAGAAGCGCTGGGAGGACTTGAGGTCCAGGACCCTCAACAAGGTCCGGCGCCTCATGGAGGGGGGCTGGGGCAGCATGAGTACCATCCAGATGAGGGTCCTGGAACGGGTAGGCCCAGCGCTCCACGGCCAGATCCTTCGGAGGCAGACCCGTCCGGAGTTGAGCGGTAAGTGGCAAAGCATTGCTGTGTGAGACAGGGCATGTTGCAGGGTGCTGGTTGTCTGATACTTGCCTGTATGTGTGACATAGGCCATGTACGTATGTGTGTGTGCAGGGACATCACGGTCATGCATGTGAGACCAGTAATGTGTGAACCACATGGTTGGTGCATGTGTTACAATGCAACATGCGGAGCAGCATGGGGAATGCACACATTAATGCATGCCTGTCTCTGTTATTGGACATGGATGGGGTGTGAGAGATGGGTGCTGCTGTCATGGACATGTATGGTGTCCATGTCTGTGTGTCTGACTTGCGTGTCTGTGACTTGTAAATGCCATGGATGCATTACACATGTCTGTGACAATGTTCAAATTCACTGATGCAGCCTACTCAACCTTGTATCCACTGTGTCTGGGGTGTACGAGGCCAGAAGGATGAAACTACGGTGAAGTGTGTGCATGTGATAGGCATGACCCATGATGCATGTGAGTTTCAAACCAGCATTGTTTGTTTCAAGAGTCCCTTTGACATGTATGCTAATGTTCATAGCATGCGTCATGCCTGTTACTGCATGTGTTTTGCCTGCACTGACCCATGTGTTGTGGAGGGACATGATGGAAGTGATGCTTGACAGTGCCACTCATCTGCTATTGCTTCCTGTCTAGGGGACCATTGTACAGTACCCTGATGCTTGTGTTCTATGTCTCCCTCTACACAGCGGCAAGTGATGAAGAGGGTGGAGACGGCGCTGTGGAGCAAAGCGGCGGGGATGCCCCCACCGGCCGGCGACGCAAGGCCCAGTCACCCTCCCAGAATTTACCATCGTCCGGGAGTGAGGGGACTGGTGCTGCGTCTGCCACTACGGCTGCAGCGGAAGGGGTGGTTGAGCCCCCACAGGGGCTTGCAACGGCGGAAGACGGTGTGGAGCCATCCAGGTTGGTAGTTTCCACAGAGGAGGAGGCCGCTACTGAGCCGCACATGGGGCCTGGTGGGGGTGGTACCACTGGTGCAAGTGGTGCAGTCCAGGGCCGGGGGCAGGAGGCAGCACAGGTCACCACAGAGGGGCCTGTGCATGTCGCTGTCCCTGACCCTGTGACTGCACGACCATGCACCAGCAGGGATGCCCCATCCCAGGCCGGTACGCAGGTAGGGGGGATGTCCATGTCATCTGACACTCCTCTACCTGCGAACGATGGACCCCTGGCCGTATGGAGAAGGTCCTGATTGGTGTCGCGTTGCGCACGCGTGACATTCGTGATGACGTGCGTGCTTCCCGGGGGGAGCACGCACGTCATCACGAAGAGCAGCGTACCAACGTAGCCCAGTTGGGGGTGTCCATGGTCGGAGGTTTTGTACATGTGTCGGCCACTCTGGCGGCCCTCTCCTCCTCTGTGGAGACTATGCGCCAGTCGTTCTCCATGCCGTCTTCCGGCCCAGATGCCACCAGGGCCCCCTGTGGACCTGCCCTGACCAACGCAGCCAGCTCTGTGGGGATCCCATCCCTGCCACAGTCGGGAGTCGGAGGTCTAGCAGGGGTGGACACCACAGCAACTGGACCCCAGCAGATGGAGGATGTGCCGGCATCATCGAGCAGGGCACGTGCACGACGGCGTTGGCGGATTCCATCTGCCCGGATGCAGTCGTGCTGGCAGAGTCAGTTGCGTCGGAGGCAGCAGCAGGCTCAACGTGGGAGGCAACATGGCTCGGGGCCATCTACATCAGAGGGGCAGGCATCGGCCGCAGGGCAGGAGGACCCTGGAATGGGAGTGTCTTCCGTGTGGCAGCGGTTGGGCCAGCAGATAGGTGCGGAGCGGCGGCGGGAGGAGGAGGCACGGCTCACAATGCTCAGGGCGGAGAACTCCATGCGCAGGGCGCTGAGGCGGGCTGAGTGCCTCGAGTGAATTTGCAGGGAGTTGGAGGTGGACATGGCGTTATCCCTGCGCGACCTCGGGGCCAGAGAACAGGCCCGCCTCCAAGACATTCAACAGGAGTTCGATGATGCCCTGGCCCATGACATCAACAAGTGAGCCGTTGGACTTGCCCGCCGCCATTGTGTATTGTTCATTAGTGTTAAGTTTAATTTCTTTTTTCTTTCATTTGGGGCGCATGGACTATGCCCCACATTTTTGTATATAGTTAGTAATTAGGTTGGTTTCATTGTAGGTTTCATTTATGTCGTTGGGCTCATGGACCCTGGATTTGCTATTAGTACATAGTTTTACAGTGGATTTTTCTACTTCATCTTTATTTTTCTTCACCATGGAGCAATGGATATTACGCTTTTCTTTCCCTTTGGATTTGCTTTGTTGGACGGTGACTTTGGACACATTTTCATTTGGATTAATTTGGATTCTCATTTTTTTTATTTATCATTTTTTGTGACATGCTGCATTTTGATTATTATTGGCATTATTGTGTGTTTTTATTTCATTCCCTTCATCTTGACTTGAATACATTTTTGTTTCTTCCTTCAATGTGTGGTCTTCTCTCATTGGTTTCATGCATGTCACAATGTGGGTTTTCTCAGTCATGTGTTGCCATTGTGTGGGTCTGACAGACTTGTACTCATGCGCATACTGCTTATTTGTGATCTATCATGTAATGGTGATTTCAATTTGGGGTGGATGTAAAGCTTGGTTGGGTGTTTGGACTGGGGTGCTATGGGGTGGGATTTGTGTGGCCATAAGAGCCAGGGATCTGGATTGTGATGATGTGTTGGCTGGGGGACATGTGTCGGGGCCTGCTGGCAGGTGCCTGTCAATGATGGGGGGTGGGGGTGCAGGGGGTCATGAGTGGGACATGAGTGGGGGCCTGCTGGCAGGTGCACTGCACTGCTGGGGGGTAGGGGTGCAGAGGGTCATGAGTGGGACATGAGTGGGGGCCTGCTGGCAGGTGCCCTGCACTGCTGGGGGGTGGGGGTGCAGGGGGTCATGAGTGGGACATGTGTGGGGGCCTGCTGGCAGGTGCCATGCACTGCTGGAGGGTGGGGGTGCAGGGGGTCATGCGCTGTTGATCAGTTGTGCAAGGTGACATGTGGCTTGGCTGGGGGGCATGCCCATGGTGGATGGGCTGCCTGCGGGACATGACCAGGGGTGGGGGGTAGTCCCCTGTGGTGTGGGCTGCCTGAAGGTGCCGTGGGGGGTGTAGAGGGAACACCTGGGAGGACCCACACTGCCAATTCACGTGTAGGACTCACTACGCACCCCGGAAAATTCACGTACCCCTCTCTGACTGCAAAATCGCGTGTGAAACTTCCCGCGAACCCCAGAAATACACGTACCCTGCTGAAATCACGTGTGAAACTTCCTGCGAACCCCAGAAATACACGTACCCTGCTGAAATCGCGTGTGAAACTTCCCACGAACCCCAGTAATACAAGTACCCCACTCGGACAGGCCCTTCCGCGTGTGAACCTTCCCGCGAACCCCAGTTATACACGTACCCCAGTCGCACAGGCCCTTTCACGTGTGAAACTTCCCGCGAAACCCCGTAATACACGTACCCTGCTGAAATCGCGTGTGAAACTTCCTGCGAACCCCGGTTATACACGTACCCCACTCGCACAGGCCCTTTCGCGTGTGAAACTTCCCGTGAACCCCCGTAATACACGTACCCTGCTGAAATCGCGTGTGAAACTTCCCGTGAACCCCAGTTATACACATACCCCACTCGCACAGGCCCTTTCGCGTGTGAAACTTCCCGCGAACCCATGTAGTACACGTACCCTGCTGAAATCGCGTGTGAAACTTACCGCGAACCCCAGTTATACACGTACCCCACTCGCACAGGCCCTTTCGCGTGTGAAACCCCGTAATAAACGTACCCTGCTGAAATCGCATGTGAAACTTCCCGCGAACCCCAGTTATACACCTACCCCACTCGCACAGGCCCTTTCGCGTGTGAAACTTCACGCGAACCCCAGTAATACACGTTCCCCGCTTGGCGTTTGCTGTTTGGCAGCCCTGTAAACTGGTCCAGGGTTAGCGCAGCCCTTTGCACTGGATTGGGGATTTTGATGGATTTTCCCTGCACTAGGGGCGTTCTTGGGGGCGTAACTGGCGCTGCTGCAGGGTCGTTGCGCCACTCTGCGCCACGGCTGGTTTTGGAGGTGAAAATCCATGAATACACTGTGTTTGTTTTCCCATAGAAGGCAAGATGGCCGCTGCGGCCTCTTGGTTTCTATTACCTGTTACCTTGTTTTCCCAAAGTCCTGGGAAGCCCTGTCCCGTTCCCTGACTGGCTGTTGGGCGGAAGAACAATATATGATATTGTGGGGAAGTCCAGGCCTGACTTGCTGGAACCAACCCAGTAACTGTATGTTGTGGGTACCCTTGGGGTGGGACCTGGGTGAATGGAGTGTGTGACCAATATGCTTTCTATGTTATGGGTGTCTGGTATCTGTGTGTGTGACACAAAGAATGAGACAGCCCTGCCCGAAACTGACATGAATGTAGTCGGGTGTGCTGAAAGGCTGGCTGCTTGCCCCAATCCACATTCCTTGTTATGGGTGTCTGGGTGGAAGTGAATGGCCTGAATGCACTGTGAGCCTGATTGGCTGCCTGCCTGAATGAATGCCCTTCTGACTGATTGGCTGACTGAGCTTGGCTGAGCAGTGTGAATGAGAGATAGAACTGTATATCTGGGGACCTCTCACCAGGGTGTGCTGAAAGGCTGGCTGCTTGCCCC